>NC_142442.1:20415000-21665000 GCF_059453495.1 Arachis ipaensis
CACATCTGCTCTCCTGTGGCAGACACTTCATTAATTAATATATTTTTTAAATCCTTGTTCTCTGCTCTCCTGTGGCAGAGATTCCTTTTCTTAATAAACCGAGCTCAAATCTTTACTTAAAACAAAATCTCTCCTTAAAAGATTGGGTTTAAAACATTATATTTTTCTTAATAAATCAAACTTTAAAATAGAATAAATCTTTTCTTAACTAAATATATTTTAAATAATTTAATTTTCCAAAACCAAATCTTTTAAAATAACTTTTTAAATAAAACCTCAGATTTTATAAAATTTCGGCAGCACTTCCCCTAAAATTCGGGGTTAGCCACCCTTTTTCGGGTCCCAACTGAACCATTTTCAATTTTTTTTCAATCAAGAAATCGAATACATATTCAATCAATCCACAGCCCACAATTCAACATCCATATAGCCAATCAACTAACCACAACAATTAAAACTATTTGCAATTACTCAATAAACTTTATGGGCATTCTTAAATTAAAATCGTTTAAGTTAAACCCCCTACCTTCGTATGAAATCAAAATTATCGAAAGCTCTGGAGAAACTTTCTGACCGAGTTGCCGAAGGAGAAAGCGTCAGAAATCGTCTGTGCTTCCTAGAACTCCAGTTAACCGAACTCAAGGGTTAGGGGAGCTACGTCACCGTCGACTTCCACCGAACAAAAGTAACGCCAACACGTAGAGAAGAAGGATACGAACACTTTTATCGGATTAGATTTTTAATTGGAGTTACATATCGCAAGAAATTGAGACTGAATGTTCACGGTGCCATTGTTCTCTCGTTCTCTCTCACTCACGACATTCTCTTCATTTTCCCAAAGAAAATGATTCAGTATTGCTTGGAGAAGGAATGGTTAATGAAAGAAAAATGGATAATTAGTGTTAAGGTGACACATGGAAGACTTATGTGTCATTGATTATATATATATATATATATATATATATATATATACACACATGCATATAAAGCTTAGCAAGTAACACATTCCATTTTTTTTTTTTTTTATTCTTTCATTTCCTTAAAGGCTTTCGGCCGATGGGAATAATAATAATAATAATAATAATAATAATAATAATAATAATAATAATAAATGTAATAAAATAAATAATAATTAAATTAAACTTCAATAATCATTAAAATTTTATTTAATTATTTTTGTTAAAAATAATTTTCTCAAAAATTACATCTCAATATAATATATTAGCTCATAAATAGCTAATTGTTTAATTTTCAAAAATCTGGGGTTTTACATCCTACCCCACTTATAAAAAATTTTCGTCCTCGAAAATTGATATAAAACAGAAAAGATTCATATCAACTCCATTTTCAAAAAAAATCGAAGAAAAGAAATAGAGAGATGTGGCATGTTCAGTTTGCAAATGTGAAAGAAACCATATCTGATGAAAGAAATTTGAAACAAAAAGTCTTACGGCAAACAACCAAGGAAGAGATTCACATTAGCACGAATAAGGATTATGCGTTGAAACGGAGCTAACCCCTAAACTTAACTTCTAACGTTCCCAAAACCCACGATTCACGTTACCTATTACTTCTATCTCGTCTATGATAATCCATTAGTGTTTCCATATACATGAATCATTAGTATTAAGTTGGCCAAACCTAATACCATGAGAGATGCAACGGTTGACTAACAGCATTAATCAATAGACAATCATGCATTTGAAACTCAAACTCTTGTCAGTGGGACAAGTCCTACTGCATGACAAACACTCAGAGTATGCAGTAAAGCATAGTCAGTCCATTCCCAAGGCTCTAACGGGAACGAACTGCTCTGATACCATAATGTAACACCCTAACCTTTAGCACGTCATGATCGTACCAAAGATAAGGAGTTACTAACCTGTTCTCCTTATTTACTATTTAATATTGAGCCTTTAGGTCGATATCGCGTTTCAGTTTATAAGAAAATATCAGAAAATTATTTTGTAGTAATTCAAATCACACAATTATTAATAATAATAAATACTATACAAAAGAATTCAATATAAAACTCAAATACAATACCTATCCCTCTGAATAAAATAAAACCTAAAGCAACAAGGGCGAGGGAACTCTATAAAAATAACAGGAATCACAAGTAAATCTACTAGTCGTCTGCATCTTCTAACTGAATCTTCGAACCTGTGTCACTGAAAGGGTGGAAGATTTTGGGGTGAGAACAAACCACACGTTCTCAGTAGGGAATGGGAATGCCGTAAAAGTAATGAATTTAATGTAAATAATTAACTTTACTCAATAAAACTATTTTGTTAACCCTTTGGAAATACTTTTATTTCTACTTTAGATAAATAATTACTTTTCTTTAAATTTCTAAACTCAAAACAAATTTTAAATATAAAACTAGTCACATTTTCTGCCTCTCAGCCACATAGTTAATCTCAGTCAAATGTCAACTCGTAATCACTTTAATACACTCACAAATAAATAGTGCAAGCAAGAGATTCAATTCAATGTACAAGCAAGTCACAACAAGACAAACAATACAATCACAAAGTAATAAAACAGGCAAGCGCAATCAAATGTAAATGCGCAATCAATATGATGCATGTCTATCCCTAACGCAGGCCATGAGCTCATGTGTCGGTTGCCTACCCGCTCCCGACATTACCCAGGCACAAGTCCCAGGTATGGCTTTCCAGATGCATACAGTGTGCTTATAAGTCGTACGGCCAGGCCGCATACAGTGTGACTTTCCAAATCAATAAGCGTACATCTGGAAAACAGTTCTCAGTGTGTGGGCGTCCCCACTTTACATTTGGCACTAAGCCCCAAACAATGTCACATCTGCTCTCCTGTGGCAGACACTTCATTAATTAATATATTTTTTAAATCCTTGTTCTCTGCTCTCCTGTGGCAGAGATTCCTTTTCTTAATAAACCGAGCTCAAATCTTTACTTAAAACAAAATCTCTCCTTAAAAGATTGGGTTTAAAACATTATATTTTTCTTAATAAATCAAACTTTAAAATAGAATAAATCTTTTCTTAACTAAATATATTTTAAATAATTTAATTTTCCAAAACCAAATCTTTTAAAATAACTTTTTAAATAAAACCTCAGATTTTATAAAATTTCGGCAGCACTTCCCCTAAAATTCGGGGTTAGCCACCCTTTTTCGGGTCCCAACTGAACCATTTTCAATTTTTTTTCAATCAAGAAATCGAATACATATTCAATCAATCCACAGCCCACAATTCAACATCCATATAGCCAATCAACTAACCACAACAATTAAAACTATTTGCAATTACTCAATAAACTTTATGGGCATTCTTAAATTAAAATCGTTTAAGTTAAACCCCCTACCTTCGTATGAAATCAAAATTATCGAAAGCTCTGGAGAAACTTTCTGACCGAGTTGCCGAAGGAGAAAGCGTCAGAAATCGTCTGTGCTTCCTAGAACTCCAGTTAACCGAACTCAAGGGTTAGGGGAGCTACGTCACCGTCGACTTCCACCGAACAAAAGTAACGCCAACACGTAGAGAAGAAGGATACGAACACTTTTATCGGATTAGATTTTTAATTGGAGTTACATATCGCAAGAAATTGAGACTGAATGTTCACGGTGCCATTGTTCTCTCGTTCTCTCTCACTCACGACATTCTCTTCATTTTCCCAAAGAAAATGATTCAGTATTGCTTGGAGAAGGAATGGTTAATGAAAGAAAAATGGATAATTAGTGTTAAGGTGACACATGGAAGACTTATGTGTCATTGATTATATATATATATATATATATATATATATATATATATATATACACACATGCATATAAAGCTTAGCAAGTAACACATTCCATTTTTTTTTTTTTTTTATTCTTTCATTTCCTTAAAGGCTTTCGGCCGATGGGAATAATAATAATAATAATAATAATAATAATAATAATAATAATAATAAATGTAATAAAATAAATAATAATTAAATTAAACTTCAATAATCATTAAAATTTTATTTAATTATTTTTGTTAAAAATAATTTTCTCAAAAATTACATCTCAATATAATATATTAGCTCATAAATAGCTAATTGTTTAATTTTCAAAAATCTGGGGTTTTACAGTAGAAGGAATTATATTTTTGTGCACTATGTCTCAATTTTGGCAAATTCTTCAATTTTGCAGATTGACTTTGTAAAAAAAAAAAAAGAAAAATACAATTTCGCAGATAATAAGAGCGAAATTAAAAACGTATATCTCTACCTTAATTTTGCCAATAAAATTGAGGAAGAAAAATATAATATGAATAGTTACACTACATAATTTCTATTTTTTTAACATTGAAATTTAAATGTCAATAAAAATATAAAATAAACTTTTTTTTCGGCTCTTATCCTTTTACAATTTAAAAAATTTGTATTTTAATAATTAAAAAATGATAATCTGTTTTTTATTTTTTTTTCATTAGATGCATGAATTCTATGAAACTTTTTATAAAAAAATGATAAAAAATACTTACATGTGATATAATTTGTGTGATTTAATCTTTATTAGTTCTACGTAAATAATAACCATTTGATTAGGACTATTTAACTCTTTAATAATCATTCAAATGATGTTCCAATCAAATAGTCATAATCTCTTTGCAATGTCATTTTGATGATTGTATATATGCAAACAGTCTCAATCAAATTATTATCATTTGTATATAAAATAGGTAAAAGTCATATCATACAAGTTAATATCACATATAAGCATTTTCTGTTATCTTTTGTCGAAGATTCTTATAAAAATGTTTATACATCTAAGAAAAAAAGAAGGATAGAGAGCGAGTTATCATTTTTCAATAATTAAAGTGTTAATTGTCTAAATTAAAAAAGAACAAAGATCAAAAAGAAATTTTATTATTTGCACTCAAGTAAAATATATAAAAAATAAAATTAATAAGAATATAAATTAAAATTTTATGTTTTAGTTTGTTATAAAAAATTTGTGTTTTTATAGACTAATCAATTTAAAACGGAATAATAACAATTTTTTAAAATGTATTAATTTATCCTTTTATACATTAACATCTAAAAAATAATTCGGGAATATATGAGAGTGAAACTATTGGTCCATTTTTTAGAATGACAATGCGACTTCTTAAGACAAAGACGATCCACTTTGATCTTTATCCTCTACTTCCGTGACACAACGCGGTTTTTGTGGGTGTTTTTCTAACAACTCTAAACGAAACGTGTCCGGTTCAGAAATGGATAGGAGTCTAATTGTCTCTAAATTCAAATTGATTAGGGGTTTATTTATCCTTATTCTTTAAGCAATATCTTTTTCAAATTATTTTTTTATTCATTATATTAATATTCTTTTTTCAATAAATTATTGAATATATGGTATAATAAGTACAAACTAATTAATAAATTATTCAAATTAAAAAATATTATTTATTATGAAACTAAATAAATAATTCTCAAATATAATTTTTAAATATATAAATAATAAATATTAAAATACGGTTAATACATTAATAATAATAATCCTATGATATACTATTAGTATTATGATCTAGATAATTTTTACAATAAAATAAAAATTAATGAACACATTATTTGATATATAGTAAAAAATTTTTGAGTAATAACAAATTTAATTTTTTTTCTCTCTTTAAACTAAGTTAATAATTCTAGGTTTAATTACTCTGTTGGTCCCTATAGTTTCGCGAAATTTTCAATTAGGTCCCTATACTTTTTTTCCTTTTAATTGAGTCCTTGCACAAAATTTTTTTTAATTGGGTCCCTACACTTTTTTTTTCCTTTTATTTAGGTCCCTATACCAATTCTCTTTTTTTAGTTGGGTCCCTATAAAATTAAGCCAATTACTACTAAGAGGGACTTAATTGAAAAAAAAAATTAGTGCAGGGACCCAATTAAAAAGAAAAAAATTATAAGGACCTAATTGAAAATTTCACGAAACGATAGGGACTAACACAGTAATTAAACCATAATTCTATTTGTATCATCAATAATATTATTAATCTATTAATAATACATATTCTCATAAGGTTATAAATTGATGAAAATTTATCAATATAAGAATAATGTGGATTAACTAAAATTTTATGTATACTAAAATTTAATTAAATTTACATATATTTTACTCAAAATATTATTGATACTTTGAGTTTGTTGAGTTTATAAATGGTCTCTATAATATATATATATATATATATATATTAGTTCAAAGATATCAAATAGAATTATTAATTTAGTTTAAAGAGATAAAAAAATTAAATTTGTTATTACTAAAAAAAATTTTACTATATATCAAATAATGTGTTCATTAATTTTTATTTTATGGTAAAAAGTATCTAGATCATAATACTAATAATATATCATAGGGTTATTATTATTAATGTATTAACCAAATTTTAATATTTATTATTTATATATATTTAAAAATTATATTTAAAAATTATTTATTTAGTTTCTTAATAAATGATATTTTTAAATTTGAATAATTTTTTAATTAGTTTGTATTTATTATACCATATATTCAATAATTTATTGAAAAAAGAATATTAATATAATGAATAAAAAAATATTATTTAAAAAATAGAGAGAAATAAACCCTTAACTAATTTGAATTTAGAGACAATTAGACCCCGTCCATTTCTAAACCTGATACGGCAGCGTTCAGAGTTGATGAAAAAACATCCACAAAAACCACATTGTGTTACAAAAGTAAAGAACAGAGACCAAAATAAATCATTTTTATTTTCAAGAGTCGCATTATCATTCTAAAAAGGTGAAGTCTACCATACCCTCCTTAAAATAAAGGGTAAATTACCCCTCGTGACATATACAATGATTATCAATGATTATCGGTAAATTATCCTTCCATTAGAACTTCAAGATTCACGTTATCTTCTCTTTTCTTTTCAATTGACGCTATGTTTCTCTTAAAATTTGATAACAATATTTCATTTTTAAAAATCTTTACACATAGTACCGAAAACATTGCCTGACAAGACAGATTTTCCTACTGAAGTAGAATTGAGGGATGAAGTAGCGTTTACAAGATTATTACTATTTGGACCATTGTCGCTACCGCCCTGAGTGAGTCCACCTGGGGGACTCAGAACAGTTCGATAAATTGTGGTCACGATGAGAGTAGCAACTACCATGACAGCGTTGCGTTGATGTTACCTTATTTGCATTCTATTGCGATCCATTAGTATAAAAACAAGTGACCGAAGTGAATTAAATTTTAGTTTGTCTTCACGGTTGGAATCATCATCAACTGATGCACCACGTTTTGCTTTCACTTTAAATAATGTTTCTGTAATCGTTGGCAAATCATGAACTTCAGCTAAGTCTAATGCTGTTTGATTCTTCAAATTCTTGACATAGTGGTAAATTCTGGTGGAAAGGTAATTTATTGATAATCACTGTATATATCGGGTAATTTATCCTTTATTTTAAAGAGAATAGGGTAAAATTCACCTTCTAAAAAATAGTCAAAAGACCAAATTAATAGTTCACTCAATATATAACCTTCAATTACATATCATAATATGTTAATGTTCTAAACTAAGATTAGAATTAAAAACAACATTTTCTCCTAAAGCTAAATTGTACTACAACCCTATCTCTTGAATAACACACCAAAAATATAAGAACATCAAATAAATAACTCTTTAATTAAATTGCTAAGAACAAAAACATATAAAAAATGGAGAATAAAAGCCATAGTTGAACTGGGAAATTAAATGCCATTGAAGAAGCCTGGCCTGTAACAGAGTACGTAAATGGCTGATCTGGAGCATCAGGAACAACACTATCAATAGGTACACTAGAAGCATCATCATTAAAATCCTGCAAAATTAAATAATTTTTAATTGTGTTATTCTTTGAATAAAATCTTATTTAAAAGTACACAATCATGTATTAAAGGGTATAGACTAAAGAAGACAATTTATTCAATTATTTCTCTCACGTTTAATAAAAATAGACAAATCATCAATCATTATGATCAAAATACACCTAAACTTATAAAAATACTTATATATTATCCATTAAAAAGTTTTTTATATCAGCCGTAAAAATTAAATTCACATTATTTTGGAGAGAATGATATTAATTTTTGTCAATTGTGTAAATTATTTTTGGATTTTGTCACATGTTATTTAATGTATATGTTAGTAATTACAGCCATAATGATGGAATAAAGAAAGATGTACAACCATATTTTTTAGACTTTTAGATTTGCTATATAATTTTAGACAAACTCACTCTACCCAATAAGTTAAGATAAGATTATGTTTAGCATAACAGCACAAATATTTACAAATCATCTACTCAATTCTCATAAATATTTTGCACTCATATTAAATTAGAGAACAATATAACAACATGCAACAGTTAAACTCAATAACATATTTCTCTAAAATATCAGTTAAGTAACATCGAACATCTTGGAATTATACGTAAAGAATTTAAAATAAAAACTTGAAAAGTTTAAACGATTAAGACAAGTGGTTGATTTTGAATCATATATAAACAATGGATAATGACACCCTTAATTTAAGAGACATCCTTAATTTTATGGTTACTAAAAAAATTATTTTTAGTGGCTATTTATTTATTTTTAGCGATAATAAAAATAATCGCTAATATATTTATCGGCAATTAGCTATTAACCGTTTTATACTTTGTCGTTAAAAGATTTTAGTAGCAATTATATAATTGCTAGTAAAGACCTTTTTAATAGCCGCAAAAATTATATAATTGTCATTATAATGTATAATAATAACAACAAAAACATAAATTAAATAAGATATATAGTAGCTATCGTGTTATTACCGTTAAAAAATTACCAACTGATTTTTGTTGTAGTATATGACGGTATTGTAAAAATTTCGGTATAGAGAAACAACTAAAATTAAGTTTTAAAAAAGGTAAAAGAATAACAAACATCTAAAATGATTAATATTAAAAAGCAGAAAAGTGTGCTTCAATGCATCTGCTTCAGTATGTGTTTCACTACTCACCCGAGGAGGTGCTCTAACCTTACATCTTTGGGCCATTGCTGTTACCAATAGTAAAAAGAATACCACTACAACACTAATGCTCTTTGCAAATGCCATGGATTTGTGTCTATCAAAGAATATAATAAATCTAGCTATCTAGAACAATTGGATGTGGGGTTTTGATTGAAAATAATCGACTAGTCTCATGTATATATACTATAATGTAATCCATATATTAATTATAAAATATGGTAAAATATAACATAATAGTAACTTTTTTTTAGTTATTGAATTCTGTTAAACTTTAACGTGATTGCCATATTGAATGTATAATCACATAGCATGATTGAAAATGGTTATTATGGTTATTTTGGTGTAGATTGATTTAGATTGGCTATTTATTCTTTTCTTATGTCTTTGCATGCTTATGTCTCAGCTAAAATTATGAGAAAATTAGTGTCAAAGAATCATCAAGAGATTTTAATTAACAGAAAAGACCAATCATATCAAAATTATTAAAAAAATTAAATAAATATTATATTAAAAAATCAATAAATAATATTTAAAATAATAAAATTATCTTATTATTTTTTCTCCTCTTCTTATTCTTTATTCCGTATTTTCTCCTCCTTTATCATCTCTATTATTACTGTACTTTTTTTTTTCGACATATCTTCTTAATTTTTGTCAACTTCATCTTCTTGTATACAGATATTTTTGTCACATTTAGGTGACTATGTTTTGCCTTTGTCACTGCTGGGACTCTTGCGATGAGTTCCTCTCCATCTCTGAATTCTCCATAATCCATTTTTTTAGGTGTACTATGCAATTTTTGTCAAAATTACTAACTTTTTTTTTATGTATGTCTTGGGATTTAATGGATTATATGCTTTTTCATTTATTTGATATGAATGGAGGTACCTAAATTTATTTGTTTGTCCATGATGAATAAAGAGAATATCACCAAAGACCTCTATTTTAATTTTATTTTACTATTTAAAAAATAAGTAATTTGTTTTGTTGAGTACATTACCTGTTTGCCTTTGGTTACAAATTGAAATAGACACTTAACTCAAGCCAAAGCAAAATTTAGCTAGTGTTTCGAAAAATCCCTTATATCTTGTGTTAAGTTAGGAGAATTTAAAATTTTCAATGTGTTCTGTATTTTGCTTTTCTTTGTATCAATAATCTCTTACTTCAATTAGAAAAAAGTGTCTTACTCATGAAGTTTATATAGTTTTGTACTTTGTCTTATATGTATAGTAGATTATAACTTCATAGTTTGGTTTTTAAAATTCAGAAAATGAAAAATCTTTTAACATAAAAAAATTTTCAAATTGCTTTATGCAGTCTAATGGATATTCCTATGCACTAGATAATTATGGCTGCTTCAATTGTAATTCAAGTTTATTTTATGTTTCAAAGATTATTTTTATTTACATATTATTGAATGATCAATTATAGTATATGCTTCTATTATTAGCCTAATTATTTTATTTTTGAGTTTAATAGAATCCTATTATGCTCATCATCAAATAACTCTTCACACTTATCTATGAATTGTTTTATTTTCATCTTAATTATCTTTGTCTATAATACCTAGCTGTTATGTTAATAAGTTAGAAAATTCTTGGATATTCTAAACCAAAATTTAAGCTCAGCCATTTGTAAAACATGCTATGAGCAAAATATGCTAACTACAAAACTAGTTCAGAGATTTAAAGCAACACTCTTGGTCTTAAATGTAAAGAGTTGGTAGTCATAATTTGAAGGGGTTAAGTTCGATTTTAGTCCCTAACGTAGGGGTTAAAAATTTGTTTCGTCCCCAACTTTTTTTTTTGCTACAAAATGGTCCCCAAAGTTTTATTTTGTTTTAAAATCGTCCGATGGACGAAAATACTCCTCCCTCCCCTCTTCTTCCTCAACACCCATCTTCTTCCTCAACATTAACCAGAAACCAGAAGCAGATGCACAAACCCAGAAGAACAACAATGGATCTAAGCAGCATCAAAATTCCAAATTCAAGCCAAATCAGAACTCAGAACTCAGAAAAATCATCATCATCAAAACTCAGAACTCAGAAAAAATCATCATCTGAACTCAAACAAACAACAATAAAAACAGCAAGAAATAGAAGAACAACAATAATAGAAGAACAAAAATCCAGAACTCAAAATCATCGTCATCTTCAAAACTCAGAACCCAAAATCAGAAAAACGAAAACCCATAATTTAGAACTCAATGGATAATGGAATCAAAAGAACAACAACAACACAGAAACCAGATTGATAATCATAAGCATGCAGAAGCAGCAGAACCAGAAGAAATCATAAGAAACCAGAAACCGGTGAGAAGCAGCGACCCCGGCGACCGAGCGAAGAGCGGTGGCGTCCGTGAAGACCGGTGGCGGCAGCGAGGACCCTTCCCCTTCCCCCTCTTCTTCCCGAAACCCCCTCTCTTCTCCCTTCGCGTTCCCTTCCCCCTTTTCCCGAGGAGCAGAGCGGCGGCGGCAGCGAAGAGCGGCGGCGGAGCGAAGAGCGGCGGCGGAGCGAAGAGCGACGGCGGTAATGAAGACCAGTGGCAGCAGCGAGGAGGAGGAGGAGGAGGAGGAGGAGGAGGAGGAGGAGGTGGTGGTGGTGGTGCGGTGGTGCGATGCGGTGCCGGAGGGCGGCAAGGCGGCGGGCAGCGGTGCGGTGGTGCGGCGGTCCCCCTTCCCTCCCCATCCCCCTCCCCCTCCCCCCTTTTTCTCGCGCCCCCTGCTTTCTTTCTCTCCCCACCCCCTCATCGTATCCCTTTCTTTCTTCTTTTATTTATTTATTTTATATTTATTTTATTTTATAATTTTTTTAATGAGGGGTAATTTGGTAATAAAAAAATAAAATTGGTAAAAAGTACGATTTTAAAACAAACTGAAATTTAGGGATCATTTTGTAGCAAAAAAAAAGTTAGGAACGATTCCGATTTTCGACCCCTACATTAGGGACCAAAATTGAACTTAACCCTAATTTAAAGTTAACTACTTAATGAGAAATGCTAATAAACTTTAGTAGTAAGTAGTATTTTCTGTAACTTTAGTAAAACTCTAAATTTTAATTGTTGCAAATATTTTATTAATAACATTATATTTATTTTTTTAAAATTATGCAAATCTGTATACATTGTCAAGATATGCCAACATTATGTTTTTTGTAGTGAACTCCAAAATTTTTCAGGTAGCTGAATCTGAGCAAGGTGATGTCAAACTAAAAAGAGATGATATTAAACATGAAAAATTTGAACTAAGATTTACTCAACTCAACATCAACTTCTCTCGAATAAATTTAGTGTACTAACATCATCTATTTGTATAGAAGTATAAGGAATAGTAGTATAAAAATTTCAGAGTTGTTTAACTTTAGATAATACACAATTATTCATTAAATCTTTGACTTGTAATGAAATTATATCAATTAAAAATTTTATAGAAAGTATTTTATTTTTAAATTCTTTTGTTTTGTTTTATTAATTTTTATTTTTGAATTACACAATTTTAATTCAAAATTAGAAAAACATTAAACAAATGTTTACGATAAACCAATAATTATTGTTAATTACATACAAGAATCAAGAGAAGTAATTTTTTACGAAAGATAAACAAATAAAAAAAACACAAATAAAAAGACTTACTAATAATAGTGAATTGAAGATTAAAAAATTTATTAACAATAAATTATTGTGATAAATAAAGATGTATAAATAAAAATTTAAATATAATAAAAAATAAAAAAATATATTTATAAAAAAAGAAATAAAAAATTATTAAAAATATATTTATCTCTTTAAAAATAATTTGATCCTTTTATTTAAATATTATAAAAATTATTTTTTTAATAATTTTTATATTAACGATCCTCTTTAATAATTAAATCTGCTCCTGATTCTTTATAATAATATTTTCTAAAATTATAGTATATTCTTACCAAATCTATATATGCCGCTACGTTTAATTTTATAGTAGATAGCAATATAGTTTAAAAAAAAGTCTCTATCTATATTTTTGGTGAACAAAGTCTTCTATATCTGATCTATATTACTAATAAAATAGATTATTTTATAGGGAAATTTATATTTGATGGAGCCAGATGTATTTTTAATTTTATATATTTAGAAAATCTTTCTATTTATGAAAAATTAAAATTCTGCCAAAAAATTATTTTAAAAATAATTTATTTATTATCAACACTGATAAGTATTTTGGTTATATGAGCTGTGATGATGATGGTAATGTTACTGATGTCAGTGGTGTTTCTGCTTGACTGATGAAGTACCTGCCCCAGATGTTGTTGCCCTACTGCGGCCTCAGCGTTAGGTGAATGGCAGATCGTTGAACCAGTCGCCATGTGGAATAATCTTTTTGCTATCGGCGAGTGTCGGTCTCTCATCTACATCTTTCCAAACTACTTCAGCTCTCAGACCTAGCTAAATAATCAGACATGAGAATCCTAGGTTGCCGATGTGATGCGTCCGGCCCATGTATTTTCTAATGAGCCTTAGAAGGTACAGTTGTTTACCCTCCAACTCCAAGACGCACCAGATTAGTATTGCCATGTCTACGGTAAAATCTGTCTCATGAGTACTTGGCATCACGTAATTGGATAGGATCTTATGCCATAACCAAGCCTCAATAGTAAGACACTTGATGGCGATGGCTCTCGGGATCGGTTTCTAAGTACCATATATCCACTAGCTGTCTGGATGTGCAATCACTCTCAGGACTGCATCCCAGTCAAAGTCCATAGTGAGTCGGTCCTCATATGCCTTCTGAAATTCATCCTTCTTAGTAGCTCGAGACGGGAAATAGAGGACATCTTCAATGACCTCTTCTGTAACCAAGATCTGCTTACTGCGAAGGAGAACTGCGTCAAGGATTGCTCTGTAATAGTTGTAGTAAAACTCATGGATCCATGACGCATTCACTCCTATCAATTCCCGATCTAAGAATATCCATCCCTGCTGATTGATCCGATACTCAGTAAACCTTTGTATATCAGCAGAGATCTGGAGCTTCTTCTCGACATGGAAGCTGCTCCTCTAAAAATCTGGGAAATTCAGCTACGAGTAAAGGTTGGTGAACTTACATGGTTTAGTGGGAGGTGTGCTCTAATTAATTCTGTCCCTCTCACTGATCTGTCTCTCAGAGAGTGGCTTATCCGCTATTTTAGCAGTCTGTTGAGTTCTCTTCCTCGTACTTGGGCCAGTGGCCTTTTCTTTATCCTTTTCTTTTTTATCTGTCATCCTAAAAAAGAGCAGAGAAAATAGGTATATAAAATGTATTCTAAAGGCATACTAAGCAGAATTATATGAGCAAGCAAGAATAAGACAAAAAATGATGTCAATAATCAAGCAGATGTGAAGTAAAAGGAGAAAACAGAATTGATTGAAAGTGGAAGTGAAATTACAAAGTAAAATCAAGTAGAAATCACTCTCCAATCAATCAAAGTCAATTAAATTTTGTTAACTTGTCTATTTAACAAAAAGAAAGTAAGAAAACATTGTTGCTATGCATTTAGAGAAAGAAAAGAATTAGTTGAAAAGAAAAGTTAGCGGTTACGTACATAGCAAACATGGTCCTAAACTCGGAAATATTTTCAAAAAATGCAAAACAGGCAAGCTCACATTCAACTTCACAGAATATGCTTTATTCTAAAATGACTGGTTTAAAGGTATGTGTGTGCATATATTCAACAAATAAGGTTCACATCTCATTAGGCATAAGCTTAAGCAGTTGGTGATGAAATAAGCAAAAATAATGTTGAACAAAGCAAGTATAGATATTTAAACACCAAAATGCTTTCCAATACTAAATTCATAAGCTTGGTGTCAAAAGGGTGAATTTCATGCCTAAGATAACTCAAACCAAGTAAATGCATAAAGAAAATAAAGTGGTTGAGTTACATAAGACATGGATCTATCAAACTTGCAAAATTTGGTAAGGGAAACTTCAACCAATTTTTGGTCAATTAAAAACCAATTCGACTCTCTTTCAATACATAAAAGTAAATCAAAATGGAAACAAGCATTGAAGTCAAGGTGTGGACTAAAATTGTTCAGTGAAAAGCTCTTTGAGGTAATTTTTTTAAAACCACATGGTATGCAAGGTCTTCTTGATACAGAAAACCGTCAATAAAAACCTTATTGTACCAAATTCGGCAATGTAACATGCGCAACAACATTCAGGCAGCATAACAGCAGAATAGGAATCAAATGAGCTTAGTAATTGGTCAATTGAGTTTAGCACATTTTCATGAAAATGTTCAACATGATGTCAAACAATTTCAACATAATACATCAGCTCAATTGACATTAATTACGAAAAATGAACCATGAAAGACATAAGCCAATTCAGCAGCATAAATCAACCAAAATCAACAAGTAACCCATATGGTTCAACAATTTAACATAGCATTTTACTCAATCAACCATTTTCCAAATGAATTTAGCAATTCCATACTTAATTCATGGGAATTCAAACAATTATATGAAATTGAGTAAAGCACAAAGTTCAACATAATCAGCAAAGGAACGATGAAACCATCAATCATTCAAGCAAATAGCAAAAAAAATTCCAAACCAAACACAATCATAGTAACAAAATAAACAGACATAAATCCACTACATACTACGTTCAACCTACCTAACAACCTAGAAATCCACTAAAACATACAATCTAACTAATTCTAATCTAACAAAACTAACTAACAATTAAACTAACAGAATTTAAAAAGGTAATGGTAAAAACCTGAAAATGCAGAAAACTGAACAAAGGAAAGGGAAAAAAAAAATTTGGGTGGTGCAGCAACAATGGTGGCTGACCAATGGAGGCGATGCTGGTGGCAATGAGCTTGCTAGAAGATATGGAAATAGGGGGCTTGGCTTGTTCACATAGAAGAAGAAGAAAGAGAGATGGAAGAAAGGGAGAGAAAGGTGGTGACGGCGGTGTGCACTATTGGTTGCCGGCGGTGCTGGTCGGAAATGGAGGTTGGGTGATGGTGGTATGGTGGTTGGGAGAGAATTGGGAAGACAAAGAAGAAGATGGAAGAGGGTTATGTTATGCGTGTGCGAATTGGGAACTCGCACAAAAGGGGTGGCATTTTGAATTCATGCGTACGCATCTCCTATGCCTACGCATGACTAGGGCAAAATGAAGGTTGTGCGTACGCATGTATCATGTGTATGCATGACTTGATAATGGTGCGTTCGCGAGAAGATATACGCAACGCGGGCCATTGCCACTGCCCCCTTATGTCGTGTATGCGAGAAATCGTTGTGCACATGACTTTGTCAAAAATTTGGTGTCTGCACATACGCGTTAGGCATGCATACGCACGGGCTTATTTTTTCAAAACTTTTTTCACTTTTTTACCAGACCAAGCATCTCAAATACCCAACTAAGATGTCAAAGCAATATCAAATCTTATTAAACAAGCTAAACTACCAATTAAACTAAACAAACCTAACTAAAAATGGAAATTCAACTTATTCTCCAATATATACAAAAGAGATAATGGAAAGAATTTACCATGGTGGGGTGTCTCCCACCTAATACTTTTAGTTAAAGTCCTTCAGTTGGACATTTTGGTGAGCTCTTTTCATGTTGGCTTATACTTGAACTCATCCTAAAACTTCCACTAATGCTTGGTCTTCAAGTGATTGCTAGAATTTTCAATCAAGTGCATCAAACCTTGATGAAGTTCTACACAAGTCAAGAGCTCCCAAAATTGATGATCACGTTGTATGCCGAGATCCTAAACCTTGTTCTTACACCTGTTTTTTAGTTAATTCTCTTGATTCTAACTGGGTGTCAAGCACTCAGAACTCTCGCTTAAGCACCCAAACATCCCCCAAAATCCACTCGATTGAGCATTACACCAACCATGGAAACCAAGCTTCGAAGATTTAACCTTAATGAACCAAGAATGATGTTTCAAACCACTAACCATCTCTCTTTTTCTCTTGAATTCACAAAGAGCTCTAAGCTGACCATCCGTTTCAAGCAAACCATATTCAAGTAGGATAGTAAAGCTTAAGGATAAGAGTTTTACCCACTTAAAATAAATGAATGGATAGTGACCTAGAAAGAGAGGTCTCCAATGGTCTAGACAAAGCAATTTCTCTTGACAAGATTCCTCATGTTCAGCTTCTTCCTCACCAACTTCTTCTAACTCTTCCTTATCACTCAAGTCATATCTCGACGGTTGCGTAAGATCCACGCTAACATCCATTTCAAATTCAACGGAAGAAGGTTCAAAGAACTCCATGAAACTGTTAGCTGGTGTGAGATCATCTTCAACAATGGAACTTGTCTTTTGCTCAACTTCTCTTATCTCTTCAACCAATTCTTTTGGTTCAATTATCTCAACTCCTTCCTCTTGTTGTGATTCATGCTTCAACTCCTCTTCTTTCCCTTGAGGTTCCAAGCTCTCCTTCTCACTATATTCTTCAATTGATTCTCCATATTCATCAACGGTAATGCCTTGATTGCATGAGTGTAGTAGGACTAAGCGGTTCACTACTTCAGCTAAGGTATCCACGAATTTTTCTTTCATCTTTTGGAATTCTTCTTGCTCTTGGAGAAAAGCTCAAAGCTCTTGTTGTTCTTGAATCAAGGGTTGGAGAACTTCGTATTGAGGTGAAAAAGAGGGTTCATTGTTTGGGAGAAAGGTGTCACATTTGGAAGGTAGTTCATATTAGTAAAGGTATTGAGGTAGTGTATATGAAATTGGTGGTTCTTAAAAGTATTGGTGTTGAAATGGTGGTGATTCTAAATATGGGTTGTATGGCTCATATGGTTGTTCTTGAGGTGCATATGGTTGGTGATATGGTGGTGGATATAGATTAGGATCATATGGCGGTGTTTGGTGATAAGATGTGACTTGTGAGTAAGGTGGTTAAGAATAATGTTAAGGAGGTAGTTTATAGGTATATGGTGGTTGAGGTTGATAACCACAAGATGATCCACCGTATCCATTGGATTGGTATGCATTACAGGGCAGATTGCATTCATAATGGAGCTGAGGTTGTTGCCATGAAGATTGTCTATAAGTATGTGACTCCTCTCTCAATTGATTTCCCGATCCATAATGCGATCTATCATTGAAGCACCTATTTTCTGCAACATAATTACAACCAAACTCATAGCCAAAATGGTGAGAATTCATAATGAAAAGAGAAAATAAAAACAAAAGCTAATAAGAAACAAAGAAAAACAAATTGCTAAAACTAGCAAAAGCAAGCAAACAATAAAAAACGATCTATTCACAATATTCACATATGAATAATAACCAATAACAAGCACACATTGCAACTCTCCAGTAATGGCACCAAAAACTTGACATGGACCAATCACCAGTTCGGAATTTTCACAAGTTATAAAACTCAAATCTCGTTACAAGCATAGTTCCAAACCAACAAATGATCCTTATCAGAGTTTAATTTTTGTTTGTCACAAATGTAAACCAATAAAAATCGAGAGTATTAGATCTTAGGTCATCTCTCAAAGGAGTTGCAGTAAGGTGTGTGTATTATCAGTTATAAGAATAAGGGGTTTGAAAGCAAAAAGGCAAGAAATTAAATGATAAGAAGGTAAAGCTAATAAATGCTAAAAAGACATCTTGGCTAGGATTGAAAATCAAGATTTTCTATCCTTGTCATTAATCATAATATAACAATTATCAAGAGTAATTCTACTTGGTCATCTCTAACATCGAGAGAAGGTCAAATAGGCATAGTTAACCCTAATCCATAAGTCCTCATCAATTTAATAATTGAATTAGCAAACGATTAGAGTCAATGGAGACAAGATTAACTAACTACTCTAGATTACCAATCCAAATTGGACATAAAATGACTGAAGATCACCTAATTTCTCAATTACAAGCCAAGAATGCAAAAATCTACTCTAAAGTTAAACCAATTATTTTATCAAACACTTGGAAGGAAAAAAAGAAAAGCATATTAAATTGCAATAATAATAAAATCTAAAGCTACCAAATTCGAGAAACTAATAACAATAACTCAAACAAGCATCAAGAAAAAATAAAACATCAATTGCATTAAAAGAAATTGGAAAATGACAATTGTTCATAAACTAAAAAGTAGCAAAATAGAGAAATTAACAAGAGAAACTAGAAAAATTAAGATACTAGAACAAGAAACTATAAACAGAATTAAACTAAAACAAGAATTAAAACCTAAATCTAAAGAGAAATTAACCTAAGAACCTTAAATTCTAGAGAGAAGAGGGAGCTTATCTCTCTAGAAATCTAACCTAAAACATGCTCTAAACTATTCTAACTTCTCTCCCCTTGATCCTTTTTGAATTCAATATCAAATACTTCAGAAATGAGTTGGATTAGGCCCAAGAAAGTTCTGAAATCGTGACCCACATGTTTACTTAAGTAAATCATGTGCTGATAGTCATGTGTACGCATCTACCATGCATATGCGCAACTTGAGATTCATGCGTACGCGTAAGTTGAAATTCATGCGTACACATGGCCATAAGGAACTCCAATCTTCATTTCTTCATGGATTCTCTATTTTTGCATGCTTTTTCTTCACTTCTTCAAGCCATCATTGCCTTCTAAACCTGAAATCACTTAACAAATACATCAAGGTATCAAATGGAATTAAAGTAAATTAAATTTAGCAATTTAAAAGCCTAAAAATTATGTTTTTAATCATTAAGCACAATTAGGAGAAATTCACAAAACTATTCTATTTCCATGAATAAACGTGAAAAAAGTCAACGAATTCTACTAATTTAAAGCAGATAAATACCATAAAATATGAATTTATCAACCTCCCCACACTTTAAAAATAGCAGGTTCTTATGCTAAACATCAAGAAAGATAAGATCAAAGGGTGTTCAAAATTTATTGAAAGAAAACTATCTATATCTATTCTATCTATCTACCTATATGTATCTATCTACTTGGTCAAAACAAATCAATTTCCAAGAAAACATATAAACAATCAAGGGCTTAACCAAGATATCATTCAATTCAATTCCCATGAATCAATTTGAGTTCTTAAAGGAGCATAATAACTTGCAAGATAAGAGATAATAACAGGTGAAAACATAAAATTGAGCAATCGAACCCCTCACTAGATGTGATGCTCTCTAATCACTCAAGTGTATAGGGTTGATTCACTCAATTCTCTTCTAATCTTGCTTTCTAAGACTTGTTTCTCATCTAACAATCAACAATTATTCAACGTATACATACAAGTATCATGAGGACATTTCAAGGGTTATAATGGGGCTAGAGTCAAGGTAAGGATGTATATGGTTAAGTGAGCTAGAATTTGAATATTTAATTAACTTAAACTCTTACCTAATCATATAACAACCTATAGAATTCTAATGCAAACCCAACTACCCATTATTCACTTTTTTTTTCCACACACTCATGCATGGGATTCTCCCAAATAGTGGAGTGCGGGATTCTCCCAAAGGCGCGATAGCTGAAGGAATGAACAGGCGGTAACAAAAGCTTGTACTATGACTATTATAGAGGATACAAACATAAGATTTAGGACTGCTTTGATCTAAAATACGCCCTTCAACAAGTCATCCGAAATGGCAAGCTCCCTATGATTACCGAAATTATCCAAGAATCCAGAAAAGCCGAAATAGAAAGATCACCGGAACGGAAAGGCCACAATCTTAGGATGGTGAGGCAAGTACACCAGGAAAGCCCAAAAACCGGCCCAAGCATAATAGTAAATGTGATCACAGGGAAAGACGTGCCAGAAAAATCCAAATCGGCACTGAAAAAGGACCTCAGGGTGCTAGCCGTGAAAAACGAAACACTAACCTCTTTGCTCCCAGCAGCAATCACATTCTCCCTCGATGACTACCAACACGGCACCTCAGTGAAGGACGCCCCATTTGTCATCTCAGAAAGAGTCGAAACTGGAGCGGTAAAACGGATACTAGTAGACACGGGGGCCGACTCCAACATCCTTTTTAGAGGTGCCTTCGACAAGCTAGGCCTCTGAAACAAGAATCTGCAAAGTCACCGCAACGGAGTAACTGGGATCGGAGATAACTTTCTCAAACCAGACAGATCCATCGTCCTACTGGTCACCATTGGAGCTGGGTGCCAAAGAAAAACCGTACTCTCCATGTTTGTGGTCCTAAAAGACCCCACAACCTATAACATCCTTCTCGGAAGGAAAATGATTAATGACGTATCCACCATCATATTCACCAAGTTTCTAATCATGAAGTTCTAAGCCGACAATGGTACCATAGGAACGATACACGGGAACCGGAAAGTCGCACTTAAATGCGACAACACCAACCTAACCCTCCGAAAAAGGTATAGAGACACGGCAGGGATCTTCCTTGCCGATCTGGATGCATGACAGGACGATCATCCCAGACCATAACCAGAGAAGGACATGGAAAAACTGCAGATAGGGCAGACCAAAGACGACTTCACATTCGTCAACAAAAATCTACCCTTTAATCTAAAAAGCGACCTTGTCGAACTCCTGAAGTAAAATAAGGACCTGTTCGCATTCACTCTGGCTGACATGCCGGACATAGGCCCTAACTTAATGTCTCACCGTTTGGCCGTAGATCCCAAATCCAATCCGGTAGCAAAGAGGAGAAGAAAAATTTCTGTCGACTGAACAGTCAAAGTCAGAAAGGCAAGTCAAAAACCTACTCGAAGCAGGCTTCATTCGGAAACTCCCCTACACAACCTAGTTGGACAACGTTGTGCTAGTATAAAAAGCAAAGGTTAAATGGAGAATGTGCGTCGATTACACAGACTTAAACAAGCTTGTCCAAAGGACGCCTATCCCTGCCAAACATTGATAGACTAGTAGACACTGCCTCAGGACACCAATACCTCAACTTCATGGACACCTATTCTAGGTACAACTAGATACCCATGCACTAATCAGACAAGCAGAAAACCGTGTTTGTAACCCTCGACGGTACGTACTTCTACACAGTCATGCCCTTCGGGTTAAAGAACGCCGGGACTGATAGGCAAGAATTATTGTCAGTCTAGAATTTCTCTTATAGAAAAGGATTTCTTCGTTGTAAGTATAGCTCCAAACCAATTAACAATCCTCAAATCAAATTTAAAAGATTGGTTGTCACAAGTACAAACCCCAATGAAATTTTAACCAAAGTATTTAAACCTCGGGTCGTCTCACAAGGAAATGCAATGAAGTGCTCAATTATTGGCTATGAGTGAACAAAGGGGGGGTTGATTTGGTGAAAGGGACAAGAAAATAAATAGCAAGGATAATAAAGCAAAAAATTAATAAAGAGAGACATTCATGGCAAGGATTGAGAATATAGACTTTCTATCCTAGTCATGCAATGATTAATTCATCTTATTTTGTCAACTCAAACTAAGAAGAGGTATAACCATCACTTCCCACGAGAGAACGTCAAATAAGACTAGTTAATCATATCACAATAATAAACAAGAGCTTATCTTATTTAGTCAACTCAAACTAGGAAGAGGTATATATTAACTTCCAACGAGAGAATGTCAAATAAGACTTAACAACTCTAGATCGCCAACATAAGTTGGGTATTCATGACTCAAGATCACCTAATTTCTCTTTCCAAGCCAAGAATGCTAAAAAATCTACTCTAAAGCCCAACCAAGAATTTTGTCAAACACTTGGTGGGTATAAAAGGAAAACATAGTAAAAGTGCAAGAATAGTAAATCTACCAACTACTAATTGCAAAGAAACAACAAAAACAACTCAAATCAACAATAAAAGAACATCAACATCAAATTGCATTAAAGGAGATCCAAATCCAACATGAGCATTCATAAACATAAAAGGAGGCATAAAAGAGAAATTAACAATGCAAACTAAGAGAATTAAGATGTAGGAACAAGGAATCATAAAGAAAAACTAGATGAAAGCAAGGATCAAAACCTAGATCTAGATGCAAATATCCCTAAGAACCCTAATTCTAGAGAGAAGAGGGAGCTTCTCTCTCTAGAAACTAAATTATATGATGCTATCATACAACTAATTGCTCCCCCCCCCCTTTGCTCAATCCTCAATTTTGCATGAAATATCCTCAGAAACGAGTTGGATTTGGGCCTGAGAAGCTCAGAAATTGCCCCCAACGAATTCACTTTAAGTGGGTCACGTGCCTGACGTCACATGTACGCGTGGCTTGCAAATCTCCTTCTCACGCGTATGCGTGGATGACGCGTGTGCGTGGCCCTTAATTCTCCAAATGCTCATTTCTTCATGCATTCTCCACTTTGTATGCTTTTCTCTTCACTCCTTCCATCCAATACTTGCCTTATGAACCTGAGATCACTCAACAAACACATCAAGGCATCGAATGGATTTAAGGTGAATCAAAATTAGCAATTTAAAGGCCTAAAAAATATGTTTTCACTCTTAAGCACAAAATCAGGTAGAATTATAAAACCATGCTATTTCATTGAATAAATGTTGAAAAAGGGTGATAAAATCCCCTAAATTAAGCACAAGATAAACCACAAAATTGGGGTTTATCAGACCTCCCCACACTTAAACCAAGCATGTCCTCATACTTAATGAAGAAAGAAACAAAGGGTATCCACATTTATTCAATGTAAACTACCTATAGACAACTACCTACATGAATGCAACTACTTAGTCAAAACAAATCAATTCTCAAGAATACATGTATAAGTACAAGGGCTAGTGGTATTAACAACCACATGAAACCCACAATTGAATTAACTTATTAGGAAGATTTTATAAACTTGCAAGAAAGATGATCATGGGTAAAAACATGTAATTGAGCAATCGAACCCTCACCGGATGTGTATCCGCTCTAGTCACTCAAGTGTTTAGCGTTGATTCACTCAATTCTCCCCTAATCATGCTTTTCAAGATTTGTTTTTCATCTAACAATCAACAATTATTTTATGCATACATACAAATATCATGAGGACTTCCCATAGGTTGTAATGGGGTTAGGGTCAAAGTAGAGTTGTATTTGGTTAAGTGAGATTTAAATTTGAATCTTTGATCAACCTAAACTTCTCACCTAACCTATGACAACCTATACAATTTAAAGCTAACCTAACTACCCATTCTTCACTTTTTTACACACTCATGCATTCTCTTTAATTCACATTCCATATGCATTAATTTTTATTGAACTTCACTTTGGGGCATTTTGTCCCGTTTTTATTGCCATTCTTTTTCTTTCTTTTCTTTTTCTATATTTTTTTCTTTTTCTTGTTTTTCTCATTTTTTTTCAAACTGAAATAATATAATAACATCAACGCACATGGTTTATACATTTAATGCATGAGTATGTACCCAATTCCCAAAATTTTGACAAAAGTACAAAAGCATTCTTTTATCCCAGTCAATGTTCCCAATTCTCTCAATCTTGAATGATAAACACACTCACTAGCCTAAGCTAATCAAAGATCCAAACAAGGGACATTTATTGTTTTTCGCTTTATGGCTTGTAATGTGCTAAAATTAAGAACAAATGGGTTAAGCATAAGCTCAAAATTGGTTGACAAAAAGGTAAGGCTATTTGGGTAAGTGAGCTATTTGAAACAATGGTCTCAATCATAAAATGCATGTATACACAAAATAATGGACATATAGAATCAAACAAATCAAAGATTACAATCATAGAAAGAGAATAATCACACAAGAAGGAAAATGAGTGGTTATATGATGTAACCACGCAATTAGGCTCAAAACTCACTTGCTTGTGTTCTTAGCTCAAAAATCCTGTTCCACAATATATGTAATTCAAGCAAGTTTTCAAATTTTTTTCTTTTCAATAAATTGGGATGCCCTATAGATAAAATCCTTAGAAAATATCATGATTTTGGCTAAGCTTAATATATACATATGCAAGTTAAGAAAATGTAACTAAAAATACCTAAAAATGAAATGCAAAAGTGTTAGGATTAAAAATTTGTCACCCAAAACGCCGATCGGTCGGACGACCTCCCCATACTTAAAATTTTGCACCGTCTTCAGTGCATCCAAAGATGAGTAAGGGGGTACGGCGACTTTCTGAGTTGCTACCTTCAGCTGGTAGGTCAACCGGTGCTGTGTGTTCTTTTTCTGCTTCCATTTTTGCTTATGACAGATCATCCTGAAAATAGGAAACAGGATATAAGAAGACAAGTGAATGAACAAGCAAGGAAGCATAGATTGTTGGAGTGAGGTAATGATCACTAGAATTAAGTGAGTGAATTAGTGTGACATTAAGGAAAATTGGTGTGTGGGTCCTAAATTGCATACGGTTTAGAATTCACACCCTGGTAATTAAAAGCTATGCCACAGTTATACAGAAGAGGTGTGCACTTCACTCATTCTAGTGTGCTTGAGATACTCTAGAAGACTTGTAGGTTAAGATAACCAAAGAAGTAGTGGAGAAGCATAAAAGCACTCAAGCATTTAATCAGGCCATTGTGAAATTGGATAATGCATGGACATTGGTTGATGTGTAAGTAACCTTAATGAACAAAATGGAATATGAACTTATACATCAATCAGTGACACATAATGAAGTTGTTGCAACACCTTAGCGACATAGGAGTGGAACACATGGGTGCTATGGAACTTAGGGAAAAGAGGATAGAAGTGAAGATCAATCACATAGCAAGCATGGTCCACAAAGCTTTTACAAAGCTCAAAAATATGTCACTAGGTAAGCTTTCGATCCAATTTCACAATCCCACAAATCTCAATGCATGAAATAGATGATGTAATTAAAGATCAATTATCAACAAGCACCACCTAAAAAAATGCATTGATAATATACTATTTCCTAACAATGGATAATGAATGCATGGTGGCCAAAACATGCAGTTCAAAAGATTTAGAAGCTTGAAGGCAATGTAACATGTACTTGGTATTCAAAAAGGTTCAACATGAAAATTCAAAACCAAGTAACTAAATATAACCTCAACAAGGGACTCTAACAATGACAATCAAAACAATTATGCTAAAATAGCATCAGTTAATCTAAGCAGCAATAAACAGTAAACAAAATTAATGATCCAACACTTGTAATGAGAAACAAAAAATTAAACAAAAATTAAACTAACTAAATAACTAACAAACTAACTAATGGTTGATAGTGTATGTTAGTGTTGGATGATGGTTAAAGGAGGGAAAGAAAGAAGAGAAGAGAGAAGAAGGAAAGAAATGGAAAGAAGAGAGGAAAAGAAGGTGGGCACGACACATACGCGTAGGTCACGATTACGCGTGGTGGGTTATTCAGAGAGGCGACGCGTACGCGTAGGTCACGCGTACGCGTGGGTGGGTTTTGTGCTAAAGGCGCAAATCCAGCCCAAAACTCTGCACAACTCTCGGGTTTTTGTATGGGAGGTGAGAATTTGGGATCCACGTGTACGCGTGGGTGAGGCGTACGCGTGGCATGGTGCTCTGCTTTTCAAATTTTTTCCAAGTTCTTGCACCAAACCAAGCATTCCAAACCTCCAAATAGCTACCAAAACACTATAAAACCTTATTTAACCTACTAAACTCCCAAATAAACTCAACTAACTAAACAAAGCATGAAATTAAACTAATTTACCAATATGTACAAAAGAGAAAAATGAAAAGATGTTAGCATGGTGGGGTGTCAACCACTAAACATCCTCCTCTTACGCTTAATTCCACAAAGCGCCCTAAGTTGGCCATCTGTCTCAAGCAAACCAAATTCAAGTGGGAAAATAAAGGTAAGAGTAATGAGCTTTACCCACTCAAATGAAGGATTAGATGCCAACCTAGGTGGAGGAGTTCCCAATGAACTTGACAAGGCACGTTCCACTCCCGTCCATCCTCTTCTAGAGGCTTCCGCCACTTGGCAAGGTTCTTTATGCTCCTCCTCTTGCCAAGTTTCCTCAAGTTCACATCCTTCTTCACCAATGTCTTCTAGCTCTTTCCCATCACTCAAATCATAAATAGGAGGTTTGGTGAAGTCTACCCCCTCATCAATTCCAAGTCCAATGGGGAAGGATTCCTCAAATTCAAAAGGATCATATGTTGATGCGGACTCATCATAGATAGGGGAACTTGGTGCCTGCCCCTCTTCAATTTTTGATTCCTCTTTGCACTCAACATCTCCTAAATCTTCAACCACTACTTCCTCTTGTCCGATAATCTCTACCTCCTCCTCTTGTTGCACTTCTTGCTTCAACTCCTCTTCTTCACCTTGGAGCTTCAAGTTCACTCCCTCACTAAGCTCTTTGGTTGCTTCTCCATATTCAACAATGGGAGTGCTTTGATCGTGTAGGCTTAAGTGGGAGGATACCATGTTGCTAACAACTTCTGCCAAGGTAGCAATCACGGCTTGTAGCTCCTTGAGCTTCTTGTCATCCTCCTCTTGTTGCTTTAGGATACGAGATTCAAGATCTCTTTGTTCTAGCATGAAGGCATGGTTGAGAGGTGGTTTGGGAAGAGAGGGTTCATTTTTTGAGGAAATGGTATTGTAGTTGAAAGGTGGTTTATATTGGTGAAAGTCTTGAGGTGGTGTGTACGAAATTTGTGGTTCATGGGAGTATTGGTGTTGGGAATGTGGTGGTTCTAGGTATGGTTCATATGGTGGTTGGTATGGTATGTATGAGCTAGGATCATATGGAGGTGAATGGTGGTAGGGGGCTTGTGAGTGAGGTTGATAACGATGTTGAGGGTTTGGATCATAATTGGGTACATCATAGGGTGGATTGTAGCCATGAGAGATTGGAGGATGTTGTTGCCATGAAGATTGACCATACGCATGTGGCTCCTCCCTAATTTGATGTCTATTCCCATAATGTGGTTCCTCATTGAAGCTTTCATTCCCTACAACATGATTGTAACCAAACTCATAGCCAAAAGGATGAGAATTCATAGTGACAAGAGAAAATAAAAATAAATACTAATAAGAAACAAAGAAAGCAAAGTCCTAAACTAACAAAAACTAACAGAATCAAAAGACACGCATACTCACAATATTTACAATAGCCAATAACATAATACATTGCAACTCCCCAGCAACGGCGTCATAAATTTGATAGACAAGAATTATTGTCGGTCTAGAATTCTTCTTATAGAAAAGGATTTCTTCGTTGTAAGTATAGCTCCAAACTAACTAACAATCCTCAAATCAAATTTAAAAGATTGGTTGTCATAAGTACAAACCCCAATAAAATTTTAATCGAAGTATTTAAACCTCGGGTCATCTAACAAGGAATTGCAATGAAGTGCTCAATTATTGGCTATGAGTGAACAAAGGGGGGTTTGATTTGGTGAAAGGGACAAGAAAATAAATGGCAAGGATAATAAAGCAAACAATTAATAAAGAGAGACATTCATGGCAAGGATTGAGAATATAGGCTTTCTATCCTAGTCATGCAATGATTAATTCATCTTATTTTGTCAACTCAAACTAAGAAGAGGTATAACCATCACTTCCCACGAGAGAACGTCAAATAAGACTAGTTAATCATATCACAATAGTAAACAAGAGCTTATCTTATTTAGTCAACTCAAACTAGGAAGAGGTATATATTAACTTCCAACGAGAGAACATCAAATAAGACCTAACAACTCTAGATCGCCAACATAAGTTGGGTATTCATGACTCAAGATCACCTAATCTCTCTTTCCAAGCCAAGAATGCTAAAAAATCTACTCTAAAGCCCAACCAAGTATTTTGTCAAACACTTGGTGGGTATAAAAGGAAAACATAGTAAAAGTGCAAGAATAGTAAATCTACCAACTACTAATTGCAAAGAAACAACAAAAATAACTCAAATCAACAATAAAAGAACATCAACATCAAATTGCATTAAAGGAGATCCAAATCCAACATGAGCATTCATAAACATAAAAGGAGGCATAAAAGAGAAATTAACATTGCAAACTAAGAGAATTAAGATGTAGGAATAAGGAATCATAAAGAAAAACTAGATGAAAGCAAGGATCAAAACCTAGATCTAGATGTAAATATCCCTAAGAACCCTAATTCTAGAGAGAAGAGGGAGCTTCTCTCTCTATAAACTAAACTACATGATGCTATTCTACATCTAATTGCTCCCTCCTTTGCTCAATCCTCAATTTTGCATGAAATAGCCTCAGAAACGAGTTGGATTTGGGTCTAGGAAGTTCAGAAATCACCCCCAGCGAATTCACTTTAAGCGGGTCACGTGCCTGACGTCACGCGTGCGCGTCGATGGCCAAAATCCCTTCTCATGCGTACGCGTGGGTGACGCGTGCGCGTGGCTTGCAAATCTCCTTCTCACGCGTACGCGTGCGCGTGGCCCTTAATTCTCCAAATGCTCATTTCTTCATGCATTCTCCACGTTGTATGCTTTTCTCTTCACTCCTTCTATCCAATACTTGCTTTATGAACCTAAGATCACTCAACAAATACATCAAGGCATCGAATGGAATTAAGGTGAATCAAAATTAGCAATTTAAAGGCCTAAAAAGCATGTTTTCACTCTTAAGCACGAAATCAGGGAGAATTATAAAACCATGCTATTTCATTGAATAAATGTGGGAAAATGTTGATAAAATCTCCTAAATTAAGCGCAAGATAGACCACAAAATTGGAGTTTATCAGGGACCACCTACCAAAGTCTCGTCACCAAAATCTTTAAGGACCTCTCTGGGTCCAAACTCGAGGTCTATATTAATGACATGCTAGCCAAGAGACAAACAAGTGAAGAGCTGATTGACGATCTCAAACTCATACTAGACACCTTGAAGAAGCACCAGATGCCCTTTAACCCGACGAAGTGCGCCTTTAGAATAGAAGTCAGAAAGTTCCTAGATCTCGTAATTACCCAACGGAGAATAGAAGCAAACCTGAAAAAGTGTAAGGCCATTCTCGAGATAAGCAGCCCCTCAAGTCTCAATGATGTCTAAAGATTGATCGGGTAACTCGCCACCCTTTTATGCTTCCTCGAAGTCTCGACTCAGAAAGCTATCCCTTTTTTCAAACTCTTAAAAAAGAGTATAAACTTTAAATGGAACTCGAATGCCAGAAGTTTTCTAACACTTTAAAAAGAGTGTTAACGGATCCCCCATACTCTCAAAACTAAAAACAAAAGAGACATTTTATCTCTATTTATCCATAATAAAGGAAGCGCTAGTGACAATGCGAGAAGACAAGCAAAAGATACAAATTTCAATATACTTTATAAGTAAGGTCTTTCAAAACGTCAAAACACGCTACTCCAGACTTGAAAAGTTTGCCTTTGCACTGATCACAGCATCTCGACAGTATTTCTAGAGCCACTCTATCACGGTCTGAACGGAATAAGCTATTAAACAAGTATTGCAGAAGCCGGACCTTAAATTTGGATTGCCTTTAATTTAAACACTTGAATGAATAACTATCTTTTCATGATTATCTATAGTTTTTATTATAATGTTGATATATAGCTACCCTTATGCTTTTTGTCTTTTTTGCTGCTTTTAGTTTTTGTCCTTACAATTGTAATTATTGGACAGGAAAAATAAAAATTTAGCTTAATAAGTGTTTTATTAATGTGGACACTGAAAAATAAAAGTGCTTTATTAATATCAAGATCCTTATTGATAAAAAAGAAGGAAAAGGAAGTTATGAGTTACTTTCAGGGTGTGTTTATTTTGGTATTTGAAAGATAAAAATTACGTTTAAATTTTTGAACGTTGTAATTTTTAGTTTGGTATTTTTTTTTTTGGTAAACACAGATGTGATTTTATATTTAAATTCAAGTTTATAAAAAGCAACAAAATTTAATTTGTGTTTATTAATTATTGTTCAATAATTAACTTTAAATTTTTATTTTCCTTCTACTAATCCTATCTTTTATATATATTATTATTTTATTTATAAATTTTTTATATGTTTTTTTATTTATTATTTTTATTTTTTGTTAATTTTTTTAGTTTAACATTGTATATTTTTATAATTGAGGTTCTTGTATATTAATTTATTTTTTTATAATATAATTTATTAATCTCATTAAATAGAATAAATTAAACAAAAAAATTAACCATAAATAATAATAATAATAATAATAATAATAATAATAATAATAATAATAATAATAATAATAATAATAATAATAACACACTAAAAAAGAATACTAAAAAATATTATATAAAAGATTCACCAAACAAAGTATTAAAAAAATTAAATATGCTTAGAAAAATAATATTATAATTTAATATCATATTTTTTTTAATAATTATTTATGTAAAAATAATTTTAACTAATATTATTTAAATAATATTTATTTTATCAAAATCAATTTTGGTATAAAATTATCAAACATAAATCATATTAACATAAACTCACTTATACCTAAAATCAATTCTATAAAATTATTTTTGTTAAATTTCAGTTTGACAAAAATCAATCTAAATAAATACGAAATCTTCTCAAATTTTTTTCTTTTGAAAATTAAAATATAATTTTTCATCATATATTTATAAGTAGGAGGAGGACCAAGAAAAAAAATTATAAGAAACAAAATGTTAAAAGATTAACAATGATACTTTATATTTTTAATTAAAAAAAATAAAAAATATTCATTCCCATCGCTTACCAATTACCATCATAAAAATATATATTATAAATTGTTTTCCGATATGTGGTAGAATTGAAATGTGGCATGACGTAGTTGAATATGGGGCGCTAGAATATGTGTGGTTGAATTAGTGTTGGAGTTGGGGGAGTTGGCGTGGATGTGTGAAGGCTTTGATTTTGGGCTTCGAGTTAGGTGTGCCATTTATCATTTGTCCATTTCTTTGGTGGTAGGTGAACCAACTTACATCTCCATTTTGGATTTCTCTTTTATTACTTTTCATTTAATTAATCTTCCAAAATGTTCTACAACTCATCATTGGAATTGCCACTCTTATATATATATTTTTAATTTTTCTATATTTTTCCGTTTCAAAATAATAAATATTAAAAGGTAGTAATAAATAAAATTTAGTAATATTTAGAATTGTATATCGTTATATATATATAACTAATTTCTATTCAATCATCATCATTAAATTAAAAATAATGGAGATTTATTACTTTAAAATAACAACCCCATTTTTATTTTTGGACAGATGTTTTAAATCTGAAAAGTATTTTTCAATTTTCACTATCATTCTTCCTTCATTATTAGGCCTTCTATTGCTTCATATCTAGTCTCTCACTTCCCACAACTCTGATCACTGTTGTTGGAACCTTTCACAAATGCACGGAATAATTTCTTGTGTTTCGTCCATGATCCAATTTAGATTCACATCTTTCAAAAGTGTCTGCATATAATAAAATTCACAACATTGATCACTCACCATAGCAAACTAAAAAATCAATTATATTTGGAGTGGGTGTTTTGTTTACTTGGGAAACTTTAGTTCAACATGCAAGGACTAGATCTTCGCTGTCCTGTCAGCTATTTGCAATATCCCAAAAAAAAAAAAAGTTTTTATTATCGTATGTTTTAAGAACATAAGTTAAACATATAATAAAAAAATATTTTAATATTATTTATTATTTTTATGCATTGAAAACATTAAAAACTTATTTTTTATAATAAATAACATTAAAATATTTTTTGTATGATATGCTTAACCTATTATTTTAAAACACATAATAGCAAAATCTAAAACTAATTATAACAAAAAATATTTTTATAAAATTTTAGGTTTTAATTCCCAATGTAATAAATATCTTTTACGACGATAATATTATGTAACGACCATCAATATAGAGTCTAGATATTGAAGAGTTAACTTTGGTTGACACTACATTTTTATGCAAAGCTCCTGTAATTAAGGTGGTCGAAGTGAAGAGACAAAGAGATTGAAGAATAAAGGTTTAATTATTTCGTCGGTCTGTATTATTACAACGAATTTTTAATTAGGTTTTAAATAACTTTTTAAAATTGAATTTATCCACTATATTAAATTTTGTAATTAAATTTCTATCGTGACAAAAATATTAGAATTAATAGAATATCTGTTAAACAAAACGATATACCACACATAAAGCAAAAAAGCCTAAATTATAAAAGTACCCTCAATATTCTCTCACACTCACAGAGAGGGGATGAGAAGAGAAGGAATAAGAGAGGAAGAAGAAAAAGTAGGAAGAGAAGGTGGCATCGGTGGAAAGGAGAAGCAAGAAGAGAGGAAAAGGATGCCACTGTCATAGTCACCAGTAGTTGTTCTTCGTTCCTGTCACTGACACGGAGGGAGGGAGAGGAAGGGGAGAGAGAGAGATTCAGAATGATGGAAGAGAGAAAGACAGAATGAGAGAGACCGCAAAAAAGAAATCATGTTGCGAAGGAGAAGGAGAGAAATGGAGGTTGCAAAAGAGGGAAGCAGTGGAGGGTGATGCACTGACGTCGGTGCTGCCATCATCGTTGGAGGAGGTCGCCAACAAGCTTCTCCCTCCCGTTTGTTGTCCGTCGTCTCCGATTCACCTTTTGTTGCTCACCATCTCAAATTCGATCGTCGGTGCTAGCTGACTCTGGGTTCTAAACTGGTTCTCCTTGCTTATGGTATGATGCCTAGGCATCTTTAGTAGTTTTTAGTTTTCTTTTCATTAGTTTTCTTAGATTTTAATCAAAATTCTTATTTTTTTCTAGTAGAATTTCAAAACTATTCAAGTATTTGGGGTTGTTTCAGTATTATTGAGTTTTTAGGAGTTTTTGTTCTCAAAGTAATCAAGAATTAAAGCTTTTTCAACAAAAAAATACAAATACACTCCAAAGGTGTCCCAATCAGACCCAAAACAATAAAATTGAGCATCCAAAACATCACAACGGGCGTCCAGCGTCCAACCACCGGCGCCCAACACCCACTCACCAATGCCCGATAGCCCTTCACCAACGCCCAACATTCCTTGGCCCTGGAGGCACAAATGGGCCAATGCCCAAACTTGAAGAAGCACCTTCAGCGCTCCAAAGCTCCAAACTCCCAGGATGCAACACTTGCCAAGGTCCAATTTCAATATGCAATCATGGGAAGCCTTAATCTCATTCGAAAAATTCAAGATTCAAGAGATTAGTTGGCATTAATTCCTTCTAGAAAGATAAAGATTTGGTTGTTAGGATTTAATTCTAAATTTGATTTTAGTTATTGTTAAGATTTGATTTGAATTTGAGTAGGTAGTTATCTTATTTCTCCTAAAGATAAGATAAGATAAGATTTAGTTTTTGAATTTGAATTTTAGATAGAACTTAGGATATAAATAAGTGAACAAGGTTCACAAGAGAGAGGCATCCGGAGGGATCTAGAATCACCATACGTATATCTTTTTCTCTTCTCGTTAGTTTTCTTCATTATCATGAGTAACTAAACCACCATTGTTGAAGGTTAGGAGTTTTGTTTGGTTTATGGATTTATAATGTGAGTGTTTTCTTTATTTTAATTCATATTTTTTTACTTTTTTAAGATTGAGTTTTATTTTTCATCATTAATGGTTAGAAGTATTAGAAAATATTCTAATTCTGACTTAGATTTTGTTATTTTTTAGGAAAATTTAATTTCGGTTTTAGTTTGAAACTCATCTCATAATCTTTAATTATTTAGAACTACTCTTGAATACGTGACATATAATTCAACTAGGGATAGTTTTTGAATATTGTGTGGTTTAAAATCGAAACAGTTATTCATCTCTTCTCCTAATTAGTTGACCAAGGGATTGGTAATTAATTAAGTTAAGAAAAATTAAATTATTAAGGGATTGAAATTTGATTATAAATGATTTGCTGTGAAAAGATTTTTGTATGAGTTAAAGTAAGAAATACAAGCACTATTCTTTCTAAGAATCAAATATCTTCAAAGCCTTCAACATTCTTATTCATTGATTACTTCTTAATTCTCTAAGCCTTCTCCCAATTCTCTTCTTATGTGTTCTTTCTTTTCTGCAAAATCCACAATCCTTTTGCCAATGTTTGATTGATTTAAATTGAGATTCAATTAGACGTTGCTTATCTCAATCCATTAATCCTCGTGGAAATGATATTCACTCACCGTGGTATACTTGAAAGATTTGGTGCATTTGCCAATATTCGAGCACATTAATTTTTCGCTCATCATGGTGCTTTTGATTCTGCTTCCTTTTGTTTCTTATTTTGATTCATTTTGTTTTTACTTCTGCTTTTGAATTAGTTCTGCTTTTGCTCACTGATTATGCAAAAAAAAAATTTGTGCTAACATATTACGATGATGAGTTATAATTATGTGTTTTTTGTTTGTAATTAATTGATTATGCTACGATTAAAAAATTTGTATATGAAATTATGTTGATTATGAAAAAAATTTACTATAGCAAAAAGAGAGCTTGTTGGTAGAGAAAGTGGAGGGGGTTGTAGGGGAAGTGAACCCTATCTAAGAAGAGAGTACCATGGTTTTTTTGCTTTTTATTGGAAGAGGATATGGGTAAATCAGTTATTTTACATTACATAGACATTTTTTAATGTTTACTATTAATAGAAATTTAATTATAAAATCTAATATCACATAGAGATTCAACTGAAAAGAAAAAAAAAGTATAAATACTTAATTAAAAATTCAATAAAATTATAAGAACTAGCAAAATAATTAAATCGATAATAAATTTGATAAGGGATTGGGGAACAAGAAATAATTATTTTAAAATTTTAAGTGTCTCTTTAATTTTGTATAAGTATTGGGACAATTATTAAATATTATTAAAAGTATAAACAATAAAATGACAAAAATATATCTAGAAACTCTCTCAATTAATTTTTTACTCTTCTAAGTTTCTTTTTCTATATTAAATGGAGGATACAATAAGTAAAAGTTAATTAATGACTTTTTCGTTATCTGCGGGAATCTCTTGTGGCATTTTTTTTTTCATTATTGTCACTTTGTGGAAATTATTTACGACGAAAAGGCTAACGAAAACTCTCAAAATTTCATAGCAATGGAAACTCTCTCCTGCAAATAAACGAAGAAGGTGATGGAGATTGAAGTATCCGCCCCACAAAGACCCGAAAAAAATTTACTTAAATGTCTTTATATATATAAGTTATGTAACTAACTCTAATTTATTTTATTTAAATTTATATGTTAAAAATTTATGCGCTGTTATTATGTTAAATTTTTAGATCTTATTATGGCTCTTAATTCTTTTGAAAAAAAATTAAAACTTAATATTCATAGATAGCTACGGATTTTTGCCTCCCCACAAGAAGAAATGAACAGAGACCCGTGACGGAAATGGGTATGGGTCAGGGATAGGGGACATTTTACTAAATGAGAACGGGGTTGGAAGAGGGGTCTACGCCCCCAAAAGAATCCATTGTCATCCCTAGATATCCCTAAACTCCACGAAATCTGTGATAAAAAAATAATATAATCCAAAATAACAAATGCTAAAAACAGAATAAAGTAATATCGTCAATCAAATAACGGATGATAATATGAAACTACAAAAGAAACCACTAAACCCTATGAGTCCTTATAAGTTATAATCGTCGTCGTCGTCGTCCTCCTCCTTCTAATAGTCTCGATGCTGGTTTTGATGCAGCGACGTTGTGGATGCTGGTGTCTAGACTGGTACAATTGCAGATGAGGAGGAGTCGCCTCCAACATCATTGGCCCTGCATGCATCTACTCATAGTAGACAGCCATCTGCTACCGCATGCATTGTATGTACTCCAGCTCCTAATCGTGCAGGCTTAGGGTTAGACTATGGATCTGTTCACACAAATTTACGTTTTGCAGATTTACAGGGTTAGTAACTGATGAGCGGATAATTTATACGCTTTTTGGCATTGTTTTTAGTATGTTTTTAGTAGGATCTAGTTACTTTTAGGGATGTTTTTAATAGATTTTGTGTTAAATTCACATTTCTGGACTTTACTATGAGTTTGTGTATTTTTCTGTGATTTCAGGTATTTTCTGGCTGAAATTGAGGGACTTGAGCAGAAATCAGATTCAGAGGTTGAAAAAGGACTGCTGATGCTGTTGGATTCTGACCTCCCTGCACTCAAAGTGGATTTTCTGGAGCTACAGAACTCGAAATGGCGCGCTTCCAATTGCGTTGGAAAGTAGACATCCAGGGCTTTCCAGCAATATATAATAGTCCATACTTTGGCCAAGAATTGACGACGTAAACTGGCGTTCAACGCCAGCTTTCTACCCAAATCTGGCGTCCAGCGCCAGAAAAGGATCCAAAACCAGAGTTGAACGCCCAAACTGGCACAGAAACTGGCGTTCAACTCCACAAATGGCCTCTGCACGTGCAACACTCAGGCTCAGCCCAAACACACACCAAGTGGGCCCAGGAAGTGGATTTATGCATCAATTACTTACGCATGTAAACCCTAGTGACTAGTTTATTATAAATAGGACCTCTTACTATTGTATTAGACATCTTTGGACGCCTGGTTCTTAGATCAGAGGGGCTGGCCTCTCGGCCATGCCTGGACCTTTCACTTATGTATTTTTAACGGTAGAGTTTCTACACTCCATAGATTAAGGTGTGGAGCTCTGCTGTTCCTCAAAGATTAATGCAAAGTACTACTGTTTTCTATTCAATTCTTCTTATTTCTCTTCTAAGATATCCATTCGCACCCAAGAACGTGATGAAGGTGATGATTATGTGTGACGCTCATCATCCTTCCCCCTTATGAACGCGTGCCTGACAAACACTTCTGTTCTACATGAATTAAGCTAGAATGAGTATCTCTTAGATCTCCTAACCAGAATCTTCGTGGCGTACGCTAAAATTTGAAGTTTGTTACTTGCTTGTTAAGAAAGATTCAAACTTTAAGTTCTAGAATCATATCTTGTGATTTCTTATGAACCAAGTCATTAATTGAGATTTTAAAAATCAAATCTTTTTCAAAACTAACTTCAATCATATCTTTTCAAAAATATCTTCTTATCTTATCTTTTTCAAAAATATCTTCTCAAAATATCTTTTCTAACTTCCTAACTTCTTATCTTTTCAAAATTTGTTTCAACTAACTAACTAACTTTTTGTTTGTTTCTTAACTTTTTCAAAACTACCTAACTAACTCTCTCTCTCTCTAATTTTCGAAAATATCTCTCCCTTTTTTAAAAAATTTCTTTTTAATTAACTAATTATATTTATTTTTTATTTTTGAATCCAAAAATTTTCGAAAAATACTAACTAATTTTTAAAAACCAATTTTCAAAAATCACTAACTCTTTTTCAAAATAATTTTCGAAAATTATTCCTCCCCCATCTCATTCTAATTATTCATTCATGTCCTAACATCTCATCTCACATTCCAATCCTCACAGTTGTGTTTCTTCCTTTACATCACATCCTTTATCTCCCCCTCTTCTTCTACTTACAAAGGGATCCCCATACTGTGGTATACAGGATCTCTATTATTATTATTATTATCATTTTTCTGGCCATTCTTCCTTGTCATATGAGCAGGAGCAAGGATAAGAACACTCTTGTGGAAGCAGATCCAGAACCTGAAAGAACTCTGAAGAGAAAATTAAGAGAAGCTAAAATACAACAATCCAGAGATAACCTTTCAGAAATTTTTGAACAGGCAGAGGAGATGGCAGGCGAAAATAATAATAATGAAAGGAGGATGCTTGGTGACTTTACTGCACCTAATTCCAATTTACATGGAAGAAGCATCTCCATTCCTGCCATTGGAGCAAACAACTTTGAGCTGAAACCTCAATTAGTTTCTCTGATGCAGCAGAACTGCAAGTTTCATGGACTTCCATCTGAAGATCCTTTTCAGTTCTTAACTGAATTCTTGCAGATATGTGATACTGTTAAGACTAATGGAGTAAATCCTGAAGTCTACAGGCTCATGCTTTTCCCTTTTGCTGTAAGAGACAGAGCTAGATTATGGTTGGATTCTCAACCCAAAGACAGCCTGAACTCTTGGGATAAGCTGGTCACGGCTTTCTTAGCCAAGTACTTTCCTCCTCAAAAGCTGAGCAAGCTTAGAGCTGATGTTCAAACCTTCAGACAGAAAGAAGGTGAATCTCTCTATGAAGCTTGGGAAAGATACAAACAGTTGACCAAAAAGTGTCCTTCTGACATGCTTTCAGAATGGACCATCCTGGATATATTCTATGATGGTCTGTCTGAGCTATCAAAGATGTCACTGGACACTTCTGCAGGTGGATCCATTCACCTAAAGAAAACGCCTGCAGAAGCTCAAGAACTCATTGACATGGTTGCTAATAACCAGTTCATGTACACTTCTGAAAGGAATCCTGTGAGTAATGGGACGCCTATGAAGAAGGGAGTTCTTGAAGTTGATACTCTGAATGCCATATTGGCTCAGAACAAAATATTGACTCAGCAAGTCAATATGATTTCTCAGAGTCTGCATGGAATGCAAGCTGCATCCAACAATACTCAAGAGGCATCTTTTGAAGAAGAAGCCTATGATCCTGAGAACCCTGCAATAGCAGAGGTAAATTACTTAGGTGAACCTTATGGAAACACCTATAACTCAACATGGAGAAATCATCCAAATTTCTCATGGAAGGATCAAAAGCCTCAACAAGGCTTTAATAATGGTGGAAGAAACAGGTTTAGCAATAGTAAACCTTTTCCATCATCAACTCAGCAACAGACAGAGAACTCTGAACAAAATGCTTCTAATTTAGCAAATCTAGTCTCTGATCTATCCAAGGCCACTGTAAGTTTCATGAATGAAACAAGATCTTCCATTAGAAATCTGGAAGCACAAGTGGGCCAGCTGAGTAAAAGGATCACTGAAATCCCTCCTAGTACTCTCCCAAGCAATACAGAAGAGAATCCAAAAGGAGAGTGCAAGGCCATTGACATAAGCGCCATGGCCGAACCTGTGAGGAGAGGAGAGGACGTGAATCCCAAGGAGGAAGACCTCCTGAGACGTCCAGTGGTCAATAAGGAGCTTCCCTCTGAGGAACCAAGGGACTCTGAGGCTCATCTAGAGACCATAGAGATTCCATTGAACCTCCTTATGCCCTTCATGAGCTCTGATGAGTATTCCTCTTCTGAAGAGAACGAGGATGTTACTGAAGAGCAAACTGCCAAGTTTCTTGGTGTAATCATGAAGCTGAATGCCAAATTATTTGGCATTGATACTTGGGAAGTTGAACCTCCCTTGTTCATCAATGAACTAAGTGATCTGGATCAACTGACATTGCCTCAGAAGAGACAGGATCCTGGAAAGTTCATATTACCTTGTACCATAGGCACCATGATCTTCAAAGCTCTGTGTGACCTTGGTTCAGGTATAAACCTCATGCCCCTCTCTGTAATAGAGAAACTGGGAATCTATGGGGTGCAAGCTGCTAAAATCTCACTAGAGATGGCAGACAGCTCAAGAAGACAGGCTTATGGACACGTAGAAGATGTATTGGTAAAAGTTGAGGGCCTTTACATCCCTGCTGATTTCATAGTCCTGGATACTGGAAAGAAAGAGGATGAATCCATCATCCTAGGAAGACCTTTCCTGGCCACAGCAAGAGCTGTGATTGATGTTGACAGAGGTGAAATAGTCCTTCAATGGAATGAGGACTCCCTTGTGTTTAAAACTCAAGGATCTCCCTCTGCAACCATGGAGAGGAAGCAGAAAAAGCTTCTCTCCAAGCAGAGTCAACCAGAGCCCCCACAGTCAAACTCTAAGTTTGGTGTTGGGAGGCCACAACCAAACTCTAAGTTTGGTGTTGAACTCCCATATCCAAACTCTAAGTTTGGTGTTGGAGAGTCTCAACAAAGCTCTGCACATCTGTGAGGCTCCATGAGAGCTCACTGTCAAGCGATTGACATTAAAGAAGCGCTTGTTGGGAGGCAACCCAATGTTTATCTAATTCTTATTTTTCATGTTTTCTTAGGTTCATGATCATGTGGAGTCACAAAATAAATATAAAAATTGAAAACGGAATCAAAAACAGCAGAAGAAAAATCACACCCTGGAGGAGCATCTGTCTGGCGTTCAAACGCCAGAACAGAGCATAGTTCTGGCGCTGAACGCCCAGAATGGGAGCATCCTGGCGCTGAACGCCCAGAACAAGCATGGTTCTGGCGTTCAACGCCAGAAATGGCAGCAAAGGGGCGTTGAACGCCCAAAATGGGCACCAACCTGGCGCTGAACGCCCAGAGTTGTGTGCAAAGGCATTTTGCATGCCTAAATTGGTGCAGGGATGTAAATGCCTTGACACCTCAGGATCTGTGGACCCCGCAGGATCCCCACTTTATCTCCTCCATATCTTCTTCTTATTCTTCAGTCTTTCTTCTTTTGCTCGAGGGCGAGCAACATTCTAAGTTTGGTGTGGTAAAAAGCATAGCTTTTTTGTTTTTTTTTCCATAACCATTGATGGCACCTAAGGCCAGAGAAGCCTCTAGAAAGAAGGAAAGGGAAGACAAAAGCTCCATCAAGGGTCTATAGCTCAGTGGTAGAACATTTGACTGTAAATCAAGAGATCCCTGAGATACCTCAGGGGATACATCTTCTTCCACACAATTATTGGAAGCAACTAAGGGTGGAACATCAAGAGCACTCCATCATCCTTCATGAAATCAGAGAAGATCTAAAAGCAATGAAGGAGGAGCAGCAAAGACAAGGAAGAGACATAGAAGAGCTCAAGGACATCACCAAGGTAGACTCATTCCTTGTTCTTACTTTCTCTGTTTTTTTTCGTTTTCTATGTGCTTATCTGTGTTTGTGTCTTCATTACATGATCATTAGTAGTTAGTAACTCTGTCTTAAAGATATGAATGTCCTATGAATCCATCACCTCTCTTAAATGAAAAATGTTTTAATTCAAAAGAACAAGAAGTACATGAGTTTCGAATTTATCTTTGAACTTAGTTTAATTATATTGATGTGGTGACAATGCTTTTTGTTTTCTGAATGTATGCTTGAACAGTGCATATGTCTTTTGAAGTTGTTGTTTAAGAATGTTAAATATGTTGGCTCTTGAAAGAATGATGACTAGGAGACATGTTATTTGATAATCTGAAAAATCATAAAAATGATTCTTGAAGCAAGAAAAAGCAGCAAAGAACAAAGCTTGCAGAAAAAAAATAAATAAATAAATAAATAAATATAGGCGAAAAAAAAAATTTAGAAAAAAAAAAAGAAAGAAAAAGAAAAAGCAAGCAGAAAAAGCCAATAACCCTTAAAACCAAAAGGCAAGGGCAAATAAAAAGGATCCCAAGGCTTTGAGCATCAGTGGATAGGAGGGCCTAAAGGAATAAAATCCCGGTCTAAGCGGCTAAACCAAGCTGTCCCTAACCATGTGCTTGTGGCGTGTAGGTGTCAAGTGAAAACTTGAGACTGAGCGGTTAAAGTCAAGGTCCAAAGTAAAAGAAGAGTGTGCTTAAGAACCCTGGACACCTCTAATTGGGGACTCTAGCAAAAGCTGAGTCACAATCTGAAAAGGTTCACCCAATTATGTGTCTGTGGCATTTATGTATCCGGTGGTAATACTGGAAAACAAAGTGCTTAGGGCCACGGCCAAGACTCATAAAGAAGCTGTGTTCAAGAATCATCATACTGAACTAGGAGAGTCAATAACACTATTCAAAATCTGAAGTTCCTATAGATGCCAATCATTCTGAACCTCAATGGATAAAGTGAGATGCCAAAACTATTCAAGAGGCAAAAAGCTATAAGTCCCGCTCATATGATTGAAGCTCTGTTTCATTGATAGTTTGGAATTTATAGTATATTCTATTCTTTTTATCCTATTTTGATTTTCAGTTGCTTGGGGACAAGCAACAATTTAAGTTTGGTGTTGTGATGAGCGGATAATTTATACGCTTTTTGGCATTGTTTTTAGTATGTTTTTAGTAGGATCTAGTTACATTTAGGGATGTTTTTAATAGATTTTGTGTTAAATTCACATTTCTGGACTTTACTATGAGTTTGTGTGTTTTTCTGTGATTTCAGGTATTTTCTAGCTGAAATTGAGGGACTTGAGCAGAAATCAGATTCAGAGGTTGAAAAAGGACTGCTGATGCTGTTGGATTCTGACCTCCCTGCACTCAAAGTGGATTTTCTGGAGCTACAGAACTCGAAATGGCGCGCTTCCAATTGCGTTGGAAAGTAGACATCCAGGGCTTTCCAGAAATATATAATAGTCTATACTTTGGCCAAGAATTGACGACGTAAACTGGCATTCAACGCCAGCTTTCTACCCAAATCTGGCGTCCAGCGCCAGAAAAGGATCCAAAACCAGAGTTGAATGCCCAAACTGGCACAGAAACTGGCGTTCAACTCCACAAATGGCCTCTGCATGTGCAACACTCAGGCTCAGCCCAAACACACACCAAGTGGGCCCAGGAAGTGGATTTATGCATCAATTACTTACGCATGTAAACCCTAGTGACTAGTTTATTATAAATAGGACCTCTTACTATTGTATTAGACATCTTTGGACGCCTGGTTCTTAGATAAGAGAGGCTGGCCTCTCGGCCATGCCTGGACTTTTCACTTATGTATTTTTAACGGTAGAGTTTCTACACTCCATAGATTAAGGTGTGGAGCTCTGCTGTTCCTCAAAGATTAATGCAAAGTACTACTGTTTTCTATTCAATTCTTCTTATTTCTCTTCTAAGATATCCATTCGCACCCAAGAACGTGATGAAGGTGATGATTATGTGTGACGCTCATCATCCTTCCCCCTTATGAACGCGTGCCTGACAAACACTTCTGTTCTACATGAATTAAGCTAGAATGAGTATCTCTTATATCTCCTAACCAGAATCTTCGTGGCGTACGCTAGAATGATGGCGGCATTCAAGAGAATCCGGAAGGTCTAAACCTTGTCTGTGGTATTCTGAGTAGAATTCAATGATTGAATGACTGTGACGAGCTTCAAACTCGCGATTGTTGGGCGTTAGTGACAGACGCAAAAGGAGGGTGAATCCTATTCCAGCATGATCGAGAACCGACAGATGAATAGCCGTGCCGTGACAGGGTGCGTGAGCATATGATTCACTGAGAGGAGGGGATGTAGCCACTGACAACGGTGATGCCCTTGCATACAGCCAGCCATGGAAAGGAGTAAGACTGATTGGATGAAGATAGCAGGAAAGCAGAGGTTCAGAGGAACGAAAAGCATCTCCATTCGCTTATCTGAAATCCCTGCCAATGAATCTACATAAGTATCTCTATCCCTTTTATTGTTTATTTTAATCTAATAAAATATCATGTTTAAATCCGCCTGACTGAGATTTGCAAGGTGACCATAGCTTGCTTCAAGCCAACAATCTCTGTGGGATCGACCCTTACTCACGTAAGGTTTATTACTTGGACGACCCAGTACACTTGCTGGTTAGTTGAACGGAGTTGTGTCCACACATAGTAAAGAGCCATAATAATGATTCCATACAATAACAAAGAGTACTACATTAATGTGATCACAATTTCGTCCACCAGTAACCAAGGTAGAGTAAGCCTTGAAGGTGGATGTGCACAGATTGCTGGTGAATAACGACTTTACTCCAAAGATATTGTTCTTCTGCGGCTCGAATGTAGTCTGGCGCCATACGGCTTCAGGATCCCCACAGATGCGCTCGTGGAGTTGCCATCATTTGCGTCTACTGAGATTACTATGTCGCGACCTCTAAGTTCTGAGTGTATAAATCCTAACACATTAAATGTCAATGTCAATATAAGAGGTGATATCATAATATGTTATTAAATTTTATAAAATGTTTATTACTTACATAAAAGTCCGTAGACCGCTAATTAACAAACCTCTCATTCTTCTCCTTAAGTGTATGAGTTTGCTTGAAGACCTTCGACATCGAAATAGGATGCTGCAGTGACTTTGTCTACACATATTAGATAAGCATATTAAAACAAGTGACAATTAATTAAAGAAATAAAGATAAACTAGCTAAGATATTTAAAGAAGTTATACCATTTTGTCCTTTGTCTTCATAATCGTGATCGAACCCCTGTGTACCTCGACGCCCTGTTGTCCCTATTCATGGCCTGACGATGTTTGAAACCCCCATCCCTATCCTACACATACAGGGTCTTCTTAATGTCGGGTAAAAACCATTACATCAGGTGCTCCCTCTTCATTCGCACGTCCACGCACTAACATCTGCTGAAGATGCTTCGTCATGCGGTGGAAGAAGATATTTATCATCTGGTTATGCATAGGCCTCATCCCATGTAAATTTCTCCTACACAATTAAAATAATATATGGTCAAAAGCTGATGTCATAAAATTATGAATGAAATGTAACTAATATTAAATAACTAACTTACTACCCACTTGTCAAACCATCTATCTCTAACCTCTTGGAAAATCTTCTTGTAGCTAGGCTATCCGGTGTTATAATTCGGATAAGATTTTTTGTACAGGTATTATTATCTGGTGCAAACTTACGATAGAATAATATACACTTAGTAAAAAATACACCTCAAAGGAGAACTAAATATAAATAGTATATACGAATTAAAGAAATTTACTATTTATCTAACCGTGCTAAGCCAAATTAACATTTTAATGATTTGCGGTGTTGCAGGATCTGGCTGAAATTTATAGAAAAAAGCTAGTACTGCTGTAGGATTGGCCATATGAGGTGACGTGAATGTCAATATCTATTGAAAAGGTGAAGGTGATGGTAAAGTGTACTTTAATTCAGATTAAAGTAGAAAAATCACTACAAAATTTCAATATTAAAGTTCGAGACTATGATAAAAAGTTAGATAAAATTGTAACCACATTTATTTTAGAAAATTTGGGTAAGATTGTATTTGTTTTATTTTATTTATAACAGAATTCATAAAATAGTTTTAACAACAATGTTATCTCCACGTAAAAAAAAATCATATTTAGTTACCCACTAAATTTTATTTATTAAATTAAAGTGTGAATTTCATTAATAATTTTCACTCGTCTTTTTTTTATCATCTTTAAATTTATAATCATGATATATATATATATATATATATATATATATATAAAAGTTAATTATAAAAAAATGTTATTATGCTATTATAAATAAGTTTAATTATTTTAGTAAATGATTATTTAATTTAAATAATATATAAATTAATATGTATAGACTTATATAAATACATAATAATTAATTTTTAATTTTTATAGAGTATATATTTTGTTAAACTTAATAGGTATGTATATACATAAACAATAATTTTAATATAAACTGTTTATACTTTAATTTTAGATAACATATATATAATATTAAATAAATTTTTAACCAATTTTAAATAAACTTAAGTTTTTAGAAAATAAATATCTCAAATGTATTCTAGAAACATTAGAGAATTTATAAGTCCTTAACATACTCAGCTAAAAGTAATTTTTATATGGTAGAAGGAAGAGAAAAATGCACACTTGTAGAAGAGAGTGGTGTAAAATAGTATGAAGCACAGAAGTTTCATTGAGTTATTATGTCCGTATGTCAGATATATTTCAAATACGATACAAATTTGATATTCGTTCGATATGCATGTTTTCTGTGTTTAACTATGTCTTAATAAAAATTAGGAAAAAGAATAAATAGATCATGACTTTTAAAATTTTTAACAAATACATCTTTGACGAAATTTAAATACAAAAGATCCCCGACTTTTATAAATGGAAGACAATTTTATCATTTCATTCATTTGTCTCTCACAAATCAAACGGAACTAACTGACCTGGTTGTAACGTTGTCCAAGTATCCGTTATGGTGCTATGCTAGAAGGAAACTAAAATTTGTAGGACAAAAAGATCCCTAATGACAACAAACGTTATCGTTTCGAGAAAAGTTAATATATTGATTTCAGCAGCACGTGTTCTACATTTTGCAACGATGCAATAACCTCAACATTCTCCTCCAAACCCACACCCAACTAATCTTTAACTCCCTCTCTCACAAGAACAACTTCTTCTTCAAGCTCCTTTCTTTATACGTCTTCTATGGCCACATCCACCATGCCCATACCCTCTTCTCCACCCTCCATAAACCTACCACCACCCACTGGAACCAGATCATCAAGGCCGATGCCCGAACTCCAGCAACTCCTTTCAAATTTGTGGAGTGCTACAATTGCATGGTGGCCTCTGGGTCAAAGCTTGATCTCGTTCCTTCTTAGTGCATGTGCACGTGGTGGGTTGGTTGGAGAAAAGGAGCAGGTGCATTGCAAGGTTTTGGTAAAAGGATATTACTACAATGTGTTTGTGGAGACAAGTTGGGTGAATTTCTATGCGGTGTGCGGGAGTGTTAAAAAAGCATGTTACGTGTTTGATGAAATGAATCAGAAAAATGTTGTTACCTGGAATACTATGCTTGCTGGGTATGTTAGGTGCGGTGATTTTGATGGGGCCATAAGGGTTTTTGATGAGATGCCTTGTAGGAATGTTGTGTCTTGGACCACCATGGTTACCGGATGCGCTTGTGGCGGCAAATGCAAGCAAGTTCAGGGTTCGTAGGGATGAAATTTTCAATATATTGCCTTGTAGCTAAGATATCCTAAACCCTCAAATAACTTCACCAGTAAATCTGAAAAATTTTTAATCTTCGAAATGATAACGATTGTTGCCACAGGGGATCTTTTTGTCCTGAAAACTTTAGCCTCCTTTTAGCTTGGTACTGTAATGGACACCTAGACAACGTTACAATCAAGTCAGCTAGTTTCATTTGATTTGTAAGAGGTAAATGGACGGAAGGATGAAATTGTCTTCCGTTTGTGAAAGTAAAAAATTTTTTCATATTTAAATTTCGTCAGGAATGTATTTGTCAAAAATCTAAATAATCAAAAACCTATTTATCTTTTTTCTTAAAAATTAAAAAGTACTTCTCCGAACATAATAGAATACATCTAAATACTATTAGGTGTCGACGTATTCAAATTTATTCTTAACCTATATTTTTGAAATGACTTTTGAAATAACATATATTATTATTTGTTAAAACAAAATTATTTTAAATATTTTATACAATTAAAAAACATTACAAATATTTAATAACATTAGGTTGTATTTTAATATAAAAAACAAAAGTTATCACAATTTTTTTTAAATACTTTATATTTTATATATATGTAATATCTTCATATCTAACAAAAAATTAAAATTAATATATTTGCGCGTCTTTTATCGTATCATGTTTGATATTCATATTTATACTTCAAAAATAAAAACAACTATATAGACCGACTTGCATATGAAGAAAAATCACACAAGCGATTTCAAAGTAGTTCAACCTGAATTTTGGATAGTCACAAAAAAAAAATCTGATTTTTGGATTTGTTTAAATTTGACCATTTGATTTATTTATTATAAAATTAAAAAATGCATAATATTAAGGCTCATTTTTTTTCTTATGAAAAACATATTGGTGTAGTGCATTGAAATGGACTAATGGACAAAATATTCACTGCTATGGTGTCAGCACAAAACGCAACCTGCGCTTTACTTTCTCCTTTATTTTTTAATTTTTTTTGTTCAGCATATTCAAACAAACGCAAGGTGCATTTTGATTGTTGAGAGCTTTTTAATTTTTTTTAGGGATAAGTACTTTTTTCGTCCCCAAGGTTTGGGGTCAAAATCAAAATCGTCCCTAACCTTTTTTTTTTATTAAAATCATCCCCAACGTTCAAAAACGCTTTAAAATCATCCTTTCTCGAATTTTTGGACCAAAATACCCTCATCATCATCATTCTCCTCTTCACCTTCCTCACCCCCACCACCTCAACTGCCACCAACATTACCACCACCGCCACCGCCACCACCACCACCACCACCACCACCACCACCACCACCACCACAGACACAAACACAAACACAAACACCACTCCCTCACCCCACTCCGGTAGCCCCCCACCCTCAGCCCCTCACCCCCCACCCCTCACCTCCTCACCGTAACCCCCCCACCCCTCACTGCCTCCCCCTCACCAACCCCCTCACCCCTCACCTCCTCACCGTAACCCCCCCACCCCTCACTGCCTCCCCCTCACCCACCCCCTCACCCCCTCACCCACTCACTGCCTCCCCCTCACCCACCCCCTCACCGTAACCCCCCACCCCTCACTGCCTCCTCCCCTCCCCCCATGCACAACAAATTTTACAAAAAATTCAGTCCACAGATTTCACCAAAATTTCAACAACAATAATATTCCACAACAAATTCAGTTCACAGAAGAAGAAGAAGAAGAAAAAGAAGAAGAAGAAGAAGAAGAAGCGGTGGTGGGGTGGTGCGGTGTGGTGCGGCGGCGAAGCGGGGGCGACCGGCTCGTGGCTCCATGGGTGACGGTGTGAGGCGCAGATCTGGCGGCGAGGCGCGGCGGGGCACGTATCGGGCTGAGCGCGGCGGTGCGATCGGACGGCGTGGAGCGCGGCCCCTTCTCCTCCAATTTCCTTCTCTCCCCCTCCTTCCCCCTCCCTTTTTTCTCGCGGACTCCCCCCTTTCTCAGTCCCCACCCCCTTTTCTTCTTTTTTTATTTATTTTATAATTATTTTATTTTATAATTTTTTAATAATAAAGGGTAATTTGGTAAAAAAATGGAAGTAGAAAAGGATGATTTTATAACGTTTTGTAACGTTGATGATGATTTTAATAACAAAAAAAGGTCAGGGACGATTTTGATTTTGACCCCAGACCTTGGGGGCGAAAAAAGTACTTATCCTTTTTTTTTTATTTCATTGAAGCCCAAACGCAGCTTGCATTTAGTGATGGGCATTTTTTAATTTTTTTTAGATAACAAAACGCAGGATGCGTTTTACTTTTTGCGCCAACTTTATTTTTGGAAGACCCAAAACGCAGGTTGCGTTTTGAAAATGTCCGATTTTTTTTTTTCGGAAAACATAAAACGCAGGTTGCGTTTTGTTTAAAAAATATATTTTATTCGAGAGGCCTACCTATAAATACGAAGCAACACTCGTTCAAAATGCCTCATTCCACTTCTACTCCTCCTATTCTTCTTTGTTGCACATATCTGATAGTTATACATTTTGTTTGGCAGTTAGGTGTGTCAAAAAAGTTGGATTAGGTGAGGTTGAAGTTATGGAAAATATTGCAAATTTGCGAGTGTATTATAACGGTGAGGTTATACCAAACACACATGAAGGAGTGACTTTTGTTTGTGAATGTCCGTTGTCATTTGCTATTCCATGTACCATGAGTTTTATCGAGTTGCAAAATGGACTTTGTAGTAACATTCAAAGCCACATTTTGAAAAGGGTGAGCAATCTTTTCTACAGAAATTATGTGCAAGTATTTGGTGGGCTGATACAGTTTCAAATAATGCCCATCACTGACGATGCCAGTATGAAGCAGATGTTGTGTATTTATCAACAAATCCGATTTCACGTACCGATAGCTGTACGTTGAGTTTGAACAGCAGTTAGGGTTAGGCGCGGTCGGCGAGGAGGTCAATGTTGATGAGCTCGGGGATATAGATTGGGAAGAAGATAATAATGACAGTGAAGAGGAGTTCGAAGCCAACTATGAAGTCGATGATGAAAATGATGACGGAGACTTTGCAGGCAATCTAGAGGTGCAAAATGAAGCGGATGCGATTGTTAGCTAGCACCCGTTTGGTGTTCCGTCTTTTATGCGGACTCTAGATCTCGAAGCCATGCATGTCCCGAAATTTTCTGAGTATGCGAATATGGTATGTTATGATTATTAACTCAAGTTTCCTATAGTGTTTATTTTATTTGCCTTGTCTGACTGATGGTGGTGCGCATGTCGTAGGTGAAGGCAACGCTGCGGTGGAAGATGACGAGTTTAGTGTCGGAATGGAATTTGGTTCGAGAGAGTCGGTGATATCTGCAATCAAAAGCTACACTATCTCTAGAGGAGTTGATTACACTGTGTATGAGTCTGAGCCGCAGACATTCTATGCGAAATGCAAGGGGTATGGTGCAGGGTGCGATTAGTTTATCCGAGCTAGCTTGATTAGAAAGAAAGCATGTTGGGAGATCAGGAGATACAATAGCAAGCACACGTGCACCATGGGCACGATTACACTGTCGTCTAACCCGATCTGTCGGGTGCCATTCTATGCACTCGAATGACAATAGCGGCGACTGGGTGGAGCACATAACCAACTGGGCAGCAAGGTCATCGGGAACCCCCACTCCCATATACGGCTGCCATATAAACTGCACATTAGTTACCAAGAGGCCAATTAGAAAAGTTATTCTTCTAAATAAAAACATTGGACATTGATGGTTACAACTTACATCGTCAACTCCCATTTTATCGAGTCCTCACCTAAAATGCACAGTAAGCCTCCGTATATATCTTGTATGTCGGCGCCAATGACTCCACCTAAACAAAAACAGAATAATAATAACAATAAGAATAACAAATTAATAATAATAATAATAATAATAATAATAATAATAAACAATACCATCGCGTAAGTGGAATACCAACATCGCCTAGCTGATTGTAACAGCTCAAACTACCCGCTAGCACGATATTGTCCGCTTTGACACACAAGGCCTCACTCATCAAAACGCGTCATGCTAGGGAGAGGTACACACTCTTATAAAGCATGCTTCGTTCTCTTCCCCAACCGATGTGGGACTTTACAACAAAAAATTTCAAATTATATTTTACAAAAATAAAATATAATTATAAAATTATGGTAAAGCATATTTCTTGCTAGTGTTTAAAGGTATCTGACGGATCGAATTTTCTGGATAACTCCTAATAGCCTGCAAAAAAAATGATAATTATTAAATTCTAAATAATATCAATTAATAATTTATTCAAAAAAATAGTAACAATAATTAAACAATATTATTATTATTATCTTAAAAAATAATAATAAATTAATAAAAAATCATAAATATTTATTTATTATTTATTATTAAAAAATAATAATTATTATTATACAGTATTTTATAATGACTAATAATAATAATAATAATAATAATAATAATAATAATAAAGATTTAAACATTATTTATTTATCATTACAAAAAAATAACGATTTATTATTATTATTAAACAATATTATTTATTTATTATTAAAAAATATTAATAATTTATTATTATTATCCTACACAGTATTTTATTATTACACTACTCATGATAACAATTTTTCTTCATCAGACTTAAGTATCATAATACTTGTTGAAAGATAAATAAACAAAATTCAAATAAATAAATTTATTTATCATAAAATTTTTAAAAAAATTATTTACCCATTGAGGATGATCCAAGTATTCAATAATGTGATCTTCAGATCTAGTAAAATCACAGACCATTTTTTGTTTAAGAACCAAATGAACTTAAGCTTTCAACTCTTTTTCTTCCTCCCACAAGCTTCCTCACACCCTTCCAAACCCCTCTTTACACAACCTTCACACAACACTCTTCACTCTTTAATAATACCCCCTCTCGTTGCAATCTGCGTTTTAAACACCCCCTCAACACTCTTCTCCAACACGTGGCGTGCATACAACTAGAAAGACTGCCAAACGCAACCTACGTTTTGGCCTAGCCAGCTGCCAAACGCAGCTTTCGTTTTTGGACTTCGAAGATGGTCAACAAAGCAAGTTCGGTTTGCATGCAGGGAACAGGAACACATTTCGAGTCTTCGATCTGCTTCTCTGCCAATCGGATGCTGCGTTTTGCAGGTTGTTGCAGCTTTTTGATTTTTTATTCATGCAAAAAGTATCTTGCGTTTTGTAGGTGATTCAACTTTTTGATTTTTGGTTTGGTAAAACGTAATATGCGTTTTGCAGGTTACTGAACTTCAACAGATCCACATCTGTAAAATACACGCCAAATCACAATATAGTTGCATATCTCCTTTATTACTTCCATTCATAAATTATTTTTTGTAATATTGATATCGGTCACTCTGATTTTTTTTTTTATAAAATTTAAAAAATTATCACATCAAAATCAAACACTCGGGCTTTTTTTTACAAAACGAAAAATTTCAAACGTATTCTGAACTGAGTAATATTTTTTAACCTACATCCGGATGAAATACATGAAAAAAATAAATATACATGTCCATCGTTAGAAACTTATTTTATTACTTTTCCATCATAAAATCTTCAAAAAAAAAAAAAGAAAAGAACCGCAATATTTTGTTTCTTTTTAAAAATTATAAACTCACTACAAAATTTTTCAAAAATCTTATTATCATATTACTCTAAATATTCGTCCCCAAAAAATGTTCTGTTTTTGCAAGCTTGGCCAGACAGCGTCCCACATTTTATTTATTCATCATTGTCAATCTTCTTTTGATCTTCCTCATACTTGGCAGCTAGAGTACAAAAATAATCCCTAGCCTCCTTGACTCTTCTTTTATGGATCTTCTTGCTTAGAAGTCAGAAGACAACATCTATCTTTGCATCTTGGATATCTTTTTCACCATTCATATTCTCTTCACCTTGCTGTCATATATAATATATACTCAATGATGTATTAATATTTAATAACATGAATTGCGTCACATGATTGAAATTGATAAATCAAGGTAAGCAGAACTAGCTAGTCAAATATATTATGATATTTAAATCCTTTAGATGATTTAATAAGACGTTTTGTTAAGGACATTTTTTAGCAACATTTTTTTATTAAATTATTCTAGACATTTAAGTAACAAAATTTATAGAATAATATTTTTACTGAAAATTATGAAAGGGTAATGCTAGGAAAAAAAAAAAAAACAGTCAGAATTTGACTTATTTAACATTTATTAATTGTCGCAACAATTAATAAATATTAAATAAGTCAAGTTATGGCTGTTTTTGACTGATTTTATTTAGTTACCAAACATTTTACATTATGAAAATGCATGGTTCAACAATTATTTTTATTATAATTTTTTAATAAATACTTATGGAACACTTATGACTTATCTAATAAATTTAAATATAAATTTAGATTTTGATGTTTTAAATCCATGTCAAACAATCAGTAGAAACAGCCGAGTAAATAGTTATATTTAGATCATTATTATAGTAGTTATATATATTTTCTATTATCGTACAAATATTTTTGTTATTATAGTAAGCAATTTCGTAGTATAAATTATCACTTTCTTTCTTTATTATTAGTTGACATTAAGATTTTATTTTGAAATCTTCAACCGATATCAATCATCTCAACCTGGTCCCAACTTGTGATAAGCAATTTTGAAGTTCTATTTAACTATTACTGCCTATTATCTTAATGATACTTGTTCTGCCCTAGATCTAATACTTAAAATTTAATACGCGTCTGGCCCAATAAAAGCTTAAACTCAATAAATTTAAGTTTTTAATATATTTATTTTATATTTTTTTTGTGACTATATTTATTTTATATTTATTAAATAAAAATATTTAAAGTTTTTTTGTTAATAATAATTTATCATGTGCTCTTAGGACACATATTAATTAAATTCTATAAATAAATAATAAAAAAATATAAACTAAAATACCTTAAAAAATTTTAAATCCCTGTCAATAGCTCAATGTTACTCAATTTAAATCATCTATCAAAATTAAATCTAAAGAAAAAAAAATTAAAATTAATTTCGTTATGTGTAATTTAATATAATAATGTAAACAAAAATTATAGGGAAAACAAAACCCTAAATCTAGAGTGGATGGCTAATTAGGGTGGGACCTGGTGGAAACATATTCTTAAAATTTGAAAAAAAAAAATTAAAATCCGGAAAAAAAAAAAAAGTGAAGGAGAGGAATTTACCTAACAGCTGTGGAGGAGGGAGGTCACATAGTGGTAACAGGCTTGAGGCTTACAGGTATCTCATTATTCAGTATAAGCCGTGAGACGCAACAAACCATCCACAAATTTTGAACCTTTCACCCAAGCCTATCACTCACATATTTCCTAAGTTCTAATTAAGGTACGTCAAAAAATACTGCTAGTTAAGACTTAAGAAGTCAAATTAAAAAAGTGCATTTATTTCATTTTTATTTTTGGTCAAAACTTAAAAAGCAATATGTGACAAATATTAAAATAAAAACTTAAAATCTCTGTATATAAGTATGACCTTACACGAAAGTTTAATACTTTTCGAATTTTGCTAACAAGTTAAGGTAATTACTATAAAAAGATTATTAAAAAAGCTTTTAATAGATTTATTGATTTTTACCCCAAAATTTTGACTATATATAAATAACATTATCATATATTCTAGTGACACTTCTTAAACCCTAAACCTGTATGTGCTGATATGCAAATTCTGTTTTTAATAATAAAAAATAAAAAAAAATAATTTTAATACACTATTAGTATAAATTTTATACATACATCTAATTACATAATATCATATTAGTTAAAATAATTATTTTTATATTAACTATATAAAAAGTTTATTAAAAAAAAAAAGAGTATAGGTAGACAATGAAAATATTAAACAATGTGAACAATAGATATATCGGATGTTCAATTCATTAGGTGTGCAAATAGTTATTTTAATATTAAGATTTAGGTGAATAATTTGGAATGTAATGTGTTTTACTTAAATTTAGTTAATTTTAAAACCCGTTGTTCATGTTGTTCAAAAAAATCATTGGTTATCTAGTATAACAAAAAAAAAAATTTCCGTGATTAGACGATTGGATAAAACGTTTTGCGTTATCAGTACATTAAAATTAACTCAAAACAAATATATTCTTAATATTAATTTTCATATGTTTCTAGTAGTTGAAAAAAATCAGATAAATAAATCTTTTTATTGGGACATATACATGGAGATTTATGTGAATTTATGTATCTTATTTTTTAATGATAAAAGATAAATAACTACATGTATATCTACAAATATAGGAAAAAAAAAATAACAATTTGTCCTTTAGTTTAGTGATATAAGAAAAACATTAAAATCATTTTCTTATGGTACGTTCAAAAGTTTCGCACATCCCACCAACCCCTTCATCTGAGTGCTCACCTACCACCACAACCAAAATAAAGCACACGATGGGTTGCGCTCTCCGTGACTCTGTCTTCTCTTCAATTCCTAACACAAACAACAAAGTCAGACTCATCTTACACCGAACACCGAACACCGAACACCGTCCACACTTTTCCATCATCTTATGACATCACATAGACACATACTTCCCCTCCTAACTCAATTACTATTTACTAATGCTCACAATCACAATGTGTTATATAAAACGTTCCTATTCCACCAATTTGAACAAAAATATTTGTTAAATGAGTAACGATCACGAGTTTTAATTCCTTTTTTAATTATTTTTTAATATTTAAATAAATAAAAATTTAAATATATATTATTTTTAAAAATATTAACAGGTAAGAATTTAAAACTTTTTTATTTAAAAATTAAAAAAATCATTAGAATGACGAGTCAGGATATTTTATTATTTTTTTGTTAATATTCAAAATATTAATTTTCTTTTTTATTAAAGTATTAAAAGATTAAGTTATTAATGTATTAGTTTAATTTTGAATGTACTAAGTTTTATATAATAATTAAATCTGATTTATATATTTAGTGATTTGCTAATTTATAATTTAATATTTGTATAAAACTTTTTTATCACAGAAAAATAATATAAAAAATTGAATCTTTAATACATATATATTATGTAAACATGAAACTTTTAAAAACTAACTTATTTTAATAATTAATCATTATTTTTTCTTAATCTTTATTCATCTATTATTTTATCAGGCGATTATGATTGGGTACAGGAGAGATAATTTATTGCAAAATCGTGCTTAATAATCTTTGCAAACGTCAAACTCCATCCGTACAAAACTTGTTTTAATAAAAAAAATTCCAAAGATACATGATTTGCTATTAAAAAAATTATAAAATTATTCAATAGTTTTTTCTAATAGAGGAATAATTAATAAAAAATGTTAGGAGTCAAACGTATTAATTAATTTAAGTATAAGGTAAATATTAAAAAATATTATTCACTTAATATTCATTTAATAATTAGATATTAAATTAATCATTTTATATATTTTTCTCTAAAACAAAAATTTTTAAATTATTAAACTAATTTAATTAAATTTGTTACTAAAATGAGTTAGCCATATAGCATAATCGGATTTTTATGTATACATAAAATTGTTTATATTTATTAGGACACAAAATTCAGAACAAGTAGTCTGTCTCCACAACATATTGAGTACATGGCGATGACCACAAGCTCCACCTAACCCCAACCTTACTCTCCAACTATTTCACTAACACTCTTCTTCTCCTATATAACCCCCTAAACCCACACAAACATTTCTCCATTACCAAATAATAACCGCCAAACACACCATTTCCAAATTCCATAAAAACTCTCCAACCATGGATCTCCTCCTCCTGGAGAAGACTCTGGTCGGCCTATTCGTCGCTACAATTCTTGCCGTCGTTATCTCCACCCTCCGCGGCCGCAAATTCAAGCTTCCGCCGGGACCCTTTCCTGTTCCCATCTTCGGTAACTGGCTCCAGGTCGGCGATGACCTCAACCACCGCAACCTCACCGATCTCGCCAAGAAATTCGGCGACATCTTCCTCCTCCGCATGGGGCAGCGCAACCTTGTCGTTGTTTCTTCCCCTCACCTCGCCAAGGAGGTTCTCCACACTCAGGGCGTCGAATTCGGTTCCCGCACCCGTAACGTCGTCTTCGACATCTTCACTGGAAAGGGCCAGGTAATTAAATTCCAATCAATAAATACTTTTTTATATAAATGGCTAATTTTAAAGAGGATCTTTTGCATATTATTTTTTTATTGTTTTTGACTTTAGTAAGTAATGTTTAAAAATGTGAATTAAAAATTTATTATTAAATTTTTAGACTAAATAAATTGAATTGAAGAGTAAAAGTGCTGGTAAAGTGTTTGATGTTTTTTATCTAAAAAAAATATTTATATATTGGTAGGATATGGTGTTCACCGTTTACGGTGAGCATTGGAGGAAGATGAGGAGGATCATGACGGTGCCGTTCTTCACGAACAAGGTGGTACAGCAGTACCGTCCCGGTTGGGAAGCGGAGGCGGCCAGCGTGGTGGAGGATGTTAAGAAGAATCCAGAAGCCGCGACGTCCGGGATAGTGCTGAGGAGGAGGCTGCAGCTGATGATGTACAACAACATGTACAGGATAATGTTTGACAGGAGGTTTGAGAATGAAGAGGATCCATTGTTTCAGAAGCTTAAGGCACTTAATGGTGAGAGGAGTAGGCTTGCTCAGAGCTTTGAGTATAACTATGGTGATTTCATTCCTATCTTGAGGCCTTTCTTGAGAGGTTACTTGAAGATCTGCAAGGAGGTTAAGGAAACCAGGTTGAAGCTCTTCAAAGACTTTTTTGTTGATGAGAGGAAGTAAGTGCTCTCATCTCCATCTCTTTTCTTTTATTTAATTTTCCTTTTGCCATTAGTTTAAATTAATTCTAAAAACAAATTTATCGGTTCAGTAATTAACTCATTCATTTCTTTAAATAAAAGATCGAATATTCAAATATAAATTTGTATATGTAGCAATTTACTTATCAGCGACCGCAATAGTAGCAGGGCATAATGATTGAACTTGAGATAACCTTAATTTGTGGTGTTAAAGTGCGTAGCTGAGCTGCGATCTAGTGTACATTTTTTGACCAATCTAATCTTGATCGTGATACTATTTGTGAGTATAAAAGTGCCATATCATATACTCAAAACCATTTATTCAATATTGAAAAATATGGGGTCCCATAGATAGATACCTCAACAATGGAGTATAGGACAACTCAGAAATCTACTTTACTATGTTACCTTTTGTGACTTTTATTTACACTTTCACATGACTTCTTGAATTAAGACATGATAAATTGATCCTAGAACGACGAAGGGAAAAAGGCGAAAAGCTCTTTTGCTTTTGTGTTGTACTCCTTTTCTACCGTTATTCAACTTTGGTTTGGTCGTTTTGGATTTTGTATCATTTGCATTTTGTTTATTATAACAAGAGTGGCTGGGAGTCTTAATAATTTTAATTACTACTTTTAAAAAATATGAGCAATGCTAGGGGACCAGCAACTTTTGTGATTGGTAGCCATCAAATAGCCATCAATGATGATCTAATGGTGTGAGATTGGTGTGAGATTTCATCCAATGACTCACCTTTCTCTGCTGGTTACATGCTGGCCAAAATTCAACAAAACTGCTGGTCCCCTAGATTTTTCCAAAAAATATTTCAACAAATCAAGGTTATATAATTTTTGCATTGCTTTTAAATAAAAGATAAAAGAAACAAATGTTTATTATTTTTTTCCAGAAAGTAGAGTGTAACTATCGGTATGCGTAGACTAAACTGTCAATTGAAAAAAGAAAACATAGATACATAGAGCCGTGAGTTATAGGTAATTTAATTATTAATGTAGTAATTGGTTAGAAGTTATTTGTTATACGCAAGTCATATGTTGTTAATTAATTAATTAAATTAAAATTAAATTAAATTTGTATGAAAACAGGAAGCTTGGAAGCACAAGGAGTTCAGATAACGGGGAACTGAAATGCGCCATCGATCACATTTTGGATGCCCAGAAAAAGGGCGAAATCAACGAAGACAACGTCCTTTACATTGTCGAGAACATTAACGTTGCTGGTAACTCCTAATAACATGCTGCTTCTTCATTTTTTTAATCATTAATTATAATTTTGTCTTCCTAATAATTCTCACGACGTGAATTTTTTTATGCCATATTTTCAATGCAGTCTGAGATAAGATGTTATTTTTATTAAATTATGTCACTATCAAAACTCATAATGTGTTTACTTCTTCCATTGCCACATTTTATCAACGGAGGAAAAAGGAACACGTAGATATATGCAATAGTTGAATTCATAATTACTTATACAAACTTTAAAACAAAAAACATTGAATACAAAGCGGGGTAGGTGAATGCTTCAACTGTGTGGTGCACTCATCCCTGGCCATAATTATTAATTATATTTTGTTGTCTGAGAACTCGTGCTTTTATATCTTTGAACTAAACCTTTATAAATAAAAAATAAAAGATTCTATCATTATCATTCCATTCACAACTTTTGATAAGTTATGACTTTTTAAATTATTGGTCCACCAACTCTGCAATATTATTTTACAAAACATAATACACTCTGTTTTGACTTTTATTAGAGCTAGTGGATCAGTAATTTTGCAATTTATTTACTCGTATTTATATTGCCATAAGGATATAAAAATTGCAGGAGGACTGATTCAGTTACCTTATTGCATAATTTAAAAGATTCAGCCACGTTAAGTTTTCACAAATCCAAAGAGTTTAGTTGTCTTAATGTGGTAGTAGGTGACATATAAACCAAATTTGAATGGTGCCTTGGACCTACCACCACCAAGTTGCACAAGTTGGTTTAGATTAATTATAATGTAAGATAAGAAAAGTAAGCAATAAAATATTTCTGATCGAGTTGAGGGGTAGGTGGCTAGAAGGTGGTGTTAGTATTTTTTATTTTATTTTATTTTGAAGGGTGAAGAGCATAGTATTGTGAAGTGAACTAGGATGTTGTAGATTGAGATTCATCTAGAGTAGTGAAATGAAACCAATGTTTTCCTACTTCCAATTTTAATAAACGATTTATTATCTTAATAGATCTTTTTAAAAAAATTCTATAAAATATATATAACTTTTTATTTTATTTAATATTTAAGTATACTTATAGCATATTATGTCATTTAAGTGTATAGTTTTTGGAATCCATGAAAAATCAACCTAACGTTCATAAGATACCTTTACTTAACTATCCCACTTTAAGTTAATTAATTATTAATGAATTGTATGTCATACCTAATGGTTTCACCAACGCATCCAATAGTCAATAAGTTGTGCGTCAAATTAATTTCACTTGACAAATTAAATAAATTCAAATACTATTTTTTAAGTATATACTATAGTTGATTTTTTTTTTCCCTAATGTAACGTGTTTTGTTAACAGCAATTGAGACAACTTTATGGTCGATTGAATGGGGAATTGCTGAGCTAGTGAACCACCCAGAGATTCAGAAGAATGTTAGGGATGAAATTGACACAGTCCTTGGACCAGGCCACCAAGTAACAGAGCCAGATTTGCAAAAACTCCCTTACCTCCAAGCAGTGATCAAGGAAACCCTTCGTCTCCGCATGGCGATCCCACTCCTCGTCCCACACATGAACCTCCACGACGCCAAGCTCGGTGGCTATGACATCCCGGCAGAGAGCAAGATCTTGGTCAACGCATGGTGGCTCGCAAATAACCCCGCCAACTGGAAGAACCCAGAGGAGTTTAGGCCCGAGAGGTTCCTTCAGGAGGAGAAGCATGTTGAGGCCAACGGCAATGACTTCAGGTACAAGTCACTGATAACAATACATGATTGATTGTCTGTATAAAATTTTATTACATTGACGGTGCATATTAATAGAATCCCATGGCAATGTCTTTAGGTATCTTCCCTTTGGTGTTGGAAGAAGGAGCTGCCCTGGAATCATCCTTGCATTGCCAATTCTCGGAATCACTTTGGGGCGTTTGGTCCAAAACTTCGAGCTCTTGCCGCCGCCGGGGCAGACCAAGTTGGACACTACTGAGAAAGGAGGACAGTTTAGTTTGCACATACTCAAGCATTCCACCATTGTGGCAAAGCCAAGATCATTCTAAGAAGCCTCACATGAATCAGTGGACCAATGCTCTTTGTTTGTTATATAACTTTATTATATATTTTTTCCCCCTTCTTCCTCCTTGATTCCCTTTTGTGTCTGTACTGTATCAGTGTTTTAGAGACTGCTTGAAAAATGGGCATGTGTCTTGAAATGTCATTAGCCTGCAATTTGGGTAGGTTAACAGTAACTCTGCTTGTTCCCATTGTAAATCTCTGAACTTGGAATTGATGGGTTTGAGATGATTTTGGAATAATTCCAGAGTTTTACGCTAGCAAATTCTTTGGTGCGATAATTCTACATAATCTTGTCATGTTGATTTTCATATGCAAATATTTTGCCCTTGATATATTGACAATATAAAATATTTATCGAATCATTTAATTATATTTATTTTTTTTAGATAACTATTAATACAGTTAATAAAAAAAATAATTATTTCTATTAATATAACATTATATGTGTTCTGAACAACTATGAATAATTATAAATAACGAGAATTCGTCTACCCCAAATCAGGCGTTACTGAATTGGAGTTTTTTGGTGGTAGTCGTAACCAACAGCCATCAGCTGTCACTCCAGCAGTAGCAGATGTAAAATCTGAAAGGTCGGATTCCCGCATCTTCTTGTCACGATGTAATTTCTCAATTATGAATGATCTGCAAATGATTAGTCCTTTCTCGAGTCTCCTAAATCCTCATGACCATACCTAGGAGGTTGTGGTGATGATAAACTTTATCCAAACCAAAGTAATTATTGAAAAACCTTAGTTTCGAGGGTTTTATGACATCATGCGAGAAACATGCATAACATAAGTTATGCCAAATCAGGAAAACAAAAAACAAACGATACAAACTTCAGCCTGAGGCAATACATGTTCAACAAATACCTATAAAATATATAAAATGGGGGCTTCAAGGCAGGTAAGGATATATCTACTAAGCACTCAACTGACTTAAGATTTGGAGTCTTATTGCAGGTTGCCCTCCCGGCTTGGTTTGTAAACAATCGATATCGGGATTTCGAATTCTCATAAATATGTAACCCAATTTAAGTATGAACATTTGGCACCATCTGTAGGGATTTCGAAATTTTCTTACCACCATGGCTGAATATAAGATCCAATTAACCATTAACCCAAACACTCCACATAAAGAGACACTTCATAAGAATGGTCATGAAACTGATCTCAATTCTACTGACGAACACCAAGTTTTTCCAGGGTTTGAAAATGGCACAGGAGAACGCCACATCGTTGGCTTGGGACTACAGGATTACGACAACGCAATGCAAGAGATGTGTCATAAGATGCAGGAAATGCAGAATAAGATGAAGGAGCTAGAACATAGGCTAGAAGAATGCTTGCAGTCCTGCAGGTCCCGGTCTCGCAATCGTACGGCTAGAGATTGGTTGCATAGTCGAAAAAGAGTGTCCTCGGAAAGGACCCGAGGTTATCAGCATGATGACGGTTACCCGCAAACTTGTAGAAGATCTCATCGTCATAGGGATGAATGTGACGATCGTGATAGACGAGGGAGATCTAATTCCCAGTCCGCCCAATCCAAAAGGAAACAAACTCCAAAAAGGAGTCCAAGCCCTAGGCGACATAGCGGTTCTCGAGAGCACATGATTATGGGGCAAACATCGTTCATGTCGCATGCTTTGCAAGTCAGATTGTCCAAGAACTTCGACAAACCAACGGATCTGAAGTATGAAGGGAAGTCTGATCCTCAGGAGCACATAGATGCTTTCGAAGCTAGAATGAACCTAGAAGGGGTGGGAGATGCCATAAGATGTAAAGCCTTTCCAGTTACACTCTTAGGGCCTATAATGGCCTGGTTTAACACCTGCCGTCAGACTCTCCTCATTTCACGGTATCAAAATCAAATTCCTTGCTCATTTCACAACTAGGAGAACCTAAGCTAAGCACCCAATCTCTTTGCTTGGCATAGAACAGAGGACCGAGGAGAGCATCTGGGATTACTTAGATAGGTTCAACAAAGTTCTTTTGGAAGTCAATACCCGAACTTCTGAGGTTGCTTGTCTCTGTCTTATAGCAGACTTGCTTAAAGGAGACTTTAGAAGACACCTTACTACAAAAGACATAAATTCTATGGAGAAAATCCATCAAATTGCCCTGGAGTACATGAGGGACGAGGATGGTTTGACAGTGGTCTCAACAAAACAAAAGAATCCACTTCCCTTATCTAATAAGGCTGAAAACTCGGGACAGAATACCTTAAGAGCAGTAGTTCCTCGTGTAGGAAAAATTTTCACATATACACCATTAGTGGCATCACTAGCAGAAGTTTATCAACAAGTATCACATCGGGTATATTACCCAAAGCTAGATAGATACGACCAAAAACTTCATTGAACAAATCACAATACTGTGATTACCACAAATCTTATGGTCATAGGATGGAAGATTGCATAGACTTAAAGGATGCTTTGGAGTAGGCCATCCAGGATAGAAAACTTTCGAAAATCGTCCCACACATTAGGCCGCCTCGATGACAAATGATGACGAGGATCGAGAAGCAAGGAACCCCAGAAGTGCTAAAATTGGCGAAAACCAAGATGCCACTGCAAGAGTGGTAGTGAATGTGGGGGTAGGGAGGAACGGTTTAGAAAAAACCAAAAATGCAATCAAGAAGGATGTCAAATCTACTAGCTCCAAAATACTGAAAAAATACAAAGTTTTCCAACCGTTCAATTCACTGCCGAAGATTAACAGTACACGAAAATGGAGGATGACGAGCCCCTAGTAATCACGGCTAGGTTGGGAAACGGGATTGTAAGAAAAATATTGATAGATATTAGGGTAGACTTAAATTTGTTGTTTAGGAATGCATTCAATGCCTTGGGACTTAATGATCAGCATCTCAAACCCATCTACCCAGAGTAGTGGGGTTGAGAGATCACTACATTAAACCTAACGGAGCTATTGACTTTTTGTTCACAATTGGAGAAGGATCGGAAGCTCGGGTCATACAGGCAGTTTGTAGTTCTGAAGATTCGACGATTTAATAACGTGATCCTTAGACGAAAGACATTCAATGATCTTTGTGCCTTTATTTCTACCAAGTTCTTTGTTATAAAGTACATAACGGTAGAAGGTCGTGTAGCTACGATTCGAGGAGATTGGGTAGCTGCTATCAAAGGCAATACTGTGAGTCTAAATTTGAGGGATAAGGCCAAGGAGTCCACAAGGGTGTTTCTGGTTGACTTGGACTCCCGAGTTAAAGAAAAACGAAAGCCAGAACTTGATGATAATCTGAAGAAATTCCAAATCGGGTATGAAGCTGAAAAATACACTTTCGTTAACAAAGACCTACCTTATCCCTTGAAGTCGGAACTGTAAGAGTTTTTAAAAGGTAATGTCGATTTGTTTGCTTGGGAACCTTTCGATATGCCGGAGATTGACTCTGCGTTCATGTCCCACCAACTTGTTATTGATCTCTCATACAAACCAGTTTTGCAGCGACGTCGTAAGACGTTTCAAGACCGGTCTAACGAGGTCAAGAGACAAGTACAAGGACTGTACGCTGCCTTTATTAGAGAGCTTACGTACTCAACTTGGTTATCCAACGTTGTAATAGTAAAAAAGTCCAATGAAAAATGGCAGATGTGTGTTGATTACACTAATTTGAACAAAGCCTGTCCAAAGGACCGTTTTTCTCTACCCAACATTGATAACATGATTGACTCTTCATCAGGTTATTGGATTCGAAGTTTCTTGGATACATATAGTAGATATAACCAAATCTCGATGCATCGGCCTAATGAGAATAAGACTACTTTCATAACCCCAAAAGAAATTTATTGTTATACTAAGATGCCTTTTGGTTTAAAAAATACAGGAGCCACTTATCAAAGATTGATGGCTAAAGTGTTTAAGGAGAAGATCAGAAGGAACATCAAGGTCTACATAGATGAGATGATGATAAAAACCAAGTCGGATCGTGGCCTCATAGCTGATCTGCGAGAGACCTTCAGTAACATTCGACTTTATAACATGAGGTTACACCCGATAAAGTGTGGTTTGGAGCTTGGAGAGGAAATTTTCTCGGATTTATGGTGACTCAAAGAGGTATTAAAGCCAAATTGAATATGTCAAGCCCTCAAAACCTTAAAGAGATACAAAGGTTGATAGGTCGGTTAGCCGCCTTGTCAAGGTTTCTCGGAACCTTGACCGAAAAGGTGAAACCTTTCTTTAAATTAATGAAGAAGGGAGTAACTTTTGAGTGGATGGAGGAGTGTGAAAAATCATTTTTGCACTTCAAAACTTTATTATCTTCTCCTTCTGTCCTTGCAAAGCCAAAACTTGAAAAACCGTTATACCTATATTTATCTATCACTGATAAATCTATGGCTTCAACTTTAGTGATTGAGGATGACAATAAGCAACAACGACCTGTGTATTTCATTAGTAGGGTCCTTCAGGGTCTTGAACTGAGATACTCAAGTTGAAAAAAACTTGCTTTTTTAGTACTAATATTGGCACACCATTTACGGCAGTATTTCCAAAGTCATATGATAATCATTCGAACTGACCCAGCTAATTAAAAAAGTTCTGCAAAAGGTGAATTTGGCAGGACAAATGATGGGCTGGGCGATAGAGTTTTCGCAGTTTGACATAAAATATGAGCCACGATCAACTATTAAAGCACACAAAATGGTGGATTTCTGGCCGAGATGACCTATTCTTCTTCCAAGCTACCGATTTGGGAACTACATGTTGATGGGACATCCCAGACACAGTACGGGGGTGTGGGAATCATCTTAACTCGGGGAGAAGAAGTGGTCATCGAAGCATCTATTAAGTTCGATTTTTCGATCTCTCAAACAATCAGGCTGAATATGAGGCTTTAATTGCAGGTTTGGTATTGACAGCTGAAGTCAAAGCAACCGAGCTGACTGTATACAGTTGATGGTAATCAATGGCTAAGAGAAGGGGGGTTGAATCTTAGCCCCTTTTTGATGAATATTAATTTCTGATTTTTCAAAGAACTTTAGGAGATATTTCTGCTTTTTGTCTCGTGACGAGTTGAGAGACGCTTTTGTTTTGTCTCGTGCCGAGTCGAGAGATATTTTTGTTTTTGTCTCCTGATGAACAAAAACAGAGAAAGGAGTAGAAAAGAAGAATGAACAACAGATATATCCTAGTTCAGTCACTAGGTGCAATGTGGCCTACATTCAGTCTCCATCACAATAATGATGGAATATCACTATCTCTTTTTCAAGATTACAAACACCAATTCTTCCCTAGGAACTACCCATTCCTATTTGGGACAAATCCAGATTCTAACCCTAATCTAAACTTGACTTGGACTCAAACCAAGCTTTCAATCGCAAAGTGCTAATCCAACTTCCAAGGGAATCCCCACAGGATCATGAAACACAATATACAGATGTACAAAGAAACTCTGAGACATCTATGTCTTTTTCTCTAATATTGATCACTGCCCTTTTTCTCTCACTGGCTTTTTCTTACAAACCTCACCATGTTTGCCTTTTTCACCATGAGACTCAGACAGACAATACTAAGAAAAAAGAAAAAAAATGAACAACATTGAAGGAGAAGAACTAAGGAAGCTTGGGTAGCTATGAGAACTCTGTGCTTTCACTTTATCTCCTTGATCTCAACCCTTGGCCGTTCACCCTTAATATAGAAGGGGAAGCTTCCAAGGTTGAAACCGGTTCAACCAAGCAACTTCTTCTCCAACCAAAAAATAGCTTCGGTTCGGACGAAGAGAAGAGAGAGGGAAAACCAAAAACCAACATGCATGTACCTCTCTCAACCCTTTTCATTAAACTCCTTCAATCTGAACCCTTGATCTTGTCTTTGGCTCCAAGAAAGGGTTCGGACCCTTGATGATCTTCTGACCCAACACAGCTCCTTGCTTTCCATTTTTTCTTCTTCCTACGTATAGCTCGGTGGCTACCTTCTTTCTTTGATGAACAAAAATGGAAGTGAGCTTTTGCAACTGAGATCTTCTTCTCTGACAGAGGTGGATTGCTTCTATTTTTTACTTCGAAGATCTTGAAGCTCTTCTTCAAATCCTGCCTTCAACGGCAAAAATCTTGCCATGCCTTACTTCAGATCTTCCTTCTTCATAGCCTTTCTTCCATAGGCTTCTCTGTCACTTTTTCTTTTTCTTCTGATAACTTTTTCTTTCTTCCATCTTCTTTTCTGACTAATGATATGACCAAATGCAAAGAGAGAGGAGAGATAAGAGAGAAAAGACTTTGGAAGTAATAAATGGAATTAAACCCAATTAAATTCTTAGTTCCAGTTACCAATGCATAGAGTAACATATGGATCTTTCAACGTGAATTAATCAAATTAAATTTTAACTTCCTGTTACCAAGGCATGAACTTAATTGAGTTAAAATTTGAAATCCATTAGTCCATAGGAGTAGGTAACCGTAGCATGCTTAATGTCCTTGGGCCACTTCCTTCTTTTTCTTTTGCTTTGTCAATATTAGTCCATGGGCTTGTGATTTGGGCTTGTCTCAATCTTAAGGTTCAGCTACTTTGATGATTTAATTTGCACAAGGCTAAATTAATTTATTGATCAAATTGGGCTGTTCTAGCTTTTTGGCCCAATAGGAAATTAATTTATTCTTCCTGCACACTAACAAAAATATCGACCAAACAATTGGAGGTAATTTAATTGTTTAAACATTAATAATTTTCTAATTTATATTTTAATGATGTTTGATCATCATTTCAATTAGATTCAAGTTTTTCAAACTCAACAATCTCCCCCTTGATGACAAACATTATTAAAACTGAATTGAAAGGATTAGGATTAGAAAACTTCCCTTTGAAGATTTTTACGTTTTCTCCCCCTTTCTTTTGTTCAATGTTCTCCCCCTTAATGTGTGCCTAGTTACCAAAAAATATTCAAGGAAGCAACACTTGTATGCATGCTCTAAAAGTTCCAAAACGATAAAAATTTCAAAACATGGAACCTTTAATAACAGAGCTATATTTTATCAAGAAAAATGTTTATACTTGAGCAAACACATTCATCAAAATAATCAAGGCTCAAGTTGATATTAATCCATTAATACAGAGTGCTCAAAAATAAAGATTCAAAACAGAGCACAAACAGAGCAAAATAATAAAACAGAACATACAAAAATAATAAAACAAAGCAACCAGCAGCCCCAATTTCAATTTTAATTCAGCCCTATTTTCAATCTTTTTCTCTCCCTTTTGTCATCAAGGAGGGACGTCCTGCAAACAAAATATAGAAAAGCAATGCAGTCCATAATATTTAAAACATAAATAGTATCAAAGTAATTAATTACAGTCAATAGTTCAACTGAAAATAAGTTCAAAGATAACAAAATAAAAGTGTTCAGCAGCAGACACATTAGGGACCAAATCTTAGGCATCAGAAGACTCAGCATCAGATTCTAGAACATCATCTTCTTTCTCGGAATGAGCCATGTCCTCATCAATGGAATCCAAATACTTTAAGAGCAAGTTTACCCTTTCATGATACTTAAGCTAAGCATTTCATTTTGCAATGCAAGCTTTCTAGCTTCTTTGCTGGATTTTACCATTTGCTTGGACATGGTAGCAAACTCCAAGAGAACATCTTTACCTTTAGCATGTTGCGGTACACCATCATCTTTGATTGTGGACAATTTATTCTCAACAGGCTCATTACTCAAATCAACATTAAAATGCTCAATCAAGCAAGTCAAAAATATACCATATGGCAAGTTATTCCTTTTATCACTTTTCACACAGTCCCGCATATGACGAATCATAAAGTAAGCTAAAGATATGGGAATGGAGTTCAAAACAACATAAAGAACAAGGGTGTCACAAATAGCTACCTTCTCTGATATGATCCCTTTTTTAGGAGTAAAAGAACTGTCATTAATGTTAGGAATAAACCTTCTCTTTTAAAGCAAAATCATTAATGAAAACGGTTTTCAAAAATTAATTTGAATTTTTAAAAACATTAAAACTAAAAATACAAGCCATGAAGAATGACAAAAGATTAAAACTGACATGACTTGAAATGGAGTAAAGTGATGGCATGTTGAAAAATTAATTTCAAAGATTAAAAGAGTTTTATGATTTAAAGATAATGAGCTCATATCATGTGAACAAAGTTTGTCTTACATAGACCCAAAAGGTGGTTACAGCATGCTGGGCAATAGGACACAACTCTTCATTTTTAATCCATAAATTTTCTGGGCTTTATACAAGTCTTCCTTTGAAGAGTTCATCACTTGCCCAAATTTGTTTCCCTGCTGCCTACGAGACAAAAACAAACAAAAGCATAAAACAAATCAATTATTCAATAGAACTTAAATCCATTATCCCTAAACTGTTTCTCAATGAACAAAATCTATCTTCACACAGAGGTTTAGTGAAAATGTCAGCAAGTTGCTCTTCGGATTTCACAAATTGGATATCAATAGTACCCTTTTGCACATGTTCCCTAATAAAATGATATCTCACTTCAATGTGCTTTGTTCTAGAGTGTAGTAGTACAGGATTTTTTAAAATGTTTATTGCACTTATATTATCACAAAACAAAGGTATACTATTGATTTTCAATTTATAATCTTCCAATTGAGTTTTAAGCCATAAAAGTTGAGAGCAACAAGCAGCCGCAGAGATATATTTGGCTTCAGTCATGGATAAAGCAACCGTGGCTTATTTCTTGCTAGACCACATGTTGAGTGAGCTTCCAAGGAAGCAACACATTCCAGAAGTGCTTCTCCTATTCACTCGGTCTCCCACATAATATGCATCACAAAATCCTACTGCACAAAATTCATTAGATTTTGGATACCACAAGCCAAGATCACATGTGCCTTTAATTTATCTAATGATTCTTTTAATGGCCGAAAGATGGGATTCCTTTGGGTGAGATTGAAATCTAGAGCATACACCCACACTTTGAACAATATCCGGTCCAGAGGATGTAAGATACATGAGAGATCATATCATTCCTTTATACTTTGTTTCATCCACATCTTTCCCATTTTCATCTTTGCCAAGTTTAGTGTTTGGATGCATAGGAGTTCCCATTAGTTTGGAATTTTCAAGATCAAATTTCTTGATTAACTCTTTGGCATATTTACCTTGGTGAATAAAAATACCACTAGGAGTTTGTTTGATTTGAAGACCAAGAAAGAAAGTTAATTCTCCCATCAAACTCATTTCAAACTCACTAGTCATAAGTTTTCCAAACTCTTCACACAAGGATTCATTGGCCGAACCAAACACAATGTCATCCACATAAACTTGAACAAGCAAGATATCATCATTAGACTCTTTTATAAACAAAGTAATATCGGTGGTACCCCTTTGAAAATTGTTTTCTAACAAGAAGGCACTTAGCCTTTCATACCAAGCTCTTGGAGCTTGCCTAAGGCCATAAAGAGCCTTTGAGAGTTTAAAAACATGATTTGGAAACTCTTTGCTTTCAAAACCAGGGGGTTGAGCCATAAATACTTCCCTATCTATAAAGCCATTAAGAAAAGAACATTTGACATCCATTTGAAACATTTTAAAACCCTTATGGGCAGCATAGGCAAGAAGCAACCAAATTGCTTCCATTCTAGCTACCGGGGCAAATGACTCGTCAAAGTCAATGCCTTCCTTTTGGTCGTAACCTTGGGCCACTAGTCTAGCCTTGTTACATACCACACTACCATCCTCACCCAATTTATTTTTGAATATCCATTTTGTACCGGTTACCTTTTTACCAATTTGGTACAAGGGTCCAAACCTCATTCTTTTCAAATTGGGATAGCTCTTTTTTCATGGTTTCAACCCATGAGGGGTCTTCAAGAGCTTGCTTCACATTGATAGGTTCCAATTGGGACAAGAAGGCAGCATTGCTTGGTTCCATTTAGTTATTGCTTGAGGATCTAGTGGTTATGCCTTGTGAAGGATCACCAATGATGAATTTATGAGGGTAACCCTTAAAAAATTTTCATTCACGTGGCCTTTGAGGAATGGTTTTTCTTTGACTAGTTTCAGTTGGCAGCTCTGTTCTGGATTCTATGGCTTGTTCAGGAGACAAAACAGAAATGTCTCCTCCATTCTGAAGAGAAGTTTCTGGATAGACAGATTCAACAGCTGGGACAGATTTGGGATTTTCTTGATTGGCTTGATGGTTCACAACAGTTTCATTACCTGCATCATCATCAAACACAGCACTTGGAATAGATTTAGAATCACAAAAAGATACATGTATGGATTCCTCAATTGTTCTATGTTCTTTGAGGTAAACTCTAAACGCTTTGCTAGTGGTGGAGTATCCAACAAACATTCCTTCATAAGATTTTAGATCAAATTTTCCAAGATTTTCTTTATTGTTAAGAACAAAACATTTGAATCCAAAGACATGGAAATACTTAAGATTAGGTGGGGTTCCTTTCCAAAGCTCATATGGAGTTTTCTTTAAACATTTTCTAATGATGGTTCTATTTAAAATATAACAAGCTGTGTTTACAACTTCAGCCCATAAAAACTTTGGAACATCATTTTCACAAAGGTGCCCTAGTCATTTCTTGAAGGCTTCTATTCCTTCTTTCAACAACCTCATTTTGTTGAGGTGTTCTTGGGCATGAAAAGTTATGTGCTATTCCAAGTTCATCACAAAAGTTTTCAAAATCTTGATTTTCAAACTCCTTTCCATGATCACTTCTCAAGTGGGCAATTTTTAAATCTTTTTCATTTTGGATCTTTTTGCAAAAAGAGGAAAAAGCATAGAACACATCATTTTTGTGAGCTAAGAAAAGAACCCAACCAAATCTAAAGTAATCATCCACCACTACCAAACCATAATGTTTTCCTCCCAAACTTTGTGTTCTAGTAGGACCAAAAATATCAATATGTAACATTTCCAATGATCTTTTAGTAAAAATTCCATCTTTGGATTTAAAAGATGATCTTACTTGTTTGCCTAGTTGACAAGCATCACAAGTAATATCTTTATCAAATTTAATATTTAGAATTCCTCTAACTAAATTCTTTTTAACAAGCTTAGAAATTTGGTACATGCTTGCATATCCCAATTTCTTATGCCAAAGCCATTTTTCAGATTCAAGAGAAGTAAAACAAGTTACTTTTTTATCCTTTAAATCCTCTAGAGGTAATCCATACACATTATTGCATCTTTTTTATTCAAACAAAATATCACCGGATTTTTCACAAATAACCAAGCAATCCAAGTTTCTAAAAATAACCAAATATCCAAGATCACACAATTGGCTAATGCTTAGTAGATTGTGCTTTAATCCGTCAACAAGCAAAACATCATTAATAAAAGAAGAGTAGTTCTTACCCACTTTACCTATGGCCACTATTTTTTCTTTTCCATTGTCACCAAAAGTAACAAAGCCTCCATCATACTCATCAAGCTTGATGAAGAATGTTGTCTTTCCGGTCATATGCCTAGAGCACCCACTATCCATATACCACATGTTGTCTTTTCTCTTGGATGCTAGACAAACCTACAAAACAAGCTTAAGTGACCTTAGGTATCCAAATCTTTTTGGATCCTTTGATGTCAAACCATCTTCTTTGCCCCAAACTATTATAGTTACAAACAATCTTGTAAACTTTGTCACCAATCATTCTTTCACTTATGAAGCATTGAATGGGAAAATGTCCATTCCGATTGCATAATCTACAAAATTTTGTGTTGCTGTTTTTTAAAGCTTGTTGGGTTTTGAAACCTTATGTCATCCGAAGAGGATGCCATGTTGGTAAAAGAAGGTTTTTCAATAAATTTTTTAGATTTGTAAAAACCCAAACCAATTTTATCATAAAGAGGTTTTTGACTAGCCAAGAGTTGATTTAACTTTTCAGAACTTTGAGCAAAGCTGGCTAAGTCTTCTTTAAGTATTTTTACCTCTTTATGCAGCCACTCATTTTCCTCAAAATAATTTAGATTTGCAATCACAGAATGATGATATTCACAGCTCTTAAGTTTAGCTTTCAACCGCTTGTTTTCTTCAATAAGATCAACAACAGTTTTAGTTTTTCTTAATTTATCTTTGAGAAAACTATTTTCTACTTTTAGAATGGTAACTTGAGATTCAAGATCATAGTTTTCATCTAAGAAGCATCTGATTTTTTCAATGAGATGATCTATCATAAGATGAAGGTCTTCAGTTGATGGTTTAGGAAATATTACCTCATTTACTATGTCGGCCATGAGACAAGTTTGGGACTTGGTTTCAGTTTCTTTTTCTTCATCCGAATCATTCTCCAGGTCTTCCTATGATGGCATGAGTCCTTTCCTCTTTTCTCTTTTCGGTTTGTCCTCCTTCTTCATTTTTGGACAATCAAACTTGAAGTGTCCAGTTTTTTTACAGTTGTAGCAGATCACTTTCCTCAGGTCCGTCTTTGGTTTTCTTGAACTGCCTCCTTTGTTCCGTTCCTTCAGCTTCACCATTTTTCTGAATTTCTTAGCAAATAAAACAAAGTCATCGTCAGATAAATTATCACTGGATTCATCATCTAGAGATTCAGTGACTGATTTGAGAGCAACTTCTTTCTTTTTTATATTTCTCTTTAAATAAGTGTTTTCAATAGCAAGTAAGTTTTCTCTCAGATTATCATAGGTCATCTCATCAATACCACTACTCTCAGCTATTATTATAGCTTTGGTTTTTCACTCTTTAGTGAGACATCTCAATATTCTCCTCACAAGCACAGATTCTGGATATCTGATTCCCATAGCATCCAAGCCAGTGATGATAATGTTAAATCTTTCAAAGATTTCATCAATTGTTTCTCCTTCCTTCATTGAGAAAATTTCGTAGCCTCTGTTCAGCATATCTATTCTGGATCTTTTGAGTTGGGTTGTGCCTTCATGAATGACTTGAAGCTTGTCTCAGATTTCCTTTGCTGTTGTGCATCGTGATACCCATCAATATTCCTCGAAGCTGACCGCACAGTTGAGTAAGTTGATAGCTTTAGCGTTGAGCTCTATTTTCTTTCTGTCATCTTCATTCCAATCGGCCTCAGCTTTGGGAACAACCACTCCATTAGCTCCAGTGGTGGTTAGAAATTGTGGACCTTCCAGGATTATCTTCCAAAGCCTGTAATCTACAGACTGAACAAAAATCTTCATTGTTTCTTTCCAGTAGCTGTAGTTTTTTCCATTGAGGAATGGGAGTCTGTTGCTTGACTGCCCTTCTGTCAGAGTATAGGCCACCAGATTTGAGCCACTATTAACTGTCATCAGGATATTTTCTCCAAGTTGCAAAGCTTGATCTGTTTGAGACCAAGCTCTGATACCAATTGATGGTAATCAGTGGCTAAGACAAGGGGGTTGAATCTTAGCCCCTTTTTGCTGAATATTAATTTCTGATTTTTCAAAGAACTTCAGGAGATATTTCAGCTTTTTGTCTCATGACGGGTTGAGAGACACTTTTATTTTCTCCCGTGCTGAGTCGAGAGATATTTTTGTTTTTGTCTCCTGATGAACAAAAACAGAGAAAGGAGTAGAAAAGAAGAATGAACACCAGATATATCCTAGTTCAGCTACTAGGTGCAATATGGCCAACATCCAGTCTCCATCACAATAATGATGGAATTTCGCTATCCCTTTTTCAAGATTTTAAACACCAATTCTTTCCTAAGAACTACCCATTCCTATCTGGGACAAATCCAGATTTTAACCCTAATCTGAACTTGACTTGGACTCAAACCAAGCTTTCAACCGCAAAGTGCAAACCCAACTTGCAAGAAAATTCCCACAGGATCATGAAATACAACATACAGATGTACAAAGAAACTTTGAGACATCTATGGCTTTTTCTCTAATATTGATCATTGCCTTTTTTCTCTCACTGGCTTTTTCTTACAAACCTCACTATGTTTGCCTTTTTCACCATGAGACTCAGACAGACAATACTGAGAAAAAGAAAAAAAAATGAACAACATTGAAAGAGAAGAACTCTGGAAGCTTGGGTAGCTATGAGAACTCTGTGCTTTCACTTTCTCTCCTTGATCTCAACCCTTGGCCGTTCACCCTTAATATAGAAGGGGAAGCTTCCAAGGTTGAAACCGGTTCAACTAAGCAACTTCTTCAAATCTTGCCTTCAATGGCAAAAATCTTGCCATGCCTTACTTCAGATCTTCCTTCTTCATATCCTTTCTTCCATAGGCTTCTCTGTCACTTTTTCTTTTTCTTCTGATAACTTCTTCTTTCTTCCATCTTTTTTTCTGACTAATGATATGACCAAATGCAAATAGAAAGGAGAGAGAAGAGAGAAAAGACTTTGGAAGCAATAAATAGAATTAAACCCAACTGAATTCTTACTTCCAGTTACCAATGCATAGAGTAATGTATGGATCTTTCAATCTGAATTAATCAAATTGAATTTTAACTTCCTGTTACCAAGGCATGAACTTAATTGAGTTAAAATTTGAAATCCATTAGTCCATGGGAGTAGGTAACCGTAGTATGCTTAAAGTCCTTGGGCCACTTCCTTCTTTTTCTTTTCTTTGCCAATATTAGTCCATGGGCTTGTGATTTGGGCTTGTCTCAATCTTAAGGTTCAGCTACTTTGATGATTTAATTTTGCACAAGGCTAAATTAATTTATTGATCAAATTGGGCTATTCTAGCTTTTTGGCCAAATAGGAAATTAATTTATTCTTCCTTCACACTGATAAACCCCGATTTCGTGGTTTATCTTGTGCTTATTTTAGGGGATTTTATCACCTTTTCCCACATTTATTCAATGAAATAGCATGGTTTTGTAATTCTCCCTTGAATTGTGCTTAAGTATAAAAACATGCTTTTTAGGCCCTTAAATTGGTGATTTTAATTCACTTTAATTCTATTCGATGCCTTGATGTGTTCGTTGAGTGATTTCAGGTTCATAAAGAAAGTATTGGATAGAAGGAATGAGGAGAAAAGCATACAAAGTGGAGAATGCATGAAGAAACAAAAGATTGGGAATGCATCAATGGGCGCGCACGCGCACAAGTCGCGCACGCGCAGAAGTGATTTTTCATAGAGACGCGCACGCGTACATGCTGAGTCCGCGCGGATGAAGAAACAGCCAATCAACGCGCACGCACACATGGCGCTTACGCGCCGATACTAGCACGTGACCCACTTAAAGGCAAAATGCTGGGGGCGATTTTTGAGCCGCCCAGGCCCAAGTCCAACTTATTTCTGAGTGTATTTCATGCAGAATTAAAGTCCAAGCAAAGGGGGAGCAATTAGTTAGTCAACATGAGCCTTTAGTTAGTTTTCTAGAGAGAGAAGCTCCCTCTTCTCTCTAGAATTAGGTTAGGATTAGGTAAAAATATCTTGGATCCATGTTTAATTCCTTGCTTTCATCTTGGTTCTTTTACAATTTCTCACTTCTACATCTTGATTTTCTTACTTGTAATGTTAATTTCTCATTTTGCTTCCTTTTGTGATGATGAACATTGTGGAGTCAAAATTTTTTTTAATGCAAATTTCATGTTTCTATGTTTCTTTTATGTTGATCTTGCTTGCTATTGTTGAGTTCTTGCTTATGATAGTTATGGTTCTCCTTAATTTTAGCATTTTGTGATGTTTACTTTTATTGCACATTAGGTGTTTGATATAATACTTCCTATAGTTTTTGAGTAGTTCTCTTGACCCTTGGCCTAGACTAAGGGGATTGGGTGATCTTAAGTCCTTGGGCTTTGTTGAATTGGTAATTTTAGAACCCTTGGGGATCAATTTGATAACCATTGACTCTAGCCTACTACTAAGTCAATTAGTAGCTAGGTTGGGACTTATGGATTGATGTTGATCTAGCCATTTGACGTACTCCAAGCCTAGGAGTGGACATTACGTACTTAAGGCTTTAGTGAGTAGACCTAATGAGCTCGGTTCTGCATAATTATCAATGTTTGAATTGTGACAAGGATAATGATCTCAATTACCTAAGTCTTAGCCAAGAGTCCCTTATCTTGCTTCTTTTAATTGCTTGTTTGATTTACTTTTCTTGCCATTTATTTTATTGCCCTTTGACGTTAAGATTTTTGCCAGTAAAGAATTTTATAAAAACAGTCGCGTTGTAGATATAGTCTCTAAACCAACAAAAATCCCTTCGTACAAACGTTTTGGTTGTCACAAGTAACAAACCCCTAAATAAATTGATAACCGAAGTATTCAAACCTCGGGTCGTCTTCTCAAGGAACTGCAAGGAAGTATGTTCTTATTATTGGTTATGGAAGTTGTAAATTGGGGTTTTGAGAATGAGGAACGAATGGTTTAATTAGCAATTAAAGTAAATGAAGAACAAGTAATTTAAATGGCAAGTAAAATAAATAAATGACTGTAAATAAATTTTTGGCAAGGTATGAGAAATTGGAGGTCCTATCCTAGTTACCTTATCAATGATGATGAAAATTGTATCTTAATTCCACTTTGTTAACCTTTACTAAGATAAAGGAAGGTTAAGGGATTAATTGGTTTGATCTTCGAATCCTATTTATTTCCTAAGAAAAGATTGGGATTATTGAAGTTCAATTTAATTAACAAATATAAAAATTATCAATCATGTTTGAGTTTGATAACTCCTGAGTTACTAATTTCTTAACCAAGACCAAAAGGAGAAAAGTAAATCTACTGGAATAAAAATGTCTTCAGATGGGAATAACAATAATGTAAATAAAATAAAGCAAGATTAAACTGAAATACCTCAAATAACATTAATTCAAAAGAGTAATCTGTAACATGGAAGGATTCATAAATTAAATTGCAAAAGTAAATAAAAGGGAATTTGAACCTGATAAAGAGATAATCCTGAAAGCGAATAAAATCCTAATTCTAAATCCTAATCCTAAAAAGAGGAGAGAGAGTGGAGAACCTCTCTCTAAATAAAATCTAAATCATGAAAACTAACTAAAGTGGAGACTCTCTTTGAATGGATGCATTCTCCCACTTCATAACCTCTGGTCTATGCCTTCTGGACTTGGATTTGGGCCAAAAAGGGCTTCAGAATTCGCTATGAGCATTTTCTGCAATTTCTGGTGCGTGGCCTCTGTCACGCGTCCGCGTGGGTCACGCGGTCGCGTCATTCAGAGTTTTTCTTGTCACGCGGTCGCGTCAGTCATGCGACCGCGTCATATGTGTTTCGCTCGAGGCGCGCGGTTGCGTCAGTCATGTGGCCGCGTCAATGCCTTTTCGCGCTGGCATGGGCCGCGTCGCCCATGCGATCGCGTGGCTGCCAGTTTCTTCAAAAACTCTGTTTTGTGCTTTCCTTCCAATTTTGTATGTTTCCTTTCCATCCTTTAAGTCATTCCTGCCTTAGAAGATCTGAAACTACTCAACACACTAATCACGGCATCGAATAGAAATAAAGGGTAATCAAAATAATTATTTTTAAGCATAGGAAACATGTTTTTCACCTACATCACATAATAAGGAAGGGAAAGTAAAACCATGCAAATAATATGAATAAGTGGGTGAAGGATTGAATAAATCACTCAGATTAAGCACAAAATATATCATAAAATATGGGTTTATCACCCTCTTATTAATCAAACCCCCCTTGCTTTCTCATAGCCAATAATTGACCACTTCATTGCTATCCTCGTGAGACGACTCGGAGTCTAAATACTTCGGTTAATTCTTATTTGGGGTTTGTTCTTTGTGACAACCAAATTTAATTTGATTTGAGGATTGACTATTGGTTTGGACTATACTAACAACGAAATTATTTTGTGGAATTTCGAACCGGTATAAATCCTCTTGTATCACACACTAACAAAAACATCAACCAAACAATTGGAGGTAATTTAATTGTTTAAACATTAATAATTTCCTAATTTATATTTTAATAATATTTGATCATCATTTCAATTAGATTCAAGTTTTCCAAACTCAACAACAATGATTCCCAGATCATAACCTCCCGAGTTAATGGCGAATATCAAGCGTGAGATCCATTGCTGTAGTTATATTTGAAGAAGGTACAAAATGAAATTCCAAATTAAAAAAAAATTGTATTAAGCATGTACCTCAGTAGCAAAATACCCGAGCTGATGTGCTGTCGATGTTAGCCAGTACTGAGCTAGGTAATGGGAATAGGAGTTTAATTTAGGAAGTACTCTCAGAGCCATCCGTAGGCTTTTTGATGTCACGATGTTACCATCTGACGCCACCCCTCTTGGTTAGATCCCATATGCATGTACTTAGACCACGAGATCCTTCCCAATAATCCCAAAAAGGCCAAGAAACTTCGTTTGAAATCAGCAAAATACACAATGATCAATGGCTAATTGTATAAAAGGGGCATCTCACAACCCCTACTTAAATGCCTAAAACTTCAGCAAATTAATTATGTGTTGCAGGAGGTACACGAAGGATGTTGTGGATACCACATGGAAGGCAAGTCATTGGCTCAGAAAATCATAAAAGCCAGATACTACTGGCCCACTATCATGAAGGATGCAATAGAATATGTTAAAAAATGCCAAAAATGCCAAATCCATGGCAACCTTCATCAAGCTCTACCCCAGGAACTTGTTTTCATGATACCGAGGTAATTGTGACTGACAATGGGGCTCAATTTGAAGACACTAAGTTCCAACAATTTTTTAATGGCTTGGGAATTTGACAGGTGTTTGTCTTGGTAGAGCACCTCCCAAGGCAAATGGACAGGTTGAAACTGCGAACAAAATAATCCTAAAAGGGTTGAAAAAAAGTTAGATAACTTTTCAAGGTTGTGGTCTGACGAGTTATGGTCAGTGTTGTGGTCCTATCACACTACTCCCCAATCCACCACAGGTGAGATGCCTTTTCGACTTACCTACGGGGAGGAAGCCGTGATACCTGTCGAAATTGCCGAACCCAGCCCAAGGCTCCTTCTCGGTAATGCTGAGAATCATGTTGAGCTGGATCTTATTGACGAGGTAAGATCTATAGCCAACCTAGTAGAACAAGCGTTGGAACAACGTATTGCCAAAAAGTACAACACCAAGGTAAAACCTAGAAGTTTTCAAGCTGGGGACCTAGTGTTAAGATAAGCTGATGCTGGGGCACCGAGAACTCGGGAAAAGTTAGCCCCAACATGGAAGGAACCTTACAGAATCAAGAAAAATTTGGAAAAAGGGGCTTATAAGTTGGAGAGTTTGGATGGCACCAAGGTCCCGAGATCATGGAATGCAATTCACATGAAGAGGTACTACCCTTAGGGAAAGTTATTTTTCAAAAATCTTCTTATAAGTATTTCTAGAATAAGAGGCACTCTTTTCATATCAATATAGATTTTTAATGAGGCATCAATATGAATTTGTTGTATGAAAACAATTTATGATAGACTCAAATTATTGAAAACTACTTAATTTTTATCTTAATTTTTTATTTAGTTTGTCCGAAAAATTAGCTTAGTATAAAGCTAATAGACATTGAGAAGCGCTTAAAATAGTAACCGAGAAAACGATAAATAGAAAAATGCTCAAATTGTAACCGAGGAAACGGCAAAGCATTCAAATAGCACAAAGTGACAAAATACAAATATTAAAGTCACTAAAGAAAGGCAAACATAAGTAAAATATCATCTAAGGAAGTTCAACTAATAAGTTACACTTAGGAAATCCTACAAAAGAAAATTATATTATATCAACTATCTTTCCATCCACCACTTTTTTAAAGACCCCAACCTTGGAGACGTCCAAGTCGGGGGCTATAAGTTTGATTTGTTCCAACATATTCTTCTCAATGTCAAAGGCTCCATCCACAGCAGTCTATTTGGCCTTTCGGAAACTTGTTTCTTATATTTCTCCTCCCTAGCATCAAAAGTCAGCTTCGCATGTTCATGTGACTTCACTTTGGATTGCAAACTCTATTTTTCTTCTTTAAGAACTTTTACAGATCTACTTGGGGTTTTAGCCTCCAATCTCTCCTCTTTTAGTTCCTTTTCTTGCTCAAATACCTCAGATCAGAAGATGGCTATCTCCTTCTCGGCATATCTAATGTACGTAGCAGTGAACCCGAGGAAAATTTTCTTCCAGAGAAAGTTTAGCCAAACCCGACTTTTTTTTTAGTCAAAAGATAGGAGCCTGAAACTCTTTTTCTAAAATACAACCAAAGGAAGTTGGAGAGGAAATTTCGGCTACCAGGCTCTTACCTCTTCTTTGTTTTTTCTTGGTGGGAGAAGGAGGAGGTGAAACATCTTCAACATCGTGAACCCTTGGGACTAGCTCAGGAGGTGACTTTTGGTGGAGGGGAATATTACTCAATGTAGCAGAGGAGAAAATCCGATCACCACTACCTGGGTTCGGAGCGATGTTAGCATCAGAAGTCAACCTCCTCTTCATTGTTATAATAGCCTCCAAGCCGCTAACCATATTAACTATAAGGAAACAAAGCAAGCTCGTCGGATCCACAGGTAGCAAAGATAATAGATCAGTAAAGCAAAAAAATACACAACAAAGCATTTACCAATGGCATTCCAAGCAGTATGCTCATCAGCCAAAAAATTCCAGAGAGAGATGGGGTTTTCACCCCAAAGTTCCAAAAGCATTTGGATACTTGCAAACTCAGAAGTGTTGACACCTTGCAATTGAATCTTGGGCGACGACACATGAAAATTTCAATATAAGTTAACCGTTTTTCATCTTCTAAAGTCATGAAAAAAGGTTTGGTTCCCTCTTCCCTCTCGATCGTAAAAAACTTCTCTTTAAAACCATGATAAGACTCCAAAAAGAGAGTAAAGATCCTCCTATTTGGGATATCTTGGAAAGAGATAAATCTGCGACCCTGGGAGCTAAAAGGCATAGTTAACGTAAAAGATTAGAAAAATACCCTATAAGAAGCGGTCAGCCCTAAGAACGAACACAACAATTCGAAGCCTCAGATGATAGCCTAAGTGTTGGGGTACAGCTGCAATGGCGCACAACCAGTATAGCCTAGAATATCTCGTTGGAAGCTAGAAAATGGAAGGCGAACTCCAAGACGCGTAAACAACGTCTCATACATCCATAGCCAATCGGGTCGAGAGCTTGCATGATGATTAAAGTGACAAACATGATCATCTCGATGGAGAATAGAAAGCACGTATACATTCCCTACATCATAATTAAAAATGACTCCAGCCACTCGTATAGCTTCAAGCTCATCTTCGATGATAGTAGAAGGAGTGGATCTTACTTCCTCGAAAACCCATGAATACGGGTCAACAAATTGACCTGCACGCTGCGGAGGACGTGGAGCTGGCCTAGAGGACGACTTCCCAACACGCTCTCGAGAGGCAACCACCTTTTTCCTCGGCATCTTGGAATACCTACAGGGGCACCACCACTACTATGTCACGAAAGAAAATTTTCTTTTTCTTTCCTATAAAAAAGGATTCTCTATCCTAAAACTATCACAAAATCCACAAATAAGAATCCTATGAATTATCCATGCCTCAAAAGGGGAAAAAATAAGAGCTAAGCAGTGGTACTCCAACTAAAGTAATCTGATTACTAAATCTCCGAAACAATAAGCAACAAAAGAATACCAAACAACGAAGCAAAAACAAATGTACTAAGGACGATTACATAAATTTTCATCATTTCACAGTTTTAATTTCATCATTTTCATAAAACACACAGCAAGGAAGAGAGTAAGAAGAATGAAGGAAACAAAGTTTGCTTGACAAGAATAACAACCACAAGAAGGAGGAAGGAAGTCTCGAAGCACCCAAAAAGAACCCCTGGCAACTGAAGAGGAGGCTTTCCTTTTCAGAAGATGAAAAGCGGTTCTTCAGAAACAAGTTTGAAATGAAAAACGAAGCAAAGGGAAGTGAAACTTGCTCTTTTCATTAAAGGGTTAATGCTTCATTAATTGATTGATTGATGGAGAGAGAGAGAGAGAGAGAGAGAGAGAGAGAGAGAGAGAGAGAGAGAGAGAGAGAGGTGACGGTTCGAAAAACCAAGGGAGAACAAAACAGTTTAAGAAACTGAACAATTTCCGTTTGAAAAGAGTTTTGGCGCTAAAAAAGTCCAAAAAAAAAAACCAAAAAATGGGCCCGGTCCATAAAACATGGGCATACTTAACAAATTGCAAAGTCAAAAAATTCAAGTTGGGTCATTGTTCTGGACAACTACGGATAACGAGAATCCGTCTACTCCAAATCAGGCGTTATCGACATCATGCGAGAACCATGGACAACGTAAATAACGCCAAATCAGGAAAACAGAAAACAAATAATATAGACATCAATTTGAGACAATAAATGTTCAATGAATACTTATGAAATATATAAAATGGAGGTTTCAAGGTAGGTAAGGATATATCTACTAAGCACTCAACCAGGGATGGATCCAGAAATACTATTCTGGAGGGGCCAATAACATATATAATATTAAAAAATTATACAAAAAATTATATAATGTAAGATGTATTACAAAAATATATCGATAGAGAATATATTTTAAAGTACAAAAAATATGTATGTATTTTTTATTAACAAAGTGGTCGATTTTTCGTATCACAAAATGTATCGATAATAGAATTTGTGTCAAATTTTTCAACAATTTTCTTTTCAATATAATTAAAAGACAATTAGTAAGAAATTAACCTTTCATTTTGTTTATGAGTTATTCTTCACAATAATTCATCGCTAAAAAAGATCTCTCAGTTGTAATAGTTAAAACAGAGAGAATTAATAGCAAATGAATCAAGAAGGATGCTCACAAGAAGGAAAAAAAATCTACTTTATGGAATTTGAAAAATTTTATTTAATTAAAAAATATTAGTAATAATATCTTTTCAGATTTTTAATATTATTACTTACCTTTTTAGATATTAGAAATCATTAATATTTAGGTTATGCTAGACTTTTATTTATATTAGACTAAATACTAAATAAATTTTTAAAAAATTAAATTATACTTAATAACTTATTACTATTAATCTTTTTTTTTTTTAAAAGTTGGGGGCCGAGGCCTCCACTCGCCCTCCTTAGATCCGTCCCTGCACTCAACTGACTTAAGTTTTGGAGTGTCATTGTAAGTTATCCTCTCAGCATAATCTATAAACAATCGATATCGAAATCTTAGATTTTTATAAAGTACTTAAGCTTATTCAGGTACAAACAATATAATTAGATACAGGTATAAAATTATTTATATTGTAGCAAAATTAAATTTATATTTCTAATTAAATTTTTTGATTGAGAAAAAAAAGCACTCTTATATGAACTAGATTTCCTCCTATGATATCAAATTATATGATCCCATAATCAGTTTGTTTCTAGGTACTAGTAAGATGCGCTACGTAATAAGAAGCCAAGATGGCAACGTGTGGTTAGATTAGGTTTCCCTTGACCATTTGTGTTCACGTGATGAGCTGTCAATCACAAACAGAATGCATGGCACCTCACCAAATTGATAACATGCCATGTGTTTATAAAGTGTGAGAAATATGACAGATTTGGAGTTCCAACAAATAGAATATTCAAACCGGTTATCTTACCAAGATTATCATAATATAATTATAAAATTTTTAAATATTTAAAAAACTTTGTTTGAATCTCCTACTAAAGTAATTCACGTCCACAACAAAAGTCAAACTCAAATTTTCCTAAAATTTAAATCCAATCTTTAACTGTGTCAACTAGAAATCAAGAAATGCAAATTCATTCTCTAGTTTTAATAATATAATAGGAATGGCAGCTGAATTGTAGCTAGGGTACATAATGGAGCTCCTCATTGGATTATTGTAACCCCAATAACATTTACGCACATGCTTTTTCAACCTGCATTGTCAAAGGCTCCACCTACCACTCTTACCATGTGTTAGTGGCATAGTTATTAAATCTATACGGACAATTCACTGATTTAACTCACCTATGATGAGCAACGTTTAGGGAGATAATACCTCAAAATTATTATATTTAATTTAACATTTATAATTTGACCAACAAGTATTGGAACGCGTTTGAAAAAGTTGAGAGATGGTAAATATGCTAATGACGGAGGGTATTCTCTCTTAAAGGTGCTTAGTTTTTTTTTTTTTTTTCGGAGTTACATAAAAAAAAAAGAAATAGTCAATAAATAGGAAACTAATAAGAGAAGTTAAAAATTAAAATTTAAAAGAGTAAAGTGACAATTAGATTTTTAAAGATGTTGACCTTAAATTAATTAGTCTTTTAAAAAAAGTATCAATTAGGTCCTCTAAGATAACAAACGGCGGACATATATATCTTTCTGTTAATAAATAGTGCAAAACGAAACCAAATTATCTATGTATTTCATTATTTGCATTATTTACAGTAGTGCATATCTCGTTATTGTTACATGAACAGAAAAACGATGTAGTTTTAGTCAATGAAACATTTATTATCTTTTGAGTTTTTATATACCCTTTATTAATTGCTCTCTATTTATCACAAATCCTATCAAAACAAGTGAAGTTTTGTTTCAAAAATTGTTATGAAAGATAGACATGTTAAAATAATTAACAGTACATATAAGTATCATCGTTAAGTTTTAGCTGATGAATTGATAGAAGGACATCATGTGTCCACTATTTGCTATTCTGGAGGACCAAATTGGTACTTTTTTTTTTCTTTAGGGACTAATTAGTCTAAAGTCGAAATCTTCAAGGACCTAATTCTCACTTTACTCAATTCAAAAAGAAAAATCATGGTTTTAAAAACCGGACTAGACTGGTCTGTCGAACCGGTCCAACCATGAACCGAACATCTTTACGGTCTGGTTCTACATCTAAAACTGCCAGAAAGAAAACTGCTTATAAACTGTTGAACTGGCAGGAAACCGGCCGGTCGAACCGAACCGGGACGCAGCTCACTCCTCAAGTCTTCGAGTCTTCAATAATTTAATTCAATCAATTTCCCCCAAAATCCAAAACAAAAAAGAAACCCTAGCGGTAGCCTCCCCACCGTCGCTCTTCTGCCGGCATCCGTCGCGCTCAACACCACCGTCTTCATCTGGGCATCGAGCTCGAGTCTCCAACCCCTCTCCTCGTTCACCAATCGCAACTTCTTCCTTGAATTCACTGTCTGCCGTCTTCTCTTTGTTTGCTCAGCCGCGCTTTTGCCGCCTTTCATCGTTGTGCTCGTCGCCTGGTCTCCGTCTCGGTCGCGCTTTTGCCCTTCTGCTCAGACTTCTTAGAACGAAGGCAATGACTTTATTTTTTTTGTCATTCTTTGTTCTTTGTTCTTTGCTAAAAAATAATCGAGTGATTATTAAAAATTTGAATGTTTTGTGATTTTAATTTTTTATTGAGTGATTATTTTATTATTGACTAGCTCTGGTTCAACTGTTTTTCTGTTTTGCTATTCTTCGTCAATAGGTGAATTTCTTTGTTTTTCTATTTTTCTGTTTTTGTCTAATAAATTAAAGAAGGATAGTGCATGTTGGATTTCTTTTTGTTCACTACTTGAAATTTTTTTGCTGAGAATTGTTCATGTCTAATGATTTGTCTTCTGATAATAAGTAAGTCTGTTTCAGGTGGTTAATTATTATTATATATTTTCTTTCTGTTAGTTTTTAGTCCCTCCTCCTCAACCCTCCCGACCAGAAACTCCTTCACCTTTCAAATTTGTTATTTTTGTCCCTGCCTGTAGAAAGCTATTGTAGAAGAGATTCAACTTGATTCCTTTGTAGGAGTTGATGGTTCCTTTACCAAAAAGTTTTAATAGATTGTATTAGTAACTAATACCATTATTTAATGATGAAGTGATATATACTTGATCACTACTAAACTGGTCTAGCAAGGGGGATTCTTCTCATATCTTGAAGGTAATTTTTCCATTATCCTTATGGGAAATTTTTGTGGCATGTATGATTCCCTTACTTACAAGAAACTGTTACTGTCATATTCCCTTTCAATGTTGTTGCCAAGTCCTGAATGCTCAACATTAGTGGTTGCTGGGAAGAATGGGAATAAGAGTACCTATTCAGAAGACTGTCTTGCAATAATGATTTGCTAAACTGTGTGACTTTTTTGTATTAGTTTAGCTACATTGAGAAGCATTATGTTGTACTATACATTTTTTTATTGGTTTCAACTTTCAAATTTTCTCCAATCGGATTTACTTGAGTGAATTACATGATGCTACACATCCTGATGTCAATTTTAGCAGTATTTGATGGCTGTATGTAGTCTAGGATTGTAAACCACCACTTTGATATTAATGTTTATTTTAATCACTCCTGTTCAGGCTTCTATGTGTAGCAGAATATGATTATCTTATTTATTTATTTATCTTTTGAATACATGGTGTGATTTTGAACTTTTCAAGTTTAATTTGGAATTAAGAGAGCATTGTGTATTTTAGGATTTGTGTTAAGGCAATGTAGGGAGGAACAGTGGAGCGTTTTCTTAAATTTCGATTAGTAACAAACTAAATGACAAATTGATAATCATAAGGGTAAATACTTTTTCAGTATCAATAGGCCTTGTGGAATAATAGAAAATTATTTTTGTCCTATTTTTATTTTTAGTGTTTATTTATAATTTATTTATTATTTTAATATAAAATAGTTTTTTCGATTGAACCACAATTAAATCGGTTGAACTAATAAACCAGTAAATCAATAGCTAAAACGGTTCGATGATCGGTCCAGTTTTCAGATGAGAAAAATACCATTCATGAAACTTAAGAAGCAGAGATAGGGCCCTGATCGAAGGTGAGGTGAAGCAATGGATCGGAGTTGTTGCTGAAGGTCATAATGGATGATCCACCTTGAATACCACAAAAAGTTATAGAAGGAGCAAGGCACTCAAATGGAAACGCAGTTGCTCATCCTCACCATTTATCGCATCCATCAATGCCAATTTGCTGTCTCCCTTCATCCATCGCCGTGCCCGATGTTTTCGACTAAAAAATACCCTATCAAATTACATTCACACCCCTGAAATATTTTCAATTCCTGTAATTAAATCTGCGTTGAAAAAAAAAATCGGTTTATTGCTCCTAACATGATTAATTAACGGGTTTAGGCATGCAAAACATAACTGTTTCGAGGGTTACTTGAAACAAAAAGTCGATTTCGGATGAGAGCTTCTGGCGTGGTCGGAGCAGTTGTGTCCGACTTGCTGGATCTTGAGGTGCTGCTGATCCTTGGTCACCAGAGGGTGGTGGTACCTTCAAGAGACTCCGATGCTTAAGTTAGCATGGGCTTTAAGCAGGTTTTTTGTAGAATTGGAGTATGAATTATACCTGGGTGCTCCAGTGTATTTATAGTAATGCTTGATGATCTTCCTTTGAGATAAGTTGTTATCTTATCTTATCTTTTAGGGATGAGATCATATCTTTGGGTCAACCGCCTTCTAGTGGTCGGCGGTTCCTTGTCTCTGGGCCTTCTTGGGCCTCAGTGCATTTGTCCGAGCTCTTTAGCGAAGAGGTCAGCAATGGGCCAACCTTTCATGAGGTCGGTCCCTTTGTCATCCTCCGACTCGGCCTTGGAACTCGAACCGCTGTATAAATAGTGCCCCTGCTCGAGCTTCGATCGTCCCATGAGGTCGTGCTTCCCAGCTTCGATCCTTTAGGGAAGTCGTGCTCGAGCATTTGACTTGGTTGATTTTGATTTGCTCCTCCTTGTGTGAGTCTGGCGTTGTTTTTGCTTTAATGCGAAGCGTTTTGCTTTCGCTTTTTATTGTTGTGTTTTTACTTCCTTGGGAATACGCACGCGCTTTTAATGCCTATTGATTGGGATTTTATTCTGTTTTGCCGTTCCATTCCCTCACTTTTATTTTGAAATTGAAAAGCCTTAGACCTTGGTTTTCAGTTTCTTGCTTTTATCCATTTCATTTGCTCAGTGAAGAGAGGTTTCCTTTCGTTCGTCCTTTGACTACCCCAGCATTCCAAAATTGTTCCTTTCTTAGATTTTTGGAGTTTCCATTATCTTTAGTGAAGATTTGTTCGTGGCTTGCTGCTTGCTCGCTTATCTTCTTCCGCAGGTTGGTACTTTTTCTGCACGCCTTTTTTATTTTATGCGTTTTATTTGTTGCCCTCCTTTGCGCTTTACTCTTGCATGCTCTCTTTATGTACAAAGTTTTGATCTTTTCTTTTCGTTTTGAAAAAAGGTTGAAGCTTTGATGAGCAGATAATTTATACGCTTTTTGACATTGTTTTTAGTATGTTTTTAGTAGGATCTAGTTACTTTTAGGGATGTTTTCATTAGTTTTTATGTTAAATTCACATTTCTGCACTTTACTATGAGTTTGTGTGTTTTTCTGTGATTTCAGGTATTTTCTGACTGAAATTGAGGGACTTGAGCAGAAATCAGATTCAGAGGTTGAAGAAGGACTGCTGATGTTGTTGGATTCTGACCTCCCTGCACTCAAAGTGGATTTTCTGGAACTACAAAACTCGAAATGGCGCGCTTCGAATTGCGTTGGAAAGTAGACATCCAGGGCTTTCCATCAATATATAATAGTTTATACTTTGGCCAAGAATAGACGACGTAAACTGGCGTTCAACGTCAGCTTTCTACCCAAATCTGGCGTCCAGCGCCAGAAAAGGAGCCAAAACCAGAGTTGAACGCCCAAACTGGCACAAAAGCTGGCGTTCAACTCCAAGAAGGACCTCTACACGTGCAACACTCAAGATGAGCCCAAACACACACCAAGTGGGCCCCGGAAGTGGATTTATGCATCAATTACTTACTCATGTAAACCCTAGTAGCTAGTTTATTATAAATAGGACCTCTTACTATTGTATTAGACGTCTTTTTGACCATCTTTGGTCTCAGTTTTAATCCATTGTTCATCTTAGGAGACTATTGATCACGTTTTAGGGGGCTGGCCATCTCGGCCATGCCTGGACCTTCACTTATGTATTTTTAACGGTAGAGTTTCTACACTCCATAGATTAAGGTGTGGAGCTCTGCTGTTCCTCAAAGATTAATGCAAAGTACTACTGTTTTCTATTCAATTCATCTTATTTCGCTTCTAAGATATCCATTCACACCCAAGAACGTGATGAAGGTGATGATTATGTGTGACGCTCATCACCATTCTCCCCTATGAACACGTGCCTGACAAACACTTCTGTTCTACATGAAATAAGCTAGAATGAATATCTCTTAGATCTCCTAACCAGAATCTTCGTGGCGTAAGCTAGAATGATGGCGGCATTCAAGAGAATCCAGAAAGTCTAAACCTTGTCTGTGGTATTCCGAGTAGGATTCATTGATTGGATGACTGTGACAAGCTTCAAACTCGCGAGTGCTGGGCGTTAGTGACAGACGCAAAAGGAGGGTGAATCCTATTCCAGCATGATCGAGAACCGACAGATGATTAGCCGTGCTGTGACAGAGAATGTGAGCATATTTTTCACTGAGAGGAGGGGATGTAGCCACTGACAACGGTGATGCCCTTGCATAAAGCCAGCCATGGAAAGGAGTAAGACTGATTGGATGAAGATAGCAGGAAAGCAGAGGTTCAGAGGAACGAAAGCATCTCCATTCGCTTATCTAAAATTCTCACCAATGATTTACATAAGTATTTCTATCCCTATTCTATTAATTATTATTCGTAAACACCATTATCAATTTATATCTGCCTAACTGAGATTTGCAAGGTGACCATAGCTTGCTTCATACCAACAATCTCCGTGGGATTCGACCCTTACTCACGTAAGGTATTACTTGGACGACCCAGTGCACTTGCTGGTTAGTTGTATCGAAGTTGTGAACCATGGTATTGGCACCATGTTCTTGGCGCCATTGCCAGGGAAAGAAAGAGCCATGAATTTTACATAATTAAAGTGTAATCACGATTACGCGTACCAAGTTGCTCACGTTGCCAAGGATTGTTCGAGCCTGGACATCACAATTTTGTGCACCAAGTTTTTGGCGCCGTTGCCGGGGATTGTTTGAGTTTGAACAACTGACGGTTCATCTTGTTGCTCAGATTAGGTAATTTTCTTTTTGTTTTCTTTTCAAAAATTTTTCAAAAAATATTTCAAAAATTTCTCATCTGTTTTCGAAAAAAATCCAAAAAAATTAGAAAATCATAAAAATCAAAAACATTTTTTTGTGTTTCTTGTTTGAGTCTTGAGTCATATCATAAGTTTGGTGTCAATTGCATGTGCATCTTGCATTTTTCGAAAATTCTCATGCATTCATGGTGTTTTTCATGATCTTCAAGTTGTTCTTGGTAAGTCTTCTTGTTTGATCTTGATGATTTTTTGTTTTGTGTCTTTTCATGTTTATCATATGCATTCTTAAATTCTTAGTGTCTAAGCATTAAAGAATTCTAAGTTTGGTGTCTTGCATGTTTTCTTTGCATTAAAAATTTTTCAAAAATATGTTCTTGATGTTCATCTTGACATTCAAAGTGTTCTTGGTGTTCATCTTGACATTCATATCATTCATGCATGCATTCATTGTTTTGATCTAAAAATTTCATGCATTGCATAATTTTCATGTTTTTCATAAAAATTTGAAAAATCAAAAAAATATCTTTTCCTTTTTCTCTCATCAAATTCGAAAATTGGATTGACTTTTTCAAAAAATTTTAAAATCAAATTGTTTCTCATGAGTCAAATCAAGTTTTCAATTTGAAAATCTTATCTTTTTCAAAATCTTTTTCAAAAATCAAATCTTTTTCAAAACTCTTAGTTATTTTCGAAAATTCCAAAAATATTTTTCAAAAATCTTTTTCTTATTTTTATACCAAATTTTCGAAAATAACATAATCAATTAATGTTTTGATTCAAAAATTTGAAGTTTGTTACTTGCTTGTTAAGAAAGATTCAAACTTTAAGTTCTAGAATCATATCTTGTGATTTCTTATGAATCAAGTCATTAATTGAGATTTTAAAAATCAAATCTTTTTCAAAACTAATTTCAATCATATCTTTTCAAAAATATCTTCTTATCTTATCTTTTTCAAAAATATCTTTTCAAAATATCTTTTCTAACTTCCTAACTTCTTATCTTTTCAAAATTTGTTTCAACTAACTAACTAACTTTTTGTTTGTTTCTTAACTTTTTCAAAACTACCTAACTAACTCTCTCTCTCTAATTTTCAAAAATATCTTCCCTCTTTTTCAAAAATTTCTTTTTAATTAACTAATTATTCTTATTTTTATTTTTAATTTAAAAAAAAAATTTCGAAAAAATACTAATAATTTTTAAAAACCATTTTCGAAAATCACTAACTCTTTTTTAAAAATTATTTTCGAAAATTCTCCCTTTCCCATCTTATTCTATTTATTTATTCATCTACTAACATCTCATCTCACATCTCTACCCTCCTCACAGTTGTGTTTCTTCCATTACATTACATTCTTTGTCTCCCTCTTTTCTTCTACTCACAAAGGGATACCTATACTGTGGTATAAAGGATCCATATTATTATTATTTTTTTTTGTGCCCTCTTCTTTGTCATATGAGCAGGAGCAAGGACAAGAATACTCTTGTTGAAGCAGATCCAGAACTTGAAAGGACTCTGAAGAGAAAATTAAGAGAAGCTAAATTACAACAATCCAGAGATAACCTTTCAGAAATTTTCGAACAGGAAGAGGAGATGGCAGCCGAAAATAATAATAATGCAAGAAGAATGCTTGGTGACTTTACTGCATCTAATTCCAATTTACATGGAAGAAGCATCTCCATTCCTGCCATTGGAGCAAACAACTTTGAGCTGAAACCTCAATTAGTTTCTCTGATGCAGTAGAACTGCAAGTTTCATGGACTTCCATCTGAAGATCCTTTTCAGTTCTTAACTGAATTCTTGCAGATATGTGATACTGTTAAGACTAATGGAGTAGATCCTGAAGTCTACAGGCTCATGCTTTTCCCTTTTGCTGTAAGAGACAGAGCTAGAATATGGTTGGATTCTCAACCCAAAGACAGCCTGAACTCTTGGGATAAGCTGGTCACGACTTTCTTAGCCAAGTTCTTTCCTCCTCAAAAGCTGAGCAAGCTTAGAGTGGATGTTCAAACCTTCAGACAGAAAGAAAGTGAATCCCTCTATGAAGCTTGGGAAAGATACAAACAGTTGACCAAAAAGTGTCCTTCTGACATGCTTTCAGAATGGACCATCCTGGATATATTCTATGATGGTTTATCTGAGCTATCAAAGATGTCACTGGACACTTCTGCAGGTGGATCCATTCACCTAAAGAAAACGCCTGCAGAAGCTCAAGAACTCATTGACATGGTTGCAAATAACCAGTTCATGTACACTTCTGAAAGGAATCCGGTGAGTAATGGGACGCCTATGAAGAAGGGAGTTCTTGAAGTTGATACTCTGAATGCCATATTGGCTCAGAATAAAATATTGACTCAGCAAGTCAATATGATCTCTCAGAGTCTGCATGGAATGCAAGCTGCATCCAACAGTACTCAAGAGGCTTCTTATGAAGAAGAAGCTTATGATCCTGAGAACCCTGCAATAGCAGAGGTAAATTACTTAGGTGAACCTTATGGAAACACCTATAACTCATCATGGAGAAATCATCCAAATTTCTCATGGAAGGATCAAAAGCCTCAACAAGGCTTTAATAATGGTGGAAGAAACAGGTTTAGTAATAGCAAGCCTTTTCCATCATCCACTCAGCAACAGACAGAGAACTCTGAACACAACACTTCTAATTTGGCAAACTTAGTCTCTGATCTGTCTAAGGCCACTGTAAGTTTCATGAATGAAACAAGATCTTCCATTAGAAATCTGGAAGCACAAGTGGGCCAGCTGAGTAAGAAGATCACTGAAATCCCTCCTAGTACTCTCCCAAGCAATACAGAAGAGAATCCAAAAGGAGAGTGCAAGGCCATTGACATAAGCATCATGGCCGAACCTGTGAGGAGAGGAGAGGACGTGAATCCTAAGGAGGAAGACCTCCTGGGACGTCCAGTGATCAATAAGGAGCTTCCCTCTGAGGAACCAAAGGACTCTGAGGCTCATCTAGAGACCATAGAGATTCCATTGAACCTCCTTATGCCCTTCATGAGCTCTGATGAGTATTCCTCTTCTGAAGAGAATGAGGATGTTACTGAAGAGAATGAGGATGTTACTGAAGAGCAAACTACCAAGTTTCTTGGTGCAATCATGAAGCTGAATGCCAAACTATTTGGCATTAATACTTGGGAAGTTGAACCTCCCTTGTTCATCAATGAACTAAGTGATCTGGATCAACTGACATTGTCTCAGAAGAAACAGGATCCTGGAAAGTTCATAATACCCTGTACCATAGGCACCATAATTTTTAAGGCTCTGTGTGACCTTGGTTCAGGAATAAACCTCATGCCCCTCTCTTTAATAGAGAAACTGGGAATCTATGAGGTGCAAGCTGCTAAAATCTCCTTAGAGATGGCAGACAGCTCAAGAAAACAGGCTTATGGACAGGTAGAGGACGTGTTAGTAAAGGTTGAGGGCCTTTACATCCCTACTGATTTCATAGTCCTGGATACTGGAAAGGAAGAGGATGAATCTATCATCCTAGGAAGACCTTTCCTGGCCATAGCAAGAGCTGTGATTGATGTTGACAGAGGAGAAATAGTCCTTCAATGGAATAAGGACTCCCTTGTGTTTAAAACTCAAGGATCTCCCTCTGCAACCATAGAGAGGAAGCATGAAAAGCTTCTCTTAAAGCAGAGTCAACCAGAACCCCCACAGTCAAACTCTAAGTTTGGTGTTGGAGAGTCTCAACAAAGCTCTGCACATCTGTGAGGCTCCATGAGAGCCCACTGTCAAGCTATTGACATTAAAGAAGCGCTTGTTGGGAGGCAACCCAATTTTTATTTATCTAACTATATTTTTCTTAGTTATATGTCTTTATAAGTTCATGATCATGTGGAGTCACAAAATAAATATAAAAATTGAAAACGGAATCAAAAACAGCAGAAGAAAAATCACACCCTAGAGGAGCATCTGTCTGGCGTTCAGCGCCAGAACAGAGCATGGTTCTGGCGCTGAACGCCCAAAATGGGCAGCTTCTGGGCGCTGAACGCCAGAACAGGCATGGTTCTGGCGTTCAACGCCAGAAATGGCACACAAATGGGCGTTGAACGCCTAAAATGGCCACCAACCTGGCGCTGAACGCCCAGAGTTGGGTACAAAGGCATTTTTACATGCCTAATGGGTGCAGGGATGTAAATCCTTGAACACCTCAGGATCTGTGGACCCCACAGGATCCACTCAGGATCTGTGGACCCCACAGGATCCCCACCTACCTCCACTCACTTCTTCTCACCACTCTCTTTCACACAACCCCATAAACACTCTTCCCCAAAAACCCTTCACCAATCACCTCAATCTCTCTTCTCCATCACCTCTTCACCACTCACATCCATCCACTCTTCCCCATAAACCTACCTCATAAACTCCACCTACCTTCAAAATTCAAACCAATTTTCCCACCCAAACCCACCCATATGGCCGAAACTTTCCCCCCTCCCTTCCCTATATAAAGACCTCCATTCTTCATCAAATTCACACAACACACCCCTCTACACTCCTCTTGGCCGAAACCCCATCTCCCTCTCCCTCTCCATATTTCTTCTTCTTCTTCTTCTTCTTCTTCTATTCTTCTGTTTATTGCTCGAGGGCGAGCAATATTCTAAGTTTGGTGTGGTAAAAGCATAAGCTTTTTATTTTTCCATTACCATTGATGGCACCTAAGACCGGAGAATCCTCTAGAAAGGGGAAAGGGAAGACAAAAGCTTCCACATCCGAGTCATGGGAGATGGAAAGGTTCATCTCTAAAGCCCATCAAGACCACTTCTATGATGTTGTGGCCAAGAAGAAGGTGATCCCCGAGGTCCCTTTCAAACTCAAAAGAAATGAGTATCCGGAGATCCGACATGAAATTCAAAGAAGAGGTTGGGAAGTTCTAACAAATCCCATCCAACAAGTCGGCATCCTAATGGTTCAAGAGTTCTATGCTAATGCATGGATCACCAAGAACCATGATCAAAGTAAGAACCCAGATCCAAAGAACTATATTACAATGGTTCGGGGGAAATACTTAGATTTTAGTCCGGAGAATGTGAGGTTGGCGTTTAACTTGCCCATGATGCAAGGAGATGAACGCCCCTACACTAGAAGGGTCAACTTTAATCAAAGGTTGGACCAAGTCCTTATGGACATATGCGTAGAAGGAGCTCAATGGAAGATTGACTCCAAAGGCAAGCCAGTTCAACTAAGAAGATTGGACCTCAAGCCTGTAGCTAGAGGATGGTTGGAGTTTATTCAATGCTCAATCATTCCCACTAGCAACCGGTCTGAAGTTACTATAGACCGAGCCATCATGATCCATAGCATCATGACTGGAGAAGAGGTGGAAGTTCATGAGATTATACCTCAAGAACTCTACAAGGTGGCTGACAAGTCTTCCACTATGGCAAGGTTAGCCTTTCCTCACCTCATTTGCCACCTATGCAATTCAGCTGGGATTGACATAGAAGGAGATATCCTCATTAAAGAGGACAAGCCCATCACTAAGAAAAAGATGGAGCAAGCAAGAGAGCCCAGTCATGGAGCTCAAGAGGCGCAGGAAACTCATCACCATGAGATCCCGGAAATGCCTCAAATGCATTTTCCTCCACAAAACTATTGGGAGCAAATCAACACCTCCCTAGGAGAATTAAGTTCCAATATGGGACAACTAAGGGTGGAACATCAAGAGCACTCCATCATGCTTCATGAAATAAGAGAAGATCAAAAAGCAATGAGGGAGGAGCAACAAAGACAAGGAAGAGACATAGAAGAGCTCAAGGACATCATTGGTTCCTCAAGAAGGAAACGCCACCATCACTAAGGTGGATTCATTCCTTGTTCTTATTTCTTCTGATTTTTCGTTTTCTATGTTATGGGCTTATCTATGTTTGTGTCTTCATTACATGATCATTAGTAGTTAGTAACTATGTCTTAAAGTTATGAATGTCCTATGAATCCATCACCTCTCTTAAATAAAAACTGTTTTAATTCAAAAGAACAAGAAGTACATGAGTTTCGAATTTATCCTTGAACTTAGCTTAATTATATTGAAGTGGTGACAATGCTTCTTGTTTTCTGAATGAATGCTTGAACAGTGCATATGTCTTTTGAAGTTGTTGTTTAAGAATGTTAAATATGTTGGCTCTTGAAAGAATGATGACTAGGAGACATGTTATTTGATAATCTGAAAAATCATAAAAATGATTCTTGAAGCAAGAAAAAGCAGCAAAGAACAAAACTTGCAGAGAAAAAAAAAATAGGCGAAAAAAAAAAATAATAGAAAGAAAAGCAAGCAGAAAAAAGCCAAAAGCTGTTAAAACCAAGAGGCAAGAGCAAAAAGCCAATAACCCTTAAAACCAAAAGGCAAGGGAAAATAAAAAAGATCCCAAGGCTTTGAGCATCAGTGGATAGGAGGGCCTAAAAGGAATAAAATCCTGGTCTAAGCGGCTAAACCAAGCTGTCCCTAACCATGTGCTTGTGGCGTGTAGGTGTCAAGTGAAAACTTGAGACTGAGCGGTTAAAGTCAAGATCCAAAGCAAAAAAAAAAAAGAGTGTGCTTAAGAACCCTGGACACCTCTAATTGGGGACTTTAGCAAAGCTGAGTCACAATCTGAAAAGGTTCACCTAATTATGTGTCTGTGGCATTTATGTATCCGGTGGTAATATTGGAAAACAAAGTGCTTAGGGCCACGACCAAGACTCATAAAGAAGCTGTGTTCAAGAATCATCATACTGAACTAGGAGAGTCAATAACACTATTCGAAATCTGAAGTTCCTATAGATGCCAATCATTCTGAACTTCAATGGATAAAGTGAGATGCCAAAACTATTCAAGAGGCAAAAAGCTATAAGTCGGGCTCATATGATTAAAGCTCTGTTTCATTGATGGTTTGGAATCTATAGTATATTCTCTTCTTTTTATCCTATTTGATTTTTTAGTTGCTTGGGGACAAGCAACAATTTAAGTTTGGTGTTGTGATGAGCGGATAATTTATACGCTTTTTGACATTATTTTTAGTATGTTTTTAGTAGGATCTAGTTACTTTTAGGGATGTTTTCATTAGTTTTTATGTTAAATTCACATTTCTGGACTTTACTATGAGTTTGTGTGTTTTTCTATGATTTCATGTATTTTCTGACTGAAATTGAGGGACTTGAGCAGAAATCAGATTCAGAGGTTGAAGAAGGACTGCTGATGCTGTTGGATTCTGACCTCCCTGCACTCAAAGTGGATTTTCTGGAGCTACAGAACTCGAAATGGCGCGCTTCCAATTGCGTTAGAAAGTAGACATCTAGGGCTTTCCAGAAATATATAATAGTCCATACTTTGGCCAAGAATAGATGACATAAACTGGCGTTCAACGCCAGCTTTCTACCCAAATCTGGCGTCCAGCGCCAGAAAAGGAGCCAAAACCAGAGTTGAACGCCCAAACTGGCACAAAAGCTGGCGTTCAACTCCAAGAAGGACCTCTACACGTGCAACACTCAAGCTCAGCCCAAACACACACCAAGTGGGCCCCGGAAGTAGATTTATGCATCAATTACTTACTCGTGTAAATCCTAGTAGCTAGTTTATTATAAATAGGACCTCTTACTATTGTATTAGACGTCTTTTTGACCATCTTTGGTCTCAGTTTTAATCCATTGTTCATCTTAGGAGACTATTGATCACGTTTTAGGGGGCTGGCCATCTCGGCCATGCCTGGACCTTCACTTATGTATTTTTAACGGTAGAGTTTCTACACTCCATAGATTAAGGTGTGGAGCTCTGCTGTTCCTCAAAGATTAATGCAAAGTACTACTGTTTTCTATTCAATTCATCTTATTTTGCTTCTAAGATATCCATTCGCACCCAAGAACGTGATGAAGGTGATGATTATGTGTGACGCTCATCACCATTCTCCCCTATGAACACGTGCCTGACAAACACTTCCGTTCTACATGAAATAAGCTAGAATGAATATCTCTTAGATCTCCTAACCAGAATCTTCGTGGCGTAAGCTAGAATGATGGCGGCATTCAAGAGAATCCAGAAAGTCTAAACCTTGTCTGTGGTATTCCGAGTAGGATTCATTGATTGGATGACTGTGACAAGCTTCAAACTCGCGAGTGCTGGGCGTTAGTGACAGACGCAAAAGGAGGGTGAATCCTATTCCAGCATGATCGAGAACCGACAGATGATTAGCCGTGCTGTGACAGAGAATGTGAGCATATTTTTCACTGAGAGGAGGGGATGTAGCCACTGACAACGGTGATGCCCTTGCATAAAGCCAGCCATGGAAAGGAGTAAGACTGATTGGATGAAGATAGTAGGAAAGCAGAGGTTCAGAGGAACGAAAGCATCTCCATTCGCTTATCTGAAATTCTCACCAATGATTTACATAAGTATTTCTATCCCTATTCTATTAATTATTATTCGTAAACACCATTATCAATTTATATCTGCCTAACTGAGATTTGCAAGGTGACCATAGCTTGCTTCATACCAACAATCTCCGTGGGATTCGACCCTTACTCACGTAAGGTATTACTTGGACGACCCAGTGCACTTGCTGGTTAGTTGTATCGAAGTTGTGAACCATGGTATTGGCACCATGTTCTTGGCGCCATTGCCAGGGAAAGAAAGAGCCATGAATTTTACATAATTAAAGTGTAATCACGATTACGCGTACCAAGTTGCTCACGTTGCCAAGGATTGTTCGAGCCTGGACATCACAATTTCGTGCACCAAGCCTTCCTGGCGACTCTTGTGTGCCTTTGTTTCTTGATAGTTACAATCTTTTTATCTTGCTGTTTATGTGGAGAAATGTTAATATCTAGGTTTCTGTTTGCCTTCTTGTATTTTTGTTTATTTGAGAGGGTTAAGGTTTTGGCTTTTGCGTTGTTTTCTTTTCTGCATTTTGCTCTGTTGTTGCCTCCAAAGGGTGCCCCTGGGCCTTTGCTATTGATTCGTTGCTCTTTTGTGAGACCTAGGGTTCCCTTTTGCTTACCGTACCTAATGTTTGTTGGTTGTTTCTTCCTATTCTGTTGCTGTCCGAGTTGTTTGGTAGTGACCCCCTTTTTGTTTTCTTGCTGTAGGTGTAGTTGCTATATGACTTCCCGTAAGAATATTGTCGAGATGTCCACCAAAGTCTCTGCTGGTATGGCCGATTGGTTAGATTCGATAGTTTTGATGTGTGTTACTGTAGTCGATCCAGAGCATTGTGAGAGGCTTAAGAGGTTCCATAGGGTGTGTAGTAATAGGGAGGATGAGAAGAATTACGAACTGTTGTCGCCCGACCCTGAGGAAAGGGTTAGTTTCCCTCCCTTAACTCGGGGAGAACGTCCTTTCTTCTATGCTGATGACTACTTCTTTAGCCAACTAGATATTACCCTTCCTTTTACTGCCTTTGAAACTGAACTCTTGTGGACCTGTAATGTGGCCCCATCACAGCTTCATCTGAACTCTTAGGCTTTCATGAAGATTTTTTAGTTCTTGTGCCAAGAGCTGGGTGTCCGACCTACCATATCCCTTTTTCTTTATCTGTTTGTGTTGACAAAGCCTGGGGTGGCCAAGAAGAAGCTTCTTGGATTTCCTTCCGAGCTACCTAGGGGATAAAAGTGTTTTCGATGTTTGACGACTCTTTTCGGGACTTTAAAAACTACTATTTTAAAGTCCGAGCTATTGAAAATGCTTGCCCTTTCTTTTTGGATGAAAATGATGAACCTACTTTTCCTTTATGGTGGCAAAAAGAACCTCTAGTCCCCAAGTACCTTTGGGAAAGTTTAGATGAGGCAGAACAGGCCTTTGTGGGTGTTTTAGAGGAGCATTGGGGGGAACCTTCTCATCTGGATACGAAGAGATTTTTAGGAGATCCTTCCCTCCTTCGTGCTGAGCTAGGTAGCATCCAACCTCTTTCTTTACATATCGTTTTCTTCTATTGTCTGTGAATTTATCCTTTTCCGACTGTGTAATTGTTTTCCTGGTTTCTTTTCAGAAGGCCAAGAAGGCGATGGCTGCCCAAACTCTGTCAAATAAGACATTGGGGGAGGGGTCTTCGGCACAGCTGCCTCCGAAGAAGCCGGCGGCTAAGTCTCAGGGTCTGAGGAAGATTATTCTGACCCCGAGAGTTCGGATAGTTCCGTCTGACCCGTCTCAGATGACCTCTGGTGCTGCCTCATCTCCTACTACCGCTGGTCCCCCTCCCAAGAAGCAAAAGACTGTTGGGACTTATAACCTTGATGACAAAGAATTTGATAATGTGGTCTTTGCCACAGAATTGATTGCTCCTCATGGTAAAGTCCCTCTGGATGATGTTTCTATCCTTCACCACCTTGACTTCATAAGGAGCAATAGAATTCAGATGGCCAATCTTGGTGCGGCCTTATCCCGAGTTGTCCGGGAGTCTCCGGTTTGTGCTACCAGAGCCTTTATGGAGGATGCTAAGTCTGAGTATGGTAAGATCAGGGCTTTGAAAGACGAGATGGATGCCATGGTGGCTAAATTGGAACTTGATGTTGAGAAGAAAAAGTCTCGAGCTACTGCAGCGGAGGCGACTACGAATCTGGCCGAGGAGACGGCTAAAAAGTATAAGGAGAGCTATACCCGCACATATGGCGAGCTCCTGGAGACTAGGGAAAGACTTCAGTCTGCTCAGGACGATTATGTCGTGCTTCAAGGTCATATGGTGAGCAGTATGACCGAGATGTATGAAAATCTAAAGTCCCAAGTCCGGGTTCTTACTCCCGAGCTCGACCTCTCTTTATTCAGTATGGACAATATGGTGGAGGATGGTAAGATCGTGCCTGCCCCAGATGATGAAGATGAAGGTCCTCCCCTGGTGCCGCCAGCCAAGGCTTCTGCAGCTTCAGCTTCTACGGCCCCTTCTGCCAAGGTGGTCCCTCCTGAGCCTGACCTCGAGATCCTGACTGGCCCGGACGGGGTTGTTGGAGCCATCCCTATCTCGACGGTCCCTCCTTCTCCTCAGGGTGCCGCTACTGATGCGACTTCGGATCCTTTATAATTCGTTATTATATCTCTGTTTTGATTATGTATTTGGTATAGTCCAACCTGTGGACTTTGTTGAACTTGTTAGTTTTTTGTAAGTTTCTTTGGGTAACTATGTGACACTTAGTTGCTTCCTAGCAACTTTTAAATTCTTGGGCTGCCGCTTAGGTAGCCTTTGAGTCTTTACTGCTTTAATTTGTGTTGAATGATGCATTGACTTTGTTTGTGTTGATATGCTTTGTATTTGGAGGTTGTTTGTCAACCTTTGTTTGGAGGAGGTTGCTCTTCAACCTTTATATAGGTGCTTTGGGTTTCCTTGGTTTGACACCCTTTGAGGTGGGGTTTGCCTTGGTTTCCCTTGCGGTGGCTACCTCCTTTCTTTAGTCAGCTATATCGTCTTTACAACTTGTCGTTCGAGCTTCTTAGTCGAATTCCAAACAACTTCTTTGGGTATAAAACCCTCTTAGTTTGTTTGGATCACCTTCTTAGCCTTGTTTTGGGATTATTCTTTTTGAGTAGTACTTCTTTTCAGGAGTTTTGTATCCCTTTTAGTTGGGCTTTTCGACCTTTGGACTTTTACTTATTCTCTTTTTCGAGGTCGCATTTGTCTTTTTGGGTCGCCTCCTTTTGGTGTCGATCTATATGCCTTTGCTATTCGGGCTTTTTAGTCTTATTCCAACAACTTTTTAGGTAGTGTCCCGATGGGGAACCTTTTCTTTATAGTTTGTTTGGATGACTTTTTAGCTTCGTTCGAGGTCGTGCTCTTACTTAAGGTAAAATCCTTTTCCGGGCTTGTACCTTTTTAGCTGAGCATTTCGGGCCTTGGCTTATTAACCTTTCTTTGGCCCTTGTGAGATGTTTTTGTCCTTTTTCAGTGATCCTTTCATTAGTCCGACTTCTTGATCGGGCTTTATTAAGTTATTTTCAGTAATCCCATTTTTAGTTAGACCTCGTCAGGTCACTTTTCTGGGTTACTTTTTATAACTTCTTGTATTATCTTGCTCCTATCGCTTCACCTTGCCGACCTCTTTTAATCGGGCGATGAATTTCACGTTTTTTGAGCTTTGATTAATGTGTCTTGGTAGGAAGTTTTTTATATCTCGGCCTGGCGCCTCATTAAAAAACCTTTTTAGAAAAAAGAGTGTGCCTTGACCTAAGATCTTTACTATTTTCTAGCTATAGTACCTTTTTAGGTTACAGGCATGCCATGACCTTAGTAGCTCTCGCCCTTCGAGGTTGGACACCTTATAGTAGCCTTTTCCTAGTACTTCTGTAACTCGGTATGGCCCTTTCTAGTTAGCTGCTAGCTTCCCTTCTCCTGACCAACCTGCTCCGATATCATTTCGGATTAAGATGAGATCATTGGTGGCGAAGCTTTTCTGGATTACCTTCCGATTATACCTCAGAGCCATTTGACGCTTTAGGGCTTCCTCTCTGATCCGAACTCTTTCTCGGACTTCTGGAAGTAGATCGAGCTCTTTCCTTTGAGCTTGGGAGTTGGTGTCTTCGTTGTAGAGGATCACTCTAGGAGATCCTTCTTCTATTTCCACGGGAATCATTGCCTCCATTCCGTAAGCAAGTCAGAATGGTGATTCTCCGGTGGTTGAGTGTGGTGTTGTCCAGTATGCCCATAGGACTTGCGGGAGCTCTTCGGCCCAAGATCCCTTGGCGTCCTGTAGTCTCTGTTTTAACCCGGCCAGTATGACTTTGTTGGCGGCTTCCGCCTGTCCATTGGCTTGTGGGTGCTCTACAGAGGTGAACTGGTGCTTGATTTTCAAATTGGCTACCAGGTTTCTGAAGCCGTGTCGGTGAACTGAGTGCCATTGTCAGTGATAATGGAGTATGGGACCTCAAACCTTGTGACAATGTTTTTGTACAAGAACTTTCGACTTCTTTGGGCGGTGGCAGTGGCTAAAGGTTCAGCCTCGATCCATTTTGTGAAATAGTCTATTTCTACAATGAAGAACTTGACTTGCCCTGATCCTTGAGGGAAAGGTCCGAGGAGGTCGAGCCCCCACTTTGCGAATGGCCAGCGTAAAGTGACACAAATGAGTTCTTCGGGTGGCGGTGTGAAAGTTGGCGTGCTTTTGACATGGGGGGCATGTTTTGACGAACTCTGTTGCTTCTTTTTGCAAGGTCGGCCAGTAAAAACCAGCTTGGAGTACCTTTTTGGAAAGAGCTCGCGCCCCGAGGTGGTTGCTGCACATGCCACTGTGGATTTCCTCAAGAATTTCCCTCGTAGCAGAGGTCGGGACGCATTTTAGGAGAGGTGTAGAGATTCCTCTCCTGTAAAGGACGTCGTGCATTATGGTGTAGTACTGCACTTCTCGTACTAGTCTTTTTGCCTCTTTTTTGTCTACGGGAAGTATTTCAGACTTGAGATAGCTGACTATGGGAGTCATCCAGCCTTGGTCCTGGTCTGATATGCTTAAGACCTTTTTTTCTTCCGAGGTTGACAGATTTTGTAGTGTTTCTTGGATGAGGCTTCTATTGTTGTCCCCAGGTTTGGTGTTGGCTAGTTTCGAAAGTACATCAGCTCGGGCATTTTGTTTCCGAGGTATATATCGGATCTCATATCCCATGAATTTGCTGAGCTGTTCTCTGGTTTTATCTAGGTATTTCTTCATGGTAGGATCCTTAGCCTGGTAGCTCCCTTCTATTTGCGAGGTGACTACCTGTGAGTTGCTGAAAATGGTAAGCTTTTGAGCGCCGACCTCCCTAGCCAGCTTCAAACTTGCCACTAGGGCTTTGTACTCGGCTTGGTTATTTGAGGCGGGAAACTCGAACTTTAAGGAGAGCTCAAGTTGAGTTCCTTGATTACTTTCTACGATTATTCTGGCTCCACTTCCAGCTTTGTTTGATGAACCGTCGACGTAGAGGTTCCAGCCAGTGGGAGTGTCTGGGGTGTCGGTATATTCTGCAACGAAGTTGGCCAGATATTGGGACTTGATGGCTGTCCGAGCTTCGTACTTGAGATTGAACTCAGACAACTCGACTGTCCATTGGAGAATTCTTTCAGCTAAGTCTTTTTTCTGTAGAATACTTTTTATAGGTTAATTGGTCCGTACTCTGATAGTGTGAGCTTAAAAATATGGCCAGAGTCATCGAGAAGTGAGTATAAGGGCGTAGGCGAACTTTTCTATCTTTTGATAGTTTAGTTCAGCCCCTTGTAGAGCCTTACTGATGAAGTAGATGGGTTGTTGCCCATTTTCATCTTCTTTAACTAGTGCTGAAGCTATTGCCCGACTTCCTATGGCGAGGTATAGAATTAGTTCTTCACATTCCCTGGGTCGGATTAGGATGGATGGTCGCCCCAGGAATGTCTTGAAGTCTTGGAAAGCTTTTTCACATTCTGGGATCCATTCAAACCTCTTTCTTTTCCTTAGTGTTGCGTAGAAAGGGAGAGATCTTAATGCCGATCCAGCTAGGAATCTAGATAGAGCCGCTAGTCTTCCGTTGAGCTGCTGGACCTCCTTCATACAGGTCGGGATTTTCATGCTAAGTATGGTCTGGCATTTATCAGGGTTAGCTTCAATCCCTCGTTGAGTGAGCATGAAGCCTAGGAATTTGCCAGCTTCTACTGCAAAAGTGCACTTTGTGGGGTTAAGTCTCATCTCATGCTTTCTTATGGTGTTGAATACTTCAGTGAGGTCGGATAACAACGTTTCTTCTCTTTGTGTCTTTACCAGCGTGTCGTCTACATAAACCTCCATCAGCTTTCCAATGTGCTTGGCGAACACTTTGTTAATCAATCTTTGATATGTAGCCCCTGCGTTCTTGAGTCCGAAAGACATGACTACGTAGCAGTAGTTTGCTCTTGGGGTTAGGAATGAGGTTTTCTCCTGGTCGGGTTGATACATCGGGATTTGGTTGTATCCCAAGTAAGCGTCCATGAAGGAGAGGTACTTGTATCCCGATGAAGTGTCGACTAGTGTGTTTATATTCGGGAGTGGGTAAGGATCTTTTGGGCAGGCTTTGTTGAGGTAAATGTAATCAGTGCACATCCGCCACTTCCCATTTGACTTTTTGACCACTACTACATTGGCTAGCCATAATGGATATTTTACCTCCCTTATGAACCCTGCCTCCAACAAGGCTTGTACCTGTTCCTCTACGGCTTGCGACCTCTCTGGACCAAGATTCCTACGCTTCTGTTGTGCTGGCAAAGACCCAGGATATACGGCTAACTTATGACACATTAGTCCGGGATCGATACCGGGCATGTCGGCAGCCTTCCATGCAAAAAGGTCGGAATTATCCTTTAGGAGCTTTGTTAGCAGCTCCTTTAGGTCTTCATTTAGATACGCCCCTATGTTTGTTATTTTGTCTTGAGTGTCTCCGATTTGAACTTCTTGGGTCTCACCTTCTGGCTGAGGACGGAGTTCTTCGCGAGCTCAGATTCCTCCGAGTTCTACAGTATTGGTTTCTTTTCCTCTGGGGTCACCTTTAAGGTGCAGACTTTCGTTGTAACAGCGTTGTGCGAGCTTTTGGTCTCCCTTTATGGTGGCGATCCCTTCTGGATTCGGGAACTTCATGCATAGGTGTGGAGCGGAAACCACCACGGCGAGCTGGTTTAGCGTTGTCCGACCTATGAGGGCGTTGTATGCCAAGCTCACATTGACTACAATGTAGTCCATGCTCAGTGTTCTTGACCGTGTTCCTTTCCCAAATGTTGTGTGCAGTGGGATGTACCCAAGAGGTTGGATTGGGGCGTCTCCGAGTCCAAACAAACTATTTGGATATGCTCTGAGTTCTTTCTCTTGTAGGCCGAGCTTGTCGAAGGCGGATTTGAACAGGATATCAGCGGAGCATCCTTGATCTACCAACGTTCGATGGAGATTGGTGTTGGCGAGTATAATGGTAATAACCATGGGTCATCATGCCCAGGGATGATGCCTGTGGCGTCTTCTTGAGTGAAGGTAATAGTGGGGAGGTCGGGTGACCTGTCCTCTTCTTCAACATGATACACATCTTTAAGGTGTCTTTTGCGGGATGACTTAGAGATCCCTCCTCCTGTGAATCTTCCATTTTTCATATGAACATGTCTCTCAGGGGTGTGAGGGGACGTTCAAATCGTCCGACCTCTTCATCCCTTCTTCTCTTTTTTGGTTCATCCGCTCTATTGGCTAAGAATCGATCTAGTCACCCTTCCCGTGCCAATTTTTCTATGACATTCTTTAGGTCGTAGCATTCATTGGTAGGATGCCCGTATATTCAGTGGTATTCGCAATACTCTGTCCGACTTCCCCCTCTCTTGTGTTTAATCGGGCAAGAAGGTGGGATCTTCTCAGTGTTGCATATCTCCCGGTAAACATCCACAAGAGACACCCGAAGAGGGGGTGTAGTTGTGGTACTTTCTGGGTTTCTCAGTAGGTTGCTCTTCTTTTTTCCTGGACTCTTTATCCTTGTCCCGAGGTGGGTAGGAGAATCCAGTCTTTGAGGTTTTTCCTAATCGAGAGTTCTCTTCCATATTAATGTATTTTTCCGCCCGTTCTTTAACCTCGTTGAGAGATGTTGGATGCTTTTTGGATATGGAATGACTAAAAGGTCCTTCATGTAGGCCATTGATGAGACTCATGATAGCTGCTTCTGTTGGAAGATTTTGTATGTCCAGGCATGCTTTATTGAATCTCTCCATATAACTGCGGAGGCTTTTCAGATCTCCGGCTTAATCCCTAGCAGGCTTGGAGCATGCTTGGCTTTGTCTTTCTGGATGGAGAATCTAGCTAAGAATTTCTTGGCGAGGTCATCAAAGCTTGTTATCGACCTTGGCGGCAAGCTGTCGAACCATTTTATTGCCATCTTGGTCAAAGTGGTCAGGAAGGCTTTGCAACGGATTTCATCTGAGGCATCCGTGAGAGACATCCGACTTCTAAAATTGCTGAGATGATGACTCGGATCAGACGTACCGTCGTACGGGGTCATATCGAAAGCTTTGAAGTCTTTTGGGACTTTAGCTTTCATGATCTCTTTTGTAAACGGGTCTTGGTCCTTGTGGGGGCTATCTTCATGACTGGATCAAGTAGTCTTAGTTTTGAGGTCGCTTCGAGCTTTAGGAGCTTGTCCTCCAGCTCTCAACGCTGTCTTGTTTCTCTCCGGAGATCTCTCTCAGCCTCTCGCTGACGTTCAACCTCTTGTTCAAGCTGTTTGAGGCGATCCTGCTGCTCACGGATGGCATCTAAGATTTCTGTGTTTTGAGGTTGTTTGTCTCCCTTGGATTGGTGTGTGTTTTTTGGGAGTTAGTGTGGCATCTGTGTTCTTGAGTGGCGTTCCTTCTTCTAATCTGGAGTTAAGGTCATTGGCAGGATTGTTTGCCATGTTGATGGGATGACATCCAGGTTCCTGGCAACGGCGCCAATATTCCGAGGGTTACCTGAAACTGAAAGTCGATCTCGGATGAGATCTTCTGGCATGGTCGGAGCAGTTGTGTCCGACTTGATGGATCTTGAGGTGCTGCTGATCCTTGGTCACCGGAGGGTGGTGGTACCTGCAAGAGACTCTGATGCTTAAGTTAGCACGGGCTTTAAGCATGTTTTTTGTAGAATTTGGAGTATGAATTATACCTGGGTGCTCCAGTGTATTTATAATAATGCTTGATGATCTTCCTTTGAGATAAGTTGTTATATTATCTTATCTTTTAGGGATGAGATCATATCTTTGTGTCAATCGCCTTCTAGTGGTCGGCGGTTCCTTGCCTCTGAGCCTTCTTGGGCCTCAGTGCGTTTGTCTGAGCTCTTTAGCGAAGAGGTCGGCGATGTGCCAACCTTTCATGAGGTCGGTCCCTTTGTCATCCTCGGACTCGGCCTTGGAACTCGGACCGGTGTATGAACAATAACCATAAGACTCCATTCTCACCTTCTGCATGTCACCAATGTATTAGTTGGTCAAACTAAGACTTGGTTTGGTAAAACTTCTTGAAGAGGTATTTGTATTTTTTAAAAGCACAAACTTTTTATTTTATCTTTAGTAAATAAAAAAGACTATGTATTTGTGCTTGCAGTTTTTGAAATATCGGAGTACTTTTGAAAGTAATTAAGGTGGACATTTTTAAAGTTGGCATGTCCTTTTCAAAATTTAAAAGTCTAATATAAACTCATATATTAACTAATTTTTAAATTTAATATTTAAATTTATGTCTTTTATAGTATTTTTAAATTTTAAAAATTATTTTACCAAATGAAATTATTGTTGCTTGTGTTTATTAAAAATTATTTTTAATTTAATTTATCAAACATAAATGCTACACTTTTTAAAAAGCTATCTTTTAAAAATTAGCATTTATAAGTTATTTTTAAAAAGTAAAAGTTTTACTAAACTACAAAAATTATTTTAGATATGGAGAAAATAATGGTGTTTTGTTTAAATATGGGTGTTTGGAGTGTTTTACAGAGTTGTAGAGGTGTCAGAAAAGCAGTCCAACACGCAGGTTACGTGTTGCTCAACACGCAGATAATGTGTTGCCTGCTGTTTCCATCCAAGAGGCAACCTTGGTGTATAAAAACGAAGGAAGAGTGGGACTAGGCTGCTTATCATCTTCGTTCTCCTTCACTATCACCATACACCATACATTCTCAGCTCATCAAGCCAAGGTGCATTGATCAGTGGTCCCAAAGACGCGAATACCACGTGTCAACATCCAGGCAGCACGCAGGCTGCGTGTTGAGCTCGCCTCGCCACGTGTCGTCCATGCACGCAGCAAAAAATCTACGTGTTGCCGCGTGTCTCCCAGCAAGCGGCAGACCCCGCACCGGGAACAACAATCATTTATAGTGAGGGTTGAGGGTTGGTGGCGCGGGTGTATAAAAGGGTGGTAGGGCTGGGGTTGCTTTCATTCTTTTCTGTTGAGAGTTACAAAGGAGTGGTGGGGTTTGGGGTTTTTGAATGTTTTGAATTAGTTTTAAGGTTGAGAGTGAGTGAGATTACTATATTTATAATGGTACGTAATTATACTTCTCCTGAAGATCATGTTATCAATTATCTGGCACATCCTAATTATGTAAGTTTGTTATTTTTTATAAATTTATTAGTATTTACTTGGTTAAAATTAGTTTAATAGTTTGTTATTATTTATTTGGATAATATTATTCTAAATGTACTATTAAATATTAATATACATAAATAATATAATTAATACTAATTTTTTTCGAAATTAATTTTATACAGGTTTTTTTTTCTATTCTTGAATTGTTAGTATGTATATATTTTTTTATTATTTATTGAAATATGATATTTTTTATTTTTAATAATTATTAAAATTAATGAATATTATTCTTTTTATTCTTTATTAGAATATTAAAATTAAATTAATATTCTGGTTATTGGTATATTATGTAAATTTTAATGATTACAGTCTCCTCTTTGGCAACACAAGCCATACCAGTTGACATGCATTGCTATACTCTTCGGGAAGTACAGCACCATGATTGGCACAGGATTTATGATGAATGGATACAATAATGGGATAACCACCGCAACAATTGTTTGCGTGATCGGGGTCTGCAACCAATTGTCGACTTCACCCCGTCTGCCGATTACCGGAGTTGGTACATTGGATTATACGGGATGTTCCTGAGGCTATCGGATGTCATTCCTCAGCATCCACCACAGTAGCCACCACAGTATCCACCCCATCAGCCATTCCAGCATCCACTTCAGCAGCCAGCACAACCTTATGCAGTGTTTCAGCCGTTTCCTTATCATTGCCCACAGCTATCTCAGCACGACAGATCGGATCATGGGCAGTCCAGCCATCACAGCATGCAGCATAGACATCAGTCTCATCGCAGATCACATCACAGCCAGCACGGCCAGCACAACCAGGCGACCATCACAGCCATCACAGTAATCTTGGATTCCAACTGTCAGACATTCCCCCATTCTCACCACAGACATTTGGGGACTACGATATCATCCGTCGATTCCTTGACAATGGTAGTCCTGTTCTTGATGATGCTTACATTCCAACCATCCCATCATAGCAGTCCTCACAATCCCACCGGACATCGGTCGACAGTTCATCTCATCGACACTGTCCACTTGCTACACTTGATAGTCGAGCCAGTGTATGCATCGAGTCGCACATTCGGATCGATCGGGGTCGTATGAATGCATCACAGCAGGCTCCCATCAGTCTAGACTTGAATGAGCCGACACAAAAACATGTTGGTGAGTATATCCCCGGTCCTTCCACCCCGACAGGTGGGTTAGGTCCAGTAGAGGGACAGGAAGAGGCAGCTGGGTCCAGTCCAGTAGAGGGACACACAGATAGAGGTGGGTCCAGTCCGACAGAGGGACAGACAGTTGGTCAGGGCTATCAGTACAACATACGGACAGATGTCCATCCACCAACCAGGTTTACACCATCAAGTGTTAAAGGGATAGCAAACAAGGCATTGGGGTTTTCAAGAAGAAGCCGTAAGCTGTTAGTCAAACTTTGTTTATTTCATCGTTGTATTTGTTGTATTAATTTTTTAAATTAGTCGAACTTTGTTTACTTCATTGTTGTATTTCTTGTTTTAGTTTAAGGTTTCATCGAAGTTTGTTTATTTCATCGTTGTATTTCTTGTTTTAATTTTCAATTTGTCGAACTTTGTTTAACTTCCCATTAGTTGAACTTTGTTTAACTTCATCGTTCTATTTGTTTTATTAACTTTCATTTTGAGTTAAACTTATAATTGAATGCATTATCTCAAATACATTAACTTAAAATTACATAGATATTGAAATTCATAATTGAACTACATTAAATGAAAATAACTACATTGAAATTCAGCATTGAAATACATTGACACAAATTATATAGAGATTAAAAATACTACGACTATGACCCTACAAACCACCACTGAAAACAACCCTACGAGCCACCACTACCACCAACCCCACCTGGTCCAGCACGTTGAGGACATCTACTGCGACTATGACCCTATCTCCCGCAAAGATGACATACCCGGGGACCAGGCATTTTCCGTGAATCCATTTCATTCAGATAGCGAGTCGATTTGGGACGACCCTTTGACTTTCGTCTCAAGGCAGAATTTGTGGCTATCGTCGGTCCCGAGTAATCAGGCCATGTCTCCATGTCGCCCAACGGGACAAACTTAACTATGTAGACCTTCCGAATCTCTGACATCTTGTATACATCGGTGACATACATCTGCCAATCCAGTTGCCGATTAACACAGCATGCAATAACATGGTGACATGGTAGTTGTTCCACCTGAAAATGACTATAGTCGCACCTCCGTCGCACAAAAACAACAACTAACACTTTTCCACTAGGCATTTTCCGCACCTCAAATACCTCGTTTCTTCTATCAAACTGGTGAACAACGATGTTACCTGCACGCTGCATGTTTGCATATATTCGATGAGTGGCAAACTCAAAGAAAGTATATCCAGCACGCTTGTGCTGGTAAGCCTCAGTACTCTTCCGCGTAAACAACGCATTCAACCGATAATATGTTGCTCGGACTAGCGCTAATATAGAAAGATTTCGAGCACTCTTCCACACCGAATTAATGCACTCGACAAGGTTCGTCGGCATGTGACCCCATCGATGTCCCTCGTCAAATGCCAACACCCCACACCTTCGCTACAATTTACTACGGCCCGGATTTACTCATGACGATTGGAGATTATCCCCACGCCGTCTTTTCTTACAACATGTGTTCGTAAATTACTGAGAAAAAAGTGTCATGCATCAACAGTCTCGCCCTCTACAATGGCAACAGCAATCGGTACAATGTTTTTATTCCTATCTTGCACAACTGCAACCAAAAGGTAGCCTTTATATTTTCCGTAGGTGGGTCCCATCAACCTGAACAAGCGGTTTGCAATATTTAAAAGCTCTTATGCATAGATTGAAACTTCAGAATACCCGATGAAGTATCCTAACACCGTCCACCTCTTGACTCCCATTATACAAGGGTCGTGTTTCTATTTGGACTTGTGAACCAGACATCTTCTGAACCATTACCAAGAACCACAACGGAAAATCTTGGTAAGATTTTTCCAATCCACTGAAAACCTTGGCTATCGACTTCTGCTTTGCCAGCCAAGCCTTCCGGTAACTAATAGTGTAGTTGAATCTTGCCTGGACTTCCGTAATTATAGATTTGACCTTTATGGATGGGTTGGATTCAACCAACGGCTTCATAGCCTCAGCAATCATGCCCGAGTCTAACTTGGACTGATCCTGTGAGATCGTTCTCATGGAACAGGTGTGCCTCCCATTGTATCTCTGAATCTCCCAACAGGCTTTCTTCTGTATCAAGCTGGCTCGGATCAACCAGTCGCACCCACGTCTGTAAGTCTTGCACTTTGCATAGAACATCTGTGGCTCGGATTCATAAACAACGTAATTGACTCATCTAGAGATAGTGTAACTCTGAATTTCTGCAATGACTGATTTTCTTGAAGCGTATTCCATTCCGATTCTAAACTCCCCATCCTCAGAATCAGCAACACCTACAAGAAAACAAATTTGTCGCTCATCGATCTGCTAAAACAAAATCAACATACTACCGTTCACGTACCTATGTTTACATATTCAGGAAACTCCGATGTATGCATGGCGTCAAGATCCAAGCTACGCATAAAAGGTGGAACATCCATCGATTGACTAACTGCGGCTGGAGCCACTACAGTTTTCACCACTACCTCACCTCCCTCATCTCCATCCTCGTCCTCATCACCGGCTTCGTACGTAGCTTCGAACTCCTCATCCTATCATTGTTCATTCCCAAGCACGCCTCAGCTCTGTCATCTTGTACATCTGGGTCATGTTGAACTTCATCTGTAGCAATATGCTCAAACTCAACATGTAACTCAACCCTCGGGTGTTGCACCTGAGTTTGCTGGTGAATATAAAACATCCGCTAAATACTTATTTCGTCGATGATTGGTATAATCTCAAACTGTATAAGGCCGCCAAATATGATGACCGGACTCCTGTAGAGAATGTTGGTCACCCTCTTCACAATATCAGCCTCTATGCTTTGATAGAGCCGGTACTGTAGTTTCGTGAATGTTATAGTGCACGGAACTACAAACGAAAATATATTCTCACACGCAAAACTCACACCCTCATACGTATTTCGTACGACCTCACCGTTGTAGTAAACCACTAAATTTCCAGTGCCCTCCATCGTACTGGCCCAGGAGGAAAACACTTCTATCAAAATAAAGCAAAATGGTTACGAGTTTTGGTTTTTATAGACAGAAGACTCAACTCGCAGGCTATGTGTTGCAATGCCATCTAACCAGCGTCTGCCACGTGTACAACACGTTACCTGCATGTTGAAATGCCCTGCAACCAGCTTCTGCCATGTGTGCAAGACGTTACCTGCGTGTTGCGTGTGATTTTGCCACGTGTCCAACACGTTGGTTGCATGCTGACTCAGCACGTTACCTTGTGTGTTGTGCCTGCAATGCCTCCAACGTCCACCCGCTTGTATATACACCAAAAACCTCCATTTCCAGGTAAAGCACACCTCTAAAATCCATATTAAAATTCTTTAGCCACTAAACTAAGACTAAGCCACTGAAAGCTAACAACATGCTAGTAACCACAGTCTCTACCTTTTTTTGTTTGGAAAAAACTATCATTTGTACCCATGAACTTTACAAACGCTGACAAAAGTACCTATAGAAGATGAAAAGTGACTTTGTACCCATGAAAGGCTGGGTCCGTTTGTCAATAGTACCCAGACGTTATTAACTCGTTTGCTCCGTTAACTTAAAGGCCAACATGGCACATTAAGTGCTTACCTAACTATGAGACAGCAATCTGACATTAATGCCCATGATTATTAATATATTTGATATCTGTGACATTGGATTTAATACAAATTTGACAAAACAAGACATATAAATGTCGTGAATTCACAAAGCTAGCCAGAAATCTGGTATTGTACACTAAATAACGAAAATGTGACAAGAAAATAGAACTAAATAAAAGACGTTCATTCCATATGCTATAATAAACCTTGAAATAATTTCAACAAAAGCATTTATCAACAAAAGTTTCAAAACAAGTCTATGAATTTGACGTGAAAGTAACAAATCCAAATTACCTAAAAGTATCAATACAAACCATGAACGTGAAAGTATCAGGTAGTGCAATATAAATACTAGGCATAAGTTACAAGAAAAACCATAGTATCAGAGTTTTAAAGCTCTCATTACAGTGAGTCCTTGATAAAAAAAAAAAGAAAGTCACACTAGAAAATCCTATTTGTTAGGTGCGGAGTTGCTGCTGCCACTAGAACCCCATTGTTGTTGCCACTTGAAGATGTTCCAGTTGGTAGGCAGAACCAAGGTACTGGCCATTGATGAGCGGATAATTTATACGCTTTTTGGCATTGTTTTTAGTATGTTTTTAGTATATTTTAGTTAGTTTTTATTATGTTTTTATTAGTTTTTAAATAAAAATCACTCTTCTGGACTTTACTATGAGTTTGTGTATTTTTCTGTGATTTCAGGTATTTTCTGGCTGAAATTGAGGGACCTGAGCAAAAATCTGATTCAGAGGCTGAAAAAGGACTGCAGATGCTGTTGGATTCTGACCTCCCTGCACTCAAAGTGGATTTTCTGGAGCTATAAAAGCCCAATTGGCGCGCTTTTAATTGCGTTGGAAAGTAGACATCCTGGGCTTTCCAGCAATATATAATAGTCCATACTTTGCCTGCGATTTGAAGGCCTAAACAGGTGTTCCAAGTCAGCCCAAGAATTCTGGCGTTTAACTCCAAAACTGGCACAAAAGCTGGAGTTAAACGCCCAAACTGGCACAAAAGCTGGTGTTTAACTCCAAGAAAAGTCTCTACACGAAAATGCTTCAATGCTCAGCCCAAGCACACACCAAGTGGGCCCGGAAGAAGATTTCTGCATTAATTACTGATTTCTGCAACCCTAGGCTACTAGTTCTCTATAAATAGGACCTTTTGCTATTGTATTTGAAGACTTTTTACACACATCTTAGGATGTTTAGTCCTTAGACCTTTGAGGCTGGCCATTCGGCCATGCTTACACTATTTGTTCTTATGTATTCTCAACGGTGGAATTTCTACACACCATAGATTAAGGTGTAGAGCTCTGCTGTTCTTCATGAATTAATACAAGTACTATTGTTTTTCTATTCAATTCAAGTCTATTTCTTCTCCAAGATATTCATTCGTTCTTCAACTTGATGAATGTGATGATCCGTGACACTCATCATCATTCTCACCTATGAACATGTGCCTGACAACCACCTCTGTTCTACTAGCAATGGCTTGAATGCGTATCTCTTGGGTTTCTAATCTAAGATTGGAACCTTCGTGGTATAGGCTAGAATTATTGGCGGCCATTCCTGAGATCCGAAAAGTCTAAACCTTGTCTGTGGTATTCCGAGTAGGATCTGGGAAGGGATGACTGTGACGAGCTTCAAACTCGCGATTGTGGGGCGTGTGACAGACGCAAAAGGATCAATGGATCCTATTCCGACATGATCGAGAATCGACAGCTGATTAGCCAATCTTGTGACAAAGCATCAGGACCATTTTCACTGAGAGGACGGGATGTAGCCATTGACAACGGTGATGTCCAACATAAAACTTGCCATGGAAAGGAGTATGAATGATTGGAAGAAGGCAATAGGAAAGCAGAGGTTCAGGGGGAACAAAGCATCTTCATACGCTTATCTGAAATCCACCAATGAATTACATAAGTATCTCTATCTTTATTTTATGTTTATTTTCATCACCTTAAACTCCATAACCACTTGAATCCGCCTAACTAAGATTTACAAGATGACCATAGCTTGCTTCAAGCCGACAATCTCCGTAGGATCGACCCTTACTCACGTAAGGTTTATTACTTGGACGACCCAGCGCACTTGCTGGTTAGTTGTGCGGAATTGTGACAAAGTGTGATTCACGTTTGAGAGCTCCAAGTCTTTGGTGCCATTCTTGATGATCACAATTTCGTGCACCAAGTTTTTGGCGCCGTTGCCGGGGATTGTTCGAGTTTGGACAACTGACGGTTCATCTTGTTGCTTAGATTAGGTGCTTTTCAGAATTTTTAAGAATGAATTCTAGAGTTTCATGATGATTTGTTGAAGTCTGGCTGGCTGAGAAGCCATGTCTAATCTTTTGGACCGAGGTTTCAACTTATCATCACAAGAGCTTGTTGATTTCTATCAATTTTGCTGTTGTTAGCAATGATCTGCTAAAGCTTGGCTGGCCATTGGCCATGTCTAGTGTTTTGGACTGGAGCTTTCATTGAAAGCTTGGCTAGCTAGTAAGCCATGTCTAATTCCTGGACCGGAGTCTTAGACTAGCATTGCAATGATTCCTGAAATTCTTATTAAAAATTTTGAATCCCTTCTATTTTCTTTTTCACTCAAGTTTCGAAAATCACAAAAAAATTTATAAAACCATAAAAATAAAAAAAAATATTTTATGTTCTTGTTTGAGTCTAGTATCAATTTTTAAGTTTGGTGTCAATTGCATGTTTCTGTTCTTCTTGCATTTTTCGAATTCATGCATGTTCTTCATTGATCTTCAAGTTGTTCTTGATGATTTCATTGCTCTGATCTTTAAATTCTCTTGTTTTGTGTGTTTTATTATTTCTCATATGCATTCTCAAATTAGTGTCTCCTATATGAAAATTTCTAAGTTTGGTGTCTTGCATGCATTGTTCATTTGATCATTAGTTGCATTTTTTGTTATTTCTCATCATCAAAAATTCAAAAATATTTTTAAACTATGTCTTCTCAAGTCAATAATACAGAGAATTGAAGATTCAGAACATTCAGTAGAGGAATCAAACAGAAAAAGCTGGGCGTTCAAAACGCCCAATGAAGAAGGAAAACTGGCGTTTAAACGCCAGCCAGGGTACCTGGCTGGGTGTTTAACGCCCAAAAAGGTAGAGATTTGGGCGTTAAACGCCAGAATGGGCACCATTCTGAGCGTTTAACGCCATGATGACACTAGAGGGAAGATTTTGTTTTTAATTCACATTTTTTTCAAGTTTTCATAATTTTTCAAAATCAAATCTTTTTCAAATCATATCTTTTCAATCATATCTCTTTCAAAATCAATTTCTTTCCATTTTATATTTATTTTTACTATTTTCAAAAATCCTTGCTTCAATTCAAGATTTACTTCAAATTTTCAAGTTATTACTTGCCTATTAAGAAAGGATCAAATTTTGAATTTTAGAATCATATCTTTTAATTTCTTATTAGTCAAGTAATTAACTTTAATTTTAAAAACTTTCTTTTTCTAAATTGATTTTCAATCATATCTTTTCAAACATATCTTTTCAATCACATCTTTTTCAAAATTAATTTTTTTTCAATCATATCTTTTTCTAATTTCAAAATCTTTTTCAAAAATCACTTTATTTCTTTCCCAATCTCAGTTTTCGAAAATCTCAATCAAATTTTCAAATTTCTTTTTAAAATCTCTTAATTAATTTCAAAAATTTCTTCCCCTCTTCTCACATCCTTCTATTTAAGGGACTAAGACTCCTCATCAAGGTGCAATTCGAACTCTGTCCCTCTTGATAAGTTCGAATTCCCTCTTCTCCACCTCCTCCTTCTATTCTTCTTTTCCTCTGACACTTCAAGGAATCTCTATACTGTGACATAGAGGATTCCATAATTTCTTGTTCTCTTCTCTTTCATATGAGCAGGAACAAAGATAAAGGCATACTTGTTCAAGATGATCCTGAACCTGAAAGGATCTTGAAGAGAAAGCTAAGAGAAGCTAAAGAACAATTCTCTTTAGAGGGCCTAACAGAGCTCTTCAAAGAAGAAGAAACCATGGCAGCCGAAAACAACAATGCCAACAATGCAAGGAAGGTGCTTGGTGACTTTACTGCACCTACTCCTGATTTCTATGGGAGAAGCATCTCTATCCCTGCCATTGGAGCAAACAACTTTGAGCTTAAGCCTCAATTAGTTTCTCTAATGCAACAGAATTGCAAGTTTCATGGACTTCCATTGGAAGATCCTCATCAGTTCTTAGCTGAGTTCTTGTAAATCTGTGACACTGTCAAGACCAATGGGGTTGACCCTGAAGTCTACAGACTCATGCTTTTTCCTTTTGCTGTAAGAGACAGAGCTAGGACATGGTTGGATTCACAACCTAAAGAAAGCCTGAACTCTTGGGAAAAGCTAGTCAATACCTTCTTGGCAAAGTTTTTTCCACCTCAAAAATTGAGTAAGCTTAGAGTGGAAGTCCAAACCTTCAGACAGAAGGATGGTGAGTCCTTCTATGAAGCTTGGGAGAGATACAAGCAATTGATCAGAAGGTGCCCTTCTAACATGCTTTCAGAATGGAGCATCATAGGAATCTTCTATGATGGTCTGACTGAACTATCCAAGATGTCATTGGATAGCTCTGCTGGAGGATCTCTTCATCTGAAGAAGACGCCTGCAGAAGCTCAAGAACTCATTGAAATGGTTGCAAATAACTAATTCATGTACATCTCTGAAAGGAATCCTGTGAATAATGGGACAACTCAAAAGAAATGAGTCCTTGAGATTGATACTCTGAATGGCATATTGGCTCAGAATAAAATATTGACCCAACAAGTCAATATGATTTCTCAGAGTCTGTCTGAAATGCAAGCAGCAATAGGCAGTACTAAGGAAGCATCTTCTGAGGAAGAAGCTTATGATCCTGAGAACCCAACAATGGAAGAGGTGAATTACATGGGAGAACTATATGGAAACACCTATAATCCTTCATGGAGAAATCATCCAAATCTCTCATGGAAGGATCAACAGAAACCTCAACAAGGTTTCAACAACAACAATGGTGGAAGAAACAGGTTTAGCAATGGCAAGCCTTTTCCCTCATCTTCTCAGCAACAGACAGAGAATTCTAAGCAGAGCCACTCTGACTTAGCAACCATTGTCTCTGATCTAATCAAAACCACTCAAAGTTTCATGACTGAAACAAGGTCCTCCATTAGAAATTTGGAGGCACAATTGGGTCAGCTGAGTAAGAAAATTACTGAACTCCCTCCTAGCACTCTCCCTAGCAATACAGAAGAGAATCCAAAAAGAGAGTGTAAGGCCATAACCACATCTCACATGGCCGAACATGGAGAGGAGGAAGAGGCAGTGATTCCCACTGAGGAAGACCTCAATGGACGCCCACTGACCTCCATGGAGTTCCCTAATGAGGAACCATGGGAATCTGAGGCTCATACTGAGACCATAGAGATTCCATTAAATCTACTTCTGCCATTCATGAGCTCTGATGAATATTCTTCCTCTGAAGAAGATGAAGATGTTACTAAAGAGCAAGTTGCTAAGTACCTTGGAGCAATCATGAAGCTGAATGCCAAGCTATTTGGTAATGAGACTTGGGAGGATGAACCTCCATTGCTCATCAAAGAACTGAATGACTTGACTAGGCAGAGATTACCTCAAAAGAGACAGGACCCTGAAAAGTTCTCAATCCCTTGTACCATAGGCACCATGACCTTTGAGAAGGCTCTGTGTGACCTAGGGTCAAGCATTGATGATCGGATTTTTGACGGTTTAGAAATTCACTAATAAAATCTCGTTGTAAAGTATAGTTTCTAAACCAAGCAATAATCCTTTCATACAAAAAGTTGTTTGTCACTAGTACAAACCTCTAAAATTTATAAACCGAAGTATTGGACCTCGGGTCGTTCTCCCTAGGAATTGTAATGAAGTGTCTTGTTATCGGTTGTGAGTTATATTTGGGGTTTTTAGGATTTTTAGACAAGAATTATAAATGGCAAGAAAAGTAAACGAACAACTATAAAAGGCTCTTGGTAAGGTGTGAGAACTGGAAGTCCTATCCTAGTTATCCTTCTCAATTGTGATGAGAATTGTTCATTGCTACCACTTAGTTAACCCTTACTAAATAAAGGAAAGTCAAGTGGATGAATTGACTTGAGCCACAAGTTCTAGCCAACTCCCAAGGAAAGACTAGCTTTAGTGCACTCCAAACCAATTAGCAATTTCTCCAATTATCAATCAACAAAGGAATTAGATAACTCAAGTGTCACTAATTACTCTACCTAGGCCAAGAGGAACAAAATCTACACTAAAAGAGACATTTCAACAAACACATAAAGTGCAATAGAAGTAAACATTATTAAATGCAAGAATTAAAGGAATCTACAACTACAAAAACAAGAGATCAACAATAGAAAAGCAAAGAAGACACATTTATTATGAATTACCTCTTATTGAATTGGAAGAATGTAGAAGGAACAATACTAGATCTACAACAAAATATAAGAACAACATAAAGGAAATTACAACAAAAGAATAGAAGAAGATGAATGTAGCAACAAAGAATTGAAAAGTAGAAGTAGAAGAAAGCAAAGATTAAAATCTAGATCTAAGAACTAAACCTAATCCTAATCCTAATTCTAGAGAGAAGAGAGAGCTTCTCTCTCTAGAAACTAACTCTAAACTAATCCTAATGAGTGTGAATGATTGGAATCCCCCTTGCTCTTCAATCCTTGGCTTTAAATAGCATCTTTGGCACCAAAGTTGGTTGGGATTGGGCCCCACAACCCTTGAGAATTCGTTGGTCACGTTTTCATTAAAAAATCATAAACCAGCACCGACGCGTACGCGCACAGCAATACATAAGGTTTTACATATTTTTTTTTCTTTTCCATATTATTTTTCTTTTTTTTCTTTTTTTTTTCTTTTTATATACAAGAACCTCAATGCATAAGGTTTTACATTTGATTAATACATGAGTGTGTACCCAATTCCCAATATTTCCAATAACATTACAAAACTACCCTTTTATTCACCCAATGTCCCAAGGTTCCCACACTTGAATGATACTCACACACACTAGCCTAAGCTAATCAAAGATCCAAATTAAGGACATTTATTGTTTTTCGCTTTAAGGCTAGTAATGTGCTAAATTAAAGAATAAGTGGGTTAAGCGTAGGCTCAAATTTGGGTAACAAAGGAAGATAAAAGGTAAGGCTATTTGGGTAAGTGAGCTAAATGAAATGATGGCCTCAATCATATAAATGCATGAATACACAAAATAATGGAAATAAAGAATCAAACAAATCAAAGATTACAATCATAGAAAGAGAATAATGCACACAAGAAGGAAAAATAAATGGTTATAAGATGTAACCACACCATTAGGCTCAAATCTCATTTGCTTGTGTTCTTAGCTCATAAATTATGTTCCACAAAATATATAATTCAAGCAAGTTCTATGAAAAGTTTTCACTCAAATCAATTGAGATGCCCTATAGATAGAAATCTTGGAAATTTTCATTATTTGAAAAATTTCATTATTTTGACTAAGCTTATTGTGTATACATATGCAAAAATAAGAAAATGAAAGTAAAAATCCTAAGAACCTAAAATGAAATGCAAAAGTGTTGGGATTAGAAATTTGTCACCCAAAATCGCCGATCGGTCGGACGACCTCCCCACACCTAAAAGTTTGCACCGTCCTCGGTGCACTCAAAGATGAGCAAGGGGGTACGGCGAGTCTCTGGATTGCTGCGTGTTCTTAGTCTTGCTTCCATGTTTGCTTGTGGTGCATTTATCATGAAAAACAAAAATACAACACCATAAGATGAGAAGATATAAAAGCAAGGAAGCATACATTGTTGGAATGAGGTAAATCACTAGAATTGAGTGAGTGAATTAGTGTGACATTAAGAAATATTAGGTGTGTGAATTCTAAATTGCGCAGTTTAGAACACACATTAGTATAAAGAGCTATGTCACAAAAGAAGCATGCACGTCACTTATCCTAGTGTGCTTGAGATGCTTTAAGTAAGCTTGTAAGGTAAGACAAACATTAGAGAAGCATGAAAGCATTCAAGTCAAACATATGGATGGATATAATCATGAAATACAATGCATTAAGGTAAATGCTCAACATCATCCATCAAGAGATTGCCTAATCAAAGAATACGGTTCAAATCACATGGTGGCCAAATCATGCAATTCAAAAGAATTACAAGTTCGAAGGCAATTCTCATCACTTGGTAGTTTTCAAGAGGTAAGCATGAAAAACTCAAAACCAAGTAGCAAAATATAACCTCAATCATAGAATCCAACAAAGATTATCTAAAAACATTAATGCTAAATTAGCATTTAGGCAACAAGGGCAGCAACGTATAATAAACAAAGTCAATAATCCAACACGTATAATGAAAAGAGAGAAAATAAAATGAAAGCTAAACTAACACTAACTAATTAACTAACCAACTAACTAATTAACTAACTAAAATAAATGGTTATCCATGGTGTTTGGAAGTGTTGGATGAGGGGTAGGAGAAGGGAAGAAGAAAGGAGAGGGAAAGAATTGAAAAGAGGAGAAGAAAAGAAAAGTGGATGGGAGAAAGAAATCCGCGCGTACGCACACATGGCGCGCGCGCGCAGGTGGTGGAATAGAGAGGGAGGCGCGGACGCGTACTCTGCGCTCACGTGTAGATGGGGATGTGGGCATGGGTGCGGACGCGTACCTTGCGCGTCTGCGTGGATGGCTAGCCAGGCTGGCGGCCTAATGTTGGCCCAGAGTTGGCACAACTCTCTGGTAAAAGTACCAGAAGTGCAAGTGGCCTAATCGACGCGCGCGCGGCATATGCGCTTGCGCGTGCATTGCGAATTCAGCATGATGGGCGCGTAAGCGCCAGGTGCGCGAACGCGCAGATGGTGTTGGGCCGGGGGCTCAACATTCGCACAGTGAAGGCCTAACTCTCGGGTTTGCTAGCTGGGAGTGGAACTTCTGCATCTACGCGCGCGCGCCATGTACGCGTGCACGTAAGTGGTCGAGAATGCTTGAAGTGCGCGTACGCACGCAGTGCGCGTACGCGTGGATGGTGCTCTATTTTTTCAAAAATTTTTGCTATGTTTTTGCATCAATACAAGCATTCCAAACCTCCAAACAGCTACCAAAATACCATAAAACCTTATTTAACATACTAAACTACCAATTAAACTCAACTATCTAAACAAAACATGAAATTAGACTAATTCTACCAAATATTTACAAAAGAGAAAATGAAAATATTTTACCATGGTGGGTTGTCTCCCACCTAGCACTTTTGTTTATTGTCTTTAAGTTGGACTTATGGGGAGCTCCTCATCAAGGTGGCTTGTGCTTGTATTCATCTTGGAACTCCCACCAATGCTTGGTTCTCCATTGTGCCCCAAGATTCTTCATGGATTGAGCCAAGTCTTGATGGAGTTCTTCACAAGCTTGGGGCTCCCAAAGTTGATCCTCTTCTTGTAATCCGGGATCCCACACTTTGTTTTCACACCCGTCTTGAGGTTGATCATCATTATAAGTCCAACCGGGTGGTGAGTAAGGTGAATTCTCTATATAGTGGCCAACAATCCTCCTAGACCCATCTATTTGAGCACTACTCCAACCTTTATATCTCATGTTTGATGCATAAACTATAATGAGCCTTGATTTGCAACGCCAACTACGAAACATCTTTCGCTTACGCTTCATCCCACAAAGGATCCTAAGTTGACCATCTGTTTCAAGCAAGTCATACTCAAGTGGGACAATAAAGCTAATAGAAATGAATTTTACCCACTCAAGTGAAGGAGTAGATGGCCACCTAGGCAAAGATGCTTCCAAAGATCTTGACAAAGCATAACCAACCCCCGTTCTTCTATTTCTAGGGACTTCCACCTCTTCACAATATTTCTCTAATTCAATCCTTTGTTCATTAATAATCAAACTATCTAAGCCTTTTCCCTTAATCAAACTATAATTGGGAGGGTGAAAGAAGTTTACCTCCACAACCTTTTCAAATGCACCGGGAGAAAGTTCTTCAAGTTCAAAGGATTCTCCACTACTAGGACTTGATGCTTGCTCTTTATTGCCATGGGAACTCAGTTCTTGCTCTATCCCATCCAAGTCTTCATATGGAATATGCCTTGGAAGGTGTGCACTTTCCTCCCTAGCATCAATTTCAATCATCTTGGAGGGATTTTCTTCAATTCTATGTTCCCATGGAGGCTCCGCATCTCCTAAGTCCTCTACCACTTCTTCCTTGTCTTCAACAATTAAAGCTTCCTCCAATTGTTCCAATACAAAGCAACTTCCATCATTTCTCACCGGAGTTTCCAATCTCTCCTTCATGCTATGTTCTTCATTTGATTCTCCACATGTAGCCATGGGAGTTCCTTGAGTGTTCAAGCATTGGGAGGCTAATTGATTTGTTACCGCATCCAAGGTGGCCATGAAATTTTGCACATCCCTTTTCATCTCTTCTTGCCCTTGAACAAGAACACCAAGGGTTTCATCCATTAGAGATTGGGGTGGGTGGAAGGGTTCATTAAATTGGGGGGAGGGTTCATAGTAGGAAGGTGGTTCTTCTTGGTAGAGTTGTGGTGGTTCTATGTTTTCCACTCTTTCCACTTGTTGCACAACACACTCCATGGTTGGTTGAAATTGATCCAATGCTTCCTTAAGACGATCCCTTGACTCTTGTTCCTCTTGGATAATATGATTAGGATCATGTGGCTCTTGGATCAATGGATATGAGTATTCTTCCATGGGAGGTTGTGGTGGAAAGTAGTATTCATCTTGTGGTTGAAAATTTTCATATATTGGAGGTGGTTCATCTTGGTAATAATATGGAGGAGGCGGCTCTTGAAAATGTTGATGTTGGCGTGGTGGTGGCTCTATGTGTGGTTCATATTGCTCATATGGTTGTTGGTAGGCTGGATATGGATTAGGGTCATATGAAGATGGTTGGTAAGAAGGGGCTTGTGAGTATGGTTGGAAGTTATGTTGAGGGTATGGATCATAGGCATATGGTGGTGGTTCTTGAAAATCACAAGGTGAGTCACCATAGCCATTGGATTGGTATGCATCATAGAATGGCTCTTCTTCATAGTGCATTGGTGGAGGTTGTTGCCATGAAGATTGATCATATGCATATGGCTCCTCCCACCTTTGGTCATCCCGTTCTTGATACACATCTTTATTATAGTCCTCATTTCCTACAACATGTTGATAACCAAACTCATAGCCAAGGTGAGAATTCATGATAGCAAGAAGAAAATGAAAACAAAATCAAATAAGAAGCAAGAAAATTAAATCCTAAAACTAGCAAGAGCTAACAAAAGCAAACATATTCACACTATTCACATATATACAATAACCAATAACATAACACCATTGCAATTCCCCGGCAATGGCGCCATTTTGATGATCGGATTTTTGACGGTTTAGAAATTCACTAATAAAATCTCATTGTAAAGTATAGTTTCTAAACCAAGCAATAATCCTTTCATACAAAAAGTTGTTTGTCACTAGTACAAACCCCTAAAATTTATAAACCGAAGTATTGGACATTGGGTCGTTCTCCCTAGGAATTGTAATGAAGTGTCTTGTTATCGGTTGTGAGTTATATTTGGGGTTTTTAGGATTTTTAGACAAGAATTATAAATGGCAAGAAAAGTAAACGAACAACTATAAAAGGCTCTTGGTAAGGTGTGAGAACTGGAAGTCCTATCCTAGTTATCCTTCTCAATTGTGATGAGAATTGTTCATTGCTACCACTTAGTTAACCCTTACTAAATAAAGGAAAGTCAAGTGGATGAATTGACTTGAGCCACAAGTTCTAGCCAACTCCCAAGGAAAGACTAGCTTTAGTGCACTCCAAACCAATTAGCAATTTCTCCAATTATCAATCAACAAAGGAATTAGATAACTCAAGTGTCACTAATTACTCTACCTAGGCCAAGAGGAACAAAATCTACACTAAAACTAAAAGAGACATTTCAACAAACACATAAAGTGCAATAGAAGTAAACATTATTAAATGCAAGAATTAAAGGAATCTACAACTACAAAAACAAGAGATCAACAATAGAAAAGCAAAGAAGACACATTTATTATGAATTACCTCTTATTGAATTGGAAGAATGTAGAAGGAACAATACTAGATCTACAACAAAATATAAGAACAACATAAAGGAAATTACAACAAAAGAATAGAAGAAGATGAATGTAGCAACAAAGAATTGAAAAGTAGAAGTAGAAGAAAGCAAAGATTAAAATCTAGATCTAAGAACTAAACCTAATCCTAATCCTAATTCTAGAGAGAAGAGAGAGCTTCTCTCTCTAGAAACTAACTCTAAACTAATCCTAATGAGTGTGAATGATTGGAATCCCCCTTGCTCTTCAATCCTTGGCTTTAAATAGCATCCTTGGCGCCAAAGTTGGTTGGGATTGGGCCCCACAACCCTTGAGAATTCGTTGGTCACGTTTTCATTAAAAAATCATAAACCAGCACCGACGCGTACGTGCACAGCACGCGTGCGCGTCCATGGGCGAGTTCAACTTCTTTGACTTTTCATGATTTCTCCACTTTGCATGCTTTCCTCTTCACTCCTTTGATCTATTCCTAGCCTTTTCAATCTGAAATCACTAACAAACATATCAAGGCATCTAGTGGAATCAAAGGGAGATTAAAACCATCAAATTAAGGGTCTAAAAGCATGTTTTCACATCTAAGCACAAATAAGGAGACAATCACAAAACCATGCTATTTCATTGAATAAATGTGGGTAAAAGGTGATAAAATCTCTTAAAATCAATACAGGATAAACCGCCAAAATGGGGTTTATCAAGCATAAACCTTATGCCTCTCTCTGTAATGGAGAAGCTAGGGATCATTGAGGTACAAGCTGCTAGAATCTCACTGGAGATGGCAGACAATTCAAAGAAACAAGCTTATGGACTTGTAGAGGATGTCTTGGTAAAGGTTGAAGATCATTACATCCCTGCTGATTTCATAGTCCTAGAGACTGGGAAATGTATGGATGAATCCATCATCCTTGGCAGACCCTTCCTAGCCACAGCAAAAGCCGTGATTGATGTTGACAGAGGAGAATTGATCATTCAAGTGAATGGAGACTCCCTTGTGTTTAAAGCTCAAGGATATCCCTCTGTCACCATAGAGAGGAAGCATGAAGAGCTTCTCTCAATACAGAGTCAAACAGAGCCCCCACAGTCAAACTCTAAGTTTGGTGTTGGGAGGCCACAACCAAACTCTAAGTTTGGTGTTGAACCCCCACATTCAAACTCTAAGTTTGGTGTTGGGAGGTTCCAAACATTGCTCTGAACATCTGTGAGGCTCCATGAGAGCCACTGTCAAGCTATTGACATTAAAGAAGCGCTTGTTGGGAGGTAACCCAATTTTTACTTATCTACGTTAAATTTCTATTTTCTTTTGTTATTTTATGTTTTCTGTAGGTTGATGATCATGTAAAGTCACAAAAATAATTGAAAAAGCAAAAATAAAGTGAAAAACAGAATGAAAAATAGAACACCCTGGAGGAAACAGTTACTGGCGTTTAAACGCCAGTAAAGGTAGCAGAATGGGCGTTAAACGCCCAGTCTGGCACCATTCTGGGCGTTTAATGCCAGGAATGGGCAAGAAGCTGGCGTTAAACGCCAGAAATGGGCAGCAGCCTGGCGTTTAATGCCAGGATTGGCAGCAAGGGGCGTTTTGCATGCCACTTGGTGCAGGGATGAGATATCCTTGACACCTCAGGATCTGTGGACCCCACAGGATCCCCACCTATCCCACCACTCTCTCTCTTCTTCACCCATTCACCAATCACCTCAATACCTCTTCCCCAAAAACCCCTCACCTATCAAATCCCACCATTCTCTTCACCACTCACATCCATCCTTCATAAAACCCCACCTACCTCACCATTCAAATTCAAACCACTTTTTCTCCCAAACCCACCCTCTATGGCCGAACCATACACACCCCTCTCACCCCTATATAAACCCATCTTCACTCCTTCATTTTCACACAACCTAAACACCACTTCTACCCCTTGGCCGAAACACAACGCCCACTCCATCTCCTCTATTTCTTCTTCTTCTACTCTCTTCTTTTTTCTTTTGCTCGAGGACGAGCAACCTTCTAAGTTTGGTGTGGTAAAAGCTAAAGCTTTTTGTTTTTCCATAACCATTTATGGCACCAAAGGCCGGAGAAACCTCTAGAAAGAGGAAAGGGAAGGCAAAAGCTTCCACCTCCGAGTCATGGGAGATGGAGAGATTCCTCTCAAGGGTGCATCAAGACCACTTCTATGAAGTTGTGGCCAAGAAGAAAGTGATCCCCGAGGTCCCTTTCAAACTCAAAAAGAATGAGTATCCGGAGATCCGACATGAGATCCGAAGAAGAGGTTGGGAAGTTCTCACCAACCCCATTCAACAAGTCGGGATCTTAATGGTTCAAGAGTTCTATGCCAATGCATGGATCACCAAAAACCATGATCAAAGTGTGAACCCAGACCCCAAGAATTGGCTTACAATAGTCCGAGGAAAATACTTGGATTTTAGTCCGGAAAATGTAAGGTTGGCATTCAACTTGCCTATGATGCAAGGAGATGCACACCCCTACACTAGAAGGGACCAAGTCCTCATGGACATATCTGAAGAGGGCACTCAATGGAAGAGAGATTCAAGAGGGAAGCTGGTTCAACTAAGAAGGCATGACCTCAAGCCCGTGGCTAGGGGATGGTTGGAGTTCATCCAACGCTCAATCATTCCCACTAGCAACCGGTCCGAAGCTACTATAGACTGGGCTATCATGATACATAGCATCATGATTGGAGAGGAAGTGAAAGTTCATGAGGTTATATCCCAAGAACTCTACAAGGTGGCGGACAAGTCCTCTCCTTTGGCAAGGTTAGCCTTCCCTCATCTCATTTGTCACCTTTGCAATTCGGTTGGAATTGACATAGAGGGAGACATTCTCATTGATGAGGACAAACCCATCACTAAGAAAATGATGGAGAAAATAAGAGAACCTCATCAAGAGCATGAGGAAATTCCTCATCATGAAATCCCTGAGATGCCTCAAGGGATGCATCTTCCTCCACAAAACTATTGGATGCAAATCAACACCTCCCTAGGAGAATTGAGTTCCAACATGGGACAACTAAGAGTGGAGTACCAAGAGCATTCCATCCTCCTCTATGAAATTAGAGAAGATCAAAGAACCATGAGAGAGGAGCAACAAAGGCAAGGAAGAGACATTGAGGAGCTCAAGCACTCCATAAGATCTTCAAGAGGAAGAACAAGCCGCCATCACTAAAGTGGACCCATTCTTTAATTTCCTTGTTTTTTATTTTCTGTTTTTCGAAAATTGTGCTTTATGTTTATCTATGTTTGTGTCTTTATTACATGATCATTAGTGTCTAAGTGTCTATGCCTTAAAGCTATGAAAATGAATCCATCACCTTTCTTAAATGAAAAATGTTTTTAATTGAAAAAGAAAAAGAAGTGCATGAATTTCAAATTTTAAAATAGTTTAATTATTTTGATGTGGTGGCAATACTATTGTCTTTCTGAATGAATGCTTGAACAGTGCATATTTTTTAATTTGATTGTTTATGAATGTTAAAATTGTTGGCTCTTGAAAGAATGAAAGGAAAAGGAGAAATGTTATCTGATGATCTGAAAAATCATAAAATTGATTCTTGAAGCAAGAAAAAGCAGTGAAAAGCTTGCAAAAAAAAAAGCAAGCAGAAAAAGCCAATACCCCTTTAAAACCAAAAGGCAAGGGTGATAAAAAGGATCCAAGGCTTTGAGCATCAGTGGATAGGAGGGCCCACATGAATAAAATCCTGGCCTAACCGGCTAAACCAAGCTGTCCCTAACCATGTGCTTGTGGCGTGAAGGTGTCAAGTGAAAACTTGAGACTGAGCGATTAAAGTCGAGGTCCAAAGCAAAAAGAAGAGTGTGCTTAAGAACCCTGGACACCTCTAATTGGGGACTCTAGCAAAGCTGAGTCACAATCTGAAAAGGTTCACCCAGTTATGTGTCTGTGGCATTTATGTATCCGGTGGTAATACTGGAAAACAAAGTGCTTAGGGCCACGGCCAAGACTCATAAAGTAGTTGTGTTCAAGAATCAACATACTTAACTAGGAGAATCAATAACACTATCTGGATTCTGAGTTCCTATAGATGCCAATTATTCTGAACTTCAAAGGATAAAGTGAGATGCCAAAACTGTTCAGAAGCAAAAAGCTAAAAGCCCCGCTCATCTAAATAATACTGATCTTCAAAGATGTTTTTGGAATTCATTGTACATTCTCTTCTTTTTATCCTATTTGATTTTCAGTTGCTTGGGGACAAGCAACAATTTAAGTTTGGTGTTGTGATGAGCGGATAATTTATACGCTTTTTGGCATTGTTTTTAGTATGTTTTTAGTATATTTTAGTTAGTTTTTATTATGTTTTTATTAGTTTTTAAATAAAAATCACTCTTATGGACTTTACTATGAGTTTGTGTATTTTTCTGTAATTTCAGGTATTTTCTGGCTGAAATTGAGGGACCTGAGCAAAAATCTGATTCAGAGGCTGAAAAAGGCTGCAGATGCTGTTGGATTCTGACCTCCCTACACTCAAAGTGAATTTTCTGGAGCTACAGAAGCCCAATTGGCGCGCTTTTAATTGAGTTGGAAAGTAGACATCCTGGGCTTTCCAGCAATATATAATAGTTCATACTTTGCCCGAGATTTGATGGCCCAAACAGGTGTTCCAAGTCAGCCCAAGAATTCTGGCGTTTAACTCCAAAACTGGCACAAAAGTTGGAGTTAAACGCCCAAACTGGCACAAAAGCTGGCGTTTAACTCCAAGAAAAGTCTCTACACAAAAATGCTTCAATGCTCAGCTCAAGCACACACCAAGTGGGCCCGGAAGAAGATTTTTGCATTAATTACTGATTTCTGCAACCCTAGGCTACTAGTTCTCTATAAATAGGACCTTTTGCTATTGTATTTGAAGACTTTTTACACACATCTTGGGACGTTTAGTCCTTAGACCTTTGAGGCTGGCCATTCGGCCATGCTTACACTATTTGTTCTTATGTATTCTCAACGGTGGAGTTTCTACACACCATAGATTAAGGTGTGGAGCTCTGCTGTTCTTCATGAATTAATACAAGTACTATTGTTTTTCTATTCAACTCAAGTCTATTTCTTCTCCAAGATATTTATTCGTTCTTCAACTTGATGAATGTGATGATCCGTGACACTCATCATCATTCTCACCTATGAACATGTGTCTGACAACCACCTCTGTTCTACTAGCAATGGCTTGAATGGGCGTATCTCTTGGGTTTCTAATCTAAGATTGGAACCTTCGTGGTATAGGCTAGAATTATTGGCGGCCATTCTTGAGATCCGGAAAGTCTAAACCTTGTCTGTGATATTCCAAGTAGGATCTGGGAAGGGATGACTGTGACGAGCTTCAAACTCGCGATTGTGGGGCGTGTGACAGACGCAAAAGGATCAATGGATCCTATTCTGACATGATCGAGAACCGACAGCTGATTAGCCGATGTTGTGACAGAGCATCAGGACTATTTTCACTGAGAGGACGGGATGTAGCCATTGACAACGGTGATGCCCAACATAAAGCTTGCCATGGAAAGGAGTATGAATGATTGGAAGAAGGCAATAGGAAAGCAGAGGTTCAGGGGGAACAAAGCATCTTCATACGCTTATCTGAAATCCACCAATGAATTACATAAGTATTTCTATCTTTATTTTATGTTTATTTTCATCACCTTAAACTCCATAACCACTTGAATCCGCCTAACTGAGATTTACAAGATGACCATAGCTTACTTCAAGCCGACAATCTCCGTGGGTCGACCCTTACTCACGTAAGGTTTATTACTTGGACGACCCAGTGCACTTGCTGGTTAGTTGTGCGGAATTGTGACAAAGTGTGATTCACGTTTGAGAGCTCCAAGTCTTTGGCGCCATTGTTGATGATCACAATTTCGTGCACCAGCCATCTACAATGAGTCCTTACAGTCACTGATCAAAAAACTTATATTAGGTGAATTTAAAGTTGATGCTTCAACATCTGCAGCCTCCAAAGTCTCTTCCCAATACATCTCTTGCTCCCTGGTAGCATCCTTATCAAGATCATCAGTAGCCATACCTTCAGTTGTTGCTACTGCACCCTGACATAACTACCACTACCTGCTGCAGCTTCTCCGCTAGCTATAGCTTCTTTCTTCTTGTCACATTCTCTACTGTTATGACCAGAGTACTAAATGAAATCAATTAAAGTTTATAAATGAAAATTAAATCAACTAAAATAGCTAAATGACTAAGAGTACTGAATAAAAACAAATAATTAACCTTACTAAATGAATATCAGAGCAATTAAAATAGCTAAATGACTAAAAGTACTGAGTAAAAATAAACAATTAACCTTACTAAATTTTAATCAATTACTAAATAAAAACAATTTCGAATGAAAACAACATAATCAACCATATTTACCTTTTGCATGTCATCAGGTTAAAGCCATTTGCTGCATGTTCACCGACATCATCTTGTAGAAACTCCAAGAACCATTTCCAACTATTCTTGGTCTCCGACTCAACAATTGCATATGCTATTAGGAAGATATGATTATTTGTATTGGCTCCAATAGCAGTAAGTAGCTGGCCTCCATAGTATCCTCTTAAAAATGTGTCATCTAGTCCTATAAAAGGTCGACAACCCTCAACAAAGCCTCTCTTGCATGCACTCAGACAAACATAAACTCTTAATAAGGAACTCTCCAACCAAGGCATAGAAGTATATATCTTTACTGTACTCCCTGGATTTGTCTTCAATATCTCAGTGGAATAGTCATGAAGCCTAAGTATCTTTATTGTACTCCCTGGATTTGTCTTTAATCATCAAAAAGTGAATAAACCATCAATAAACATAATCAGCTTATAACATTACTGATGCGTGAGCATTTTATACCCTTTTTACTAGCATTTTCTAGTTGTTTTTAGTTAGATTTTATTTAGTTTTACTTTATTTTAGTGCAAAAATCTCTTTTGGATGCTACTTTGAGTTATTTTGGTGTTTTTATGATTTTTAGCTGAATTTTGGAGCAATTTGGCAGAGTTTGGAGCAAAAAGGAAGAAAGCACGCAGCATCTTCCTTGGGCGCTAAACGCCCAACTGGCATTTAGCACCAGCAGAGGACCACAGCCAGCACGCCATCACCCCCTTTTGGGCGTTTAACGTCCATCCTTGGCGTTACGCCAGCAGCAGGCCAAAATCACCCCTCTTTGGGCCTCTCAAGTGGATTTAGCACTTATTAGTTTTATTTTATTTTCTTTTTGTAATTTTTATTTACAAATAATATCTTTTAGGTCTAGAATTTATTATTTTTATTTTATTTCCGTTTCAATTTAGGTTAGTATTTAAAGAAAAAGATCACTTAGGTTTAGGATCTTCTTCCTTCCGTACGTTTTCAGAATCCTAGTTTCTTTGTAAGTCATGAGCAACTAAACCTCCTAGTTAAGGTTAGGAGCTCTGTTTATTTCTATGGATTAGAACTATTATTCTTCTATTTTAATTTATGTTTGATTCAAATCTAAGATTATTTTCGTTCTTAATCTTATGAATTGGGTGGAACGAGAGTATGACCCTTTTCTACATGAGTTCTTGTGATTCTCAAGAGAGTTATCTTACTTGAACTACAGCTTGAAAACAAATTTCTCTTAAATCGCTAATTGCATAAACTAATTTAGATATGTGACATATAATCTTGTTAGTCTTGGGTAATTAGGGTTTTTGTGGTGGTAAACTAGTTTTCTGAACTTCACCCTCTAATCGAAATTAAGTGACCACGAGAGTGGCGGTTAATAAAGGTTAGAAGAGGCTAAATTACTAAGAGATTAGGGTTTAGACATTTACAGTTTGCCATAGAATGAATCATTCATTGTTAAAATAGTTGGTAAGAAATTTTAATTCGAAAAGATAAATATCTCTGAAGCCTTAACTGTTTTCTCATTCTGTTTTCACACCAAACCAATTCTTATTTGCATTCTTTAATTGCTTATTTATTGTTTTATGCGATTTCAACTCACCAAACCCCTTTTTGATTTGTCTGACTATGTCCAACTAGACAACCATTTGCTTGCTCAGTCTGACAATCTTCGTGGGATCGATCCTCACTCACTTGAAGTATTACTTGGTTGACCCGGTGCACTTGCCGGTTAAGCTGTGAAAAATTCAAATTCCCGCACCAATTACCCAACACCCAGTTGTTTTCAAAATTAAGAAGGCATGAATAAAACATCAAAAAATGAATAAACCATAAAAATACACCTACTATTTTCCCAAATTTTTTAAACTGAAACACAACCCCCATAGTGACAAACTCTATGCGATCAGTGAAACCAAAAAACCCTACTTCAGTTAACCAAATTCATAGTGTACGAGTTCAGTGAAAGAGAAAATTAGTAACTAAAATGAGAAATTGGGCACGAGCATTATAGGAAGATGGCTTACCTCTCACTGTGGGAGTGACAACTGTCTTCCAATCGTCTTGTCAATGCCACGAAAGGATCACCACCGGATCACGATTGTGAATTTCGAAGTGGCTGTCTTAAACCTTCAGATCAGTTTTATTGGAGTCCAGTAGGTGGTTCACGTCTCTCTCTGTTGGGGCATGTAAAAAAGTAGTGAGGAAAAAGATGGTATGGTGCGAAGTGACCTCTAACTTCTCTCTCTCCCTTTCCTATATCTACCTAGAAGCTTCTTTAAAAAATAAAAAGTAAAAATAAAAAAACTAGGTAAGCACTTAATGTTCCATATTGGCCTTTAAGTTAACGGAACAAACGAGTTAATAACGTCTGGATACTATCGACAGACGGACCCAGCCTTTGATAGGTACAAAGTCACTTTCATCTTCTATAGGTACTTTTATTATCGTTCGTAAAGTTTATGGGTACAAATGGTAGTTTTTTCTTTTTTTGTGGCTACAGCCCTTGTCTGACTACCTTTTTATATATGTATAACATATTTATTATATCTAAAATTATTTATTCATTTTAATAACAATTAAAGAATATAAATTAAAAAAAATGGATTACTTTGGACTAAGACACTAGGTATTTAATTAGTGATCTAATCCTTCTCCTTCTGTTATTGGCCATGGTTAAACTAAATTTAATTAAGTAAATATATAAAAAATATAAAATATATTACTATTAATGACAATTTATTGAATTTTTTAAAAATAAATAATTAAATATTTTATTTACCAATATATATAATTTGGAGAATATTTATGTTGTTAAAATCATATTACATATCTCATATACAGTCTATAATTGTCAGAACCAAATCGGTGATCGAAACGGTAATCGAAACAGTTAAGCTACTAGTTCACTTATTTATGGGTTTAACCGATAAATTACTGGTTAAATCGATAGAACTGGTCTCACATAAATAAAAAATATAAAATAATAAAAAACATAAAATTAAAATTTAAAATACATATATTTATTAATATTTTAATATGTAAATATTTAAAATATTTTAATACTTATTTTAATAATTATATAAATTATAATAAAATTATAATAAAACAAAAATATTAACAATAAAAATAAAATATACAATATTATTATTAAAAGATAAAATTAATATTTTATATAACTTAAATTTGACTTAATTAAATTATATATAATATAAATTTTTATTTTATATATATATATGAACAAATATATATAAAAATATTCTTTTTTTAAGTTGCACTAGGTATTCAATATATAAAATTATAAACACATTAAGTAGCAAGAAGAAGATTGACCCAGTAGCTAGTCATGTATAGATATCCTTGAGGTGAAGGTTTGAAACCTTATTTTTGCATTTTTGCAAAATAGCTACCCATTCATCAGCTTACAATTAACTGCGTGTTGATTGGTTCGATTTAGCTACAATTTATACCGGTTTTGACCGGTTCAAACAAGTTTGATCGGTTTTCTATCTTAAATAGTCAAGACATCAAATCCAACTGAATAAAGGTCCAATTCTCTAGTTTTTTTTGTTGAATTGGTCGGTTCGATTCGATTTTTATAATATATATACAGTGTAAATAAAATAAGTATGAATGTATTTCGTTTACACTGTAAAAAAGATAAATAAAATTTTAATTAATTAGATCATGTTTGCAAACACGATATGAAAAGTTGTCAACGAGTTATAACTCAAATGATATAGTTTCTCCATCTTCATCTAGAGATTTTGGGTTCGAGATATGTACAGTTACAATGAAAAAATGATTGTTATATATCGAATAATTTTTTTTAAGATGTTAAATAACCGTGATATAATATTAGTAACTAAATCTAGAATAAAAGAAATGAAAAGTAAATATGCTAAAATTAGTGGGCAATTTCAAATTTAAATTAATGTAGTGTTAATCAAATTTTTAAAAGGTAATCCACTGCAGTCTTACTATACATCCAAATATTATTGTCAACTAAATTTAATTAAGTTGATCCAAATCCAATAAAAACTGCTCACATACGTGCGTGTGAATCACACTTTTTCTTCACGTGAAAAATAGTACTGGAATAAGAAATTGAAAAGTAATTATGCTAAAATTAGTGGGCAATTTCAAATTTAAATTGATGTAGTGTTAATCAAATTTTTAAAAGGCAATCCATTGCAGTCTTGCTATACATTCAAATATTTTTTTTAATCAAATTGGTCCAGATTTAATAAAAACCGCTCACACATGAACGTGCGAATCACACTTCTTCTTGAAGTAAAAAATAGTACTAAAATTTCTTAACTGTGACACACAAAATTTTTAACTTTGACACCGGATTTTTTTAAAATTTCTCAAGGTTCTGTACTTAATATTGCTGTTTTTTTTTTTTTTTACTTCTTCTTATTCTTCTTCTTTCTTTTTTTTTTCTTGTACAGATTTTGTGTTTTTATTTATGAATTACTATTTTTTATTAAAAATTTTTGCGTTTATTGTCAAAAAAGATAAACAAAAAAATAAAAAAATTATAATTCCTTTATTTTATTTTATTTTTAGTTTTTATTCTTTTTATAGAGTGAAAGAAAAAAATTATGAAAATAAGAAGAATGAGTAGGAGGAGAAGGAGTTCTTTAAAAGAAACATAAAACAAAAAAAATATCACTAAAAGTTTTTAGCTGTGGCATAAAAAATTTTTAACTTTGACACCAAAATTTCTTAATTGAAATTTCTCAATGTTCTAAACTTTTACAAGAATTTTTTAACAATAATTTATTTGGCTGCTTCCCATTCTTTTTCTTTCTTCTTCTCTTTTGTTATTTTTATTTTTTTTTTTTTGTATATTTTTTTTGTTTTTCTTCTCTTATTCTTTTTTGAGAAAGAGAAATAATAAAAAAAAAAACAGAATGATGATGATGTTGATTATGTGAAAGAAGAGAAAGGAGGAAGAGAAAAAGACGTTGTAAAAGGAGAGAATGAAAAAGATCAAAAGAAGACGCATAGCGTGTGTGTGCATAGATCTGAGATGCATTATTTCAATTTGGTTGGATTTTGATAAATAAAAAGCTTGGATGAATAGCTTTTCTAAATCTACTACTCTCAACGGTTGACATCTAGAATTAAGGGTGAAATTAATAATCCCTTTTAAATTCAGTAATCCACTAAGTTTAAAAGAGACTTTTCACACATTTGAAAAAGGAATAGTGTTTGCAAAACAAACGTTGATAGTAATACACAGGAAGTTACTAATTTAAAATTTAAAAGTTAGATAGTTATAAACCATTAAATTCAGTTTAAAATAGTAATAAAATATATCGACTTTTACTTTGTAAATAGATCCAAATTACAATATAAATATTTTTCTATTATTTTAAGAAAGTATATTTTTAGACTTATAATTTCACATATTTCGTTTACATTATGTATATATATATCTCGTTTATCGTATAAATATATAATAAAAAAAGTTAAATATATATTTTGTTTGTACTGTAAATAAGATAAATAAAATGATATAAACATAAATACTTTTTAAATTATACATATTGATAAATAAAATATTTAATTTATTTATATATATTAAAAAAAAAGAAATTATAACATGTTGATAATATGTTTGAAAATATATAGTGACAACTAAGTCAAAAGTTTTTGTTTCTATCAAGTCGCATAAAACAAGTTTGATCTTAGGAGGGTTTGACCACTTGAATTATGAGAACCTATTCTAGCTACCATTGATCCTCATTTTTGCAACATTAGATTCTTGAGAAATTGACATGGAGATTCCATTCTAACTCTGTTCTATACCTAGGGGTACACTTGGTGGACTTTTTTTAAATCCTTTTTCTAAATCTTATCGCCTGTCAACATACAAATGGCAGTCCATGAATGTAAGTGCGGAAAGAAAAAATTAATTCACATAATGGCTTAGAAAATTCTAGTTGAAATTAATAGTTATGGATAGATAAATGGAATGCCAATAAATATAATGCTACCCGAATCAAATTCCTTGGAAGTCATGTCAAATTGTCAATTGCCTTGCAAACTTTAGATCATTCTAGTGTTTTGAAAATACATACACATTACACGATTTCTACATATATATATATATATCCTTATTCGACAAGTCAAAGACTAATTCGTTGTGAATCTGAGTTCTATTTAAGAGTTTATCGCTGATCATTGGATTACTGCATATACAAGACAGAATTCAAACCTTAATACTTATTTAAGTGGACGAGTGAGGTGACTACTCGATCAATCTATATATATATTGTTTTTTTGGTATATGAGAGGCGCCAAGGCCTATATATATATTTGTTCTATACTATCTCTTAATTCGACAAGTCAAAGACTAATTTATTATGAATTTGAGCTCCATTTAAGAGTTTGCTGACTATTAAATTGCTGCATATATAAGACAGAATTTAAATCTCGATACTTGTTTAAATAAACGAGTAAAATAACTAATCAACCAATCTAAATTAATTATATAAGACATATTCTCTTTTTTGATTTTTCAGTTTTCGTTGGATTTCCGTATTTAAACACACTTTTTTTTGTCAATACGACATAGAACACACACCTACTCCACTCACGCATCCGTTAAATACTCTTTTTTCATCAAGAAAAATTCGAATCTATGTAGCATTTTTTTTGGACAGCATTTTTAAGAAGCAAATGTATTTGTCATTGGGACAAGCTTCAGCCACATTCAAACACAGGCTAATTTTTTTTGTATGAAAAAAATATTGGTGTTTTTGTTGAAAATGGGAGTATTTGGTGTAATTACAGATGGGTGAATTTTTTGGATGGGAAGCCAACACGTGGGGGGCGTAGTGGACACGTGGCAGCATTCTGGCCAACACATGGGGGCGTGTTGGACACGTGGCAGCTTCTTAGCCAACACGTGGAGGCGTGTTGCAACACGTGGGGGGCGTGTTGAATGATTTCCATACTACTGTAATACACTTCAAATATCAATATTCAACCAAAACACCATCTCTCTTTCCATATTAAAAATAATTTCTGTCAAACACACTTTAATAAATGTGAGCTGACAATGAAACTGCATTAATTACAAGAAAACTTTGGCCCATTCTCGAAACTTGAAGGGGAAAAAAGCTCCAAACTTACCATATGGAGGATTCATACTAAGACAAGAGTCCTATGCTTTCGTGTCCAAAAAAAGAAAAAAGAGTCTTATACTTCATCAACAGGCCCAAGGCAGGCTGCACAAAAAGACAAAAATCAATTAAAGAAAATCAAGTAGTCAACTTATTTGTCCGTTTAAATAAATGTCAGGCATGACCAAAAAAAAAAAAAATAAATGTCAGGAAGTTTTAATCTCACATTGTGTATACAGTAATGCATTGACCAAGATCAACGGTAGACCATTAAATAAAGTTCAGATCAACAATAGACTAATCTTTAATTTATCGAATTAAAGGATACTATGGAATTTTTTTTAACAGATTCATGTATATATACAATGATGTATGAAATAGCATTATCAAATGGAAACGGTATTAAGTATTATCATTTCCTAAAATAGAATCTGTACACAATAAATAAATAAAATAGAGCCTGATTAATTTACAAAAATATTTTTTATTTTTTTATTTTTTATTTTTAAATTAATTTTTAGTTTCATATTTTCAACACTTATGAAATGTTATAGTTTCTCAAAATAGATTTTAATTTAATTAAAGAAAACAATAAAAGTATGTTTTATTTTTTTTTTAAAATGTAATTTTTGTTATGAAAATTAAAATTAAAATTGTTCCTAAATGTAAACTTTTAGATATATTTTTATATAAAAATCAGTATTTTATTTAGATAAAATTTACTATATACAAAGTGATTTTTTAGATAAATAAAATAAATCACAATCAATTTTCATTATTGAAACACTGCAAAATCCTATAATTGATTGAGCATGTGGATTTGGACACTCCTATAAAGCATGACAGGACTGGTGCAAAGGAAAATTTTGAAGGATTACCATGTGTTCATAATACACAGTGGAGGAAAAGAAGGTAATCTTAAAAATCTATTTTTGTATTTAAACTTTATTCCAATAATATATAGATCAGATCTAAATACCTTTAGACGCTTTAATAAAAACTTTATTCTTCGATTGTACGAAGATTCTATGCGTATCCACACCGAGACCAACCTTTGCTGTCATCTCTTTAACCAATGGACATCTGATCTAAATTGAGAAACCTCTTGTAACTCTTTGCACACCATAAAATTTTTCTCTAAGAATTAGGCTCACATACATTATGTGCGTAGATGTAAAGGAATAAAACCCTTGTGTTTTATTCTTATTTCCGTCACATTCCTCTACTCTTGGCATACATATATATAGTATGAGATTTGTTACTGATTTTAAATTTGAATCTCAATTCAAATTTAAATCATATCTTAAAATTCTAAATCTGAATCCTTCAAATTTATATATCGTATCATAACTTAATTTGAAACAGAATCAGTTAGAATCTCATCCAAATTTAGAATGCAAATTTAGAAATAGAATAACTAACTATTCTCAAATCTTATTTAATATTCTCAATTATCATACTATTATTATATTCTTGGTGCTAGCAAAGAATGTAATAATATTCTATTTTGAATTAATATAATTATTTATTTGATCAAATCAAAATAATAATTAAATAATTCTATAGCAAAGGTTAGAACACTCGTTAGTGTGTGACCCCATAGGTTCAATACTAAGCAAGTAGTAAATTAGTCATACTAAATTTATTAATCAAGGTTGGCGTCTAGCAACACTCCTCAATGACCCGATAGTATGAAGTAATATATTTTTACTAAGAACCTCAGAAGAACAAAGTATAATTCCTTCCATCTTTCCAGCTCTTGGTTAACCCTTAGAGTATGGTTTAATTGTCAAACTCTAACTTATTACCATTATTATAATGAACTGTGAATGACCTAAAAAACTCATTTCTTCATTCATTCAATCCCCTTTGCCAAGGTTTTATTCATCTCAGTCATTATAATCATAGAGCTCAAACTCTTTATAGAGAGTTGACGGATTCCTTATTGACTAATCATTAATTCTACAAGTATTTAAATCATATCCAATATCCATTCAACTAGCACCCTAGGGTATTAGGTGTCCGGAATCAAAGTATAATAAATACATTGTTAATTACTATGATAGTCGCAGGTCAAAGGAAACTCTATTACCATTTTCATCTTGAGAATATCCTATTAATAAATATACGGTAATTATAACCATTAGAAATTCTCAAAGTGAGTCAATTCAATGGTCATATCTATATATGCACCATCTATATATATAATTTAATAAATGAGATCTATTAATCTTCATCCAATGAAGACCATTATATATATTTATCTTTTCAGATTATTAATGTCCTTTTTAATAATCCTATGACCAAGAACAATTTAGATTAAATTATAAAAGATTTATCTCTCAATATTATAATCACTATCACAATGATAAATCTCTACATTTAATCAAGGACCTTATTATATTAACATTTTAATATAATAACAATAACAAATTATTTGACACATGATTGATTGGATTGTGGTCATACTCCTTATTCCCAACAATCTCCCACTTGCACAAGAGCCAATCATGATAGATTGGATCTTGGGCATACTATTATCTCAATAATCTCCCACTTGCACTAGAGCCAATCAATCATGTGTATAATTTTTAATGCACATTTGTGTTTATTAAAACTCTTTTGACCTTAAACACCTTAGCTTTTGAGCACATGTGCTTGATCTTTTGCAATATACGTCTAGTGCATAATACACGTTTTTTCAAAACATAAAATCTCCCACTACAATGGTGTATAATTTTATTTTAAGGACAGTCCTTATTGAACATGATTATAAAAAAAATATAAGTAACCATTAGATCTATCTTTATAGAATTATATCATTATATAAATAGGTTACTTTTTCAAAATATTTGTTTGACGATCAAATCCTTTTTATGTCAAGAGAAAAATATATCTTTGTAAATACAAAGTTTTCTCTTGACATTGCACAAATCAAACTTTAGATTGTTTTGAACTTCATCAAGATTTATTTGTTCACCTTATCTTCCTTTGAGAGGGAATCTCTTTTTTCAAAAAAGAGTTCAAACTCTTATCACAAATACTTTGTCTTAAAAAGGTGATAGAAATAATACTCATTATTTTTTTAGGGTAACCAATAAATCTCATTTATTGGACCTAATATCAATTCTATTATTGTGCAATCTCTTAACACATATAAGACATCTCCAAACTCTAATGTTCTTGAGTTTCAGCTTATGCCTTTTTCATATCTCATATGGATAAAAAATTGATTTAGTAAAAAATTTGTTAATTTAGTAATATTTCTAAAATGTAGTCCAAATATTTAACAAAAGATTACTAGTATTTGTGCATTAAGAGAATCTCATTCTCTATTCAATAAAATATCAATTAGATATTAGAGATTTTATTTTAAAATTTTATAATAAAAATACTCAATATCTTTATTATTAGTCTAACCAACCCTTAAGAGCAATTTTGATTCGCATCCTCAATACTCATATTGAGTTTTTCCAAAAAGATCACAAACCTTAATCAAATTAAGGCCAATTATAAATGGTAACAAAATAAATCTTCAAAAATGCTTGCAAGAATAATTCTCGCAAAAATCATTTGCCTAATAGCATTTCAACTTCTAAAGTTGTTTAATTTAAAATATATCGCCCAATAATTTCACTATTTTAAACAAAATTTTTTATAGTCATACTATCTTACTTTGGGAATCATACATCTTCTCAAGATGTTTAATAATAAATAGTGGGTAAATACCTTTGAAATTGGAACTCATGATTGTCAAAAACAACACAAATGGTAGTAAAGCAATATTTCAAATACTTCACAAGTATTGACTATTTCATCACCAATTTTATTGGACAATATTATTTCAATAGGATTATCATATCCATGATAACCCTTTCATACATAAGAACAATTCAAGTATGCCATACGAAAGATGGACATATTTAAAAATTTAAAATATGAAAGTAAATTAAGAAATTTATATCTCTGTCAAAATTATTTAGAATCATGAATGAGTACCTTGGTTGTCAAGTTGTTACTCATACCTATTCCAAATAAATATGATTAAATTGTACCACATACAATTATAATCCCAAATAATTATCTGGTTGTCAAACAATTATTTAACTGAATTATATTTTATACCCCTAGGTTGTCTAGGTTCAAGTATAAAATTAATTCTCCTTATACATCATCATATGCATAAATAAATTCTATCCGTGAGTACAAGTCTCCTGATTGTCAGGTTGTTCCTTGTAAATAAGAGATAAATTTATTTTTGGCAAACTCCTAACTTTTAGGATTTATCTCAATTGTTAGAGAATTTCTACCAGTATTCATGGATTAAATTTTATACTCCTAAGTTGTCTAGGTAAAAATATAAAATTAAATCTCTAATACATCAAATGTATATACTGATTAATATCTTGAAAATAAAACTCCTGGTTGTCAGGCCGCTCTTTATAATCAAGAACATTAGAAAACCTAATTTCTAAAATTATAGTGTTCAAAACACATCAATCAAATCAAAATTTGATTTTTCATGTACTAACGTTTAGCCTTAAAAAATTATCAAATCAAATTTGACCTTTATTTATATATATATATATATATATATATATAACAAACAAAAGATATTTTGCATCTTATTCCTTTTATTGTGATCAAAATCACAATAAAATTTAATATATAAATAAAATCAAACAAAATATTTGACTATAAATATAACTTTTATATTAAAAGAATGATAATTTAATCATAATTAAATAATTAAAATAAATTAACTATTAATTTTTTAGAAAACCATCTCAATAGAAATAAATACATCACATGCTTAAAAATAATTTGAATTAATCCTATTAATTCATAAACTTTAAGAAAATAGGAATAAAAATTTAAACACAAAAAAGCTAAAGTTCTAATACCACTGAAGGATTATCATATGTTCATAACATGCAGCGGAAGAAAAGAAGGTAATCCTAAAGATCGAGTTAATGCCCAAAATGGTCCCTGAAATATCCAACTCGCTTCAGATTAGTCTTCCATTTTTTAAAATGACCAAATGCATCCCTGACTCTCGGAATCGTGAATCTCCGTTAGTCCAAAAGTTACCAGACGTTATAACACTGCTGATGTGTGCAGTTAAATGCTTAGTTGACAATTTGAAAAGTGACACCGTTTAAGGGGAACAGGGCAAACAATGCCGTTTGCTATCAAAAACACTTTCTTCTCTTCTGCATCATCTCTTCATCTCCTTCAACTCGCAATTGTCGAGCTTCACAAGTGCCCCTCCGTGGCACCCCCGGTTGTGTTCAGTGAATCAAGTTTTGCATGAAGCATCATCATATTCGCACATTGCAGAAGGTGAAAGGTGAGTGTTTAGGTTTTTGTAATCTCTCACTATCACTCTTTTTGATACAAATTTTGAATGCCTGGATGTAATTTATATTAAGATAAATCGCTCCAATGATGTTCAAAACATTATAATGATGGAAAAAGAAAAAAGAATAAAGGAATAAAGGGAGTTATTGGTAAAGTGAAGCGTAAAAAAGATGGGGATTTCAATTCTGTTATTGTGGCTTTTTATTTGAGCAATGCTTTGTATGAATTTAAGTTCAGAGAGGACAAAATTGATGAGACATTGTGCCAAAAATGGATATGTTGATGAGGTTGCAAGCTTCAACGAAGCTATTAACTGTGACTACTACTTCCAGTTTTACTTGGATGACCTTCTATTTTGGGGGTTTATTGGGAAGCTTGAGGAGGATTGTTGGAGTCCTGCTAAGGGAGGGACAAAGTATTACTTTTTTATGCATGTTCAATTTGATGTTCTTTTAATGGAGACCAAGTCATAGAAATGAATGTATTTGGTGATTCAAATGGTGCTATTGATATAAGTAATGATGTTTGATGTTGATCTTGATGTTGATTTAAGTTCACTTATTCAATTACCTGAAATGCAACTGCACTGCATTTTGAGAATAGGATGGATAGATACTTAAAAACTTCTTTGCTGTTCAGGTACTCATCAGCATCTTTCTATGGCTAGTTTGTTGGAAATGAATGGGTAATTTCATATACAATTAACATGAAAAATAAATGATGTCTCATTATATTTTTTTATCAACATCCTATGTCTATTGTGTTACTTGATTATGATTCCAGAAAAGGAGTGTTAATTTAGCAGTAATTCTTTACATTAGACTAGTTTTTGTCATAGCCTCTATCTTCAACATTATTGCAATATTTTATGGTGCCACAACTGCTCTCACGTTTTGCTTCATTATTGTGATTCTTGTTATATTCATAGTCATTGCTATCCCCTTACTCGTGTTTGATGGAGTTATTGGATACGGCTTTAGAATTGAGTTTTAAAACCCTTCTTCCACAAAGAGATATCTTAGGAAGATTCAGCAATTTGTTTGATATAGGAAAATACCATTTCAAATGTTTATTGGCGATCTTGTGTCATTTAGTGCAATTGTCCTGTAGTTACATCAGGAATATGCTAGTATGTAGGACTACAAAATATACACTCTTTCTAGCATTTTGTTCATCACATTTATCGCTGCCATTGTCATAATTGCATTGGTCAATATTGGCCTGACATAAATTCAATTATTTGTGGAAGACCATGAATGGTGGTGGAGGTAAGTTATTTTGCTAATCAAAGTACTTGCTGCTTGTGTAATAGCAGATTGTTAATGAAATAACATTACTTTTTTCATCTGAAGAAGAGAAGGAGAGTCGAAGAAGAGAAGAAAAGTCGAAGAACAGAAGAACGTAGCATACAGTTTGAAGAAGGGAAGACAATTAGGGTTTTATAATTGAAATGGACTAATTTGGGTAATATTAGGCAATTACAGATACCAATTTGAATCAAATTCAACCTTGGCACACATCAGCATACAGCTAGAATGCCCACATGGCAGTTAACGTTCCACATCAGCAATGTTTTGACGGCACTTCTGCGAGGAACTAACGGAGACGCACGTTTCTGAATTTAAGGGATTTAGTTGGTCATTTAAAAAAATCAAGGATTAAATTGAATACCGATTTGAAATTCAGGGACCATTTTGGGCATTTACTCCCTAAAGATCTATTTTTGTGTTTAAAATTTATTCCAATAATATATAGATCAAATCTAAATACCTTTAGACGCTTTAGTAAAAACTTTATTCTTCAATTGTACGAAGACTCTATGCGTATCCACACCGATACCAACCTTTGCTGTCAACTCCTTGACCAATGGACATCTGATCTAAATTGAGAAACCTCTTGCAATTCTTTGCACACCATAAAATTCTTCTCCAAGAATTAGGCTCAGATACATTTATGTGCGTAAAGGTAAAGGAATAAAACCCTTGTGTTTTATTCTTATCTCCGTCACATTCCTCTACTCTTGGCATACATATATATAGTATGAGATTTGTTACTGATTTTAAATTTGATTCTCAATTCAAATTTAAATCATATCTTAAAATTCTAAATCTGAATCCTTCAAATTTATGTATCGTATCATAACTCAATTTGAAACAGAATCAGTTAGAATCTCATCCAAATTTAGAATGCAATTTTAGAAATAGAATAACTAATTATTCTCAAGTCTCATTTAATATTCTCAATTATCATACTATTATTATATTCTTGGTGCTAGCAAAGAATGTAATAATATTCTATTTTGAATTAATATAATTATTTATTTGATCAAATCAAAATAATAATTAAATCATTCTATAGCAAAGGTTAGAACACTCGTTAGTGTGTGACCCCATAGGTTCAATACTAAGCGAGTAGTAAATTAGTCATACTAAATTTACTAATCAAGGTTGGCGTCTAGCAACACTCCTCAACGACTCGATAGTATAAAGTAATATATTTTTACTAAGAAACTCAAAAGAACAAAGTATAATTCCTTCCATCTTTCCAACTCTTGGTTAACCCTTAGAATATGGTTTAATTGTCAAACTCTAACTTGTTACCATTATTATAATGAACTGTGAATGACCTAAGAAACTCATTTCTTCATTCATTCAATCCCCTTGGCTAAGGTTTTATTCATCTCAGCCATTATAATCATAGAGTTCAAACTCTTTACCGAGAGTTAACGGATTCCTTATTGACTAATCATTAATTCTACAAGTATTTAAATCATACCCAATATCCTTCAACTAGAACCCTATGGTATTAGGTGTCCGGAATCAAAGTATAATAAATACATTGTTAATTACTATGAGGAGCAATGCTAGGGAACCAAAAGGGTATTAGCCAAAAACCAGCCAAATACCTTTGGGTGAATCCAAAATCTCTACGAGTTAATATATATGGATGTTTCTTCTGCTAAGTATCAGAATGTTTCTTTTTCATACTAAATGGATGTTCTTTTATATATTTTTCGAATTTTTTTGTATTGCAAATGTAAATGTATCTATTTCTTTAAGAATTTCATATTTTTTTAAATTTTATAGATATTTAATTATTTTTACAAAAATATAATTGAATGTTTCTTTTTTTCATATATTTTTTTATATTTTTTAGATATTTAATTATTTTTGCTAAAATATAATTAGATGTTTCTTTTGTTAAGTATTAGAATTTTTTTATATTAAATGAATATTTTTTTATAATTAATAATGAAAAGTAGCAATTCTTCCCCAAGGGTTGAATATTGTGTTAATCAGTATCTTATAACATTATATAATAGAGGGACAATATGTATAAATCTATTATATATCCTTATTTCTTCAACTTATATTTTTGAAAACACACAACTTTATGAAAACCTATAACTGAATTCTTTCTATGTCCAACTGCTGCATCTTCTATATCAATTTTTTTTTTACTGAATTGTATAGTATCCGAGTTAATAGTTGATGCATGAGCATCTTGTACATTTTTTCTACTTATTTTCTAGTTGATTTTAGTTAGAATTTATTAAGTTTTATCATATTTTAGTGCAAAAATTCTCTTTGGATGCTACTTTGAGTTGTTTTAGTGTTTTTATAATTTCAGGTGAAATTCGTAGCAATTTGGCAGAGTTTGGAATAAAAAGAAAAAGATGTGGAGCTGCCCCCTCTTGGGCGCTAAACGCCAAGCCAGCAAGCCCACAAGTCAGGAACGCCTCTGCCCTCTTTGGACGCTAAACGCTCAATTGGCATTTAGCGCCAGACAATCCGAGTTGAAGGCCCACTCTTGGAGCATATCTAGTTGGATTTAGCCTTTATTAGTTATCTTTTATTTTATTTTTGTAATTTTTATTTACAAACAATATCTTTTAGTTTTAGGATTTAATATTTTATTTTATTTTCAAATCAAATTAGGTTAGATATAAAAGGGAAAAGATTCACCCTTTAGGGGGACTTCGAAATCTTCTCCCTTCCGCACTTTTCAGAACCCTTGTTTTCTCTGTAAGTCATGAGCCACTAAACCTCTTTGGTTAAGGTTAGGAGCTCTATTTATTTCTATAGATTAAGACTATTACTTTTCTATTTTAATTAATGTACTGATTCAATTTCAAAGATTACTTTCATTCTTAATTTTATAAATCTGGGTGGAATGAGAGCATGACCCTTATTCTAGATGCGTTCTTGTAACTCTCGGGAGAGGTCTCTCACCTGGACACAGTTTGAAAGTAAATTCCTCCTAAATTGCTAATTACTTGAACTAATTTGATACGTGACATATAATCTGTTTATCTTTGGGTAATTAGAATTTTTGTGGCCATAAACTAGATTTGAACTTTACCCTCTAATCGGAATTAAGTGACCAAGAGATTGGCGGTTAATGAAGATTAGAGAAGACTACATCACTAAGAGATTAGGGTTTAGTCAATTACAGTTTGCCATAAAATGAATCTTGCATAATTAAAATAGTTGGTAAGAAACCTTTATCCAGAAAAATAAACATCTCCGATACCTTAACTATTTCTCCCATTGATTTCTACACCAAACTCATTATTTGCTTTCTTTTCTCCTGATTTACTATTTAATGCTTTTAAAAACCACAAAACCAACTCTTCTATTCACCTGACTAAGTCAATCAGTTGAGTAAGTCAATCAGTTGACTATTGTCACTCAGTTTCTCAGTCCTCGTGGGATCGACCCTCACTCACCTGAAGTATTACTTGGACGGCCCGATACACTTGCCGGTTCAGTTGTGGATATTCTCAAAATCCGCACCAATAGTCATTGATTCCATATTACCTTTTAATCTTTGAAATAGGTAAATTCACCTTATGCATCATTTTCATACATGCTGAATTTTAAAAAAAAAAAAATTAGAGTAACATAAATATTCCTTAACTTAGCTTTAATAAACTTATAGGAGTTTGGATGACCCATAAAATTAGGTAGAAAATAACACAACATAAAATACCTAAAGACATGTTGCATACAATGGGGACAAACGTCAAGCTTTCTATTTTGAAAACTAACCCATAATGACTCTAAACACCTAAAATAAACCATGATAAACAAAACTCAACCATAAACCAACAACATGACATACATTGATAGCAACATCATTGATAGAGTATTTACCACTCTATCCAATTCAAAATATCAGACTATATATAGACTTTCTGCATGAAGAGTAACTAACTTAACAGACACTTTCTCCTCCCAAGTTCTGTGCATCAAGTGCTCCATCCTTACAAAGTGATACCTAAGGTAGCGTTTATTTTGAGGTATTGGGACAGAGATTGGAAGACTGAAACTCAATATTATGTTTGTTGGTCCAAAGATTGATACTAAAATTTCAGTCTCTGTTTCCAAAAATTCAGTATTTTAGTACCTCCAAAAGTGGGGACACATGGGATTGAAATTTTTAGAGATAGAGACGGAAACTTTAATAATATTTTATAACTAAAATACCCCCTTTTAATTAATTAATTCTAACTTTACCCTTTGTGCAAATTAAATTAGATCTTCATTCTTATTTCAATTTCTGTCTCCTATTTTACATCAAACACAATATTGAGACTTATTTCAGTCTCTGTCTCTCAGTGTCAGTCTCTCATTCTTTGTCTCTCTTCCAAATGCTACCTAAGTTTTGACTACAAAAGATCTGTTCTTTCAGCATCATTAGTGAATCTAGTCCTACATTTCATGACCAAAATGATGTTCTCAAGAAAAAGATTAGGATTGTAAGGAACACTTAGTCATATAACTCTAACCTTTCTTTCCCACCATAACTTGTTCTGAGAGTCATGCTTAATAGACCACACTAACACAGATTGTTTATATCCAATCTTTTCAGTTGATATAAATCCAAGACCATTGTAAAGGTGTGTGAGTGAATGATCTGTAAACTTTGCTTCATCTGGGACTTCATTTTGATAAAACAAACCTTTGCTGCAATGAAAACATTGCTATAATTGTAGGTTAGTAAAGTTAGGACCATCCCAGCCAATCCAAAATGCAAATTCATTGACCACAATTGAATTAGGGCCCAACTTCTGAATCGCCGTTTACGCAACACCAGAATGAGACCAATCATTGTCAGATGAGTTATAGAGACTCCATGACATGTTGGAGTCTGAATAGTGTTTCTTGTATACATGAACGATTTGGTACTCCATTGAATCGTTTAAGAAACCAAACACGTAAAGAGAGACTGCATGACAATAATGTTGCGTTGCCTCGTCAGAGACAGTATGAAACTGTCGAATCAATAGATTCCAAATAAGGAGGTTGGAATCCAATCCATCCTAAGAAAAACGTACACAGAGGACATCGTGGCAAGAACCAATAATGGAATATCACCCGAACTGATTTATCAAAAACAGGGAGATTTAATGGAATTTGTTGAGGACAATCAACATTGGTTCTTGTAAACCATATGGAATTTTTTTCCATAGCTGGGTAGCCAACTCCAATAATAACATTCCTATTTTTGTCCTTGGTCTCGAACCAGTTCTGTTTGAGAAACATCGGACTGGAAAGCCTACCGTTCCACCTCTTATTTAAACATCTATATCTCCCCACTGTCTTTGGATCACTCTTGGCAAATATCTTCAATAGGAGATCCTGACCAAGGTAAGGTAACTGAATTTTCTTTGTTGTTGTCCCTTCCATTGTAGACACACATGTTAAAATTCTGGTTGTTATGGTATTATAATCTGGTTGGTTATTTGGTGCTTGGCTGGTGTCTATAGTTTGTGATGTGGTTTTAGTATTGATTCTTCAGGGAAAGGAAATATTTAGATTCATAATAGAATGGGGTGACTTAATGAGCAATAGGTTGTGAAGTACTCTATTTAATGAGCAATAGATTGTGGAGTATGACCAATGTATTGGGTCCACGGTCCTTGGTTTTTTAGATATAATTCTTTTGAATCGCCATTGTAGTGTTTCTATTTTAATCAATCTGACTTGGGTTGTCTTTTGCACATAAGATTATACATGAAAAAAGGAGCCAGATTTGAGTGCCTTCCAGCACAGCTCCCAATGTATATAAAATGTATCTATTTTTTGTCATTTACTGTATTTGCCTAGATAAACTTTTTGCATAGAAATAAAAGTGTTTTTATTCCTACGTCCTGTATAGAATTACACTGCAGATATTTGATAAAGTAAATATATGTTATTTTAATTATGTAGGTCTTTTATACATAGTTAAAATCGATGATACACTTTTTACCATGTATAATATATACCCCATGTAAGGACAAAAAAGTACACAGCCTATAAGAACAGCACAGTGACTTAAACATCTCTACCAATTTGTTGTCAACTTATCCACTTTATTAACTATACTACTTCCAATGGCATTTGTTCTCATCTTTTATATTTCACCACTTGGGACCAACAACGAAAAAAATATTACCCTGGTTTGGCACCAAATTGCTAACCTTGATTACTGTATCTTCTTTTATCTACCCATTTTAGTATTTATCTCCCTTCTAGGTTAACAAAGTCTACCATACCAATTTCATATCAGGCTTATTTGAGACTCCCAACATAGTGATAATGCTTATGGATGGTCATTTTCTATTTGGTGTATATGCAATACATATATATTCAATGAACTATTCATGAGAGAGTATTAGCTAGAGATCTTTTGATAGAAACATGACTATCTTATTCATATTTAACTATTCTAACAAAAATTTATTTTTCATATAATGCTCTACCTATTTGAAAAATAAGGCAGATGTATGTTTCAAACATAGATTGAACGAATTGGATTTGATTGTGCCATCCAACCAAAGCTTTCTTAAATTATTTATTAGATACTATATACCATTTGCACGCATCACCGAATGGATTATAGAGTTAGATTGATTTTTGTTTATTTTAAACTTCTGAAATTGTACTTTTAACAGGTCTCTAAAAAGTCATACATTGTGTCTCTCATCCAACAAACTCCTTGCATATCACCTTTTGCAGCATCGAGCCATACATAGACTGATCACTCATTATGAATTCTATTTCAAATCTGACTTATACTGATTAATATGATATGTATGCCATCATTGACTAATTCAGATTTTATTAAGCATTGAATAATTGCTACTTTGAAGAAATTTCTTCTGCTAGGTAGTACACCATTCCAATGGTGCTTGGATTGGCGTTCCACACTATATAATTTCTTCAATAACGTGTTATGCTCACCTTATATATTGTCAATGTGATTAGATTTTTGGTATTTTATCTGAACCTAAAAATTAAACTTGACCCTCTTCATCCAAAGTGTAACACAAATAAAGAATTTCTCTTATTATGTTAAATAGGAAATACTTAATGAATTTTGATTTCATTGCAACACCGAATAATTACTGTTTTGAAGTAAATTCCTTTATCAGAAAGTCCACCTCTCCACTGAAATCTTTTTAATGGTTTATTGTATATATGTTTCATCGAGAACCATATTTATTAAAAAACATGAGATGTGTTGCTCTACTTTATTCTGAAAGGTTACATGAATTTATTCCTTTTTATATGTGTCAATTAGAATGTATACTCTTTATGCAAAGTGCTTCTGACATTGAATCATTACTCTTAGGATGAAACATGGGATCTCTTTGACTACTAACATTTTGATGGCATTGCTGCATAATTACTACTTTTAAGAAAAATCTCAAAACATGGGATAAAATCATCCCATGCAACCTCTTAAGTTTTTAATATATATAATCTACATAGATACACATCTCCTTAATCATGTGACCTGTGAACCTCCTTTATTAACACTAATATCATGGCACTTTATCTAATCTAATTAAGATCTAATATAGCAAATTGGAAATTTGATTTGACATGACACCTGAACATGACATGTTCTTCAATTTTATCTATACTATAATATTAACATTAAATATTAACGAATATGGTGATCCATAGATCATACAGTCTCATAATTGGATATCATTGAGGCTCAATTTCTTAAATAGGGTAATCCTATTGTCATCCTTCTTAGATTTAAGACTTTCTTAATAAATATTTTTATTGAACCTGAAAATTACACTTGACTTTATTCATTCATTCATTGGATATCGATTTTTGAAAAATTACTCATATTATGAAACATAGGAAATCCTTAATGAATTCTGATTTTGTAGCAGCACTGAGTAATTAATGTTACGAAGTGTTTCTAAAATTTGATTATATTTGAATCATTGTTAGAGAGAGAAATTCTCAATAATGGTGAAGCTATATGTTAAAATCTTTATGTGTGTATACTTGATTGCATATATCCAAAAAGCATCTCTTATTGTGTCTTTGATGTTTTGCTATTTTGGTTTAAAAGTTCATACTTTCGTATAGATATGTGTTAAGAGCCTACTTGAAATTAGAATATCTTCCTATAAGGTTAACCATTTAAGATTGCACTAGTTTTTTGAAAAATTACTCATATTATGAAACATAGGAATCCTTACTGAATTCTGATTTTGTGGCAGCATCGAGTAATTACTATTTGAAGTAACTCCCTTCATCAATAATTCCAACCCTCCAATGTGGTTTCTTTTTATATTACAATACACGTATTTTCTCGATAACTATAATTATCGAAACATATGAGATGCGTTCCTCCTTTCTATACTAAAATGTTTGAGGACTTTCTTTCGATCTATAAGTGTCAATTAGAATGTACAAACTTTAAGCAAGATAGTCATAATGAGCTATTGTAATTAGAATGAAAATATTGTATCTCTAAATAGGAAATAAAGCCATCCAATGGAACCTCTTTTAGATTTTCAGTATATACAACCCAATCAGACACAAGAAATTTCGATAGGAAGAAATTATCATTGATATTTGATATTTTATATATATTACCGAAAAAAAATTAAAAAAAAATATGAATAATAAATAACTTTTCAAGAAATTAAAAAATATGACAAAAAATAATAAAATGATTTTTTAAAAAATAAAATATTATTTTGATTTCTAACATTTAGACTAAATTCTAATTTAGTATCTAGCGTTTTAAATGCCCTACTTCAACTTTAAAAGATTTTGAATTTCTTATTTCATTCTCAAAAATTTTTAAATATATTTAATATTATCTTATAATTAAATTTAAAATAAACAATTAACATATTAAAGAATTAATAACGTTTAATTTTGATACATAAGTAAAATTGATTCATTAATAATTACTAATATAAAAAATTTTCTGAGTCTAGAGTGTTAATAATTGATCAACAGGATTTGATTTTTTTTTACATGTTACATAGATTTTTTTTTATGAATAATAGACTTATCATTGTAATTTATTTTATAGTGAGAGTACATAAAGAGTACATAGTATATAAGATGTAATAATTCAACAAATATTTTTTAAAAGAGATTTTTTATTCTCTTCGACAATGAGAAGAACTCATTTTTCTCCCTCTCTTAATTCCTTCTGATTTCATTTTTCTCCCTCAAAATAAAAAAAAATAATCTAGATAACAAATTTTGTAAGCAGCTATCTTCTCTCTCCTCTTTACCTTCATTCTCGAAAAGATTCTCGAAAAGATTTACCTTCGTCAAGAAGCATGACTCGCTGTCCACATTGTGTGAAAAACCGCGCAACATGCGTTCAAGGATGCAAGTACCGGAGGCATTTTCTGGCAAACTCCAAGAAATACTAACATCTACTAACGGACTGGACTTTTGAAATTGTTAGAAAAGGAATGCGTTAATGCCCATCAGAGTGTGTATAGGAAACATTTCTCTACACTGCTCTGGACGGCACGACAGTGGACCGCTTGGTTCTTCTTAGAATTGAAGTAACAAAAGTCTAAAGTCGAAGAGGAGCTGTATCACATTCGTCTCGAGACAAAGGAGGAGCGCAAAGAGAAGCGCGGAAACTACGAAAACAGGCACGCTAAGAACCAGATCCCTACACAGCGAGCCTAAAGAAGGTGAAGAAAAGAAATGGAGCTGCGGATGACGCATTCTTTTAGGTTTTTTTTAATTTTTGATTCAAATATTTTTTTTGTTTGATTCAATTGTACAATACTAAAATCAGAGTTGTATAATCAGCGTGACAAATTTTTTTTATTCAATTAAAACTCAGAAGTTGTGAATAAAAAAATGTTACTTAGATTATTTTTTTATTAATAATAGTTTTATCATTGTAATTATTTTTTTTGGATAAAGTGAGTTTTTCTCATTGTTGAAAAGAATGAAAAATCCCCTTTAAAAAATATTTGTTGAGTTATTACATCGTATATACCATGTACTCTTTATGTACTCTCACTAAAAAATAATTACAATGATAAGCTTATTATTGATAAAAAAAACTAATCTAGGTAACATCAAGCTGTGATGTTGATGGTTTGATGAACCAAAAGGGATTACGAGAGAGAGAAATGAGTTCTTCTCATTATTAAAGAGAATGAAAAATTCCTTTAGAAAATATTTGTTGAGTTATTATACCTTATATACTATGTAATCTTTATGTACTCTCACTAAAAAATAATTATAATAATAAGCCTATTATTGATAAAAAAAAGTAATCTATGTAACATTACAAAAAGGAAATTGACAAGAAAATATATTATAAAAAATTTTGGTTATGTTTTTCTAACACACAGAAAAAGATATGATTTAATAATAACGTTGTTACTTCTACGTTAGTTATTCTATTAACTATTTGTATCAAATGTAATGATGGAAGGATATTGAACCAGTTTAAAATTTCTGGGACAAAAATAAAATATTTTAAATATTAAAAACTAAATTAAAACTTATTTCAAACGTTAAAAACTAAAATAATATTTTATAATTTTTTTTACTAATAAACGAATTTTATATTTGACATAATGTATATTTGATTCGAATTGTGGGATTATTTAAATAAATATAAAAAATAAAATAAAATTTAGAAATGATATCATGAGATAAACGAGACGGATGTTTTAATATACACATCTGGTCCAAATATTAATTATCTACCCGGCCCATTACCCCTAATTACTTGTGGATATTTTTATCGATCTAAATGCAAACTTACAGGTATTTTAAAGACTTGCATCCGCCATGTTCTACACCTCAAATTAAATTCCTTCTATCTAAAATATAATTTATCTTATGAAAATAAAATACAAAATACTAAAAAAACATGTTAAGTTTTAAATATAATTAAAGTCATCATATTACAAATTTTAAATACAACAACAACAAAGCCTTGTTCCACTAAGTGAGGTCGGCTATATGAATCAAATGACGCCATTGTGCTCGGTCATGTATCATGTTTACAGAGAGACCGTTTACATGTAGATCTCGTTTGACCACCTCATGGATGGTCTTCTTAGGTCTTCCTCTGCCTTTCGCCCCTTGTCCATCTTCCATCTCATCCACTCTCCTGACTGAATATTCTATCGGTCTTCTTCTCACATGTCCAAACCACCTAAGACGTGATTCAATCATCTTTTACGCTTGCAGTACATAGTCGGTCCCAAATCCGGATAAAGGAGGAGGGTACTTAAACATTATTGTTTTTCTAAGTTAAAGCCTCTGCATATAAGACACAGTTCTCTAAGTTAAAAAAATTTATTTATTGTGAATTGTATCATACTTTATTCTTGTAATTCTTGTGATGTGCTTGATTATATAATTTTTTTTTGTAAAATTTGAATAATTGTGATTATCTTAATTCACAATAATCAAAGTGGAAATAATATCATGTGTCAGATCAATTTAATAGTATAACAAATAATATGACCATATTTTACTAAAATTTCATTACCATATAACATAACATAGTTCACAAAATAAGTTTTAAAATATATATTTGGATACTCTGCCCATCACTAATTACTAATATAGTTTGAAATCCAATATTCACTCTAGAAATCTTATGATAAATAACCTAACAAAAGGTAGAGTAACTATTGATACTAATCTTGGTTTAGCATATTAATTATCACAATTATTAAGATGAAATTTCAACTTTTTCAACCCCTTGCAGCTGAGCTTATTAGTGAAATTCTGCTCTTCCTTATTGTTCACATTGGTGTTAGCAGTCTTTACACCACTGGAAGTTCTTTTAGCAAGTGTTTTGAATTGAGGTTGGAAGCAGTCTCTTCAATAGAATCCTCTAGATAATACAAAAAAAAAAAAAAAAAAAAAAACTCAACATTAGAGATTATCAAATACAACACTTAATTTTCATCATATGCTACCTAAAAGACTATTATCAACTATGTAATTAACTAACCACAATAAGATAAGTATCAGTATCGCTCGTAAGATTAATCACAACCCCAAAATATCGACCGAGTTGTTGTAGCCAGGCAAACCCTAATAAAAATTAGATACCACATTAAACAATTCATCAAAATACTTAAACATAATGGTGAATGTAGGAAAACATCAGTTATAGAAATGTTCACCAAAAAAATATGGTTAATCAAACCCTTTAACTTGCTTTTAAAGTTGATAACTTCTGTTATTTTTGGATTAACATGAACTTTGGAGATTTCAAAGTTGCTTTGAACAGATATTTTCTCATTCCATCTAGTTGCTTTGAAATATTATAGGACCACAATAAATGGTTCATGTCTACCATCTTCAAAATGAGGTAGAAGATGGTCAACCAACTTACCAAACAAAATACAATTCATCCTATTGTTCCTAAGTATAAAATAACAAAGGCAAAGAGTTTGTCACCACGAAAATGACCCAAAAATGACTTTTCTGTATGAAATGTTATCGAGATTTGCATAATACATACTCAAGGTCTTGAAGAATGACGACCAGCCGCTTGACCTTCCTCCCTTTGCTAGTAATCAGATTTCTAAGATCTTTCTTACCAACAATCTCGCCAATGAGGTCTACAAATAAGAAATCTTGTATGAGATATTTGTAAAGTTGTCACTCTACTGTGACATGCAATAAATGCATAAAGAATAAAGAAGACTCACCAAACATCTCAAAATTTTCTATTTTATCAGTTGTTAGTAGATCTACAAAGGACTTAAGTCAGAAAGCATCAAGAGAGAAGCTAGGATTCTGGACATGATTCACCTGAATTCTTTGAGAAAATGTCAACACATCCTACTCATACTATTTTTCTCCTTCGTCTTGTTGTCGAAGACTATGAAATTAGTCATTATATACATTTGAAACTCAACAAAAATACTACTCCATTTTTTTTACTAACCCCCTTGGAATAGTGCAATGTATTCTGCCACCATGTTTCAATAATGCAAACCATTTTCAAATTGAGTATGGTATGATTATAGATTTTTCAATCACACCACTAAAAGTAAATAAACAAATACATTGAGAATAAATAAGCCATTGTATTTAATGATACCTTAATATCTCGTAGAATCATTTCAATCGAACCGATCTCTCTCTCATTGTACTTGCTTGGAACTTTTCATATTCTAACAACATACACTTTGAAATGTTATTGTAGCTTTCTGGGATTCACGTCAATTACTAAATCATATTGTTCTTCCATTTTTTCAGGTACAAAGAAGCTTTTGATGACCAAAAAGTGGTAAAGTAAAGGTTTCTTTTATCAAATGGTAACCTGGTAAGAGTGTGGGAAAACCTATTTAAAGAGAATGAAGATCTACTGTGTAATATTTTGAATGCTTCGAATAGTTTGGAATTATCTACATTGCAAAGACCTTTTTATCCATTTATCTTGCTCTTCTATTTGTCGACCTCTCATGCTGTCATCTGGCAATTAAATAAGCTATACACTTGTCATGTAAGGGACATGTACACTTCTCAAGCAAATAAGCATGCACTAGTTGCTTATTATATATTAATAGATAGATTTAGCATGCATGATCATAATGGCAAGTTGGCAACTGTAATTCAACAACTTGATAGATATAAATGAATTCCACTACAGTTAATTATTTGTGCCTTTTTATCAAATAATCTATCTCACATTCTTATTTTGCAAAGCCATGGTTAATTATATGTTTGGTTTGGGTTATTATTAGGATTAATTAGTCTGTGAATTTTGGAGTGATAATATAATCTAATCTAATAAATTTAAAATTACGATTTTAATTTTATTTGATAATATTTTTTTACATTTTTTAGAAAATTTTGTTAGTTATCACTTATTGAATCTGTGATGAGGACCAAGAATGAAACTCCAATTAATAAGAGAGCTGATGAGGAGCTTATTGTTGATTTAGGATGGGATTTTGACTCTCAGATTTATAATCAACTATCCACAACTAAGAGTCTAGGAGTATTAAAAGGGCAATGATAAACAGATTTAAGTGTATTTTACTTCCATGAGCTCACTGAGTCTTAGCGACTTTACTTTTGAATTGCAATTTCTTTTATCTTAAGCATGCCAATTGATACTTGATATTTTTCTATGCTACAAAATATGGGTTGGAATATGATTAGTTGCTTGGTGAAAATGCTTGCAAGATGACAGTTCAAATGAAAAATATGGTGTTAAAAGTTCTATATCATTTAAGGGTGAATTGAAATTTTATTGTATCAAGTTCTCGACACTTTTAAGACATCTTAAATGTCATGTTTTTTTTTCACATGCCAGAATTGACCCCACAGTTTGTTGCATTAAGTGATGATAAGATTGTCATATACAGGGTTTAAGATAATAGATGAATATATAAATTGGTGTGGTGGGTAATAATTTTTGTGTATGGTAAATTTGTTGTTGCTAAGATTTCTATTTGTTCTATTAAATCTTAGTCGACGGTAACCTTATAATTCTCACACTTTAAATGTTGTACTAATGTTGGTGGTGACCTTGATTCTTCTATGCATACCATGGCTCTCCATAAGAGAACTAGAGGTGGTTGTTGTAGAACCAATAAATTGGTCACCAGTCGTCATGACAATACTTGTAGAATAGATCTTAATTTTGGTGCCACTGATAGGAACTTTTAGGAGGAAGGTTTATTATACCAAAAATTTCAATTATTTATTGTCTGTTAATTGTTATATTTAACATATGGGTTGGATTTATTGTACTTTAGAATTTTGAAGTATTCTTTGATTGCATTTTTACACTTGTCCTTAAAATATTAAATGATCTAGAATATCAGTTGATTTATTCAAAAAAGTTGTAGAAAACAGGTTTGTTCTTCATGTATTTTGTCTCAGTTTAAGATTGAATTCCTAATCTAAATATATACAGCATAATATCCCATTTTTTGTGATAGTATGATATTATTGGTATTTTAATTTTTTTTGTCCTATATTATCAAAATCAAAATTAATTTTTTAAAATATCTTTATAGAGGCAATACGATTACACTTCATATTTATTTTATATTTGCTTGATTATTCTATTTCAATTTATGCCAAACTAATGATCATAAACTTGTAAAATTGATCACCATGACTATATTTTTTACTTTTGACGTTTGTTTGAGATTTTATAGTTTTTTAAATTGAAATAATTAGTTTTTGAAACACATAATTAGGTATATATTAACTATTAAGTTAGCATAATTATACAAATAAAAAAAATAATTCAAATTTTGAATTGGCATGGCTATAAAGAAAAATAATCTTAATAGTTAATTAATAAAAAAAGCTCAATAGTTAATTTTATTTTATATTAGAATAAATTTATCTATTTTTTTAAATTTAGTTAAAATTTGCCTAAAAGTTGTCCATTAAAAAAGATAGTAAAAAGATACCACTTAATGTTAATTACAAAATTATAGTTTTGCTACTTAAAGATATAGGCGTTTTTTTATGTTACAATTTTACAAGAAAATATATGACATATAGAAATAATCTAAATACGTGATTAATATTTTAGTTTGAAAAAGTTTACTTCAAGTCAACCGTACCATCTTTAAACTATGCTTCTTTTTAAAAAAATTATTCAAACCATGATATTTTGGTATATTAAGTGTCAAATTTTATCGTATTTTTTGTTAAAAATGATATAATTAAGATTTTTTTTTTGAATTTTTTAAATAAAATTACAATAAAATATTTTTTATGAACAGGATCCAATAGAAAAATTTTAGCAAACAAAGATCTTTCACCCGTGCATGGCATAGATCTTCTGGTACGTAAAAAACAAAAAATCGCATTCGAAGATACCCTAAAGTATTAGGAGAAGAGGAATGCTAGGGGCCAGCAACATTTAGGATTTATAGCCATCAAATAGTCATCAATGAGGCTTTTAATGGTGCGAGATTAATGTGAGATTTCATCCAATGGCTCACTCTTCTTTGATGGTTACATGCTGGCCAGAATTTGATAAAATTGCTGGCCCCCTAGACTTTTCCTTAGGGGAACCCATGCAAACCGGTAAAAGTGCGGCAATTTTTTTTAATTATTATTTTGCTATTGAAGTGCAAGATTTTTTTTTTTTTGTTTATAATATTCTCCATTCTATAAGTTAATGACTAGTTTGCTGCGGATTTAATTTTTATTTTAGGATTGTTATTGATTAATAAATTACTAGATACGCATACTTATTATAGCAGAAGAGTGGAATGACCACTTAATCAATCTATTTTTCTTTTTTTGGACGTGTAATCAATCTATAGTTGTACAATATATATATATATATATATATATTTGGTATACAGTGCAACATTTATTTTGTTCCGCTGAATGTATGCTAGTTGGGCCTGAAACGAAAATACAGGGAAAAAATTGGGTGAACCAGTTAAAGCTTAGTCCTTCTGAATAAGTCTAATGACCCCAACCACGAAAAAGGAAAAAAAAAATAGAAAACAAAAAGCAAAAATAATAAAAGTGTAATGGCAGAAATCCACTGAGCCTGCAAGCGAATCCGATTCCACAAAAGAACCTGATGCTAGCGAACAGACCAATTCTGAACACCACCAAAGCATTCAAGAATAAGTTTATTATCATGACCAAAACCCAAAAAAAACAAAGAATATGTTTATTATTGGGATAATATATTATTTTTGTCGCAAACTTTGAAGTAAACATTTTATTTTATTTGTGTTCTACCTATTTAAAAAGTGATTAAATATAATTGTTATTTTTAACCCCTAAAAAATACTAATAATGGAAGATAAATATTTTCTCAAATGCAAAATTAGTTTTTGTAATTTAGTAGAAAAAAAATCTAGTTTTTTTTTTATAGTACATGAAAATAATGATGTAACAACTAACAAGAATCTTTTGTAAATTAATTTTTTATTTTTAATTGTATTTTTGAACTATTTTTAAAATTTACTTACAACAATAACAACTTAAGATTTGTCATGAATATGTCACTGTATTTATTAGTAATTTTTTATTAAGTTAAGGTGAGTTAATATTTTGTTATTTTTAAATATTTGAGATATAAATAAAATAAAAAAAATATCAGAAACAACATTGATATTTATTCTAAACTGAAGCAATATAGTTTAAGAACTTCATTTTGCATAAATGCTAAACTAAACAATTTTAATTAAAATAAGTAACATATATTATGATTTGGAAACATAGTTATTAAATAAAAGTATTAATATTTTCAGAGACAGCGGCCCTTGATTTTGTATTTTTAATTTTTACTAATAGCTAGAATGCTAGAGTTACAAATTATTTAAAAAAAATTCTCTTTCCCAAACATGCATTAATTCATCACTTTCCACAACTTTTTTTTTTTATTTTCTCTTGGTTTAAATCCTTCCCCCCTAGATCTAGCTAACTTGCATTTATTATTTTCAACTTGAATTTGAATATTGGGTGCAGCTAAATATCATAAGTGATGTTTACTTTAAAGTTTAAATCATTTTCAGCTACACACCTACACGCTTGCATATGATAATATCAAAGAGCAACCTTTTCCAAGGTCAAAACACCAATTTATAAACAGTATAAAGTGACATATCACTGGACCTTTTCAACCGAGTCACATGATTCTGCATGTGCTGCTACATGGCGATTGAAAATGATGTACATAAAAAACATATATTTTTATTTAATACTTTAGGTTAGGCAGGAAGAAAGAATTGAATAGTATTGCTATTGCATTCCCAACTCTCAACAAGATATGCTACTATAATTATAAAATAATGATAATAAGAATAAAAATATAGATCTTAATTCTGACACATGGAATGCTCACCAATAATTTTGTTTCCATTTATATAATCATTTAAGTAATAAATAGTAACGGTAACGATTTTTGTTACATTAATAATATATAAAGATGTTTTTATATAGGTAAATTATAGGTTATAGGTTTAATTAATTTTATGGTCAATATAGTTTTACTATATTTATAATTAATTTTTATATATATTTTTTAATAATTTCATTAAGTAATTAACAGGGGTTTAGGCGTTTAGCCAACAATAAACCAACAAGCATTTTTAAGTTGTACTCTATATTAATTAATTATCATTAATTATTAATTATTTAAATTTTATTTTTAAAAAGTACAAAATTTATGATTATTAATTGTAATTGTTTAAGTTGTTTATCTATACTTTTTTTTTTATAATTAGGTTCTACACAATTTTTTATTTTTTTTTTAAAAGAAACTAGCTCAACGCAACAAATGGAGCATACAAAGAACAACAAACAGATCAGTAAAACTATAAAAAGAAAAGAAACTAGGCAACACAAAGAATGATAAACTTTATACTTTGTTATCTCCGACATTGCCATTAACAACAAAAAGGATCCACACCTAGTCACTCCTTGTAGTTTGTACAGCACAAATAGGTAACATCTTCAACCCCTTTTCTTTTATGCTGAAAAATTCTTGTATTCCTTTCTAACCAGAAATTCTAAATAATCGCACAGAAACACACCATCCAATTCTTACGTACCTCCTTGCTATTGGATATCTCAATCCAACTTAGGAAATGCTCTTTCAACGTCCCTGGGCACGTCTATTGCCTACCAACAAATGATAGCCAAGCACACTAAACCTGTCAAGAAAATTCACAACTAAGAAATAAATGGTGACCATTTTCAACACCTTTGTTACATAACACGCAAATAACATCTTCCTTGTTGATAACCCCACACCGACTCATCCTCTCCTTAGTGTTGACTAGGGGTGGCAAGCAGGAAAACCCGCTCCGCCCCGCCCCGCCTAGTGAGGCGGTCCCAGAATCCCAGCCCGCCCCACCTAATAGCGGGCTGGCGGGCCGGCGGGCTAAGCTCGCCAAATATCCTCTTTTTTTTTACTTTTAATTATTAAATAATATTTAATATATATAAAAGTATAAAAAAATCTCTTCTATTTTTTGCTTTTAACTATTATAATTTCTAAAAGTATAAACAAATTATAATTTTTATATTCACAAACATTAAAGTCTTTGTAATTATAAAATATTGTTCCCAAAGAAAAATAAACATAATCTAAAATATAATTATAAATATTATCTCTAAAACAAAATAAACATAATCCAAAACACTCAATTTTCATCTTCATTCTCTTGTAAGTTGGGTTGGAAAAAGTTGGGTTTTGGCAAAAAAAAAAAATTGTAAAAATACCCCTTGTCAAAGAAATACTAAGCCCGGCGGGGAAGCCCGCCCCGCCCCGCCAAAGCCTGTCAAAGCCCGCGGTTTAAGCGGTGCGGGTTAGGCGGGCTTTTACTATTTGGCGGTCCCAATTTTCCAGTCCAACTCGCCTTTTTGGCGGGTTACACGGGTCGGCCCGGCGGATTTAGGCCCGTTTGCCACCCCTAGTGTTGATCTTCCCAGTCAATACAAACCAGATAAAAAGTTCAACTCTTGGCGGCACTAGCCCTTTCCAAATTGTCCTCGTAAAGCTGTAGCTTGTTATATCCTCCGGAGTTATTTCCGCCTGCAAAACCTGCACAAAAGAGTTAGTAGAAAAGACTCCTTGTTTATCAAATTTCCACATGACTCTATCCTCTCTGCCATTAGCAAGTTTGACCAGTCTTAGTATATCATGTAGCTGGTTCACTAAATCCAACTCCTACTGGAATAACTCTCGCCTCCATTGGAAGTTCCAGATCTACTCAACCCCATCCAAAATCCACACTCCCCTATAACGGATCCTCTTTGGTTTGAAACTAAGATGAGTCTTGAAAACTGATCTTTCAGAGAACCATCACGCAACCAGACATGCTTCCAAAAACGAGTCCCTCTCCCATCACCAAACTCCATTGACAGCCTAGTAATCATCTTCTGCCTTACTTGCTGATCCTTGAACTGTATCTGACATATATCCTTCCAAGGGCCTCCCCGAACAGGTAAACCTGAGAGGACAGCATCACATTTGGGTCTAGGTTATTACAAGAGCAGACCACCTTCTTCCATAGCGGGCACTCCTCCTTAGAAAAGCGCTACCACCACTTAAATAAAAGGGCTGTATTATGCACCATGGTATCCCCAACACCCAAACCACCAAACTTTTTTGGCGCCTGCACCATCCCCCATATGACCAAGGCCATACTATTCTTACCATCTTTCTTGCTCCACAGAAATCGTCTCTGTAGAGAAATCAGTTTTTCTACAACAGCCTTTGGCATTTTATATAGACTCAGATAATAAACAGGGAGACTGTTTAACACAGATTTGATGAGCACTAACTTACCGACTTTATTGAGGACCTTGGCTTTCCATATGCTCAGTTTGTTCTCCACTTTATCTATAATTGGCTTCCAAGTCTTCACCAATCTCGAGTTAGCTCCTAGCGAGATCCCCAAGTATTTAACTGGGAGAGAGGCTTCCTGACAACCCAGTACGCTGCACATACACTTTACCCATCGATCATCACAGTTGATTGGAATCAAACTAGATTTGTCAAAATTAATACTTAACCCCGACATCAATTCAAAGCAACAGAGAATCCTCCTATAATTTTTAACGATCTCTTCTTCTGGAGGGCAGAATAGAATCGTATCATCCGTAAACTGTAGATGTGACAGCTCAATATGATCTCTACCAACTAGTAGCAGAAATATGCGTCCGTTTTTAACCGCCTCCCCAAACATCCCGTGAAAGACATTCACCCCAAATCTTTTCTACACAACTTTTTATATTCTTATCAGTTAAGTTTAAGCTAGTTCTTATTATTATTATTACAATAAAAATATGTGGCCAATCAATTTTACCGACCAATTCAACTAAACTAGATACGCGTATTTTTTTAACGTATCATCGTCGTGTAAAAAAGATTAATCAAGAGAAACTAAAAGTTAAATCAAACTATCTTGTTTTTATTTTATATATATATATATATATATATATATATATATATATATATATATATATATATATATATATATATACTTTAATTATTCTCATCATTTAAGTTTAAGCTAGTTTTTATCATTATTATTATTACAATAAAAATATGTGACCAAACAATTTTATCGACCAATTTAATCAAGTTAGATACACGCATTTTTTTTTAATGTGGTCGTCGTCATTTTCTTCAACTTCTTTTTTGAATTTCTTGTTATGCGCACTTCTTTTTCAACAATGTTATCATCGTCGTGATCTTCTTCTTCTCTTATTTAACATGGTCTTCTTCTTTTTCTCTTATTTGATTTTTCTCCTTTTTTTTCTCATCTTCTTTCATTAATTATTATCATTATTATATATATTCAAAAGATTATAGCAGAGAACTTGGAATTCATAGTACAAAAATTTTGATTCTTAAAAATAAAACACAAAATTTTAAAAGACCACATGTTTAGAACATTGACACTTAACTAACAAAATACGTGTATCATAGAAAATTTGATACACAGTATAAAAAATTTGGTGCATAACACAAATTGTTGTGGTATGTAGCAAATTATTTTTGAAAGACTACATGTCTAAAATATTGCATCCAACTAATAAAATACAGAAATTTTAGCACATAATACAAAATTTTTTAAAAGATTATAGTTAACTCACCTAATTAATAAAATATATTTACATGAATAATTTCTATGCTATGAACAAAAATATTTGTACTATATTAATAAATTTGTACTATGTAGAAATTTTTATATGTTATGTGCTATATATAAAAATTTCTACGTTAAATCAATAATGTGCTTTACAATAAAAATTTTTCTACTAACAAAGTGCAAAAAGAAAAACGGTACCATATGCATGCAAATTTTTTGTTAAATTTATGTCAATTTAATTAAACTTATTACAAAAATATTTATATATGTAGGATTGCCGTTCTTATTACTCAAAACTAATATTGTCATTCTTTTATAACGTTACTTTACATATTTTTTTGTTGACTTAACGTTACTTTACATATTGATACGTAACCTATACATCGGCCACCCAAAAAGCTCGGAACAATACAATAAAGTCGGACTCGAGAATTTAAAAAAAAAAGAGAGACCTGGTCAGCAAAATTTGATCACTCAAAATAGAACACGATAACTGACCCAGAATCTCGGACCTATCCGCAACAAACAAGCAAAACATCATCTATAAAGGCGAGTACACAACCCCGGCTAAAGATCAGGTTCTACCTTCAGTTTTACATAACTTAGTATATTCACTAAACCTTTTTATTGACTTGAGCGTCGAAATATCTTTTACAGGTATTTCTGCCGCGGTGTTCCGTCTAGACCGACGTATAGCTCTCCCTCTTCAACGACATATTACTCGGAATCGCTATAGCTCGGTCACCCCTACATGGACGAATCACTTGGCGCCCACCGTGTGGCCAAAAACTCATCTAACCCCACTATTTTCTTTGCCTAACTCTTTACTCTTTTTTGCAGGATTCCCGATCTTCAAACATGGCCGATAATGGGTCCACCAACCCACGCAAGCAGAGCTCTTAGCTCAGATTGCTGAACTTCAAGCGGAAGTACGAAGGATAGCCGAGCTGTCCGCCCATAACAATGCTGGAAAATACGAGGAAGAAAACTCTAAAAGCTCGGCCCAGGGAAACACGGACCCTCTGAGCATCAGCCCGCCAAAGGAAAAGCTGACCTTGGGCAACCCTTTCTTTGAAGAAATCACCAGTTTTCAGATGCCGAAAAATTTTGTGCTGCCCACCGCCCTTGAGCCATACAAAGGGTTTGGTGACCCCCGCGCCCATATTAAGAAATTCCAATCCATGATGTTTTTTAATGGCGCTAACAATGAACCTGTACTCTGTCGAGCTTTTTCAACTTACCTTGATGGTGCTGCGTTACTCTGGTTTTCTAAGTTATCTGCAGGTTCAATTTCTTCTTTTGAGGAGCTGGCAAGGTCTTTTATCGATTACTTTGCCGCATCAAGAATATATGTGCACGGATCAGACTATCTAGGCACTATCAAACAAGGACAACATGAAAGCCTAAAGGACTACATGACTCGGTTTGCTGAGGCAACCATGGAGATTCAAGACTTAGATCCGGCAGTCCACCTGCACGCCCTTAAAGCCGGCCTCAGACCTGGCAAGTTCTGGGAGATGATTGTTGTAACTAAACCAAAGACACTAAAAGAGTTCCGAGAAAGGGCCGCAGGCCAGATGGAGATCGAAGAGCTCTGCGAATCCCAGAAAGCAGATAAACAGCCACACAGAAGAGATGAGGAAAAAAATTTTAGATCACCGAGCAACAAGAAACCAAAGAAGCCTCTCAAGCTCACACCAAAATTTAATACCTACACCAGATTCAACACCAAGAGGGAGAACATCATCAAGGAGATTCTCAATGCCAAAATAGTAAAATCGCCGGCCCGAGCAGGGAGTTACCAATATCAAAGGTTCGTGGATAGAAGCAAGCATTGCGCTTTTCATCAAAAGTTCAGACACACTACAGACGAGTGCATCGTTGCCAAAGACCTACTCAAAAGACTAGCACGCCAAGGACTCCTAGACAAGTACGTCGAAGGACGTAAAACCAAAGAAGTCACCTCGGACAGAGATGAGCACCCACGAGCATCAACAGACAAGGACAAAGGAAAACGGACATCACCCAACTTGCCAAGAGGTATTATCAACTACATATCAGGAGGTTACGCAGGTGGGGGTGAAACAACTTCGGCTAGAAAACGAAGTTATAGAGCGATGCTAGCAATTGAAGGAACAACACACCTCCAAAGAGAAAAAGACGCAGACATCACAATAACATTCAATCAATCAGACTTCAAATTGGCAAGCCCTAACCTCGACGATCCGGTAGTAATCTCCATTCAAGCTGGAGAACTGTTGGTAAGAAAAACACTACTAGATCCAGGTAGCAGTGCTGATGTTTTATTTTATTCCACTTTCAAAAAAATGAAATTATCAGAAAAAATAATGCAACCTTCCTCTAGAGAGCTGGTTGGTTTCTCCGTAGAAAGAGTCCCCATTATGGGACATATATGGTTAAGGACGACGATGGGAGAAGACCCTATCTCAAAGTCGATTGATATCCAATATTTGATAGTAGACTGTTATAGCCTTTATAATATTATCATCAGAAGACCTGCTCTGAATGCATTCAGGGCATTAGTGTCTATTTTACATCTGTGTGTTAAGTTTCCCGTGCAGGAAAACAGGATAGCAACAATGTATGTGGATCACCAAGAAGCTCGGCAGTGCTACAATGCCAGCCTAAAGCAAAACTCAACAAAACAGACAACTCGGCCACAAGTGCAAGCAATCCATAATACAGCCATGATCTTAACATTATCCGAGCTTGATCCAAGGGAGGATTTCAATGAAAGACCTCAGCCAATGGACAACCTCCAGCGAGTAATATTAACAGAAAATGAGAAGCATTTCACACACATCGGAGAAGCCTTAGAGGGGGAAGAACGATCAAAACTAATAACAATACTTCGAAGCAACGCCGATCTATTCGCGTGGACGCCTGATGACATGCCTGGAATAAATCCAGAAGTCATCTTCCACAAGCTAGCAATTGACAAGGGAGTCCGACCTGTGGCATAAAAGAAAAGAAACCTAGGAGAAGAGAAAAAACAAGGAGCACTAAAGGAAACCAAGAATCTCCTCAATGCAAGATTCATTAAAGAGATCTGCTTCACCACATGGCTCTCCAATGTGGTAATGGTAAGGAAAAGCTCAGGTAAATAGCGCATGTGCGTCGACTTTACAAATTTAAATAAAGCTTGTCCTAAAGATGATTATCTGTTACCTTGCATTGATAAATTAGTAGATAATGCCTCTGGTTTCAAAAGCTTAAGTTTTATGGATGCATACTCTGGTTACAACCAGATCCTAATGCATCCAGAGGACCAAAGCAAAACAGCCTTTATTACAGAACATGGGAATTTTTGCTATAAGGTAATTCCTTTTGGCCTAAAGAATGCAGGGGCAACGTATCAAAGACTAATGGACAAGGTATTTCGACAACAAATAGGTCGGAATATGGAAATCTACGTAGATGATATGGTAGCAAAGAAAACTGAATGAGGTTCACATTGCGACGACTTGTTGGAAGTTTACAATCAAGTTCGAGCATACAACATGAGGCTTAACCTAGATAAATGTGCCTTTGGAGTTTAAGGAGGAAAATTCCTCGGCTTCATGCTGACTTCACGAGGGATTGAAGCAAACCCAGAAAAGTGCAATGCAATACTGAACATGGCAAGCCCGAAGACAATAAAAGAAGTTCAACAACTTGCAGGAAGAGTAGCCGCCCTGTCACGTTTCTTACCTGCAGTGGCAAACCGATCATATCATTTCTTCCAAATAATCTCTAAGAATAAGAAATTTGCATGGACCGAGGAATGTGAAAAATCTTTTGTGGAGCTCAAACAGCTCTTAGCATCACCTCCAATACTCCAGAGACCAGAAACAGGTAAACCATTGCATTTATACTTATCAGTATCTAACCATGCTATAAGTTCGGTCCTAGTGGTTGAAACAGGGAAAATGCAAAGCCCTGTATACTTCATCAGTAGGGTATTACAGCCAACGGAGACAAGATACCTGAGAATAGAACAACCGGTGCTAGCACTAGTCACCACGGCAAGGAGACTAAGGCACTATTTCCAGAGCCACACAATAATAGTCCGTACTGACCAACCTCTGAGACAGATATTAACCAGACCCGAGTTTGCTAGACGATTAATCAAATGGTCCATCGAGCTCTCTAAGTTTGACATTCAGTACCAATCAAGGAAAACCTTGAAATCACAAATACTGGCCGACTTCATCTCAGAAATGACTACCGAGGCACAACCCGCAGAGACGAGTTGGAGTATACACGTAGATGGAGCATCAAACAGAGAAGGAAGCGGAGCATGCATACTATTAAAGGAAGGAGGCAAAGTAATAGCCGAGCAATCACTATAGTTCCACTTTACTACAAGCAATAACCAGGTAGAATATGAGGCTCTGCTGATAGGACTAAAGCTCGCCCAACAACTCAAAATACCTCGGATAATAGTTTACTGCGACTCTTTACTAGTAGTACATCAAATCAAAGGCGACTACCAGGTAAAAGATCCTTTGTTAGAGAAGTATTGGCTCATAACAAAGGATCTTATTTCAAAGTTCAATGAATTTAACATTATTCATGTAAACCGAGAGCAAAACACTAGAGCTGATGTATTATCCAAATTAGCCACTACTAGGCAGACAACAAGCACACCAGCACTATCACAGTTGACACTTGATAAACCGAGCTTTGAGCTAAATACAATATCAAGTATCATGCAGGTACAGGATTGGAGAACACCTTTCCTCAAATACATCAATACAAGAACCGTACCAAAGAAAGAATCAAGCTTACCACTCTTCCAAAGGAGGGCAAGCTTCTACACAGTGATAGGAAGCACCCTGTACAGGCGAGGATACTCACAACCACTCCTCAAATGCATCAGCAAAGATGAGGCCGAAGAAGTCATGGCAAAAACACACGAGGGGGTCTGCGGGAACCACATCGGAGGCCGAGCACTGGCCGCCAAAATATTACAGATAGGGTATTACTGGCCAACAATCAAAAGAGACTGTATTTTAAAAGTCAAAGCATGCAACAATCAAAAACACGCCACAGTCTCAGAAATTCCATCCGAAAAGCTCCACACCGTAGAGGTAAGCTGGCCTTTCGATAAATGGGAACTAGATATCCTCAGACCTTTCCCAAAAGTGCCAGGACAGGTAAAATTCCTTTTAGTATCAATAGACTATTTCTCTAAATGGATAGAAGCACAACCACTAGCACACATAACAGTAGACAAGGTGAGATCTTTCCTATGGAAAAATATCATATGTAGGTATGGCATACCAAGAGAAATAATCTCTGATAATGGAAGGCAGTTTACAGATCATAAACTCGCTTCTTTCCTAACAAATTTCAACATTAAATATCATTTCAGCTCGGTTGAGCACCCACAAACTAATGGACAGATCGAGTCCGCTAATAGAATTATCTTGCAGGGTTTAAAGAAAAAGCTCGGCGAAGCCAAAGGCGAGTAGGCCGACCTCATTCCAGAAATCTTGTGGAGTTATAATACTACAATCCAATCTGCTACAGGAGAAACTCCTTTCAAACTAGTATATGGCGCAGAAGCACTAATCCCAATAGAGGTCAGCATTTCAACGTTAAGGGCCGAGCTATACAATCAACAAAGTAACCTGCAAGCTAGAACAGCCAAGCTAGACCTTGTAGAGGAGAAAGAGACATTTCAGCCATAAGACAACGAGCTATGAAAAAATTCATGGAAGGAAGACACAATAAAAAGGTCGTTCGAAGGTCTTTCAATGAAGGAGACCTCGTACTAAGACGAACAGAAGAAGCGCGGAAACCCCCAGCACATGAAAAACTAGCAGCGAACTGGGAAGGGCCGCTCTAAGTAGTCAAGAACCTCGGCAAGGGGGCTTACAAACTAGAAACCCTCAAGGGAGGCCAAATTCTAGGAACATGGAATGTATTCTCCCTAAGGAAATATCAATCATAACATATACTGTAATCCGCGGATGAAGGTACTCTTTTTCCCCTTTGAAGTTTTTTTTCCCAAACAATATGGGTTTTACTCGAAGAGGGTTTTAACGAGGCCAGACGCCACAAATCATTGTATGAAAGTCACTACTATTTCAAACAATCCAATATCTAGGTTATCATAATGTTGGCAACTAACATATCTTATAACAAACAGCAAAATTCCAATATTCAAAATAAACCGAGCTTCATACTCGGAGATCAATAAACATGACCCGAGCATCATACTCGGGAATATTTAAAAGGCAATCTAAATAAAGAGTCAAGTACATATCCAAGGCAAAAAAGCCATACACAACTTTACAAAACATAAACGAAACAGCCTAGTCCGCCTTGTCACCAATGCTCGATTCCTTGCTGTCATCGACCGCCACAACATGATCAAAACCTTGTGCAAAGGCCTCATAAACCTCGTTTTCTAACTCTTTGATTCTAGATTCTAAACATTCATTTTCAGCCTTAACAGTTTTGGCTTGTTCATTGGAGGAAAGTTGAAGACGTTTCTCCTCAGCAAGCTCTGATTCCTTCAACCTCAAGGAAGAAGACAACTCGGTAATGGTTTTGTCTTTCTCCTGCACGGCCGAGGAAAGCTCAGCAATCTCCAAGGTGGCCTTATGGTCCTTCTCAAAAGCAAGTTCCTGAGCTCTTCCAACAGCCACGATACGAGCACCAATCACCCACAATAGAGACAAACAATCAAAATACAAAAAAAAAAATAATGAATCATGAGAAACAAGTTTACACACACCAGTAGAAAACGGCTCTCCCCAACATGTCCGACTTCATTAATCAACTTCAGATCATCAGGAAAGCAGCAGAGCTTATCAGCCATAGTAGAGAATGGATAGAGCTTCCCCCACAGCGATCGAGCATGCACGTCCCCATATAGTCGTGCAACTTCTTTTGAGACTCATATGCCGACTCCACCATTTGAAGATCTGCAGAAGAGTCTCCCTTACCTTTCACATGCCCTCTCTTCCGTTTCGGTTTATAGGTCGGATCAGGTTGAATTGGAATACCTACAGCACCTTTCTTAGCATTTGTAGTCGACCCTTCCTTCTCCCCCTTTTTTCGTTGACTAAAAAACGACTTCAATCCGGCAGTAGTAATAGTTGGAGCCTTCTCACCTACATAACAAACGACGAAATAAGAACAGACCAAGTCAAAACGACAATAAAGCAAAAATGCCCAAATTACCTATGTAATCCAAAACAGCTTGCCTATCAGTATCCCATTTTAACAACTCGGCTACAGACAACAGTTCCTTCGGACCCAACATCTCAAACAGAAACTCCATCACAATCTGGTCATCAACAAACCTATCATCCACGTCCAAAACTTGCATAGGCTCAGGACACCATGACAGAGAAAACCTCTCTATAAGGTACTCGTTTAAGTAAAAAGGAAACTCCTCAGGCACACTCCTAACCTTAACAAACATCGTTTTAAAATCTTTAAAAAAAGATTTGTAAAGACCAAAGATGGCACGACAAGGATAACTACTCAGATTAACCCAAAGCCCACGACCAACCCCTTTAGCCTGGAACAACGAGAAAAACAACCTAAGAGAAGGAGGATGTTCAAGTAAATCCATCAAAATCTCAAAAGCCCTCACAAACCCTCACGAGTTTGGATGAAGCTGAGTCGGAGCATAGTTCAACCAATAAAGAACGCCACACTCGAAGTCAGTGAAGGGAAGCCTAACTCCTAATTCAGTAAACAAACAACTATACATATAAAAGAAGGACCAATCATCACGACGATGGAAGACGCGATCACTACTCTGACAAGGGAGTATTTCTATCTTAATGCCACTACCATCTCTAACCCAAACATCAGAACCCAACATCTCAACAGCTTCCCTATCACTAAATTGCGAGGAATAACCCCTAACCCTAGCATCAACCCAACCATATGGGTCAACTTCATTAACACCAACCTTTTCCTCTTCCATGAAACAGAAGCAAGAAAACAAAAGCAAACAAGAAAGGAAGTGGAAGCAGAAGAACAGATTAACACTCACCTTTTTTGCTCATTTTTATCAGAAAGCAACAATTCCCAAATGCAAAAACCAACGGTTGCGAACACGCATATTACAAATGAACTAAGCAGTTACATATGAAACGTTATTTTTTCATCTCAACCATTGAAGAAACCCACGTTCAAACCCCCCTCAATCACACGGCCAGGGGCACCTTGAAACGCGCAACGCACGTCAAATCAATCATTCATTAAGGCGCGAAGAACAAAGCAAAAATTAAATGTAGAGACCGTTTCAAATTCCTGCACAGAACCAATCCGAGTTTGGGGGCTACGGGGTACGGATGCAACAACAAATCCATGGCCGAGGTATACGATATTACCGCTAAAAAGCTCGCCTTTGTCCTGTCCAAACCAAGGCAAGCTTGGGGGCTATGATATGTAACCTATACCTCGGCCACCCAAAAACTCGGAACAAAAAAATAAAGTCGAACCCGAAAATTTGAAAAAAAGAGAGACCTGGTAAGCAAAATCTGATCACCTAAAACAGAACACGATAACTGACCCAGAATCTCGAACCTATTCGCAACAAACGAGCAAAACATCATCTATAAAGCCAAGTATACAACCCCGGCTAAAGATCAGGTTCTACCTTTAGTTTTACATTAACTTAGTATATTTACTAAACCTCCTTATTGACTTGAGCGTCGGAGTATCTTTTGCAGGTATTTTTGTCGCGGTGTTCCGTCCAGATCGACGTATAGCTCTCCCTCCTCAACGAGTGTTATTCGGAATCGCTATAGCTCGGTCACCCCTACACGGACGAATCACATATGATTATATATAATCTTTTTTATTATATATTTATATGAATTTATAGAAAAATGAGGGCTAAAATTTTTATATATGAATAATTTTAACGTAAAATATAAAAATATTTGATTATTTTAGTATTTTATATGATTGTGATGGTAGCACAAAACTGTCATTGACGTTTTATAATTAAAAAAATTTAACTATGAAAGAACAAAACGTCATTAACATTTTATCACAAAAAATATTAATTTAATTATTAAAACACAAAACGTTATTAATATTTTGTTAAAAAATGTTATTTTAATTGTAAAAACAGTGATATTTTGTAAATATTCATAGCAATATTTAACACATAATTTAATTCTTCAGGAAGAATTTCACACTTAATAATACAATATAAAAGAAATTCAAAAATGAACTTAGTAAAATAGTATTGAGAATATTATTATTATTATTATTATTATTATTATTATTATTATTATTATTATCGGATTTGTTAATTGCCGGAACTTGGGAGTAAAGGGAAGCGGAGAGAGAGGGATGAAAGACAGAGAGAATTGCACTCATTCATTCACTCACTTGTAGTTGTTTGTGTGACTCTCAAGACTTAAGACAAAGAAGAAGCATAGGAATTGGCAACAAATAACAACACAGATGCAAGATCCACCACCAACACCACCACCTCCAAACTCCGCTTCCCACTTACCTCCACCGGCCCCCTCCACCGCCGCAACTTCCTCAGCCTCCTCACTCTTCGTTCGCTCCGCCGCCAATGGCCACCGCCGAGCTCACTCTGAGGTCAGTTTCCGCTTACCTGACGACATGATGGACCTCTCGCCGTCGGATCCGTTCACCGGCGGCTCCTCCACGGCCAGCCTCGACGAGATCGGATCGGAGGATGACCTGTTCACGACGTACATTGACGTGGACAAGCTCGGGAATGGCTCGGGCGGATCGGGAAACGGATCGGATCCGATTGGTAACGGTACAGAATCGGAGAAGGCGGTTCCGAGGCCGAGGCATAGGCACAGTAACTCTGTGGATGGTTCTACGACGTCGTTTGGGGAGATCATGGACGCTAAGAAAGCTATGCCTCCTGATAAGCTCGCTGAGCTTTGGACCATTGATCCCAAGCGTGCTAAGAGGTCTTCAATCATTTTTGCTTTTTAATTTTTCAAAATGCATACTTCAATTTGCGATGTTTTTCTTCTTTCGTGATTTGGATTTGGATTTGGATTGGTTGCTGAATGGTTTAGATTTAGGTTTTGATGTTTTGAGTAAGCTCGTTAGTAGTGTGGATTTTTGAAGTACAGATTGGATCTTGTTTTGAAGTCTAAATCATTGACTAAGTGAAGTTTGTGCTTGGTTTCTATATTAAGAGTATAGTTTTCGGATTTTTTCATTCACATCACTCTTAACTGGTCATTATATTTATATATCCAAGAATTTTGCTTAGAGAAGTAAAAGTTGAATTATTTTGACTAACCAGGAGAGGATTCAAGATGAATGTATGTTGTTAGTAGATTTGTGAGAGAGGAAGAGAAAAACGAACAGAATTTGGAGGGTTGTGTTATTTATGCTTGTGTGTGACGCTTTTTGACAATTATGGTATTCTCCATGATACTTAATTTTCTTGTCATCAGTATAAGTTTGCGGTTGTGGGAAAGTCTACCCTTATTGTGATCTTAGGTTGTCGCAGAAGCAAATTTGTCAATACTTCAGTGACGAAGATTTTTTATGGTGTTTGAATCTTATGGGTTAAAACTTAAAAGGGATGTCAACTTGTCATAGTATAGTGCTTATGTGTCCAAGTTTCAATTGATGAATTTGTAATTTATGGTTTATGAACAATTAGAGATCATTAAGAATCTTCCTGTTCAGTGCAAAAATATTAAGTAATTTTGTATGTTGAGCATTTGAAATGGAAGGAGCCTGAGGGGATTGTGTAAAAGAGGCTGCTCTCTTTCCTTTAACTTTGAGTGACTTTAATGTTAGTAATTACTAATTCCTGTAGATCTTGTTTTTTTATTATTCTCATAGTTTAATTATGTTGTTGTCCATTTAGGATACTTGCAAATAGGCAATCTGCTGCTCGATCAAAAGAGAGAAAGGCTCGCTACATTCAAGAACTTGAGCGCAAAGTTCAGACTCTTCAAACTGAAGCCACAACCCTTTCTGCCCAGCTGACACTATACCAGGTTTGTTTTGACAGATATCTAATACAAAAAAACCACTTCTAAGTTTATCTATTTTGCAATAACACTTGCAGGAGTTCCATTCTATAATAGCCCCTGCTTTTTAATATTGGATTTCAATGTAGCTCAGTGCAATAAATTCAACTGCTTGATCTATGAACACCTGAGGTCTCATAGAACTTAATGGAACATTTACTTCTGTTTTCTTCTTTTTTCTGCTCTTTCTTTATTATAATATATTTGCTTTATTACTTTGAAGTATTTTTCCTCTTAATAGTTTGTAATTTCATATCAAAATACTGAAGAACAAGCAGTTGACCTCGCCTTCCATTAGTACGAAACTTGTGTATGAGTATGAATATACGACTCAATCAGCTTTTTATCTTTTGTAGAGGGACACAAATGGTCTGAGTACTGAAAACACAGAGCTTAAGCTCCGCCTGCAAGCCATGGAGCAACAAGCACAACTTCGTGATGGTAACCATTATTACCATTTGAATCTCATCACATTTCTTAAAGTATGCTATTAGTGTTAATTAATTATGTTTAAATGGTTTCTGCTTTGCTTTAGCTCTTAATGAGGCACTGAAGAAAGAAGTCGAGAGGCTTAAGGTTGCCACTGGCGAAATGATGAGCCCCACTGAGTCTTTTAACCTTGGAATGCACCAGATGCCATTCACAGGAGCAAATTTCTTTCCGATCCAACCCCAATCAGGTCCTTCTGATCACCAGAACATGCAGTTGCCACCATTTGCTCATGCCCCATCTGGCATGCCAACGCATCAACTACAACAATCGAGTTCTCATCCACTCTCGGAAATAATGCAAAATCATATGCAGGGACTCGACATCAACAGCAAAGGACCAACTACGGTGAAGTCCGAAGGCCCATCAATTTCTGCAAGTGAGAGTAGCACTACATTCTGAATTTAACACAAATTGCTTGACCTGCTGACTTTTATCCATGGCATCATTCATTGTTTATAGTGTTGACATCTAGTCAACTAATGAAGGTACTCTATTTCATTAAATCTTCCATTCAGATTCAAGGGTTAATTCTTGATTATTTATTCTTAGGGATGCTCCCCAAAAAGGGGAAGCACCTTTGGGGTTTTGTTGCCAAGTTCGTGCAATCGTGTTTCAGCTTGGTGTTCAGTGTTTCTGGTTTCTGGAACAGTGGGAGTGCTAGGTTACTCTGTGTATGTTGGGAAGTATAAATGATCCCCCTCTAGTCATTTTGTATCATTATTGTATCATCATCATCATCATTCAAATGATAGCATGGAAGCTCTGATTCATTGTTGTTTTTTTACTTTTTAGTTCATGGTACCAAGTAAGGACTTGGGTTCTTTGTATGATGTTTAGTTACCGAGTTAAGTTTTAGATTTATTATTCATAGTTTTGTTGTACAATTTCAGTGTTTTAGAGACCAATTGTACTACGCTTATCCTAAAATCAGACCTTTCATGAAGCATGTGCTTCTCTTTTCTTTTTTTCTCCGGTGGTGTAAAGCAAGTGCTGCTTTTTAATGCTGAATGCTTGAACGTCCCAGTTTATTGCTTCTGATTTTAATATAGGGAATAGGGATAAGTCATAAGTATGCTTTTGTGCATCCTTGGTTTTGATTTTATTCCTTAATGTTTTTAATGTACAAAATAGAATAAATAAAAATGCTATTTGTACATTAAAATCAGCCACCATATATATACAAATACATGTGCTATTTAATTTATTTTCAATACAAAAATATTATTTGTACATTAAAATAAGCCAACAAAATTAGTTACTATGTATTTTTGTAGATACATATGTAGTTTAATTTATTTTTAATATATATTTTGTATTTTAATATGTATTTTACACTAGTGATTGATTTGGTAGTTAATTTTAGTATACATGGTTGTATTTTAATATATATTTTTAATATATATTTTAATATGTATTTTATATTAGTGGTTGATTTTAATGGCTAATTTTAGTGTATATTTAGCACAGTTGCTAGATAAAATGTTAGAAGATAAAATTAAAACAAAATTTTAATTTTAGAACATAAAATATATTTATCTCCTGTTTTAAATAATTAGTAATGTCAAGACCAATTTTTTGACAATTAGGGGCCGTGAAAAATGTTCCTTTCTTTTTTCTTCTTATAATGCATTTTGTAGTGGAATATTAATAACAATTTAACCGAGTATAAGGATATTAATTTTTAAATCAAATAAAATAGATCAGAATGATAATCGAGTTCAGTTTTAAAGTGATTCTTCATATGAGTTAGATGCATTAAAATAGTTTTTGAAATACCAGTTGCATTAATTATTATATCTTTGGAATTGACAAGAATACATTCCGTTAGTCTTTAATGACATAATAAGTTACTTGATAGAAAAGAGTTGAGATAATAATATGGGTTAGTCTTTAATGACATAATAAGTTACTTGATAGAAAAGAGTTGAGATAATAATATGGGAAGATGTTCACATATGTCACTCTATTTGTTTGGAATTATAGGGGAGTGGATCCTCTCCAGTGAATAAAAAACTGGATGGTGTGTAGTGTTTAATCTAACCATTCACCACATTCTCTCTCTTATTTATTTTTGGTCCCACTATTAAAATCAAAGGTGAGAGATTGCACTGTATTTTATCAAGTGTTGAAAAAACTGAAGAGGATCCATTTCCGGAATTATGGTATTTCAATTTCTACAACCATTAAGATATATGTTAAATAATATATGTGGTCAAGATTTAGTGAATAATAATATTGTGCATATCAATTACAAAAGGTCTACAAAAAGCTTGCAACCGATTTTTCCTGTTTTCAGTTTAGAATAGATGAAAATGTCTAACCTACCCAACTTGGACTGATCATTATAATATACAATGAGTCCATCTTTTATGTGAATTATGTCAAGCTATTTTTTTCTAAGCTATTTTTAACAATAAAATTTTATTTTTTATTTTTTTAAATTAACTCTTAAATACATATGTTATCATGAATTTTATAGAATTAAAAGTTTATTAAAATATCGATGAAAAATAATATTAGAATATTTAATTTTGTTCATTTTTTTATTTCTCTAAAATTTTTTAATTTGTGAAAAATCTTAAAATTTATTATTTTATATATCATTTTCATATTTCACTAACAAAATAACAAAATATATATTAAAAATTTTAGTCATATTTTGCAATTTTATATATGAAAAATATGTAAAAATATTTTACTTAAATATTCCACTTCTATATAAGTGAAATATACACAAACTGAACCAAAAAAGAAAAAAAAATATATATTTTGGATCCTATTACAAAAAAATTGTATTTTACGTTAAATGTATTTTTTATGTTTTATTTTTATCTGACTATTTTTCAAACGTTACATTTAATAGCTTAAATTTATTGTTTTTTGCACTTTAAATTAAATTAATTGAGTTATTCTTTTTACCTTGTAAATCTCAACCCTTTCTCACAATTTTTATTAATTATTAAGATTTTTTTACTAAATTTAAAACTATTTTCAATATATATCGTGTAATAATGTTTTTTATTTTTGTTTTTAGCATATAAGTTTGTTCACTATAAATAAAGAGTCTATCTTAATTAAAGTATGTATTTAATATTAACAATTAAATAATATTTTTTTCATATATCATTTTGTTAATCTTTCATTTTTTGAGACCAAATTGGTAATTTTTTTGTAAATTTTGATTTGGTATATTCATAATTTGCTTTTACAGATTTTATTTTTTAAAAAGTAAAATTGTTAAATTCTCGAGTTAACTTTTAAATTCTTACAAGTTTACGAATTTAGATTAATAAAATAAATAAATTTAATAATTAGTAATTTAGATTTGAATAAGTTAGGATGAATTTGAGTGAATTTCATAAATTCACATAAATATGTATAAATTAGATAACCCTCGAATATATTATATATTTTAAACTTATTTTAGCTTCTTAAATATTAAAAGTTGTAATTTCATAAAAAAAATTACCTTCAAATTAAAATTTTAAAATTAAAAAACATTATATCCAACTATATCTAATAAATTTTAGTTTTTAATATGGCACTATTTATGATTTGTTCAAAGATAGATAATTAGGAGAGAGAAAAAATATTTAATAAAGTAAAATAAAATTTTATATATTGAGTTTTGATTGCTTGATTGATGTGAAAAAAATAAATTATAAAAGACTTGAAATTTTTTTATAGCAAACTATCTATTATCTATTATATATCTCTAATTTTATAATAAAAATGTGTTATATATCACTTTTTTATTACAATTAGAATAAAATCTTTCTCTCCAAAATTAAGAAATTTTCCTCTTCTCCTTACTAAATTTACAACCAATCTCATTGCAATTGAATTCAAATATTTTCCTTCAAAATTAAAGAATTCTCCTATCCTCCCTCTTCCTTTCTCTATTTTTCTAATTCTTTCAATCACTCTATCTATTTTATATATCATTATCAATATCAATGACTAATTACTAATTTGACAATTAAAATATGCAACATCAAATTCTTTAATTGTATTAAAATTAAAATTAAAATTAAAATTAAAATTAAAATATACCTATATTATGTATCATATATTACTATCTAATTTAACAATCAAATGTGTCACATGACACTCTCTTATTAAAATTGAGAGAAAACATTTTTTTCAAAATTAATAAATTTTCTTCCTAAATTCTCTCATCTACCTATCTCCATTTTTCTATTTCTCTCTATTGTTTTTATTCTATATATAATAAATATTTTATATTAGTAATTTGACAAATCAAAATATGTCATTCGATATTTTTTTTACAATTAAAATAAATATTTTTCTTTCAAAATTAACAAACTCTCACTTTCACTCTCATTTTTCATCTTTATCTTTCTCTCTCTTTTCTCTCATTCTCTATTTTTTCTATTTTTCTCTTCTACAAAAAACAAAATTAACAAAATAATATAATTTAAATAAAAATATTATTATTAATGTTATTATATACATATATAGTTTTTTAGTTTTTTATTTAGTTTTAAATTTTCACCGCTTATCTTTTTTTAATCAATATTTTTATTTCTCTTCTTTCAAATATTTATTACATATAATTTGGAGAGAATACTAACGTTAGAATTAAAAGTTAGAATCAAAATTTAATTGTTTTAAAAAAATTAATTTTGAGTTAATTTTATAACTATCAGTATACTTTTTTTATGCTAATATCTAATTATATTTTTATATACATAGAGAGAAAAAAATATTATTTTTAAATAACAAATATAAAAATTAATTATTTTTATTTGTGCAACAAACTTAATAGTTAACACCTAATTAAATGTAAAAGCATACACGTTAAATTATTTTAAATTTTAAATAACGAATGTTAAAATTAATTATTAATAAAAAATTAGACTTTTCATATAAAAATAATAACTAAAAATCTTATTATTTGATTTTTTATCTACAAATATCTTGGTCTACTTAGCCAGAGACTTTTGTTGACCTAGGACTTTTTTTGTAAAAGTAGTTTGATTTTATAAATCTTTTGTGCCATGCATAATCTGTACTGTCAGAACAAAGTGTACCGTAATTTTAAAAAATTTATATTCCTGTAATGTTATTACGAATAAAAATACTAGTTGATATATAAGCAAAAAAATTTGCATGTTTTAATTTTCAAGTAATCTTTAAAATAAATTCAAATTCCATTTAAATGATTTATTTGATCAAATCAAATTTTATAATATAATTATCAAAATAATAATTAAATAATAATTTAAAATATATTAAAATACTTTTTAGTATACGAACTTATAAATTTTAAACACTAAACGAGTAGTAAACAAATCATACTAAATTTGTCAATTAAAATTATTATTTAACAAAAATTCTCAAAGACATGATAACATGAAGTAATTATCATAGTAGTTGGATGCCAAAACGTTTCAGTATTATTTTTTCATTAAAATATTCTATTATTAACAAATATTAATAATTATAACTATAAATAATGATTATATTGTGAGTTAATTTAATAATCATATTTATATGTGTATAATTTAATAAATAAGATACACTAAATTTTTTTCAATAAAAATTATTATTATTATTATTAATCTATCTAAATTATTAATATTTTTTAATAAATTCTAAAATATTTATTTTTCACCTTATTATCCATATCATAATGATAAAATCCACGTCAAATAATTACATAAATTGTTAAAATATGTTTAATAGCTAATATAGGTATATATTCACAATATATGATTATATATATGAAAATATATGAAAAATACGTATGTATTTAGTATTTTTTTTTTGCTACGCTACATTTTTTTTTTATCATCTAACACATTTTATGTTCATTAAGAAGATTAATTTTGTCCTTCAAATTTCACTACGCGATAAATTTGTCTAAGACTACTTGTTGGTACAAAGGAATATCATATTTCGCTATTTCGAGTGTCATACGGGATAATTTTTCAATAATATGTTGTAATTTTACTCGAATCAAAACCGTAACCGGCGCAATTGAGATATCGGGAATTATTTTAGTATGCGTAACGAATTTGAGAGGCCACTCTATAGGCTACTCTGAAACGTAGCTCTCATGATAATTCAGTTAATGGATAAAGCCTTCATAGCCCTTTTTTTTGTGTGTTTTTTGGGTTAAGGGTATCAATTGGTAGACCCAAAACTACTCTCTTGGCACTGCAAAGGTCCATTTCTAGATAGTTTTATTGCTTCTTTTTATAAGACAGTAGGTGAAAATTCACTGGTAAGGTAAGAGACCAGTATTTGTTACATACAAGTAACTCTAAGATTGGAATTCGAAACATAATAATGCTTAAACAACTCAAGTAATTATCACTTGCACTAGATCTTATAGTTACAGTTATCATCTTTTAAATGTTTGTTGTTTTCTTAAATTGGGGAAGAATTTTAAGTGTACCAGAAATACCGGTATTTCAATTATTTTAACCGTTGGATCTGAATTATAAAAAATATATATAATGAATAAATTACTATTTGTACTCATAAAAGATACAGACAAATGTACCTATATAAGAATAAAACGGTAACTACGGAAGATGGCTTTCATGTGCCAAGGCCCAAGAGTACCCTAACAGACTAATTACGTAACCAACGTCGGGTACTTTTGGCACACGGAAGTCATCTTCCGTGGTTACAATTGTCGTTTTATTCTTATATGCGTACATTTGTCATCGTGTCTGTATCTTTTATGGATACAAATGATAATTTATTCTATATATAATATATTAATTGAAATTAACTATTAAAACCACTGAAACACCCGTATCCTAGTTACACTTGAAATTTTTCCATAAATTGGAATTGGATTTACAGATCACGGTCCCTATTATAAATTTTATGCGAACTGCCTCTATTTTTTTTTCTTTCAAAGATAATGATTAAACAAAAAGTATGAGAATCGAATACAAATTCTAGGTTTAAATATTAAAACAAGACGTGCATGAAATAAGTGATACCTAGTACTAAACTAACACGTGGGGTGTTGGCTTAACTCAAACTGAACTTTTCTCAATTTGTATAAGCTTAATTCGATGAATCTGCTTAATTGTCAATTTTTTTGGGATGGTAATTGATCATTATTTATTAACTGGCAATGCAATAAATAATTTAGTGAAAATTTTGTAAAAATGAATGGAATTATAATATTTCCTAATGCAACAAGGTCTGAACCCATTAAATTTCTTCTTTATACTAGTATTTGAAATACACACACCGAATATTAGGGATAACAAAATCCCATTGAAACGGACATTCGAGATTACCCACCACGAAATAAAACAAAAATGGATTCGTCAACCAAGTGAGTAAAATTACTGTCTGTTCTTCTGTCTTACAGTATGACCGTCGGTCTTGAGACTATAGATGTATGTCATATTTTCTAGTGTAATTGTGCATTCATTCACTAAAAAATAGAACGCATGTGTCTCAAGATGTCATTTGTTTATTAATGCTGTCATTAGAGATGATTTGTATTTTACTTTTTCATACGTAATAAAAATCAGTTTATCATAACGCATCAATCATGTGTCAGGTTTGGTTTCTCGAGAAGATATTCGCATGAATTAGAGGTTGGAAGTAATAGGCGCTGATTTGGATTTTGATTGCGTTTGTTAATCGACTGGGCCTGATCGAATAGGAGATTCCATTAGAGAAATTGAGTAAGGTCTTCGATGAGCTGATCGAATAGTCATGAAAGCGGAAAAGTTAGTGGCTTTTATTACACAAGGAAATTATGAGAAATATCTACAATCATGCGGCGGGAATAGTTACCAAGAGAAGTTGCGTTTCAAATTTGTAATTTCATATTTAATTATAATTGATTTTAATTTAATTGTCAGTTATGTAAGATTAGCATATAAGTACTGAGAAGTGTTAGTGAATAAGGGTTGGAACTTTTACTCAGAAAAAAATACTCAAGCACACTCACATCCAGTGAATTTTTGAGTCTGCAATCGAGTTAATTTTTCTATAGGTTTCTTCCATCTTCTTTATTCTTCCAAACTTACTTTTCTGTAAATTTCATATTTCAAGTAATTTTATTATTCCAAGTGTTTCTTTTATCGTCCAATTTATCTTTCTGTACTTTACATTTTTATGTCGAAGTCTTTTGATTCAATTAAAGGCATTTTAGTATTTTCTTTTAATTTCAACGCAATCTTTTCCGATTTCAGTACATTATCCTTTTGAAAACCTTATTTATTTGTTTTTTTTATTACTTTACGAATGTTTACTTCATCTTTATCCTATTACCTGTCTAATCGATGACGCTTTTGATGCATTTTTAAAAAATTGGTACTCGCACAAAAGAGTAGATTTCGCTCCCAAACCACTAGATATCGAACCACTCTCGATTTGCTAAAAATCGACAAAAACAAATATTACTATAATAATATTAACATAACAATATAGTATGAAACTATTAATATGCAAAACTAATAATAATATATAAACTTAAGTAACACACAAATTAATACATATACAGTAAATAAATAAATCAGTAATTAAACTATACTAACTACATAGTAACAATAAAAATTAATTATATTAATATTAATCATGTACAAAAAAAATAATAACACTAACTACAAAAAAAAATTATAAATTCTTCGATAATAATAAAAAAACATACATATTAAAAATGGTTTAAATGCACAATAATATATTTTTGGATAAATAAACTTATATTTCGTATTATTTCTGCACCTTAAATAAAAAATATATACTTTTGTGTACTTACTTCACATACACATTGAGATTTATAAACCATCAAATTTAACAGAGACTATATTTTCGTTACACTCTTTACTCTTTACTGTAAAAAACATTGTTCGCACCCTCAGTAACCTTCTCTTCACACTCAGAGAGATGGAGAAGAAGAGCAAAGAGCAGCTTCTTATACAAGAGGAGATGGCGTGCCTTCTGCATGGGGAATGCGTGTCACACCTACTACAAAAAATTGTTGAATATTGTCAAATTTACAGGTGGATTTATTAAAAACATTCGCTAGCAACTTGTTTAAAGTAGACTTTAGCGGCAGAAAAAATTTGATGATATAAATTTCGTCCATCTGTCACTAATTACCGACGGATATAAATTTTAAGTGGAGAAATTCTTTTAAAATTTATTATCATCAAATTTTTTTTTTAACAAATCCAACGGTAATATATTATTTATTATTAATAATTAAATTGATACTTATCGATAGATTTAACCGACGGTAAATTTAAATTTTAATTTAAAAAAAATTGTTTAAAAATTTAATATATAATTTTAAATATTTAAATTGAATAATTTCTAAACTAATAAAATTTAAGTTCTGTAATTTTTTATAATAATTTGTCTATATTTTTTAGTTAAAAATTCACAAACAAATTCAAATATCAAAATTTAATATTAAAACTAAAAAAATAAGAAAATTCAATTAAAGAAGAAAATTAAATTTAAAATGCACCGTACTCTCAATTTAATTTTTGAAAATTTTTTAATTTAATTTTATTTTATACCTATACTCACTTATATTTATATAAATCTAACATACTTCAAATACAATAGGCAAAAACTATAACTATAACTATCTACCATTCTATTTACAATTATAAGAGCTATACATAATACATATATAGAATATGAATTAAATATATTTACAATAATAAATACAATTTTAGACAACTAACATGTATTTTATTAATAGAATAAAAAAAAAAAAAGTAAAATCACAACAAAAACCAAATACGAACATTTAACAAACAATCATCTATATTTTTCACTTGACTTAACTTCAAGAATAATAATCATATAGTTCAATACCTGCTGCCAAATATGTAACTACATGCCACCTAGTACTGCCGCAACCGCAATGCCTGTCCTTGCTACGCATCTCAAACCGCAAAAGGAGGAAAATTGAAGTGCCCTTGAATGTGAATCATGAGTTAGTGTGGTAGCTATTCAATATTCATCTATGTGCAAATATGTAGTTATCAGTTAAATAATATAATGCAGAGTTTATGGTCTGAATTATCAATATTTGATTGGGAGAAAAAATCAAATAAGGCTAATTAAACACATAGTTTGTGAGATCACTCTTAAGATTTGATGATAAATTTTAATGATGTTGAAGTCTCAAATTTTAATGATATTAAAGTCTCATTTGAAACAAAGATAGAACATCATTGTTAGCTAAAGTAAAAATTGTCCAGTCTTTTATATGCCATCAAAACTAGAACATCATTGCTTGACCATTTGAAGCATGCACAACTTGATAAAAGTACTCTAATACAAAAACATAATAGATAGAGTAAAAATTTAATATTTCTCCCAAGATATTCAATTATTCAAGATTTAATACTATGCCTATACATAAGAAACTGAACCACCAATTTCACATTTAAACATGTATTCTTAATTTAGAGTGAATAAACCTGTAGCAACTGCATTATATATTAGATATACTAAATATTGAGAGACATATGATGATAAAATTCAAACTAAAGTAACACAAAATACTGATGTAATATATATTCATAGCTCTCCATGAATCAAGAGAGCAGACAATTATTTCTGTGGATTCTTCCACAAGATTCCAAGACAATTATTTTTGTGGATTTTTCCACAAGATTCCAATCTTCTTAATAACTAAAATAAAATTAAATATCACAAATTTTATAAGTACTACCAGATAGAGTGATAGACTTTAATTTAACTGAACATTTAGAGAAATTATTCTAATTATTAGGGTTAGGGTTTAATAAATGCCAACAATATTAAAAAAAATTAAAAAGAAGAGAAGAAGACATATCTAGATGAAAGAGGAAGCTAAGGATAGCATCGTAGCTGACGGAAGCAAGAGGCAAATGACAGAGGCAGAAACTTGCAGGGGGAGAAATAGATCCCCATGGCAGAAACAAACTCCAGGTGGATGCTCCTCGACGGCAACGATGGTTAGAGTTGTGGAAAGCGATCGACGACGACGAAATGGAAGCGAATGGTGGCGATGGGGCTGACGACGGTAGAAAAAGAGAAAGGGAAGAGAAGTGATGTTGCAGAAATAGAGGGAGAAGTGTTCGCAAATTCGAATTTATGGTCAATTTTACCGGTGGATTTATCGTCGAAAAATTCGCCGATAACGGATAACTTGTGACCAAAATGACGCGTTTCATTTAATTATCTTACATAAGATTTTTTCCCTAAATCCAATGATAATGATCGTGCTCATTTTTCTTTTTTTTCCTCCAATTATTACCAGTGAATTTACTGTTAAAAACCTGAATCCGCCGATAAATTTGCAGCTAGCCTCTGACGCCATTCTACATTTTTCTTGTAGTGATTCTAGCATCTCGCATGAAGTAGGTGCCTCAGCACCGCAGAGCACGAGTACAGGATCCCGTACGCATGGTGACTCATGACCATCTCTTTATAGGTGAGAAGACAGTGTCAGCACCCCATTAGCTGTGAGAACCATAATTTTTCATACACACATCCAACTCTTCGCTGCATCGTTCACATGCATATCACCAATAACGGACTAATATAATAAATAATTTCTGGCATAATGTCGTTATAAGAATAAAAATACAAACTCGAAGATAAATGAGAATGGGTGAGAAAGAGGTCCTTACTCCATGGAGAACTGCTAAATCCCATAGTATAACATTACATAATTATTGATTCTATTTATATAAAAACCTAAAGTAAATTACTTTTTTTGTTTCTGAAATTTGGCAAAAATTTTAAAAATATTCCTAAGTTTTATTTTGTTTCAATTTTGTCTCATAAATTTTCGATTTGCATCAATATACCCCTTCGGCTAATTTTTCAAGAAATTTAGGACCAATTCAAAAATAATTTCATAAGAATAACTCTCAACACAAGCAAATCAAACATAATTATCATACATTGTTGTTGGATTATCTTAAATTTTTTGAAAATTTAGTTGTCGGAGGTATATTTGATGCAAATAGGGGTGGCAATGGGTAAGATAGGGTAGAGTTTGGATCCAACCCTAACCCTATCAACCCGCGGATACACGACTCTACCTTATGGCTACAAAAAAGATACAACATTATTATATAACTTGATGATGATTTAAAATAGAACTGACTTTTATGTAAAAAATAAATATTAAATTATCAATTAATAATTTTCTTTTAGTGACTAAGGATCTTTTGCATTTAGTGAAAAGTCTTTTATTCAACATCCACTTAAAACATATTTTTATATAAGTATATAACATATACATATATAGAGTGCGGGTTGGTCGGATAGGATTGAGGCTCATCCTACCCGACCCCGCACGAGAATCCTACCCGCATCCTACTCTATCCGTTGCGAATCAAATTGACAATCCTACCCGGTCGGATGGGTCGGGTTAACGTTGGATACCCGCGGATATGATACATATTGCCACCTTTAGATGCAAATAGAAAATTTTTAGAATAAAATTAAAACAAAATAAAATATAAAAATATTTTTAAAATTTTTATCAAACTTAAAAGACAAAAAATATATTTTATCTTTTTAATGATTATTAGTTTAATTTTATTAATATTAGATTAGATAATATTATCATAAAAATGTAATAGACAATACAAAAATAATCATATATATTTGAAATGGTTTGAGTTTGAAATCATATGAATAGAATTTTATATTGTATTTTTTAACTAATACATTATGATTTTTTTATCTTTTAAGTTAGATTATATTGGATTATATTATGTATGTTATGTTTATTATTTTATATGTTTTAAAAAAACAATTTGATTAATACTCACAGATATTTGTGTTCGTCCACCTCTTTAAGGGGACTATTAAATGAGGTTCCGTTATGAGAATGGGGAGGAAATGAGGATCATTTATCTTGACTAAATGGAAAATGGGACATGGGAGAGGAATACTACCAGTGATATTAATTAATTGTGAATTTAGATTATTATTTAATTAACAAAACAAAAAAAATACGTATTTGTTGTTAAGAAAATACTGATATTAAAAAAAGCATGTATGCCGTAAAGAGTGTACTCAGAGCATAATTGTTAAGCTAATAGTCTAATATTTAGATTGGTCATTGAAATTATATTTGCGTTTAATTTAATCTTTAAAATTTTAATTTACTCAATTTGTTTTCTAAATTTATAATCTATAACTTATGTATGTTAGTCTATAATCCTATTTCCATCATTAAATTGTTAACCACATGCTAAAATAGACTAATGAATATCAGACTAGACTCACTAACTTCTATTGACATGAATATTAAATTTTTTTACCTTAACTTATTCCTTAACAAATCTTTAAAACTTGTATGTAAAATTAGGATTACATCAGAGTTTTAAATATTTTGTAGAAAAAAATTGTGATAAAAAAGTTTTAATTACCACTTTAGAAATAACTATTAAAAAGTTGAGTGGAATAGCCATTAATTCATTTTAGCACGTCATTAATTGCTAAATTGGACTACCAAATTGAGTAAAGCAAAATTTTAAGAATCATACTAAATTGAGTAAATCAAAATCTATTATTCTATTATATATCTCTAATTTTATAATTAAAAGATATTATATGTCATTTTTTATTGTAATTGGAATCAATTTTTTTCTTCTAAAATTTAGAAATTCTCTTCTCTTTCTTATTAATTTTACAACCAAAATGTGTCACATGTCACTCTCTCATTGTAATTGAGATTAAATCTTTCTCTCCAAAATTAAAGAATTATCCCTCCTCCTTACTAATTTTACAACCAAAATGTGTCACATGTCACTCCCTCGTTGCAATTAAAATCAAATCTTTTTCTCCAAAATTAAAGAGTTCTTTCTTCCTCCATCTTCCTTTCTCTATTCTTCTCATTCCTTCAACCATTCTATTTATTTTATATATCATTATCAATATCAATGACTAATTACTAATTTGACAATCAAAATGTGCAACATGACATTCTTTAATTGCATTAAAATTAAAATTGAAATATTAAAATTGAAATTAAAATATACCTATATTATGTATCGTATATTACTATCTAATTTAATAATCAAATGTGTCACATGACACTCTCTTATTAAAATTGGAAGAAAATATTTTTTTTTCAAAATTAATAAACTCCCTTCTTAAATTCTCTCGTCTACCTCTCTCTATTTTTCTATTTCTCTCTACTATTTTTACTCTATATATATTTTATATTTTATATTAGTAATTTGACAAATCAAAATATGTCATCCGATATTTTTTTACAATTAAAATAATTTTTTTCTTCCAAAATTAACAAACTCACTCTCATTCTTCATCTTTATCTTTCGCTCTCTTTTTTCTCATTCTCTATTTTTTCTATCTTTCTCTTTTACAGAAAATAAAATTAATAAAATAATATAATTTAAATAAAAAATATTATTATTATTGTTATTATATACATAATTTTTTTAGTTTTTTATTTAGTTTTAAATTTACTGCTTATCTTTTTAATCTATATTTTTATTTCTATTCTTTCAAATATTTATTACATATAATTTGGAGAGAATACTAATATTATAATTAAAAGTTAGAATCAAGATTCAATTGTTTTAAAAAAATTAATTTTGAGTTAATTTTATAACTATCAGTATAATTTTTTATGCTAATATCTAATTATATTTTTATATACATGGAGAGAAAAAATATTATTTTTAAATAGTAAGTATAAAAATTATTTTAAATTTTAGATATCAAATGTTAAAATTAATTATTAATAAAAAATTAGACTTTTTCATATATAAAAATAATAACTAAAAATCTTATTATTTGATTTTTTATCTGCAGATACCTTATTATTTGATTAATTTTATAAATCTTTTGTGTCATGCATAATCTATACTGTTAAAACAAAGTGGACCATAATTTTAAAAAATTTATATGCCCGTAATGTTATTACGGATAAAAATACTAATTTTAAAAACTAAATTGAAACACAAAAGATAATTTCAGGATTAATCTAAATATTAACACATAATTATTTGTTTAAAATATAATGTTATACTCTCCAGGAATGGAAACTATTAAATTTGAGATTTCATTCAACAGCCCCCAAATCCTAATATTTCATATTGGGTCAAGGCTTCATGATGTAACCATATTAGTATAGGATGACAATTAATGCAGCAAAAAATGGCTTAGCCTGGAATGAATCTAGGTTTCACAAATGAATCTATAAAGGGATTGGTTGAAGCAGAAATAAAATTACTATAGACACCTAGGTTACTTTTCTCCCTTCATCATTCTTAATTTCCTCTCTACTTTGCTGACTACCACCATGGCTAGATCCAAAGTGAAGCTTGCATACATAACCAACGATGCTGCAAGGAGGGTTACATACAAGAAGAGAAAAAGAGGGATGATGAAGAAAATTAGTGAACTAAGCACCCTTTGTGGGGTTGATGCCTGTGCCATAGTGTACAATTCACGTCAAGACGCTCATCCTCTTGACGAGGTTTGTCCAAAATCTACAACTATAAAATAAGGCTGTTATTTTTATAAAAATATTTTTATGTAGAGATGATATTATTTTAAATCGTTAGATGATTTCACATATTTAATGGAATACATTCGAGTGAATGATCTAATAGTCCGTAATATCATTTTCACATGAAAAAATCTTTACAACTATAAAATAAAATTGAACATAAATATATAATACGAATTACAAAATCCTAATGACCCTATCTTAAAACAGATCACCTTTTCTTAATCTAATTTTGAAGGAGTCATTTTTGTTAGTAATAATTTTTTTTTTGAATTATTCTTGTTTCTTTAGCCCGAGGTTTGGCCCTCCCGCATGGGAGTTGAAAGGGTGATTGAGAAATTCCGGCAAATGCCAGAAATTGATCAAAACAGGAAGAGGATGGATCATGCGGATTACTTGACTCTGAGGATCGCTAAAGAGAAGGAGAAACTGAAGAAGAAAAGGCATGACAACAACGAGAAGGAGTTCCAGCTTCGCATGCATGATTTCATGCTAAGAAACAGGCTTCCAGAGAATCTGAGCTTCTTTGATTTGAATAACTTGGCTTATCATACTGACATGAAGCTTAGGGAGATCGACATGCGGTTGCAGATGCTTCTGGAAAAAGAGAACAAGGAGATGATGATGGATTTCGCGTCGTGTCCAGTGGCGGAGCTTAGTTCAGACAAGGGGGGGCCATGGCCCCCCCAAACTTTTTATAAAAAATTTAGTATTACTTTTTCAGAAGATAAAAAATAGTTCAATTGACTTAAATACTTTACTATGACTTAAAGTATCTAATAAATTCAATAAACAACACTCTCTCTATCTTTAAGTTCAAATATAAAAAATAGATATTTTTATTTATTTAATTTAATATTATTTTATATTTTACTATTTATTTAATTTAATTTTTTATATAATAAAAAATAATAGAATATTCAATAAGTATTAATATTATTGTATTTGTATAAATTGATAAAAAAAATTCAATAAATATTATAAATTTTAATATTTGTCCTTCTAACTTCTTCTTTACATATTTTACAAATTTTTATATAAAATAATAATGAAAAATCAAAGAATTGATACATTTTTTAAGAGAAAGACTAATATTTAAGAAGGAGAACATATAACTTTTACAATATCAACACCTGTAGATAGTTCTTCTACTTTAATAAATCACAAAGAAAGTGAGATATAACTTTCAAAAGTTCAAAAAATTACATCTGATGACTTTAACTGACGCATGAGCAAGTAGAGTTAGTAGGTTAATTATATTAGTTAATTGTAATAAGGGAATATAAGTCCCATATTGTTTAGGATAGTGAACTTTGTGTTATATTTTAGTCCCACATCGTCCGAGTCATGAAGGCTTTTCCTTCCCCTACTAGTATAAATAACTCATGTACCTTTTATTTATGAAATTGAGTTGAAGTTGATTTTCGAATATGAAATAAGCTGTGTGTTTATTTTTCTCTAGACTCTTTGAGAGTAAGAGGTGCATCCTTGGCTTGGCCGACCAATGTGAGTTTATGGCTATTTTCACCATAGTGGGGTTACTAACCTCGCCAAGATTGGTGAATGTAAACTATGTCACCATAGTGGGGTTGTTAACCTCGCTAAGATTGGTATTCCAAGCGACGTTAACCTCGCCAAGATTGGTATCCCAAGCAACGTCCCGGCGTCAGTTTGGTATCAGAGCAAGGTCGGTCCTTGTGGCCTTCACCTTGCTTTAGTGGAATTTTATTTGATTTGTGGGTGTAGGTTTTTGGCATGGATTCGCCAATGAAATCTTTTTGGTGTGGATAGTAGAGTTAGTAGGTTAATTATATTAGTTAATTGTAATAAGGGAATACAAGTCCCATATTGTTTAAGATAGTGAATTTTGTGTTATGAATTAGTCCCACATCGTCCAAGTTATGAAGGCTTTTCCTTCTCCCACTAGTATAAATAACTCATGTACCTTTTATTTATGAAATAGAGTTGAAGTTGATTTTTGAATATGAAATAAGCTGTGTGCTTATTTTCCTCTAGGCTCTTTGAGAGTAAGAGGTGCATCCTTGGCTTGGCCAACTAAGATGGGTTTATGGCTATTTTCACCATAGTGGGGTTGCTAACCTCGCCAAGATTGGTGAATCTAAACTATGTCACCATAGTGGGGTTGTTAACCTCGCCAAGATTGGTGATCCAAGCGACGTCCTGGCGTCATTAACCTTAACTTTTTGGAACGAGATCTTGAAAAAACGGCTTTAAATTTGGCAATATCACCCAAACCAGAGAGATGAGATTAGACGAGCTTATCTTAAATGGGGTTCATATTAAAAATATTTTGACAATTATTTTCTATCTGGCCCCCCCAAGTCGTCACCAGCGATTCATGGTCCTCCCCTTGAGAGTGGAGAGTCTAGTAGGAAGAACATGAACCATTTTTCATTTATGGAGGAAAACAACCACAACAACTACAATAGTGGTTTTGAGATGATTCTTGGAAATGCAGGAATTAATTAATTTGTGTGGATTGATCAATGGTGATAATAATTACTTAATTAGGGCTTTAGGGCTTTGTCTCTTCTAGCTAAGTAAGGGTCTTGCATTTTATGGTTTCGTTTCCGTTGTTGTTTAATTTCCAGTTTACTCTGTGATGTGTGTGGTTTAGTGTCTTAGTATTTGTCTTTTCAGTTTCATGTGTGGCGTATTTAGTACTTTTATTACATTTCAGAAGTGTTTTGGGAATAAATTCATTACATTATTGTATTATTCTCTAATTGTTCGATTTTTGATAATTATTTTGTGATAACTACTAAGAAGAGCTGTTTTTTGTTTTGGGTAATAATAGTTACACATCTAAATAGATGGATAATAAATGAAATAATTATTTTTGTCGAATCAAAAGATCTACAAGATAAATTGGATAACAATCTCGCTAGGTTATTAACAGCATTTTTGCCAATTTCTGCCAATTCTTATTTATAACTGTGTTTAATAGAAGTGTCTTTGTGGATGTGTCTAATAAAAATGTCTTTTTTATGGCTGTATTTAATAGAAGTGTCTTTATAGATATATTTTCTGGATGTGTCTCTTTATATATATATTTAAAATATAATAATTAATTATTCTTGACAATAAATTGAGAGATAATATGTTGGTACTCTTTAAAAAAATTGTTATTTAATTTAAATATGTAATTTAAAATTACATATTTAAATTAAATAACAATTTTTTTAAAGGTTGAATAATAACAACTTTTTAACCATAAAACGTTGTTATTATTATTATAAATATTTAAAAACTATCTAATATATTTTATTTGTTGTTATTATTTGTTATTTGATTTCTTTGCACATTATATTATGATATTTACATAAAAAATTTTAATAATAATTTGTAACTATATTTAGAATAATACTAATAATATTTAAAAACATATAAAATGTTACATACTTTAATTCCATGTACTCATTCAATAATATGTTGTTCTGCTTCTATTGTTATATTACTTTTATTATGATGCCAATAGGACATTATTTAACTTTATTTACACCAAAAAATATATTTAATATAAAATTAATATATTCTCACACACTAATTTTAATTAAAAAAAAACTCCCTCACACACTAAAACACACTCTGCGTATTTCTTCTATCCAAAACAAATTCTTTATTTTTATGCTCTAACTTCTCTTCTACTCAGTTTTTATATAGTCACTTTTCTAACTATTTTTTTTATTAGCTCATTATTTAATTTTTGAAATTTTCAATGCTTTTCAGAAACTTTTAATTTAATGTTTGAAAATTTTTTTTGGCCAGATTCCTACTGTGTGCAAGTAGAATAAAGACGTCAGGCGTGCACATATGAAAGGAGAAGCATGCATCAATTGTGAACAACTAAAATTTCGAATAGCTGTCCTGAATTCAAGTTGATTATATTTCGCCTCTTCCTAAGAGAAAGACAATAAAAAAAGGAGAAACATGCATCAATTGTGAACAAAAACAAAAAAAAAACACACATATAGCGTGTATTTCGCAGGTCATCAACAAAAAAAAGTAACAGGTTGATTTGCGCGTTTAGTCAATAAAAAATGCGACACACCAATTAACATATTTTGAATAAGTACGATTTAAAAACATCACATTTGTTTTGTATAATCTATTTTTAAATGTCACATTTTAAAAATTATGAAGGACTTTTCCTTTATGCATGAAAATGTATGCAATCTAAAAGTTTCCAATTATTACCATTTAGATTCACATATTTTTATCCAATGAAAAAGTAAGGATACCAACATATTATTTATCAACTTATTATATGGATTAACATATGATAAGTTTGTTTTATATGTATTGAAAAGGTCCGGTGCTTATTATTGATTAATATTACTTTTATACTGATTTCTGCCATGTATTTTAACTTTTATACTACTTATCTAAAAAAACATTTTGTATTTAAACATATTAAGGAGAATTTTATGCCTTCATTTGAGTATTTAGATTTTTAATTTTATTTTACGAATAACAGAAAATTAATTTAATTATTTAATTTTTGAATTAGAATATTATTTAAAAAAAATTATTTACAAAATAATGAATAAATGATATTGTTATATATATTTATTATTGGATTAAAATTAATTTTTAATTACTATATTACCCTACTTTTATTAGAATTTATAAAACTATCCTTATATCTTTCAAAAACCCTAACCCTAACACCCTAACATAATCTTAGCTGCCACCCCTTTCACTCTAACACACCCACATGACAGAAAGGGAAAGAAAAGAGAGAGGGAGCAGCGAGGAAGAAGGAAGGAGAGGGGAGATGGCACTGATGAGGATTGAGACCGCATTGGTGCTGGGAGCTCACCACCGTTCAGCCGCGTCCCGCCGCGACTCCATGGTCGCCGTCGTTGAAGCCACGCAAGGAGAAAGGAGCCGCTGCCGTGGTAGATGTTGTCGTGGCACCATTGCCGAACTGCATGCGCCGTCGCTGAGAGATGGAGAGGAAGCACGCGTGAGAAGGAGCCACCGTTGCTGGGTTGCCGTCGCTGAGCTTCCATGGCCGCCGCCGGCGAGCTTCGGAGAGAGAGTTCGTGTGGTCGTGCCTCCACGGTCGCAGATCTGTCACCACCGTTGAGCCAGATTCGTCACCGCTGTTTCTGCCACCATCGTCGTCATTTGGTTGGTCACCAGCAATAGTCGCCGCTGCTGGAGCTTGCCAGAATCAACTGTTGGAGCTGTCGCTACTCTGTTCTTAGTTTCTTTTTGATACAGTAAGTTGTATTGCTCCGAGAACCTTTTAATCGCTGTTCCGTTATATATTACTGAGGTTTCTATGGCGTCATTACAATAGGGTTGAGTTTCAGTTCTTACATATCGCGTTTGAAGTTGCCATTGTTATTGTGTGGTTGCGGCTGCCGCTGCTGCAGGCTGGTAAAAAGGTGTTTTGCACGTTTTATAGCTTTCGGGTTTCGACTATTCAATGTAGGAGCATTTTCTTAAACTCATTTTACTTTTAAGAATTGTTACAAGTCAATATTAATATGAAAAGTATATCTTTATGATTTCATAAGTCTTATGGATTGAACTGAGTTGTTTTGGATAAATGATTGATTTATTGACTAATTAAATTAGTTTTTTTGAATTGTGATATAATGATTATTGAGCGTCTGAACGCGCATTGATAATTGAGGTTGAATTATTGTGATTTACTGGATTGGTTGTTCGAATTATGGGTTTTTGTTAATTTTCCTTGAGTTGAGTTGGAGATTGTTGAGATAATGATTTATTGAAAATGATTTGAATGACCGAGAGATATTTGGTTTGGTGGTTGGGACTCTTGAAGAGTGGTAAAGTCCAAATTTTAGAGAAGATACTGCCAAAATTTTATGAGAAATTGAAAGTTTTATTTTAGTTAAAATTGATTAAAAAATTATTTTATTTGATTTTGATAATACTAAAGGAAGGAGTATGTTTTGAGGTGTTTTAGCAAATTTTTAAGTATTGTTGAAGAATAAGTGATTATGTTTTAATTAGGATTTATAATTGGCAATTTCAAATGGTTTTAGATCTTTTGGAAAGAGTTTTTGAATTTAAAGTGAAGTTAAAGTTAGTTTTGGAAAATTAGTTTTGGAAACTTGTTTTAAAACGAATGTGAGTTTTATCGAATTAAATTTAGTCTAAGAGTTATGTTCTTAGGATTTTAAAGGGATATGAAGAAACGAATTATTGAAGTCTGTTAAATGATTTTTGAATATTTTGAAAGGAGTTTAAATTTAAAATTGGTTTAAAAGGAAAAGGATTCGAGAGAAAGGTGTTAAATGGTGCATTGTAAGGAAGGTGGGAATATTTTGAACTTAAGAATCAAATTGAAATCGGTTTGAGGATTATCCTTATGATTGAAAAGTGTGACAAGGCGCGTATTCCCTCTAATGGTGATAGGACACGTATTTTCTCTAATTAATGGTGATAGGGTACATAATCTCCCTCTAATGGTCAGCTGATGTGTTGAGATTTTAGTGTGCAACAGAGAGACAATATCTGGATTAGCTACTAGACATGTCGGGTTTGACTGTATAACCAACATATGAGCTCATTAGCCATAAGGCAGACATGTATTATATGCACTTGTATATTTTGTTTGAGTGTGCATTTGTTTTGGCTTGCCTATCTGCTTAATTATAATTAAATGCTACTTGATCTAATTGATGTATGTGTTTCCATATTTGTATTTTTCTTATTTGTTTTGTATGTGTTTGAACAACTGAGAGATCCTTCATGCTGGTGGTGGTGACGCTGAGGATCATTTCCTGATGTGATGATTTGATTGTTGATTTGATTATGTGTTGGGACAGAGACTGTGAATTGATTGTGTTTGGGTCGGAGGCCGTGATTGGTTGGATTAGTGATAAGTTTGGTTAAAATGGTTCCTTAGTAAGTAGTAAAATATATGGAATGTTATTTTGTGTGAAATTTTTATAAGAAAAATATGAGTTTTAGATTGGGATAATGAACTGATGATCACTGCGATTGAAAATAGCTTTATTTAAAATATCTTCTTATGACAATTCTTAAAAACCCTCTACTAAGATTCAGCGAGGATGATGTTCTCAGCCCCTACAGACTTCTCTTTTTAGGACGGACGAGGAAGCTGATGAAGTTTTTGTTAAGTCCTTAGTTGTACTGTTTTTGTTTTTATATATATCAATCATAGTTTTTTCCTCGCTTTTGTCATTATAATTTTGTAAGAGGTATAGGAGTTGTATGATTTGTATGTATATAATATTTATAAATTACTTGTATCAGAATTTTTGTATATACGTATATGCATGTTTGTTATTATTGAAAAAGAACCTTCGGTTTCTCAAAGAAATAGCGATCCGGTATTCGAGTTAAAGGTTTCTGTTTTATTATTAAGTATAGAAGTCGTCGTAATATCCTAGCTATCAGAATGACGCAACCGGAAACGTGACATTCTGATAGTAAGGATGTTACAGATAGGAGTTTGCAGAAGCATAAAGCTAGGTTAGTAGCTCCAAATTTTTTTCAAAGATCTAGTTTTGACTTCACTGAGATTTATGGTCTAGTAGTCAAACCTACCTTAATCAGATTCATACTGTCAATAACTCTAACAAAGTCATGGACAATAAGATAGCTTGATGTAAATAATGTATTTTTATATGGTGATTTAAGTGAAGATCTCTACCTGAAGCAATCACAAGAATATGTAGTAGGAGATAGTTCTCTAGTGTATAAATTAACACAAGCATTGTATGAATTGAAGCAAGCACCATGAACTTAGTACTATAAACTCTTTACTATCCTAAAGCACTTTAGGATTCTCAGCCACCAAATTTAATGTGTTAGTATTTGTGAAGTTTGATAGAACAACTATTACATTTGTGTTCATATATGTATAAGACATTATCATCAGAGGAAACAAAAAGGAGGTCATTATTGAAGTAATTCAGAGGCTAAATTCAGCTTTTGCATTAAAAGATATGGGTGATGTAACACTCTTATTATTAGAATGTCACACGTTCGGCTGCGCCACTCTGATAGTGAAGAACATTACGACGACTTCCATACTTAATAATAAAATATGAACCTTTGTAAAACTCGAAACCATATAAACTATTCTTTTAAAAATTAGAAATACTTTTTGTTTGAAAAATGCACATACATATGTATAAATCAATCACAACTATTTTCAATGGGTTCAAAACTAAATCATTCCTCAAATAAACAAAATTCAAATTTTCAAATATCAAACCATTTTCAATGTCAACCATTTCAAAATCAAATCAATTCCAAAATCAAGTTATTTCCAGTAAATCAAACCCATTTCCAAAACTCAAAAAGAACCAATTCAGCAATCACCAGTTTAACAAGATCAATCAATAATTCAATCAATTAAACAATCATATTCATCCAAAACAATCCAGACAATCCATAAGACTTACATAATCACCAAAAACGTATTTTTCACATCAATATCCATTTATAACAATTCCGAAATATAAAAATAAGTTTTTAGAACAAAAAAATCCTACCTCGAAAAGTTGCAACCCATACCCCAAACGCGTCAAAGAAACATTTTTTCTCTCGGCCCGTAATCAGCGGTGGCCGCAACCATAGTTCCACCATATCCGCAGCTACGACAACAACTTAAATTCATCAACATGCAGTAATCAGAACTCGATCCTAAGACACTAACATCGCAAGAACCTTTGTTTGAGTTTGAATTTGTTTTGGTATGCCTAATTGCTTATCTGTTATTAACTGTTATCTGAGCTATTTGTTGTATTTGCTTTTTAATTGTGTTTTTCTTGTTTGCATTGTATATATTTGAACAACTGAGAGATCTCTCATGCTGGTGGTGGTAAAGCTGAGGGTTGTTTCCTAATGTGATGTTTTATTATTGATTTGATTGAATTGCTTGGGGAAGAGGCCGTGGTTGATTATGTGATGGACCGAAGGTCGTGATTCGTTTCTAATTATGATTTAGTAAAGTATGAAATATCAAGCTGGTTCAGCATAAACTTAATGAACCTATGTTTGAAACAGGTTGGTCATTTATACTGTTAGAAAACTTTTAACATTCTTTTATAAGAAAAGTGAGTTTTGGATTTTCTAGATAATTAACAAATTTCTTTTAAAAGGTTTTTGAATTTTTTTATGATTAAACCGTCGGTTTTCAAAAGATTCATAAGACAACGATAATCATCACTGAGCTTGAAAACAGTTTTCTTATTAAATATCTTCTTATGACAATTTTGAAACTCCGTTATGAGATCGTGTGATTAGGTTCTCACCCCCTATATATAGCTTTATCTTTTTAGAAAATGGATGAAGAAGCTTACGAAGAATTTAAGCGTGTTTTGCTTATATGATTTTGTTGTTATATTAGTTTAGTTGTTATTTATTTATCCCTCGCCATTAATATTATATTTTGTAAAGAGGGTAGAAGTTTTGATGGTTATGTTTGTAAGTTATGGTATAAAAAACTTAGTTATTGTGTATGTGTATATATATATATATATAAGTAGTTGTGATTGATTTATACATATGTATGTGCGTGATACGGCCTAGCCCAGCAAGGCATGGAGACCGACCCGACCTGGAGACCTAACGACCCGTTTGGGCGGGTCATCGTACCCGCCTGTCTGGCGATCCGGCCACGCGCCCTCCTTGCCAGCTGCATAACAGTTGGGGAGAAGGAAACTCCTTGGAAGGAGGCCTTCGCCTATGGGCCCACTTCTCTGGCAAGGTATATAAGGGGAGGGTCCTACCCCTCCCCCAAGGTATGTCACATACATCACCTTTTTCCATTTTTTTCCTGCACACCTGACTGACTAGAGCGTCGGAGTGTCTTTGCAGGTGACACTCCCCTCTTCACTTAAAGAGCCCGGGAGGTCAGCTACTCCAGCTTTACCCCCGCAACCCAGAGTCAGGCGACACCCCACCTTATCCACCTGAGGACCTCTCCGAACCGTCCGGTACCCGAGCTACCGTACATTGACGCCATCTGTGGGAAATATGCCTGAATGGACGTTGTACTGGGTCCTGGAGAACCAGGCCGCGGGGCCGAGCACAGAGGGGAAACCTCCATGGCTTCCTCCCGGGAGCGCACGAGGTCCCCCCATGATGACCCGAGACGTCTTCACGATATCAAGAGAGACGCCCCTTTGGGGGAACAGGCAACAATAGCGCCAGAATAGCGCAGGAATTGCGTCACAAGATGCAGAACCTGGAGCGCCAGCTGGCAGATCAGGAACATCGTCAACAGACTCCTGAACCAAGCTATTCCCGTTCTCCTCCGAGAAGTCACTCCCGGCGAACGCCTAGCCCACGATATGAATCCGAACGCATCCGGGAGGAAGAAGGACGTCCAAGAAGACGTCGTGACCCCGTGAGATACACCCGGCCTAAAAGAAGACGCGCCACAGAGCAGAACCAGGAAGACAGCGGAGAAAGGCCGAGGAGAACGCGGCGACCCGTGATAATGGGCGCAACCCCATTTCATCATTCCATCCTTGAGGTCCGGCTACCAAAGCATTTTGATAAGCCGACGGACATGAGGTACGACGAAACCCAATACCCACAGGAGCACCTCACGGCCTTTGAGGCCAGGATGAACTTAGAGGGAGTAGGAGACGAAGTGAGGTGCCGCGCTTTCCTGGTCACTCTGGCGGGACCTACAATACGGTGGTTTAACAGCCTCCCGCAGGGCTCGGTGGCTAGGTTTTCGGACATTAGCCACGCTTTCCTAGCCCAATTCACTACCAAAATCACAAAGGCAAAGCACCCGATCAACTTGCTCGGGGTGACGCAGAGGCCCGGCGAGCCGACCAGAAAATATCTGAACCGGTTCAACGATAAGTGCTTGGAGATCGACGGGCTAACTAATTCGGTAGCCAACCTATATTTGACGAATGGACTTCTGAACAAGGATTTCAGGAAGCATCTCACCACAAAGCCGGTGTGGACGATGCAGGAGATCCAAAGCGTGGCCAGGGAATATATCAACGATGAAGAAGTCAGTCAAGTCGTGGCTGCCAACAAGCGGTAGCCCACCTACAGTCAACCTCGGTAGCACGGTGGTGGGGAAAGACAGAAGGAGCACGCTAGAGACGGTGGTCCGGGAAAGACATCCAGGCCATTTTCCCGAGTCGGGAAGTTCACCAATTACACCCCCTCACCGTCCCCATCATAGAAGTTTATCAGCAGATAGCCGAGAAGGAAATTTTGTCGAAGCCCCGACCTCTGAAGGACCGAACGGGGGGGGGGGACAAGAGCCTCTATTGTGATTATCATAAGGGCTATGGACATAAGACACAGAATTATTTCGACCTGAAGGACGCGCTAGAACAAGCGATCCGGGACGAAAAACTGGCTGAATTCTCCCATCTCATCAGAGAGCCGAGGAGACGAGATCGCGACCGCGAGGGAGAGGACAAGACCCGCGCAGTGAAACGACGTCATGAGCCGAAGGACAACGAGCACGACCTTACCATAGTGAACGTGGTAATAGCAAGAGACGCGGCTCCAAGGTCGAGGTCGTCACACAAGAAAGACGCCAAAGTACTGGCGGTTTCTTCATCTTCCGTGCGAAGCTCCAAGAGGGTTCCACCCATCTCATTCGGTCTGGAGGACCAATGGTTCAATGAGGTCGCGTAAAACCCTCCTATGGTCATCACGGCCAGAGTGGGAACCGGCCTCTTCAAGCGGATCCTCGTAGACACTGGGGCTGACTCGAATATCATGTTCCGCAATGTGTTCGATGCCTTAGGTCTATGGGATGCCGACCTAAAGACTCACCAGCACGATGTTGTAGGCTTGGGCGACCACTTCATCAAGCCAGACGGGATAATCTCCCTACCGGTATCAGTAGGACTAGGACAGGGGCGAAGATCAGTAATGGCTGAGTTCGTGGTTCTGCGAGACTCCACGGCCTACAACGTCATCCTAGGAAGGAAGACTATCAACGATCTTGGGGCAGTGATCAGTACAAAGATGTTGGTAATGAAGTTCATCGCTGATGACGGATCCGTGGGATCCATAAAAGGAGACTTGGAAATGGCAGTCGCTTGCGACAATGCCAGTCTCTCCTTAAGGAAGAAATCTAAAAAGGCATCGGGAGTGTTCCTCGCCGACTTGGACGCTAGAGTCAACGACAAGCCAAGACCTAAATCGGAAGGGAACTTAGAGAGGTTCAGAGTCGGTGACACAGAGGAGAAGTTCACCTTCGTGAACAGAAACCTCCCGCACGACCTGAAGGAACCCCTAATGGAAATGATTAGGGCTAACGGCGACCTATTTGCTTGGACGCAGCCGACATGCCAGGGATAGACCCCCAACTCATGTCACATCACTTGGACGTCAAGGCAGAGGCCAGACCAGTGGCTCAGAGGAGAAGGAAAATGTCACAAGAAAGAGCAGAGGAGGTGGCCAGGCAGACGGCCAGCCTCCTCGAAGCAGGATTTATTTGGGAACTCGACTACTCGACCTGGCTGTCGAATGTAGTTCTAGTGAGAAAACACAAAGGAAAATGGAGGATGTGTGTGGATTACTCTGATCTCAACAAGGCATGCCCCAAGGACTGCTACCCCCTACCCAACATTGATGCGCTCGTCGACGCGTAGGCGGGATATCGGTATCTGAGCTTTATGGATGCTTATTCTGGCTACAATCAGATACCGATGCACCGGCCAGACGAAGAGAAAACAGCATTCATAACGCCGGGGGGAATATATTGCTACAAGGTAATGCCGTTCGGCTTGAAGAACGCCAGAGCCACGTACCAAAGGTTAATGAACAAGATATTCAGCGACCTCATAGGCAAAACGGTGGAAGTATACGTGGATGATATCCTTGCAAAGACCACCCGGCCTGAGGACCTCTTAAGCGACCTAGGAAATGTGTTCGCTTCCCTCCGACAACACGGCATGAGGCTCAACCCACTCAAGTGTGCCTTTGCCATGGAAGCAGGAAAGTTCTTAGGGTTTATGATAACCCAAAGAGGGGTGGAGACCAACCCTGAAAAGTGTCAAGCAATACTCCAAATGAAGAGCCCAGGCTGTGTCAGGGATGTTCAGAGGTTGTCAGGAAGGCTCACCGCACTATCCCGTTTCCTCGGGGCATCGGCTGCGAAGGCCCTGCCATTTTTCAACTTGATGAGAAAGGGGATAGCATTTGAATGGACCCCGGAGTGTGAGGAAGCATTCAATCATTTCAAAGAGATTCTTGCAACATCACCTGTCCTCGGGAAGCCCAAGGTCGGAGAACCACTCTACCTGTACTTGGCCATAACGGATGAAGCGATGGTGGCGGTTTTGGTACATGAAGAAGGGAAGGTTCAGCAACCAATTTACTTTGTGAGCAAAGTACTGCAAGGAGCAGAATTGAAATACAGTAAATTAGAGAAGTTGACACTTGCACTCCTGACCTCTTCCCGTAGATTACGACAGTACTTTCAAGGTCATCAGGTAGTCGTGAGGACAGACCAGGAAATTCATCAGATACTCCAGAAACCTGACTTAGCGGGAAGAATGATGACTTGGGCCATCGAGCTGTCCCAGTACGACCTGCAGTATGAACCCAGGCATGCGATTAAGGCACAGGCCATGGCCAACTTCTTGGTAGAAGTAACAGGGGATCCAACCGAGACAACGAGCATACGGTGGAAGTTCCACGTAGATGGGGCCTCCAACCAGACATTCGGAGGTGCCGGAATCATCCTGGAAAACCCCGCTGGAGTCATATATGAACAGTCGATCAAGTTCAAGTTCCTGGTGTCAAACAATCAAGCGGAGTACGAGGCCCTTCTGGGCGGCTTAATCTTAGCACGGGAAGTCGGAGCCACAAGGCTAGAAGTGTGCAGTGACTCGCAGGTCGTCACTTCTCAGGTCAACGGGACCTACCAAGCTAGAGACTCTCTGTTACAGAAGTATCTGGAGAAGGTCAAAGAGTTTAGCAAACAATTTGAGGAGGTCACGGTCCAACACGTTTCGAGAGAAAGGAACACACGGGAAGACCTCCTGTCCAAGCTAGCAAGCACAAAACCAGGGGCCGGCAACCGGTCTTTCATTCAGGGTTTGATAAAAGAGCCAGCGGTCACCCTCCACTTGACAAAGGTAGACCCCTCTTGGATGGACCCGATCACTGACTTCTTGAAAAGCGGTAAGACCCCTGAGGATGAGAAGCCGGCCAGAGTGTTGAGAAGGGAGGCAGCCAAATATGCAATCATACAAGGTCAGTTGTTTAAGAAGGGACTCAGCCAACCCTTGTTAAAATACATGCATCCCGACCAAACGGACTATGTGCTCAGGGAGGTCCATGAGGGGTGTTGCGGTCACCATATCGGGGGCAAAGCTCTAGCAAGAAAGCTCATCAGAGCTGGTTATTACTGGCCATCAATGATGAAGGACTCCAAATAATTTGTAAGGAAATGCATCAAGTGCCAGGAGAACGACAATTTCCACAAAGCGCCGGCAACCAAGCTAATCCTGCTAATGTCCTCCCGACCTTTCTCACATTGGGGAGTCGACCTCCTGGGACCTTTCCCGGTCGGTCCAGGGTAAGTCAAGTACCTTATAGTTGCTATCGACTACTATACCAAGTGGATAGAGGCTGAGCCATTGGCCAGCATATCCTCATCCAATTGTCAGAAGTTCATGTGGAGGCAAGTGTTAAATCGATTCGGCATCCCTGAGGTCGTTATCTCTAATAACGGGACACAGTTCACTGATAAGAAGTTCGCAGAGTTCCTCACCGGTTTGGGCATAAAGCAAAAGTTCTCATCTGTGGAACATCCCCAGACGAACGGCCAAGTTGAAGCTGCGAATAAGGTCATCTTGTTAGGCCTCAAAAAGCGGCTTGATAAGAAAAAGGGAGCATGGGCCGATGAACTCGCCTCCGTCCTCTGGTCCTACCGCACAACCCAGCAGTCGTCCACAGGAAAAATCCCATTCCGCCTGACATACGGGGTGGATGCTCTAATACCCGTAGAGGTCGGCGAGCCGAGCCCACGGTTGCTTCTGGAAGGAGTAGAGGAAGCTGTAGAGAAAGACCTAGTAGACGAGGCTAGAGAAATAGTCCATTTGTCAGAAGCAGCGTTGAAGCAAAGAATGGCACTACGCTACAACACCAAAGTACTCAGGAGAGAATTCGAACAAAATGACCTGGTCCTGTGACGCAACGACATCGGGATGCCGACTCAAGGAGAAGGTAAGCTAACAGCTAACTGGGAAGGCCCTTACAGGGTCAAATAGGTGATTGGTAAGGGCGCCTATAAATTGGAAAGACTCAATGGCAAGGAAGTCCCGGAACGTGGAACGCGGGTAACTTAAGAAGATTTTATTCTTAGTCCAAACACGCTGAATAGGTGACCTGACCAGCTCAGTAAGACTCGTGTTTCTCGCTTTATCACCAAATAATTTACTTCTGTTAAATACCTATCATTGCAATAGACTTGTTCACTTGCCGATTAATGTTCACTTGTTAATATTCACTTGTTAAATTTACTTTTCCCCATTTATACATCCCACGACAACAAATTTCTTACGATAATGCTAAACGAGGCAACGACACGGTACCCCAGGACTGATCACCCCGGAAACCAACTAAGTTAACGCCATAACAAACGGCTACAGCGATAGTGAAGCCACGACTTGGCTTCGTCAAATTACCAACGTAACGGTAAACAAACGCAAGCGACAAGCCAATACCAACAAAACGGTAATAAAGTAGAACGAAAACGCATAACCAAGTAAGCGAGGAAAAGCAATAATCATAAGCCGACCAGGCGACTACTATAGCAGTTCAAAGTTGCAAGATCCAACATGCACAACAGCAAAGTTTACCAAACTACGCGACAACGTCTACAGAAACAAAAAATTACAAGATTCATACGAGTACAGAGATCACTTTTTCGGCATATCGACAATCTTGCCGTCCTTGATTGTTTTGAAAACACCGATTGCCGACGTGTCGAAGTCAGGAGCCACGAGCTTCACTTGGGATTTAAGGTCCTCTTCGGTCATCAAGATGGTGTTCTTCTCTTGTTTTATGGTCTCTTTGTACTTCTTTTTATATTCTTCAGCTTCGGATTCAGCAGTCTTGGCCAATGAGGCGGCCTCGTCGAGTTCCTTTTCCAAAGCAACGACCCGACCCTGAGCAGCGTTGAGCTGGCTCTCCAGAGTCAGCTCCCGCTCGGTCAGCCGGGAAACAGCTGCATCAGAAGTCTTCAATTTTTCCTCAGTGACTGTGGCCTTCTCCTCGGCAGCTTTGAGCTTCTCATCTTCTTTGGACAGGTGCTCCCGAAGTGTTTCAACTTGCACTTTAAATTGATTGTTGGCCTTGACAGAGGACTTGAGCTTCCTCTACACCAACTGCATTCCTGACAGCTCAAACTTGGCCTTCCTGGCTATGGTGGCGCCACGAAGAAGAGAACGATACATCCACCTCACCTGCCCAGGAAGATCCGAGCCATGGAAATATTCCTCTGTGCCAGGAAGCAGCTGCGTGTCTATAAAGTTCCCGGCATCAAAATTCCTCTCCATCACAGTGAGGGCTCCTTCAGGACTGGAGGACGGCTTCCTCCTCTTTGGGTTGTGGATAATCTTCACATTATCCTCCTCGAATTGAGGGTTGGAGGTCGAGCCCTCGCCAGGACCAACCGGCTCGCCATGAACGGGAGAGGCATGCACCTCATCAGCATTTTGGTCCGACATCACGGGGAGGAACACCGCTTGCTTCTCGTCATTTTCAGGTGGAGCCTCCTATTTCTCATCGGCCGTTTCCTCATCACTGTCGCCGGCCAGAAAGGTGTTATATAAATTCTCAAGGCCCGTCACCTCGGCAGACATTCCCACTACAGCAAAATAGTGAAACAGGTTAGTTGTGAAGTCGGCATAACAGATCAAAGCAATAGTAGCACAAGAAATGCAAGTTAAAACTACTCACAAATATAATTTCTAGCGACCTCCCGGTCACCCATAAGGAGATGAGGGTTCACATGATTTTTTCCAAAAACAGCCAACAACACATCGGCAATCTTTTTGTCCACAGAGGACATTCTTTTGTAAGTTACTTTTATAAAGGTATTGGACCCCGCCCCGAAACTCCAATACGTCGGGATGAGGCGCTGCCCCTCTAACGACAGCCAGAAGGGATGGTGACCTTTGACTGGGTGTACCTTGAAGTACTTGTTCTTGAACCCATGGTAAGAGTCCTAAAACAAGCCAAAAATCCTCTGACCTTGGGCAGATCGGAAGGACATGAACCCTTCCCTCACTTTCCCTTCTTTGGAAGGATTCGTAAGGTTGAAGAGATAAAGAAAAACGTCGACGGACACTGGCAGCTCTAAATATTCACACACCATCTCGAAACAGCGGATGGAAGCCCAACTGTTCGGATGCAACTGCGACGGCGCCACGGAGACTCGATTAAGGAGCGCCATTTGAAAAGAAGAGAAAGGAATACGAACCCCCAGTTGGGTAAACATTGCCTTGTAGAACCAGATCCAGTCGGCAACTCGGGGGGAGTGGAGGTTGAGTTCATATAACCGTTCACTAGGAACGGGGACGAAAACATCATAGTTAGACTCCTCTTCGGTCCCGCCGCACAAGTACTCGGCTTGACGGAACTCGGTCAGCTCCTCCTCACCCATTTGGTTCGGGGAGTCCTTTACGTCGGAGGTTACCCAAGCATATCGGTCGTAACCCGTGCTTGAGGAGGAAGATTGCGAAACGTGACGAGGCATACCTACAGTGGGGGCACCACTCGGTTAGTCTACGAGGTCGGGAGTTCGAAAAAGGTCCAGAAACTACATTTAGCCTACTCAACAACTGCAACCAAGCACGACCGAAGCCAATCCTAAGTAAATGCCTAAATACAAATGCCCTGGAGTGGTAACCCCCCTAATGCACCTACCTAACACCAATGTCATTCAACATACAAGTCAAATCAGAAAAATTGCATGCATACAGAGCATAGACAATGAAGATAAAACAAACATGAAACAAAGAGTGAGAAATGAGCGCTTACCAGGATAGTTGCAGAGATTCGAAAGGAGGCAAGAAGGGGCGAATGCACAAGGGCACAGAAATAGCAGCAGGAGATTCGAGAGGGAAGAAGGTGGAAGTAGAAAGAACAAGGAAATGAAGTGGAAGCGAAATACAAAACTGACTGGGGGATTAGGAAACTGACTCAAGAAGCGCGAAAGGCAAAGGGCAAAACAGTCTTTGCACGCAGGATTTTGAAATAACCCATTATGAGCATTAAATGCTTGATGCGAAGAACGAGGCGACAAAAGGTTATCTCCAGCAACAAACAGACACGCACGCAAGAGGCACGTCCTCTCCACGAGCGGCCGACCTAGCAACAACGCACGAGAGAAAACATAACGCGCCACCAACGGCGCTCACTAGGGGTGGCAGTAGAACCCGAACCCGCGGGGCGGTTTATATCGGGGTGGGTAGTTGAACGTGGCAGAGAGGGGTCGGGTTCAGGATAAACCCGCCCCTACCCGCCCCGGTGTGCACATATATAAATACATAATTTTTTGGATTAGGGTTCAGTCTTCATATCTCACCCACCGCCACTTACCTTTAGTTCCCAAATCCCAACCCTCAACTCACACCTCTGCAGACTTCATCTCTTCTCCAAGGACGCCGCCCTTTTCAGCTCTTCTCCAAGGCCGACCGCCTCTGCTCAGCTGCACCAGACAACCAGTCAGTCACCGTCAAATCTCGCCCGTCACTGCAGCCAGCCGGCGTCGTCACAGCCACCATCGGTCACCTTGTCGCTGTCCCTCATCGAGCTCACATCGGCGTCGCTCCCACTTTTCTCCTCAGCGTCACTATTCTCACCGTCACTGTCCTCGCCGGCTCGCCCTTCCAGTCTGCGATCTCTGGTCTCTGCTCGCCTCTCCCTCATCGTCTTTCTGCTAACTGGTAAGCACTCCTCTCCGACTCTCTTCTTCAGTTTTTTTTAAGTTAATTTTTATGATTTATTTTTTATGTTAAAATAGTTAAACTAGACTCATAATATTATTTATGATTGTTGTTGATAGTTGATAATCTGATTTTGTGGTGTTGATGGTTGATTTTGTGATGTTAATTGTTGATGTTTTGAATTCTGATTTTGTGTTGTTGATGTTTTAAATCTGTGAATCTGATTTTTTATTTTGTGTTGTTGATGTTTTAAATCTATAAAACTGTAAATCTGATTTTTTTTTATTCATTTCATCTGCAACAATTTTCCTTTTGGATGCAACATGCAGTTATGGATTATGTTGCTTTTCAGTTATAAATGAATAGGGCAAGACATATGGTGCTAAAGCTTTTTTTTTTCATTTTCATAAGAAATATTACTTGAAACTACACTCCTAAAAGATTCCTACAATGCTTTCCTGATCAAACTCCCATTTTTTTAATTTAATTCTGTGTATTATTTTTATGATTATGTCTTGTTCATTATTTTTCTCATTCAATTGTGTTGATTTTCATTCCTTCCTTCGGCTTCATTTCTTTTCTGTCGCTCATTTGATTTGTCCGTATTATTCCTATTATATCTCGTGATCTGATTAGCTTGTATTTAGCATGTTGTGTGGAAAATTGGATTATCATTGTTAAAAAAACATTAAAAGTTCTCTGTTCTTAGTATGAATTTGATGTAAATGGATTTTCATTGTTAAAAAATATTAGAATGACCTATTTTTTATTGTTTAAGAGAGCATGTAGTTTTCTTATTTGAAACACTGAACATTTAGCTTTTGAGTTGGAGCTGAAATGTGTCAGTATAATAATTGAAACTAATGAATTCTTTGTTGGATGTTAATTATAACTGAGATTTTTATTTTGAATGAATGGCAAAGATGGGTGAGGAGGTGAAAGCAATTGTTCCCGAGTCTGTGCTTAAGAAGCAGAAGAGGGAGGAGGAATGGGCCTTGAAGAAAAAGGAGGAGTTTAATGTTACAAAGAAGGAGAGTTGAGAGCCGCAAGCTCATTTACAGGAGGGCAAAGCAATATGCAAAGGAATACCAGGAGCAGGTTGTATTTCACCTTAATATATTTCCCTTTTTCTCTATTTTAATGTTTTTTTCTGTTTCCTTTATTACTTAATATTTATTTATGTTAATTTTTTACATAATACTAATTAATTTATTAATTTCTACCTCTTTTGATTTTTAGGTTTAAATCTTGACATTCAAACCTTTAATGATGATGAAGATATGAAAAGTGATCAAGAATAATGATTGAAGACTCTTTTAATGCAATTTCTTTATTATACTATTAAATTTGTAGTGATGAAACATTAATTTTTTTTTTAATTTCAAGTTATTTGACACTGTTGCTTCTGTTTGTATCTTAATTTATATATAAATGTGTAAAAATTAAAATGTTATTTAATTTTTATAGGGGCGGGTAGAGGGCGGGGTGGGTATCCGTGGGGGTGGGTTAGGGTAAGACAGGCTACTACCCGCAAGTAGGGGTGGGGCGGGTAGTATTGGAGTGCAAGGAGGGCGGGGCAGGGTCGGGTAGGGCAAAAACCCGCCCCTACCCGCCCCACTGCCACCCCTAGCGCTCACGACCATTGCTGGCGCGTTGGGGGCACTGTTACGGTCCAGCCCAGCTAGGCATGGAAACCGACCCAGCCCGGAGACCTACCGACCCGTTTGGGCGGGTCATCATACCCGCTTGTCTGGCGACCCGGCCACACGCCCTCCTTGCTAGTTGCATAACAGCTGGGGAGAAGGAAACTTTCTGGAAGGAGGCCTTCTCCTATGGGGCCGACTTCTCTGACAAGGTATATAAGGGGAGGGTCCTACCCCTCCCCCAAGGTATGTCACATACATCACTTTTTCTCATTTTTCGCCTACACACCTGACTGACTAGAGCGTCGGAGTGTCTTTGCAGGTGACACCCCCTCTTCACTCAAAGAGCCCGGGACGTCGGCTACTCCAGCTTCACCCCTGCAACCCAGAGTCAGGCGACACCCCACCTTATCCACCTGAGGACCTCTCCGAACCGTCCAGTACCCGAGCTACCGTACAGTGCGTTTTTCAAACAAAATTATTTTCAGTTTTTAAAAGAATAGTTTATACGATTTTGAGTTTTACAAAGACTCCTATTTTAATATTAAGTATGAAAACCGTCGTAATACTCTTCACTGTCAGAGTGGCGCAGTCAGAAGCGTGACATTTTGGTAGTAAAGGAATTACAGGTGAATTGCACTATTTTATTGGAATACAAGTCGCTAAAACTTGTAATGATGGATTGCTACTGACTCAAGGGAAATATATCCGGGACTTGTTGCTTAAAGCTGGTATGGTTGATTGTAAACCTTGTCATACACCTTTGCCTTCCATAGCAAAGCTACAAGCTACAGGAGGTGCTGAATTTGAAGATCCTCATCTTTACAAGTCTGTTGTAGATAGTTTACAGTACTTGATAATAATTAGGCCTGAATTAACCTATAGTATGCACAAGGTAGCTCAATTTATGCAAATGCCTTTAGTTGCTCATTAAAAAATGGTTCAGCGAATGTTTGAGATTTATGAGTGGAATAGCAACTTTTGGTTTGAAAATAGCCAAATATCCTTCTTTGAACATATAACAGCATACTATGATTTTGAATAGGCAAATAATTCAGATGATAGAAAATCAACTGGGAGATTTTGTGTGTTTGTTGGACAAAATATGGTGTTTTAGTATTCTAAGAAACAAGGAAAAGTGGCAAAGTCTAGTACAGAGGCTGAGTATAGAGCTTTAGCTGACTTAGTAGCCGAGTTGATTTAAATTAAAGGTTTAATGGGTGAGTTGAAAATATAATATTGAAGCAACACCCTTGATCTATTGTGACAACTTGAGTGCAATGTTGCTAGCTTCAATCCTACATTCCAAAATCAAGCATTTTAAGATTAACCTTCGTTTTGTGAGAAATTATGTGACAAACAAGGTGATTCAAATAAGATATGTTCCTGGTTCAGCATAAATGGTAGACACTTCACCAAAATTCTCCCTTCAGCAGCATTTCTACAACTCAGAGAAAAGCTCCAAATTCTAGACTCAATAGGCTCACCATTTTTAATGCTAAATGAATAGGATAATGTTGAAGAAGAAAGAAGTGTTAAGGAAGAAACTGCAGACTTAAAAAGTTAGGGTCATGAAAAGAAGTCACTTCTAAAGAAAGATAAAGAACTAGGAAGATGGGGTCAAGAAGGAATATAAGCAAAGATAGTATAAGTAAGAATAGTAAAGTTAGTTAGAGTATGCGTATGAGTTGTTACTAAAGTTGAACTATCAAGTGAGTTAGTTAGGTAGTTACATTTTCCTTCCTATTCTGTTATGTATCTATAAATAATAGTAGAGTGATGGTTATTAGTGGCTAAGAGAAAGGGGGGTTGAATCTTAGCCCTCTTTTTGCTTATTAACACTTGCTGGCCTTTGAAATAACTTCTGGAAACTTTTTTCTTTTTGTCTCACACCTAGTCACGAGACTTTTTCTTTTTATCTCGTAACCAGGCAAGAGATATTTTTCAGTTTTATCTCCTATGCAGCAGAAACAGAAATGGAGTAGAAGAGAGAGAGAAAATCACACCACGAAGTATCCTGGTTCAGCTGCCAAGTGCAATGTAGCCTACATCCAATCTCCATCACAACAATGATAGAATTTCACTATAATCATCATGATTACATACACCAATTCTCCCTAGGAACTACTCTTACTATCCGGGACAAGTCCAGAATCTAATCCCAATCCTGAACTTGACTTGGTCACCTACCAAGTTTTCAACTGCTAAGTGCTAACCCAACTTGCAAGGGGATTCCCACAGAATCATGAAACACAACACAGATGTACAAAGGACCTCTAAGGACATTTATGGCTTTTTCTTTTAATTTTGTATACTCTGCCTTTTTTCGCTCCATGGCTTTTTCATACAAACCTCACTGTTTGCCTTTCTCCATGAGACTCAAGACAGACAAAACTAAACAGGAAAATACAAAATAGAAAACATTGAAGGAGAAGAACTTCTGTTAGCTTGGGTAGCTATGAGAACTCTGTGCTTTCACTCTTTTCTCCTTGCTTCAAGCCCTGGCTGTTCTCCCTTATTTATAGAAGGGGAAGCCTCCAAGGTTGAAACTGATGAACCGAGCTAACTTCTTCTTCTTCATGCAAAAACCGGTTCGGCCAGAGAGAGAGGAGAGGAAACCGAATGTAAAACCCAACATGCAATTACCTCTGTGTCATCCCTTCTCACCAAGCTTCATCAATCCGGACCTTCCATCTTGGCTTGCTCCACAAGAAGGATTCCTAGCCCTTGATGAGTTCTTGATGCTTGACAGCTCCTCCTGCTCTTATCCTCTGCCTCATCCTCCACGTAGCTACAGTAGCTACCTTCTGTAGTGGTTGAGCAAAGGTAGAGACGAGCCATGCTTCCAAGGGATCTTCTTCCTCTGACCGAATTGGATCTTCACCATTTTCGGGTATGGAGAGCTTGAGGCTTGCTCACCACTTCTTACCATAAGTGGCAAAGATATCAGCCACTCCAAGCCTTGGATCTTCTTTTTCTTGATGCCATCATCATAATGGCTTCATGCTTGAGCCTAGCTTCATCTACCTTCTTCTGATAGTTTGTGGTTTTTTTCATATTTCCTGTGAAGTGACCGAAAGTGAAGAGAGAGAAGAGAGAATAGAGAAAAGAAAAGTTTTGGAAGTAATGAGTGTTATCAATTATAATCAATTAAAAAAACCAACTTCCTATGCTTTTGCCTTGCAACGTGCATAGCTTCATTAAATGCCATCAAATCAATTTCAGATTTTCTCTTTCCATTTACCAAGGCATTTAAAGCTAATTCATAAAATTTGAATTCCATCACAAGTGAGGATGAGGTAACTGAAACAAGCACTACCCCTTTCCTTTCAATTTCAATTCGAACCAAGCTAGTTGGTCTTGCACTAAAATGTTATTTTGGGCTTGTTTGCATTTATTTTGGCCTAATTAACAAAATATTGTTTCAGCCACCATAATCAAAACACTTTTGCATCAAGGTTGAATGTTGAATTCACATTGGGTTTGCTAATATTTTTTCGGCCTAAGACAAAATCTGCACAACAAAATTATTAATTAACAAATGTTAATTAAAGATCAAATTAATAATTTTGTAATTAATTATTTTAATAATGTTTGATCATCATCAATTTAATTTGGAGTTTTTCAAACTCATTGTAGAGACTAAGTATAAGAATTGATTTTAGATTCACAATGCTATTATACAGATGACTTATATTGAACATTACTATATCTCTCTTGTCTTCATTCTCTCTAGTTTTTAGATTCTAGATCACTCTTTCTTACTGATCTCTGATCTCTAATCTCTAGTTAAAAGTGGTGTGGTTTGGAGATGATTCTATTCTCATCACGAATGCCATTAGATCTTTGTTACAAACACTTTGTTTTACTCCTTTGGAGGGAGTCGTATAATGTGTTTATAGTCTATGTTTCAGGGGTTTTTTTTTTCAGTCTTAATGTGTCTTGGTTTTCTTTATTTTTTTTTTCTTTGTACTATATATGTAGACTATACAAATAAATAATAAGCCATTGTTTGGTTTATCCTGCCTAGTCTTTCGGGTTGTTATTTTCTATTTTCATGTATGCTTGGTATTGTTATCCTTTGTTCATTTAATAAGTGTTCGAAAATTTAATAAAAAATATTAAGAAGTCTATTTTATTATTAATATTAGTCAATATTTTTAATTAATATTTTATTTTTATATTATTAAAAATTATGATTTAGTGGGTAGGAATTAGAATTTATTAATATTTAAAATATAAAGAATTGGCCAAGTATTGAAAAATAATAAATTATAATACTTGACTTAATTAGGACAAAGTAGCAAGTTGGGCATATAGCTCAATAATGTGGCCCAAGAATAATATCCCTTATTTGGATTCAATTTTATCATATTAGAGCACCTGAATACAACTTTTATTTTTTAACTAAATTTATTAACTAAAATGAATTACGTATACAATAATATATTGAACAATGCTATTGGCCATAATGCAAATTATTGTTTTTGTTTAATAATTAATTAATAATATTTAAAAATATTAACTAAGAAAATAATATTAAACTGTTAAACTAAATGTGTTAAATTATTGGGTAATATTAGCCAAATTGCTAATTCTTCAAAAAAATTTTATGAGATACATTTTCCCATTATTATGGAATAATTAAGGCAGGATTCTCTAATAAAACACGTGTATTATATTGAACTAATTAGTTAATCTTTTAGTGATAACCATTTTAAATAAAAGTAGTAAAGTACTTTGGGAAAAGTAGTATTCCTTAAAAATCAGATATATAAGGGAGGAATATATTAATAATTATTTTATCTTAATTGTTGCATGTAATAAAATGGGTTGATAATAATTGATTTTTCTTCCACGTTATACGTTTATAGAAAAATTCTTAAGCATAGATATAGCTAGAAAATAAATAACTATAAACTATAATATATAAAGGAAAGTACTTGAATTTGTTCAATAATAATAATGAGATAGATGAAACCCTCTGATCTAATCCCTTAGAGCAGTAGTTAACTTCAAGTAGGTTTCATTTTATTTATTAGTGGCCTATGAACTTGTCCATCCTAGCTATAAGATGGTATGTTTTGCACATAAATTAATTAAAAGTTCTCAATTTTGCTACAACAATATGGGACCAATCTTGGGACAATCCCTTGTGAAGGGAAGTTTTCAATGATCCCTAAACCAACAGCATATAGTCGTAACAAAACTAGCATATGTCTACTTGTATTTCTACTTTAATAAATATATCGAGGTAGGATGTTGCATGATCCCTTTGTTATGGTCCTAGCATTTCTTTTCAATCTTTAATTTTTCTTTTGTTTATTTATTGCTTTTGTTCCTTTATATATATAATTAACTAATTCAGTTTATAAGAGAAGAGACATATCTTTTCAAATGGAAAACCCTTTGTTCCTGGCCTATCGTCATAAAATTGTTCATATCTACTCTAACTAATATTTACAATAATAGTATGCATATATCTAAAAGTGTATATCCATATACTACAAGAATTCTTCCAAATAGCGGCGGTTTATTTGCGACAGTTTATAAAATTATTGCTAATTTTATTTGTTTATTTATTTATTTATTCATTTGTTTTTAGCGATATCACTCATCATATGTTAATTATATTTCATTTGGGTATGGTTGGTGGCTTATAATAATGCGCAATTGTTGTGTAAAATGTATCAGAACAACGACAAAATACAATCCTTCAAAAAATACATTTTTCATTCAAGAAGAGACAAAGTGTTGGATTCTTAGAAGTTGCAAACATACACAAGACAGAAATTTTATTTATTTATTATTAATAGCTTAATATAAGCATAAATGTGTCTATTATAATTTACTTTTTTTATGTTATGGTTTAAGAATAATTAATATATAATAGTAATAATAATTAATATGAATTTAGTTAAAATGATCATTTTTAAATTTTATAATCAATAATTTCGTTAGATTTTTATATAAAAATTGTTTCTTTATAAAAAGACTGAATAGAAGATAGATACTAAAGCATAAGTAAGAGGTTAAAAGAATCATATTAAATACTTCATATTTTATAAATTAAATATATATAATAATGACAAATATAAAATTAGTTAAAATAATAACTATAAATATTTAATATTCTATTTGAAAACTTTTGCGTTCGAATCTTTAAAATAATAAAAGTATTTTTTTTAATACATTATATATAATAAAAAGAGTTTTAGAAAAAGAATTTTCTACATCAAACTTTTTGGTATTCTTTTTATATAATGGAAGAAGATAAGATATGTATTATCAAGAAAGCATAGTTAAGAGAGGATTATTCTATCTGCTGAATGAAAGTCTCAAGTGCATGCCCAATTGCACAATCATGGTAACGGAATTGAGAAAAACAAAAAGCGTGGAACATGCATGCATGATTGATCCTGTGATAGAAAGAAAAGTAATAATTTTATATGATTTGATGGATAAGGAGGCTGCCGCCTAAGCCATGACACATGTGGCTATAACATGGTAGGGTATGGCATCTCATCTGATTTTGCAAATTGCAAGCAGACCATGCATGTATAAGTGTCGTATGTGGGCTCAATTTCTCACATAACCAACAAAATCATATGAATGAATCAGAATTCACAAGTAATAAGTAGTAACAATCTCCGAGCATCATTGGAGCCCAGCCCTCTCCTCAAGACAACACAAAGACCACAATCAACATTTACGCACGTCTCTCTCAACTCTTATTAACAGTTAGATTTTAATGCAAGCTCGTAAATACTGTCGCTGCTGCTCCATTCAGTAAACCGTAACAAATTATTCAGCCACCACAAACACCCTACCCCCAAAGGGGAGAACAAACATAAGTTAAGTGTGGTAGAGATGAAAATGTTGAGATTGATGAGTGGTCATATGCGATTGGATAGAATAAGGAATGAAGATATGAGAGAGAGAGAATTAGCTAGAGTAGCACTTATTGTGGAAAAGATGGTAGAATCGCATCTCAAGTGGTTTGGACATGTGAGAAGAAGACCGACAAAGCACCCAGTCAGGAAGATGGATGAGATGGAAGATGGATAAGGGATGAAAGGCAGAGGAAGACCTAGAAAGATCATCCATGAGGTGGTCAAACGAAATCTACATATAAACAGTCTTTGTAGACATAATACATGATAGAACTCAATGGCATCGTTTAATCCATGTAGCTGACATGTTATTGTTGTTGTTGTTGTTGTTGTTGTTGTTGTTGTTGTTGTTGTATACTATCAATATATATAACGTTTATGACAGAATGAATGATGGAAGAGATGAACAGAAAAGAATTACAAAAAAAATGAATGAAATTGAGAGAATATCATTGTGTTTCTCATCTCAAAAAACTCTAACAATAGTATATATGCTAACACTTGTGCCTCCCATTGTGAAGGACACTACTGCTATATATATACATTAACAAGTAATTACCTTCCAACTGACTTTCCCTCTCTTGTAATAGAAATAATAGAATTTGACTTTGGGCGCTAAGTGCCGGTTGACGTTGGGCACTGGACGCCATATTTTGTTGGGCACTAGGCGCCGGTTCGCAGGCAGGCGCGCCTTGTCTTCTCATCCCCCTCAAATTTAAGGGTGCTCTTGGAGTGATCTTGAGTTTGTGTTTGAACCTATCAAATGTCATAGAAGACAGAGGTTCGGTATAAATATCTACCACCTGATCTTGTCCCAAAATATGCATAACATGAAGTTTCTTTTGAATAACTTTGCCCCTCACAAAATGAAGATTAAGTTCAAAGTGTTTTGTGTGATAATGCAAGATTGGATTGGCAGAAATCTAGACTGCACTAGCATTACCATAGTAAATAATTGGAGTGGCAGTAAGAGGAATTTGAGGCTCATGAAGAAGATTTTCAAGCCATATAATTTCAAAAGATGCATCTGCTATGCTTCGAAATTCTGCTTCTGCACTTGAACAGCTAACGGAATGCTATTTTTTACTAGACCAAACAACCAAATTGTTTCTAAAATACACACAGTAATCTAATATAGAACGCTTATCTTCTACATCTGACTCCCAATCCGCATCTGCAAAAAAAAAATTCTAAAGTCAGTAGTTGGATGAAAAATAATTCCTTGATCTATAGTACCTACAAGGTATCGAAGTATTTGTTTCACATACTTCCAATGGGAGACCAAAAAATTATGCATAAATTGATTAACTTTATTGATAGCAAAATAAATTTCTGATCAGGTAAGTGTACAATATTATAAAACACCAACAATTGATCTATAGTGAGTAGGATCATGAAAAGATTCAGCACCATATTGAGAGAGTTTCTCAGTGGAGACATGGGAGTGGGAACTGGTTTTTGCCGCTTGCATACCAGCTCGAAAAAAAATATCTTTAATGTATTTTGTTGACAAAGATGATAAGCTCTATAATTGAATTTAAAAGTCTTTATACCTAAAAAATAATTAAAGTACCAAAATGCTCTAGAGTAAAAATGTTGTATAATTGAGATATTAAAGATTGTATGGTGAAAGAATCACTCTCTATAACAAGAATGTCATCAACATACACTAATATATAGATAGAACAATTTGTAGTTCTTAAAAATAATGAGAGATTAGACCTGGTATTTTTAAACGTAAATTGAGAGAGGGTAGATGCTAAAGTGACATATCAAGTTTGAGGAGCCTATTTGAGGCCATAGATTGCTTTTTGAAATTTGAAAACTTGTGAAGATTCATTACAAACAAATCCTGGAGGTTGAGTTATGTAAACTATTTCATTTAATTTTCTATTTAAAAATAAATTGCTAAAATTATATTATTGAATTTGCCAATTTGAAAAGATTATAATGGTCAAGATAACTCGAATTATAGAAGATTTGATTACAAGACTAAATACCTAAGTGAAATCTACCATTTTCACATGATGATTAACTAATGCTACCAACCTAGCCTTTGGTGCGGTATTTTCAACCACACTTACTAACCGGCAAGTGCACCGGGTCGTACCAAGTAATACCTTACGTGAGTAAGGGTCGATCCCACGAAGATTGATGGATTAAGCAACAATGGTATTTGATAGGCTTAGTTAGACAAACAAAAAATAGCGTTTGGAAGTTCAAAAGCATTAAAAAGTAATTAAGAATTTTTTAAAGCAAGCAGTAAATGAGCTGTGAAATATATATGAGGAAATAGTTAAGGCTTCAGAGTTATCTATTTTCCTGATTGACTTTTTTTATTAACTATTTTAATCATGCACTATTTAATTCATGGCAAACTATTTGTGACTAGACCCTAATTCCTTAGACCTTCCTAGTCTCCTCTAAAATTCGTCAACTGCCAATTCCTTGGTCAATTGATTCCAATTAGAGGGTGATGATCAAATTCCAGTTTATATGCCACAAGAATCCTAATTATCCAAAAATAAGGGGATTATATGTCACGTATCCCGTTAAGTCCAAACAATTAAAAATTCAGGATAATATGTTTTCAAGCTATTGTTCAAGTAAAGAGCTTTTCCAAGTTTTACAAGAACTCAAATAGAACATGGGTCATACTTCCGTTCCACCCAAATTCATAAAATAAAGAATAAAAATAATTATTGAAATATAAATCAAAACATGAATTAAAATAGAAAAATAATATTATCAATCTATACAATAGACAGAGCTCCTAACCTTAACAATGGAGGATTAGTTGCTCATGGAAAAGAAAAAATAAGGATTGTAAATTGGGATGGAATGGGATCCTCTCCCAGGACCTCTACAAAGGAAGGAAAGCTTCCTCCTTTTATAACTAATCCTAATAAATTTTTAATCTAATATCTAAAACTAAAAATTAAAATAATATCCTTTCCTAATTTAAGATTTAAATTTAAATTTGAATTAATTAACAGATTTTCAGTTGATGAGTGGGACCACTTGTTCTATCCATTCTGCAGCTTTTAATCTGTGTTTTCTGGGCTGAAAACTGAGTTAAAATAGCCCAGAAATTGACCGCAGCGTTTTCTATCAATTCTGCAGATCGCTCATGTGACGCGTCCGCGTCGTCCACGCGTTCGCGTCATTTGTGCAGATTCCAGTCCACGCGATCGCGTCAGGCACGCGATCGCGTCATTGCGATTTCCTCCATTCCGCGCAGTTGCGTGAGCCATGCGTCCGCGTCGGTATTCGCTGGTCATCTCCTTGGCTTCTTCTCTTTCTCTGCAGAAACTCCATCAAATTCCGCCAAATGCTACCTAAAATAAACAGTATTGCACAAAACTCAAAATAGCATCCATAGTGGCTAAAATATAATTAATTATTAATTAAACTCAACAAATTAGATGCAAATTCACTAAGAAAAGATAGACAAGATGCTCACGCATCAGCCTTATACCTTTTTACCTCACTAGATGGAGATCTCTTGATAGCATACACCCACTTTGAGCTAAAAATAGTGTTGTTTGGTGGTGGATGAACGAAGATTTATGTCCGTGTTCTATGCAATGTCTCTAATTCAGCAGTAATAGCATCTTTTCAATGAGGCAATTGAATGGCTTTCTTAACAGAAGAAGAAATGGTTTTAAAAAGAAATATGGATTAAGAGTAGAGGTGATGGAAGAGTGAAAAGCTCTGGGTTTAGAGGAACTAGATTTTGATCTGATAATTATAGGATGAGTATTATTAGTTGCTAATGTGGGTTGTGAAAGAGATAACTAAATCTCAATTACTGAAATAGAAATGGAGGTTGACGGAGGGTGTTGGGAGCCAATGGAAGATGAAGGTGAAATAGCAGAGAGAGAAGATTGTGTAGTGGATGAAGTATTTGGAGTTGTAGTAGATATAGGTCCAGTAATATATAAAGAAATTGAAGGAGAGTCAGTAATAATAGTAGGGACATGATTAGTAATGGAAGAAGGAGGAGTAATAACATGAATAGATAAATGCATATGAGGAAATTGTGATTTAACATGTGTAGGAGATATAGTTTCAAATAATTCAGAATATGAAAATTTATTTCATCAAATAAGAAATTTCTGGTGATAATAATTTTTTCAGACTTGGTTAAACACTTATATCCCTTGTGATTAAGTGTATATCCAATAAAAATAGTAAGATCAGATTTGAAAGAAAATTTATTGTCATTGTATGATTTCAAATAAGAAAAACCATTACAGTCAAACATCTTTAAAAAAGAATAATCAGGGTCTTTGTTACGCAAAAGTTCATAAGGGGATTTATGTTGAGTGTTGGAAAAGGAAAGTTTATTTATAAGATAAGTATCTGAAAAGAAAAAGCACCATTCCAATGTACATGAGGGATGAATGCTCTAGCTAACATAGATAAACCTATTTCAATAATATGTTTATGTTTTCTTTCAACTCTTCTGTTTTGTTGATGTGAATATGGACAAGAAAACCTGTGTGTAATACCATGTTGATGTAAAAAATTTATAAATTGATGAGAGAGATATTTTCTATCATGATCAGACTGTAAAGCTTTGGTTTTAAGACGAGTAAAGGTCTCAATTTGCTATTTAAACTGAACAAAAGCCTGCATTACCTGTGATTTTGAATGTAGCAAAAAAAATAGATGTATATCTAGTAAAGACATCTAGAAAAAAACATAGTAAGTGAATCCATGAAATGATAGAACTGGTGAGGGACCTCATACATCAGTATAGATCATATCAAAAGGTTTATAAAATTGAAAGTTATCTCTTACATAAGGTAGTTCATGCATTTTTTTCATACAGCGAAATTTGCACAAAAAAGTCCCATTTATTGTAGATGAGCAAGTAATATTACAATTGCTCAATATTTGGTTTACAATTTTAGATGAAGTATGACCTAATCTATCATGCTAAATGGCGAAAGAAGAATATTTAGCAGCATAGAGTCTTGGATTAAAGGAAATAGAATTTGACTCATGAGGATTACAATCGGAATTATGTAAAACACTAAGAACAATTCTAAGAACATTGCTTTTAGAACTAGAAACATCAGAAAAATTCACAGGATCAAGATAAGATGATGGAGTGGTGGCTGCAGCAACACACTAAAATTGATAGACTCCATTCTTAGGCACTCCTTGAAGCAGAATTTGATGAGTGCCATTAGATTTCACAAAATAATTGTTAGCATGAAATTCAAAAAAATAGTGATTATCTTTATCAAAATCACTGATTAAATATTTAGACATTTTTGGAGCATGAATCAAGTTCCTTAAAAAAAAGTTGATTATTATCAAGAGAGATGAAGTATCCATGATCTACATGAGTAATTTTGGTACCTGTTCTATTACCTAGCAAGACTTGATCTCATAAAAAAAATTCTGATGCAGTGAGCAAATGTGACTGGTCAGGAGTGACGTGATGGGATGCTCCTATATCAGGGAACCAAGAATTTTCAAAGATATTAGAAGTAGCGGCCATGAATGATCTTGGGTTGTGAAAGTTGGATGGTGGTGGAGCTGGCATAGATGAAGAACTAGCCAAATTTATAGAAGAGTTGGACTGAGTTGGAAATTGTTGACTAAATTTGTGAAGCATGTGATTGCAGAGTGTCCAAACCTTCCACAAACCTGACATTGAGGTCTGGAACCGAAAGAATTTCCAAACCTTCAACCTCAGACAAATTCTCTTCTAACTCCTCTACCTCTTCTACCTTAAAGACCTCTAGCAAAGTCTCTTTCAATATTTGTTTGTGTGAAATTTGACTAGATTAAAGCATGTCCAATTCTTTTAAATCTCTCTATCATGTCCTCATAACTAAGGAGATATTTAACTTCTAAGAGTGTTAGAGAATCATATTTTGACAATACAGATGACAAAAATAATGCATACTCTTATGTTAAACCTTTTGAAATTGCATCAATGTGTTCTTCCACTATCAACGTATGACTTAATATGGCCAAAGAATCTACCACATCTTGAATTTGCTTAAGATATTTAGTAGCTGAGGATCCTTTTTGATAGTCTTTAGTTTGAATTTAAGTTGTTTGATTTGAATTTGGAGGTTTATGAGAAAATTTTTTAAATCTTTTGCCAAACTTAAAATGTAAACTTGCATCTCAATATCTGATTTTTTACTGAAGCATCCATAGATGAGAGTAACCATATCATTAAGTAATGATCTTTGATCTGTCATTCTTCATATGTTGAATATTTTGTATCTGTTTTCTTTTCTGCTTCTGTACTGAATCTTGGAGGAACTTTTTCTTGTACCAAATGATCTTCAAGAGAATTGTCCTAATTATGTGAAGGTGCCATGTTTGATAGGATTTCTTGTTAGGAATGGGTATAGAGTGAAAAACGTTATCGGTTGATGCAGTGGTGAAAATACAAATGATTTCAGCCATAGATCAACCTAGGCTCTAGATACCATATGAGCACTGGCGGATTTTAGGGGGCCTAAGGTGGCCATGATCCCCCCATTTTTTTTCAAAAAAAATAATATTATTACTTTATTAGTTTATTATTATATAATTAATATATATATATATATTATAGAATAAATATATTTTAGTATATTAACACACTAAATAAATTTACATGTTAAAAACTTAATATGTATAAATTATAATGTGTATTATAATATATTAGTAGCAATTAACAAATAAGTTAAAAAAAATAAAAACGTATAAATATATAAATAATTAAAAAAATTATTAAAAATATAGATTTGTATTAATGTAAAAAGTAACAACTATAAAAAATTTCTTATTTTGATTCTTTCTATGGCAATAGTAATAATTAAATAGATTTTTTAAATAATAAAAATTATTAAAATAAAACTTTTAAATAAGATAAAAGATAAATTTTTAGTAGATTATATGATTGTATATATTAAAAAAGAGAATGTTTTAAATTTATTTCAGATGATAAATTGATATTTTAGTTATATGAAATATCACCGAACAAACTTAAAAATATCAAAATCCTAAAGTATGTAGTTGAATATTAATTTTGATATAATATAATTATTAATTTTGACCTATATACTATAAATTATATTTTGTTAATTTTTTATTATATTATTTTAATTTATTTTATATTTAATTTGGCCCCCTTCTTATAAAATTTTTGGCTCCGCCACTGCATATGAGGTTTATGACAGAATGAATGATAGAAGAGATTAATAGAAGAGAATTAGGAAGAAGATGAATGAAATTGAGAAAATGTCATTGTGTTTCTAATCTTAGAAAACTCTAACAGTAGTATGCTAACACACACACATTAACAAGTAAATACTTCTCATCTGACTCTCACTTTCTTGTAACAGAAATAACAGAATTTGACTCTGGGCACTGGGCGCCAGATTCTGTTGGTCGTTAGGCGCCTGCAATGTCTTCTTAATTTTATACATATATTCAATTACGTAACGCTATATCAGCAAAGAACAAAATAACCATCTCTTACGTTGATTACGTGAATGGTCATAAAAGATAGCTGTGATTAGACAAGTATGTAAAACATTATTTTATATTGTCAGTATATCAAAATTATACTCTTATTTCATATTTATATTTTTTATAATATTTTTAACAAAATAATCAATTATTGAAAGTTTGAAATAATTCATGAACCCTAATTTACCTCACTCTCTCTCTCTTTCACCTTTTTCTTTTTGCATCAACGTGTGTCACCACCATCACTTTGCATCTGCGTGTGCTACCACCATCATCACTATCGGCGCAATCCTACTTTTCTCTCTCTCCTTCCCTACCTCTATGCTTCTTTCCCTGCCATGCATAGTTGCTCGTCTCTGCTTTTTTAGCACCGTCAATATCTGTGTTTGCCTCCACATCTCCTTTCCTTTTGGCCCTCCTTTGTTTTTGCCATTGTCATTATCTCCATCTTTCATATTATGATTCATATCTGCCTCCACCTCTTTTCTCCCTCTGCTTCTCCTCTACATCTACCATTGTTATTGCTATTGCCTCCCTTCTGGCCATCGATTAAGATTTATGTCTCCCTCTCTCTTTTTATAAATATCTTTTAATTAAAATATTAATTGTTGTTGTTATTATTGAAGTAAGATGGCAATAGAGAAGTGCGATGGTAGAAGTAGGTGCAATGGTAAGGTGAGGATAGAGCTGGTGTGGTAGTAGTGGTGGGATTGCGGATAGGATAATGAGTCCAGTGGTAGAGGCATGCATGGAATAGAGGTAGGGACAGAGAGGTGAAGGTGAAAGGTGAAGGTACTATGGTAATTAGGGTGAGATGTGAATACAAGTGAGTCCAATAGAAAAAGGCATGAAAAATAAAAGTAAGGTTGGAGAGATAAAGATAGTGGACTAATAATGGTAGTGGGATTAAAGTTAGGGTTTTGGAATTAAAGTTATTTATGGTTAGAAATGGAGGGTTTTAAGGTTTGAGGATTAAAGTTAGAGTTTAGGAATTAGAGTGATAAAAGGATAAAATTGAAAAATACTATGTTGACTAACGATTGACTATTAAAAATTTAATGGTAAAAATAAAATTAAAACATAAAAAAATATTAAGAATAAAATTGATACAAGTTAAAATTTATGAGTATTTTTGAAATGTCACAAAAATATTAGAAATAAAAAATAAATTTTACTCTATTTCCCAATCATAAAAAAATTAATCATAATTTTATGTCCAAACCCATTAGGAGTTAACAAAATAGTTTATTTTAGCCAATAATTAATTATTGGATCACAATTAAATGAATTCATTTACTCACTATATTTTTTTAAATTAATATTTTACCTTATCTCACTTCTTTTTCCTTTTTCTCAACACCACAATTTCACCCACCATTCACCTACCATCCATGTCAATTGTCCATCATAAATTCTAAATTTTAAATCATAAATTCTAAATCTTATTTTCTAAATTCTAAATCGATTTTGCATATTTTTTGCTTGCAAATATTTTTTTTACTTGAGTTTATATGTTTTTGTTATTTTTAATTTCAAATGTTTTTTATGTTATTTTTTTAATTATTGGCTAAACTCCGCCTATGTTACACTTGCGGTACATAGCCGATCCCAAACCCGGATAAAGGAGGAGATTTGTGTTAGGTCTTCGACAACCAACATAAAAATATAGTCGAATCCCCATGACATGAATCAAAGACATTATTGCGCTAAAGCTAGGTCGTTGTCCGGAAGTAACGCGCTGTATGGCTCGAGTACGGTGTCAAATGAGCAAAAGCCGTTGCATCGGTGCCCGGATGTAGTGTTAAATGAGCAAGGATTCTCGCGTTTTTGTGAACGGACGAGGGTAAATAAGCTAGTTCACAAAGTAAAAGGTAAAGGTCGGAGCGATAGAAGGTTGAGATTTGGGACATGGAACATAGGCACTCTAACAGGAAAGTCCATGGAGGTGGTGGACACCATGACAAGGAGGAAGATTAACATTATGTGCCTACAAGAAACAAAATGGGTTGGTGCGAAGGCTAGGGAGTTGGATACTTCTGGTTTCAAACTTTGGTATACAGTAAAGGTGAAGAATAGGAATGGGGTTGGAATAATTGTGGATAAACAGTGGAAGAAGGACATAGTGGATGTCAAGAGGGCGGGAGATCGGATCATTTCTATCAAACTTGTGGTGGAGGGAGGTGCTTTCCATGTGATTAGCGCCTATGCACCAAAAGTGGGTTCAGACGAACAACACAAGATAAGGTTTTGGGAGGATCTAGAGAGTTTGGTTCAAGACATACCTTTGAAAGATAAGATTTTCCTAGGAGGAGATTTAAATGGCCATGTTGGGAGAAAAGTGACTGGATATGGAAGTATTCACGGAGGCCATAGTTTCGGGGTGATCAATGCCGAGGGTAAAACTATTTTGGACTTTTCCTCAATCTTTGATCTTCTCATTGCAAATACATGTTTTAAAAAGAGAGACGAACATCTTATAACCTATAAAAGTGGCATGACAAGCTCTCAAATCGACTTCTTCTTGTTGAGGAGAGTCGACCGAAAATTTTGCATTAATTGTAAAATTATCCCGGGAGAGAGTTTGACAACACAATATAGGGTGCTCGTCATGGATTTTCGCGTTGAGCAAAAGTTGAGGAAAAGACATCATACAAAGAACCCAAGGACGAGGTGGTGGCGGATGAAAGGTGAGGAACAAAGAAGCTTCCTAAGACGAGTAGGAGAAGAGGCGAAGTGGGATGGGAATGGAAGCGCGGAAGAGATGTGGAGAGAGATGGCAGAAGTTATTAGAAGAATAGTAAAAGAAAGCTTTAGTGAATCTAAAGGAATAGGACCAAGAGACAAGGAGTCCTGGTGGTGGAATGCGAGTGTACAAGAAAAGATAAAGATAAAAAGGGAGTGCTTTAAAGAGTGGTTTTTATGCCGCAACGCAGATAACTGGGAAAAATATAAGGCGGCTAAGAAAGAGACAAAAGTGGCTGTAAGTGAAGCAAGAACAAGAGTATATGAGGGTCTCTACCAGTCTTTGGGCACGAAAGAAGGAGAAAAAGGTATATATAGAATCGCAAAGAGCCGTGAAAGAAGAACGAGAGATTTGGATCAGGTTAAGTGCATAAAGGATAAGGATGGAGATGTGTTAGCTCAAGAGGAGAAGATTAATGAAAGGTGGAAGAGCTATTTCTATGAGTTATTTAATGAGGTACAAAAGACTCTTCCGAGTCTTGGTCGGTTATGCATAAGGGAATAAGATCAAAACTTTGACTACTATCGAAGGTTTCGAGACTTCGAGGTAAAAGGGGCTCTAAAGCAGATGAAAAATGGCAGGGTAGTAGGACCTGATAATATCCCGATTGAGGTTTAGAAGGGTCTTGGAGAAAAAGGCATCAACTGGTTCACCAAGCTTTTTAATAAGATTTTAAGGTCAAAGAAGATGTCTGATGAGTGGAGAAAGAGCACCTTGGTACCTATCTACAAGAATAAGGGGGATATACAAAGTTGCGGAAACTATAGAGGAATCAAGCTTATGAGTCATACCATGAAGTTATGGGAAAGGGTGATAGAACGGAGATTGAGAAAAGAGACACAAGTAACAGAGAACCAAATTAGATTTATGTCAGGCAGATCTACCACTGAAGCGATATACCTATTAAGAAGGATGATGGAGAGGTATCATAGTAATAAAAGGGATTTACATATGGTGTTTATTGATTTGGAAAAAGAGTATGATAGAGTACCAAGGAAGGTTTTATGGATGGTTTTAGAAAAGAGGAGAGTATGGGTCGCATATATTCGTGCAATTAAAGACATGTATGATGGGGCCACAACTAGTGTGAAGACTCAAGGTGGTGTGACAGAAAAATTTTCTATTGGTATAGGATTACACCAGGGATCATCCTTAGGTCCATACCTTTTCACATTAGTCTTGGAAGTACTCACAGAGCACATCCAAGAGCCTATGCCATGGTGCATGCTTTTTGCCGATGATATCGTCCTTATGGGAGAGTCAAGGGAAGGCCTAAATAAGAAGTTGGAGTTATGGAGAGAAGCTCTAGAAGTGTATGGTCTGCACATAAGCCATAACAAGACGGAATATATGGAATGTAAGTTCAGTCTGGAAAGGAAAAACCCTAATATAGAGGTGAAGATTGGAGAAAACATCCTACAAAAAGTTAAAAGTTTTAAGTATCTTGGGTGCATCATACAGGATAATGGAGAGATTGAACATGATGTAAATCATAGGATCCAAGCAGGTTGGTCAAAATGGCGGAGTGCATCTGGTTTTATATGCGACAAAAAAGTGCCTTTAAAACTTAAAGGTAAATTCTATCACACTGCTATAAGACCGGCTATGCTTTATGGTACGGAGTGTTGGGCGGCTAAAGGGGAGCACGAACATAAGCTGAGTGTGGCAGAGATGAAGATGTTGAGATGGATGAGTGGTCATATGCGCGCGATTGGATAAAATAAGGAACTAAGATATAAAGGAGAGAGTTGGAGTAGCACCCATTGTGAAAAAGATGGTTGAATTGCGTCTCAGGTGGTTTGGACATGTGAGAAGAAGACCGATAGAACATCCAGTCAGGAGGGTGGATGAGATGGAAGATGGACAAGGGGCGAAAGGCAAAGGAAGATCTAAGAAGATCATCCATGAGGTGGTCAAACGAGATCTACATGTAAACGGTTTCTCTGTATACATGATACATGACAGAGCACAATGTCGTCGTTTGATTCATCTAACCGACCCCATTTAATGGGACAAGACTTTGTTATTGTTGTTATTGTTATTTTTAATTATTGGCTAATTTTAAAATTAGTTGACTGCATTACTATTGAGTCCTTAAAATTTTTTATTTTGTATTAAAATATTATTTAAATTAATTAATTAATTAATTATTAAAATAATCAAATATTAATCCAACCCAATAAAATAATACTTTTTTACGAAAAGCTGATACATTTATTTATATGATAACTAATTAATAATAACTGTTTTTTACTAAAATATATGATTAATTACCGAAATATGGTAACATTTTTTATTACAGAGAAATTAGTAATTTAGTAATTGAACTTTTATCTATACATATTAAAAAAATTCCTTTGTTAGCATCTAATTCCATTGGCAGTACACATTCATAACCTTTTGCTAGGCTAACGTGCATGAGAAGTGAGAACTACTAAAATATTAGTTAGAGGTGTAAGGTGTAATAAGTTGTTCTCTTTTTAAAAGAAAACAAACTTAAAATTAGAGAAAAAATTAAAGAGAAATAGGGAAATAGAATAATAAAAATATTATTTATATATTAAAATTAATTATTATATATTTATATATAATTTAATTTAATTTATTTTTAATATATATTTTATATTTTAATATATATTTATTAATAATTAATTTTGATTTAATACACCTATCAAGACTCAAGAGTAAAGAATAATAGACGAGACGAGACGAGAGTGACTTGAAAATGCCACGTTATCGATGTTTGCTAGCACAACACGGCTTTGTTTGTCGGTTTATTAGCATTTGAGGTTAGAACAAGAGTCAATACTTGTTGGCCATTGCACATGATATAGATCAAGTGTCTTTGCCAAATTATCCACAATTTCTGCCTCACCCCACATGCAACACTAAGACACATACTTTTCATTCTTACTTTTACATGCTATGTTTCTTCGATTAATTAATTAATACACACAAGGGAGAAAACAATGAACTTGTTGAAATATGCTCAGTGGAAAAGTGGAAACCCACACCTCCAAATCCTTCATTTTTTTTAAGAAAAAATATAGGAGACAATATAGAAATTAAACCACGTAAATAATAACCTAATAAATCAATTGATTTTAAAATTTTCAATTAATTAAAATAATCTATTTTTGAATTTAAATTTTTAGGATTGGATAATGTAACCTCCTTTTATCTCAACACATTGTCACATTAAGTTGTCATTTTATTTTAACCCTCCTTTCTCTTTGCCACTCACACCACCATTAAGCTTGACGCTCCTCCCCTCTACCGTTCAGCCCGACGATCCTCTCCCTTCACCGATCAGCTGAACGTGTCTCCCCCTCCTCTCCACTTTCCGACGCGCCTCCTTCTCCACCACCCAATCCGACGCGTTTCCCCCTCAGCCGCTCATCTATCCCTACGCGCACCCCCCACCCTGTGCAATGCGCCCTTGCCAATTATAGGAGAAGAAGTGACATTATTGTGATGCAAGACCGTTCTTTTGCTGCACGCATTTGTGCTTCGTCATGCCTCCCCAATCGCCGCACGCAGCCCAGCGTTGTCGTGCTGCTACAAACAGTCCAATTTCGTCCTCCATTTACGCTGCGGATGTTTATTTTTCATGCAAATGGAATGTTTGTTCTTAATGCGAATAGGATGTTTGTTCTTCATGTAAATGAGATGTTTATTAATACGGAACGACTCATCTACATTCGGAGTTGGTGACAGCGAGAGACGGCGGCGCTTGGGAGCTTTCTCCCGGGCGAGAGGGACTACGTGCTGAGCTAGGTGATGGATGGCGGCTGCGGTGAAAAGGGGGTTTGGATTAAAAAGGGTGTAATTAGGTCAAAGTGAAATTAAGTAAAAGTGATGAGTTTAGGATGAAAGTAAAATTGGATGGTTAATAGATCTGAAATGTGATCCGTCTGTTCACGTTATTCACATCTTTCCCAAGCGAGATTATTTTTTTAATTTCTTAAGATTTTTTTTTAATTTTCTTATCCGAACAAATTCTTGACATTTAGCACCCAAGTGCCATGCGTTCTCATGATTAAACGATAAGAATAATGTTCTGTATTCTTTTTCATGACTAAAGTATCTATTGTTAAAAAAATAGAACTGATAAACGACTCATTGGATTCATTAAGTCTGCTTATTTAAATTTTTATAGATTGAAACCAATGCAATGAGTCAATTGTATATCAAGTATATATATCTAAGTTTTAAAAATAAATTTGGTCCATTTAAAAGAAGTTTGTTTGACTAAATTGATCAGTCTATTTATTTTTATGTTTTATTTTTTTGTCTAAATAACTGTTTTCTAAATAGATAATTTTTCATTAAAAAAAATTGAGCTAAAATATTAACCTGAGCCAAATTTTTGTCTTCTTAATAAATTATTAGGTTTGAAATTGAGATAACAGTTTCGTTAAAACTTAAAATATTTGGATTAGATTATTAAAAAGTAAAAAATAAAACGGGTTAAATAATTTAGCACATTTATTTTTCAGACTAACGATCGTTCAATATAAAATTCGTTAAATATTTTATTTTTCACCTGTTATTTTAGAACTAAAAGTGCGTTAATTGAAGCTCGATTCATTTTGACCGTCCTAATTAAAAATGATGATTATTCTACCACTAATTTACTGTAAGCATTTTGTGGAACGTAAAATATTTAATTTAAAGTTTTAAATTTGTTCTACCTAAAATGAGAATAGTGCTCTTAATACTTAAATAAGAGAGAATGAATAACTTTTTTATTTTTCTTTAAATAGAGAGAATGAATAGTTGAATTTGAATGTATGTTAATTATTTTGTTGGTTATTATAGTTTTATCAAATTTTTAATTAGGTCTTTATACTTTTATTTCTTTTTGATTGGGTTCTTACACTGCTTTAATTTTGTAATTAATAAGTCCTTTCTAGTGTAAAAAATATTAGAATTAACTGAATATTTCTTCACAAATTGAAGATATTTATAATTAAAAATTTAATTAAATCTTTGACCACATGTATTTTGGTAAAAATATTATGTTAATTTTAACATTTTTAACATGAAAAGGACGTAATTACAAAATTAAAAACAGTATAAGGACTCAATTAAAAAAAAAAGTATAAAAACCTAATTAAAAATTTGGTAAAACTGTAAAAACCAACAGAATAATTAAACTAAAATTAAAATATAGGTTAAACTTTTCTCGAGTCTTATTTGTTTTCTTAAGAGTTTTCTCTCCTATTTTGTTGTTACAAAATGACAAGCTCTCGTCTTTCAATCAATATATATTTATATAATCATATTAAATATACACTAAAATTAATTATTAAACTTAATTATTAAAATAAAATATATATTAAAATATAATATACACATTAAAAATAATAAAATTACATATATATTTATACATAAAAATATAATAACTGATTTTAATAATTAATTTTAGTATATAAATAACATTTTTAATATTTATATTATAAAATAAGGTAACACTTATGTTGGGTCACCAGGATGAAAACAGATTAAAATGTGAGAATATAATTCCTTAATGAAAAGTTGTCAATTATAGAATAAATTTCTGATCTATTTCTGTTTTACACATACCAGCTTGTCTGTCTGATTTCCAAGAGAATCAGTTGTATTGTATCGCTATTCCAATATTTTATTTATTTAAATCATCATATATGACTTTTCTATCTCAAATATTGAACAGTCTATATAATCTGATCATGACATATGCAACAACAAAATTTCCACATAATCTAACTTAAAAAATAAAATAAAATCTCAGTAGCTAGAGGCATGTCAAGTAATTATTAGCAATGATTCTCTTTCCTCACACAAAAAAGGTTCAATTTAGGGCATGTACCCACCCCCAACCATGCACAAATTATCTCAGACCCCATAACCTTAATTGTAACAGACTGGAGGCAAGGCTGTTTTTCGTTAAATAGCTAAACAAGCACTTTTAATTATATTTAAGAACCAAATAGTTAATGAGTAAGCTGTTGCATTGTACTCTATGCCTGTGTGCCAAAGTGTGAACCACATAAAATTTAAGATGAATAATGTTCGAAAAATAATAAAAAAATTTATTTAAACAGTTAAAATTATTTTATTTATTAATTATCATTAGAATAATAATATAATTTTAAATATAATAAATATATAATTATAAAAAATTATGAATATTATATTAAATAAGATAATTTTAATTATTCTTTCCTAACGTTACCGATTTAATTAAGATACTACATATATATACTCTCCTTTTGTGTGCTTAAAAGTGGGAGCATATGCAAAGCAAAATGCTCCCTTAATTAATTCTTAGCTGCTTCTGCTTTTGATTTCCCAGCTAGACAAATGCTACTTCATGTGCTTAGATACGATCATGTAAGAACCTACCATTACCACATATATTTCAATTGAAACAGCAATCATAAGTCATAACCTTTTATCACTTTGGTCCTCCAAAAACAGCTATTAGGAACCACCTAACGACACCTATGCCATTAAATCTATTTAATAACAGCTTTGAAGTGTGAAAAGGAGAAAGACATGAATAAAAGAAATTTATTTAAAAAATAAAAATAAAAAACTCTTAAACTAGTGGCTGTTCAAAGAATATGATAGTGGGTCTATAAAGTTGGGAAGAAGATGGTTGGGGTTGCATGTGATGGTCCTGCCCTACAAGATTAGGGGTTGGGAATCACAACTAGAACCTGCACATGTATGTCGTTTTATCCAAATACACACTTTCATTTTCTTTTTTAATATATTAAATACAATAGTTAGAAATTTTGAATAAGAAAAGTATACCATGAAAATATTAAATAATGTGAACAATGGATATATCAGATGTTCAATTTAATTAGTGTGCAGATTTATTCTAATATTAAGATTTAAGTGAGTAATTTGAAGTGTAATGTGTTTTGCTTGAATTGGACCAATTTTAGAATCCGTTATTCATGTTGTTCAAAAAAATCATTGATTACCTAGTATAATCCTTCTGAATATTGTTGCAGAATGTTTTCAAATTGAGATGGAGATAGAAAATTTTATTTCAATCTCTTATCTTTATTTGTTTTTTTTTTTTGAAAGAATAAAAAAAAGTTTTTTTTTTAATTTACCTCAGTTATTAAATAGAATTTTATGTTATTATTTCTGAATTTGTATTTCAAATACAGCTTTAAAATACTACCAAAGAGAGTATTTTGAGTTATTTATTTTTCATTTACAATATTTAAATATTATATATAAAATATGCATGTTATATTAACCATTATGACAAAAATGTTGGTTATAAATAGAGGTCCCCCCAATTGCATTGAAGCTCACAACATAGCAAACAGAACTTGCAACTTCCCCTGCTTTTCACACTCTCTTCTCTCTTATCAGAAAGGACTAAGAAAATTGGAATGGCACTTTTTACTACTACACTTCTAGTTGCTCTCATTGGTTTACTTATTGGTATCAATCTTCAAGGTGCCATTGCTGACTATGGTGGTAGTTGGCAGGGTGGACATGCCACTTTCTATGGTGGTGGTGATGCTTCCGGCACAATGGGTCAGTTTATTAGAGCTATTTTTTGTGTATGTGTTGATTATATTAACATGATAATAACATAAAGTGTTAGTTTTATACATTTTGTTTAGACTTAGTCATTATTTTTTTCTGATCTTCAACTATAGAAAATATAAAATCTCAAACACAATGTTCTTTAAAAATAACTACATTATTGTTATTGATGGCCAATAAAACTTAATTTTATAATTTGTATGCAGAGTTAAAATATTTTTGCATAGATATTTAATGATATATTACCATATCAGTTACTTACTTATAATGTTAAATATATAATTAAATACGATATAACAAATATTTCTATCACACGTAAATCATTTTTTTAAGAATAAAACTAGTTTATGCTCCATGAAGAATTAATGTGTACCAATATGTATCCTCTAGTGTATTCCCCCTCAAATGGTGGATTTTAAATTAAACTCACCCTTTTGGAATTGGTGCATGATTATGCAGGAGGAGCATGTGGTTATGGAAATTTGTATAGCCAAGGATATGGAACCAACACTGCAGCACTAAGCACAGCATTGTTCAACAATGGATTGAGCTGTGGTGCTTGCTATGAGATGAGGTGTGATGATGATCCAAGATGGTGCAAACCTGCCACCATTATTGTCACTGCTACAAACTTTTGTCCCCCAAATTTTGCTTTGGCTAACAACAATGGTGGATGGTGCAACCCTCCCCTTCAACACTTTGACATGGCTGAACCTGCATTCCTTCAAATTGCTGAGTATAGAGCTGGAATTGTGCCTGTTGCATTTAGAAGGTACAAATTTAGTAACAAAAAAATCATACGTTAAAGAATTAATGTATTACTCTTTTTAAAGGTACAAATTTAGTAAATGGAACATTTGTTTTGTAATAATTGTGGTACCTAATCTAATCGAGTCGCTAAATCATTGGAGTACTTTATTGATATTCAAGTAGAAAATGATATCTAGTCACAAAAAAAAAAGTAGAAAATGATATCTGCATGCTAAAGATGGACCACTAAATTAGACATCATATATTTATATATAAAATATATTATTTAATTTATTTTTTATGTATATTTAATATTTTAATATATATTTTATATAAATAATTAATTTTATAATTATTTTTTGTGTTTACGTAACATAGTTATATATATATATAATATATATATAGTTATGATTTTAGTCGTGTCTAGTAATTTTATATATATTCGAATATTTAAAAGAGTGATGTTAGGAAATTAATTCTTTTTTTAAGTTAATATTAACTAATTTTTTAAAAAATATTTTATTTTAATTTTAAATTATAAATTATTAATTTTAAATTTTAAATCAAAAATCTAATATTAGTTAATATTAATTAATTAAAAATTAAATTTCTGTACTTTCTCTATTTAAAATTATAAAATTTCATCTAAGTTAGTTAGATTGAATTAATACGTAATAAATTTTTTACACCTGCAATGAGTAAACATTAAACTGAAAAAAAAATATCTAGCCTGATTGCATTAGTTTATGATGAGGATTAAATGTATCAAACTTGTTCTAAATTTGTTCAAAATTGGACGTGGCAGAGTGCCTTGTATGAAAAAGGGAGGAATAAGGTTCACCATCAATGGGCATTCATACTTCAACCTAGTTTTGATCACAAACGTCGCGGGTGCAGGGGACATCCATGCAGTCTCAATCAAAGGGTCAAGAACTGGCTGGCAAACAATGTCAAGGAACTGGGGGCAAAATTGGCAAAGCAACTCATACCTTAATGGACAGAGCCTCTCTTTTCAAGTCACCGCCAGTGACGGTAGAACCGTCACAAGCTTCAACGTGGCACCAGCTAACTGGCAGTTTGGTCAAACTTTCCAAGGTGCTCAGTTTTAATTAAATAAAAAAATAAACTTAGTTAAATTAAATTGTACACTCACAATTTTTTGTTAACATGGACTAATCATATGATTAGTTTGTGTTAACAAAATTCATTCATCTCGGAAAGTGAAAAAAAATGAATTAAAGAAGTGTGTGTATGTTTTTGGTTTATTATTATTATTGGTGGACGGAATTAAAGAAGTGTTATTAGGTATTGTTGATTGTTGTTGTAAGTTGTAGCCGTGTGATTTAAGAAGGGCCAGAGTGTTTTTATTGGTCTGGTAAGTATAGCTGAGGTGATTTAATATAACACCCGCTAGGGACTTCTTCACATATGTAATGTATTGTGCTATTATTGGATTCTTAATTTTATAAAATTAACTTTCAGTAAACCTTGGGGTTCATCATTATCTTTTAAGAAAATAATGCTGTCTATTTATTTTATTATATATAATCAAATATTTTAAGGTTGTGTACTCGCTATGATTAGTCCAAAACAAAGATGAACCACTGTATAACCCACAGAGATTCTGGACTAGCTACTCTCACCCATGCATGTGTCCTTAGTTATCCTAAAGTTTCTTTTTCTCAGGTCCAAATAAAAAGACACTTTCTCTTAATTACCAGAATAAAATGCCTTTTCTACTATATCCAAATATATATATATATATATATATATATATATATATATATATATATATATATATATATATATATTTTTTTTCTTTTCTTCAGGCTGAACGAAGCAAATATTTTTTTCTAAAATAAAAAAAGAATTAAAAAACAATATAAAATATACCAAGAATCATAATATGGAATAAACGCCAAATTTATACTTAGAGAAGGGAATATTGAAATAAATAAATAAATAAAATAAGATGAACAACATAACTAGGCCGAAAATGTGTAAACCCTTATATATAATTCTGATAACTGTATTTTTTTAACAATCAATATATATTTTTTGTTTTGTTATTTAAAAAATATAAATATATAACTAATTAATAATAATAATTGTATTTTGTGTTTTGGTCATGAATAATTGTATTTTTTTTTTGGTCATGAATAATTGTTTTTTTTATAATCGCACCAAGCTATTGGGTTGTGTCATTAAGTAGGCCCAAATCCATATTGGGTTATGTTGCTGTAAGAACCCATTTTATATGTATCACCAAAACAAAATAACTTCTCTCTTATATACCAAAAACAAAAGAACTTCTCTTATGAACAAAAAAAAAATCTCAAAGATGACGGCAAGGCAAAATGATAAGAAGTCAATGTTGATAAATATGACCTGTCCAAAAAAATGTTGATAAATCTGAGAAATTCTTCGATTATCTTCTTTGCCTTTAAGCATAAAAAACCATGCTCTTTAGTCATTAGTCATTTCTCTTCCCTATCTATTTACTCATATGTTTCTTGAAACCTTATGTTTATCACTTTCTTTTAACGATTTTTCTCAATTCTATTTTTCACTCAATAGAGTTAAGGGTAATTTTTATCGTACAATTTCTAGGTAAAATCAAAACAAGGCAAATAAATATAAGTAAAATAAGATATTACATTTAACCGCATCAAATAAAATTGAAAATATCAAACCACAAATTGAATTGTTCAATGTTTGAGCGTTACGTTACTTTCTGATATTTGATTGCTGCTAGTGCCAGAGCCAAAGCTTCATTCATTTTGTTTTGTCATTTTCCGTTTTGTCATCATGGTTTTGTTTTGTATTGGACATGGCCATCGCAGTGAGTAATCATAAAACATCGTATACCACGAGGCATATATTTTTTATTATTATCTTTTAGATTTATTGATTTTTTTAATTTTAAATTAGTTTAAGTTTGATCACATTGTCAAATAATCAAAAGTCACTTATATATTATATATCTCAGTATTTCATCAATATTTTCCGTCAATTTATTGATATTCGGATCAAATTCAAAGTTTACGAGATTAATATTTTTAGAGTAATTATTTAAATTAGTTCTTTATTTTAAAAACGGATATTTTAGTCTCAAAAAAATTAATATACATATCAATTTCTAAGATTTTATTCTCGCAGACAAATCAATTTTCAATTTATTTTTTGACAGAGTAATTACCCAAATCAGTCTAAAAGGATTTAAAAAACGGATATTTTAGTCTCCAAAAAAATTAATACACAAATTAATTCCCAATGTTTTTCTCTATTAGACATAACAGATTGATCTGTATATTAATTTTTCTTAGAAACTAAAATGTATGTTTTTAAAATCTTTGGGACTGATCTGCCGACAAATGAACTGGAGACTGATTTGTCTGTCAAAGTAAACATTGGGGATTAATCTGTGTATTAATTTTTTTGGGACTAAAATGTCCGTTTTTAAAATCATAGAGAACTGATATGGATAATTACTCATATTTTTATTAAAATTTAGTCAACACTTAATCAGTAAAAAAAAATGAATAATTTTATATTATTAAATATCTTATATTATTAAAAATACTAATAATAATTAATTGATGATTACAAATTACAAAACTTATTTACCCCTAATATTTTTCTTAATTTAATGATAAGTGTGCGTGACATGTCGACCATGCAAGTGTATCAATTCATAATTTGGGGAAGAGTTAACTGAGGCCCACCCTCGCTAAGAAGTTAAGTGGAGTATGAGCGGTTTACGGCAACTATATTTGGTCTCTTGTGTGGAAACTTGAAAACGTTGTGTGACAGATTTCATGTGCCAATTGCCTTTTAAAATTGGCTTCATATAACCTATGGCTATCCTATGTTACAAATGTAATGTCCTGCCCCAAAACCAGACTGATATAAATATTTTTTTTAAAAAAAAGAAAAAATATATTAACAACTATGTGACAACGGATAAATATATATTAAATATTATGATAGTTAAAATGAACCAAATTTATCAGATTAATGTGTTTATCCATTTAAATAAATGAGTAAATTACCATTTATACTCATGAACTTTACGAATACTGACAAAAGTATCCATAGAAGACGGAGAGTGACTTTGTACCCATAAAATGCTGGATCCGTCTATCGATGATATCCGAACGTCATTAACTCTTTTGTTCCGTTAACTTAAAAACCAACATGGCACATTAAGTATTTACTTGGCTATGAGACAGCAATTTGATTTGTCCAAGCATGTTGTTACCGTTATAACATCACTCATTTTCCTAATTTATCCTCAATTATTTTCCAAATTTGAAATTGGAAACCCTAGAATGTCTAGGAGAAGCAGAGGTAATCATTGTTCTTCAAATAGAAGCATCAGCGAAGAAGGGATTTCGTCTTCCAAAAGGAGTGAAGAGAAGACTTTGTCTGAGAGATGATTTTGTGGACAGGGTATGGTGTTGCTACAATCTGGAATCTTTACAAATCCTGGGAGATGGTTCGTTAGGTATCCTCTATGGAAGGTAAGTCTTTTTATTTTTGTGCTTCTATTTAGGTTAACTTATTGTGAACGATTCCTTATTCCTCCCTTTCACGCTACAGATGATGGATTGCAAGTATTTTGTATGGGTGGATGAAATTGACGGAGGTTGGGAGGGATTGGCAAGAACCATTGTTAGAAAAAATCAAGATAGCTACTGTGCTACCCATGAGATTAATGTCACTGGGCAAAGAAGAGAGATTCAAGAGAATAGTGTGAAGATCTTGATAAAAATGGAGAAGCTCCAGGTGAAATTAGAACCATTAGGTCATGGATTATAACAAATTTCTTTAGTTTGTTGATTTATGTAGGCTTGAATCTGCTCCAATTAATCAATATGTAATTGTGCGTATGGTGTATTTTGTCCTGGGGTCTTTTTGTAGCTATTTAGTTTCAATGATAATGAATTTCAAAACTCTGTTAATATCTTCACTTGTTGTGGAAAAGTCAAGTTGTGTTATAACATTAATTCCCATGATTGTTAATGTATTTGACATGTGTGTTATTGGATGTAACACAAATTTGATAAAACAAGACATATAAATGTCGTGAATTGACAAATCTAGCAAAAAATCTGGTATTGTATACTAAATAACGAAAATGTAACTTGAAAGTAGAACTAAATAAAAGACATTCATTCTATATGCTATAATAAACCTTGAAATAATTTTAACATAAGCATTTATCAACAAAAATCTCAAAACAAGTCTATGAGTTTGATGAGAAAGTAGCAAATTCAAATTACCTAAAAGTACCAATACAAACTATGAACATGAAAGTATCAGGTAAGCACTAGACATAAATTACAAAAAAAATCATAGTATCAGAGTTTTAAAGCTCTCATTACGGTAAGTCCTTGATCAAAAAATAAAGTCACACTAGAAAATCCTATTTGCTAGGTGTGAAATTGCTGCTGCCACTAGAACCCCATTGTTGTTGCCACTTAAAGATGCTCTTGTTGGTGGGCAGAACCCAGGTACTGCCCATCTGCCTGCTGTTTGAATTGTGGATGATGGAGTTGGCATGAATTGCATAAATCTTGTAGTGGTCCCTCGACTTGCACCATGCATTATTTGTCTGGTAACTTTTGGAGGAGGTTGGTTAGTTGGTGGTGTAGACCTAACAGGAAGAGGTTGTGGTGTGGTAGGCATTATGAGAGTAGATTGTGGTGGGGCAGGTCTGAGGGGAGAAAGTTGTGATGGTGGTGGCCTCTTAACATTTCTCCTCCTAATTGGTCGCTTGGACATGGTTAGCTTTATGATAGGTCTAGGTGGCACATGTGCAGTAGAGGACCTAAAAGGTGGAGGTCTTATTGCCATAGGTTCTTCAGAAGGTTTCACAGAGTTCACCACATCAACATTTACCTATGTAGGATAATTGCATTAACTCAAATGTTTAGTGCAAGATAAATTTATTTTCATGCTAATAAGTGGAAGAAGAGAGTGAATACAAAAAACTTATGTTAGGTGAATCTGAAGCTGATGCTTCAACATCTGCAGCCTCCAAAGTCTCTTCCCAATATATTTCTTGCTTCTTGGCAGCATCCTCATCAAGATCATCAACATCCATACCTTCAGTTGTTGCTGCTGCACCCTGATGTTGACTACCACTACCTGCTGCAGCTCCTCCGCTAGCCATAGCTTCTTGCATGCATTCAGACAAACATAAACTCTCTTAAATAAGAAACTCTCCAACCCAGGCATAGGAGAAGTATGTATTTTTACTATACTCCCTGAATTTGTCTTCAATATCTCATTAGAATAGTCACGAAGCCTAAGATATTGTGCAGCCTCTGAGCCCTTGTATCTATAACATCTGCTTGGCTGATGGGGTGCTCTGTGTATAATTCAATCCTATGTCCATTTTTTATAGCAGCTTCATACATCTTAACAATATCCATGTCAAGTTGTAGAAGCCTCAAACCACCATCAATTTCCATTCCAGGCTGTTGCCAGTAAAAATCGGAGATAATTGGATACCCAATGTCTTTCAGTAGGTCACTAATGAAGAAGCCATTCAGGGTATCCATTTAACTCTCTCCACCTCAATAATTTCACTTTGTATATAACACAACTTGTCATCTGACCCCTTTCAAGTCTACCTCTATGGTGTATCACTAACATGATATACGTGGTGGCAGCCATTTCTGTGAATAACAAAAAAAAATATAATCATATCTTCTAATATTACCCAACACCCAAATGAATAAATCACCAAAAAGTGAATAAACTATCAATAATAAAAATAAATTTATGACATTATCCAACACGCAGTTTTTTTCAAAATTAAGAAGACATGAATAAAACATCAAAAAATGAACAAACCATAATAATATACCTACTATTTTTCCAAATTTTTAAAACTGAAACACAACCCCCCCAGTGACAAACTCTATGCGATCAGTGAAATCAAAAAACCCTAACTTCAGTTAACAATTTCATAGTGTACGAGTTTATTGAAAAAAATTGGTAACTAAAATGAGAAATTGGGCATTAGCACTATAGAAAGATGGCTTACCCCTCACTGTGGGAGTGACAACTGTCTTCCAATCGTCACCCACACCATCAAAGGATCACCACCGGACCACGATTGTGGATTTTGGAGTGGCCGCCTTCAACTTTCATATCAGTTTTGTTGGAGCCCAGTAGGTGGTTCACGTCTCTCTCTCCCTTTCCTATATCCACCTGGAACGTTCTTTAAAAAATAAAAATTGAAAATCAAAAGCCAGGTAAGCACTTAACATGCCATGTTGGCCTTTAAGTTAACGGACAAAACGAGTTAAAGACGTTCGGGTACTATCGACAGACGGACCCAGCCTTTCATGGGTACGAAGTCACTTTCTGTCTTCTATGGGTACTTTTGTCAGCGTTCGTAAAGTTCATGGGTACAAATGGTTGTTTTTCCTTAAAATTAAGTCAGCTTAAATTTTGAGCTGAGCTATATTAATCTGAAAAAAATGACGGGTTAAACGACCTAGCCCGCGGGCTAAACAAGCAGCTCATTTATTTTACTTTTTATAGTTTTTCAAAAGAAAGTAACATTTTTAGCCGATATTTCTCATGACCCGACCCGAAAATTCGATCGATCAACTAAAAAAATTTAGTTTATTTAAGATTTTTTACCTAAGCGTGATCATTTTTTGTCAAAATATTTTTTTAAAAATAAAATAAAAAGGTAAACGGCCCAACTCTTTTAATCTATCGGATTGACTATAAACGATTTGGGTTGAAAAATTATGTCTCGCGAATAAAACGGAGTTAAACGGGTCAACCCATTTATCCATGATCTTAAACGAAACAGACTGACCCATTTGACAGCCCTACTAAATATCAATATATCTCTATAGGAAATAATATTATATTTATAATATAATCAAATTCAATAAATAATATAATTAAATTAGATTTTTTATTTATAATTAAATTTTATAAAAATATATAAATTTAGCTATTTTGTATTTTAAAGGCACATTTTAAGAAGATAATAATTAAAAAATTTAAATCTTTTGATATATCAAACGTATTAGAAATAAAAAAAAAAAAAAGCATATTTTCAATCATTTTTAATACATCTTTATCTTTTATGATATTTTTAAATTAAATTCTTATCTATAGAAAAATATGAAAAAAATACAAAATACAATGCTACTAATTTTTAGTATTTATAAAAAAATAATTATTAGGTAGAAATGTATTATTATTATTATTATTATTATTATTATTATTATTATTATTATTATTATTATTATTACGAAAATATATATGTATGATTAATTTTGATTATTATAAAAAATTTTAATATATATTCTATATATGTAATTAATATTCTAAATAAATATCCAACTCTAACTCAGGCTGCATATTGTCTTTTGCTCATTCAAGTATTTAGTCTGAAAAAATCTTTAGTAAAAAGTGAAGTTAGATGAATAATGAAAATTATAATTAATTTTTTTAAAAAAAAGTATACATTATCCATGTTATTTTTATTTTTTATTTTCTTTTAAATGTTAAAATAACAACTTTTATCCTTTATTTTTTATTGAAAAATATTCTTTGGGATAACTTAATTCTCAAGGACTAAGTTTAATTTTGCAATGTATTCTATACAAATTTGGAATAACATAATTCTCATCTCAGCAATTTTTAATTATGGTTCACTTGTTATAAAAAATAACTTTATATTAATTTTTATGTCATAAATAATAAATAAAAATTTAAAATATTTCTCTTTTTTTATTAAAAAGAATTAAATTTAATTTTTATTGCAGTATCACTTAATTAATTAATTAAAATAATTAAAATTAATATAATTATTAATTTTTTTTACAATAATATTATTAAAATTTATAAATTAAAAAATAATTTACTATTATAAAAAAGTTAAATTAAAAAAACTAATAACTTCATAAATAACAATAATACACATATATAATTCGAACTTAAACTCATTTGCAACATTACTTAATATAAAGAAAAATATAGTTACACTCTATAGTTGACGATGATGTGCATTGTAAAATTGTCATACGTATTCAATCAAGTTCTCTTTCAATTGTCAATGCTGTTGCCTATTTCGAAGTTGAGCATTTCTTTGGAGAAATTGATGCTGTGGTGCAAAGTCTTCCTCTTCCAACTGAAGTTGTGATAAGCCATTTTCGACATCGTCATACTCTAGGTCTTGAGTAAAATTTTCTGCATAAGTGTCTCTTTTATCCTCAACAATCATATTGTGCAATATAATACAAGTTCTCATTATGTTTGCAAACTTCTTTTTTCAAAAATGCGTTGGACCACGTAAGCGTGCTTGCAACATTCCGAATGTTTGCTCTACGTCTTTTCTTTCTCCTTATTAGTATTGTGTAGATAACTTGCATTTCTCTCATTGTGACTTTAATATTGATTTGACAAATGTGGTCCATTCAAGATATATATCATCCACTAAATAGTATCGCTTTATATAATTATTACTATTAATAGTATAATTTACCTCCAGAGAACGATCTAACTAGTTGATATCATCATTTGAACTAGAAACTCCAAAAAATTCTATGTCCAGAAGTTTGAAGATACTACAACCTCAACTACTATAGTTGTAACCCGACGATAATTAGTAACGTACATACCTTTCCACAGCTTTAGACAATTTTTTCATTGCCAATGCATGCAATCGATATTATCCAATATGCTAGGAAAGCCACGAGCCTCTGTCATTTGTAGTAGACATTGTACATCATTTGAATTTAGTCTTCGCAAGTATTAATCCTTGAACATTAAAATAACACCTTCAAAAAAATTTTTCAAGCATTTAATTGTAGTGCTTTTGCCTATGCGCACATAATCATCAATAGCATCAGTTGATATACCATATGCTAACATTCGTATCGCAACAATGTATTTTTACAGTGTGACAAGTCTCTTCTCCTAATAGCATTAACCCTATGTTAAAAATACAGATAGACATTTGAGAGGGTGTCTACCATCCGAAAAAACACGTGTCTTCCCATTCGAAACCTCCTTCAAAAAATGTTAGCGTTATACACAGTTTCATCTGCAAAGTAATCTTTCAAAAGGCGATCATGTCGGCTTCTCGATCTCTGTTGATCCATCTACGAGGAGTTAGGAAAGAGCTTTTCTCGATGTCTTCTTCCTCTGAATCATTGAACAAACACTCATCGATCCAATTATTAGTGTGTTATCTTGCATACAAAGCTTCATTAAATATATTCTCAAAATTTCTAGCCATTTGTTGAAATATAATATTTAGTATTCTTTTGAGGTGAGAAACTAATTTTGAAGTGAAATTTGTGATTGTAAATGTTTGATAATTGATATTTACAAGTGTCTTCGCAACAAGTAGCTACTTCTCAATTGCTAGTTTTGCAACGCCTATTTCATAACATTTAGTTTTTCTTATCTAATTTAGAATGACTAATTTATAACAACTAAAAAATAGTTAATTTTGCAATGATTACTTTTATAAACAATAACACATAATAAAATTGACTCATTTTAAAACATACTACATCCTAAAATAGAATAAAACAAACTACATCACATATGAAAATACACGATGAAAATAAAACATACTACTTAACTCTATGAATACAACAAACCATTAAATAATCTATTTATTAATTATTTTTTCATATGCAATTTCGTAAAAAGCTCGTCGTTTTTCATTCATTGTAGATGTGTCAGCATTACGTATTTGCATATCCATTTTCTTTCCCTCTCCTTAGCCATCCTTTCTATTTTCCTTTTCTTTATATTTATTTCCATTTTTTTATTATACTTCTAAGTTTGTAATTGTTATTCCTTTATTGCTGCTTGAATTTGTAACTTATTTTCTTTGATTGCATAATCTTTTCTCTATATTTTCTCTTCATTTTTTTTCTTTTCCTGATCCATTATTAACTCCTCTAACTACAATATATTAGAGTTTGAGGAGATGAGTTAGAAGAGTCATGTGTAAAATCCCAGATTTTAGAAATTTAATAATAAATTATTTATGGTTTATTTCATTTATTGAAGGATATATTTTTAGAGACTTTTATATTAATTGAATATTTAGATATTGAATTTTATTTTATAAATGAAAGAAAATTAATTTAATTATTTCTAATCTTTATTTAATTAGTAGTTATTTGAATATAATTTGTACATTGATGAACAAATAGTATTTTTTTTAAATTATTTTATTGGACTAAAATTAGTTTTTAATACTACTTTATACCTAATTATATTATTAATTGTCCCTAAAATGAAACCCTAACTTTTTCGGTCCCTTCACCGCCACATCGCTTCCCTTCCTTCTTCATTACACATGAAACAAACCCACACAAATGCAAAATGGATTAAGGGAGACGAGAGAAAGAAGGTTGCGATCGGAGAGAGAGAGATGCGTCTAAGAGCGAGAGAGCCAGAGGGAGCTGCTGCCACCACACCTAGTCGCTGAAGCACCGCCGCTAAGCCCGTTACATGCGTCGCTACCGTGAACTGCCGTGACTCCCGTTGTCACCAGATCTGTCGCCGCTGAATACGGAAGAGAGAGCCAGACGCGAGAAGCAGAGGAGGTCTCGTGCTATCGTCGCCATGCTCCTCTGCTGCCGTGAGAAACCGCCGTCATCGCCATTGCTGGTGAGGTCAGGCCCATCGCCGATCTGGACTGAGGGAGAGGAAGACGCTGGGAAGAGAGAGAAGGTGATGGTAAGGAGGGGTTTTGTCATGGTTTCTGTTGCTATGGTTGAAGGTTGCCACTGAGTTGCATGTAGTTGTTGGAGCTGCTCCGCCACCGTTCTAGCTGTCGAGAACCGCCGCTGGGGGCCCTATCATTTTGGCAAGCATTTTCGTTTCCGAAACCTCTTGAAATCAGTATTATGTTATGAGTTGTTGAAGGTTCTGGGATTTTGGTAACATAGGGTCATGATTCCGTCAGTGCATGTTTTGATTAAAGCCGCTGTTGTTGCTGCGGAAGTAGGACATAGCTGTCGTTGTAACTATCGCTGCTGTGGGCTGGGAGAAGAAGAGGTTTTGACGCATTTGGGTTTTGTGAGTTTCGTTGAATTGAGATAGGGGCAATTTCTTAAACTTAATTTACTACTAAGAATTGTTTTAAGTCGATATTAATAAGAAAAATATATTTTTATCATTTCGCAAGTTTTATGAATTGAAACGAGTTGTCTGGAATGAATGTAAATGCTAGTTTGAATGGTTTATTGATTGATTGGAGATGTTTAGTTGACTTTTGTACTTGGTTTAAGGTTGTTATAATGATGATTGGGTTGTGGCTTTTTCTGATTATTGAGTTTATTGAGTTAGAAAATCAGTTTGATTAAATATTATGTAAAATGATTTTTTTGGTTTGGGATTAATTTGATATTGAAAATGAATCCGCATTTGAAACGATCTGAGACATTGGGAATGAGTTTTATTGGTTTATCGAAAATGATTTTGAGGATCGGTAAAAATTTTGACATTGGGATTGGTTTGAATTGTTGGTATTGAATTGAGATTTGAAAATGGTTTCTGATATTGGAATTAGTTTGAGTTATTGGAAATTGTTGAAAAGAGGTTGAGAATGGTTCGGTTGGGACCCGAAAAGGGTGGCAAAGTTTGAGTTTTAGGGGAGATGCTGTCGAAATTTTATTATGAAAGTTAAGACTTTGTTTGAAATATTTAGAAAAAGACTGGACTTGAGAAATCGTATTATTTGGTTTTTAATTTATTAAGAAAAGATTTATGTTTGGGTTTAATTTATTAAGAAAAGATGAGGGAAAAACGTTAAGGATGATTCTAAATCGAAAATTAGATGAGGGACAGTTTCGATTCTGGCGGAAAACCTTTGGGACCAAAACTATACTTAACCCAAAACTTTACGTTTTGAATGTGATTTATTAAGAAAAGGTTATGTATTGAGTTTTGACTCGTTAAGAAAGACTTCATGTTTTGAGTTTGATTAAAGAACTACATTTTAAGGAATTATAATTCGAGGAGTTTATTAATTTTAAAGAACGAGTTTGATTGTCGTCCCCCCCTAAAGTCTCGAGACTCTGCCGTGAGATTTACTTAATAAATGATTCTTTTAGTCTTTTGAAAGAGGTTTAAATCTAAATGGTTTTGAAGTTGGTTTGGAAAAATCATGATTAAGTAAGAACTGGTTTTTGTATGAAAGAATAACTTGTTGTAAGTAAAGTGGTTTCGGAGGTTTGGAAAAGGTTATAAAGAGTGGTGTTGGTTTTAAATAAAAATGATTTGAGTTCGGTTTATTAAGAAAAGGAATCTCTGCCACAGGAGAGCAGAGAACAAAGATTAAAAGAATGTATTAACTAAAGGAATCTCTGCCATATGAGAGCAGAGGATAAAGACAAAGAAAAAGCTTTAAGAGATTGTCTGCCACAGGAGAGCAGATGTGACATTGTTTGAGCCTTAGTGCCAAATGTATAGTGGGGACGCCCACACACTGAGAACTGTTTTCCAGATGTAAACACATTGAAAGTCACACTGTATGCGGCCTAACTGTAAGACTTATAAGCACATTGTATACATCTGGAAAGCCATATCTGGGACTCGTGCCCGGGTAATGTCAGGAGTGGGTAGGCAACCGACACATGAGCTCATGGCCTGCATTAGAAATAGACATGCATCATGTTATTTGTACATTTGCATTTGGTTGTGTGTGCTTATTTGTTTTGGTTTGCTTATCTGATAAATTATGTTAACTGGTAACTGTGATACTTGTTGTACTTGTTCTTTAAATGTGTTTGCCTTGTACCTGCTTGCATTTGTGTTTGATTTTCTATTTTAAGTATTTGATGGTGGATTGATGATAACGGTGATGGTGGTTTGGTTTGATTTGGGCCGGAGGCCATGCTTGACTGGATTAGAGATAAGTTTTGGGTTAAAATGTTATTTTACATGGAATTTTTGTAAGAGAAATACGAATTTTAGATTTGAATAATAAATTGATAATCACTATGTTTTGAAAATAGTTTTAATTATAATATCTTCTTACGACAACTCTCAAAACCCTCTACTGAGAACCCTTTCAAGAATGATGTCCTCACTCCCTACAGACTTTCCTTTTCAGGGAACGGACGAAAAAGCTCATGAAGAGTTTTTTAGTTTAGCTTATGTGAAATGGATGTATTAGTTTAGTTATTATTATTCTTCCCTCATCATTAATATTATAATTTTGTAAGAAGGATAGGAGTTGTATGATTTGTATGTATATAATATGTACAAGTTACTTGAGTAAGAAGTTTTGTTTATCTATATGCTTGTTTGTTTTATTGTAAAAGTATTTTTTTCCGGTTTTTCAAATAAAATAGCGACACGGTTTCGAGTCAAAGGCTCATGTTTTATTATTAAGTACATGAAGTCGTCGTAATACCTCTTGCTATCAGAGTGGTGCAGCCGGGAGCGTGACATTCTGATAGTGAGAATGTTACATCATGAACATTAGATGAGTCATGTCTCGTTACACTGAAGTGAGTTGGAAACAACAAAGTTGTTGGAGTAACATTTTTAATAAAGGGTTTAAATATGGATAAAAATGGATATTGCGGTATTTGTAAATTTTGATTATGTGGTTGAAAATAGAAAATTGATTATTATACAGAACTTGAAAATTGAAATTAGGAAAACTTCATGATTTGAATTTTGAAATGTATTTGATAGTGTGAAGTTTTGATTTAGAATTTAAGAGTTTTAAGGATGCCATTGTTGGATATTTGGATTTTGAGAAAAAAATTGTAAGTAATTGAAAAAAATTGAATTGATTTGGATTTATTTTTTTTTTAAATGTCAGTAGAGCTTTCATTTCATAAATTTAAAAGAAGATTGAAAAAAATTAGAAACAATTATGGAATAAAAATGTATGTAAGTAATATATATAGAATAACAAAATATTAATTTATTAATAATAACGATAATCCAATGGTCATATGTTTTTATTAATATGTATATGTAATATAATATATATGCAACAATCATATGTTATTAATTTATTAATATATATGTAATATATATTTTTATTTTTTTTACTAACTTATCACATGACAAAATTTTATTAGATGTCTAAAGTCTCTTTTTAGAGAGATTGCTCTTTCTGGATCTAAGATAAGGGACTTTCCTTCATTTCACTCCAATGCATAAATTCCTCTTTCTCTCTGACACAACAGAAATGGACACTCAAATTTTTTTCGGTTAGAGATGTTCTTAGATCTTCATTGAGTCCCCTTTTAGAATACTATCATCAAATTTCTGTTTATATATCATATAAAAAGCTTTCAAACAATCTGTCTCACAAACAACATTGAGAGAACCATATTCCTAAGCAAGGATTAATCCTCTTCAAATAGCATAAAGCTTAACATGGAGAACACTAGCATTTTCTAACTTCTTAGAGCAACCTTTATCTAATACCCGTTAGAGTTGCGAATAAGGTGACCAAAATCAGTTAACACACTAAAAGGGCTCAGAATAGCATCACAAGTCACTTTAATCAAGTTTACAGAAGGAGAAACCTACGAAAAATAGAGTAAAAGAGAAGATGAAGAAATATGCATATTAAAAATGACATACAACTCCCTGACTGAGCTCCAGAACATACTAATCACTGTGTTGGCACCCCCACCCATCATCAGGGTTAAGAAGATCATTATTTTTATCCCTCCAAATCCATCATTGGGTTGAATAGAACAAAAAAGTATCTTGAGTTTCCACTTTAGCCAATTCTTTAAATTAGGACAAACTAAATACATACTTGTAAGAGTCCAAATTTCTCTGATTTTGGTACAATCTTTGAGAGAATGAAAGAGAGATTCAGGAGCTTGTCGGCATCTTGGACATATACAGACGCTGAAAGAGCACGATAAAATTTGAACTCAGCAGTAGAAATTCTGTTATGAAGATAAAATCAACTCAAAAACTTATACTTTTTCAGCACTATTTATTTCCTCTTATAATCATGTCAGACATTTTCTTTTATGAATACAAAAAATTAGTTGTTATTATATTTTAGTATTCTGTTTTAGTATTTTAATTATAATTATAAATTTAGTCTTATTAAAAGTATCAATAAAGTTAATTTTGTATGTGTAACTTTGTCAATAATAAACTCTTAAATAGAGCTCAAATATATAACAAATTAGTCATTAATTTTTTGGTTAAAAAATACTGAAAATAAATATAAATTACATTTGACTATATTATTTATAAAATTTGCTTAAGGTGTATGCTAATTATATTTTGCTCAAACAAGTAAACTATCAATCAAACTTTTTATCAAAATGTTAATTTAGAGAATAGATATTACTTTTTTTGGTGAGTTGCACACAAAATTTACAGTAGTATTAGTTTATAAAGCTCTAGAAATAGAGATAAAGCATGTTTGAATTTGTATTGAAAATAAAAAACTTGACAATGGCTAGATGAGTAACTATAGCTGAAAGATAATCTTGTAATAAATATAAATGACAAAATAATACAGTTGATACAAAATAACAAGCTAAAAATACAAAGACAAGAATGATAGCATGCATAAATGAAAGAAAGTAATCAAATATCAGCCCTGCAATACTCACATGCATTTACAACTCATAAATGTCACTTTAATATGGAGAAAAAATAATATTTAATATAAAGGTGAATGTAGAGGCCAAAAAATTTTAATATGAAAAGATTTTTGGAATTATATTCCAACATAAGATTGGAGGATGTTATTCTTAATTGTAGTGAAATCAAAATTTTCTTGTCAATTTCAAGAAAGATAAATATAATTGTTTAAGTATTTACAGTATCTCTCTGTATGCGAGATTATTTTATTTTATTTTATTTTGATATTCAGACAATGTTTCTCACTAAAAGTGAGATGGAGTTTTTTTTTTTAATTAAATATAATTGTGTTGAGCTTCAGTTTGATTTAAGTCTCATTTTAGATTTCACTGAACCCCATCGCTACATCAAGACTAGTTGTTCTTTCTCATCCAGCCTCCACCTAAAATATAATCCCATGCTATCACAAAAATATAGCCATAAAAATTTAAATCCAAACACATAAAATACCCAGGTACTACTTATAAACAATAAAAAATAACCAACATCAAACTATTTTGCTCACAAGAATACCAAAAAAACAAAGCCAACAATGCACAAACCTTAAAACACAGCATTAAATATATAAAAAAGTACAAAATAATAAGAATCATAACAATAAAAAAATCCTTCTTTATTTCCAAACCACAATCCATCTTATCTTCTCTTACCTAAGCTCCATTCACCACATAAACTACCTTTTTTAATACTTTTTTTGTTTAACTTTATATTTTTTTCCTGTATTTATAATCGTGTCGCCATGAAAGCATTTCGTTTCCAACAAAAAGACAGTGGCAGCAGACTCAACACATCGTGACCTATGAGAAGCTGGAAAAACTGCTAAAAGATCCTAGTTTCTTGCGGTCTGCATGATGTCAATGTCAGGTGCTCCCAGAACACGTTACAACTATAATTTTTTTTCTGTCTGCGTGGTGCCAGCATCAAATACTCGTTTCCTGCGAGAAGTTTTTCTCATCATACACAGATTTAGCCCCTGTACAGTTTGTACAACACCAAAATTAAACCAATATAAAAAATAATTTTTAAAATATAGATGGTATAAGATACAATTGTGGTGCATATAATTTTTTTTACTGAATAAAAGTTAATTTTTTGCAGAAGTGAAAAGAATTTAATGGTAACACTTGTTCTACATGTATTTTGAAAAAGAAGTTGTTGAATAGAGTTAATAAATAAGTAGAGAAATAAGTAAATAGATAAAAATTTTAAAAAAATGCTAATAGATTAGAAAAAATCAAAGTTACCAAAAAAGAAAATTAGAAAAGAAGATTCATAACCTAAAAAAAAAAGATGTTTGAGAAAAAAAAGCTAATTACGATTAAGATACACGAGAAGTAATAATTGATAATTCTATTTTCAGAGTCTAAATTTAAAATAAATCAGCATAAATCAAACAACATAATACATTCATCAGGAAAACAACAGTTTCAAAATATTTTTTTTTTTGTAATTTGTGTCTATATAGGAATGATTTGTTCTTATTTATTATAGAATAAAACTCTACATCCAAGTAAAATCCTTATCCAGGTTTATCCAAATTGTTGTAATAACTTTTCAAATCACGCGCTTCTTCTTCTTCTCCTTCTCCTTCTCCATTTCTTCTCCTTCTACTCCCCTTCGTATTTCTTCTTCTTCTTCTTCCAAATTCGCGCATGTTCTTCTTCTTCCCTTCTTCTTCTTCTTCTTTTCTTTCTTTTTCTCCTCCTCTTTCTTCTTCTTCTTCTTCCAACAAAGCACACGCAGACTTCTTCTTCCAAATTTGCACACATATTTTTCTTCTTTCCTTCTTCTTCTCCTCCTCTTTCTTCTCCTCCTCTTAGAGATTATCAATTCAATTAAATTCAATTCAAAACACATGCGTCCATTCAATTCAAAATAATTCAATTCAATTCATAATGAAACGAACACGTTATTAAGGTAAAACAATTGTATAGTACTAAATGAACGGAACATTATCCATTATATAAAATCAAATTCAAAACAGCTTCCTGCATAATGAACCGAATACGTTATTAAGGTGAAACAATTGTTAGTATTAAATGAACGGAACATTATCCATTATATAAAATCAAATTCAAAACACATGTGTCTATAATTTAGAAATTATCAATTCAATTCAATTCAATTCATAATGAACCGAACACGTTATTAAGGTGAAATAATTGTATAATACTAAATGAATGGAACATTATCCATTATATAAAATCAAATTCAAAACAGCTTTTTGCATAATGAACTGAACACGTTATTAAGGTGAAACAATTGTAAAGTACTAAATGAACGGAACATTATTCATTATATAAAATCAAATTCAAAACACCTGTGTCTATAATTTAGAGATTATCAATTCAATTCAATTCAGAACAGCTGCGTCCATTCAATTCGATTTAGCAAAATGTTGGTGTTGTTGGTGATGACGATAACGAAAGAGGAGAAGAGGAGGAGGAGTTGAAGGAGAAGAAGAAGAATCTGCGTGCGTGAAGGAGGAAGAGGAGGAGGAGGTATACGTGAATTTGAAAGAAGAAGAAGATGACGTATGCGTGTATTTGAAAGAAAAAGAAGAAGAAGAAAAAGAAGAAGCGTAGGGGAGAAGAAGAAGAAGCGCGAAGGAGGAAAAGAAGAAAAAGCGCATGTAATAATGCTCTTTTAATGATAGTGATTTTTGTTGGTGTTGGACCTAATTGAATAAACTTAAATAAAAAAATACTTGAATGTATAGCAATCCTATTTATTAAAATAGACTATAATAAAATAGATTTTTCGTCCAATAAAATGCTTTGCTATTATATCTATGTAATTTTACACAAATAGACCATTCTTAATCATATACGCCATTTATATCTTCGTAGGTAAATTTTGTGGCCTATAAATATTATAAAGAATAATAATAAATGTAAATATTCGTTAATATATAAAATTATATTTAGTCTTTTTAATTTAAAAATTACAAACTAATTTTAAAAATATATTTATAAATGTCTGTAAAACACTTCAACCTTTTCAAATTTAAGACAGAAATAGTCACAAAAAAAAATTTAAGACATAAATAACTAACTTTTTTTATCAAAAAATTTTACAAGAGTTAATCTAAATTTTATTTTTTGTAACATGAATGAAGAAGAGACCAACTGCTTGACTTGGTTCAAGTTCCTCTAATGCTCTCCTCGCTTCAACTAAAGAGCCCTACTTTCTATTTCCCGTCTACCCTCTACCCTCTTCCTCTTCCCCTTTACATTTTATTTTATTTTATTTTATTTTCTTTTCTTTTCTCCCTTTTTCGGTTTTTGGCCTTCATGCTTTCTCCCCTTCAATATTCTTCCCCAGATAGAATCGAATTTCCACCCCCATTTTCCCTCAAAATCCCTCTCTCCCATTTCCTCTTCCCAATTTCATGATTTCCCCTTAATGCCCCCACTGTCGCTAGATTCACCTCAAACACACTCTTCCCCCTTTTAATTCCATCCGAGAGGGTTCGCAAAACCCGTTTCGGGTTATCGGGTACCCGAATTCGCCTCCCCATTTCGGGTTCGGAGCTCTCGGAAGCTTATTTCGCCGTTTCAATTTTTTTTTGGTCTTCTGGATTTTTCCTTTTTTTTTTAAACCGTTAGGGGTTAACGGCGCTGTCGTTTTGTCATGGGCGATCTTCATGTGAACGGCGTCGTTTTCGGGGAGGATCGCCCCTGCGCCTCGTCGCCGCCGTCGCCGCCGCTGCCGTTGTCAAACCCCGATCCGAGCTCCGTCGCTGCAGACGCATGGTCAGCCGCTGAGGCCACCACCTCCGCGATTCTCCGCCGGATTAGGCCGACGCTCGGTGCTGACCGGAAGCGCCGCGAGGTTGTTGATTACGTGCAGAGGCTGATTCGATATGGCGCTCGGTGTGAGGTGTTATTTTATTTTATTTTTGTGTTTGCTCATTGAATTTTCGATTCATAATTGTGCTTTACTTCATGCAGCTTTTGTTTGAATTGGATGCTTTTCTTTTTGTGATCTTGGATGTTTTTGGAGGTTTTGGCGTTATATTGTTGTGTTTTGTGATGATTCTGTTATAGTTTGCTGAGCAATTTCAAGTGTGTGTGTATATGCTGTTTGACACATCAATTGGGAGTTTGGATTGTTGTGTTATGTAGTGTTGTTGTTGGGTTTTTGTTTGTGTTCACTGAACGGTGCTTTTTGCCTGTGGATTATGCATGGCACGTTGGTGATTGCTGTTTTTACTTTTTAGCTTTAGGAATGTGTTGAGGGGGTTCTTGTTCTAATGGCACTTGATTGGGAGGTAGGAAGACCCGCTAGTTACCATTCAAGCTGAGTGTCCTGTAGCTTGAGTCGTGTTTATGGGAGCTAAGTGCAGAAGGAATGAAGGATATGGAGTATGGTTGTTTGGTTGGTTGAGTTTTTATGGCCGATAGAATCGCAAGGCCGAACCTTAGGATAGTTGTGGAAATGAATAAATCCGGGATCAGCTATCTATTCCTGATTTTGGTCTAAGTGTATAATCATTCTATAAGAATTACCCTTTTCTGGATATATATGTTTAGCTTAATAATATGTATATGTGCTGTTAACGAAGTGCAATTTTGAATTTTCTGATTTGTTTTAATGGATTATCACTTATGGGTTGTAATCTCATATTTGCTTTGAGTTGATAAATGATAAAATGCACATGCCTCTGGATGTAATCTTATTTGAATATTTTGCATTTGCAAAACATCTTTAAAGTGAGGTTGTATTATATTTGAACAAACAGGATGCATAGTGCACTGTAATTTTAAACCACTAAATGATGACATGGATGAATTCAGTCAATATATATATATGCATCTTTGCCTGCTCACCTTAAAATTTAAAATACTCTTTCTTTTGTTGCAGGTCTTTCCATATGGGTCGGTTCCTTTAAAAACATATCTTCCAGATGGAGATATTGATTTGACTGCACTCAGTTGTCAAAATATTGAGGATGGCTTAGTGTCGGATGTTCACACTGTTCTACGAGGAGAGGAAATCAATGAAGCTGCTGAATATGAAGTGAAGGATGTTCGTTTCATTGATGCAGAGGTTTTTTCTTCTTTCTTGGCACCTTATTGGAAATTGAATACAGTTCTGTTTGCAAGCATTGTGTGCCAAATGACCACCGTAAAATTATAATTCCAGAGTTATTATAAGCCTGAAATGCTGAATCTGCATTTCCTTTAATTTTCCATTTGGAAAGGAATTACTTCTTTTCTCTCTAGGATGGAATTGACCCTGTCTTTTAGTCTTGCTCTCTATTGAAACTTTTCACATGTTTAGATGATTCATGATTGCCTCTCTTCCCTTACCTTATGATTCCTCCTTTTCAAAACAGGCTGTTTATAGTGTTATTTTTGTGTTTTGTGGTCAGTTTTTCAAAGCAAGCTCTGTTAAGACTGTTCTATTTGTGTTTTATGCTCAATAAGCCACAAAATTTTTCACCCATCACCATTGTGTTTCTTCTATCTTTGTAAAGGTAGTGAATTTTGTGTTGGTAACCTTGCATAGAATCTGGGGCGAATGATGGTCACTCTGGTTAGTTTAAATCTAATATGTTTTCACTGTACGGTGTGGACAGAAAAAGTGTTGGTCCTTATATTGAAGTGCCTTTTCTCCCCTTTTCTTAATGCAGGTTAAGCTTATCAAATGCATTGTACAGAATATTGTTGTAGACATCTCTTTCAATCAATTAGGAGGACTCAGTACGTTATGTTTTCTTGAAAAGGTACCCTTAATGTGGCAATTCTCCACTTAAATCATGAAAAGTTCTGTGACGAAACATGTTCATATGTACTTTGGCCAACATTTTGAAAGCAGGATGATTCAACTCAATCTTTTAGTTTCTTTATTTTATTCAATGTATCAAGGCTACAGAAGCAAGTATTATGTATTATATTCTTTGGAGAACTTGTATGCATGCAGACATTGTAGTCTGTCATTATTGTTTTTGTACTGTACTGTGTCCACACGTGCAATGTTTACTGTATTATTATGCTTATACAATTCCATTACGTAATTAGGTTGATCGACTTGTTGGCAAGGATCATCTCTTCAAACGTAGCATTATACTGATAAAAGCTTGGTGCTACTATGAGAGTCGTATTCTGGGTGCTCATCATGGCTTGATTTCAACATATGCTCTGGAAACACTTGTTCTGTATATTTTCCATCAGTTTCATGTATCCTTAGATGGTCCACTAGCGGTAAGTTCTCCATCAAATCTATTTGGGTCATTTTAATGAGGAAAAGAAAGGAGAGAAATCTGCATCCCTTGATGCTGACTATGCATTCTTTAAGTAAGCTGCACTTTGCCCTTCGATCCAGGTTCTCTATAGATTTTTGGACTACTTCAGCAAATTCGACTGGGATAATTATTGTGTTAGTTTGAAGGGACCAGTTGGAAAATCTTCTCTGCCTAATATAGTTGGTATGAAATTCCCCCTGTTTTTGTTTTTTGAATGATATAGTATTTTTAGGTTGTTTTCTGACTCTCTGTTGTGTGAAGCTGAGGTGGCAGAAAATGGAGGAGACGCTCTGCTGACTGAGGAGTTCATCAAAACCTGTGTGGAATCATTCTCGGTACCTTCAAGGGGACCTGATTTAAATTTTCGTGCATTTCCTCAGAAACATCTTAACATCATTGATCCACTAAAGGAAAACAACAACCTTGGTCGCAGTGTCAATAAAGGTTGAAGTGAATATCCCGTTAGTTTTAATATGCCATTATGCTCTGTTCTGATATAAATTCTTTTCCAGTTTTTATATGTTATTGTGCCTTTTAAAAGACACCTTTGATTGAAATGTTCTGTACTGAATGGTCGTTCATCTTCTTTTGTTGAAGTTTAAATATTAGATAGTAGATCAGTTGCATATAAAGCAAGCGCAGCAGTTACTTGATGATATAAAGTCCTTCTATAAATGGGGATATGATTTTTGTAACCCATGGTTGTGCGAGGATATGTGGATGACCAGAGAAAGATTGGAGAATGCATCTGCATCAAATCTAGGTATGAAAAATGTGCATATGGTGGTGGGAGTCAATGGAGAGAGCATGTTGTTGAGGAGAGAAATGACGAGCTTGAGGGAGGGCAGTGTGTATTTGGACCAAATATGGGGATCAATAATCTACATGAGTTTGTGGGAGAAATTGGAAAGATGATTGGAATGACTATTTCTTTGATAGGAAGGAGCAACTGGTGGGCTTTGAATGGAGAATATTATTATTGCATATCTTCTCATGAGAAATGGAAGGAAAAGGGGGAAAAAGGGGAGAGGGCAGGTGGGGAAGGATGAACAAATTGTGGTGAGATGACTGAGGTCCGAGTCCATAGGTGCCCTTTTCTGGTTGTTACTTTGAGTGGTGATATACTTCATAATCTGACATTCCAAATACTGTTGAGGTCTCTATTTCTAAATCAATATTAGTTTATTCCAGTACCTATTCCATATTTGTCAAAGTTTATTCTAGTACCTATTCCTTAGTTGTCAAAATCTGTATCAGGGAGCCTTGATTTTGGTAAATGGAGACTGGAGGGAGTAATTGAATGACTCTGTCTGGTGATTGAGAATATGAATGATGAGTTTTTTTATTTTTTTATTTTTTACCTGGGAGCAGGAGGAGGGGAGGAGAGGGGGGGGGGGGTGGGGTGGGTTCTGGACCAGATGTGGGCATTGGTAATGTTCGTGTGGTGGGAGAGATTAGTGGCCTGACTCTTGCATTGATCAACCTTTATTTCACTATGTCAAAGCCCTTATTTGAGCCCTCTAATTGATGAAGTGGGGACACTATTTGATGGGGAGGCATTTTGTCATCCAGATAGGAAAAAAGAGCTTGTGGACCAGTGAGTGATTTGTGAAGGACAATAGAGATGAGTGCAAAAATTATTAGGATTTGATTGACATATAGTAATTAGTAAAAGCCCCAAGTAGCAGATGCTTTGTCAAGGTTCATTGCTTTCAAGGTTCCAATGCTCAACAGTCCTGGTTTTCTAGTGTGTTAGAAGAAATATATGAGCAAACAGACACAACTTGATATTAACCTGCTACTGTATACATCACTACCACATCACTGTTGCCGCTATGTGTTCTTAGATTCTGTTTATGTACAATCCATTATGGATCTCGAGTGTGGCATTATAAATAGTTGTAGGTGTCTTGCGTTTGTGTATCAGTCCATTATTTTTTTAGTCTAGTACTCTCTCATTAGAACAATGTTTATTTTCTTCTTTTTCAGGTAATTTCTATCGAATACGCAGTGCTTTTAAGTATGGTGCCCGAAAGCTTGGCTGGATTCTTATGCTACCAGAAGATAGAATAGCAGATGAGCTTAATAGGTTCTTTGCGAACACATTGGATAGGCATGGATGCAATCATGGGAATGACATGCGAACTCCGAGTCTTGGTTGTAGTCCTAGAGATTTTGACTTCTCAGGAACATCAGAGGCTGCAGTGTGCTCTGAAGACAAGACATCTTTCTTTGTTTCTACCGGATCCAAAGTGGAAAGTTTACCCGGAAATCAACATAATTGTGAAACTAAAAATGAAAGAGAAAGGAATGGAGTAAAAGTTTTCTCCTCTTTGGCAGGGCCATCAGTTGACTCATCTGGGGATGAAAATGCAGATCCAATTTATAAACTAGTTGAAGATTCTAAGGATGTTGCAACAATAGGATGCTTGGATCTTGCAAGCAGTAATGATGCATCATATTTTTCAAATGGGATTGCTTCTAATGAAACAACAGTTAATTCTCTTATTGATGACGAGAAAGAGAAGCATGTTATGGAGAACAACTCTAGGTCAAATCTTGATGAAAATAGTGTGGCGTCTTATGGGCTAGTTGATTCGAGAAATGCAGTTGATGTCTTTGAAAATAATTTCCCTCATAGTGATAGTTACACTACTACTGTATCTTGGGGTACTGAAGCTACAAAATCCCTATTGGACCTGGCTGGGGATTATGAAAGTAACATTAGGAATCTACAATATGGTCAGATGTGCAATGGTTATACTGTCTCTCCTCTTGTGGTGCCTAGTCCTCCTAGGTCTCCAAAGTTACAGAATAGGAATCCTTGGGAAACTGTTAGGCAATGTCTTCAGATTAATCAAAGCATTCATTCACAGGCAAATTCAAATGGTGTTCTTGGACCAGTTTACCTTGTTAATCATGCTACTCTACCGATCCCCCCTTTTGGTTCAGAAGAGAAGAGAAAACTTCGAGGAACAGGCGCATACTTCCCTAATATGGTAATGCACACCTGAACTATTTAGGTATATAGATTATATTTCAGTAATGTTCTAACTATAAAGCTCATAATTTTGCAGTCATCTCGTCCATATAGGGATAACAGGCCAATGTCAGGAAGGGGACGGAGCCAAGCATCTGGTGCTCATGGGCAACAACATAGACATGCACATAGTCGTAACAACGGCTTCATTCCTACTCTACAAGAGTTGAATTTGTCTGTGGAGGGAAGTTTTGAACATCCTCTTGAAGTATATCCTCCTCTTGGCAGTGCTAAGTCCAGATCATCAGAAACGTATTTCAGCCAACCTGCCATATGGGGACCACGTCATTCTAACGGTTTCCCTCACACGTCTGAAAAGCATGAGTCTGGTACTGTAAGCCCTCAGCATCGTGGACCACCAAGAATTGAAGTTAGCAATCTACATGAATCAAGCATTTCTACTACTAAGGGCTCTGCTCCCAGCACAGGGGTCGTGTCAGAGGAGAGTTCTGACTCATTATCTGCAGTTGATAACAAAAGGTAATATAACATCTCTGTTGATACTTATTCATTGGTACAGAGATCACAAATGATGTTAAACCACTGGCAAATTTTAATGCTTAGACCATTACATGTTCATAGTTTGTGCTCCTAGTTTTCCTCTCCTTTAAGGGGGTGTCTATGGTTTGGGATTCAGGATTGACGTGGGAGCTTATCATTTGAAGAATGAAGATGACTTTCCTCCACTTTCCCACTGAGTGCCAGTGAAGGATGGTGAATATGTAATATCATTAACCGTAATGGTCAATACATGGAAACAATTATGATTTGCCTACCTTACAACAGGTGCAACCAAGGGAAGCCGATTTTGTAAGAACTAAGAAGTATGAACAATGTGCATGCATCTCAAAAATGAAGATAGCTTCCCTCAACTCTGGGTCTCTTCCAGAGATTGTTCAATACATAGAAGTGAGAGTACTGAATAAGTGAGAAATGCTGAGACTAGCCTTAGATGCTAACAAACTAGGTTAAAGTTAAACTAGATTGGGTGTTGTGACACCCTCATTCCCCTTTTTCTTGCTGTAGTTGGTCTTTTTGTATAAAACTGCGTGTACATTCTGCTTACTTTTTTTTTGATCTCCACTCCTGTTTTTATTCTGGATTATTTAGGGATGTAGATATCGGGTGATGTTCCTGAAGCTGAGTTTATAGTTTTGTTGTTTGTAGTTTTAAAGTATAAACCCACAAAATTTTAGATATCGGAATGGAATTCCACACATGGTTTTCTGTCAGTTGCAATTAGTGTAATAAATTTACTTTTGTTTGGGGGTATTTGTGTGTTTGCCCATGATTTTATGCATGACCTTGCTTGTTCTACAATGAAGTAGAGTCTTCAAGATTTCATATGCTTTACCCAAAGTGAGAAGAGGTAAGTCATAGCATACCAGTAATGCACAAAACTCCTAAATCTGCCATGTTGAGTTAGGGAAACAATGCAAGCCATTCATGTCTTCTGATTTAGTAGCTTAAGCTTTTGAGAGAGATGGTTCATGACATATTCTCAGCTTTTATGACCAAGTGGTCTTGTATTCAGTTATTGTCACTCTTAATTTAGCAGGTGGTGTTGGTTTGTGCATTATCCACATTGGCCTCCTGCGGGAGGGGGCCTGTTAGCGATGCAATTACAGATATTAATGTGGTTTCTTGGGAGAGATCATTTATGACAATAAAAATATTCTACTGAGCTGAGATATAATTTTCATTATTTATGAATGAGAGAATGTAATGAATTATGTCTAGTCAGCATAATTGCGGTGTGTGGTTTTTGTTACTTAATTCCTCCTAGATCTAATTTCTTTTAAGGCTTTTGGATTTGGTGGTTTTGCATGATACTGGTATAAGATCAGGAATTAACGTATCAAAAAGAAAAGGGTTGCAGAACAATTAGAGCGAAGAAGGATTTGTTATGTAAAAAGAAGGGTAAATAGAGGAGTTTGATCAATTGTAGACTAGTTTGATAGAGAGCTAGAGGAAGAAAATTGCAAGTAAATGCATTGATCTTGGTGGTGCTTTTGGAAGAAAAAGTAATATTATTTCTTATTTGATTTATAATAGTCTGTTCTCACTAAGAAAAGGTACTGCGGTAGTTGTCCTGTCTAAACCCCTATCCATGATTCAAGTGTAAAATTAGAAACAGATTAAATGACCTTTGTGCATATGAAAATGATTTCTGTTCTTTAAAGTAGCAATGTGTATTGGTTCCTTTATTTTATTTTCTCCTCTCATGTTTCTTCAAATTGAGAATATAGTTCCGAGTTTGACCATTAGATGTGATGTTTTTCTTTATGACAGCATTATCCTTGGTGGAGTCCATGGCCATTCAAATAGCCTTGATGATGACCCCGAGAAACAATAGTTGGTAGTTTCTATCATGTGTAGCTCATTGATAATATTCCTGGTTTTCATCCTGTTGTGTAGCGATGTAGCTTTTGTTATGTTGTGTAGCTCATAATGATAATTTTTTTGTAGATGTTGGCTTCCATTTTTTGTTCAGGCAAAATCAGCAGGAAAATTAGAAAAATAAGTACCATTTTTTGGATTGTTCGGTTGGATATAAGTTGTATATTATTGCTAAGGAACTTTCTATTGTAACACATTAATTGGGAAAAAAAAAGAGAAAAAAAAAAAAAAAGAGAAGGGACTTCTCCGGAGAGTACCCTTATAGATTATCGCCCTTGGTTGAGTTGAGTCTACCATTTCTCCAGACTAAAAGAAGACTCGTAATTAATAAGGATGATCCATGTTTAATCGAAATACATCTAATTATATGAGTCGAAGCTGCTAGAATTGCAGGCCTGGAAAACTATAAAGGACAATCAATTAAGGCTGCATTTTGAAATGCATAGTGTTTTAGTTTCAACAGATACCATTTTTTTTTGGCTTATTAACATGTATGATTTGTAATAATTATAATTCTAAGTTTCATATACATATTACAAAGGCATTTTAAGAGTTTCTAACCCGAAGATTTAAATATTTATAGGGGTGGGCTCACTTTGAAAAATGTGTTTCTAAATGTGATTTAAAAGAAAGAGTAAAGTATTGTTTTTGTCCCCAACGTTTGGGGGTAAGTTTTAAAGTTGTCCCTAACGTTTTAATCGTCTTATTTAAGTCCCTAACGTTTCAAAATTGATTCAATGTTGTCCTGTCGTTAAGGATCTGTTAACAGAATTGACGGCGGGACAAAATTGAGACGATTTTAAAACGTTAGAGACTTAAATAGGACGAAAACGTTGGAGACAAAAATGATACATAGAAATAAATTTTAATTTTATCCTTCAATAATATCTATTTTTTACCCTATATAGTATTCAATTATTTTTTAATCATATCTAAATAAATTACACTTAATCATATTACTTTCATTTTAAATAAATTAATTTTTTTTATAATTTTACTTTTAAAGATTTTTAGTTATCATGAAATGTTTATAGAATGACTAGTATATAAACTTGCAGAAAATATATATATATATATAAATTATACCTTTTGTCTCTGATGTATCAAAATTCTTTAAAATTATAAAAAAATAAATTTATTTAAAATGAAAGTAATGTATGTGATTAAGTGTAATTTATTTAGATGTAATTAAAAAATAATTGAATACTATGTACAGTAAAAAATTAATATTATTGAAAGATAAAATTAAATTAAAATTTATTTTTATGTATCGTTTTTGTCCCTAACGTTTTCGTCCTATTTAACTCCCTAACGTTTCAAAATTGTTTCAATTTTGTCCCGCCGTCAATTTTGTTAACGGATTCCTAACGGCAGGACAACATTGAGTCAATTTTGAAACGTTAGGGACTTAAATAGGACGATTGAAACGTTAGGGACAACTTTAAAACTTACCACAAACGTTTGGGACAAAAACGATACTTTACTCTAAAAGAAAAAAAAGCATATTTTTTTTTATCACTTTCATTTTTGTAATTTAAAAACTCCAAAATGTCTTGCACACAAATCCTTCTTTTATTTTATACAAAATTTGTTTATTAAACTATGAAGTTGTTAAGATGTCATAACAAATTTTAATGAAAGATTCATTTTTGATTTCATGTTAAATGTTTGACTCCGGTTTAACGAAAACAATAGTAATACGGTTCAACTAGGTATCCTTTAAAAATCGTACAACATTCAGCTTTTTATTACAATAATTAAAAAAAATTAAAACAAACACAACTAAAAATTATGAATAGATTTGTTGTTTTTTTAAAATTAAATACACATTTAAAATACAATCTAAAAAAACTGAAATTTAAAATTTAAATTTTAAATTTTTGTTTCAGATTTAATATATTTAATTATTAATATATTATAATTTAAATACATATCTAAAAATCAAATTATTCAAAATTCAAAATTTTGATTTTAAAAATATAAAATAAACCTTAAACTATCAAATTATTAATTAAACTCAATACAAAACACTTAAAGAAGCAGAGAAGTCACGTTTGCGCCATGTCGAAAATTCAGAGGCGCACATGGAAAATTCAGAGGTGCACATCGAGAAGTCATCCTCCGTTGTCGTTCATCCTCTTCCGCGCTCATCCTCAACGCTGCCTTCCTCCTTTTCGGCGCTCATTTACAACGCTGTCTTTTTAATGTTTAAATTTAAATTTTAGATTTATGATTTTGGATGTGTTTTAAAAATATTTTCTGTATAACATCATAATTTTAGATGTGTTGCAATTATTTTTTAATGTTTAAATTTAGATTTTAGATTTATGATTTTGGATGTGTTTCAAAAATATTTTCTGTATAACTTCATAATTTTAGATGTGTTACAATTATTTTTTAATGTTTAAATTTAGATTTTAGATTTATGATTTTATATTTTCTGTATAACTTCATAATTTTAGATGTGTTACAATTATTTTTTAATGTTTAAATTTAAATTTTAGATTTATGATTTTGGATGTGTTTTAAAAATATTTTTTGTATAACTTAATATTTTAGATGTGTTACAATTGAAAAAGAAACTACAATTGAAAATATTTTAGTTTATGTATATAATTATATTCGACCATTCATAATTTTTAAATTAATTGTTGATTATATACTTTATTTGCAACAACTTTATTAATAAAATTGAATAAGATCAACCTTGTTCCAATTAAATCAGCAGAGTGTTTTTATGTTTAAATTAAAATATAATTAAAAATGTTGAACATGATATTTCTTAACAAATTACATAAACACATGTGTGGAAAATAATGATACCTTTCACCAATGCAAAATGAGAGAGTGCTTCAGCTGGAAGTGGTGATGGTCTTCACCAATGAAGAGGAGATGGAGAATTCAGCTGGCAGCGTTCTTTTTGGTTTGGGATTCACTAATGCGTGTAAATATCCCGTAGAATAAGGAATTTAAATATCTGTTACGTGAAGTTACGAAAGTAAAGCAAAGTCACCGTAACCACCAATGAAGTGGGTGGGTTTTAAAATTTAAATTTAAATTAAAATCTAATTATAGATATGTATCTACAAAATAGGAACATGTTACACTAAAAAAATAATTAAATATTATTTAAATCTGATTAAAGGCTGATTAAAGACTGATTAATATTGTACAACTAGCATTTCCCATAGTAATAAAACAAATAAATGAACAATAAAAACAAATGCTCCCATAGTATTATTACAAGGAAAAATACTAGTAGGTAATAAATCATAGAAAGTCATACGTGCCATTATCTAAATGAGAATTACATGTATATATCAACATATTTTCCTTTATGTCAACCAAATTAGTAAAAGTATATTTAAAATAAATCGGATAATAGCAGCAGCAAAGCACCAGTGGTCTAGTGGTAGAATAGTACCCTGCCACGGTACAGACCCGGGTTCGATTCCCGGCTGGTGCACTTCTAAGAGAGCTATGACGAGTCTTGTGTCAACTGTGATGGCTGGGTCTATCACCATCGTCTGAATCTTCCGACGAAAAGTGCCACATCTGAGCTCCTTCCTTTTCTTTACTAATATTTTTCCTCTCTTTGTCATAGCTTCAACCATCGCTTTGTTCTCTTACCTGTAAATTATAGTCATTGGCAACATCAATAATATTAATAATGGATTCAATCATTCTCCGAAAACAATGCAACAACTTTAGAGTGATTGGGGACGAAATTGTCCACAATAATTCAAATAATCCCACCGTGAATTTCACTTTATAAGGTCCCCCACTAAAGCAACATCTATATTCTTAGTGGTAGTGGCCAAATGTGCAAGGCATTAAAAACATTACCTGTAGTCTTCAAAAAAGTCATGCGCCTAAGGACCAAGGTTTCTATGTGTGAAAAGATCACGTGCCTAACATGTTACCACCAAAACATTCTATGTGTCAAAATTAATTTTTTTAAAACAATTGAATCTTGGTTCTAACTTTTAATTATAACATTAGTATTCTCTCCAAATTATATGTAATAAATATTTGAAAGAAAAGAAATGAAAATATAGATTAGAAAGATAAGCGGTGAAAATTTAAAACTAAATAAATAATAATAATAATAATAATAATAATAATAATAATAATAATAATAATAATAATAATAATAATAATAATAATAATAATTTTTTATTTAAATTATATTATTTTGTTAATTTTTTTTTCTGTAGAATAGAAAGATAGAAAAAATAATGAGAGAAAAGAGAGATAAATATGAAGAATAAGAGTGAGAGTGAGAGTTTGTTAATTTTGAACGAAAAAATTTTATTTTAATTGTAAAAAAATATCGGATGACATATTTTGATTTGTCAAATTACTAATATAAAATATAAATTGTGTATAGAGTAAAAATGGTAGAGAAAAAAAAATGGAGAGAGGTAGATGAGAGAATTTAGGAAGGGATTTATTAATTTAATTTTTTTTTTCAATTTTAATAAGAGAATGTCATGTGATACATTTGATTATTAAATTAGATAGTAATATATGATACATAATATAAATATATTTCAATTTCAATTTTAATATTTTTATTTTAATTTTAATGCAATTAAAAAATGTCATGTTGCACATTTTAATTGTCAAATTAGTAAATAGTCATTGATATTGATAATGATATATATAAAATAGATAGAGTGGTTGAAGGAATGAGAGAAATAGAGAAAGTGTAAACCCCGTTAAATTAGTAAATAATTAGTCAATAAATTAATTTTTAATAAAGAAAATTAGAAATGTGAATATTATATTAAATTAGAATAGAGCTCATCAAAACGAGAATTTTGACACTAATTTCAAAGAATTCGGCCCAAGATTAGATCGAACGGATCGAACCGAGCTCAAACCAGACCTGTGGACCCATCTGGGCCAGTAGCCCCAACCGGCCTAGCACTTAAATGAGCCAAGGCTCTTCTTCCTCCCAACTTCAGCAAGAACACGGTGAAAGCATAAACAGGGGAGAGAAGAAAAGAAATTTCCCTAACCCCTTACGTTACTTCAAATCACCGTATCTCCTCCGTCCGAGCTCCGATCGCCGCACCGTTTGTGGCCACGCGACCATTGCGTTGAGCTCTATGATTCTACCAGAATAATTTTATAGGTAAGACATTTAATTACTCTCAGCCTCTCCTTCCCCCAATTTTCAAAAATTATGTAATGGTGTTGAATTTCTTTGCTTTTTAATGTATTAGGATCCCATTAGCATGAGAAAAACGTTCACTCTTACTTATACAAAATTTGGGTAAGGTGAGGATATCATAACTCTATTTAATTTTCTAAATTTGTGATTTGGGTTTTAAATTGGGTGCATATGTGTTATGGATATGTATTAGATTGTGAATAAATAATTGGAGCTTGAAATTGTAGACGTTGGAATTTGGTGGAGGTTGAGCACTAGTATTTTATTGAGCTTTTGGGGCTGTGCCTGTTTTAGTGGGTTGCCTTGATCACTATGTGGGAACTGGTCAAGGTATGGTTTATGTTTCTTGCATTTAATATATAATATTCTATGAAAACTTAGGCTACATGACCATAAGATAGGTTAGAATGTATGTGGATATTCATTGTTTAGTATCTTATTAATAAATGTGTTTGGTTTGGTGCTTGTTGATTAGTTGGTGATTTGGTGAATTTTTGACTAATGATTTGAGGACATAAACATGTAAGCCTAGAATTTGTAAGCTATGGTTTGGCTGATGGATTTGGATAGTGTAAGTGTATTATTATTGATTTGAGGTATGATTATTGTGGTGATTGTTGTGATGATGAGGAAGGGAATATTGTGTTGATATTTGCAGGTTTGGTGATGAATGGGATGGAATTTTTGAATGAAAATGAGGTTTGGGAAGTTTTGCAAAATTTTGGTTTTGGCCAAACTTCGGCGAGCTATAACATGGCCTTCGGATCCCCAAATAGTTTCAAACTTATTTTGATAAAACATTGGGATCGTGAAGTTTATGCCATTCGAAGAATGGATGAAAAACGATTTAAAATGATTAAGTTATGCACGTCAGAAGTTTAGGTTTGGAATAGGTAAATTCTGCAGCTTTCAACTTAATCAGATTTTTGGAATACGTACGTCCATGCGTACGTGTGACCCACGAGTACGCGTGGCATGGAATTTTTGAATGACCTCCTTATATGCGTACGCGTGACATGAGGTACTCACCTACGTGTACGTATGATAAGAGAATGCGCACGCGAGCTGCCTTTTATACTCCCACGCGTATGGGTGAGCCACGCGTATGCGTGGCTCATATTCCAGCAAATATGGTTTTTTGAGTTTTAAATCTTATTTCACACTTTTAAACCTCTATAAATAATAGTATTAAGCTTGATAATCAAATGAAGTTAGGAAATGGGGATAACTTGGAGGTGAAGTAAAGTTGAAAAAGTGATAAATTGAATATGAAAAGTTGTGAATAATTATGTATAATACTTGGCTTAAATAATCAAATGATCTGAGATACGAGATTCCCTGGGTAAAGTACCGCGGCTTGCCACCACGTGTACCAGGTCGAAACTTGATACTCTGTTGACCCTACGACGTAAGGGTGACCGGACACTTATAAATTTCTGGAAATGTTAACCCCCATTGAGCAATATTGATTATTTGAGAAAAAACTATGCATAGATTCTTGGGGATGCACGTCGAGGGACAGTCTAAGGGTTTAGCAAACCGGACTTGTCGGATTGCCTTGATAACCGACAGATGAGACTCATCAGCCATAGGACAAGCATGCATCATGTGCATATTACTTGAATTACTTGTTTGTGCATTAACTGGGTGTGCCTAAGTGTACTTGCTATGTTAAATGTATATTTGTTACCTGCAATACTTGTAACCTTCTTGTGCTTGCCTTTATCTGCTTATGTGTCTGTGATATGTTGTCGGAGATGGAGGTATGGAGGAAAGGCAGTAAGACTTACGTTCAAGATTAAGCTAAGTTAGGTTTAGATACTCTTAGAAAACCACCTTTTATGGTTTATGTTTAATACTTTAGGTTTTATAATCTGAGTGTCGGCATTCTAGGATTGCCTCTGGCATTCTCAGGACCTTATATCTTATATGTGTGACACCTTTACCATGCTGAGAACCTCTGGTTCTCACCCCATACTATGTTGATGTTTTTTAGATGCAGGTTGAGAGGCACCTCGTTAGGCGTCTGGACGTCTGAAGCGAAGTGGTTATTGGGTTACTTTTTGATTATATTGTTATGTATATATATGTATTTAGTTTCCTCTCCACATGACTTGTTCTTTTAACCCTTTTAAAGGCTTATGGAGAGACATGATTTTGTTTATGTAAATTTGGATTTTGGTTATTTATATATATGTGTAAATATTCTCCGGCCAGCCTTGACTTTGCTGGCTGAGTTAGGAGCTTGCTATTTTGTATCTTTGACCATCTACTCCTACTTTTGTTATCTTATGCTTGACAGCTATAGCTTTCTTAGTACGCAAGATAACTCATTTTCTGAACATTGCGCTTTTATTTCGTAATTTTTATTTCATCTGTTCTTCAAGGCTCCTAGTTTATTATATTCTTTCTGTTATTATATGTACACATTTTGTTTTAGAGGTCGTAATACCACACCACCTCTGTTTTATGGTTTAAGTGTAAAGCTCAGTGTGGTAGGGTGTTACATTATGGTATCAGAGTAGTTCGTTCCTATAGAGCCTGAAAGATGGACTGATTATGCTTCTGTGCATTCTCGGTATATGTGTCTATGTGCTATTAGAATATCTGACTGATATATATGGCATAAATGTTTGTGAGCATGCATTTGGAACTTAAAGCGTTAGACTTGCGATATTGAGACTGATCAACTTAATATCACATGTTTGGTGTGTATAGGGACCAGATGTCGACTCGCAGACACGATCGCGGGCGAGGTAGAGGTAGGATAGGCACTGTTAATCCTGGCCTGGTAGGGAATGATCCAGTAGACTTTATGGCGGCCTTGGAAAATATGGCTGTAGCTATGCAGGTGACAGAATAATAATGACGAAGAAGGCCCTATGACACTTGCAACATTTCTAAAAGTTCACCCTCCGAGAGGTAGGAATTTCAAGTGTGGAGGCTTTGTTCCGCAGCATAATCAAGGCCAGGGCAATTACAAAAGGTCGAATACTAATGTTAATCAAGGAAGAAAGTTTGGAAAGCAGCCACAACAGGATTTGAGCTGTCAGAGGTGCAAGAAGTATCATATTGGAGTTCCGTGCAGATCAGGACTTGGGGTATGCTATTTTTGTGGACGGCCCGGGCACTTAGCCAGTAATTGTCCAGAGAAGAAGAAATATGAGACTGATAGAGTACAGCAGCCAGGGAGAGTGTACACCACTTCTGCAGGAGGTGCTGAGAGATCTAAGACACTGATTAGAGGTAACTGTAAAATGGCTGGTAAAATCTTAAATGCCTTATTTGATTCAGGAGCAACACATTCATTTATTGCATTTGAAAAGGCTAATGAATTAGGATTGAGAATGGTGGTTTTAGGTTATGATTTGAAAGTGCATAATGCTACTCATGAAGCTATGGTGACTAGGTTAGGATGTCCACAAGTTCCATTTCGAGTACAACAACGTGAATTTGTGCATGATTTAATTTGTTTGCTGATGACTGGTCTTGATCTAATCTTGGGATTGGATTGGTTATCCAAGAATCATGTTTTGCTTGATTATTCTGAGAAGTCAGTACATTTTATGCCGGAAGGGTCAGAAGCACCGGTTGTTGTGAATAGTTACTATTTGAACTCTATGATAGTCAATTGTTCTGGAACTGAATGTCAGGGTATTATGTTATTAACTGCGGGAGTATCAGGTGATGATCAGAGTTTAGAGCAGATTCCGGTTGCATGTGAATTTCCAGAAGTGTTTCCGAAGGATATTAATAAATTTCCACCTAACCGGGAGGTTGAATTCGCAATTGAGTTGGTGCTTGGAGCCAGTCCGATTTCCAGTACTCCTTACAGAATGTCACCTCTAGAAATGGCTGAACTGAAGACTCAACTAGAAGATTTACTGGGTAAGCATTTTATTTGACCAAGTGTTTCTCCGTGGGGAGCGCCAGTGTTACTAGTAAAGAAGAAAGACGGAAGTATGCGCTTGTGTGTCGATTATCGGCAACTGAATAAGATTACCGTGAAGAATAAATATCCATTACCTAAAATCGATGACCTAATAGACCAGTTACAGGGTACCGGTGTATTCTCTAAGATTGATTTGCAATCCGGGTATCATCAGATAAGGGTTAGAGGTGAAGATATTCCGAAAACTGCTTTTAGAACGTGTTATGGTCATTATGAGTATACAGTGATGTCTTTCGGGTTAACCAATGCTCCAGCAGTATTCATGGATTATATGAATAGGATTTTCCGGCCGTACCTGGACAAGTTTGTTATTGTCTTTATTGATGATATCCTTGTTTACTTTAAGACTGAAGAAGAGCATGCTGATCACTTGCAAAATTGTGCTGCAAATTTTGAAAGACAGGAAGTTATATGCTAAGTTATCTAAATGCAAGTTCTAGAAGAGTAAAGTGAAGTTTCTCGGTCACGTAGTGAGCAAGCAATGAATAGCTGTGGATCCTGCTAAGGTAGAAGTAGTAATGAATTGGGAGCGATCAACTTCAGTGACAGAGATCAGGAGTTTCCTAGGTTTGGCAGGATATTATCGGAGATTCATTAAGAGATTTTCACAGCTCGCCTTACCTTTAACTAAGTTGACTAGGAAGGATACGCCTTTTGTCTGGACTTCGGAGTGCGAGGAGAGTTTTCAAGCATTAAAGCAAATGTTGACTACTGTACCTGTGTTGGTGTTGCCTAAGCCAAGTGAACCATTTGAAGTGTACTGTGATGCATCATTAAAGGGTTTGGGGTGCGTTCTGATGCAGCACCGAAATGTTGTAGCATATGCCTCACAACAATTAAGGCTGCATGAGATGAACTATCTGACTCACGACTTAGAACTTACTACCGTAGTGTTTGCTCTGAAAATCTAGAGACATTATCTTTATGGCGTTAAGTTTCATGTTTTCTCAAGTATCTATTTGAGCAGAAAGAGTTAAATATGCGTTAGAGGAGGTGGATGGAGCTTCTGAAAGACTATGATTTCGAATTGAATTACCATCCTGGAAAAGCAAACGTTGTGGCGGACGCCTTGAGTCAGAAATCTTTATATGCAGCTTGGATGATGCTGCGAGAAGAAGAGTTACTAAAAGCATTTCAGGGTTTGAAACTGGGAGTTAGGGAAGAATCCAGAATTTTGTGTTTAAGCCAGTTGCAAATTTCAAGTGACTTCAAGGTTGAACTCCTAAAGGCTCATCAAGATGACAAAGAGATATATAAGGTTTTGCCAGCAATTGAACAAGGAAAACCGTGGAGAGTGTCAGAAGATAAGGATGGTTTATGGAGGTTTAAGAACTGGATTATTGTGCCAGATATCAGAGACCTACGACAAAGTATCTTGAAGAAAGCTCATAAGAGCGGGTTTTCAATCCATCCAGGAAGCACCAAAATGTATCAAGATCTAAAAGCAATGTTCTGGTGGCCGGAAATGAAGAATAATGTGGCGTTGCATGTATCCAAATGTTTAACATGTAAGAAAGTTAAAATCGAACATCAGAGACCATCAGGAACCCTTCAGCCTTTAGAGATTCCACAATGGAAATGGGAAAATATTACAATGGATTTTGTGACGGGTTTACCTAGGACTCGAACTGGTTATGATGCTATTTAGGTGGTTGTGGACCGACTAACAAAATTAGCTCACTTTCTCCCCATCCGGATAAGTTGCACAATGGAAGAATTGGCTCGAATATACATCAAAGAGATTGTCAGATTGCACGGTGTACCTTCCACCATTATATCTAACAGAGATCCTCGTTTCACATCAAGATTCTGGGGAGCTTTTCAGCGTGCATTTGGGACTCAGTTAAATTTGAGTGCTGCATATCACCCTCAGACAGATGGTCAATCAGAGTGAACTATCCAGACCTTGGAGGATATGCTAAGGGCTTGTGTTTTGGACCAGCCGACGAGCTGGGATCAGTATATGCCACTAGCGAAGTTTGCTTACAACAATAGCTATCACGCGAGTATCGGAATGGATCCATATGAGCTCTATATGGCAGAAAATATCAATATCCTCTATGTTGGTATGAAGCTGGAGAAAGAAGTTTGCTAGGGCCTGAAATGATAGCTGAAACTACTGAGCAAATAAAGAAGATCCGTAATCGAATGTTGGTAGCCCAAAGCCATCAAAAGAGCTATGCTGATCAAAGGCGAAAGCCTTTGAAATTTGAAGAAGGAGAGGATGTCTTTCTGAAGGTTACACCAACCACTGGAGTGAGAAGAGCCATTAAGACTAAGAAACTGAATCCCTGTTATATTGGACCGTTTGAGATCCTGAAAAGAATTGGACCGATGGCTTATAGGATTGCTTTACCGCCATATCTTTCAAACTTGCACGATATGTTTCATGTGTCACAGCTTCAGAAGTATACTCCTGACGCAAGTCATATTCTGGAACCGGAACCAATCAAGTGAGAGAAGATCTAACACTTCCAATAATCCCAGTGAGAATTGATGACACTAGCGTTAAACGATTGCGCGGGAAGGAAGTATCACTGGTAAAAGTAGCTTGGAGTCGAACTGGTATTGAGGAACATACTTGGGAACTCGAATCAGATATGCAGAAAGACTACCCACACCTCTTTTCAAGTAACTAAATTTGAATTTTGAGGGCAAAATTCTTTGTAGGTGGGTAGGATGTAAATCCCGTTAAATTAGTAAATAATTAGTCAATAAATTAATTTTTATTAAAAAATTAGAACTATGAATATTATATTAAATTAGGATAGAGCTCATCAAAACAAGAATTTTGACACTAATTTCAAAGAATTTGGCCCAAAATTGGACCGAACAGGTCGAACCGGTTGAACCAAGCCCGTGGGCCCAACCGGCCCAGCACTTAAATGAGCCAAGGCTCTTCTTCCTCCCCACTTTAGTAAGAACACACTGAAAGCATAAACAGGGGAGAGAAGAAAAGAAATTTCCCTAACCCCTTACGTTACTTCAAATCACCGTATCGCTTCCGTTCGAGTTTCGATTGCCACACTGTTTGTGACCACGCGACCTCCGCGTCGAGCTCTACGATTTTACCAGAATAATTTCATAGGTAAGCCATTTAATTACTCTCAACCTCTCCTTCCCCCAATTTTTGAAAATTATGTAGTGGTGTTGAATTTCTTTGCTTTTTGATGTATTAGGATCCAATTAGCTTGAGAAAAATGTTCTCTTGCTTATATGAAGCTTGGGTAAGGTGAGGATACTATAACTCTATTTAATTTTCTGAATTTGTGCTTTGGGTATTTAATTGGGTGTATATGTGTTATGGATATGGATTCATCCTGGTACTGGGGTGGCCGAGCTTTAGCAATTCCGAGCAGGCGACTGTCGGAGGGGAAAAGCTATACGTCGGCCTGGATCGAACACAGCGGCGGGAATACCTGCAAAAGATACTCTGATGCTCAAGTTAGTGATAATCTCGAGTGAGAGTAATTAAATAAATATAAAGACTGAGAATGGAACCTGATCCTTAGCCGAGAATATTAGTTCGGCTTTATAGGAGTTGTTTTACTCGTTTATAGTGGATAAGTCCTAGGTTGTAGGTTGGTTATCACATTCTATTTTAGTGATTAGGTTTGTTGAGCACGTTTCTTATTTTCAAATGAGTGAGGCCGAGCTTATCTGCTCACGTGCCGAGCTTTTCGGGCGGCGGAGGATAAAGGTGACGTATCATAGCCCCCAAGCTTGCCTTGGTTTGGACAGGACTAAGGCGAGCTTTCGAACAAGGGATACCGCAATCCTCGGTCGCTGAGTTGTTGTCGTATATGCTCCTTACAGTCTCCAAGCTCGGCTTGGTTCTGTGTAGAATTCAAAACGGTTTTGCATTGGTGGCTTCGTTCTGCTCGCCATCATGACATGATTGATGTGAAATTGTCCCGTTTTTCTAGGCACCCTTGTCCATTGGATTTCGTAGTGGTTTTAATGCTTCTCTCGTTTTTAGCAAGATGGATTAAATGCTATGATATAGTAACCGTTTGTGCTTTAGAGGAGTTATCTTTAGTTGCATTTTCCTTTCCTTCATACTGCTGTGTTTCAGAAAAAAAGTTTGTGTTTCTTCCTATCTGAGAGTGAGTAAGAAAGGTCAGTGTTAACTCTTTTCCTATTTTTCTTCTTTGTTTTCTGGCTTTTTGTTTCGTTGTCCTTGATGGAGAATTGTAATGTGGGTGACCCATATGGTTGGGTGGATGCTAGGGTGAAAGAGCATGTCTCCCAGTTTGATAATGAGGAGTCAGTGAGGTTGTTGGGGTCAAATTTCTGGGTCAAGGAGGGTAGTAATGTTAGGATAGAGTTATTACCTTGTGGGAGAGGTAACCGGGTGTGCAACCGATTGGATGATTGGTCTTTCTTCTTCATGTATAGTTGTCTGTTCACTGAGTTGGGTGTGAGACTTCCCTTTACCGAGTTTGAGTGTGGGGTCTTGTATTGGTTGAATTGTGCCCCAACCCAGCTTCACCCTAACTCCTGGGGTTTTGTCCGTGCGTTCGAGATTTTGATGGAACTGTTAGAGCATCCGCCGTCTCTCAGGCTATTTTTCTCATTATTTCAAGCGAAGGGGGTGAATAGGGGCTTGTGGGTAAACCTTAGTAGTTATCCCCGCCGTGCTGTATTTGGTCTGTATAAGTCATCATTTAAGGACTTCAAATTTTATGTTTGTAAAGGTTAGGAGTATACCCGAGGATTTCCCCTTTTATTTAAACGAACATTTAGTGGAAAGGTTCCCCTTATTCTAGTGTGCCGAGCCGTATCAAGCACTGGATGTAGATGATAGGCTTCTTGATGATGATGTTGTGATGGATTTTTTGTTTAAGTCGTTGGGTTCGAAGGGTTTGTTGTCAGTTGCTGAAATGTTGAAATGGGATACCGATAGGCAGGCTGTGTATGATCACATAGGTAAATTGTTTTACTATGTTTGTTTCCTTTTCTGTTTTGATTTGTTTCTGATTTGGTCGTTTGTGATTTGCAGCCGAGAAAGCTCCTACGATTACTACTGCAGGTTTGAAATCTTACTTTAATCAATGCAAGAAAGGTGAAAAAGAGGTTTCCTCAAATGTTGGGAAAGGTCCTGCCGCCTTACTTCAGTATGGTCCTGGGCAGAAGCATAAGAGGAAGAGAGGACAAGTTCAGGGTAGCCTTGCCGAGGTCTTAGAAGGTAAAAGGGAGTCGTCCATGATGCTGCAGATGGTTGAGTCTGCATATGAATCTCAGAAGAGGCTCCATGGGTATGATGAGAATGAGCATGGTAGATATTTGTGGGCAAAGCTGTATCCTTTTAGTACCAAGGCTGATGAATTTTGCTGTTTCTCAGATGACATGAAGATGATTGACGAAGTTGGCCGAGCTGGTGTTAGCCGATTTCTCCAGGTACAGGTTTTGCTGTAGTGTTGTAAATATGTTTTTGTTAATGTCACCCATTTATTTGTTTTTCTTTTTGTAGGTGATTGGTGCTCAGATTGTGGCCATTGGTCGGGCACAGGAGCTTGCCTTGGGCTGGGAGGAGAAGGAGGCTTCTCGTGTAGAGGAGCTGTCTGGCATCATCCAGGAAAAAGATAACAAGATTGCCGAGCTCTCTTTTTCTGTGGAGAAGAAAGAGCTGGAATTGGCTGATGAGAGGAAGTTGCACAAGACATCGTCTGAAAGGTTGAAGGTTATGGGGTTCGAGAATGATTAACTTTCTGCTCGGATCAAAGAATTGGAAGGTGGGATCTATGAGGCTTTTGTTCAAGGTTTTGGTCGCGCTGTTTCTCAGGTGAAGGTGCTATACCCAGAAGCTGATCCTTCGAGGCTTGATGTTATGAAGGTGGTCGTGAATGGTCAGCTGGTGGATGACGAGGCTGCTGCTGGAAGTGATAGCGAGGGGTCCAGCATTGGTGATAAGGCAGATTAGGCCTTTAGTTTATGCTTTTATTTTGTAAGCTTTGTATATGGTATTCTGGTTTTTAGACTTGTATTTGACTTGTTTGATTTTTTGGATAATTCCGAGTATTATTCTCAGTTGTGATCTTTTGGTTTCTGAGTATATAGCTCGGTTTTTATGGTGTCTATTTAGGCTTTTATAAGATATGATATTTTGGCAAAGTCATGATAATAGTACTATGTTATGATAGCAATTATGTGTACGTATTGAAGATGGCTGTCTGTTGCTATTCTTTAGATTATCAGACTATCAATAAGGAGAGTGGTAGCTCTGATATAGGAGGTATGGCGAAGTGAGCCCTTGGGCTTCGTTTAGACAATTTGATTTTGTTTTGTTTGTTTGTATTTCTCCGAGTAATATGTTCGGCATATGTATTTTTGGTTTTCGAGTATGAAGCTCGGATTGTTTTGAATGTTATACTGATTGAAATATATGCTAACTGCCAAGATAAGAAATGTTTTGCTTGCAATGTAAATTACATTGGTATGATGATTTATGGCGTCCGGCCTCGTTAAAACCCTCTTCGAGTAAAACTCATGTGTTTTGGGAAAAAACCTTCGAAGGGGAAAAAGAGTACCATCATTCGCGGGTTTACAGCATGTGTCATGATTGGTATTCCCTTAGTGAGGAGACATTCCATGTTCCTGGAAGTTGATCTCCTTTAAGGGTTTCTAGCTTGTAAGCCCCCTTTCCAAGATTCTGGAGAACTCGGAAAGGTCCTTCCCAATTTGCTGCTAATTTGCCATGTGTTGGAGGTTTCCGAGCTTCTTCTATTCGTCTGAGTATGAGGTCTCCTTTATTGAAGGACCTATGAACTACTCTTTTGTAGTGTCTTTGCTCTATGTATTGCTTTCTGGCTCGTTGCTTTATGGCTGAGATGTCTGTTTCTTCTTCCACAAGATCCAGCTTGGCTCTTCGAGCTTGCAAGTTATTCGATTGATCATAAAGCTCAGCCCTTAATGTTGGGATGCTGACCTCTACTGGGATCAGTGCCTCTGCACCATATACTAGTTTGAAAGGGGTTTCTCCTGTAGCAGATTGAATGGTGGTATTGTAGCTCCATAGGATTTCTGGAATGAGGTCGGCCCATTCTCCTTTAGTCTCACCGAGCTTTTTTTTTAATCCCTGCAAGATAATTCTGTTAGCTGATTCAACTTATCCGTTGGTTTGTGGGTGCTCGACTGAGCTAAAATGATGTTTAATGTTAAAATTTGTTAGGAAGGCAGCGAGTTTATGGTCAGTAAATTGTCTCCCGTTATCTGAGATTATCTCTCTTGGGATATCGTATCTACATATAATGTTTTTCCATAAGAAAGATCGCACTTTTTCTGCCGTTATATGTGCTAGTGGTTGTGCTTCTATCCACTTAGAGAAATAGTCTATTGATACTAAAAGGAACTTTACCTGGCCTGGCGCTTTTGAAAAAGGTCCGAGGATATCCAATCCCCACCTATCGAAAGGCCAGCTTACCTCTATGGTGTGGAGCTCCTCGGCCGGGGTCTTTGAGAGGGTGGCATGCTTTTGACAATTGTCACATGCCTTGACTTTCAAAATACAGTCCTTTTTTATCGTCGGCCAATAGTATCCTGTTCCCAATATCTTTGCAGCCAATGCTCAGCCGCCGATGTGGTTTCCACAAACTCCTTCGTGTGTTTCTACCATAACATCTTCGGCTTCCTCATTGCTGATGCATTTGAGGAGTGGTTGGGAGTGTCCTCGCCTGTACAGGGTATTTTCGAGTACTGTGTAAAAACTTGCTCTCCTTCGGAAGAGCGGCAAGTTCAGCTCTTCGTTTGGCACGACACCTGTGTTGATGTAATTGAGAAAAGGTATTCTCCAATCTGGTACCTGCATGATGCTTAAGATTGTGTCCTGCTCAAAGCTCGGCTTGTTGAGTGTTAGTTGGGATAGGGCCAGTGTGTTTTCCGCCTGCCTTGTTGTGGCTAACTTGGATAACACATCGACTTTGGTGTTTTGTTCTCGGTTTACATGAATAATATCAAATTTACTGAACTTTGAGATGAGATCCTTTGTTATGAGCCAATATTTCTCTAACAAAGGATCTTTTACCTGGTACTCACCCTTGATTTGATGTACTACAAGTGATGAGTCGCAGTAGACTGTTATCTGAGGTATTCTGAGTTGCTGGGTAAGCTTCAATCCTACTAGCAAAGATTCATATTCCGCTTGGTTGTTACTTGCATTGAAGCAGAATTGTAGTGATTGTTCGGCTATCACTTTCTCTCCTTCTTTTAGCAGTACCCCAGCTCCGCTTTCTTCTCTGTTTGATGCTCCATCCACGTGTATGCTCCAATTGGTTGCTGTATATTGTGTCTCATTAGTCATTTCTGACACGAAGTCGGCAAGTACTTGTGATTTCAGAGTCTTTCTCGACTCGTACTGAATGTCGAACTCGGATAGTTCGATTGACCACTTTATTAGTCGTCTGGCGAGCTTGGGTCTGGTTAATACATGCCTTAGTGGTTGGTTTGTTCGTACTATGATTGTATGGCTTTTAAAGTAATGTCGCAGCCTTCTTGCCGTGGTGACTAGTGCCAGCGCTAGTTGCTCTATCTTCGGATATCTTATTTCTGCTGGTTGCAGTACCTTACTAATGAAGTATACTGGGTTTTGCTTTTTTCCTGTTTCCATCACTAGGACCGAGCTTATAGCATAGTTAGATACTGATAAATACAAATGCAATGGCTTACCAATCTCTGGTCTTTGGAGTACTAGAGGTGATGTTAAGAGCTGTTTGAGTTCCATAAAGGAGTTTTCACATTCCTCCGTCCATGAGAATTTCTTCCCCTTGGAGATTGTCTGGAAGAAATGATAAGATCGGTTTGCCATTGCGGGTAGGAAACGTGATAGGGCGGCTATTCTCCCTGCTAATTGTCGGACTTCTTTTACTGTCTTTGGGCTTGTCATGGTCAGCACTGCATTGCATTTCTCTGGGTTGGCTTCTATACCTCGTGAGATTAGTATGAAGCCAAGAAATTTCCCTCCTTGGACTTTAAAAGCACATTTGTCCGGGTTGAGTCACATGTTATATGCTCGGAGTTGATTGAAAACTTCTACCAGGTCATCACAGTGTGACCCTTGTACATGCGTTTTTGCTACCATGTCATCGACATAGATTTCCATATTCTGACCTATCTGTTGTTGGAATACTTTGTCCATCAATCTTTGATATGTCGCACCTACATTCTTTAAGCCAAAAGGCATTACCTTGTAACAAAAATTTCCATGCTCTGTTATAAAAGCTGTTTTGCTTTGGTCTTCTGGGTGCATCAAAATCTGGTTATAACTAGAGTATGCATCCATAAAACTCAAGGCTTTGAAACCAGAAGCGTTATCAACTAATTTATCAATGCAAGGTAATGGATATGCATCTTTAGGGCAAGCTTTGTTTAGATTTGTAAAATCGATGCACATGTGCCATTTACCTGAGTTTTTCCTTACCATTACCACGTTTGATAGCCATGTGGTGAAGCGGATTTCTCTGATGAAACCTGCATTGAGGAGCTTCTTAGTCTCTTCAAGTGCTGCTTGTTTTTTCTCTTCTCCGAGGTTTCTTTTCTTCTGTGCCACTGGTCGGACTGTTTTGTCGATTGCTAATTTGTGGCAGATGACTTCTGGGCTTATTCCCGGCATGTCGTCTGGTGTCCATGCAAATAGGTCGGCGTTCTGTCACAGTATGTGTATAAGTCTTGCTCGTTCATTTCCTTCTAGTGCTTTTCCGATGTATGTGTATTGCTTTTCATCTGCTATTAATGTTAATTGGTGAAGGTTGTCCATTGGCTGAGGTCTTTTGCCGAGGTATTCTCTCGGGTCGAGATCAGCTAGCATTGTAGCTTCGGCCGAGTTATGTATGTCTTGGACTTGGGGCCGAGCTATCTCCCTCAAGTGGGCTTACTTTAGACAGGCATTGTAGCACTGCCGAGCTTCTTGGCGATCGGCGTACACTGTAGCTATCTTGTTTTCCTGCACTGGGAACTTGACACACAGATGTAATGTGGATACTACCGCTTTGAATATATTCAAGGCGGGTCTCCCAATTATGATATTATAAGGGCTATAATAGTCTACTATTAGGTATTGAATATCAATGGACTTCGACATAGGGATCTCTCCCATCGTGGTCCTCAGCCATATATGTCCCATGATGGGGACCCTTTCTTTGGAGAACCCAATTAGCTATCCCGAGGAAGGCTGTATTAGTTTTTCTGACAACTTCATCTTTTTAAAGGTAGAATAAAACAAAACATCAGCGCTACTACCTGGGTCTAGCAGTGTTTTCCTTACCAATAGCTCTCCAACCTGTATGGAGATCACTACTGGGTCATCAAGGTTAGGGCTTGCCGATCTGAAGTCTGATTGATTGAAGGATATTGTGACATCTGGGTCCTCCTTCTTCTTTGGCTGTACTGTTCCTTCGATTGCCAGCATCGCCCTATAGCTTCATTTTCTGGCCGAATTTGTTTCACTTCCGCCTGCGTATCCTCCTGATATGTGGCTGATGATTCCTCTTGGCGGATCAGGAGTTGTCTGTTCTTTTTTGTTCTTATCTGTCACTGCTTGTTTATGCTCGTTCTTGTCCGAGTTTGCCCCTCTAGCTTTTCGAGCTTCGACATATTTGTCTAAGAGCCCTTGGCGTGCCGGTCTTTCGAGAAGGTCTTTTGCAACGATGCAGTTGTCCGTGGTATGGCCGAACTTTTGATGGAAGGCGCAATGCTTGCTTCTATCTACGAACCGTTGATCTTGGTAGTTCCCTGCTCGGGCTGGTGGCTTCACAATTTTGGCATTCAGAATCTCTTTGATGATGTTTTCTCTCTTAGTATTGAATTGGGTATACGTGTTGTATTTTGGTATGAGCTTGAAGGGCCTCTTGGTATCCTTGTTGCATGGTGATCTGAAAGCTTTTTCCTCATCCCTTCGTTGTGGTTGTCTGTTCGGCTTTTGGACCTCGCGGAGTTCTTCAATCTCCATTTGACCTGCAGCCCTTTCTCGGAACTCCTCCAATGTTTTCGGTTTTGTTATTGCAATGGTTTCCCGGAACTTTCCTGGTCAGAGGTCGGCTTTGAAGGCATGTAAGTGGACAGCCGGACCCAAGTCTTGGATCTCCATAGTAGCCTCGGCAAACCTGGTCATGTAGGCCTTTAAGCTCTTGTGTTGGCCTTGCTTGATCGTGCCTAGGTAGTCTGATCCATGGACGTATATTCTTGATGCCGCAAAGTAGTCAATAAACGATCTCGCCAGTTCCTCAAAGGAGGAAATTGAACCTGTAGACAGTTTAGAAAACCACAGTAATGCAGCACCATCAAGATAAGTAGGAAAAGCTCGGCGAAGCATGGGCTCGTTATTAGCGCCATTAAAAAATATCATGGATTGAAACTTCTTGACATGAGCTCGGGGGTCACCGAACCCCTTGTATGGCTCCAGTGCTGTAGGTAGTACAAAATTTTTCGGCATCTGGAACTTAGTGATCTCCTCAGAAAAGGGATTTTCGAGGGTGAGCTTCTCCTTAGGCGGGGTGATGTTTAGGGGATCTGTGTTGCCCTGTGTCGAGCTTTTAGAGCTTTCTCCTTCGTGCTTTCCGTTGTTCTGTGCAGTCAGTTTAGTTATCTTCCCCACTTCCGCCTGGAGTTTGGCGATCTGAGCTAGGAGCTCTGCCTGTGTGGGTTGGGGGTTCCCATTATCAGCCATGTCCGAGGATCAGAAATCCTGCAAAATAAGGTAAGATACTAAATAAAATGGATGGTGAGGTCAGATATATTCCCGGCCCCACGGTGGGCGCCAAGTGATTCGTCCTGGTACTGGAGTGGCCGAGCTTTAGCAATTCCAAGCAAGCGACTGTCGGAGGGGAAGAGCTATACGTCGGCCTGGATCGAACACATCGGCGGGAATACCTGCAAAAGATACTCCGACGCTCAAGTTAGTGATAATCTCGAGTGAGAGTAATTAAGTAAATATGAAGACTGAGAATGGAACCTGATCCTTAGCCGAGAATATTAGTTCGGCTTTATAGGAGTTGTTTTACCCATTTATAGTGGATAAGTCCTAGTTTGTAGGTTGGTTATCGCATTCTATTTTAGTGATTAGGTTTGTTGAGCACGTTTCTTATTTTCAAATGAGTGAGTCCGAGCTTATCTGCTCACGTGCCGAGCTTTTCGGGCGGCCGAGGATAAAGGTGACGTATCAGATATGTATTAGGTTGTGAATAAATAATTAGAGCTTGAAATTATGGACGTTGGAATTTGGTGGAGGTTGAGCACTAGTATTTTATTGAGCTTTTGGGGCTGTGTTTGTTTTGGTGGGTTGCCTTGATCATTATGTGGGAACTGGCCAAGGTATGGTCTAGGTTTCTTGCATTTAATATATAATATTATGTAAAAACTTAGGCTAGATGACCATAGGATAAGTTGGAATGTATGTGTATATTCATTGTTTAGTATGTTGTTAATAAATGTGTTTGGTTTGGTGCTTGTTGATTAGTTGGTGATTTGGTGAATTGTTGACTGATGACTTGAGGACATAAACATGTAAGCCAGAATTTGTAAGCTATAGTTTGGTTGATGGATTTGGGTAGTGTAAGTGTATTATTATTGATTTGAGGTATGATTATTGTGGTAGTTGTTGTGATGATGAGAAAGGGCATATTGTGTTGATATTTGCAGGTTTGGTGATGAATGGGATGGAATTTTTGAATGAAAATGAGGTTTTGGAAGTTTTGCAAAATTTTGGTTTTGGCCGAAATTCAGCGAGCTATAACTTGGTCTCCGGACCCCCAAATGGTTTCAAACTTATTTTGATAAAATATTGGGTTCGTGAAGTTTATGCCGTTCAAAGAGCGGATGAAAATGGATTTAAAATGATTAAGTTATGCACGTCGGAAGTTTAGGTTTGGAATAGGTAAATTCTGTAGCTTTCAACTTAATCAGATTTTTGCAATATGTACGTCCACGCGTACGCGTGGCATGAAATTTTTGAATGACCTCCTTATATGCGTACGCGTAATGGGCCAGCATGCATGTCTACGCGTACGCATGGTCCATGCGTACGTGTGACATGAGGTACTCACCTACGCGTACGTATGATAAGAGGATGCGCACGCGAGCTGCCTTTTATACTCCCACGCGTACGCGTGGCTCCTATTCCAACAAATATGGTTTTCTGAATTTTAAACCTTATTTCACACTTTTAAACCTCTATTTTCATTCTTCTAGTCATAAATAATAGTATTAAGCTTGATAATCAAATGAAGTTAGGAAATGGGGATAACTTGGAGGTGAAGTAAAGCTGAAAAAGTGATGAATTGAATATGAAAAGTTGTGAATAATTATGTATAATACTTGGCTTAAATAATCAAATGATCTGAGATACGAGATTCCCTGGGTAAAGTACCGCGACTTGCCACCACATGTACCAGGTCGAAACTCGATACTCTGTTGAGCCTACGACGTAAGGGTGACCGGGCACTTTTAAATTTCTCGGAATGTTAACCCTCATTGAGCAATATTGATTATTTGAGAAAAAACTATGCATAGATTCTTGGGGATGTACGTCGAGGGACAGTCTAAGGGTTTAGCAAACCGGACTTGTCGGATTGCCTTGATAACCGACAGATGAGACTCATCAGCCATAGGACAAGCATGCATCATGTGCATATTACTTGAATTACTTGTTTGTGCATTAACTGGGTGTGCCTAAGTGTACTTGCTATGTTAAATGTATATTTGTTACCTACAATACTTGTAACCTTCTTGTGCTTGCCTTTATCTGCTTATGTGTCTGTGATATGTTATGGAGGAAAGGCAGTAAGACTTACGTTCAAGATTAAGCTAAGTTAGGCTTAAATACTCTTAGAAAATCACCTTTTATGATTTCTGTTTAATACTTTAGGTTTTATAATCTGAGTGTCGGCGTTCTAGTATTGCTTCTAGCATTCTCAGGACCTTATATCTTATATGTGTGGCACCTTTACCATGCTGAGAACCTCTGATTCTCATCCCATACTATGTTGATGTTTTTCAGATACAGGTCGAGAGGCACTTTGTTAGGCGTCTGGTCGTCTGAAGCAAAGTGGTTATCGGATTACTTTTTGATTGTATAGTTATGTATATACATGTATTTAGTTTCCTCTACACATGACTTGTTCTTTTAACCCTCTTAGAGGCTTATGGAGAGACAATATTTTGTTTATGTAAATTTGGATTTTGGTTAGGTATATATATGTGTAAATATTCTCCGGCCAGCCTTAACTTCGCGGGTTGAGTTAGGAGCTTGTTATTTTGTATCTTTGGCCCTCTACTCCTACTTTTATTATCTTATTCTTGACAGCTATAGCTTTCTTAGTATGCAAGATAACTCGTTTTCTGAACATTGCACTTTTATTTCGCGATTTTTATTTCATCTGTTCTTTAAGTGTCCTAGTGTATTATATTCTTTCTGCTATTATATGTACACATTTTGTTTTAGAGGTCATAATACCACACCACCTCTATTTTACGGCTTAAGCTTAAAGCTCTGTGTGGTAGGGTGTTACAGAAAGGAAGAGGAAGGAGGGGATGACTCTTTAATTTTTTAGGGAAAGATTTGATTTCAATTGTAATGAGGGAGTGACATGTGGCACATTTTGGTTGTAAAATTAGTAAGAAGGAGGGAAGAATTCTTTAATTTTGGAGGAAAAGATTTAATTTTAATTACAATGAGAGAGTGACATGTGGCACATTTTGGTTGTAGAATTATTAAGGAGGAGAGGAGAATTCTTTACTTTTGGAGGGAAAGATTTGATTTCAATTGCAATGAGAAAGTGACATGTGGCACATTTTGGTTGTAAAATTGGATATATATAATAGATTTTTCACGTGAATTGAAAATAACATAGTTATCAAAACTGAACCGGTAATCGATCCAATAAAATTATTGGATTAGTAATTTAACTGATGGATCAGTGATTGAACCGTTTGACACATTAGTGTTTAATATTTTATATTATTTAAATTTAAACAAATTATATGTATATATTTCATTAGCTCATTGCTTTAATGTGATATATATAATTTATATAAATTATTAGCTTTTAATTTAATGGGTCTAATCTAAAAAAAAATTATATATAAGAAACAATTAAAATTTTAAAAGAGAAATAAACATATATAAGTTGAATTACATGAGTAAATATGTGAGGTTAAAGTTATTCTAATAAAATCTCGTTTACACATATGAACTAGTGTAAGGTTGTAGGCTTGGAGCATTACTCATGTGAACTTGGTTATTATATATTCTATTATTAGCCTACAATAGAGTGAGTATGTCTGGTTTAGTGGCAAGAGAGTTGCAGCTTAACACAAGGTTCACCGTTCGAGTCGCATCCCTGCTGGTGCATTGTGAAGACGCGCCGGTCATGCCTCTAAACAGCACCGGTTCGGGTTGAATCTTTTGGTTTTCAATAGGTTTGATCCGTTACCCAAAGTATGGCCCACACTAACAACCTCGGAATCGGAGCACTAACCAAAAGGATTACTCCCCCGAAAATCCCTAAAACCACAACCAACAACCCCTCTTAACACCTTTACACTGAAATAAAGCAAAAATACCTCCAACAATGGTGCAACACCAAGACAACTCAGCAACACTTCAAACTCTCTCACAAACGCCTAGGAATTTGGATGTAACTAGGAGAGGGCACATTTCAATTGCATCAACACCCCACACTCAAACTCAGAAAACAAAAACTTGACACCAAGCTCAACAAATACAGAACTGTACATAAAGAAAAACTCAAAACCCTCGCCCCGATGATACACACGATCAGCACCATTGCATGGCAAAAACTTCATTTTTATATCTGAACCATCCCTAACCCAAGACGACACTGGACCTAGCTGAGAGATACTATTCTCATCATAAAAAACCGAAACCCACTTCGTCACAGACTCAGCAACCCAAGCAAAGGGATCACGAGGATCCCAAACAAAAACTTCCTCAACTAGTCTATCTTTATCCTCAACAACAGCCTTTCTCCCTCGACCCTTGGCATTCTTTTTCATAACAGCTTTTCCCTTTTCCATCGCAAAAGAAAATGGCACCGAAATTAGAAAAAATGAAGAGTAAAGAACACTAATCTCTTTTGTCCATTCTTCAGCAAATAACCCCAACACAAAAAACCAGTCAAGGCCGAGAGAAACGAAAAGAACGAAACTTTACCCACTAGCGCACAAAAAATTCAAACAAAGATGACCCAAGTCAAAGCAAAACCACCCATCTCCGCACGGTACACCATATTGACGGTTTAGAAACTGCTCCAGTTCCCCAGGCGCATTAAAAACGTGACATTTTGTTTATTTTCTCTCACCAAAACTCAAATTTACAAAAAATTAATACTTTAAAAAATTCAATTTAATTTGAATTTTTTTCTAAGAAAAATAAATATACTTTTCAAATTGGTTTATATTAAGAGTAAAATCCATTTTCGACTCCTGTCCATTTTTATTTTAGACAACTCGACTCTATTGATTAGAAAATGATAATCCGATCCCTACCCTTTGTTTTTGTTAGACACATGAGTCCCTCTGTCAAATTCTCTAACAAGTATTGACGGAATTTGATAACATGTCACATTGGGCTCTATAACATAGTATCGCTTCTCCTACGTGGATTATAATAAATCAATTAAGATAATTAAACCTCTATTGAATCATCAAAATGATATCGCGTGGGAAAAGATTTTTATTACTAAACCTAATAGAATAAGCTAACCCTAGGAGAAGAAGGAAACCAAGAGTGATGCAGAGTAGTTTTTAACATCTCAGCGAAGTCTTGGAGGTAGGAAGAGTGTGAATTTCATGGGTTCGATCACCATGGAAAGTGCAAGTATTTGGAGGGGAAAATTCGAGCACCCTAGACGTGAATGTGGAGCATATGCTGTGATGCAAGAATTAGGGACAACAAAGAACTCAACGAGAATTTTTCTTGGTTGCTGCTACTATCGTGTAAGTGGATTTCCATTTATTAGTTTTAGTATGCTTTAAGTACTGCTATTTCAGAGTCTAATTTATGCAATTGCTGCTTGACGTTTGCAACTATGCAACTTGCTAATTTACAGAATTTGGATTGTACTGTTATAATAAATTTTAATTTTAGAGTGATCAACTACACTGCAAGTTTTTCGTGTGGTTTGATGAGTTAATTTTAACCAAGTATGAAAATATGCAAAGATAGAGTGATGATGTAAAATGGTGATTTTGATGAAAGGGTGATAATGCTGGAAGACAAAATGAAAAAAGTGGAGCAAAAGTTGGAGTAATGTAGTCAGAAAATAACAAAGAAGTTGGGAAATTAGCTTTTGGAGATGTGTTATTTTGATGTTTCTGTTATCTGCATTTGTAGTAGTTATGTATGGTGTATTCTACTAAGTTGATGTGCTATGTGAAGAAAACTATGACTAAATACCTGGTTATGTATTTTGAACCTGTTTTCATATGCATGGAATTTAACTTTTGATTTGATTTTGCTTAGGTGCTTTGTGAAGAGATTAATATAACAACAAATAACCATAATAGGAATATATTAATTTGCCAATTTCATACAGCAAATATGAAGCCAACTAAGTAACAACTTCATCCATTAGCAAACTATTATCCATCCAAAATACCATAACCAACTATGTCAAGTACCTAATGCATCCATATGCATATCAAAAGACAAACACAAAATACACAAAAGTATCTATAACTAGAATACCATAGTCCTTTAAACATTAGCTCCAAATTTATGAAATTGTCAAGATCAATATCTAATGGAGAAAATCTGTGCACATTAACATCCATGTAGCACATCACCCCCATTGGAGTCCTTTTCAAACCAACCCCTGTGGTGAAAGACAGGGATAACCTCTTAAGACATCTACATGCAAAAAATTAAAAAAAAAGATTAACTAATTACTGACCTAATCATAGATTAAAATAGCATTTTTCGTTAAAGTAAAGAAATAAACATACAAGAGACGACAAAAATGGGACCACTGGACATAGTTCAGAAAATAATTAAAAAAGGTTACCTCAACGAAAGCGACAGTGATGAGTGGATAATTTATACGCTTTTTGGCATTGTTTTTACTTAGTTTTTAGTATGATTTAGTTGGTTTTTAGTATATTTTTATTAGTTTTTAATTAAAAATCACATTTCTAGACTTTACTATGATTTTGTGTATTTTTCTGTGATTTCATGTATTTTCTGACTGAAATTGAGGGAGCTGAGCAAAAATCTGATTCAGGCTGAAAAAGGACTGCTGATGTTGTTGGATTTTGACCTCCCTGCACTCAAAGTGGATTTTCTGGAGCTACAAAACTCCAAATGGCGCGCTCGCAATTGCTTTGGAAAGTAGACATCCAGGGCTTTCCAGCAATATATAATAGTCCATACTTTTCTCAAGGATAGATGATGTAAACTGGCGTTCAACGCCAGTTCCATGTTGCAGTCTGGCGTCCAGCGCCAGAAACAAGTTACAAGTTGGAGTTCAACGCCAGAAACAGGTTACAACCTGGCGTTGAATGCCCAAAACAGCCCAGGCACGTGAGAAACTTAAGTCTCAGCCCCAGCACACACCAAGTGGGTCCCAGAAGTGGATTTCTGCACCATCTATCATAGTTTGTTCATTTTCTGTAAACCTAGGTTACTAGTTTAGTATTTAAACAACTTTTAGAGGTTTATTTCACATCTCATGACATTTTAGATCTGAACTTTGTACTCTTTGACGGCATGAGTCTCTAAACTCCATTGTTGGGAGTGAGGAGCTCTGCTGTGTTTCGATGAATTAATGCAACTATTTCTGTTTTCTATTCAAACACGCTTGTTTCTATCTAAGATGTTCATTCGCACTTCAATATGATGGATGTGATGATCCATGACAATCATCACCATTCTCAACCTATGAATGCGTGCCTGATAACCACCTCCGTTCTACTTTCGATTGAATGAATATCTCTTGGATTCCTTAATCAGAATCTTCGTGGTATAAGCTAGAATCCATTGGCAGCATTCTTGAGAATCCAAAAAGTCTAAACCTTGTCTGTGGTATTCCGAGTAGGATTTAGGGATTGAATGACTGTGACGAGCTTCAAACTCGCGAGTGTTGGGCGTAGTGACAGACGCAAAAGGATCAATGGATCCTATTCTGACATGATCGAGAACCGACATATGATTAGCCGTGCGGTGACAGCACACCTGGACCTTTTTCACTGAGAGGACTGATGGTAGCCATTGACAACGGTGATCCACCAACACACAGCTTGCCATAGGAGGAACCTTGCGTGCGTGAAGAAGAAGACAGGGAGAAAGCAGAGATTCAGAAGACAAAGCATCTCCAAAACTCCAACATATTCTCCATTACTGCATACCAAGTATTTATTTTATGTTCCCTTGTTCATTTGCAAGTCAACTGATAATTATAATTGACCTCCTAACTGAGATTTACAAGATAACCAGAGATTGCTTCAAACCAACAATCTCCGTGGGATTCGACCCTTACTCACGTAAGGTATTACTTGGACGATCCAGTGCACTTGCTGGTTAGTGGTACGAATTGTGAAAAGTGTGATTCACAATTCGTGCACCAAGTTTTTGGTGCCCTTGCCGGGGATTGTTCGAGTTTGAACAACTAAAGGTTTATTTTGTTGCTTAGATTAGGAATAATTTATTTTGTTGCTATAGAGTCATCAAATCTGATTCCTTTAATTTATTTTCAAAAATTTTTTTTTTCTTCAAAAATATTATTTTTCTTTATTAAATTTTAATTTTTTTTGTGAGTTTAGTGTCATGTTTTAAGTTTGGTGTCAACTGCATTCTTATCTTTTTCTCTTAAATTTTCGAATTTGTGTTCTTTATTCTTCCTTGATCTTCAAGTTGTTCTTGTTTATTTTTTTTGTTTGATCTTTAGTTTTTCTTGTTCTGTGTCTTTTCTTGTTTTACTTGTGCTTTCTCAAAACATTAGTTTTCAAAAAATTTATTTTTAGTTATTAAAAATACCTCTTTAAAACAAGTGTTACATTTACTGCTCAATTGGTTAGAGCGTTGGTTTATGTTCTTGGTGATTGGGTATCTTCTTTTTAAAATCTTTTTCAAAAATAATTTTTCTTTGATTGAATCTTGTGCCAAACTTTAAGTTTGGTGTTTTCTTGTTAATCTTTTTATAATTTTCGAAAATTTTATTGAAGTTTTCTAAAAATTTTAAGTTTGGTGTTCTTTCTGTTGTTCTTGTTGTTCTTGTGAATCTTCAAAGTGTTCTTGAGTCTTCTTTGTGTTTAGATCTTAAAATTTTTAAATTTGGTGTTCCTTGGTGTTCTCCCTCCAAAATTTTCGAAAACAAGGAGCATTAGATCTAAAAATTTTAAGTCTTGTGTCTTTTGTGTGTTTTTCTCTTTCATCATTAAATTCAAAAATATCTTTTCTCTTTATTTTAAGTAATTTTCGAAATTTTTCATTAAAAATTCAGATTTTTATTTTAAAACTTTTTGTTTCATCTTATCTTAGTTTTAAAATTTCAAAAATCATATCTTTTTCAAAATCTTATCTTATCTTATTCCAAATTAAAAATTTAATATTCAAATTTCAAATTTCAAATTTCAAAATTTCAAATTTCAAAATTTAATTTTCAAAATTTAATTTTCAAACTTAAAAATAAAATCTTTTCAAAATTTAAATCTCTTTCAAATCCTTATCTTATATTGTTGACTTTTTCAAAATTCAAAATTCAAATTTTCAAATTTAAAATTTAAATTTCAAAACTTCCTAACTACTTTCTCTCTCTTCATTTTTCGAAAATCCTCACCCACATCTTTTTAATTAATTAATTTAGTTTTCAATTTTTTTATTTCTTTTTCTTCTAATTTTCGAAATTATACTCACTTTTTCATTTATTTTATTTTATTTTATTTTAATTTCAATTTTCAAAAAAAAAAAAATAATTTGCAATCTGCATCATCTCCCTTTTTCCATCATGGACATAAGTGGAAATGAACAGTCCAGAAGGACTCTGAGGTCATATGCTAACCCCACTACTGCTTCATATGGGAGTAGTATCTGTATACCCTCCATCGGAGTCAGTAGCTTTGAGTTGAATCCTCAGCTCATTATCATGGTGCAACAGAGTTGCCAGTATTTCGGTCTTCCACAGGAAGAACCTACAGAGTTTCTGGCACAGTTTTTAGAAATTGCTGACACAGTACATGATAAGGAAGTAGATCAGGATGTCTACATATTATTACTATTTTCATTTGCTGTAAAAGATCAAGCTAAGAGGTGGTTAAATAACCAACCTAAAGCTAGCATAAGGACATGGAAACAGCTGACAGAAAAATTTCTGAATCAATACTTCCCTCCAAAACGGATGACACAGCTAAGGCTGGACATCCAAGGTTTTAAACAAGGAGATAATGAATCTCTTTATGATGCCTGGGAAAGATACAGAGAGATGCTAAGCAAATGCCCTTCTGAAATGTTTTCAGAATGGGTGCAGTTAGACATCTTCTATTATGGGCTTACAGAGAAAGCTCAGATTTCTCTAGACCACTCAGCTGGTGGATCTATACATATGAGAAAAATAATTGAAGAAGCTCAAGAGCTCATTGATATAGTTGCCAGAAATCTGCATCTGTACCTAAGCAGTGAATCTTCCATGAAAGAAGAGGCTAAAACAGTAACTGCTAAGCTCAGTCCTGCAGAACAAATTACAGAATTCAATCAGCAATTAGACTTTCTAACAAAACAGTTGGCCGAATTCAAGGAGATACTACAAGACACAAGAATGGCTAATCTGAATATGGAAGTACAGTTGAAGCAAACAGAACAGCAGTTATCAAAACAAATAATAGAAGAGTGCCAAGCAGTTCAATTAAGAAATGGGAAAATATTAAATACCTCACTTCAAGGCAGCAGGAAGCTAAAAAATGAACAACCGGCTATCCAAAATCCCTCTGAGGACAGTAAGAGCCCAGAGAGGAATAACTCTGGCGTTCAAACGCCAGAAACAGGCAAGGAGTTGGCGTCAAACGCCCAATGGAAGCTCAGTTCTGGCGTTCAAACGCTAGGAACAAGTAAGGAGTTGGCGTCCAATGCCACTCCAGCTTCCAACCCTGGCTTTCAAATGCCAGTGAGGGATCAGACACCTGCAAGTGCTGATAATAAATCCCTCAAGAAGGCTTCTCAACCTACCTCTGTAGGAAATAAACCTGCAGCAACTAAGGTTGAGGAATACAAAGCCAAGATGCCTTATCCTCAAAAACTCTGCAAAGAGGAGCAGGATAAGCAATTTGCCCGCTTTGCAGACTATCTCAGGACTCTTGAAATAAAGATTCCGTTTGCAGAGGCACTTGAGCAAATACCCTCTTATGCCAAGTTCATGAAAGATATCTTGAGTCATAAGAAGGATTGGAGAGAAACTAAAAGAGTTCTCCTCACTGAAGAATGCATTGCAGTCATTCTGAAAAGCTTCCCAGAAAAGCTTAAAGATCCCGGGAGCTTTATGATACCATGCATATTCGAGGGTAACTGCACCAAGACAGCTCTATGTGATCTTGGGGCAAGCATCAACCTAATCCCTGCATCCACTATCAGAAAGCTTGGCTTGACTGAAGAGGTCAAACCAACCCGGATCTGTCTTCAACTTGCTGATGGTTCCATTAAATACCCATCAGGCATAATTGAGGACATGATTGTCAAGGTTGGGCCATTTGCCTTCTCTACTGACTTTGTAGTGCTGGAAATGGAGGAGCACAAGAGTGTAACTCTCATTCTAGGAAGACCATTCCTAGCAACTGGACGAACCCTCATTGACGTCCAAAAAGGGGAGATAACCTTGAGAGTCAATGAGGATGAGTTTAAGTTGAATGTTGTCAAAGCTATGCAACATCCAGACACATCAGACGACTGCCTGGGCGTTGATATTATTGACTCCTTGGTGGAAGAGGTCCATATGACTGAGAGTCTCGAATCAGAGCTAGAGGACATTTTTAAGGATGTTCAGCCTCATCTGGAGGAACCAGAGGAAATAAAAGAACCTCTGAAAACTCCTCAGGAAGAGGAGAAACCTCCTAAACCCGAGTTCAAACCACTACCACCATCCATGAAATATGCATTTCTGGGAGAAGGTGACACTTTTCCTGTAATCATAAGCTCTGCTTTAGGGCCACAGGAAGAGAAAGCACTAATTCAGGTGCTAAGGACACACAAGACAGCTCTTGGGTGGTCCATAAGTGATCTTAAGGGCATTAGCCCAGCCAGATGCATGCACAAGATCTTATTGGAGGATGATGCTAAGCCAGTGGTTCAACGACAGAGGTGGCTAAATCCCGCCATGAAGGAGGTGGTGCAGAAAGAGGTCACTAAGTTACTAGAGGCTGGGATTATCTATCCTATTTCTGATAGCCCCTGGGTGAGCCTTGTCCATGTTCTCCCTAAGAAGGGAGGAATGACAATGGTTCATAATGAAAAGAATGAACTGGTTCCTACAAGAACAGTTACAGGGTGGCGTATGTGTATTGACTACAGAAGGCTCAATACAGCCACCAGGAAGGATCATTTTCCTTTACCATTCATAGACCAGATGCTAGAGAGACTAGCAGGTCATGAATATTAATGCTTTTTGGATGGCTATTCAGGTTACAACCAAATTGCAGTAGATCCTCAAGACCAAGAGAAAACAGCATTCACATGTCCTTCTGGAGTGTTTGCCTATAGAAGGATGCCTTTTGGTCTGTGTAATGCACCTACAACCTTTCAGAGATGCATGCTCTCTATCTTCTCTGATATGGTAGAGAAGTTTCTGAAAGTCTTCATGGATGACTTTTCAGTATTTGGAGACTCATTCAGCTCCTGCCTTAACCATTTAGCACTTGTTCTGAAAAGATGCCAAGAGACCAACCTAGTTTTAAACTGGGAAAAATGTCACTTTATGGTGATTGAAGGGATTGTCCTTAGGCATAAAATTTCAAACAAGGGAATAGAGGTGGATCAAGCTAAAGTTGAAGTAATTGAAAAATTACCACCACCTGCCAATGTTAAGGCAATCAGAAGCTTTCTGGGGCATGCAGGATTCTATAGGAGGTTTATAAAGGATTTTTCAGAAATTGCAAAACCTCTGAGCAATCTGCTAGCTGCTGACACGCTATTTGTGTTTGACACAAAGTGTCTGCAGGCGTTTGAGACCCTGAAAGCTAAGCTAGTCACAGCACCAGTTATTTCTGCACCAGACTGGACATTACCATTCGAACTAATGTGTGATGCCAGTGACCATACTATTGGTGCAGTATTGGGACAGAGGCATAATAAGCTTCTGCATGTCATTTATTATGCTAGCAGTGTTTTAAATGATGCCCAAAAAAATTACACAACCACAGAAAAAGAATTACTTGCAATGGTTTATGCCATTGACAAGTTTAGATCCTACTTAGTAGGATCAAAAGTGATTGTGTACACTGACCATGCTGCTCTTAAATATCTACTCACAAAACAGTATTCAAAGCCCAGGCTCATAAGATGGGTGTTGCTTCTGCAAGAGTTTGATATAGAAATAAGAGACAGAAAAGGGACAGAGAATCAAGTAGCCGATCACCTGTCCCGGATAGAACCAGTAGCAGGAGCATCCCTCCCTCCTACTGAGATCTCTAAAACCTTTCCGGATGAGCAATTGTTTTCTATTCAAGAAACTCTGTGGTTTGCAGACATTGCAAACTATAAGACACAAGGTTCTTCTTCTGTAACCATGGAGAGGAAGCATGAAAAGCTTCTCTCACTGCAGAGTCAACTAAAGCCCCCACAGTCAAACTCTAAGTTTGGTGTTGAACCCCCACATTCAAACTCTAAGTTTGGTGTTGGGAGGTCCCAACCTTGCTCTGATTATCTGTGAGGCTCCATGAGAGCTCACTGTCAAGCTATTGACATTAAAGAAGTGCTTGTTGGGAGGCAACCCAATGTTATTTAATTATATCTATTTATTTTCCATGGCTATTTTATGTTTTCGTTAGGTTGATGATCATGTGAAGTCACAAAAACAAATGGAAAATCAAAAATAGAATGAAAAACAGCATGAAAAATAGCACACCCTGGAGGAAGATCATTCTGGCGTTTAAATGCCAAAAACAAGCATCTGTCTGGCGTTTAACGCCAAAAACAAGCACCAAGCTGGCGTTTAATGCCAGAAACAAGCATCAGTCTGGCGTTAAACGCCAGAAACAGGCTACATTTAGGCGTTTAACGCCAGAAACAGGCAGCAGTCTGGCGTTAAACGCCAGGATTGCACAGTAAGGGCATTTTGTACGCCTAATTGAAGCAGGGATGCTAAATCCTTGACCCCACTGGATCTGTGGACCCCACAGGATCCCCACCTACCTCACCATTCAAATTCAAACCATTTTCCTCCCAAACCCACCCATTCACACACTTCCATCTCCTCCATCTTCTCCACTTCTTTCTTCTTTTGCTCGAGGACGAGCAAACCTTTTAAGTTTGGTGTGGTAAAAGCATTGCTTTTGTTTTTCCATAATTCAGTGATGAGCAATTGACTGCAGATCAAAGAGCTATGAGGAAAGAGCAACAAAGGCAAGGAAGAGACATAGAGGAGCTCAAGAGCACCATTGGTTCTTCAAGAAGAGGAAGACGCCACCCTCATTAAGGTGGACCCATTCCTTAATCTCCTTGTTCTTATTTTTCTGTTTTTCGTTTACTATGCTTCATGTTTAATTATGTTTGTGTCTTTACTATATGATCACTAGTATCTAAGTGTCTATGTCTTAAAGATATGAATGTCCTATGAATCCATCACCTTTCTTAAATGAAAATTATTTTCTGAAAAAGAAAAAGAAGTACATGAATTTCGAATTTTAAAATAGTTTAATTATTTTGATGTGGTGGCAATACTTTTTGTTTTTTGAATGAATGCTTGAACAGTGCATATGTCTTTTGAATTTGTTGTTTATGAATGTTAAAATTGTTGGCTCTTGAAAGAATGATGAAAAAGGAGAAATGTTATTTGATAATCTGAAAAATCATAAAAATGATTCTTGAAGCAAGAAAAAGCAGTGAAGAACAAAGCTTGCAAAAAAAAAAAAAGCGAAAAAAAAAGAAAAAAAGAGAGCAAGAAAAAGAAAAAGCAAGCAGAAAAAGCCAAAAGCTCTTTAAACCAAAAGGCAAGAGCAAAAAGCCAATAGCCCTTAAAACCAAAAGGCAAGGGTAATAAAAAGGATCCAAGGCTTTGAGCATCAGTGGATAGGAGGGCCTAAAGGAATAAAATCCTAGCCTTAGCGGCTAAACCAAGCTGTCCCTAACCATGTGCTTGTGGCGTGAAGGTGTCAAGTGAAAACTTGAGACTGAGCGGTTAAAGTCGAGGTCCAAAGCAAAAAACAGAGTGTGCTTAAGAACCCTGGACACCTCTAATTGGAGACTTTAGCAAAGCTGAGTCACAATCTGAAAAGGTTCACCCAGTTATGTGTCTGTGGCATGTATGTATCCGGTGGTAATACTGGAAAACAGAGTGCTTAGGGCCATGGCCAAGACTCATAAAGTAGCTGTGTTCAAGAATCAACATACTGAACTAGGAGAATCAATAACACTATCTAAATTCTAAGTTCCTATAGATGCCAATCATTCTGAATTTCAAAGGATAAAGTGAGATGCCAAAACTGTTCAGAAGCAAAAAGCTAATAGCCCCGCTCATCTAATTAACACTGATTTTCATAGATATTTTTGGAATTTATTGTATATTCTCTTCTTTTTATCCTACTTTGTTTTTAGTTGCTTGGGGACAAGCAACAATTTAAGTTTGGTGTTGTGATGAGCGGATAATTTATACGCTTTTTGGCATTGTTTTTACTTAGTTTTTAGTATGATTTAGTTGGTTTTTAGTATATTTTTATTAGTTTTTAATTAAAAATCACATTTCTGGACTTTACTATGAGTTTGTGTGTTTTTCTGTGATTTCATGTATTTTCTAGCTGAAATTGAGGGAGCTGAGCAGAAATCTGATTCAAGCTGAAAAAGGACTGCTGATGCTGTTGGATTCTGACCTCCCTACACTCAAAGTAAATTTTTTGGAGCTACAGAACTCCAAATGGCGCGCTCTTAATTGCGTTGGAAAGTAGACATCCAGGGCTTTCCAGCAATATATAATAGTCCATACTTTGCTCAAGGATAGATGACATAAACTGGCATTCAACGCCAGTTCCATGTTGCAGTCTGGCGTCCAGCACCAGAAACAAGTTACAAGTTGGAGTTCAACGCCAGAAACAGGTTACAACCTGGCGTTGAACGCCCAAAATAGCCCAGGCACGTGAGAAACTTAAGTCTCAGCCCCAGCACACACCAAGTGGGCCCCAGAAGTGGATTTCTGCACCATCTATCATAGTTTGTTCATTTTCTGTAAACCTAGGTTACTAGTTTAGTATTTAAACAACTTTTAGAGGTTTATTTCGCACCTCATGACATTTTAGATCTGAACTTTGTACTCTTTGACGGCATGAATCTCTAAACTCCATTGTTGGAAGTGAGGAGCTCTGCTGTGTTTCGATGAATTAATGCAACTATTTCTGTTTTCTATTCAAACACGCTTGTTTCTATCTAAGATATTCATTCGCACTTCAATATGATGGATGTGATGATCCGTGACAGTCATCACCATTCTCAACCTATGAACGCGTGCCTGATAACCACCTCCGTTCTACTTTCGATTGAATGAATATCTCTTGGATTCCTTAATCAGAATCTTCGTGGTATAAGCTAGAATCCATTGGCAGCATTCTTGAGAATCCGGAAAGTCTAAACCTTGTCTGTGGTATTCCGAGTAGGATTCAGGGATTGAATGACTATGACGAGTTTCAAACTCGTGAGTGTTGGGCGTAGTGACAGACGCAAAAGGATCAATGGATCCTATTCTGACATGATCGAGAACCGACAGATGATTAGCCGTGTGGTGACAGCGCACCTGGACTTTTTTCATTGAGAGGACGGATGGTAGCCATTGACAATGGTGATCCACCAACACACAGCTTTCCATAGGAGGAACCTTGCGTGCGTGAAGAAGAAGACAGGGAGAAAGCAGAGATTCAGAAGACAAAGCATCTCCAAAACTCCAACATATTCTCCATTACTGCATACCAAGTATTTATTTTATGTTCCCTTGTTCATTTGCAAGTCAAATGATAATTATAATTGACCTCCTAACTGAGATTTACAAGATAACCAGAGATTGCTTCAAACCAACAATCTCCGTGGGATTCGACCCTTACTCACGTAAGGTATTACTTGGACGACCCAGTGCACTTGCTGGTTAGCGGTACGAATTATGAAAAGTGTGATTCACAATTCGTGCACCAGACAGCCACACCACTAATACTCCGTGAAAGCCTCCGTTAATAGCTCTGCTCCTTCCGTACAGTGTCGTCACGACCACCTCACTGAAGCTCTTTGTCACCAATATTTTGCAAGAAAAAGTGTCTATTCGTTATGGTTTTCTGTAATTCTGAGAATGGAGTGAGGGTTCTTTGGGGTTTAAGTTGAGAGAGACCTTTGATTACAGTCCTCCATGCAACGTTATTTTGATGATTCGGCAGGGTTTAATTGTTCTAATTGAATGATTATAGTCCACATAGAAGAAGTGACACAACATCATAGAGTCCAACGTGACATGTCATTAAATTCTGTAAAGACTTGCCGGAGAATTTGATAGAGGATCTCATGTGTCTAACGAAAATGAAGGATAGGGGTTGCGTTTTCATTTTCCAATCGATAGGGTACGTGATTGTCTAAAATGAAAATGAACAGGAGCTAAAAAGGGGTTTTACTCTTATATCAATCACAGCTTATATCAATTACAGCTTTTAACATACACGATTAAGTTTAAGCATACATAAGGACAATTAAAAATAATTTCAAATTAAGGGAAAAGAAAGGTCTTGAAATATTGTTTAATACATGTTCAAACTTGGGCATAAAGACAACAGTTCCACAACCCAAACAAAAAGCGAGTAACATCCAAAATTGCGTCACAGGGTTGGTCCAATAGTAATGAATTCAACCTGTGTGGTCTCATCCACATGGATTGGACCAACGTGGATATGGGCCTCTTGATCCGTAAGTCTGTAACTGACCCGACTTACGAAGCAACCTAAAAAATTTCACCCGCAACTTCGGTTATTATCACTAAGGAGATAACGAGCTCAAACATGGGATAACTTCCCATTTTATAAGAAATAACTACCCATGATCATCTGAAGTCATTCCCAAAGAATAATGACTTAGGAATCAAAGTCCCTTGCAGGTAGGGGTGTTTGTGGTGCTATTTGGGTTAGTTTTCAGACAAAAAATCATCTGATCTGAACACTTATTTTATATGCTGTGTGATTTGGATTAGATATTTTTTTAGAAAATCCGATCTAATCCGATCCAAATTCAATCGATGCAGTTTGGATTTCGATTTGCAATTTTTAAATAATAAGTCCAGCAACAAGAAATAATCTCCATGCAAACATAAATCTAACATATCAATTCTCAATGTAGGTTAATAAGAAAAACATACGCTAGACATACAAACACATACACATACAAAACAGAAAATTTAACAAAATGGAATAGAACCTTCACAAAATAGATCTAAAATTTAACAAAAAAGATCCAAAATCCAACAAAATTTAATAAAAATTAACAAAAACTGACCAAATTTCTAGTCATCATATCTTAATAATGCAGGAGAAAGGCACAATCTATTATCGAAGAGGACGCTGGAGTGAGAGGAGGACGACGCTTAACGAGACAAAGAGGCAAACATCGGCGGCGTGAGAAAAGGATGACGGCATGATGAGAAGTGGACAACAGCACATCGTTTGAATAGAAAAGAGGATAGCGACAACGACTCTGACTGGAGGATGACAACATCATCATAGCTGGAAAGAGGATGGTAGCGACGCAACATGACTTAGAGTATGGAGTGTGGGTTTGTGACTTATGAGAATAGGAGCACTGCAAGTGAATGTGAGTGAATGAGTGATGAGTGATTAGGGTTTGTGGTGTCTTAGGCTTTATTTGGTAAAACTTTTCGAAGAGGTGCTTGTGTTTTTCAAAAGCACAAGTTTTTTATTTTGTATTTAGTAAATAAAAAATGACATGCAGCTTTAAAAAAATAGAGGTGCTTTTGAAACCACCTAAAGTATAACTTTTAAAATTGACTTGTATTTATCAAAATTAAAAAGGTCTAATATAACTTCGTACATTAATTAATTTCTAAATTTAACTCTCACATTTATGTTTGTTATAGTATTCTAAAATTTTAAAATCTATTTTACTAAATACATTTGTTTTTGCTTGTGCCTATTAAAAATTGTTTTTAAGTTGATTTATCAAATATAGAAGTTACAATTTTTAAAAAATAATTTTTTAAAAACTAACTTTCATAAGCTACCTTTAAAAAGTAAAAAGTTTACCAAACTAAGTCTTAGTGTGTGCGGCACTGAGAGTATGAGAGGAATTAGATTTACATTGTATTACGGTGGGAATGTATCCTCTCAATTGTTAAAAAAAATTGAGGGAGTAAAGTGTGATCTCTAACCCTTCATTGCTTTCTCTCTCATATTTTTTTTTGGTCCCACTTATAAAATTAATGGTGAGAGATCACACTTTACTCCCTCAATTGTTAAAAAAAATTGAGAGGATCCATTCTTATATTACGGTTTGGTTTAGTTCGATTTGTTTGTGAGAAGTAGAACTGCAAATCAAACTGAACTACATAAAAATCGATCCAAAATTTTAAAAAATTCAAATTATATAGTTTATTTTGATTTTTAGTTTAGATCAATTTGGATCCGTAATTTTTTGTTTATTGGTTTGAATCTGAACACCTCTACTTATAGGTACTTCTACCACCATTCATGAGAGGACGTCGAATAAATTACTATCCCAGCAAACTCATACACGATATTTAGACCTTATGTCTAGGCCCAAAACCCTCCTTAGTTTTATATAATACCTCTGAACAATACAAATATTGAAATAAAACATGTTTATTAAGTTATTATTAAGTCCTATACTTGTAATTTTGATTTTTTCCCTCTTTTGTGATTGATTTTGCATGTGGTCACATGTTTCAAGAGAAATGACATGTCAAGATAAATGACATAATAATTATTGTCGAGTATTTTAAGAGATACACGGGTTTACGAACATGAAAAGAAAAAAGAATTGAAATTAAGAACGTGATAACGCATAACGTTAGATTAATAGCAGATTATTTCTGTTTTATTAGAAACTTAGACTATTCTTTTAATTAAGATTTTTCTTTAATTTTTACTGGTAATTGAAACAATTGTTATTAACCTACTTTTAGTTTTTCAATGATTTTTAAGAATATATTGATAAGGAAAATACATCAAAATAAAGGAATTTCAATATAAAATAATATTATTAAGGAAAATACACCAAGATACAACGATGATGGTCATTGGTTACTGCTCACATTTAATACATATATATGTCAACAAACAATATTCTAAGCAATAATAATAAGAGAAAATATGGAGAGACAATGACTTTAGTGAACAATGTGTATAATAGAGATAAAATTGAAATTATAATCAGTTAATAAATAATTTAATTAATTCCTAATAATTTTGAATTTTAAAATTTAAAAAACATAGGATTTAGTTATGGAAAAGTTACGTATTCCTCCATTTTACGCATGCGAAGAATGTGCTGCAGTTTCTTTCTCTCTGGCAGTCTCTTCCACTCTCTCCAAATTGGCATCGCGAAGATCACCACCGTCCGTCGCCCAGAACGCAACCCGATGCTGCCCAGCTGTCTGAGAGTGTCCGACGAAGACACCCATTTGCACATGTTGTGTCCGTCACGCAGCCCCAGACCGCCATGGTCGCCGCCGCCTTCAACGACGTCACAGCCTGGATCCTCCTCGTCCTCGCCGTAGTACTCGCTGGAAAGGCCGACGGTAGCAGCAGCCATAAGAACTCCCTGGTGTCCGTATGGGTTCTCCTCTCTGGCTTGGCGTTCGTCATCTTCATGATGACGGTTATCCGACCAGTGATAAAGCTGGTGGCGCGGCGGTGCTCGCGGGAGCACGATATGGTCTCTTCCTCTTTCTTGGATGGAACCCTTACTTGGAGAAGACAACACTGTTCCCATGAATGCCCCTCTCACTTCCCTCAAAACCATACCCCAGACTCCTCTAATTAACATAAACCCCTTCCCCTTCCTCCAACAACAAACAGTAATGGCTAACACTAACGATAACAACTTCCTCATGCCTCTGCTTAAACCTCTACCTAATTTAGATGCTGGATGTTTAATTCACTAGGTAAGTAGATAGTTATTTTAATTCTTAATTGGATGGTTATTTTATTTGGTTTAGTTTAAGTATATACAATTAATAAATTCTAGATGGTCATTTCACTAGGTAGTCGGATGATTATTTTAATAACTACGTGGATAGTTGTTTGATGGCCGGTGAGAAAGTTTCTAACGCCGGAGAGGTGGGATGATTGATGAGGATGGGGTAGTAGATGGTTAGGGGGAGAAGAGGGTGTTTGGGTAAATACCATTAGTAAATTAGGGTTGTGATAGTTAATTTGTTTGAAATAACTGTTTGGATTTTTTTTCCTTGTATTGGTCCAAATTTAAAACCCATTGTATACATTGTTAAGATTCTTCATTATCTTCCTAGCGGAGTTCAAATTATAATACTAGAATTATAATGAGGAAAGATAGTCAAGGCCTCAAGAGTTACAAACTATAGCCTATTACATCTATATACAATCATGATGATACCTATTAACCAGAGCAATTTAGCATACATACATGAAACCCAAATTAACCTTAACCAGAGCAATTTAGCATACACGAAACCCAAATTAACGTTTGCATTCTAGTATTATTTTTCTCATTTTCATCCAAAACAACTAATAAAATATGGAACAAAGACAATATGAATAAAATGATGGTGTGTTATTTGGTATTTAAATAATTGACACTTATATACAATGAGAATTATGGACAGTTTATCAAATTTTTATGAAGATTTTTAAATCCTAACATATTTTAAAATAATATAATATAAAATAATGCAAAGAAAATAAGGGTGACTCACTGCTTCTAGAAGAATATTGAAAAGAAAAAATATATGAATAAAAAGAATACATGAATAAATGATGAATGATGAAGATTAATCTGTTAAATCTGTTTAGGCTTGCGTAGGTTTGTGATGGGTTGTTTGCATATTATGGTCTAATACGTCCCCATAAGTTGGATGATGGTAACTGTCGAGAATTTTCAACTTCAACAAGTTGGAGTGAAATGGTTGAAATGAAAGAGGTTTACTGAATATGTCTGCCAATTGATTGGAAGAAGAGATAGGAAGAAGCTTCATCATCCTTGCTTGAGCTTTTTGATGCACAAGATGACAATCTACCTCCAAATGTTTAGTTCTTTCATGAAATATAGGATTCGTGACAATGTGAAGAGCACTACGGTTATCACAATACAAACGAGTGCAAGAAACATGAATAACTTTCAACAAGTTTAGGGTCCATTGAAATTCACATGTAGTATTTGCAAGTACACGATATTCGGCCTCAGTTGATGATCGGGCGACGGTGGCTTTCTTATTATATTTTCATGAAATGAGAGAATCACCCAAAAAGAAACAGAACTCTGTTAAAGAATAGCGAGTATCTGAAAAACCGGCCTAATCAGGTCACTAAAACCACATAACTACAAAAATGAAGATCTTGAAAAAGAAGCTCCACGACCACGACCAAGAGAGGAGCGACATGCATCAAATTCGGCAGCAAGAATGTGCAGTTCATCAAGAACGCCGGAGGTAACTTGCAGCTGTCTTTCATGTTCTATCACCATGGCAAAGACCTTGTTGACTGGCGGCAATGGATCAAGTAAGAGGAGTTGGGATCGGACGACAGAAAAATGCTCATCCAAGCCCTTGAGGATCCTGATGATGAAATCTTATGACTAGTACGTTTTCGTAGAACACATGTAAGACTCCGAATTTCTAGAATTTCTATTATACATTATTTTTTATTTAATGTAATTAAATCAAATTTTGATAAATTGAGTCTTAAATTAATTAGGACTCATATAATTTTCATAATAATTAGTATTAATTATTTAAAATTTAAAGTTTTATTAGTTAGAAAATAATGATAATTTTATATAATTTAATTTGAAAATTGAGGTTTTTAGTTAATCTTATGAACTAAAGAAAAATTAGTTATATTATCTCTAATTTTAAATTAGAATAGTTATTTCAAACTAATTAGTAAGTTGACAAATAAATATTGTGTTCCAAAAAGTGTTTTATTTTATAGATTTAATCATAATTACTGTTTTATCTCTTAATTTTACTAAAATTTTCAAACTACCATTACCTTTCTTTTCCCAAACCTATCCCTAACCCTAATTTCTAAAACTACCAACACAAACCCACCAAATCAGAGAGAGAACGAAAAAAAGAAACACACACACACACACACACACACACACACACACACACACACACACACACACACACACACACACACACACACACACACACACACACACACACACACACACACACACACACACACACACAGGTGATCGAAGGAAGGAAAGAGGAGTTGTGTCCCATCATTGCCATCGTGCCCGCCGCTACCGTTAACTGGAGCCATCGCTGTTGAGCACGAAGAGGAGATAAAGAGACACGAGCCGGTGAACAAGAGGAAGAGGTCATCATCGTTGCCCTTTGTTGTTGGCAGCCATTGTGTTGGTGTCGAAGAAAGAGTTTTCAAAGAGAGAGAAGGGGAGCTCCGTCGGAGCTCATCACTAAGCTGTTGTTGCCGCCGCTGCTTTCCACTTCGAATTGTTGCACAGTCATTGCTAGGGTTCGCCACTGCCGCCGTTGGATTTGTAAAACCTGCAAAATTAGTAAATAATTAGCAAATAAATTAATTATTATTTTAACAATTAGAAAATAAAATTCTATAGTTTAATGAGATAGAGCTAATTAAAATAAGAATTTTGACATTAATTTTAAAGAATTTGGCACAAGATTGGACCAAATGGGACGAACCGAGCAAACCAGGCGCATAATGGGCCCAAGGCCCAGCCTAACACAATAACATAAAGAGCTTCCGCTCTTCTTCTCTCCTCCAAAATGAAACCCATGCTGAAAGCTTGCATGAGGGAGGAGGAAGAAGACCAAACCCTTACTCAATAATTCAACCTCACATAACTTTTGAGCCAGAGCTTTAATCGCCCCACCGTTTGCGGCCATGCGATCAGCGTGACGAGCTCTACAAAGTCCAGTCCTTGATTAGGTATGGAATTCACTTTTCAGTTTCAGTTTTCTTCTCCCCAAATTTTGAAAATTCAATGTGAAATTATGTTGAATTTTGTATGATTTCTGTGTTTAGGTTCGAGTTAACTCACAGATATTGTCGGGTTTAGCTCGATTGAGCTATAGGTCAGGTAAGCACTCTCAAACCCTTGGTATAAATATTGAATTAGTAAACTATATTTTCATTGTGGCGATAAATGTGATGTTAAATTGAAATTGGTTGTTGATTGGAGTCAAAGTAAGAATTTGGAAGCTTGAGATCAAGTTTTGGAGGCTGGATTTTGTTGGGTGAGGAGCTGGGAATTTCAAGGCTTGAAGTATGATATATAAGTGAGGTGTTCCAGGTTTATCGGGGAATCGGCCAAGGTATGGTTTCAGTTTCTCATAACTAAAATATAATGTGTCGTGAAAACTTAGGTTAGTTGACCGTTAGATAGGAAATTGAATTGTTGATGGTTGAGATTGAGTAATATGTATGTTGGTTAGTGATGTTGAGGTTATGATGTTGTGATGTGTAATTAATTTATTGTATGTGAAGAGTGGTAAATGATAATGATGATGTTTATTAAGATGTTGATGATTTAGGATTGGTTGGCATTTATGATATTTGGCAAATTAAGGTTATTGTTGGTGAAGTAATATAAATTTTGTGGAGACTGATGAAGTGTATATGCATGTTGTTGATGATTTTGTATAATGTTACTTTGGATATGGATTATTGTATTGAAAGTAGAATTTTAATTGTAAATTGGTATGTATGAAGAAGATGAGGGGTGTTGATGAAGGGTTGAACTTGGTTGGAGGCACATTTGGTAAGTATTAATAGGGGTTGGGATTTTTAAATGTTTTGAAAGTTGAGGTTTGAAAGTTTAATGAAATCCTTGATTTTTGACCAACTTTGATGAAGCATAACTTGACCTCCGGACCTCCGAATTTTATCAAAATTTTCTTGAAAGAAAATTTGGTTCGAGAGATTTATGCCGTTCAAAGAACAGATGAAAAATGTTTTAAAACGAAAAAGTTATGCGCGTCGGAAGTTTGGTATGTAAAATTAAAATTCTACAACACTTGAACATTTTGGTCACCCTGCATAACTCGTGTACGCGAGCCTCAAACGCGACGCGGCCATTCTCATCGGGTTTGGTGTCTCGCATACGCGAGCAATGGGTTTTTGAAGGGTCGCGTACGCAAAGGGTAACACGTGACGCGGGCCTTTGTTTCGGGTCACACTCCCCGCGTATGCGAACCCCTGTTTTTCTGGAACATGAAATTGCTCTTTCAAACCATTCCTTCAACTTTCAAGCCTTGGTAACTTTTTTTTAAAGCCTAATATTTGGTCCTTGGGTAGTGGAGTGTGGTGTATGATGAAGTAAGCCTCTTATTGATGAAGGAAGAGGTAAAAATGAATGAATAAATGTAAGTAAAAATGAATGAAGAATTATTAATGAAATATGATTGCTGATTAAATGATTTTGATTAATTGAGGAAGTGTGAAAATGTGGCGAGTATACCGGAGATGCATATATGAGTTAATGAATGAATGTGGTAAATGAATCATGATGGAAAATGTTGGATGTGAGTATGCTTGTGTTTTCTCTCTGGTTGTAAGGGTGACAGAGCACCGATACCCTCTAATGGTGACAGGGCACATATACCCTCTAATGGTGACGGATCCCCTCTAATGGTATTAATGCGCAACAGAGAGACTATGCCCGGGTTAGCTACTAGACGTGTCGGGTTGGCTTGACAACCGACAGATGAGACTTATCAGCCATAGGACATGCATGCATCATATGCATCTATGTGTTTGTTTGGTGTGCTTTGTTTGGAATGCCTAACTGATCATATGAACTACTTGTTACTTGTTTATCTGCTGTATATGCATTTAAATTGTGATTTCTTTGTATGTAATACCTGTGTTTGAAAATAAATATCTCGAGTGGTAGTTGGGAGGTTCGGAGGAGTTGGAAAGGGGAGTGTTAGACTAGAAAGAAGATCCTTAGTTAGTTGCCTAATTTACTTTTGGTTTAGTTATATTTTAGAAGATTAAATCGAACACTGGGAGTTCCAGGATCGCCTCTGGCTTTCCCAGGACCTTATATGTTAGTTATGTGGGCACTGTTACCATGCTGAGAACCTCTGGTTCTCACCCCATACATATTCTGTGGTTTTCAGATGCAGGATGTGAGGCACCTCGCTGAGGCATTCTAGAAGTTTATGAAGTGAAGAACTCTTGCCTTTTGGGATTATATTTTGGTTTTTGATATATATATATGTAGATACTTTATATCTCCATTGTATATATTATGTTTTATCCCTCTTAGAGGTTGATTTGGAGAAACAGGTTCTGTAAACTGTATTTTGGGATTCTGATGTATATATGTATATATGCTCTGTCCGATTTTAACTTTGCGAACCAGGTCAGAAGCTTTGTTACCTGTATCCTGGAACTCTTTTGTATATATTCCTATTTAGTTTACTCTTATCCTGTTTCATTTACGTTGATGCTTTCGTAAGTGCTGTGTTTTTCCATTTAACTTTTTGTTTTAACTTTCTTTCAAAGGCTCATAGATAAATCTTCTTTTCAACTATATATATATATATATATATATATATATATATATATATATATATATATAATATTTTATTTTTAGAGGTCGTAATACCTCACCACCTCTGTTTTTTAACTTAAGCGTAAAGCTCTATGTGGTAGGGTGTTACAGGATTTGCCGTAGAGAAGAGCGCGAACGGGAGAGAACAAGGAGCTCTCTGTCGCTAGAAAATGGTGCTGTTGTCGCCGGAAGTCACTGTGGAGCTACTACTACTGTGTTCTGTCATCCCTCCTTAGATACAATAAGTATTCTTATTCTGGAACCCTCGTCGTTAGTGTTCTACTATTAGTTTGTTAAGGATTTTAAGGCATTGATGTCGTTGGATTGAGTTACTATAATTGCATGTTGTGATTGTGGCTGTCGCTGTTGCAGGAATCATTGGAACTGCTAGTACTGCCGGTGTTGTGATTATAATTGAAAAATTGCCGTTGGTTCAATCGCGTAGTTGAGTCACATTGAGGTAGGGGTTGTTTCTTAAACTTATTTATTTCAAGAAATTGTTATAAATTGATATCAATGTGAAAAATATATTTTTAGTGATTGTGTGAGTCTTATGAATTAAATTAGACTGTTTTGGAGAAATAGAATTGGTTAAATGAGGATGGATATTAAAGTAATAAATGGATTAGAAATAATGGTTGAAGCCTCTTGGTGGGTAGATTAGAATTTGGACAAGTTGTTTGTTGCCCTAATGTGTGAAAATTTAATAACTTAAAGATAAATTAAGATAAGAAAATAAATACATTGATATTAGAAATTTGATTTGTATATGTTGAGGAATTGTTTGGTATTGGAAAGGTTGAGAAGGGTTTGAGAGATGTTTGGGTTGGATAGAACCCTTGAAGAGTAGAAAGTCCGAGTTTTAGGAGAGATTCTGCCAAAATTTTTGAAAGATTTTAAATAAAATTGAATAATAAGAATAACAGAAACTAGTGCTACCTTCATAAGGATTGGAGATTATCTCTCGGATTTTAATTTGATTAATTCTAATTAAAAAATTGTCTTGAGGATTTTTATTGAATTTAAAGTAATAGATAATTTGAAGTTAGTTTAGAAACTTGGTTAAATAAAATAAATCTTTATGATTGTGATTGATTTGGTGAAATTGATTGGTGAATTAACTTGATTAATAATGAAAATAATAGTTAAAGTAATTAAAGTTAACTTGAAAAGAAATTTAATTAATTAAAGATATAAAAGTTAAAGTATTTATCAACTCAAAGGTTGGAAATAGAAAGTGTAATTTTGAGGTTTTAATGGAATTAAATATAAGTATTTAGAGAAAAAGAGAGTTTTAAGGAATATGATTACTAGAGTGTGATATTTAAGAATTATAAGGTAAATGTTAAGTTCCTTTAGCTATATCCTAAGTTGACCTTGAGGATTATGAAAGCTTGATTTGTTAGCCTATAAGGTGAATAATTGAACAATGATGTGGTCATATTGAATAAAAGATAGATGATGTGTTTGATTTATGTTGAGGTTGGTTATAGACGATAATGCCGTATTTGAATTGATTTACAACCTTGACCTCGAGTCTAGGGTATCGTAGTAGATGTCTCATACCCAGCGAGCCGTATGTAACGGCCTAAGCCTAACCTAGTGAAGTGTTTTTATTATGACATTATTGATGGAAAATGATATTTGATTCGAGGCTTATGACTAAAATGAGATTGATATGAAACTTATGATAAAAACTGTACCTAAGTTGAGGTATATATGATAGATTATGATTGATGATGATGATTATGTGTGATGATAATTTTAAGTTATTAAGCCTATTCAGCAAGTTTGTACCCCCAATAATCTCCGTATGGAGTCTAAGAACCATTTTAAGGGTTTGAAACGTGTCGGGGATGGATTTAATAAGTCTAATTAAAATAATTTCCTATAAAACTTATTAAATGAAATAAGAGCATTGAGAACCATTCTAAGGATTTGAAACGTGTCGGGGATGGATTTAATAAGTCTAATTAAAATAATTCCCTATAAAACTTATTAAATGAAATAAGAGCATTGTGGGGATGGTGGTTCGTCCCACCTACGGTGACAATGATAGCTTTGTTCTACTCACGGATTGACAGTGATGTTAAATGTCCTAGTGGTAGAGGGGTTATGATGAATTATAACTTATGAAATTAGTTAAGATTGTGATTATGATTGAGCATGATTATAAATAAGATATGATTAATCTAATTGAGAAAAAGAGAATTCATTAATGATATTGATTACTTGCCTGGCAAGGATGGTGGTATTGTCCCACTTGCTCAGTGCATTGTTATTATGTGGAAATGGTGGTTTTGATCTGCCCACAGTGGGAATGGTGGTTTTGTCCTGCTCACAGCTTGAGGATGATTATTTTTGTGAAAACTGTGATTATAAAGAATAATGATTTTGATTATGATCTTGGTTATGACTATGGTTATGTTTAAATATGATTATGGTTATGTTTGATTGTTATTATGATTATGATTATGATATAACAACTGAATTAGCAAGGATGTGGGTTTTGACCCTCTTGCATTGCAAGAATTTGGGTTTTGTCCCACTTGCGTTATTGATGAGGCACCTGTGCCTGGCAAGGATGGTGATTTTGTCCCGCATGCTTAGTGCTGCTGTGTGGATGTGGGGATGGTGGTTTCTCTTGCGCACATTCTCTCTGATTATAAGGTGGAAAGACATTCTTCTTCATTTTATATGGCACAGCCTCACAGGAGAAGATGGTAGGGCACTCTTCCTCGATTTATTCTCCCTAGTGATCTCTAGGAGAATGTGATAGGGCACTCTCCCTCCCAAGACTGACTTGTGATAAGTGCGGGATATTCTCCCTGGTGATACACAATAGAGAGATGATATCCGGGTTAGCTACCGGATATTTCGGGTTTAACAGTTTAACCGACATGTGAGCTCACAACCAGTAGGACAGGCATACATCATATTGCATTTGTTTGTATATTGCTTGAAACTATTTATCTGTTTGTCTGTCCTTGTGTAATTGGAAAGTGTTGTGATTATATGTGTGATTGTTTGCTTGTTTGTGATTGTTGGTTCGGAATCGTTGGGAAATATAGTTCTTCGAGAAAGAGATTGACTGGATGGTAAATCTAAAAAGAAATAGTAAATAACATACCCATGATCGGAAATAAGAAAGTAAACAACAGTGAATTGAATTAGTTAATTTTGAGAAAAAATAGTTTAGAGAAGAATATGGTATTGAGGAATGAGTTAGGAAAGAGTGACAGTTGAATTATAAAAGTTGAAGGACAAGGAATTCCCAAGAGAAAGATTCATAAGACAAGTACTGATCGACTTCCGTAAGGCAAATTATGTTTTACATCTTCTTATGACAATTCTAAAATCCCTCTACTGAGACTGTGTGGTTTGGTTCTCATTTCCTACATCCTAATATTTTTTAGGAAATGGACGAGGAACCCTCTAAAGAGTTTTCTGAGCATTGAATGTGCATTAGTTTATTTGTAAAGTGAATTTGTATTTAGTTATTTTTCCCTCGCTGTTATCTATTCTTTTAAAAGGGGCAAGAAATTGTATTATTTGTTATATATATATATAAGTATACTTAATGTATTTTATTCATGACAATAATTTTAGTTGTTTGAGTTGTACTGATTGTTGATTATCTTGTGATAATTGTAATATGAAATATATATAATTTTAATGGCTCCTATTGATATATAAGTAGGTAATATAGGGTACATATGTAATATCTTTGTCATTAGCGATATCATGACTTAAGCATGATATCTTGATAGTAAGAGTGTTACAACACGCACATACTAGAAGTGGGTGTGAATTATCAAGTTCCTCCCATAAAGTCTTCAAAGCTATATAGTACGCAGTGACTGATAAATTGTTTTGCTTCAAAGCATAGACTTTTTCTTGGAGTTCTATGATTCGGAGGAGATCAGACTAGGAAAACCTCTCATTAAGGTCAGGCCAGATAGAGGAAGCTATTCTGAGGTAAATCAGGCTTTGTGTGATGGATGGAGATAAGGAGTGGAATAGCCAAGAGATCACCAATTTATTGCAACGCTCCTAGGCAGAGAAAAGAGCATCATCGGAGGATGGAGACGGTATAAGTCAGGTAAGGAAGTCATATTTATTTTTTGAAATGATGGTCATGGAGAAAGCTCTTGATCATGAGTGATAATTATTCCCTATAAGCACCGGCATGACTAGGATAGATGTGGCATTCTCACTGGGATGAATATAGAAGGGGCTAGCAGGATTGGCCATTTTGACCATGACAAGGTATCAACAGAGCCCTAGAGCTCTGATACCATAAAAAGGTATGGAACAGAGATAATATGAATAAAATAATTGTGTGTTATTTGGTATTCAAATAATTGGCACCTATATATAGGTAGAATTATGGACAACTCATCAAATTTTTGTGAAGATTTCTAAATCCTAACAGATTCTAAAATAACATAATGTAAAACAATGCAAAGGAAGTAAAGGTGACTCACTGCTTCTAGAAGACTATTGGAAAGAAAAAATGCATGAATAAAAAGAATACATGAATAAATGATGAGTGATGAAGATCAATCTGTTTGGGCTTGTATAGGTTTGTGATGGGTTGTTTGCATATTAAGGTCCAATAACAACATTATTTTTGTTCTAATTCCTATTGCGGTAGTTGAATGATTATTAGAGTTTGTAATAGAATCATGAATGTGACTAAACCAGAGAGAGAAAATGAATGTAAGTATTGCCGAGAGTATGAATACAAGTAATGGGTTAACCTTAACCATGTACACTCCTATAGATGAGTGTAAATTAATTATTCTGACTGAAGTAAAGATACCAGAGAATTCTATTTATATTGGCACAAACCATCTAAAAATTCCACTAATATCAGATAGAAGTCACTCTACAATGGCTATATCCAAGCCACAAGGGTTTATGTCTTAATATTCTCTCTCAAACTCAAGTGACGGTTGTCAATCACTCTGAGTTTGAGCCTAAATTTATGAAATATATTCACAGACAAATGGTTTGTAAAAGTATCAACCACCTAATCTGTAGTTGGGATATGAACAATGAGAACTTGCTTCTGATTAACACTCAAAGAAAGTGAAGATCTAGCTCCATATGCTTGCAACGTAAATGAAGCATTGGTTCAAGGCCAACATGTAGGAACTTTGGTTATCGGAGTAAACTGTAGGTGGAACCGATTGGAAAACTTGAAGTTCTTCTAGCAATTGCAAATTGAAATCACCTTTGCCTGAGCTGCCGCCAGTATTCGCTGATTGAGTGTTGATTATCAACGTCTGCAGCTCAGTCCGCATATGCAAACGCAATCAACCTAAAGTAAGCACATTTATGAAAAGTTAAACCACTACTCACGGTGTCCTTCATATATCAAATAATCTGCTTCATCGCCTTCTAGCACTAAATGGTAGAAAAGTGCATAAATTGCGCAACCTTGTTTACTAAAAATGCAAGTTCTAGGTGAATAATTGTCAAGTACTAGAGTGCCTCTATAATGGAGTGATAAAATTTGGGATCCTCAAAGGCTTCAGACCCAGACTTAAACAACTTGAGAGAGGATATTATGGGAGTGGACATTTCTTTCGAGTTCAACATTCCTGATTTATGTAGTAATTCAGTCGCATATTTAGACTAGCTAAGAATTACTCTACAATTATCCAGGTAAGTTAACTTCTAGCCCCAATAAAAAAAATTGAAATTGTTCAGATCCTCAAAGGGAAACACGTCATTGAGTTGCCTGACTAAAGTATTTATTCTGAATTGCTACCTGTGAGAATTATATCGTCAGCATATGCTAAAAGATAAAAAAATAGAATTGTTAGTCTTTTCAACAAACAGAGATACATATAAACAAGTCTATTTGAAACCAAGTTTCTGTAGAGTTGATGTAAGAGTCTGAAACCAAGCCATTGGAGCTTGTTGCAACCCATAAATTTCTTTATGCAATTTGCATACAAGATTTGTATTAGTATTAGTAAATTCCTCAGGTTGATGCATATAAATAGTTTCTTCAAGCTTTTCATTAAGGAAGGCGTTATTAAAGTCAGATTGTCGCATAGGCCATCCATTAGTTAAAGCAAGAGATGGAATAATTCGCACAGTGGTTGGTCAAATGACTTGGCTATAGACTTGATCAAAGTCAATGCCTTCAGTGTCGTGAAACCCCTTACCTGCCGTATCCTTCTCAACCTTTGGGTTGCACCATCCCGGACAGGGACGTTGCGACATCTTGGCAATTCTACTTGGGACATTCTTTCTGAGTCAAGCCTTATATTAATATCTTATTTTTTGTTGTTTAATTTCATTGGTATTTTTTTTTCTTGAATATGTTGTATGTTAATCTGTGTTTATATTATTCGTACAAAAATTGTTTCATTTTTTTTTATCAAACTTACTCAACATCCATAGGTTAGATATAGGGATAAGTAGTGATCCTTTGTGAAACCTTCGGTTTCCGTATAAGCACGTGAAAGTCTTTCACTTGAATTTAACATCTTTTTCCATACTAGCAAAATTTGTTTACTACTAGCTAAGTTATTGGTGTCAGAAGGAAAATTTGGGGACCCAATAAAGAGTCTAGAACCAACACTTTCACATTGTATAGTTCCTTTCTTTAGGAATCAAATCTTTGCATTTCACTAATTAATTTTTGTTGCTATTTTCTTTAATGATAATTTTGTTTTCTTATTTATTGCACATATATCGTCCAATTTTACAAAGATGTCATCAAATTTTCAGCATGGATAAGGGTGACGTTTCTGGGTCAACTAATATAGTCACCAAAGAAAAAATGGTGGTCGTAAAATTGTCAAAGCACACACAAAAGAAAAAATAGACAACCTACCTTTTGGGAAAGAAATTGCATTGTCCCCTATTGAAAAATGTGAGTTCGAGTCAAATGATTTAAGAGTGCTTAAGCAAACATTGCCACTACAAGAAAAAATGCCTGTCGGGACACTTTTTTCTTGCCACGCTTTTAAAGCGTGGCCAAAGGTGATCAATGGCCACACTTTTGTTAGGGTGGCCATTAATTTGTGATTTGGTCACACTTTTTTTTGCCATGCTTTTCAAGGGGGAAACCGGTACGCTTTTATGAGGGTCGCCACTAATTTGTGATTTGGCCACACTTTTTTTGTCACGCTTGAAAAGCATGGCCATAGAGAGAAATCGATACGCTTAAAAAGCATAGCTAATTTGTCTTCCAATGGTCACCTTTTTAAAGCGTGCCCATATCCTGTGTCTATTTGGGCACCCTACAAAAGCGTACTGATAGAGTTCCCTCCCCCAAAATTTAGTTTTCCACCCATTTTTTTCAAACACTTTTCTTTTTTGTTTTTTTTTCTAACTTTTTACTTTTAAACCTATAAGTGATAACATTATACACTTTATGTCCAAATTCACCTCAACCCTAAAGAAGCCGTTGCACCCAGTAGCAGCTCGCCTTCATGTTCATAATTTTTGAATCTCACATTTCTATCCCATTCCTCTAACCCTAATTCACGCAGCAGTAGTGCCTCCCTCTCCCTCATTTTTAGCATCCGAGCACTTCTCCTCGTCCTCCATCTTTCTCCAGCGCCATTATTTCAGTCTTTCCCTCAACCCTCACAGACTCAGCCCCTCTCCACTCTCCTCCTCAGCGCCACTCATCCCCTCCATCGTCGCAGTCCCTAGCTCACCCTTTCCTTCCCTCGCAGTCACAGTGGCCATCGCTCATAGTCCTCCGCGGAACTCACCTGTCACTCGAAGTCGGACTCCAAAGCCGTCGCCCGTAGTCCTCCTCGGAACTCACTTGTTGCTCGTCATCCTCTGCGGTACAATGCAATAAACAGTCGCATTCCTCTACATCCTTCACCAGCTCTCTGAAACTCTGCATCTATTTTTCTTATTTGCAGTTAGTTGTTGAATTTCTACCTTTTTTTACTTTTAATTATTTGTTCTAATTTTTTTGGATCTAATTATTTATTCTTGGTTGTTATTATTTTTTTATTCTGATTTTTTTGTTATGATTATTTGTTGCTGGTTCTAATTTTTGGTTTTGGGTTTTTCTTGTTTTAAATGTTGTTTCTGAACCAATTTCTTATTCTGAATTTTAGTTCTGATTTGGTAATGCAGGACAACAGCATTAATGTTGGCATTCTGTGAACATCTTTGAGATAACTACAGTCTTGCTACTTGATAAACCCCAATTTTGTGGTTTATCTTGTGCTTATTTTGGGAGATTTTATCAACATTTCTCACACTTATTCACAAGAAATGCATGATTTTGTGTTCACTTCCCAATATTGCTCCATGATGAAAAACATGCTTATTTTGCCTTAAAATTACCATATTTTAATTCTCTTCTATTGCCATTCGATGCCGTGATGTATTTGTTGAGTAATTTCAGGAATTATAGGGAAGGAATGACTTAGAAGAGAGGGAAAAAGCATGTACAAAAAGGGAGGAACATGAAGAATTGAAATCTTGGGAAAAGCAGCATCGGCGCACTCGCACACTCCACGCGCACGCGTGGACAGGATTGGCTGGAAGTGGCGCGCAAGGATGGACGCATCCGCGTGGATTAGAAAATTTCTATCGACGCGCACGCACGCATGGCGCGCACGTGTGGAAAGCTGCACGTGACCTCATTAAAGGAAATTGTGCCTGGCGATTTCTGAGGCTCATTAGGCCCAATTGCAAGCTGTTTTCTGCAGGAAAAAGACCCAAGGATGCTAGGGGAAATGGGGGATCACTCATTTTACACTAGGACATAATTTTTAGTTAGTTTTGGGGGTTATTTTGTTATTCTAGAGGGAGAAACCCTTGTTCCTCTCTAGATCTAGTTTCAATTTGATCTTCCCTTGTTGATTTGTGACTTGGATCTTGTTAATTACTAGTTTTAATTGTTCAATTTGAATTCCTTGCTACAATTTTGCTTATATCTTGTGATAGTTTATGAATTCTTGTCAATTGTCATTTTATACCCATTTCATGAATGTTGTGAATCTTGACTTGTTGATGTTACATTGATGATTTCTTTGTTTAGCTTTGTTGTTTGGATGATCATATGTTGATAATTGTTAGTGGGTACTTGTAGATTTCAACTTAATTGCTATTTTGAACATGTCTTTTGTTAATGCTTACCAAGTGTTTGATGAATTGTTTACTTTGATTATGGAGTAGTCTTCTTTACTCTTGGCCTAGGTCAAGGGAATTGGGTAAACTTAAGTCATTGGGTCTAATGGGTTTGATGATTTGGGAGCCCTAGGTGGTCAATTTGATACTCATTGTCGCCAACCCACTACTAATTTAATTAGTAGGTAGGTTGGGACTTATGGGTTGATGTGAAAAAGCCATTTGACGTACTTCAAGTCTAGGAGTAGATATCACGTACTTAAGACTTTGAGAGTAGACTTAATGAGCTTGGTTCCTCATAATTGTCAAGATATAGTTGTTAGACAAGGATGGTGGCCCCAATTCCCAAGCCTAGCCAAGAGTTGCTTTTATTATTCGTATTTGAAAATCAATTTCCTCAACCAATTTCTTTAGTTGTAGTTACTTGTTTGGGTTATAATAGAATTAAGTGGAATGTTGTTTATTCATTGAAGTTGCTCATGTTTTGCTTAGTTAATTGAACTAGTTGTTGCATTTTAAGATTACTTGCTTGTTAAGATTCCCATTTATTTTCATGCTCATAACTCACAACCCCGGATTTCTAACCAATGTTGAAGCACATGTTTGCCTATTCCTTGTGAGACGACCCGAGGTTTGAATACTTCGGTTATTTCTATTGGGGTTGAATCCCTCTTCTAAATTTGACCCCTGAGGATTGTTGTTGGTAGAGTTATACTTGCAACGCGACCTTATTGAAAAAATCTTTACCAATACACCCTTGGGGCCCGTGTCACTACTATAAGTGTAATAAAATTTTGGCATTCAAATCATTATTTGATCTTGTAGACAGTTTTGTACACAGTCATACATGGTTTCTTTGTTTGTTTTCTATGTGGGACCTTTGTTTTTAAAAAAATTATCCTCAAATTATGATTATGACAAGACATTGATCTACACAACAAAGAGATAGTAAAACTTGTAGTGTTTCAACTCACACCAACCAGGACCAGGTAATGTTTTGAGCATGGTATAAAGCAAAAGTGTTTAAGCTTAAGCTTAACTAATTATTAGAAGGCATTATTAGACCCTGGTTTCTACAGTATTCTTGCATTGAAATCTATGTATTATCATTGGGTGTTTTTATTTTTTTAGACCCGCATCAATTCCTTTCTTGCATTAACTTCTTAAGCACTATGGTCTGCTTTTCATTAGACAAAACAATGATTTGGCCTAATGACACTTTTTCACATGTACTTTATTTTCTTTTGCTAGGCATGCATGTGTTTTTCTTTTATGCATTTCTGGTTAGTTAATTAAATGGAATAACTTTTTTATTTCAAAACCTATCAACCTGTATTTAAGCTTGTGTAACTTTATATACGCATGATGACAAGGTCTATAGTAAAATAACAAATTAAAGAGAATGTTACATAATTAATTTTGTAATGTAATTATATGAAAGAACATGTATGTTTGGATAGCACCTACTCCTCTCCAGGTTTCTTAAACCAAATTTGTCTTCTTCTGGTTTACCAGTATTTGCTTTTATATATATGTTGCTAACAAATGAGGGCTATGCTTCTTTTAGTAGCATATAGTAAGAGATAATATGAAGCTGTGTGTGGCACCTGGAAAACTAGCCTCAAAGCTATGAAAGAATAATAAGGATTATTACATATGAATTCTATGCAGCATAATTCGAATAAATTCTCTCATGGTGTTATGTCTGCTTTACTTTTAAGCACCTACTTATTCTTGGCTCGCAGTTCCCACCATGACAATATCATAAACTATCACATGAAAAAATGCTAATTGGTTCTTTGTAAATTTGAGCTTATGTGTTTTACTTTATGCTTTACGCTTAACTACTTGAGTACATCTACTACCGGTAAACTAGACAAGCATTTTACAGCATAAATAAAAAGGTAACGTGGTACCGTCACTCAACTTTGGTATCTTGGCTTAATTTATGCTAAACTGAAGCAATTCACACGTGCAATCTATTTATATTAAAAGAGAAATCACAGCCAGAATTTCGATGATCTCAAGAATTAATCTTTTTTGGTTTCCAAGATTAGTGGATGGGTTTTGGAATTTTGGGTTTGATCATTTTTCTCTGCAGATGTGAGCTGGTAGTGTTTTGTGGTGGTGTTCATGAGAAAATAGCTTCAGGGTTGTTTGAGCCTTTTGTTTCTCACCTCAAGTTTGTGAAAGATGAGATCTCTAAAGGTGGATACTCAATTAAGCTTCTCCCTCCAAACAATTCTACATTCTGGTTCTCCAAGGCCACCTTTGAAAGGTGATTATTCCTGCCCCCCTTTTCTGGTTTTTCCTCTTTTCACTTTTATTCTTTTGTGGATAATCACAGTGTTTGTAAATGATTCTTCATTTGTTCTTTGGTTTCAATAGAGTACTTATCCTATTTCCAATTAAGTTTGAAGACCCCTGAATCAATGAATCAATGAGTCGATTACCTTTGCATTGAAAGTGCTGAAGTGCTTTAGATATGATTGGGAATGGTTTTTCAAATGCATACTGACTTAGGCATTTCTCAATGTTCTTAATTATTAGTTAATTAAGCAGGGATTGATGAATGAAATCCAACTAGTTGAATGATGACTATCACATTAATCATGGAATTAGTTTACTTGGTTTTATAAATTTGGAGAATAGAGATTCATTTTTTGTTGGATCTTTGATTCAAACTATTTCGACAATAAAATTTGAAAAGTAGTCTACGACATGTTGTGCATTTTTTTATGATCTCATGTATTTTGCAAATGCATTTGGAGCATTGCGTTTGAGGTATGAACTGGAATTGATTAGCATATTAAGAAGGTTCTGTGTATTATTATGCATTAAGAGAAAGCTGATTCTTACATGCTTACAGGGAAGCCTGCATTAAGAATATCCTTCATACATGCTCTTTTTCAAGAATTATGAGTGTTCCTGTTGATTGTGGATGTATTTCAACCGATTCAATGCATAATCTGATTTTATTTATTTTATATTCTAGGAGGTTCAAGCTTCACCTAAGGAGGCAACTGAAACAGTGGTTTTGGTCATTGATGAGAAATGTGTGGAGTCACTCATATCAGAGCTTGTGAAAGGTGTCAATGAGCCAAAGCTATTTTGGTCTTCACACGAACAGTTTTCTTGTTCTTCAAATCACAAATTTTGACTTTTTCTTTGATTGTGACTTTGATGATGTGTATGTTGTATTTTTCAAATAATAAATTTTATTTTTTTGTTGACAAATGTGATGAAAGTTTATGGATGTTGGATTGGTTAATTTAAAATTATATAAAAAAAATTTCCTTTGTTTAAATTAGTCATTCAAATTATGATGTAAAATTATATATCAATTTTGCAATGTTTAATTAGGAAGATTTATAAACAAGTATAGCTATAAGTATTTTGATCTAACTTATAGTCATATTTTTTGCTATTGGCATGCTTTTTAAGCGTAGCCATATCTTTTCGTAATCATCAATAGCCACGCTTATCAAGCATAGTCATATTTTCTCCTATTGGCACACTTAAAAAGTGTAGCCATATCTTCTCCTATTGGCACGCTTTCGAAGGGTAGCCAAAACCACTTCATTGAGCACGCTTCCAAAAGCGTGGCGATATGTATGCTTTTCGGTACGCTTCTCAAGCGTAGCTATAGGTTAAGACCTATGGCCACGCTTTTTAAGCGTGCCAATAGGTGAAAGCGTCCCAACAAAAAAAGCGTGCCGATAGATCCACAAAATCGTGGCGATAGAGCAACCGGCATGCTGGCGGATGTAACCCTTTCAAAAACGTGCCGATAGCTCAAGAAGCGTGGTGAAAAGCTATCAACACGCTTTTTTGCACTTTTCGGCACGCTTTAAAAGCGTGGCAGAAAGCTTATTTTCTTGTAGTGTGCACAGATCTTGTACCAACAACACGGTCAACATCTATTGAGTATCTTGAAGGGACTTTAGTGCTATTAATCAATATGATCAAGCATCCCAAGACTTTTGATGGTTAGAAGAATTTGATGTTGGCATGTTGAAAAATTACATTCTTCAAGCTTTTCTGGAAGAGGAACCAATTAAAGAAGTTTTTATGGAGGATGAACAGCAACTACAGGTGCCATTGCAAAGAAGGATGAACAAATAAATCAATGTCAACTAGAATTAGAGCAGAATTGGAGCATTTTTGGTGATGGAGGGTGATTCAGCAAGAAATAAGGTCGTGATCGATGGTGATTAGTGGTAGCAAAGCGGGTAGCCTACCTTGCCCTGGAACAAAAATAATGTGGACTCAAAATGCTAGTCTGCCCTGCTTTATTGCAGGTTGGTAGGCTAATAAACTAGCTCACTTAACTCTTTTTAAAAAAAAGTTAATAAAATTAATAAAAAAATAATTATTAAAAGTTAAATACAAATAGAAAATAATCAAATTACAATATAATTTTTTATTATTTTTTTCAAAATTTGTAACTTCAATATAATTGTTCAAAATAATATTCGTCAATAGAATCATCTTTATTTTAAGAAATAAGTCACATAATTTTAGAATATATATGAAATTGTAAGATAAAATGAATAAAATTAATAAAAAATAAAAAAATATATAATAAAAAATATTTAAAAATTATATAATTGTTAAGTTTTATAGCACTAATCACTCTTTTATTTGTTAAAAAAAAAAAAAAAACCTTTGACCTTGTGGGTTAGTCTGATTTACCAAAAATTTGCGAATTTGACAGTATATATGTTGGCGCATTTTTTATTTAACGGGTTTTAAATTCTAGTCCGCTCACCCATTTTTATGTATTCGGTGAATTTGACCCATTTTAATGATCATCGAAAAAAATGCAAAAAATACGAAAAGAAAATTAATGAATTGAATGCAGGATTAAAAATAATTGAATACATCAGAAAAAAAGGAAAGAAAATCAAAGAATTGAATGCATGCTTGAAAAAATACAATGGTGCATCAAGAATGTGACTCTTAACACCATATTAGAATTTGTAATAGGACTAAAAATGTGATTAAAAATTTGTTTGGATGTCATTAAGTAGTTAAAAAAATTTAATGAAAATATATTTTTTTTAGTGTATTTACTAAAATTTTAATGATTAAAATAAAAGAGCAATGTTAAGTAATTAATGATTTTTTTGAACAACATGAATAACTACCAGTCAAATAAAAACACACTACACTCTAAATTACCCACCTAAATCTTAATATTAGAATAACCATTTACACACCTAGTAAAATAAATATCCGATATATTCATTGTTCACATTGTTTAATATTTTCATTGTCTACCTATACTTTTTCAAAATAAAAATATTACAAAATAAAAAATATTCTTTTAGAAGTTATAATTTAATATTTTTTTAAAAGATTTTTTATTAAAAAAAAAAAGATATTTTTAATAAACAAAAAGTATCTTTATATTATCGAACCTAAATATAATTATTTTTACTCTTCTAGAAGATGTTTAAAAAAAAGTTGACTTAAAAATCAGACAGAGAAAATGTAAGTAAGCATTGCTAAGACTATAAATACAAGTAATGGATGAGTGTAAATTCTCTATTCTAACTAAGGCAGAGATTTCAAAGATTTCTATTTATATTGGCACAATCTATCTAAAGGCCACTAATAACAGATAAAAGTCATTTTGCAACAGCTATATCCAAGCCATAAGGATTTACGCCTTAATACGATGGCTAAGATTTCCTATGCTGCAATTTTTGCCCTTATTCTTATTATTTCTGGTACAATATATATTTAAGCATACCCATATACAAATGTTAAGAAAGTTTTCAAAAATGAATTATTATTATTATTATTATTATTATTATTATTATTAATTTCTCATAACTATTTTTTTGTTTTTGTTTGAGTTTTGTAGTTTCTATGGCAAGTGTGGAAGGATCATTATGTTCGAATGATCTGTACATTACTAATCCTCCTTGTCAGGAATCATTTTGCAAACTCATATGTGCTGGTCGCTATGACGGTGGACGAGGACATTGTGCGACAAGAAAATCTAATAAAATATCTTATGAAGTATGTGTATGCATTCATGAGCATGACTGTCCCCCATAGGCATTAGGGTTCATATTTTTATAAAAAAAATATATAAAGTTGAGAAATGCCCTGTTTTGCAAAATAGATTAATCAACATTGTACTCCTTCAATGTCTGTATCTTGTTTTTTTTTAAATACAATAAAGCAAAGGCATATGAAATAAATAATATACAATTTAATTTTAAGTGTTTTATATTATTTCTTGTATATTCATATTTATTTATACGACACGAATAATAATTACAAAAATATGAAATAAAGTACAAGAATCATAAAATAAAATATGTTCATAATGGGCGGGAAAATGTTAAATGAAATGTGTTTGGAAAGATTCATGATTTTGCCATGATGTCATCAATAACAATCTTGGATGGATCGAGAAAGAAACCACTCAGATAAAGACGCCTAAAACGTCATTTTTTAAAGATGTTTTTATGTTGTGTTTTAATTGGTTTCTATATAATTTATTCGGTGTTCCTCATCACATACTATTAAATTTCTCAAAAGATTTTCTTTCCAAAAACAATAAAAAACATTTAATTTGGATTAAAACAAAAAAGGTAATAGATTAACTATTAGATTTTTTTAAAAGATTATTTACATAAAAAAAATCACATTCACACACACACACACACACATATATATATATATATATATATATATATATATATATATATAAAACAAGCTCTTAAAATTTTTATAAATAAAAAAATAATTAATTTTTATTCATATAATATATAAAACAATTATTATATTATAGATTAAAATTTATTAATTTAAATTTTGTTTTTATTTTTAATATAAACATTAGAAATAAATAATTTTTTTATAACAAGATGTAATGTAACAAAATATATATAATATTAATTAGTTTTTAAAAAATTCTGAAAAGATGGTTTTTTTTAATAAAGTGTTATTAAAAAATTAACATTATAAAAATGAATTTCAACCAATATGATATAATAGGTTATTAAATATATTTAATACAAAACACATTGAATATAAATTTTTATTGAGTTTAAATTTTAAATAATTTTTAATTGAATTTTGAATATTTTTATTTTAAAGAGTTAGAATATTTTAACATCATTTTTTTCGAATCTTTTTAATTGAGTCTTTGATTTTTTAAATTATAAACCTTATTTATAATTAAGAGTAATGTTTTAACACCACCAATTAGTCACACATATAAAAATACAAGAACAATTCTATTGTCATAATTATAATCTAACTTTATAAGCAAAACAATACAATGAAACTATATATAAGTAATATAACTAAATTTTATCTACATATATAGTTACATTTCATAAATAATATAATTAAATCATATTTATGTTTATAATTAAAATATGAATAAAAATACAAAAAATTATTAGGATGGTTAATTTTTTTGTTCATAATTTTTTTATTATTTTTATTATGAAAAGTTTAATTATTTTAATAATTAATTATTTTTTAAAAAAGATAACTGAATAATACAAAAAAGTCTTATTAAGAGTAATTTATTTATATATGATTAAAAAATAATTGAATAATTATATACAGTAAAAAATTAATATTATTAAAAAATAAAAATAAAATTTATTTTAAAATTAAAAATAAAGTTTATTTAAAAATAAAATTAAAAATCATGGTTTTTTTTTCTTTTTTCCAAAATTTATCTACGAGTAATTCTATAAATATTTTATGATGAATAAAAATATTAAACTCGTACTAAAATTTATTCTAATAAAATTTATTTTTATTCTACTAAATGTTAAATAAACTATTGAAAAGAATTTTGTTTCTTCCATTAGAGAAGAATGATAAACTTCTATACTTCTATTATGTTATGGCAATAATTTGACCTGTTATTTTTTAATAATAATAATAATAATAATAATAATAATAATAATAATAATAATAATAAACAAGTATATCACAATAAAAAAGGAAGCACGTCACCAAATAATTTATCATCCAAATTATATATGAATCAAATTGATAATACGAGAGCTAACACTGCAAAAATTGATAACAAGGTTAGGGATTTACAAAACCTTTCTTAAGATCATAGAAAAAAACGTTTATATTTGTGTGATATATAAAACAATTATCATATTATTATTATTATTATTATTACATTATATATATATATATATATATATATATAGGGTAAAGTACTAAATTGGTCCCCTAGGTTTGGGCGTAATTCTGTTTTGGTCCTTAAGGTTTAAAGTGTTCTATTTGAATCCAAAACGTTTTCATTTAGCATCAATTTAGTCCCACAGTGAGGTCAAAATTAAATAATTAACAAAATGTCCTACATAACAACAGTTCAAGAACAAAATCGATAATCTGGAGAACAAGTACAAGCTCTAGAGGCACAAAATCAACCATTGATGCATCAATACATTTATTTATCATTTTCTTTAGTTTTATAGAAAATATTTTATTTATATTATAAAAAATAATAAATAAATGTATTGATGTATCAATGGATGATTTTATGCCTCTGGAGCTTGTACTTGTTCTCCAAATTATCGATTTTGTTCTTGAACTGTTGTTATGTAGGACATTTTGTTAATTATTTAATTTTGACCTCACTGTGGGACTAAATTGATGCTAAATGAAAACGTTTTGGATTCAAATAGAACACTTTAAACCTTAAGGACCAAAACAGAATTACGCCCAAACCTAGGGGACCAATTTAGTACTTTACCCTATATATATATATATATATATAATTTCGTAAAGTAAAATTTTTTTCGGTAGGGGTATTTATATATATATATATATATATATATATATATTTTCAACTATTTTAAAGTAAAAAATTTCTTTTAATATTTGATTAAATGTTCTTGTATTTAGTACTTTTTTTTGGCACTTCCTCTTAGTTAAAAATATAATTTTTTAGTTATTATTGCTAGGGGTATTTACAGATGGGATATGGCTGAAATTTCGATCCAATCCGCACTAAACTCATTAGATCAAATTCGATATTCGTACTTTTTATGTTTGAATCAGATATCAAATATATCCATAAAATAAAAAATATTAAAAAATTTTATTTTAATAAAAAAAGTCAATAATTTTTTTTGTTTACTTTTTAAAACATATTTACTTCTATCTGATTAGAGTGTGGATCTGATTCGATCCAATCCGATCATCTTACAGATCAGATCGTATCCTCAAATTACAGATCAGATACAGATAAATACTGTGAATTTATATGGATATGATCTAATATATGAACACCCCTAACTACTACTATAGGTTCATTGTTGCAAAAGAATGCTTCTTTTATTATAAACCATTATTAGATCTTAATTACCATTAAAATAACTTAATTGTCAACAAAGAGATAATACTTATTGGTCTCTGAAATTATGTTCGTATTTCAATCCATAGTTGTAAAAACCGAACTATAGTTGTAAAAACCGAACTGAATCGGCTGGTTCGACCGAAAAACTAGTGAACCAGACTAGAACCGGACCACGATTTACTCCTTAGACCGTTAAGGAATAAAACCAGTGTGAACCGGTACAAACCGGTGTAACCGAACTGGTCTGCTTGAAAAATTTTTTAAAATATCTCCACAAGGTCTCGAACTAAGAACCTTGGAGCAAAAACAACCTCTACTTGTCACTTAGCCATTGCACTTCTAAGTACTATATTTGACAAATAATAATTATATAGTATACATAAATATCTAATTTAATTTAATTTTTGTTTTTTCTATTTTTAAAATTAATTATATTTTAATTATATACCATTATTAATATAAATATACATTTCACTAAAAATTATTAATTTACTTGATCTATTTTATTGCTAGTATTGTGATTAAGGTTATTTGTTTTGATGTTAGTGTTAAAATCTACTGATATTATAGTTAGATGATATGCTTTGTGAATTAATTATTTTTTATTGTGTCAAAATAAGATACTATTGTAGTATTAAAATTTTATGGTTTTTTTATATTAGTTATTTTTAGAAGTTGAGACTTGATTCTTCATAAAATGTTAGTGAAGATATGTATTTCAAATTTTAATTTTAAGTTTTTAACTATTTTATATTTTATATTTACGTGAGACCGGTTTTATCGGTTCAACCAGTGATTTATTGGTTGAACCAATAAACCAGTGAACTAGTGATTTTATATTTTAACAATTGAAATTTTTTTTTATCTTATTTCTTTTCAACTAAACACTTAAAACCCTAATATGAGTCATGTAAAACCCAGAACTTTTGAAAAGTCTTATTATGATTAAGTCTCAAATCATATAGTTATTTATAGCCTTAATTTTGAAAATCATTTTATTAAAGATAAATAAGGCAAGTTGTGATTTATTGAATTTGAGACAAGTTATGATTTATTATCCAATTTGATAATTATTGGATTATTTTCTATAATTATATTATAAAGTTGGTAGTTGTGAAATAATAAGGATTTTTATATGATTCGGATTAAATAATTAATATTTTAAATATTAATACTGTTACTTTGGAAAATAAAGGGTTTAATTATATTATTTCTAATTATTTTGATTTGGGCATTTTATGGAAAATAATTTGTAAGATTGATAGAGCAAATAGTATTTTCTATATGCAATTAGTGTTGGATTTAATTATGGGTTTCAATTATTATATTATTCCCAATTTTAGTAGAAATTACGAAACTACCCCTAACCCTAAAAACCCTAACCCGGTTACCCATTCCCTCTAACCCTACAGCCACCAAAACCCTCCCCCAACAACTAGCAGTAGCAACGGCTGCAAAGATGAAAGAAAGAAACGAACGAAACAAAGAGAAGGAGATGCATAATTAGGGAAGAGGGGAGAAGAGGGAGGCGGCGCGGTGGGTGCCACTTCCACCGTCGCTGCCGTCGCCAACAGAGGGAGAGGGAGACTGAGTCGCGGCGGAGGAAAGGAGGGAGCTCGCCATCGCATCACCACGTCGCCACCGATTTGCCGCCACCACGAAGCCGCCGTTCTAGCCTGAGTAAGAGAGAGATCGAGGCGACGCGAGGGAGAAAGGGAGCCATCGTGCTCTGCCGCTGCTAGTTCCGCCGTATCCTGCGCCGCCGTCGTCTTTACCACAAAGCCAGTCGCCGTCCTTCATGGTAGAGAGAGAGAGAGAGAGCGCGCGACAGTGGAGCCCTGTTGAGGCCGGTCTGTTGCCTCCATTTTCGCCGCTGTGCCATGGAGAAGAGAGAGCCGTGCCACACCTTAGTCATTGCTAACTCACCGAAGCTGGCGCACGAGAAGAGGAGGAAGGGACGTTGCCTTGCGTCGTCGCTAGCGTGCCTGGGCACTGTTGCTGCGAGCTGGCCGTCGACGAAGCTGGGTGGTTGTTGTCCTTGTCAGTAGCGGGAGAGGAGGAGACGCGATGATGGTGGGTGGTTCCGCGGCCCTTGCTGCCGTGCCGTCAGAATCTGCCGCCATGGCCGCTGGAGCTCCGGGCTGAGCTTCTGCCACTTGAGACCTTGCTGCCGTCGCCGGAAAAGTATGCCGGTAAGGGTTTCAAACTTGGTTTTCGTTTCTTGTGAGATTATGGGAGTCTTATTGTCGCGGCATGTTGGTTTCAGTCACCGTCGCTGGAGTTGGGTCGCCGCAGCCGCTGGAGGTGGCTACCGGGGCTACCGCCAAACCGGTTTAGAGGCCGTTACTGTTTCGCTTTCGTATTACAGTAAGTATCTTATGTTTCAAAAAAAAGCCTCGCGTTAGTATTCGGTTGTGTTTGGTTAATGAATATGAGTTTTGGTAACGTAAGGTCGAGTCCTGATTACTATATGTTGCGATTAGTGCTCCTGTGGTTATTGCGAAAGTGGCTGGGAGCTGAGGTTTTGATTGCCGTCAGTTCGGGTTAAGGCGGAAAGGACTCTGTGAGGCGTTTGGATTATGGAACCTTGCGTTTTGAGGTAGGGGCGCTTTCCAAAAACTATAGTTTATTATTGGAATTATTACATATGGATACTGATATGAGAAAATGTGTATTTGGTGATTGTATCAGTCCTATGTATTGTTTGGTTGTTTTGTATGATTATGGGTGTTTGTTTGACTCGACTGTGGTGTGGCTTTGTGAAACGAAATGCTTTTAAAATTGATTCTTTTAAAGCTTTGAGATCGAGTTGAATCCGTTGGAAATTGATTTGAATTGAATTGGATCCTCTTGAGAATGTGTAAAATAGATTACACTCTTGATTTCAGCCTGGCTGGCTCTAAACGATCTGGTTTTTGATAAATGATTGTTGCGGAACCGTTTCTTTAAAGCTTTAGAAATGAGTTTATTCGGCTGATAATGATTTGATTTTTAAACGGTTTTCTTGAAATATGGAATTGAGATGACTGTTGGATTTTTGGCTTGCCTTGGACTGATTTTTGAAATTTGGGCTGTTGGAAAAGGATTGTGGAATGGTTTTGTTGGGACCCGAACCGGGTGGCAACGTCCAAGTTTTAGGGGAGATGCTGTCGAAATTTCTATAAAATCCGAGTCTTTATTGAAATGTTGTTTGGAGAAATGATGAGTTAAAGATTTCTATTATTTTATTTGAATTATCAAGAAAAGAATGATTCATGCTTTTAAAATAAATTATTAAAGAGAAAATTGTGATTTAGTCTTGCTTCTTAAGAAAGGCATTGTATCTTTCAGGAGAAAGTTATTTGGATGAAACTTATGTTTTAAAGCTGTTTTAAATGTGACAATGACAATGCCTTTGAATTTGACTTGAGGGTTTCGATTAGAGGAGTTTCAATGATTTTGAAAGAACCTAAATGTCTATTGACAAGTTTCATTTTGAAATGTTTTGAGAAAGGTTTTGAGTACTCTTTGAATTCTGAATTCTTGCAAGACTAAAACAATTTTGAACAGTTGAAACATTCTAGAACTTATCATGGGGTTGAAGTTGGTTTTGCCTAAGTAAAGGAAACAGTTTTGAAAGAAGTAAATGATTACGTGACTCGGTTTGGCTTAGATCCTATTTTATTACTCAAATCGAAAAGCCAAGGTTTTAATGATTTTAAATGAATTTGGCGAAATGAGTTATGCTATTCTCCCCTAAGGACTTGGGACTCTGTCGAGAAACTTTTGTTATAAAATCCCATTGTTGGATGGGTGATTTTGAATGTTCCCAAAGTGAATCTTTAACTTTCCATGGTTTTGGAAGTTTTGGAAAGAGGATGCCGAGAGCGGCTTTGTTTTAAAAAGTGAACTCACTTTGAGTAAGTTTGGCTTATGAGCCTGAGATGATTTGAGAAATGAGATCTTTAAAGCCAAAGCTGAAAAGAGTTGAAATTTGATTTCAAAGTGAAATGGCTTGAGAAAAGTGATTTATGGCTTAAATGCCGGTTTTTATGAATTTGATGATGTTGAATGGTGGAAGTGCTGTTTGTTATGGGCCGGAATGGCTGTGTATGATATTGATTTATGGTTGGTTGTCGAATGAGTTATGGGCCGCATGGCTGATTATGAATTATGAGTTTAAGCCGCAGGGCTGTATTTATTGATAAATTGGCTGGTTCTGGATTGAACCGTGAGCCGGATGGCCGAGATGAATGTTTTATGTGAAAATGCTTGTGTTTTCTCTCTGGTTGTAAGGGTGACAGGGCACCGATACCCTCTAATGGCGACAGGAAGCAGATACCCTCTAATGGCGACAGGGCGCAGATACCCTCTAATGATAATAATACGCAACCGAGAGACTGTGTCCGGGTTAGCTACCGGACACGTCGGGTTGGCTTGGTAATCGACAGATGATATCATCAGCCACTAGGGACAGGCATGCATCACTTGCATCTATGTGACATTGTTTGGGTGTGCATATTATACTTGGTTTGCCTATGTGAATAATTGCTAATTGTTCTACTTGCAATAACTGTTTGTTTGTGCTTGCATCTTCCTATTTGTGTTTGCTACTGGGATTCTGTTGGACTGTGGTGATTGGTTGATGGTAGGACTGTTTGGGGCCTAGGGTCGTGGTTGAAATGAGATAAACCGATGGTTGATTTCGGTTTTGTGTTTCTGGTTTGGAATAAAATATGAAAGCCTGTTTTGGTTCAGCATAGATAAACCGTTTTGAAAGGCTTTTGAGTTTTTGAGAATTTAATTGTTCCTCTTTCAGAAAAGATTTCAGACTTCTATTTATTGTAAACCGTTGTTTTTGAAAAGAGGCATAAGACGGTTATTAATCACTGGTACGGTTTATCTTCACGTATCCTATTACAGTAATTCCCAAAAACCCTCAACTGAGAACCCTTTCGAGGATGATGTTCTCACCCCTCCTACAATTTTCCCCTTTCAGGATATGGGCGCAGAAGTCACGAAGAGTTTATTTAGTTGTTGTTGAAATACTCTGTATTGCTTTAGACTATTATTTGTACCCTCGCCTGTATCTTGATATATTCTGTAAGAGGGTTACGGACTGTATTGGCTAATACTTGTAATTTTATATATATATATATATATATATATATATATATATATATATATATATATATATATATATATATATATATATATGGATGTAATCTTTATGAGTTTTTGTAAGTTGTATGGTATCTATGTATGTACGTTGTATAGCAAAGTATTTTTTTGGGAGCGTATTGCGGTTTAAAGTTTTAAACAGACTCATATTTTAGTATTAAATAGTATAAGTGTCGTCGTAATATCCGAGCTATCAGAGTCGCGTAGCCGGAAGCGTGAGCTTTGGTAGTTAGGGTGTTACAAGTCACGGATACCTAAGTTTAAAAATCAAACTAAGTAAATTAAAACTTTAAAAATCATATTAAAGATCAAATATAACTTCAAAACAGAACTTTAACTTATGTAGTGATTAATTTAAATGAGAATCAAATAAATCAAAATTTAACATAATTTTTATCAATGTTTTCAAATTCGAAATTTCTATACCAAAATTAACTAGGATTTTTCTTTAAATTAAAAATTTAATGAAATAGTGACTTTAATTATCTTAACCAGTGTCCTAATTAATTACTTTTATATCTTAAAAAAACTGTATATGAGAAGAAAATAATTAATTTGTCTACTTTAATAAATAGTTATTTTATTAAAATGAAAGAAACTATTTTTTAGAATTTTTTAAGAACTAATTAATATTATATATATTTTGTTACACTACATTTAGTTATAAAAATTTTATTTATTTCTAATGCTTATATTAAAAATAAAAAAAATTTTAAATTAGTGAATCTTAATCTATAATATAATAATATAGTAATTATTTTATATATTGTATGAATATAAATTAATTATTTTTTTATTTATACAAATTTTAAGAAGCTTGAGCTTGTTATATATATATATATTGATGAATATGATATATTTTTTTGTGTAAATAATCTTTTAAAAAAAATCTAATAGTTAATCTATTACTTTTTTTGTTTTAGTCCAAATTAAATATTTTTTTATTATTTTTGGAAAGAAAATATTTTGAGAAATTTAATAATATGTGATGAAGAATACCGAATAAATTATACAGAAACCAATTAAAACACAACATAAAAATATTTAAAAAAAAAAACGTTTTAATTGTCTTTATCTGAGATGGAGAAATGTAAATCATGCGCATGCAAGATGAATAACTACTCACCATGCAAAACTACCTGGATAGTGTAGAAGTTAGTGCCAACGGATGCAGTACGTGATCCTACTTCCAAAACGACCAATTGTCTGAGTTACTCTATAAATTCCACTATACTACCCCATGTAAATTTCATCCACTTCTAACAACACTCATACTTATTTACTTTAATATCGGAGTGCCTTGCAAACATTTTCAACCACTGTTCAGATACACCTACAGTGGAGCATTCACAAGCCTGGACCTTCGTCAACTCAGGTCCAATCTCAACAAGCAAATCGGGTAAATATGTCGGCTACGGTTATTAACATATTTGATTTGGAATTTCGCTGTACATCCATGCATTTTTGTTAGAAAACCCAATTAAATTTGTCCAAATTTAACAAAAATCACTCCTATAAAGTATACGTAAATCACGCACTGTTTCTTTTTTGCGTTCCTCTTTTTTTTCATGTGTTTTTTCTTCCTCATCCTTTTTTTATTGTTGTATTTTTTATTTCTTCTCATTTTTCTGCTGTTATTGTAAATTTTTATTCTTCTTAAGAGAATGAAAACAATAAAAATTATGAGAAGGTAAAACAAAAAGGAAAAGATGAAAAAGAAAAAAAAAAAGCGATGACGATGATAAAAAAATAAAATTTTAAATTGTGCAAAATTTATCAAGAAAGAGCCCAAAATCTTCTAGGCTTGAGACAAACAATTTTTTAATTGAGACCAAAATTACTTAACGGGTGATACAATTTTTTTAACTAATTAAAAGATATTAGAAACAAAAATAATATCCAAATATTTTAAAAATATCATCAAAATTTTTAATTATGAAATTAAAATTTCTTTCAATATATCTTATTCTTTTACTTTTTTTTTTCATATTTTATTTTTTTTCTTTTTAAACAACGTGTTCTTTTTTTTATGTTTTATTATTGATATAAATTTTTTCCTATATCTTTTTATACTTTATTTTAAAAATAAAATATTTTATCTAAACAAAATTATTTTAAAATTGAATTATATACTGCTAAGTCTTATAAAAGAATTAACATATATACACACTAGCTACTGAGTTGAAAACATCAGATAATATTAATTTGAAAAACGTTTATTCTATTTAAAATTATATAATTGATTAATATTTATCTTATATTTATTAAATTCTTATGAAAACATCAGTGGATAGAGAGTAAATCTTAACGGTTATAATTATAACATCTGATATTTTTAAATTTTAATGGAATTTTACTATCTTTCAATGGATTACAATCACCAATTCTCATTAGGATTTACCCAATCCTATCTAGAACAAATTCAGATTTTAACCCAATCTAAATTTAACTAGGACTCAATCCTATCTTTCAACAGCCAAGTGCTAACCCAACTTGCAAGGGCATCTCCACAGGATCATGATACAAAACAGAAAAAATACAAAGAATTTTTGAGATGATTTATGACTTTTTTCTCCAAGTTTAATTCATTGCCTTTTTCATCTCATTGACTTTTTCTTATAAACCTCACCATGTTTTCCTTTTTCAACGAGACTCAAACAAACTAAACTGAGAAAAAGAAATGCAAAATAGTAACCATGAAGGAGAAGAACTTATAACGACTTAGGAAGCTATGAGAACCGAACCAAGTGCTCTGTTCCACTTACTTGCTCAACCTGTAACACCCTACCATACAAAGTCTTATGCTTAAGTCATAATTCAGAGATGGCAAGGTATTACGACCTCTAAAACAAAAATTTAGTACGTATAGTAGTATGAATAATTGATTATAACTAGGAGCCTTTGTAGAAAATGGGGGTAAACAAAAACCGCGACTCGAACAGGCAACACTCCGATCGACAACGTAACGAACAGGGATAAGCTAACGCGATATTATATATATAAAGAGTGTCAAAAACAAGAATTTCAAGACTCAAAACCCGGCTGCGAAGAGAACCGGTCCGAGCATAGCAATATATACATATGATAAAATAAGGAAACCCCAAAGGAAACCCAAAGGGACACAAATACAGAAAATCTATTCTCCAAAAATCCCCTCTAGAAGGAGTCGTCACAGTTTGTATTATTTAATGGAGATAAAAGTATCTAAACAAGATATATAACCCAAAACAGAGTCCCGAGAACAAAGGATCTTCGCTAATCCAGAAGTCTCCAGCATGCCTCAACGAGAAGCCTCGCGTCCTGCATCTGAAAACCACAAAATCCGCATGGGTGAGAACCAGAGGTCCCCAGCACGGTAACAGCTTCCACATATATAATACATAATAATAGAGGAAAGCCGAAGGCAATCCTAGAACTTCCTTCAGATAATATCAAAGCTTATAAAAAAGCTAAACCGTAAGTGGCAACTGACTAAAGATCCTTCATTCTAACTAATACTTCCCTTTCCAATTCCTTCAGACCTCCCAACCACCAGCAGGAGTATAATATAGCAAACACAGTTATATCAGACAAGAGATTTACAAATAGGAACAGATAAAGCATTTAAGCAATTAGCAAGTAATATGCAGTCAATAGGCAATCTCAAACAATTCATGTAGTATGCTTATGATGCATGCCTGTCCCTAGTGGCTGATGATATCATCTGTCGGTTATAGAGCCAACCCGACAAGTCCTGGTAGCTAGCCATTGGACTGTCCCTCTGTCGTGCATCCCCAACTCGAGTTATACTCATCATAAACTTGATCATAATCATGATCCATATCCATCACCCTCACTGGTGAATATTTATGGGGGCGAGCTCATCCGGGCCTTTCACAGTGCCCGACCACACTTACGACATTGGGTTAACAGAGCTTCGAGTCTCAACCTGGAGCACATGGTGGCTAGCCATTGCTACTACCCAGGGAAACCCTCATCTCCAATGGTGGAAGTGCCAACATTCACAATTCATTCAACAGCATATATGCATTTATACTTAGCCATAAACATGGCTCCGCCGCCACACGGCATAATCCAGCCATCCGGCTCACGGTTAAATCCATAACCAGCCAATTCATTAACAATTACGGCCATTCGGCCCATGGCATAACAAGCACTTCCACCGCCATCCTCCACATCTCACATAATCATCTTTGATCCTCATGGATCATTCATTTTTCCCTTGCTTCACTCGCAAGTTACCACATTCACTAGCCCTTTTCCTTATGCTAGGCATATCATAATGATTTAAGACATAAGTGGTGAGATTGGAGGCTTAGAAGTATGGAGTTTGGCTTTTAAAACTCAAAAATCAACTTTGGGATGAAAACAGGGTCACGCGTACGCGCACGCGTGGATGGCCTTATAACTCATCGACGCGCGGGTTGAAAATTAGCCAAACGGCGCGCAAGCGTCAGCCACGTGTACGCGTGGGTACTCTTGCGCCCCAGGCACAAAACTGGCACAACTTTGGCACAACTCTCGGGAAAATGGCTGGGCATTTGGTGCAGCGCATTCGGCGCGCCCGTGCACATCACGCGCACGCGTGGATGGCGCTTCCTGGAAGAACGGCGCGTATGCGCCAAGTGCGCCTACGCGCGGGGGGGTGATTCTGCTAAAAATTTTCTAAGTTAAAAGCTGCAGAATTCACAGATTCAAACCCCAATCTTCCGACGGTCATAACTCTCTCATTTTAAATCATTTTTCACCCGTTCTTCGAACGGCATGGACATCCCGGATCCAATTTCATTTCTAAACAGATTTGGCACAAATCAGAGATCCGTAGTCCAAGTTATGTCCCGTCAAAGTATGCCCAAATACCATGTTTTCATACAAAACCACAAAGTGCCATTTTCAAAACAAGCCGCTTTCAACTCTTTTCAAAATCAATCAAAACATGCCAATTTCAACCCTTCTCTTTGAAATCATTCAAAATGTACCAAAATCAACAACAAGCCATCCTCAACTCACATATTGACATTTTACCAAAATTTTCACAACCACATCCAACCATTTTAACACTTCTCAATCAAATGGCTAAAGGACAAATACAATATCATGTCATACATCCTTCCTCATCCCAATTTCCAATAATACCATTTCCAATCAACAATCACTATACATAATCAACATCATACTCACCATCAACATGGTACCACCCACCAATTCAACCTTAATCATCCATCAAGCATATATCACAACATGCATTTCTTATATATCACACAATCAAGGCATCATTATTCATAATCACATATATGAACACATCATATATCTCAACCATTCAACAACACCAACAATTCAATGCCTATCTTAGGGCCTCTAGCCTAAGTATTTCCTACCACATTACATATTAGATACGGAAAACCGAAACCATACCTTAGCCGATTTCCCAAGCTCAACCGGAGCACTTCCAAACCACTTTTCCTCAAGCTCTCAAGGTCTCAACACCTCCAAGAACAGATTTTTATCACACAAAACCCTCTTCCAAGCTTTCCAAAATCACCAATCAAGCTCCAATATTCACATATACACAACCTAAGCCACAATCATCATACCCATACACAACATCTCAATGCCCAAACCTCATAGAACAACAAATTACACTAGGGTTGAGAATCTTACCACACCCAAGGTCCAAAGAGACAAGATTAACCTTCTCCTTCAAGAGAGTTGGGTCCTATAACATCAAAGAACCCAAAATCTCAACATTTTTACTCATGAAACTCGAAATCAAGGGCTGGAATTTCGAACAGTAAAACGTGGCTTACCTCAAGATTAATTGTATGGGTTTTGTAGAGCTCTCCGCGGTGAACGCGTTGCCGCAAACGGAGCGGCAATCAGAGCTCTAGATCAAAAGTTATGGTGGTTTGAAGATCAAGTGAGAGATAGAACTTGAGAGAGTGTTCTTCCCTCCATGGCCTCCATTTCAGCGTGTTTAGTGTCTCAAATGAGGAGAGAGAGTGCTGAAAACTAGGGTTTTGGTTTAGTTTAGTTGGGCCAAGGGCCCACTTTGGGTCCGGTTGGCCCGGTTTGGCTCGTTCGGTCCAATCTTGGTCCGATTTCTATAAAATTGGTACCGAAATTCTCGTCTCAATTTCCTCTATCATATTAAGCCATAAAAATAACATTTTTGGCTTTCTAGAATAAATTCTCATTTATGGGTTAATTAGCCGTTAATTAACCGGATCTTACATTCTACCCACCTAATTGGGAATTTTGCCCACAAAATTCAAATGCAATTACCTGAGAATAAGTGCGGATAATCCATTCGCATCTCCGACTCAAGTTTCCAAGTGTGTTCCTCAACACCGCCTCAACTCCATGCCACTTTGACTAATGAAACCTCTTTTCCACGCAACCGTTTGATACTAGTATCATCAATTCTGACTGGAGCCACTGGAAGCGTCAAATCTTCTCTCAACTGAACCGATTCAGGTTCTAACACATGGCTAGCATCAGGAGTGTACTTCCGAAGCTGCGACACGTGAAACACGTCGTGCAGGTTCAAAAGATGAGGTGGTAGAGCCACCCGATATGCCACCGGCCCAATCCTCTCCAGGATCTGAAATGGACCAATGTATCGAGGATTCAACTTCTTTGCTTTAATCGCTCTACCTACTCCTGTGGTCGGAGTAACTTTCAGGAAAACATGATCTCCTGCCTCAAATTCTAAGGGCTTCCGCCTTTGATTGGCGTAACTCTTTTGACGACTCTGCGCCGTAAGCATCCTATCTCGGATTTTCTTGACTTGTTCAGTGGTCTCAGCTATCATTTCCGGCCCCAACAAGCCTTTCTCTCCAGCTTCATACCAACATAGTGGAGATTGACATTTTCTCCCATACAAAGCCTCATACGGAGCCATTCCGATGCTCGCATGGTAACTATTATTGTATGCAAACTCTACTAACGGCATATACCGATCCCAACTCGCCGGTTGGTCCAAAACACAAGCTCTCAACATATCCTCTAGTGTTTGGATCGTCCTCTCAGATTGACCATCTGTTTGAGGATGGTACGCTGTACTCAAGCTTAATCGAGTTCCAAAATCTTTCTGAAATGCACCCCAGAACCTCGAAGTGAAACGAGGATCTCTATCAGAGATTATAGTAGCAGGTACACCATGGAGTCTCACAATCTCCTTTATGTATAACCGAGCTAGATCCTCAAGGGTGTAAGTCATTCGAATGGGCAAAAAGTGAGCTGACTTTGTCAGTCGGTCCACAATCACCCAGATAGCATCAAAACCAGTCCTAGTCCTTGGCAATCCCGACACAAAGTCCATTGCAATACTTTCCCACTTCCATTGCGGAACCTCTAAGGGTTGCAACATCCCGGAAGGTCTTTGATGTTCAATCTTTACCTTTTGACAAGTTAAGTACTTTGAAACATATTCCGCCACATCATTCTTCATACCCGGCCACCAAAACATCGCCTTTAAATCATGGTACATCTTAGTACTCCCCGGGTGAATGGAGAATCCGCTTTTGTGTGCCTCCTTTAAGATATCTTGCCTCAAAGTGCCAACATCCGGCACAATGATCCTACCCTTGAATCTCCATAACCCATCTTTTTCTTCCGACACTCTCCACTGTTTTCCTTGCTCGATAGCCGGTAACACCTTCCATAACGCTTCATCATTTTCATGAGCCTTTAGGAGTTCGGACTTAAAGTCACTCGAGATTTCTAATCGGCTCAAACACAAGGTTCCAGATACTTCTCGAGCACCAATTTTTAGACTTTCGAATCCCTTGAGCAACTTCTCCTCTTGAAGCATCATCCAAGACGCATATAACGACTTCCGACTTAACGCATCCGCCACTATATTCGCTTTTCCCGGATGGTAATTCAACTCAAAGTCGTAGTCTTTCAACAATTCCATCCACCTCCTTTGCCTCATATTAAGCTCTTTCTGATCAAAGAGGTATTTCAAACTCTTGTGATCGGAGAAGACTTGGAACTTAACCCCATAGAGATAATGTCTCCACACCTTCAAGGCAAACACGACCGCAGCGAGTTCCAAATCGTGCGTAGGGTAACTAAATTCATGAGGTCTCAACTATCGTGAGGCATACGCTACCACATTATGATGCTGCATCAGCACGCACCCTAGACCCTTTAACGATGCATCACAGTACACCTCAAAAGGCTCGTTCGGCTCAGGTAACACTAACACAGGTGCAGTGGTCAACTTTTTCTTCAATGTCTGAAAGCTCTCCTCGCACTCAGGAGTCCAAACAAACGGAGTATCTTTGCGAGTTAACTTTGTCAACGGCAAAGCTAATTGCGAAAAGCCTTTGATGAACCTTCGGTAATAGCCAGCTAAACCCAGAAAACTCCTTATCTCAGTCACTGTGGTTGGTTGCCTCCAATCCATCACAGCTTCCACCTTAGTTGGATCTACGGCTATTCCCTTCTTACTCACTACGTGACCCAAAAACTTTACCTTACTCTTCCAAAACTCACACTTAGACAGTTTCGCATAGAGTTTCTTCTCCTTTAAAATTTGCAACACGGTCCTCAAGTGTTCTGCATGCTCTTCTTCAGTCTTGGAGTAAATTAGTATATCGTCAATGAAGACAACAACGAATTTATCCAGAAACGGACGGAATACTCTATTCATGTAATCCATAAACACTGCAGGAGCGTTCGTCAACCCAAAAGACATTACAGTATACTCGTAATGACCATATCGAGTCCTGAAAGCGGTCTTAGGGATATCCTCACCCCTCACCCTTATCTGGTGATAACCGGATCGCAAATTGATCTTAGAGAAAACCCCAGCTCCTTGTAACTGATCCATGAGATCATCAATCCTCGGCAATGGGTACTTATTCTTTATGGTGACCTTGTTCAGCTGCCTGTAATCCACACAGAGTCGCATACTTCCATCTTTCTTCTTTACCAGTAACACTGGAGCACCCCACGGGGAAACACTTGGTCGGATAAAGTTCTTACCCAACAATTCCTCTAACTGAGACTTTAGCTCGGCCATCTCTAACGGTGACATCCTATAAGGAGCACTTGAGATTGGTCCCGCCCCAAGCACCAATTCAATAGCAAACTCGACCTCTCGGTTAGGTGGAAATTCCTCAATATCATCGGGAAACACTTCCGAAAACTCACACACTACCGGAATCTGATCCAACCTTTGATCATCACCCGAAACACCCGCGGTTAACAACAGGATACCCTGACATTCGGTTCCAGAACAGTTCACCATCATTGAATTCAAGTAATAATTATTCACCACAACCGGCCCTTCTGTATCCTCCGGCATAAAGTACACCGACTTTGTAGAACAATCAAGCAGGACATGGTTCTCAGATAACCAGTCCAATCCCAAGATAAGATCAAGACCGATCATCGGTAAGCAGATTAAATTATGGACAAAATCACGCTGCTTAAACCTAAACGAAACTTTCGGGCATCCTAGCCTAGTTACCATGGCTTCATGGGTAGCATTATACACTTTTAAGTCATAACCTAAGGTTACGATCTTCAATCCTAACTCATGGGCTTTCTCAAATGCAATAAATGAATGCGATGCTCTCGAATCAAATAAAGCATTTAAAGTTTGACCAGCCATTTCACAGTTACCTTGAATGAGTGTCTCAGATCCTTCTGCACCCACAGCTGAGGTGGTGAACACCCGACCAGTCTGTTGTGCTTTCCCAGCACCTTATTTTTGCTTCTCAGGACAACTTGCGGCTTTATGCCCCGCCTTTCCACAATTGTAGCACAAACCCCATCCGGCCTTGCATGGTACTCCCGGATGGTGACTCTCACACCTAGTACAAGCTTGATCATTCTGAGGCTGCTTCCCAAACCTTTTCCCTTGGGAGTAGTTGTTGTTGGGCCTCCTAAAAGAACCTCCCCTCTTGAAAGGCGGACCTCTAGGTGCAAAGCTCTTCCCTCGGTTCTGTAAAAATGATCCTTTGTGACTTCCTTTCTCAGCGGTTGCCCTCTTCACACACTCTTCAGCAACCCTACACTTGTTCACCAACTCGGAGAAAGTCCTAATCTCCATTGGTCCCACTAAACTGAAAATATCGCTCCGGAGTCCTCCTTCGTACTTAACACACTTCCATTCCTCATATTCCACCGGAGTCCCTTGACACATACGAGAGAATCTGAACAGCTCCTCAAACTTGTCAGTATACTCAGATACGGACATAGTACCCTGCTTCAGCTGCAACAATTCAAGCTCCTTGGCCGTCCTAGCAGAAGTCGGAAAGTACTTCTTATAGAACTCCTCTTGGAAGACATTCCAGGTGATATAATCATCACCCTGCTGCAGGAGGTGTCGGATTCCTTGCCACCAATGCGACGCTTCACCAGTGAGCAAATAGGTAGCGAACTCCACACGCTGCCCTTCAGGTACCACCTGCGCTTGCAGTGCTCGTTCCATAGCCTGAAACCACGTATCGGCTTCAGTCGGGCTAGTAGTTCCCTTGAACTTCGGGGGATTAACCTTCAAAAAGTTCGCCAGTGTCATCGGGCCCTGAACTCCACCTCCATCATTACCATGGTTGTTCATCTGTTGACCAAGAGCCTCAGCAGTGGCTTGCATAGCAGCAGCCATATTCTCAACGCAGTCATAAAGTTCACCGGGTCATTAGTGTTAGTCTCCGGCGCACGAGCATTAGTACGACCTCTCCCACGGCCTCTACCGCGTACACGAGACGCCATCTGGTTTCTATACACACCAAACAATCGATATTAAGTTGATCAGTCTCAATATCGGAAGTTTAGTGCTTCAAAGTCCCAAATGCATGCTCATGAACGTTTATGCCAACTATATCAAGTAGATATACTAAAAGCACATAACACACATACAGAGAATGCACAGAAGCATAGTCAGTCTATTCCTCAGGCTCTACAGGAACGAACTGCTCTGATACCATAATGTAACACCCTACCATACAAAGTCTTATGCTTAAGTCATAATTCAGAGATGGCAAGGTATTACGACCTCTAAAACAAAAATTTAGTACGTATAGTAGTATGAATAATTGATTATAACTAGGAGCCTTTGTAGAAAATGGGGGTAAACAAAAACCGCGACTCGAACAGGCAACACTCCGATCGACAACGTAACGAACAGGGATAAGCTAACGCGATATTATATATATAAAGAGTGTCAAAAACAAGAATTTCAAGACTCAAAACCCGGCTGCGAAGAGAACCGGTCCGAGCATAGCAATATATACATATGATAAAATAAGGAAACCCCAAAGGAAACCCAAAGGGACACAAATACAGAAAACCTATTCTCCAAAAATCCCCTCTAGAAGGAGTCGTCACAGTTTGTATTATTTAATGGAGATAAAAGTATCTAAACAAGATATATAACCCAGAACAGAGTCCCGAGAACAAAGGATCTTCGCTAATCCAGAAGTCTCCAGCATGCCTCAACGAGAAGCCTCGCTTCCTGCATCTGAAAACCACAAAATCCGCATGGGTGAGAACCAGAGGTCCCCAGCACGGTAACAGCTTCCACATATATAATACATAATAATAGAGGAAAGCCGAAGGCAATCCTAGAACTTCCTTCAGATAATATCAAAGCTTATAAAAAAGCTAAACCGTAAGTGGCAACTGACTAAAGATCCTTCATTCTAACTAATACTTCCCTTTCCAATTCCTTCAGACCTCCCAACCACCAGCAGGAGTATAATATAGCAAACACAGTTATATCAGACAAGAGATTTACAAATAGGAACAGATAAGGCATTTAAGCAATTAGCAAGTAATATGCAGTCAATAGGCAATCTCAAACAATTCATGTAGTATGCTTATGATGCATGCCTGTCCCTAGTGGCTGATGATATCATCTGTCGGTTATAGAGCCAACCCGACAAGTCCTGGTAGCTAGCCATTGGACTGTCCCTCTGTCGTGCATCCCCAACTCGAGTTATACTCATCATAAACTTGATCATAATCATGATCCATATCCATCACCCTCACTGGTGAATATTTATGGGGGCGAGCTCATCCGGGCCTTTCACAGTGCCCGACCACACTTACGACATTGGGTTAACAGAGCTTCGAGTCTCAACCTGGAGCACATGGTGGCTAGCCATTGCTACTACCCAGGGAAACCCTCATCTCCAATGGTGGAAGTGCCAACATTCACAATTCATTCAACAGCATATATGCATTTATACTTAGCCATAAACATGGCTCCGCCGCCACACGGCATAATCCAGCCATCCGGCTCACGGTTAAATCCATAACCAGCCAATTCATTAACAATTACGGCCATTCGGCCCATGGCATAACAAGCACTTCCACCGCCATCCTCCACATCTCACATAATCATCTTTGATCCTCATGGATCATTCATTTTTCCCTTGCTTCACTCGCAAGTTACCACATTCACTAGCCCTTTTCCTTATGCTAGGCATATCATAATGATTTAAGACATAAGTGGTGAGATTGGAGGCTTAGAAGTATGAAGTTTGGCTTTTAAAACTCAAAAATCAACTTTGGGATGAAAACAGGGCCACGCGTACGCGCACGCGTGGATGGCCTTATAACTCATCGACGCGCGGGTTGAAAATTAGCCAAACAGCGCGCAAGCGTCAGCCACGCGTACGCGTGGGTACTCTTGCGCCCCAGGCACAAAACTGGCACAACTTTGGCACAACTCTCGGGAAAATGGCTGGGCATTTGGTGCAGCGCATTCGGCGCGCCCGTGCACATCACGCGCACGCGTGGATGGCGCTTCCTGGAAGAACGGCGCGTATGCGCCAAGTGCGCCTACGCGCGGGGGGGTGATTCTGCTAAAAATTTTCTAAGTTAAAAGCTGCAGAATTCACAGATTCAAACCCCAATCTTCCGACGGTCATAACTCTCTCATTTTAAATCATTTTTCACCCGTTCTTCGAACGGCATGGACATCCCGGATCCAATTTCATTTCTAAATAGATTTGGCACAAATCAGAGATCCGTAGTCCAAGTTATGTCCCGTCAAAGTATGCCCAAATACCATGTTTTCATACAAAACCACAAAGTGCCATTTTCAAAACAAGCCGCTTTCAACTCTTTTCAAAATCAATCAAAACATGCCAATTTCAACCCTTCTCTTTGAAATCATTCAAAATGTACCAAAATCAACAACAAGCCATCCTCAACTCACATATTGACATTTTACCAAAATTTCCACAACCACATCCAACCATTTTAACACTTCTCAATCAAATGGCTAAAGGACAAACACAATATCATGTCATACATTCTTCCTCATCCCAATTTCCAATAATACCATTTCCAATCAACAATCACTATACATAATCAACATCATACTCACCATCAACATGGTACCACCCACCAATTCAACCTTAATCATCCATCAAGCATATATCACAACATGCATTTCTTATATATCACACAATCAATGCATCATTATTCATAATCACATATATGAACACATCATATATCTCAACCATTCAACAACACCAACAATTCAATGCCTATCTTAGGGCCTCTAGCCTAAGTATTTCCTACCACATTACATATTAGATACGGGAAACCGAAACCATACCTTAGCCGATTTCCCAAGCTCAACCGGAGCACTTCCAAACCACTTTTCCTCAAGCTCTCAAGGTCTCAACACCTCCAAGAACAGATTTTTATCACACAAAACCCTCTTCCAAGCTTTCCAAAATCACCAATCAAGCTCCAATATTCACATATACACAACCTAAGCCACAATCATCATACCCATACACAACATCTCAATGCCCAAACCTCATAGAACAACAAATTACACTAGGGTTGAGAATCTTACCACACCCAAGGTCCAAAGAGACAAGATTAACCTTCTCCTTCAAGAGAGTTGGGTCCTATAACATCAAAGAACCCAAAATCTCAACATTTTTACTCATGAAACTCGAAATCAAGGGCTGGAATTTCGAACAGTAAAACGTGGCTTACCTCAAGATTAATTGTATGGGTTTTGTAGAGCTCTCCGCGGTGAACGCGTTGCCGCAAACGGAGCAGCAATCGGAGCTCTAGATCAAAAGTTATGGTGGTTTGAAGATCAAGTGAGAGATAGAACTTGAGAGAGTGTTCTTCCCTCCATGGCCTCCATTTCAGCGTGTTTAGTGTCTCAAATGAGGAGAGAGAGTGCTGAAAACTAGGGTTTTGGTTTAGTTTAGTTGGGCCAAGGGCCCACTTTGGGTCCGGTTGGCCCGGTTTGGCCCGTTCGGTCCAATCTTGGTCCGATTTCTATAAAATTGGTACCGAAATTCTCGTCTCAATTTCCTCTATCATATTAAGCCATAAAAATAACATTTTTGGCTTTCTAGAATAAATTCTCATTTATGGGTTAATTAGCCGTTAATTAACCGGATCTTACACAACCCTTGGTTGTTCACCCTTATTATAGAAGAGTAAAGCCTCCAAAGTTTGAACCAAGTTCAACCTCTTCGCTGTCCTCTTCTCCAATATCAGACTTTGCAGCGGCGTTATCAGAACAGAGAGAGAAGGTCAAATCTTTGACATGCAACATACCTTCTCTTTCATTCTTTTTCTTCATGATTCTTTGGTCTTGACCGTGAATCCTTTCTTTGGCCCCAAGTTTAGTTTTGGATTATGGATTTGTTACTGACCATGTCTGATTTCAATTTCTCCATGGTTGCTTGATTTGAGTTTAAGACTTGGCAGATTTCTTCACGGTTCGTTGGTGTATCACAAATGGGAAAATTAACTTTCGAGATGTTCTGGCCGGATGTAATCTTTCCTTTTGTTATGGCCAGAAACTTGCTTGAACTTAGTAACAAGCTTTTTGTTCTTTGCCAAAACCTAGCCCCAGAACTTTCCTATTCTTTCTTTCTTCTTTGTTCAGAGATTGATGTGATAGATGAGAAGAAGAGAGGAGAGAGGAGAGAGGAGAGAGATTTTGGCTTTTGGTCGAAGCTAGAGAAAATTCAAATGAATTAAACTTGGGGTTCAAGTTTTTGAGTGGTGAGTTTTGGAGGATTTACCGAATGGGCTTGGATCTTTTCTTTGGGCCTATTTGTTTTCTTTCTTCCTCATGGTTCAGCCATTCAATTTTTGCATCAGATTGTTGCTATAGCTGAATTGGAGTTGGTCAAGGTTTGTGTGGCCTTGCATTGATGGGCCTTGATTGTTTGCACCTTGGGCCAGTTTTGCTTAACTTATTTTCCTGCACACTAAACTAAACATATTACACAAACAATTTATAATGTTCCTAGAATGTTTGTTTATCATCTTTAATCAAGAATTAGTTTTTCAAACTCAACAATCTCTCCCTTGGTGGCAAATATTACTAAAAATGAATTTAAAGAGACTTAGGAACAGAAACTTTCCTTTGATGATATGAAACTCCCCCTGCCCTTTTGTCACCAAGCTCCCTCTGAATATATACTTTGATCAACCTGATTTGAAAAAATCATTCATAGAAATGATGCCAATATTCAAGATATATTCAAACGATTTTTATGTCTCAGGGAACCTGTTTGGTTCATAAAAAAAATCAACGCCTTTTATCAAACAATCAATAACCAACCTTGAAAGGATCATAAATCAAAGCTAATATACAAAAATTCATATCCTAGTTCAGAGCCTGATCATAACAATTCAAGAGCTCAAAAAGACCATTAAAAACATGTACATCCCATGTTCACAATCAGATCTAAAATTCAGCAAAAATTAATTTTGATCACAACAGAAACACAGTCAGAATTTCAAAATTTCAAAAGTGTGCCATTAGAGACAAAACGTTCGAATGTGAATAAATCACAAATGTGATTTCACAAATTCAAAACAGAGCAGCTGTTCAGCCGCCTTTTAATTCATTTTTTCATACTCCCCCTTTTGTTATCAAGAAGGAAAACCTGCAGCAAAAGATGTCAATAAATAGAGCAAAACAGCTAGCTAAGCAGGCATAATTAACAAAGTTAAAAGTCTAGAGTTATTACAGTCATTCCGAATAACAGTATTCAAATAAAACAAGAAAACAGTCACCAAAGTTCAGAATTCAGAAACAATAAAATGTCAAACTTTCAATAGTTGTAGGGGACAAGCCTAGGCATCAGATTCCTCTTCTTCGGTCTCCAAGATGTCTTCCTCCTCTAAAAATTCTTGATCCTCACCAAGAGAATCAAGGTGCTTCAATAGTACCTCAATCCTATCATGGGATTTCATCAAAGATTTCTCATTTTGGATGGCTATCTTCCGAGTTTGTTTACTTGATTGGACCATTTGCTTGGTCATTGACACAAACTCTTGGAGGACATCTTTGACTACCCCTGTGATTAAGAATTTGTGGGACTTAGAACTACTAGCGAGTGAAGGTGAGGGAAGGCTTTCATCTTTGCTTTCATCTATGACCGAAGCCTTAGGGACTTTAGGACCTTTGCCTTTTATTTATTTTGTTGCACCACTGCCTTTTAGTGAGGATACTTTATTTTCAACGGGCTCATTACTCAAACCAATTGAAAAATATTCAAACAAGCATGTCAAAACATTCCATATGAAAGAGAATTATTTTTGCAACTTCTGACACAATCAAGCATATGACGGATCGTAAGATAAGCAAAAGAAATAAGAATAGAGTTCAGAATGGCATAGAGCACCAGAGTATCACATACAGTCAGTCACTTACTAGTAAGATCCACTTTGAGGCATGATGATATGAGTCACAATGTGATGAAGTTGGGCTCTAACAGGTCCTAGAGATTTATGAGTGGGGTCATACCATCCATAAGTGAAAAGTTTTCACAAATTCTAGCCAAAGCATCTTGATGAGAGATACCAATATGGTCATCCCATTTTCTAGACATATATGCTCTTACCCCTATGTTTTGATAGTCGAGGGCATCACCAATAGTGTCCTTCTTCAAAATAAATTGAGTGCCCTTGACATAGGAGTGAAGTTCTCCCCCATAAAGAGCATGTTAGCATAAAACTCTCTGGCCAGATTCGGATACACTGGTTTTCGAATCTTAAAAATGTTATCCCATTTCAGAATATGAAAATTACTTTTAAAATCAATTTCTTTTCCAGCTAATGCATCAAGATCAACAACAAAAGTAGAACAGAGTGTTCGATTTGAGGTGACTTGTTTATAAAACTCATAATCTGTGTAGTACGTGAAATAGTGAGGATGATGGTGAGAGTGAAAAGGTTTACCAAATTTTGTTTTGAAATCAAGGGAGTCAAGATTTGGAAGTTCCCTAGTAGGTTGAAGAACATGCTTTTTAGGACCTCTAGAGGGACGGCTGGATGGAGCAGAACGTCCTAAGGGATGAGAGGTTGAGTGTGGAGATGGCGGACGCTCTTCTTCATGGAACGGCCCCATTCCTTTTCCACCCTTTGTTCGAGATGACTCAGCCCCTTTTTGTGCAGAGGAAGCCCTAGGACGGATGACTTTTCTGGCCATTGATTCTGTCGGTTGAGGTGACTAGGAGGAAGATGAATGAGAGTGGATATGTTTCTATGTATGAGATTGTGGTTGTTTTGAATTAGGAGAGTTGCGAGGTGGGATGAATGAGCCAATGCCTGTTCTAGTTGCTAATTTCTTTCTCATACTGAAGAAGAGAAGAGACAGTGGAAGGGAGAGAGAGCGTCGAAGTGGGGTAGTAGGGAGGAGAGAGGTTATCTTGATTATGAAACCGTCATTAATGCACAATGAAATCTTCTCTTTAAAACATAAAATTCTTTAATGAAGTGGTTTTCAAAGAGAGGTTTGAAATTCAAAAAAATTGCAATTTTTGAAATGACATATCATGAAAGATTTGAAAGGTTTCTGACTGATAAGACTTGAAAGGAGAAGAAAGAAAAAAAACTTGAAGTAATTTCAAAAATATTTTTATGATTAATATTAGTATGAAGCCCATTTCATTAAACACAACTTGTCTCACATAAGCCCAATGGTGGTGATGTGGAAGCACACTGGGTCACTTGAAGCAAATTTCCATATCACAGAAGATTTATGGGCCTTGTTCAGGCCTCAGAGGAGTTCATCATTTGCCCAGTTTTGTCTCCCTGCTACCTGTGAGACAAAACAATACTTAAAATTTTATTAGTCAGAATTACCCCACAGATTGGATATCAATTATTCCCAGAGTAGTTCTCAGTTTACAGAACCTATCTTCACATAATGGCTTTGTTAAGATATCAGCCAATTAATCTTTTAATTTTACAAATTGAATATCAATAGTTTTCTTTTGCACGTGTTCCCTAATAGAGTGATATTTCACTTCAATGTGCTTAGTTCTTAAATGCAACACAGGATTTTTAGAAATATTTATTGCACTCATGTTATCACAAAGTAAGGAAACACTATTAATTTTCAGTTTGTAATCGGCAAGCTGAGTTTTAAGCCAAATTAATTGTGAACAGCATGAGGAAGCTGAAATATATTCGGCATCGGCAGTGGATAAAGCAACAGTAGCTTGTTTTCTACTTGACCAAACATTTAGGAATTGCCCAAGAAAGCAACACATCCCCAATGTACTTCTTCTATCCACACAGTCAACAGCAAAATCTGCATCACAATGCCCGATTACACAAAAATCATTAGTTCTAGGATACCACAAACCAAGGTCAGATGTACATTTTATGTACCTAATGATCCGTTTAACAGCAGAAAGATGTGATTCTTTAGAACGAGATTGAAAATGAGAGCATACACCCACACTTTGTACTATGTCTAGCCTAGATGATGTTAGATACATAAGTGATCCAATTATACCTCTATACCGAGTCTCATCAATATCTTTTCAGTTTTTATCCTTGTCAAGTTTTGTATTAGGATGCTTAGAATTCTCTAAACCGAATTTCTTCACCAATTCATTGGCATATTTACCTTGGTGTACAAAAATACCACTAGGAGTTTGTTTGATTTGAAGTCTAAGAAAGAATGTGAGTTCTCTCATCATACTCATATCAAACTCACTAGTCATTAGTTTTCCAAATTCTTCATACAAGGTTTCATTTGCTGATCCAAATACAGTGTCATCCACATACACTTGAACAAGCAAGAAATGATCATTAGATTCTTTAATAAAAAGAGTAGTATCCGTAGTACCCCTTTGAAAGTTATTTTGTAACAAGAAGGCACTAAGCCTTTCATGCCAAGTTCTAGGAGCTTGTCTCAAACCATAAAGTGCTTTTGCAAGTTTAAAAACATGATTTAGAATATTTTTGTTTTCAAAGCCGGGGGGTTGAGCTACATAAACTTATCTATCAATAAATCTATTCAAAAAGGCATATTTGACATCCATTTAAAATAATTTGAAGCCTTTGTGGGCAGCATAGGCAAGCAATAATCTTATTGCTTCCATTCTAGCCACCGGAGCAAATAACTCATCAAAGTCAATGCCCTCTTCTTGATCATAACCTTGGGCCACTAATCTAGCCTTGTTATGAACTACATTACCATCCTCATCCACTTTATTTCTAAAGATTTACTTGGTACCGGTCACCTTCTTGTCATTTGGGTAAGGTACAAGAGTCCAAACCTCATTCTTTTCAAATTGGCTTAACTCTTCTTCCATAGCTTTAACCAAAGAAGGATCTTTAAGAGCTTCTTTCACATTTTAGGACTCCAATTGGGATAAGAAAGCAAAGTTGTTGATGTTGGCTTTCTTCTTGCTTGAGGATCTAGTGGTGATTCCATGGGAAGGATCTCTAATAATGAACTCATGAGGGTAGTTCTTCAAGAACTACTATTCTCTAGGCTTATGTGATGGGTTTTCAGTTGGGCTTTGACTTGGTTCACCAATGCTCACAGATCTAGAATCTCCTGCTTCATTAGGAGACAAAACTAAATTATCTCCTGCATTCTGATCAGCAGGGTTAGAGCCAGCATTCTCCACAGATGGCACTGGGGTATCATTTTCTTGATCCTCCTTTGGATTCAACTCAGTTTCAGTTCCTGCATCATCCTCTATAATAGAACTCAAAATGTTGTTAGTGTCACAAAATAAAACATATATGGATTTCTCTATGGTTCTGTGCTCTTTGAGATAAACTCTATAAGCTTTACTAGAGGTTGAGTAACCCACAAACATACTCTTATAAGATTTTCTTTATTATTTAACACAAAATATTTGCCCAAATATATGAAGGTACTTGAGATTTGGAGGTGTTCCTTTATATAGCTCATAAGGAATTTTTTTTAACCCCTTTCTAATGATGGTTCTGTTTAAGATGTAGCAAGCAGTGTTTACAACCTCTGCCCATAGAAATTTTAGAACCTCATTTTCACAAAGCATTGTCCTAGTCATTTCTTGGAGACTTCTATTTCTCCTTTCAACAACTCCATTTTGTTGGGGAGTTCTAGGATATGAAAAGTTATGAGAAATACCAAATTCATCACAAAAGTTTTCAAAATCTTGATTTTCAAACTCTTTTCCATGATCATTTCTTATATGAGTAATTTTCGAATCTTTTCCATTTTGAATCTTTTTGCAAAGAGAAGAGAAAGCAACGAACGCATCATTTTTGTGAGCTAAGAAAAGAACCCACCCAACTCTAGTGAAGTCATCAACCACTACTAAACCATAATGTTTTTCTCCCAAAATTTGAGTTCTAGTAGGATAAAAAAGATCAATGTGTAGTATTTCTAATGGCCTTTTAGTATAGATTACATCCTTGGGCTTAAAAGAAGTTTTGGTTTGTTTAGCCAATTGACAAGCATCACAAGTGATGTCTTTGTCAAACTTTATATTAGGAATGTTTCTAACCAAATTTTTCTTTACAAGTTTAGAAATTTGGTACATGCTAGCATGTCCTAATTTCTTATGCCAAAGCCATTTTTTTCCGATTTCATTGAAGTGAAACATGCTACATTTTGTTCTTTTAGTTCCTCTAGAGTGGGTTCATACACATTATTGCACCTTTTTGCTTCAAAGAAAACTTCACCGGATTTTTCACAAATGACTAAGCAATCCAATTTTCTAAAGATAACCAAGTATCCTAGATCACATAATTGGCTAATATTTAGTAAATTGTGTTTCAATCCGTCAACAAGAAAAATATCATTTATGAATGAAGAGAAATTTTTACCTACTTTACCTGTGGCCACTATCTTTACTTTACCATTATCACCGAAAGTTACAAAGCTTCCATCATACTTGTCTAACTTGATGAAAAGCGTAGACTTTCTGGTCATATGTCTAGAACATCTGCTGTCTAAGTACCACATGGTTGTCCTTTCTTTTGGATGTTAGGCAAACCTACAAAAACATTCTCAAGTGACCTTAGGTATCCAAATTTTTTTGGATCCTTTAATGTTAAACCATCCTTTTTGGCCAAGACCATTATAGTTGCCTACTATTTTGTATACCTTGTCCCCAATCATTTTTTCAGTTATAAAACATTGAATAGGAAAATGTCCACCCCGATTGCATAAATGACAAAATCTTTTAGGTTGCTATTTTTCAATATTAGTTGGGTTTTGAAATCTTATGTCATCTGAAGTAGAAGCCACGTTTGCAAACGGTGATCTTTCAAAAATAGTTTCAGATTTTTCATAAACCCCAAACCAGCCTTTTCATAAAGAGGCTTTTGACTAGCCAAAAGTTTATTTAAATTTTTAAAACTTTGAGCAAACTTGGATAGATATTCCTTTAATATTTTAACCTCTTTATGCGACCTATCATTTTCTTCAAAATAGTTTAAATATGTAATCATTGAATGTTGTTTCTCACAACTACTAATTTTAGCCTTAAGCCGCTTGTTTTCTTCAATAAGGTCAACAGTGGCTTTGGATTCTCTTAGTTTATCTTTCAGAAAAGCATTTTTAGCTTTTAGGATGTCATTTTCCATTTCAAGATCATGGCATTAATTTAGAAAATTTTCAATTTTTTAGTGAGGTGATCAATCATGAGATGAAGGTCTTTAGTAGAAGGTTCAATGAAAATTACCTCATCAGTATGATCAGCCATGAGACAGGCTTGAGAGTTGTTTTCTGAATCTTCATCATCGTCTGAATCATTTTCCAGGTCTTTCCAAGAGACCACAAGCCCCTTCTTCTTATCTTTATGGGTTTTGTCTTCCTTCTTGAGTTTAGGGCAGTCAAACTTGTAGTGACCAGCTTCTTTGTAGTTGTGGCAGATGATTTTGCTTAAGTCCTTCTTTGGTCTTCTTGAATTGCTTCCCTTGCTTCTTCCTTTCAGCTTCATCATTTTTCTGAATTTCTTAGCAAAAAGAACAAACTCGTTATCTGATAAATCATCACTGGATTCATCATCCAGAGACTCAGTTCATAATTTGAGAGCAATTCCTTTCTTTTTTTTGTGTCATTTTTCAAATAAGTGGTTTCAAAAGCGAGTAATTTTTCTCTCAATTCATCATAAGTCATTTGACTAATGCCACTAATTTCGGCTATGACTATGGCCTTAGTTTCCCACTCTTTTGAGAGACTTCTCAGAAATTTCCTTACTAGCACACGTTCAGGATAAGCAATCCTCATAGCATCTAAGCCGTTGATGATGACTGTGAATCTTTCGAATATTTTGTCAATAGATTCTCCTTCCTTCATAGAGAACATCTCGTACTCTTTATACAGCATGTCTGGTTTGTTTCACTTGGATAGTGCCTTTGTGTGTGACTTGGAGCTTATCCCACATCTCCTTTGCCATTTTGCACCTTGATACCTTTCAGTATTTCTCGAAGCGAATTACATAGTTAAGCATATTGACAGCTTTAGCATTAAGCTCTATTTTTTTGTCTTCATCATTCCATTCGGCTTCAGTCTTGGGAATAACTACACCATCTGCTTCTGTTTTGGTTGGGACTTAGGGACCATTCATGATGATCTTCCATATGTTGTAGTCCACCGATTGAACAAAGATCTTCATTCTTTCCTTCCAATAGCTATAGTTCTTTTCATTGAAGAATGAAGGTCTATTGTTGGATTGCCCTTCTGTTAGAATATAGGCCACCACGCTGGAACCATTTTGCTTGCCTTTAGGATCTTTACTCTAAGCTGCAAAGCTTGATCTCTTTGAGACCAAGCTCTGAGACCAATTGATGGTTATCAGTGGCTAAGAGAAGGGAGGGTTGAATCTTGGCCTCCTTTTATGCTGACTATTAACTTAGCTTTACCAAGAGAACTTGAGGAGATAATTTTTTTTGTCTCTTGTCAAAATATGAGATACTTTCTTTTTGTCTCCTAAATTACTGAAACAGAAATAGAGTAGAGAATAGAGAATTACATACAGATGTATCCTGGTTCAGCTACCAAGTATAATATAGCCTACATCCAGTCTCCATCACAACTGTGATAGAATTTCACTATCTTTCAATGGATTACAATCACCAATTCTCCCTAGGATCTACCCAATTCTATCTGGGACAAATCCATATTATAACCCAATCTAAATTTGACTAGGACTCAATCCTACCTTTCAACTGCCAAGTGCTAACCCAACTTGCAAGGAAATCTTCACAGGATCATGATACAAAACAGAAAAACATACAAAGAATTTCTGAGATGATTTATGGTTTTTTTCTCCAAGTTTAACTTACTGTCTTTTTTCTCTCATTGGCTTTTTCTTACAAGCCTCACCATATTTTCCTTTTTCAATGAGACTCAGACAGAATAAACTGAGAAAAAGAAATACAAAATAGTAACCATGAAGGAGAAGAACTTAGAACAACTTAGGAAGCTATGAGAACCGAACCAAGTTCTCTGTTCCACTCACTTGCTCAACCTTGGTTGTTCACCCTTATTATAGAAGAGTGAAGCCTCCAAGGTTTGAACCAAGTTCAACCTCTTTGCTATCTTCTTCTCCATTATCAGACTTTCCTATGACATCATTAGAACAGAGAGAGAAGGCTGAATCTTTGACATGCAACATACCTTCTCTTTCATCTTTTTTCTTCATGCTTCTTTGATCTTGATCGTGAATCCTTTCTTTGGCCCCAAGTTTGATTTTGGACCGTAGATTTCCTACTGACCATGTTTGACTTCAATTTCTCCATGGTTGCTTGATTTGAGCTTGAGGCTTGGCAGATTTCTTCACGATTCCTTGGTGTATCACAAATGGAAAAATCAACTTTCGAGATGTTCTGACCGGATGTAATCTTTCTTTTTATTGTGGCCCGAAACTTACTTGAACTTGGTAACAAGATTTTTGTTCTTCGCCAAAACATAGCCCTAGAACTTTCCTATTCTTTCTTTCTTCTTTGTTCAGAGATTAATGTGATAGAAGAGAAGTAGAGACGAGAGAGGAGAGAGATTTTGGCTCTCAGTGGAAGCTAGAGAAAATTCAAATGAATTAAACTTGGAGTTCAAGTTTCTGAGTGGTGAGTTTTGGAGGATTTACCGAATGGGCTTGGATCTTTTCTTTGGGCCTATTTGTTTTCTTTCTTCCTCATGGTTCAGCCATTCAATTTTTGCATCAGATTATTGCTATAGCTAAATTGGAGTTGGTCAAGGTTTGTGTGGGCTTACATTGATGGACCTTGATTGTTTGCACCATGGGCCAGTTTTGCTTAATTTATTTCCCTACACACTAAACCAAATATATTACACAAATAATTTATAATGTTTCTATAATGTTTATTCATCATCTTTTATCAAGAATTAATTTTTCAAACTTAATAGGTAATATGATGGTAATAAAAGGATGCCAAAATATATCACCATCAAGAAATAAAAGGATCATCCATCTGAAATTTCTGAATCAAGTTATAAGAATGATGAAGTAGCTATGAATCATAATGAACAACCATTGATTAAAAAAAATTACCCTGGTCACTAACAAAATTAGTTCTGATGAAACCTTAGCAAAAATAGCAAACCATCAGCATACATATCCACACAATCAACCATAAATAACTCTATTTAACTACAAAAAAAATTATATTAACAACATTAAGGTAAAACAGAACATTTCTTATTTCTACTTTCACTTTTCCTTTTTGCTTACCTCTAATGGAGAAAACAGTATTTAGCACGATGATAAAACCAACGCTGGAGTGCAATCATTTTCGGAGGCAGCAACTGCAGTGGCGCCAATTATGTCATCACCGTTAAGGAATAAAGGGAAGAAGAAACGCCTTTGTATGGGTTTTGAGAGGGAGAGAGAAGTGTTGATTTAACTTTGAGATATGGGTTACAATATAGTGTGAAACGACGTTGTTTCACAACGTTTGCACGCTAATACAATACTGTGTTGTTTTAGGGTTTGCCAACAAGTCAATATAGAGTCCATATCAGCTTTCTACTGGTGCCAAGTGGACAGAAATTTCTTAAAGGACAAGTTTGGGTCCCGGAGTGTAACTTCAGAGATGAATTTAGGTAACTATTAAATTTAGGGACCATTTCGAGTCCCGAATGCAACTTCAGAGACTATTTTGAGACCTAACTCTATAATTAATAGTAATAATTGATACATCTAATTAATAGTAATTATTCACACCATTAGCATACATTCATGATAATATTATTCAGTAATGTGTAGTATTTTGGCGTTAAAAATATTGATGTGGTGAGTTTTAGTGCCATATGTATATTTCTTTTCTCAAAATATTTTATAAAAATATCTTTTTTTATAATTTTATAAAAATTAACATTTAATGAATAATTATATTAATTGTCAATGATTTTAATTATACTAATTATTAATCATTTTAATATAATTATCAATTATACATAATTAGCATTTACATGATATTTACGTTAATAAATTTTTTATACGCATGTGTATTAATAATACATATATTGATATCAATTCTTATAATTAATTTTCGTGCAACTATATGTTATAGATAGGGTTAAGTATGGTTTTGGTCCCAAAATTTTTTCGCCAGAATTGAAATCGTCCATCTTCTAATTTTCGATTTAAAATCGTCCTTAACATTTTTTTCGTATTAAAATCGTCCTTTTAAATAAAATTTTTAATTTAATTCCTAAACTACCCTTATTTTAATAAAAAATAAAATAAAAAAAAACGCGTTTTGGGGGAGGGGGCAAAGGAAACGCGTTGGGGGTGGGGGAAAAGGAAACGCGTTGGGGGTGGGTGGGTGGGGGGAAAGGAAACACGGGAGGGAGGGGAGGAGTCCATCGCCATAGCTGCCGCCGCTGGAACCACGACCAGAGGAAGACGTCGCCGCCTTCCCTTCATGTATCTTTCTGCCGCCACCGTGGAGTACGTCGCTGGGAAGGGGAGCCCGAGCTGCCGATCTACCCAGCCGTGGAGTGTGTCGCCGCCGTTCATGCATGCTCCTGCCACCGCCGATCTACCCAGCCGTCGTCGCTCCGTCGCCCACGATTTGCCTTCTGCATCTGCTTCTTTGTGCTTTGAATTTCTGATTTGGCTTTGTGCTTGAATTTGTTGATTTGGCTTTGTGTTGATTTGTTGCTTTCTGTTTCTGCTTGTGTTAAATTTGTGTTGATTTGTTGATTTTTTGCTTCTCTTTGATGCTGTTATTCTTAGAGGTGGAGGTGGAGGTGGAGGTGGGGGGTTGGGGGAAGGGGAGACGGGGAGGGGGAGGGGATGCAGGGTGGGGGTGGGGGTTAGGGGAAGGGAAGACAGGGAGGGGGAGGGGGAAGGGGAAAGGGGGGAGGGGGACGGTGGCGGCGTTGGTGGTGGTGGTGGTGGTGGTGGTGGTGGTGGTGGTGGTGGTGGTGGTGGTGCTGTTGGTGGTGCTGTTGGTGGAGGTTGTGACGGTGGTGTTGGTGTTGGTGGTGGTGGTGGTGGAGGAGGTAATTGTGTTAGTAGTGGTGAGGGTATTTTTGTCCAAAAAAATAAAAAGGACAATTTTAATATGAAAAAAAACGTTAAGGATGATTCTAAATCGGAAATTAGAAGAGGGACGATTTCGATTCTGGCAAAAAATTTTTGGGACCAAAACCATACTTAACCCTTATAGATACTATTTTTTTTTATTGTTCATGAATCTAAGTTTTATAGTCAAATTAAAGTATTTTGTTTAATTTTTAATTTGTTATTCTTCTTTGATTATAAGTTAAAATTTTTTATTATCTTTTATTATTGATATAGTCATTTTCTTAATCTTTTGATAATTTGATGATTGTTCTTACTCAAACTTAATTTTTTTATCTAACCTTAGCTTACAGCGCAATTGTCCTTTGCTGCAATCGTTTACAATGCACCATATCCTTCAAAATACCACCTCAAGTTATATTCACTTATTCGGGTTATAATTAGATGGATGTAAGAGTTGAACAAAGGGTTAATAAACTCTATTTTACTGGATGATGGTTGGATTTACTCATATATTATGATTGTAAACCCCGAATAATTAGTTAATAAATTAGTTAGTAATAAAATAAATTATAAAATAGAAATTTATGATTTAGTGAGGTAGAACTAATTAAAATAAGAATTTTGACACTAATTTTAAAAAATTTGGCCCAATATTAGGCCGAACAGGTCTAACCGCGCGAACTGGGCCCATATTGGTCCCGAGGCCCAATTTTTCCACTTAATAAAGATGGCTTCAACCATCTTCTCTCTCCTCATGCATGCTGAAACGCTAGGAAACAAGGAGAGCGGAAGAACATAAGCTTCCAACCCTTGTTCTTGTTTCTAATTCCAATAACTTTTGATCCGGAGCTCCGATTGCTGTACTGTTTGCGGCCACACGTTCACCGCGTCAAGCTCTACAAAGCTCAGTAGTTAATTTGGTAAGGAATCCACTTTTCAGTTTCAATTTTCTCTTCCCCTAATTTCAAAATTCAATATGTAATTATGTTGAATTTTGTGTAATTTCGATATTTAGGATCGAATTAGCTTCGTGGACTTGTTGGGTCTTATCCCAATTTTGCGTTGGTAAGGTGAGAAACGTTTAATACTTTTCAAGTTATCTAATTACTGAACCCTATAGTAATTTTAGTATTATTTAGTGAAATTAGTTTGGATTGTGTTCTTGGGAAACAAATTAGTGGTGTTGGAGACTTGGTATTGGACTCTGGGGAGCCGGGGACCTGTTTGGTGAGACTTTGGAAACTTCGATATCGAACGGTAACAAATTGTGATTTTTTGGGTTTTACGGAAAATCGGTCAAGGTATAGTTTTAGTTTCTTGTATGTAATATATAATGTACTGTAAAATCTTAGGCTAGATGATCATAGGATAGGTGTGAATGCATGAGTATGATAATTGCCTAGCACCTTTGATGATGATTGTTGATATGGATTGAGTATTTCTTGATGATTATTGTTCATGATGATAGTAGAGTGATAAATAATGAATTAATGATGCTTGACATGTTGATAATGATGAATATAAATAGATGATGGATTGTTGATGATTTGTTGGTAAAATTGTGAAGTCCATGTATGAGAATTATATAAAATGGAGAAATTGATACATGAGATTATTAAATTGAGAAATAGTAGGATGTGGAGGTTGTTATGGTGCTGAAAAGGATATGTTGTGTTGATGATTTTTTGTTTGGTGGGTTGAGTTTAAGTTGGTTTTGGTGAAAATAGAGGTTTGGGAATGTTTGTGAAAAACTAATTTTTGGCCAATCTTCGGTGAGCCATAACTTGACTTCCGGAACCCAAAATTTTTTTAAATCTATTTTATATGAAAATTGGGTCCGTGAAGTTTACGCCATTCGAAGAACGGATAAAAAATATTTTAAAACAGAAAAGTTATGCGCGTCAGAAGTTCAGAGGGCAAGGCTGAAATTTTGCAGTATTCAGCAGTTTTGCTATTCTGCATAGCTTGCGTACGCGACCACTATACGTGACGTGACCAATCTTTTCGGGTTGGGCATCTCGCATACGTGAGCATGGGAAAATGTACACCCACGCGTACGCGTGGCACACGTGACGTCTCAGTAATGCACTCCCACGCATACGCTTGGCCAAGCGTACGGGTGACCCCAGTTTTCAGCAAATGAGATTTTTGTGATTTCAACATGCTTTTGAACCTCTAAATTTCTGTTTTACACCTTATGACCCTAGAGCTGAGTTGTAAGGATAGTTAAGAGGATTTGAGCTAGTAAGGTGAGGCAACTTGGAAGTGAAGGATGGTCTAGAGTAACTGAATTGAGATGTTAATTATGGGATTGGGGACAACTGTGTGTGGCCGGAATGATCGAGATGTGTGTGTGGCTGGAACGGTCGAGATGTGTGTGTGGCCGGAATGGTCGAGAGGGCAAGGTTTGGGTGCGATCCCGCTTGCTTGTTAACTTAAAAATGTATTGGGATGGCAAGTTGAGGACGGAAGTTCCCTCTCTTGTCGTGATGGGGATGTGGAGAAGGTGGAAAGGTACTCTCCTTCGTATTGTTTCTCCCACATTCTTCTCTGGTTGCAAGGTGGAAAGGCACGCTCCTTCGATGTGGAAAGGCACTCTCCTTCGTATATCCTCCAGGAGAAGGTGGAAAGGCACGCTACTTCGATGTGGAAAGGCACTCTCCTTCGTTTATGATCCTCCTGGAGATGCACAACCTAGAGACAAATGTCTGGGTTAGCTACCGGATGTGTCGGGTTCTAGTAGTTTAACTGACACGTGAGCTCACGACCATTAGGACAGGCATGCATCATATTGCATTTGTTTACTTTGCATGGGTGTGCTTAATTGTTTTGGCTTGCCTATCTGATAAACTCTGTCTAATTGGTAACTGTGATACTTGTTGTAACTATTCTTTAAATGTGTTTGCCTTGTATTTGCTTGTGTTTGTAATTGCCCTTCTGTTTTGAGTATTTTGGTGGTGGATTGAGGATAATGGTGTTTTGTTTTGAATTGGGCCAAAGGCTGAGTTGGTTTGAATTTTGGCATGAGGCGGTAATTGGTTGGATCAGTGATAAGTGTTAGTTAACAATGATTCGCTAGTAGGCAGAAAAATGTATAGATTATGTTATGTGAAAGTGAAACAAGGGTTAGAGTTAAATGAGACAGAAAGTAAACTGCAGAGTTTGAGTTATTTTGTGACTTGGATACCTTAGAGAGTTATAACTGAATTCATGGTTTAGTTTATTCCCTTGAGATTATGTCATATCTGAGTGTCGGCGTTCTAGGATTACCTCTGGTTTTTCCGGGACCTTATTCTCTTACGTTTCTTCGCACGCAAGTTTTCCTTGTACGTGAGCGTTACGACTTTTGTTTTAAACTTTTCTTCAAAGGCTCTTCGGTATAAATTCCTTTCAACTACTATTATTATATTTATATTTTTACTTTTAGAGGTCGTAATACCTTGCCACCTCAACTTTATGTCTTAAGCATAAGACTCTGTGTGGTAGGGTGTTACAATGATCAACCTAATGAAATGTGGGTAAAGTTTGTTTTTTTAAGAAGAATTCAATTTTAATTGAGCAATTGCTTCCAAGGAGCTTTATACGCCAAGTTTAAATTCCATCTCCTTTATATTTTTTACATTTGTCAAAAAGTCTTCGAAGTGGAACATATAATAAGATTGAGTTTCCTCAATTTAGGTTCAGTTTTCAAAGAATTGTATGAGTTAGAGATGCAATTTGAAAAATTGGTACCATATTTAAAATTTCTTCTTTTAAACTTTTTATAATAATTTTTTTAACATGTGATTTTTTTTCCAGAAACTACCACCTTTATGATGTATCAATGCGATGCTAAATAAAGCTCAATTTGATTTCTCAGTATGACTATTCTATACATTGCTATCTTATATGGATAGCGGATGATGATTAGTATTATTGTGATTTATTTTATTGAAGGCTGGTTGGATCACCTTATATACAATGACGACCAATCTAATAGACTATGGGTGAAGTTATTTTTTCATAGGAAAATGAATTTATTATTGACCTAAATATTTTTATTTATACCTTGTCATATTACATGAATAGCAAATGACGAAGTTTTTTTAACAAGAGGATAATTTGAATTTGCACGAATTCTACATATTCAACCTAGCTAAACTATTTTTATTTGTTATTTTTATGAAAATGATTCTAACATGTGTATGTGCCGAATTACATAAATAGCAGATGACGAGATTAATTTAATAAAAGGATAATTCGAATTTTTTTAGATTCTACATATTCAACCTAGTCAAACTATTTTCATTTATTATTATTATGAAAATTATTCTAATGTATTGTGTATGTCAAAATATTTTCATTTATTATCGTGATGAAAATGTATGTGCGTGTGTTATCGTTATAAAAATAATTCTAATATGTGTGTGCACTGAATTACATGAATAGCAGAGCACGAGGCTTATTTAACCAGAGGATAATTTGAATTTTCATAGATTCTACATATTCAACATAGTCAAATTATTTTCATTTATTATCGTTATGAAAATGATTCTAATATGGAGTAAATAGCCATTTTTGACCATGAAAGATTCGGACACTGGCATTTCTAACCATAAAAGACAGAAATTAAAGTTATACCCATAAAAGATGAGCTTTTGCAGACAAAATTATCTAAATTCTAAAAAATTATATAAAATTCTAAATTTATTCTATAATATAACCTAACTCTAACTTCTAATTTTATTGCATACCACCACTCTCCCAATTCCAAGCTCTAGTACCACTCTCATCCTCAATTTAAATTGGGGGTGACAGAGTGTTCTTGAGGGTCAAAAAGTGATAGAGAAAGGTCTCTGCTGAAAAGTTAGAATCGGTGATAACATCAAAATTTGTAGAGATCCTTGAGGTTCTCCTCCATATCCATTCTATGTTCTCCCTTCTGAAGCTAATTCTGTACCAACTCAGCCTCTATTTCGGGTCCGTGATTTGATACTCTCTAACAAAATATGGAACCAAAATTTAATTGAACATAATTTTTTCAGAAGCGATGAGACGAAGAATTTTTACAATCAATATTGGTGATGGAGAAGATGAGATCATTTGGTATTTTAATAAGAATGGAAAATATTATGTGTCTTCAGGATACCAAATAACTTACCTTTTCCACCATTTGTCCATAGACCTGGGCCCTGAAATAATGAGAAATAAGCAATTATGGTGTGACCTATGGAAGATGGGTCTTCCCCCAAAAATTTAATTTTTCTTATGGAGATCCTTTCATGGCTCAATTCTAGTAATGCAAGTCCTCCACCATCATATAACCTCTATCCATCCTATATGTCGGCGCTGCAAACAGAGAAGAGTCCATAAATCATTGCTTTTTTCGATGCCCAATTTCAAAAGAAACATGAAAAAATGTAATTTACAAGGGATCTTGATGCTAGAGAAAATGACTACTTTTATCAAGCTTGGAACCACCTCAAATTATTTTTTCAGCTAAGGGTTAATGGTGCCCAACTCCTCCATCTTGCGGCTATTGTGTGCTGGTGCATCTGGAATGTTCGTAATCGTCATGTATTTGTGAAAGACTCTCCATCATCAGACTCCATCGCTGCATCTGCATTAAATCTTTTTCAAGAACTTGCTGCAATTTCACATTGAAGTGCTATTTCCTATTTTAAATTAAGTCTTTCTTACTCCTTTGAGTTTGTTTGAGAGAACTCCAATTCTATTTGTACTAGTCCAATAGTTGAGCTTTTTTGCAATTCTATTTCTAATGTATAAAATTCTGTCTTTGAAAAAAAAAATTAATTTAAAATATTAATATGCATATTATAATTTTAATAATATAGAATCTTACTATTCGTACACGAACAAATTAATATACACGTTTTTTTATTTTATTATATAATAAATTTATGTTTAATATTAATTAAAATATTATTTTACTCTAAAATTCAAATAAAAAATTCTGTTTAAAAGATTATAATTCTAATTATTTGGTTCTAATTGATTAGGTTCCAATTATATTTAAAATCGCACATGTATATACTGATTGATTAGGTTCCAATTATTATTTTAAATAATTTAATTGTTAGATATTAATAGTTTAAAGTGTCGTGCAATTTGTGAAATTACAAATGATGTTTTGATTTTTTTTCCATCCATTCATTACGATAATAAATTTAATGATCAGTTTAATTAATATTAAATTAATATATTATTTATCTCATAATTATATATTAATGATGCATCTATTTACACGGATGAATTTGACTCTGTGATTTAATTATAATATTTTTAAGATAAAAAAATCATTAATTAACGATATAATAATTTGATTATCTAAATTAAAAATAAATAATTATGTATAATTGTTGTAGTAGAATTTGTATAATTTATATTTAGTGTAATTATTAATATATTATAATATTATTTTTTTCTAATAATAATAATAATAATAATAATATATGTTTCTAACAATTGATTTAAAATATTAATAATGCACATATTCTAATTTTAATAATATATAAATATTTTCTTTTTTCGTAATCATATATTAACATAAACATTCCTTTCATAAGTATAATATTTTTGAAGCTAAAAAAATTATTAATTAACGATATGAAAAAACATAAAAAATCATACTCAATACATCAAAAAATAAAATCTAAAAGTACCTAAAGCAAACTAATCATGTCACCAAAAAAAATTAATCACAAAATTTTCAACAAAAAAATTTAAAATATTATTTTATTCTAAGAATTCAATTTAAAAAATTCTATTTAATTTAACATGCATATTTATTCCTTAATTAGAGTTTATGCATTTAATTATAATGCTTTAAAAATAGAAAAATTGTAAGGTCCACATCGGTTAGGGAAGGGAACAAAACATGTCGTATAAGGGTGTGGATACCTCTCCCTAACATGACGCGTTTTGACAAATGAGTGTGGGGGGCTTTGGCTATCATCCCTATCGTCAAAAACAAAACCGTGAGACCTTGTATGTTAAAACAGACAGTATCATGCTAGCGGGTGGTATGAACTGTTACAAAAATTATTAATTAATGATATTGTAATTTAATTTTCTAATTTAGGAACAAATAATTATATAATTTGTAGTATAATTTGTATTATTTACATTTAGTATAATTAGTAATACATTAGAACATTATCTTTCTCTTTATAATATAATCATATACATTCCTACTATTAATTAACTTAACGAATTAATACACATATCTAACTTTAATAATATATAAATATTATCTTTCTCATAATGATATATTAATATTCATGTTTCTTCTGTAATATTGGTTATTAATATTATATAGGTTTGATTATTCTATTAGTCTTTATAATTTCACCAAAATTTTAATTAGATCCTATACTTTTTTTCTTTCAATTGAGTCTTTACATTGCTTTTAATTTTATAATTACGTCCTTTTCATGTTAAAAATATTAAAATTAACATAATATTTTTATTAAAATACATGCAGTCAAAGATTTAATTAAGTTTTTTATTATAAATCTATTCTATTATATAAAAATCGGATGTCTGCACTTAACAATGAAGCTGACGTGGCATGCTTCGGAGAGTGTTTCCCGATTTAATTGTTTTAACTTATTCAATACAATTTATTGTACTGACTTAATTATATCAACTAATTGATTTGATTAGATATTTAAATATTAATATTAATATAATTAATATAATTTATTATAATTTATATTACTTAATTAATTATATTACATTAATTATAATTCATTATATTAGTGAATTAGTCTTTTCATTTATAAAGTCTAAAATAAAATAAATAAATTATTATTTATTCTAATTAAATTTATTTATATACTATATATGAATTAACGTTAAGTTATAAAATATAGAACTTGTGGATTGTGATAAAAACGCAAATCAGGAAAAAAAAAACGCATACAATTATAGAAGAATTAAATCTGTCCTCTTTATTTATTTTTAACCATCGTTTTAGATTTTAATTTTTTTTAAACCAGTGATAGTGAAATTTTATTGATGCTAGATAAAATTATAGAAGAATCAAATCATAATTTGCATTATTGATGCTAGATAAAATTATAAATTGTTGCTCTTTCAATCAAATCATACCACATACAAAAATAAATTAAATTAAATAAATCGAATTTGCATCTCTATATAAATCGAATTGAATAAATTCGATTTAGGCAAATACGTAGTAAATTAAATTCATAAGGTTCGAATTATATGCAACTTCTGAATAATTATAATGTTATGGGTATTTTATATAAAAATTAATACAAAAATAATTTAAATTCTGTACAATATTTTTTTTTTGTATTTATGAGCTATTAAAAATGAACGAAAAATATTGTATGAAATTTGAATTTTTTTTGTATGGGTTATTGTATAAAATACTAATATCATTATAATTATTTATTTTGAACCTAAGTACAACTAAGATTTTATTAACAATTTTAAATAAAATATTTTTATAAATTTTAAAATTGTTTATTATGAGCACTTTTTGTAATTATTATAAATAATTTTATAAAATTTAAAAATGGCTTAACAGATGTTATGAGTAAATCGTCTGATAAAAAAACTCATTACAAAATCGGTCGTATATGTGATTAATTGGTGAACCGTTAGAACTGGTTGGTTTTTTTTAAAAGGTTTTCGGTTTGTTAATAACTCCTCCAAACGGTGCCGTTTTGACTTAAAAAAAAAAAGAATCCCAACGGCTTAAGCCCGTAACCCATTCCCACTCCCACACTTCTCTCCTCTCCTCTCTGAAATTGATGTGAAAATGAAAGGCCAAATCTATAACAGTTAAGATTCTTGATGAAAATGAAAGGCCAAATCTACATGGAGCTATTCAAAATTACATGGTACATGGTCCATGTGGTCCGTACAACAAGAATTTACCTTGCATGAAGAATGGATCATGTTCAAAGTTCTATCCTAAAGAGTTTAGACCGCGAACACTCATTGATGAGGCCGGATTTTCCAAATATAGGCGTACTAATAACGGTCGAATAGTGAAGAAAAGGGAATGTGTACTAGACAATAAGTTCATTGTTTCGTATAATCCAGAATTGTTGCTCAAGTTCGGGTGCCACATAAATGTGGAATACACATGCCAAACAAGTTCTATTAAATATCTGTTTAAGTATGTACAGAAGGGTAATGACCGCGTAACAACTACTCTATACAATGCTGGTGATCCGTCAGAAGCCACACAAGTTGTTGACGAAATTAGGAATTACTACGATTGTAGGTACATTTCGGCATGTGAGGTAGTCTGGCGTCTATTTGGATACGAAATCCAAGAGAAAGAACCATTTGTGATTAGACTTCCATTCCATTTGGTGGATGAGCAACCTGTGGTTTATGGTGAAACTTCTAATGTGAATGATATCGTCGAAAGAGCAATATCTCATAAGTCCATATTTTTGGGATGGATGGCGGCGAACATGTCATATCCCTATGCTCGAAGTCTGACTTATGCTGAGTTTCCAACCAAGTTTGTTTGGAAGGACGATTCTTCAAAGTGGTTTACTCGAAAGAAAGGCTTCGCAATTGGAAGACTCATGTACCTACAGGTAATGACGAGTTTATATTCAATTTTGATCTTACTTATTTAATGATTTAAATTTAAAATATTAACAGCCTATACCTCAGTCCATTTTATTCGATTTATCTACACTAGAAAATAAATGTTCAGATAACTTTCAACAGTTATAATCTGTAGATTATACAATTTTTTATTTTTCTATATTTTTTAGGAAAATTATTCTTATGCGGATGTGTAGCTACATAATAATTAAAATAGCGTAGCTTAATCCATTTAACAACTTAAAAGTGGAATTGTAACCAAATTTTTTGCAGCAAATATTGAAGAATATTACCAACAACTTCTCTTGAATACTCAGAGAGGATGTATGAGTTTTCGAGATATAAGAACAGTAGAAGGAATAATTTATGCTATGTATAGAGATGCATGCTTCGCCCTTGAACTCTTGCAAGATGACAAAGAATTCATTTATGCAATTAAGGAAGCAAGCTCATGGGCCTCATGACCATATGTTAGGAGGTTATTTGTCATTCTATTAACATCCAACAATATCTCAAGACCAGAACATGTCTGGGATAGATGTTGACATGAACTCTCAGATGATATTTTATATCGACAGAGAGCTGTGATGAACATGAGGGGTGAATTTTTATTAATTACAATGATAAAAGTTCTTCCTTATTGATCATTTTTAGTTTGATTGAATTTTTACAGTATCGTATAATATGCAGAGTTAACAATGTCAGATGATGAGATTAAGCAGTTGTGCTTAATGGATATAGACAAGATCTTACATTCCTATGGTAAAACCTTAAAAGACTATCCTCCAATGCCTTTAGCAACTGAAGTTGATAGTTCTTTGTTAACCGAAAGGATTATTAGGGAAGAGCTAAACTTTAACAGGGATGATTTAAAGAAAAATGCCTCAGACATGTTAGCCATCGCAATACCTGAGCGAAGATATGCATTCGATAAAATTGTTGCAGCTGTGTATTGTGATGAAGGGGGATTTTTTCTTTGTGTATGGTCATGGGGGTACTGGAAAAATATTTCTCTGGAACTTTATGTCTGCTGAGATTCGCTCAAGGGGTGATATAATGTTAAACGTTGCTTCGAGTGGTATTGCATCTTTACTTCTTCCCAATAGAAGAACGGCACACTCAAGGTTCAAAATACCGCCAAATATAACTGAGAATTCTGTATATAACATCAAACATGGTTCCCCTCAAACAATGTTGCTGTTGAAAGCCAAACTTATAATTTAGGATGAGGCTCCAATGGTTAGTAGGTACTGCTATGAAGTGCCTGATAAATGCTTGGGTGATATCATGAGGTGTTCTCCAACATATAGCAAAGATTTGCCCTTTGGAGGAAAAGTGGTTGTACTAGGTGGAGACTTTAGACAAATTTTTCCTGTCATTTCACGAGGATCGAGACAAGATATCGTTCATTCAACCGTGAATTCGTCTTACCTTTGGAAGTTTTGTCAGGTGCTCAAACTAACAAAAAATATGAGACTCTCTGTAGGGACGACTACTTCAGATCAAGATGAGACAGAGCAATTTGGTGAGTGGTTATTGAAAGTTAGTGATGGTCTAATAGGTGACAATATAGATGGTGAATCTGAGATATGTCTTCGAGGAGATATTGTTATTCCTTCTTCGGACCAGGCATTTGATGAGTTGGTTCATTTTTCTTATCCAAATATTTTGGAAAACATGTCCTCAAAAGATTTTTTCAAAGCAAGAACTATACTGGCTCCCACAATAGACATCGTTAAAGAGGTCAACAACCATCTGATGGCTATCATTCCTAGAGGAGAAAAATGATATCTTAGTTCGGATTCTATTTGTATAGATGAAGGGAATATGGAGAGTCAGCTAGATCTCTATGGTCCTGAATTATTGAATAGTATAAATTGCTTTGGTTTGCCTCCACATAAATTAATACTCAAGATTGGTGTTCCGGTGATTAGGGGTGAGCAGGGTCGGTTTGGTTCGGGTTTATGGTGAAATTAGAACCGAACCGATCAAAATGTAATTGATTTGGTTTGGTTCGAATTTGTATTTTTTTGTATATGTACCCGAACCAAACCAAACCGATTAAGAATTGATTGGTTCGGTTCGGGTAATTGGGTACCCAATGACTTTAAAATTCATAAAAAAAATCAAAATTTTATCTTAAAAATTCAACAAGTACAATAAACATGTAACATCAATAGAAATAATCCAAACATGTTAAACACTAAATACATTAAAAACTAAACTCATTAAAATCCAAACATATTAATAATATATAATCATTGTCTAATGAAAAATTCATATATATTTTTTTATTTTTTGTTATTTAATTAATATATAATCGGGTTCGCGGGTTGGTTCGGGTTCCGCACCCCTAAAACCGATACCCGAACCAATCACTAACAAAAACTATCGGTTTGGTTCGGGTTAGACCCGATTACCCGTTAGTTTCAGAACCACTTTAATTGGTTCGGTTCGGGTTCGGACGGGTAATCGGGTACCCGCTACCCGTGCTCACCCCTACCGGTGATGTTATTGAGGAATATTGACTAATCCAATGGTCTTTGTAATGGTACAAGGCTACAAGTTAGGAAGTTTGGAAATCATGTCATAGAATGTGAAGTCTTAACGGATAACAATGTTGGTCATATTACTTTGATTCCAAGAATGAATATGGTACCAACAAATGAAACCGTCCCAATTAGATTCTAACGAAGACAGTTTCCTATAATAGTAACGTTTGTCATGACAATTAACAAGTTTCAGGGACAAACTTTATCTCATGTTGGATTGTTCTTGCCCAAACCAGTTTTTACACATGACCAACTATATGTGGCACTTTCAAGAGTTAAGAGTAAGAGAGGTTTAAAAGTTTTACTTATGAATCATGTAGGAATATCTGCAAATTCAACCATCAATGTTGTTTATAGAGAAGTATTTGAAAAAATAGTATTCTAATGTAAATATTTTAATTTTATTTTAAATTCTGTATCAATGTATAATTATTTTATCTTAAAAAATATAAAATAATTATTACTTACTTTTTTTAAGTTAAACTTTGATTTTAATAATAATTTTATAAATTTCTTAAAATAATAATTATTTTATACTTTTGTTTTAAATATCGAAAAATATATATTTTTTTTACTTTTATAAATTTTTCCGTGCTGAGCACGGGGTCATACACTAGTACCTTTAATTTGTGAAAAAATATTCAATTAATTCTAATATTTTTTAGATTAGGAAGGACTTAATTACAAAATTAAAGGAGTATAGGAACCCAATTGAAAGAAAAAAAATATAGGAACCTAATTAAAAATTTGATGAAACTATAAGAACCAGGCCAACAAAATAATTAAACCTATTATATAATATATTAATATTATATAAAAAAACATGTTTAAAGTATTTTATTTTTTGTATATATTTAGTATTGTTGATAAAAAAATATTATTATTTTAAAAAATTTAATTTTTATGCATTGATATATAGAGTGAAAATATATCAAAATTATATGACTTGCTATCATATTAGTGGCATTTTTTTTAACTTAATTACTCTGATAAATTGGGAATGGATAAAAACAAAATCATAAATGATAAAAAAAATAAAATTAAAAATTTTAAAATTATTACATATCAAAGTAAACAGACATAACTAATAAATTGATATCATTTTTCAAATTTTCTTGAAACTAAATTAATCAAATTTTAAATTAAAACTAAACTATTTAAATAATATCTAAAGCATTCAATTGTAGATTTTAGATGCATATATATTATAATTATTTTTGTAACGACAACTAATAGAACTAGTTTGACCAATTTAAATATGTAGAATCTAGTAAATTCAGATTTTCTTTTTGTTAATTAAGTCTTATCATTTTTTTGTTAATTAAGTCTCATCATTTGTTATCCAAGTAATGCGATAAGGTATAAAATAACTACATTTTGTTCAATGAATAAATTCAATCCTGTACCAAAAATAACTTAACTCGCATTCTATTAAGGTGGTCATAATATATAAAGAGATCTAACTATCTTTTAATAAAATAAAATTCACTACCTCTGTGTTAAATTCTTATATCTATATAATTAGCACATGAATCAATGAAACTAGTTGGGACGGACTACGATGAACGTAATGCATTATAAATTATTACGGTAAAAGACAATCATTATGCTATAAAAACAAAAACAAAAAATTGAATAAAAACACTCATTATATAGTTAAAAAATAAAATTATAGCTGGATTCATAAAGAAATGAAAAAATTATAATTTAAACCTTAAAAATATCAATTTCAATAAAAAAAAGTGAAGAACATGTTATTATTATATGAAATAGTTAAGAAAAAAATAAAAAATAAAATAATTACTCCATCTTGTTGCATTAAGTTTTTTTACTTTAAAAATAAAAAATAAAAAATTTTGGTGTTCTAGAACTTACACTTGTGAATGGTAAAAAAAATTAATAAATTGAATGTAGGTTTTAAAATTAACTGAATTAATACAACAAAAAAGGAAAGAAAATTTTGTTGTGTTGAGTTTTTTTACTTCAAAAAAAATTAAATAAAAAATTAAATAAAAAATTTTGGTGTTCTAGAACTTACACTTGTGAATGGTAAAAAAAAATTAATAAATTGAATGTAGGTTTTAAAATTAATTGAATTAATACAACAAAAAAAGGAAAGAAAATCAAAGAATTGAATGCATGATTGAAAAAGTTCAATGGTGCATCACGTGACTCTTAATACCATATTAGTTTGTAATAGGAGCAAGAATGTGACTAAAACCAGAGAAAGAAAATGCATGCAAGCATTGGTGATAGTATAAATACAAGTAATGAATGAGTATAAATTCTCTATTCTAACTGAGGCAGAGATTCTAAAGACTTCTATTTATACTGGCATAAACCATCTAAAGCCCACTAATAATAGATAAAAGTCATTCTGCAACGGCTATATTCAAGCCATAAGGGTTTATGCCTTTATACGATGGCTAAGTTTTCCTATGCTACAATTTTTTCCCTTATTCTTATTATTTATGGTACAGTATATATTTAAGCATATATACAAATGTTAACAAAGATTTTAAAAATGAATTATTATTATAACTATTTTTTTTTTTTTTGTTTCGTTCCTTTGATTTTTGTAGTTTCTACAGCAAGTGTGGAAGGAGCATTATGTTCGAATGATTTGTACCTTAATCCTTGTCGTGAATCATTTTGCAAATTCATATGTCTTAGTCGCTATGAGGGTGGACGAGGACATTGTGCGAAGAGAAAATCTCATGAAATACCTTATGAAGTATGTGCATGCGTTCATGAGCATGATTGTCCCCATTAGGCTTTAGGGATCATATTTTTCTAAAAAATATATAAAGTTGAGAAATGCCTTCTTTTGCAAAATAGATTAATCAACATTGTACTCCCTCAATGTTTGTATCTTATTCGTTTTTAAATAAAATAAAGCAAAAGCAAAGGCATATGAAATAAATAATATACAATTTAATCATAAGTATTTTATGTTATTTCTTGTATACTCAGATTTATATATACGACAAGAATAATAATTACAAAAGTATCAAACAAAGTACAAGAATCATAAAATAAAATATATTCAAGATGGGTGGGAAGATTTAAATAAAATGTCTTTGGAAGGGATTCACGACTTTCCATCAGTAACAACCTTAGACGGATCGAGAAGTCCTACATCTAACTTGGGTGTCAAAAGCTTGACTTGGGCTTTGATATTTGACATTGTACCACTTTTGCTCCAAGCAAAGCGTCCTCCCTAGGCTGTTCTGTTCATAGTCGGCCATCTCTTTTTCCTTTTTCATGGTCGCTCTTCCCTCTTCCTCCAATTTTGCCTTCTCCCGCTCAAGCGCTCTCTTTCTAACCACGTTAATTTCTTCGGCAAGGTCAGCCTCCTTGACCTAGTAATGAAGTTTCTTCTGGTCAAATTGAAGTTGGTTTATTCTTTAGCAAGCTTGGCATTAATTAGTAGTCTCAACAGTCAAAAGAAGTTACGCACTCCAATAAATATGGGTTTAATAACGTCAAAATTTACAACGTCTTAAACTAATTTTTAGATGATTTTAGACAATAACTTTTTATAATATTGCTGTTAAAGTTTAATTTTTTATTATTTTATAATAATAAAATAAAATTATTTTTTTTGACTATTTTAAAAAACGATTTTTTAAACGTTATAATCATTTGTTTTTAAGCAATAATTTTTTTAATGTTATTTAAATAATTGTACAAAAGATACGTATAAAAATCGTTCTCTAAAAATATTTAATTTATAGTACATATAAAAATCGTTGTCAAAATTTGTTACACTTTAAAACCATTCTATTAGATAGTTTTAGACAACTATTTTTATAGTGTTGTTAAAATTTAAATTTTTATTACATTATAACAACAAAATAAAACTGTTATCTTTGACTATTTTAAAGAATAATTTTATAACAATTACAATCATTTTTTTATCAGGCAACAATTTTATGATATTATTTAAATAATTCTGCAAATTAAAAGATACATATAAAAATCATTCTCTATAAATATTAAATTTGTAGAACACCAAAAAATTATTGTTATAAATGTATAACAAATAAATTTGAGAGCTTGAAACAAAAAATTTATTCCTCCATAAATAATAACATAATATTTACTTTTACACTTAAAAAAATATTAGTAACAAAACACTCAGCTCTGATTTTTTTCCTCCCTCTAGCCCTAACCTACCACTCATCATCAGAGCCATCATTGCACAAAATCAAACATCATGCAACCCTCACCCTCTAGCTTTAACCCACCGTCGAAGAAAGCAGTTCGTGGTGCACCATCACTGTGTTTCTGCTCTCCTTGCCACATGGGTTGTCGCTACTTCTCCCCTTTCCGCGCAATGGTCGTTGCTACTTCTCTCCTAGCTGTTGCTACTTCTCCGCTCCTCGTCGTGGGCCGTCGCTACTTCTCCTTTCCTCGCTGCATGGGCCGTTGCTGCTTCTCCCCTCTCATCGCCATGGTCGTTGCTGCTTCTTCCCTGGCCATCAATACTTCTCCTCGTCGTTTGTAGGTTGTCACCTCTTCTACTTCTGCTTCGCTACTTTTTGCTGTCACCTGGTTGTTTTTCCCTCTCGTCGTTGCTGTTTTCACTTTGCACCCGGCCTGTCTCCGGTCACTGGTTCTCTACCTCTTCGTTGTGGCTCAACCTCTATTTATTAGGTAACTCAAGTGTCCCTTCTTATCTGACTTTAATTGATTTGGTTTATGTTATGATTTTAATATTGATTTGGTATGATGCTACTCTATTTTGTTATGAAACTAATTACTAATTACTATATTGCTACAGTTAGTTATTACAGCATTTACTTCTTATGTTCTCTGGAAATACATTTTCTGTGAATTGTTATTTTGCTATTATTGATTCAAAATAGGAAAATATTACCACAATTATGCATATTTTTATATGGTTGATTAGTATGGTGGTTTTTACTCATGTACTATTATTTTCAATCTATTTGAACTATTCAATGCAAATAAAAATGATTTTGTTGTTAATTTTTAGATGTCATAAACCAAAAAAGTTTTTTGGTTCACTAGGTATGCAATTTGTTAATTTGCTGATGGGCCTGTTAAGGGATAGAAAATTTGGTAATTTGTGTCAGTAGGCAGATTGAATATACTTTTGTTATGTGGTAACTAGTGTCTTTGGTTGTTTTGTTTGATTTATAGATGTTAGTACTAGTGTGTAACCATAGAAGTCATAGTAACATTAATATTAAGATTATTATTATGAATTGCTTATATTTTTATTATTGGTTGCTATTGTAATTCGTCTCTTTGAAACTAGAATATTACAATCAAATAGTCACAAAATAAGTTCACAAATTTAGAATAATGATAATAGAAAGTGTTTGCATATAACCTTTAATTTGTTATATATATATATATATATATATATATATATATATATAATGAACAATAAGATAAAGATTTATATTTCTATCTTTAAATCCACTCCTCCCAGTGAAGTTATATATATATAGAAATTGAAAAGTGAAAACTAAAAATGTTGTTTGTAATTTTTTTTCTTTTTCAATTATACTTTGTTATTTTTTTTTTGGTGTAATTTACCATGAACAGGTGTATTTCTTAAAGATTTTTGTTTCTTTTAATATGTGATTGGGTATTGTTAATTACTATTATATTTATAGATTTTTTTATGTATACTCATCTCATCATTTTTTTTTCAAAAAAATATTCAAAAATTCATTGAACTTGAGGTAGATTTAAAGTCAAGTGCGAAATTATGTGCAAAGTTCTTGAAAAACATAAAAATTAAGCGAGAAAATAAGTCTTATGGTCAACAACAGCAGTAATCACCGTCACCACCACCACAATTTAAGAGGATAAAAACCCTTAGTGTTAGGAAAAGGGAGTAGAATTTAAAAAAAAAAGACATCCTTACAAATGGAAAGTAGAATATTGTAGAAAAAACAAAAACTCTTGCAAAAAAATAAAGACCTAATTTTTCAGGAAAAAAAAGGTCACAAAAGAAAAAGGATAGAATTTGAAGAAAAGTAAGGTATAGATGGAAGCAACTATGACTCAATCTCAAGGATCTATCTATAGACAAGAAAAATATTTTTATTCTAAATCTACTGCTATGACTCACAAGAATACTAGAGAAGTAGATTCTAGAATAATACAAGATTTGAAGAGAAAGGAAACAACCACAATTGTAAATGATGTTAAAGAGTATAACAATTTGTAAGAAAGGCCAACTAAAAAGGAAAAAAATGCGTCAATTTGCTGCAATGCCAATTGATATATTTCTTCAAGTTAACAATGAGCTTGATGGAGAAGAACAATTAAATGAGAATGAAGGAGATAATATAAAGGAGCAGGACAAGGATTATATTAATCCGACCACTACCACAAATATGGGCTTTAGCAACGCCAAAATTTGTAATGCCTTAAAACTGTTCTCTTAGATGATTTTAGACAACGATTTTTTAAAGTGTTGCTGTTGAAGTTCAATTTTTCACTACGTTATAGCAACAAATAAAACCATTCTCTTTGACTATTTTAAAGAACGGTTTTATAACCGTTACAATAATTTGTTTTTAGGAAACAATTTTTTATTGTTGTTTAAATATTTGTACAAGATACGCATAAAAACCGTTGCCAATATTGTAACACTTTAAAATCGTTCTATTAGATGATCTTAGAGAATAATTTTTACAATGTTGCTGTTGAAGTTCAATTTTTCACTACGTTATAGCAACAAAATAAGAACCGTTCTCTTTGACTATTTTAAAGAACGATTTTATAACCATTACATTAATTTTTTTATTAAGAAATAATTTTCTAATGTTGTTTAAATAATTTAACAAATATTATTTATGGAAAAAATAAATTTAAAACAAATATTAGTTTTTGTTCCATTCAATTTCCGCTCTAAAATTTAACATATTAAATAATGGTTTATTTTATTAATTTGAGTTATTAGAAGATTAATTTATTAGGAATGATTAAATTTATTTTTATAAATACTTCAAGTTTAAGTTAATTAATATTTATGTACAATTTTTATTATAATTAGTTATTTTATATAAATTGAAATTAAAGGTTTGGTAATAAAAAAATAATGAAAAGCTATATCATTTAATTTGAATAATTGATATTTATAACACCCTTACTTTTAACACCTCATGATCGTACTAAAAGCTCAGGCGTTACTTACCTCTAATCTGTTAATTTAATATTATAATTATTTAATATTGAGCTTTCGTGAATACAAACCAAATCCTTAGTTATGAAATCGAAAAGTCTTTATGTTAATCCACTTAATCACATAATTATATTCACATAATAATAAATACATAAATCTAATAAAAAATTCTTAAATTCAAATCCTGCCCTCTAAAATCTCAAAATGACAATTAACGAGGGGTAAAGACTCAATTAAATCAACAAACAGAAAGTACAACATATATATAAAGTTTGTAGATCGGTCGCGGCTTTGCGCCAAAGCTTCCTGAACCTGTCACTGAAAAAAAATTCTGTAGGGGAATGAGAACATCGTCCTCGAAAGGTTCTCAGTAGAGGGTTTAAGAATTGTTATAAGATGATACATATAAAAAGAAGCATTGATTTCAAGGCAGTGATTATCGTTTGTCCTATGAATCTTTTAAAAATCAATGGCTAATCATCGAAAAAACTTTTTCAAAGAAACAATATTTAAATATTCAGAAAAACCAAAACCTTTCCTTTCTTATAAGAAAATCTTAATCAGTTTCCTAAACTGTATAAATGACAAACCTGTTCCAAGCAAAGGTTCATTAAATCTATGCTAAACCAGCTTGATTTTTCATACTTTACTAATACCTCATTCAGAAACCAATCACAGTCCCCCAACTCAGGCAACTCAACCAAATTAGCAATCAAGTCATCACATAAGGAAAACAACCTTCAGCTTCACTACCACCAGTATGAGAAATCTCTCAGTTGCACACATACAATACAAACAAGAAAAACACAGATATGATATAAATACAGCAAGTAGGCCAAATAGCAGATAAGCATAATTAAATAGATAGGCAAACCAAAACAATGCATACCCAAATAAAACATACAATTGCATATGATGTATGCCTATCCTATGGCTAATGAACTCATCTGTCGGTTATACAGCCAACCCGACATGTCCTGGTAGCTAACCATTGGACAGTCCCTCTGTATGCGCATCCCTAAGCTCAATAACATCCATGGAAAAACTCACAATCTCATTTACGTTTAGTTTATTTTCATCATCAATTCATATCAGTTCATATCTCATTGAAATCTCAAATTCATCATTCCTCATTATCACACCAACCATTCCGTCCACCAATAATTCAAATGCAAAACATAATTCATTCTTTTCTAAATAAATCAAACTTAAAATATATAATCTTCAAAACTAAATCTTTCTAAATAATCAATTAAAACGAATCTTTCCAATTTTTGTAAAAATTTCGGTAGGATCTTCTTTAAAACTCAGACTCCCACCCTTCTCGGGTACCATCCAAACATTCCTCAAACTCTTCTCAATTATTTCCAAACAGTAACTCATTTCTAATAATCAAACTGTTTCCAATATCAAATTCTTTTCAAATTTGTTTTAAACCAAATTTCAATATAAAATCTTTTCTAATACCAAATCAATTTCAAAATTAAACTAAATTCCAATATTAAATCTTTTCAAAAGTCAACTCATTTTCAATAACGAAACATTTTCAAATCTCAAGAAAACCAATTCGGCAACCGCCAATTTAACAAAATCAATAACTCAGAATATTCAACCTTCTGAAACAATCAATAATCCCACCAGACAAACAATCACAATTATCCAGAGCAACTCAGTTCAATCTAGAAGACTCTCATAATCACCAAAATATATTTTTGCATCAATATCAATTTATAACAATTCTCGAAAATAAAATGAGTTTAAAAAAAGGGCCCCTACATCGAAAAGTCGAACCAATGCATTAAAGAAAGCCTTTTACCCTCAGCCCGAAAACAACGGCGTGAACTCCGACTATGTTCTGCAGCGGTAACAACCATAAGGGCATCAGCTAACGACAGTTACTCAACCCTGACATAAAATCGTCGCGCAAAACTTAATAATCTATAACAGAACAGCGACAAAGCAAGATTTTCATAGCAAAATACCTATCACACAAGAAAAGAACCAGGAACGAAGCAGCGGCAACGCTGATGGTAACTCTAGCAGCCACAACCACAGCTCCATTTCATCTTTACAATGACAATAACTCTAAACATGACATGCAATCGCCGTAATTCAACCCATCGCAAAAATGCCGCAGAAACCTTAGTAATATATAATGAAAAAGCAATAAAAGAGGTTTTTGAAGCAAGATAGCTTGCTGTACTCAGAAAAGAACCAACGAACGGTGCAACTGTAGCTCTGGTGATGATTTTTGGCGACCTAAACGGTGGCAGAAGCTTACGACAATGGCAGTGCAGTTCGAAAGGCAAGCAAGGCAAAAGAATGTCAACAGGAGTGACCCATCCCTCCCCTATCGGGCATTTCTTTCTCTATGCGAAGCCCACTCCACCATTGATGATGACAACGCTCCATCGTGGCTCCACGGATAGTGGTGGCGAGCACAACGACTGTGGGACAACCTTCCTATCTCCCTTCAAGCTCCTCGGCGATGACACAGCAGCGGTGACGAGCTTCAGTGGCAACGAATCGTTGGCGACGGACGTCCGACACTGGCAAACGGCTCTGCCTCTGCGTTCCTCTCTTTGCGCGACTTTGCCTCCATGCCTTCCTCTCCTTGGTTCGAGCTTGACGACGACACAATAGTGGCAACGCGACGGTGATGGAGCAGCGGTACAGTGCGGCGGTGACGACTGCACGTGATCCCCCTCTTTCTTCCCAATCTCCTTTCTCCCTCGGATCTCTTTCTCTCTTCCTCTGCTCTCTCCTCTCTTGCCGTTAGTGTGGGTGTGTATAGAAGAAGAAAGGAAAAAGAAAAGGGGAATGGCGGCTAGTTTAGGAAAATTAGTGTTAGGATTGTATTTTGGGAATTTAGGGTTTCGATTTGGGAATTAGGGTTTAGGTAGAGTATTAATTAAAAATCTAATTTAATCCTTTAAAATTTATTTGAAAATATTATTTAATTATCAATCTACTAATTGACTTTTAACTAAGTATTTTAATTTAAAATTAGAGATAATATAATTAACCTTTTTTGTTTATAAAAATTAAAGTATTAAATTTTAAAATCTCAATTATTTAAACTAAGTCATATAAAATTCTTATTCTTTTATAACTACTAAACTTTATAGTTTAAATATAAAAAATTATTCAATAATTGAAAAATTAAGTAAAATTTCTATGTTAATTATTAGAACTTGATTTAATTACTTTTAATAAAAGCAGTTTATGAAAATAAAATCTTTAATGAATAAATAAATTGAAAATAGCTCATAATAAGATTTTCCAAAATTTCTGGGTCTTATATCCTACCCATCTTATAAAAATTTTCGTCCTCGAAAATTAAAGAAATACATAAGATATTACCTAGTTTTAATACTTTTCTTTTGGATACTTTAGAAAAATAAGAAGTTTTGGCATATATATAAATTTTCAAATACCAAATAAGCTATAAAACTTAGATATAAGAGAAGAGTGTGGTGTAAAGTAGAAGTTACAAGATAGGTTCAAAACAAAGAAGTTACATGGTGTCAACATCAAAGGTTTTAACATAGCTCACTATTACAACTCCCAACTGCACTTTATCGAAGGAAACATCCAAAAATTCCTAACCTCATCAATAACTTCGCACTCACTACCGGTCACAAGTCTAATATCAGTCAAACTCTTTCGTGTGAATCAAAGCTCCACAACTCCCTTTGATGTCACATACTTACAAGATTCACCTTCCGCATTCACGAACCGTGTCCTAAAGAACTAACGTATTCGCTTGCTATGCCTAGAGATCGCACGTAACACCAAAATAAATCTCGAGTTTACTCAGAAGTGTAACACCCTAACTACCAAAGCTCGCACTTCCGGCTGCGTGACTCTGATAGCTCGGACATTACGACGACACTTATATTATTTAATACTAAAATATGAGCCTATTTAAAACTTTAAACCGCAATACCGCTCCCAAAGATACTTTCGTTCAATAATGTACATCCATAAATACCATACAACTTACAAAAACTCATAAAGGATACATACATATATACACTTATATACATAGATAATATTATAAGCATTATCCAATACAATTCCTATCCCTCTTACAGAACATATCAAGATAAAGGCGAGGGTGCAGTAAACCATAACTAAAATAATACAGAGCATCACAACAACAATTAAATAAGCTCTTCGTAACTTCTGCGCCATATCCTGAAAGGGGAAAAATGTAGGGGGGTGAGAACATCATCCTCGAAAGGGTTCTCAGTAGAGGGTTTTTAGGAATTACTATAATAGGATACGTGAAGATAAGTCGTACCAGTGATTCATAACCGTCTTATGCCTCTTTTCAAAAACAACGGTTTACAATGAAAGTAAAGTCGGAAATCTTTTCGGAAAGAAGAACCGTTCAATTCTCAAAAACTCAAAAGCCTTTCAAAACGGTTTATCTAAGCGAAACCAAAATAGCCTTTCATATTTTATTCCAAACCAGAAACACAAGACCGAAATCAACCATCAGTTCATCTCATTCCAACCACGGCCCTAGGCCCAAACAATCCAACCAACAACCAATCACCACAATCCAACAGAGTCCCAGATGCAAACACAGATAGGAAGTTCAAGCACAAACAAACAGTTATTACAAGTAGAACAGTTAGCAATTAATCACATAGGCAAACCAAGTATAATATGCACACCCAACCAATGTCACACAAATGCATATGATGCATGCCTGTCCCTAGTGGCTGATGATATCATCTGTTGGTTATAGAGCCAACCCGACAAGTCCTGGTAGCTAACCATTGGACTGTCCCTCTGTCGTGCATCCCCAACTCGAGTTATACTCATCATAAACTTGATCATAATCATGATCCATATCCATCACCCTCACTGGTGAATATTTATCCATCACCGTCACTGGTGAATATTTATGGGGGCAAGCTCATCCGGGGCTTTCACAGTGCCCGGCCACACTTACGACATAGGGTCAACAGAGTATCAAGTCTCAACCTGGAGCACGTGGTGGTTAGCCACTGCTACTACCCAGGGAAACTCGTATCTCAGATAGTGGAAGTGCAACATTCACATTTATCAATGATTCAGCATAAACATGCAATCAATCTCATCCATGGATCAACATCCATCTCAGCCATCCGGCTCACGGTTCATTCCAGAACCAGCCAATATTCATATCATACATAGCCATTCCGGCTCACGGTTCAATCCAGAACCAATCAATATTGATAATCACACACAGCCATTCCGGCTCCCGGTTCAATCCAAAACCAGTCAATATTCATAATCATACATAGCCATTCCGGCTCATAATAAAACAGCACTTCCACCATTCAAAATCATCAGATTTATGAAATCGGCATTTAAGCCATAAATCATTTTCTCAATTCATTTCACTTTGAAATCAAGTTTCAACTCTTTTCAGCCTTGGCTTTAGAAATCTCGTTTCTCAAATCATCTCAGGCTCATAAGCCAAATTTACTCAAAGTGAGTTCCCTTTTTAAAACAAAGCCACTTTCGGCATTCTCTTTCCAAAACTTCCAAAACCATGGCAAGTTAAGGATTTATTTCAAAATATTCAAAATCACCCATACAACAATGGGATTTCATAACAAAAGTTGCTCTGCAGAGTCCCAAGTCTTTAGGGGAGAATAACATAACTCATTTCGCCAAATTCATTTAAAATCATTAAAACATTGGCTTTCTGATTTGAGTAAGCAAATAGGATCTAAGCCAAACCGAGTCACGTAATCATTTACTTCTTTCAAAGACGTTTCCTTTACCTAGGTAAAACCAGCTTCAACCCCCATGATAAATTCTAAAGCATTTCGACTGTTCAAAATTGTTTTAGTCTTGCAAAAGTTCAGAATTCAAGGAGCACTTAAAACCTTTCTCAAACATTTCAAAATGAAACTTGTCAATAGACATTCAGGTTCTTTCAAAGCCATTGAAACTTCTTTAATTGAAACTCCCAAGTCAAATTCAAAGGCATAAACCCTTTTCACGTTCAAACAGCTTTAAAACACAAGTTTCACCTAAATAACTTTCTCTTGAAAGAGATACAATGCCTTTCTTAAGAAGCAAAAGACTAAATTACAATTTCCCCTTTTACTAACTCATTTCAAAAGCATGAATCATCCTTTTCTTGATAATTTAAATAAAATAGTAGAAGTCTTTAACTCATCATTCTCCAAACAACATTTCAATAAAGACTCGGATTTTATAGAAATTTCGGCAGCACCTCCCCTAAAACTTGGACTTTTGCCACCCGGTTCGGGTCCCAACTAAACCGTTTCTCATTCCTTTTCAACAGCTCAAAACCAGAAATCAATTCAAAAGCAAGCTAAATCCAACCGTCGCCTCAATGGCATACCTCAAGGAAACCATTTCAAAAATCAACTCAATATCAACCGATTTAACTCATTTATAAAGTTTTAAAGAATTGGTTCAGCAATAAATCATTTATCAAAACCAGAGCAATTAAAGCAACCCAGGCTGGATTTCAAGAGCATTCTATCTTTCACATCATCAAAATAATTGACTCAATTCAAACGAATCCTCAACGGATTAAACTCATTTCAAATATTTAAAGAATCAACTTCAAACATTACATTTCACAAGCCACACAACAATTCAGCCAAGCCAACATCCATAATCATTCGAGTCAATCAAATAATACATAAGGCAGATACAATCGCCAAATACACAATATCTCACATCAGTATCCATATGTAATAATTCCAATACATAAAACATAGTTTTTGGAAAGCGCCCCTACCTCAAAAAGCAAATTCCATAACTCGAAGGCATCACAGCGTCCTTTCCGCCTCGACCCGAAATCAACAATCAAAATCCCGACTACCAAAACCTCAGCTCCAAACCGTTTCCTCAGCAACCACAACGACTCTAATCGCAATATATAATAACCGAGATTAACTCTCATAACAACAAATGCTACAACTCCTCAATGTATAATAGAGCAGTAAATAGAGGGCTTTCAGATCGAAACGCTTACCGAACCAAAGGAACGGCTGAACCGAAACAACGGCGGTCTCCGAACCGGTTCGGCGGAAGCCCGGCAGTCAGCCCCAAGCAGCAGCGGTGATCTGAACCACACGCAGCGACAATGAAGTTTCAGGAAACTCAACAGAAGGGAAATTCAACTTAAAAGCCTTACCGGCAGTGGAGCCCGGTGGCGGCAGCGGCGTTCCCGGCGGTTGAGGCTCGACCAGAAGCTCCGGCGGTCAGAACAGCGGCACGGCTTCTCCCTCCTTCGGCAACAACAACAGTGGTGTTTTCCGGCAACCGCCGATCTCTGGCATCAGCAACAGGAGCTCCAGCTAGGCACCGAGGAGCAGCAAATCGGTAATGCCGCGGCCAAGGTGCGACGATGGAGACGCCCTCAACCGCGGTGAAATGCGGCGGCTATGGAAGCTCCGTGGCGGCTGGCTCTGTGACGAGGATGATGGCGTGTCAGCGGTGATGCGACAAGCTGGTCGGCGACGAGGAGAACGGCGAAGGCCCACGCTCGGTGACGATGACAGGCGGTGATGGCTTCCCCGCGGTGGCTCCCTTTCGCGCATCTTCTCTCTCTGCGCGCGAGTTCGGCGGTGGCGAGGCAGTGAGGCGCGACGGTCTTCTCCCTCGGTCAGGCGACGGCGCGATGGCGACGGTGAAGCCCGCATGCTGGCGCGGGTCTTTCTCTCCTTTTCCTTCCTCGGCCCTCACAGCTCTCTCCCCTCCTTGTCAGCAGCGGCGGCGACGGTGGTAGTGGCGTCCACCGCGCCGCCTTTCCTCCTCTCTCAATCTGCTTCCGCAAACCCCTCCCCTGTTTCCCCCTTTCACGTTGCAGCCGCTGCTGCTGTAGTATTAGGGAGTGTTTGTGTGTGCTGGGTTGTGGGGGGAAGAAATGGGTTACCAGGTTAGGGTTTTAGGGTTAGGGTTTCTCTTTCAAAAATTAGGGTTAGGGGCATTTTGGTAATTTCAAATAAAAATAGGAATATTATAGTAATTAGAAATAAATTCTAATCCATTAATAATAATGTATAAAAATACTATTTGCTCATCAATTTCATAAATTATTTTCAATAAAATGTCCCAACCAAATAATTAGAAATAATATACTCAATTTCTTCATTTTCCAAAATAGCAGTATTAATATTTAAAATATTAATTATTTAATCCAAATCATATAGAAATTCTTATTATTTCGCAACTACCAACTTTATAATTTGAATATAGAAAATAATCCAATAGTTGTAAAATTGGATAATAAATCATAACTTGTCTCAAATTCAATAAATCACAACTTGCCTTAATTATCTTTAATAAAATGATTTCCGAAATTAAGGCTATAAATAACTATATGATTTGAGACTTGATCATAATAAGACTTTTCAAAAGTTCTGGGTCTTACATCCTACCCACCTTATAAAAATTTTCGCCCTCGAAAATTGATACAAAATGAAAGAAATTCCATAACAGTTCACCCTTGAACACATTTAAAGAAGAAGCAAAAATATCTCAAAATATAATCATATATACGATTTTCAAATACTTTGATTATCATAAGCATAAGGATGCAAAGGTAGGAGTGTAACTGCCAGGCAAACATTACAAGATAGGCTCAATGCAAAAGATAACATGGGTCAATCATGTGATAGTAGGGCAAGGCATCAAAGGCTAGAAAACAGGATGGAGTTAAAACGATGTGCTCAATATCCGCACACTAATCTTATATCAACCTCAAGGTTTCAACTTTGCAACTCCATCAACCACTTTACAATTCCATACTCGATCACAAGTCTGACAATCACAAACCTGTTCGCAAGGAACAAAACGCCCACAACTCATACGTTGCACACCTACCGCTTCAACTTCCGTATACACATATCACGTCTCAAAGAACTAACGCATCGTGTTACTACGTCTACAAGTCGCACGTGATATCAAAACAATTCTCGAGTCTACTCAGAAGGATACAAGATTTAAAAAAGGAGAGTCAAATGTCAAGGATAATACTCATAGATTTGAGAGAATGTATCCAATCCCCGGATAGACAAAGATGTCCAAGCAAAGGAGTTTGCTAGAAATAAATCGATTGGCAACTCCAAAGAAAACACTTGGATCCAAGAAATCCAATAGGACCAATCAAAAGAGAACCAGCGCCTTAGTTCGAAACAAATTCAAGTTGAGTCGAAGAAGTAGGAGGTTTACAAAAAGGAATATCAAACCCAAGACAAAGCTCACAAAACTCAAGAGCACGATTAAAAGTACTTCCAAATACATTGTTCATAAAGGAACCGAAACTTGCGAAAAAACCACTTCGCAATCTAAAAGAAAGGTTAATTAACAACATCCTTCAAGAGAGTAACAAAAGCATAATTGTGGCTTTGCTTTAATGCAAGTTCATGTTGAAATAGATTTTGTCGAGTTCTAAAAACAAGGTGCACACGGGTTTGGCTAAAGGCTAAAATATTTCTTCAAATATTTTAGAAAGATAATTAGATGCACAACTTAATCAGAAGCAGTTCATAAAACTCAGGAGAGGAATCAAAGGCTTGTTCAAAAATTCTCAAAGTTCATATTTAAACAAGCGTGTATAACATTCGTAGCAAGGATGAAAGAGAAAATTAAACTCCTTTTAGAAAAGAAACTCCAAGGCAAAAATTTGCACACAATCTAGTAAGGAAATAAGTGGTGTGTTACAAACAAACCGGTTTCCACTAAACAAGGAAGCTTTCCAAAACTTCATTTAAAATGGTGCATGCCAACTTTAAATTAATTTCGTCAAAATTGGACAATGGTTTTAATCTCAATCAAACAACAGAAAATAAATCCCGTTTAATATTTCGTCAAAGAGAATTCGAGACTTCTTTAAAAGGTTCAAAACAAGACTCCAAAAGCGTTCTTAAAATCACCATCTCGGAAGAACATTCAAGAAGTCTAAGATGTACTAAAAAGGAGTCAAGCCTTGCAAGAAAGGATCTTAAATTAGAGTAGTTCAAACAAGATCCACTAAACATGAAATATCAAACAAGTTTTAAATTGATCCAAAAGAATACAAAAGTCATAGAAAAGACAACTCAATCATTTGTAATTTTTCAATGATAAATCTTTAACTAAAAACTCTTGTAGAGATAATGGGAGAATAAACAATGCACTATCTTGAAACGAATCAAACTGACCCACATAAGGATGAGATTCACAAGAGGGGACAAACCAAGATCAATGGTAATGTTCACAAGATGTAAAAGATTAGTTAAAAACAGAATCACGTATGACATTCATAGAGGTGAAAAGCTTAAGAAGGAACCAGTCCGTTCATAAGAAGAAAGCTATGAATCCAATATTTTCAAAAGAACAACAATGGCATAAACTATGTAGTATGCTAAACCAAACTCAATTCAAAATAAGTTAAGTAAAGCTTATCAAACGAAACTCAACCGGAATAAAAGCAAAAAATCATTTCTTTCCAGTATTTCGGAAAATATCCAAATACACAATCAAATAAAGATGTCCATTGGAACTATAGTAAAATTACTAGAAGGTCAAAATTTACTTTTAAAATAAGTGCAATTGCGTAAACCAGTAAAAGTACAGGCAACGTATTAGAAAGAAATAGTTGTTAAACTGTATAAATAATTTCAAAGTCTCATATATAGAAAAGTATATATCTAATCAACAGCAATTTATAAAATCTCAAAATTGGCTGTGATCACTGTCAAGTAAGAGAAAAACTGAATCAATAATTTCTCAAAGAATGGACTCAAAATCCGGAGTTAAAAGTCACAACACATTAAGACAGGTTCAAGGCTATATCAAAGAATACTTGAATCAAGAAGAACTCAAACAGAGGAAGATAGATGCAACAAGGATCTTAAACCAGCATATGCACTTAAGGTCAAACGAGAATGCATATGGATAGAGGAATAGAGTGAAGACATCAAATTACTTTTCAAAAGGTCTAGCAAACAAGAACTTCAAGTTAGGATATGAAAGAACATGTCGACTCGAACAGAATTCAAGACACACAACTGAATAGCCTCGAGAAGTAGTTTCCAACTTTTCCAAAACCCGCGATTCGCTTTACTCAAAACTAGGATTTCATCTTTGATAACCCATCAGTGCTTTCATATACATATTTCGCTAGTATTAAGCCGGCCAAACTTAATATCAGGAATTATGCAATGCAAGACTAATGTTGCATTAATCAATAGATCGTCATGTGCATAAAGCTCTAATTCTCGTCATTCGACAAGACCTAATACATGACAAACGCTCAGAGTATGCAACTGAAGCATAGTCAGTCCATTCCTCAGGCTCTATAGGAAGAACTGCTCTGATACCATAATGTAACACCCTAACTACCAAAGCTCGCACTTCCGGCTGCGCGACTCTGATAGCTCGGACATTACGATGACACTTATATTATTTAATACTAAAATATGAGCCTATTTAAAACTTTAAACCGCAATACCGCTCCCAGAGAAACTTTCGTTCGATAACGTACATCCATAAATACCATACAACTTACAAAAACTCATAAAGGATACATACATATATACACTTATATACATAGATAATATTATAAGCATTATCCAATACAATTCCTATCCCTCTTACAGAACATATCAAGATAAAGGCGAGGGTGCAGTAAACCATAACTAAAATAATACAGAGCATCACAACAACAATTAAATAAGCTCTTCGTAACTTCTGCGCCATATCCTGAAAGGGGAAAAATGTAGGGGGGTGAGAACATCATCCTCGAAAGGGTTCTCAGTAGAGGGTTTTTAGGAATTACTGTAATAGGATACGTGAAGATAAGTCGTACCAGTGATTCATAACCGTCTTATGCCTCTTTTCAAAAACAACGGTTTACAATGAAAGTAAAGTCGGAAATCTTTTCGGAAAGAAGAACCGTTCAATTCTCAAAAACTCAAAAGCCTTTCAAAACGGTTTATCTAAGCGAAACCAAAATAGCCTTTCATATTTTATTCCAAACCAAAAACACAAGACCGAAATCAACCATCAGTTCATCTCATTCCAACCACAGCCCTAGGCCCAAACAATCCAACCAACAACCAATCACCACAATCCAACAGAGTCCCAGATGCAAACACAGATAGGAAGTTCAAGCACAAACAAACAGTTATTACAAGTAGAACAGTTAGCAATTAATCACATAGGCAAACCAAGTATAATATGCACACCCAACCAATGTCACACAAATGCATATGATGCATGCCTGTCCCTAGTGGCTGATGATATCATCTGTCGGTTATAGAGCCAACCCGACAAGTCCTGATAGCTAACCATTGGACTGTCCCTCTGTCGTGCATCCCCAACTCGAGTTATACTCATCATAAACTTGATCATAATCATGATCCATATCCATCACCCTCACTGGTGAATATTTATCCATCACCGTCACTGGTGAATATTTATGGGGGCGAGCTCATCCGGGGCTTTCACAGTGCCCGGCCACACTTACGACATAGGGTCAACAGAGTATCAAGTCTCAACCTGGAGCACGTGGTGGTTAGCCACTGCTACTACCCAGGGAAACTCGTATCTCAGATAGTGGAAGAGCAACATTCACATTTATCAATGATTCAGCATAAACATGCAATCAATCTCATCCATGGATCAACATCCATCTCAGCCATCCGGCTCACGGTTCATTCCAGAACCAGCCAATATTCATATCATACACAGCCATTCTGGCTCACGGTTCAATCCAGAACCAATCAATATTGATAATCACACACAGCCATTCCGGCTCACGGTTCAATCCAAAACCAGTCAATATTCATAATCATACATAGCCATTCCGGCTCATAATAAAACAGCACTTCCACCATTCAAAATCATCAGATTTATGAAATCGGCATTTAAGCCATAAATCATTTTCTCAATTCATTTCACTTTGAAATCAAGTTTCAACTCTTTTCAGCCTTGGTTTTAGAAATCTCGTTTCTCAAATCATCTCAGGCTCATAAGCCAAATTTACTCAAAGTGAGTTCCCTTTTTAAAACAAAGCCACTTTCGGCATTCTCTTTCCAAAACTTCCAAAACCATGGCAAGTTAAGGATTTATTTCAAAATATTCAAAATCACCCATACAACAATGGGATTTCATAACAAAAGTTGCTCGGCAGAGTCCCAAGTCTTTAGGGGAGAATAACATAACTCATTTCGCCAAATTCATTTAAAATCATTAAAACATTGGCTTTCTGATTTGAGTAAGCAAATAGGATCTAAGCCAAACCGAGTCACGTAATCATTTACTTCTTTCAAAGCCGTTTCCTTTACCTAGGTAAAACCAGCTTCAACCCCCATGATAAATTCTAAAGCATTTCGACTGTTCAAAATTGTTTTAGTCTTGCAAAAGTTCAGAATTCAAGGAGCACTTAAAACCTTTCTCAAACATTTTAGAATGAAACTTGTCAATAGACATTCAGGTTCTTTCAAAGCCATTGAAACTTCTTTAATTGAAACTCCCAAGTCAAATTCAAAGGCATAAACCCTTTTCACGTTCAAACAGCTTTAAAACACAAGTTTCACCTAAATAACTTTCTCTTGAAAGAGATACAATGCCTTTCTTAAGAAGCAAAAGACTAAATTACAATTTCCCCTTTTACTAACTCATTTCAAAAGCATGAATCATCCTTTTCTTGATAATTTAAATAAAATAGTAGAAGTCTTTAACTCATCATTCTCCAAACAACATTTCAATAAAGACTCGGATTTTATAGAAATTTCGGCAGCACCTCCCCTAAAACTTGGACTTTTGCCACCCGGTTTGGGTCCCAACTAAACCGTTTCTCATTCCTTTTCAACAGCTCAAAACCAGAAATCAATTCAAAAGCAAGCTAAATCCAACAGTCGCCTCAATGGCATACCTTAAGGAAACCATTTCAAAAATCAACTCAATATCAACCGATTTAACTCATTTATAAAGCTTTAAAGAATCGGTTCAGCAATAAATCATTTATCAAAACCAGAGCAATTAAAGCAACCCAGGCTAGATTTCAAGAGCATTCTATCTTTCACATCATCAAAATAATTGACTCAATTCAAACGAATCCTCAACGGATTAAACTATATTTAAAGAATCAACTTCAAATATTACATTTCACAAGCCACACAACAATTCAGCCAAGCCAACATCCATAATCATTCGAGTCAATCAAATAATACATAAGGCAGATACAATCGCCAAATACACAATATCTCACATCAGTATCCATATGTAATAATTCCAATACATAAAACATAGTTTTTGGAAAGCGCCCCTACCTCAAAATGCAAATTCCATAACTCGAAGGCATCACAGCGTCCTTTCCGCCTCGACCCGAAATCAACAATCAAAATTCCGACTACCAAAACCTCAGCTCCAAACCGTTTCCTCAGCAACCACAACGACTCTAATCGTAATATATAATAACCGAGATTAACTCTCATAACAACAAATGCTACAACTCCTCAATGTATAATAGAGCAGTAAATAGAGGGCTTTCAGATCGAAACGCTTACCGAACCAAAGGAATGGCTGAACCGAAACAACGGCGGTCTCCGAACCGGTTCGGCGGCAGCCCGGCAGTCAGCCCCAAGCAGCAGCGGCGATCTGAACCACACGCAGCGACAATGAAGTTCTAGGAAACTCAACAGAAGGGAAACTCAACTTAAAAGCCTTACCGGCAGTGGAGCTCGGTGGCGGCAGCGGCGTTCCCGGCGGTTGAGGCTCGACCAGAAGCTCCGGCGGTCAGAACAGCGGCACAGCTTCTCCCTCCTTCGGCAACAACAACAGTGGTGTTTTTCGGCAACCGCCGATCTCTGGCATCAGCAACAGGAGCTCCAGCTTGGCACCGAGGAGCAGCAAATCGGTAATGCCGTCGGCCAAGGTGCGACGATGGAGACGCCCTCAACCGCGGTGAAACGCGGCGGCTATGGAAGCTCCGTGGCGGCTGGCTCTGTGACGAGGATGATGGCGCGTCAGCGGTGATGCGACAAGCTGGTCGGCGACGAGGAGAACGGCGAAGGCCCACGCTCGGCGACGATGACAGGCGGTGATGGCTTCCCCGCGGTGGCTCCCTTTCGCGCATCTTCTCTCTCTGCGCGCGAGTTCGGCGGTGGCGAGGCAGTGAGGCGCGACGGTCTTCTCCCTCGGTCAGGCGACGGCGCGATGGCGACGGTGAAGCCCGCATGCCGGCGCGGGTCTTTCTCTCCTTCTCCTTCCTCGGCCCTCACAGCTCTCTCCCCTCCTTGTCAGCAGCGGCGGCGACGGTGGCAGTGGCGTCCACCGCGCCGCCTTTCCTCCTCTCTCAATCTGCTTCCGCAAACCCTTCCCCTGTTTCCCCCTTTCACGTTGCAGCCGCTGCTGCTGTAGTATTAGGGAGTGTTTGTGTGTGCTGGGTTGTGGGGGGAAGAAATGGGTTACCGGGTTAGGGTTTTAGGGTTAGGGTTTCTCTTTCAAAAATTAGAGTTAGGGGCATTTTGGTAATTTCAAATAAAAATAGGGATATTATAGTAATTAGAAATAAATTCTAATCCATTAATAATAATGTATAAAAATACTATTTGCTCATCAATTTCATAAATTATTTTCAATAAAATGTCCCAACCAAATAATTAGAAATAATATACTCAATTTCTTCATTTTCCAAAATAGCAGTATTAATATTTAAAATATTAATTATTTAATCCAAATCATATAGAAATTCTTATTATTTCGCAACTACCAACTTTATAATTTGAATATAGAAAATAATCCAATAGTTGTAAAATTGGATAATAAATCATAACTTGTCTCAAATTCAATAAATCACAACTTGCCTTAATTATCTTTAATAAAATGATTTCTGAAATTAAGGCTATAAATAACTATATGATTTGAGACTTGATCATAATAAGACTTTTCAAAAGTTCTGGGTCTTACAAGAAGGACATAAAACCTTAGAAAAGAAGGACAACATTCACAAGAGTTTGAAAGGATTGTTGAGACCACCAGTAAACAAGGATGTACAAGCAATAAAGAGTGCTGGGAAGAGAATCAAATAACAACTTTTAGGGTAACTCTTGAATTGAAGGAATTCGATAGGACCAATAAAATGAAAAACAATGCAATATTTTGAAACGATTTCAAGATGAGTCTAAGAAGTATGAGATTTACAGAAAAAGAATATCTAAAACCAAAGACAAAGCTCACAGAACTCAAGAGTATGATTTAAAAACACTTTTGAATACATTGTTCATAAAGAATGAAAAACTTAAGGAAAAATAATTTCATGTTCTAAAAGAAAATATAAGTAACAAACATCCTTCAAAAGAATAATAAAAGCATGAATGTGGCATTATTTCAATATAAATTCAAGTTGAAATAGACTATACAAAGTTTGAAAAAGGAAAGATTAATTTGGCTAAGAGAAAAATTGTATTTTCTCAATTTTTTTAAGAAGCATGCATGAAAACTGTGATCTTGTTAGAAGAAAATCTGAGATAAAGTTTTGCTCATAAAAGGAAAAGAGGATGCATTACAATCAAACAGGTTAAAACCATATACAAAAATTTTCAAAGTACAAGGTAAAGAGTGTAGGCTAAGTTGAAAGCGATTTTATTAAAACTTCAAGAGATGGTTGTGTCACACCAAAAGAAGTTCAAATCACCTCAAAGAAAGGCACTGCTCAAGTAAAAGAATGCAAAGTTAAGGACAACCTTGCATAATAATAAATCAAAACTTGTTTAGAAAGGTTTAAAACAAAATTCTGAGAATACACTTGAAATCACAACCTTATAAGGATATTCAATGATATTAAGATGCGTTAAGAAGGAAACCAACTCATTTTAAGAAAGGAACTTAAATCAAAGGAATTCAAATAGGATTCATAAAGCATGACATTCATAAAAACGAAAAGCTTAAAAAGGAATTAATCCATCCTTAAAAGAAAATTTATGAGCCCAATGTTTTCAGAAGAACAACAAATGCATAAATAATGTGTTATGCTAAACCAAATTCAAATTAAAATAAATTAGGTGAAGTTTGTCAAACAAATATCAACTGGGATAAAGGCAAAAATCTTTCTTTGGAATTTTGAAAAATACCTAAGTACACATAATCAAGCGTAAAAATTGTAATAAAGTTGTTTGAAAATAAAGTTGTATTTAAAGTAAGTATATTTCCATAAATCAATAAAAGAATGGGTGATGCATTGGAAACAAACAGTCATAAACTGTATAAAGAAGTTTCAAAGTTCATATAGAGGAGTGTATATCAAATCAGAAACGATTTTATTGAAATTTAAAGAATGATTGTAGATATATTCAAATAAGAGAAAAATCGAATCACAATTTCTTTAAAAGTAGTCGGAGCAAGTAATTTAAAAGGTATATTGCATCAAGACAAGTTTAAGTCATATTCAATAGTACATGAGTCAAGAAGAGAAGTTTAAACAATAAAAGCAGATATCCAAAGAATTTAAGTAGACATATGCGCTTCAGATCATACAAGGATGCATGTAAACAAAAGAATAGGGTTGGAAAATAATCAATTTACTTTTCAAGAAAGAAATCACAAACAAGAACTTCAAAGCAGATCATGAAAGAACAAGTCACATGACACCCGCAGAGCTCAAGACACATAACCGAGTAACATCAAGAATTAACTCCTAACGTTCCCAAAACCCACGATTTGCGTTACCTATTACTTCTATTTTCCCTATGATAACCTGTTAACTTTCTCGTACACATAAACCATCAACATTAAGTTGGCCAGACTTAACATCAGCAGATATGCAATGGTAAGTTAACAGCGTTAATCAATAGAAAGTCATATGCATAAAGCTCTATTTCTTGTCATCCGGACAAGACCTATAACATGATAGACACTCAGAGTATGCAATGAAGCATAGTCAGTCCATTCCCAAGGCTCTAATTAGGATGAACTGCTTTGATACCATAATGTAACACCCTTACTTTTAACACCTCATGATCGTACTAAAAGCTCAGGCGTTACTTACCTCTAATCAGTTAATTTAATATTATGATTATTTAATATTGAGCCTTCGTGAATATAAACGAATCCTTAGTTACAAAATTGAAAAATCTTTATGTTAATCCACTTAATCACATAATTATATTCACATAATAATAAATACAAAAATTTAATCAAAACTTCTTAAATTCAAATCTTGCCCCTCTAAAATCTCAAAATGACAATTGACGAGGGGTAAAGTCTTAATTAAATCAACAAACAGAAAGTACAACATATATATAAAGTTTGTAGATCAGTCACACCTTCGCGCCAAAGCTTCCTGAACCTGTCCTAAAAAAGAAATTCTGTAGGAGAGTGAGAACATCGTCCTCGAAAGGTTTCTCAGTAGAGGATTTAAGAATTGTTATAAGAATATACGTATAAAAAGAAGAATTGATTTTAAGGCAGTGATTATCATTCATCCTATGAATCTTTTAAAAATCAACGACTAATCATCCAAAAAACCTTTTCAAAGAAACAATATTTAAATATTCAGAAAAGCTAAAACCTTTCTTTTCTTATAAGAAAATCTTAATGAGTTTCCTAGACTGTATAAATGACAAACCTATTCCAAACATAGGTTCATTAAGTCTATGCTGAACCAGTTTGATCTTTCATACTTTATTAATACCTCATTCAAAAACCAATCACAGTCCCCCAACTCAGGCAACTCAACCAAATCAGCAATCAAGTCATCACATAAGGAAAACAACCTTCAGCTTCACTACCACCAGTATGAGAAATTTCTCAGTTGCATACATACAATACAAACAAGAAAAACACATATATGATGCAAATACAGCAAGTAGGCCAAATAGCAGATAAGCATAGTTAAACAGATAGGCAAACCTAAATCTTTAAAACTAAATCTTTAAAAATAAATCAAACTTAAAACATATGATCTTTAAAACCAAATCTTTCTAAATAATCAATTCAAATGAAGCTTTCTGATTTTTGTAAACATTTCGGCAGAATCTCCTCTAAAACTCGGACTCTGCCACCCTTTTCAGGTCTCATCCAAACATTCCTCAAACCCTTCTCAACCATTTCCAAACAGTAACTCATTTCTAATAATCAAACTATTTCCAATATCAAATCATTTCAAATTTGTTTTAAACCAAATTTCAATATAAAATCTTTTCTAAAACCAAATCATTTTCAGAATTAAACTAAATTCTAATATTAAATCTTTTCAAAAGTCAACTTATTTTCAATAACGAAACATTTCCAAATCTCAAGAAAACCAATTTGACAAACGCCAATTTAGAAAAATCAATAACTCAAAATATTCAACCTTCTCAAACAATCAATAATCCCACCAGACAAACAATCACAAATATTCAGAGCAACTCAGTTCAATCCATAAAACTCACATAATCACCAAAATATATTTTTGTATCAATATCAATTTATAACAATTCTCAGAAATAAAATGAGTTTAAGAAAAATGACCCTTCCTCAAAAAGTCGAACTAATGCATTAAAGAAAACCTTTTACCCTGAGCCCGAAAACAACAGCATCAACTCCGACTATGTTCCACAGCTGTAATAGCTGCAAGGGCATCATCTAACAATAGTAACTTAACCCTGACATAAAATCGTCGTACAAAACTGAATAATCTATAACAAAACAGCGATAAAGAGAGGTTTTTAGAGCAAAAGACCTACCGCATAAAAAAAGAACCAGGAACGAAGCAGAGGCAACTCCAACGGTAACTCTGGCAGCCATAACCACAGCTTTATTTCATCTTTGCAGCGACAATGACAACACTAAACACGACATGCAATCGCCGTAATTCAACCCTATCATAAAAAAGCCGCAGAAACCTCAGTAATATATAACGGAAAAGCGATAAAAGAGGTTTTCAAAGCAAGATAACTTACTGTACTCAGAAAAGAACCAAGGAACGGAGTAGCTGCATCTCTGGTGATGATTTTTGGTGAGCTGAACGGTGGCAGAAGCTCGTGACGGTGGCAGTAAGGTTCAGAAGGCAAGCAAGGTGAAAGAACGGAAACAGGAGCAACCCATCTCTCCCCTATCGAGCATTTTTCTCTCTCTGCGAAGCCCACTCCACTATTGACGACGGCGATGCTCCATTGTGGTACGGATGGTGATGGCAAGCACAACGGCTACGGGACAGCCTTCTTATCTCCCTTCAAGCTCCTCGGTGATGACACAGCAGCGGTGACGAGCTTCAACAGTGACGAATCATTGGCGATAGAGGTCCGGCAGTGGCGAACAGTTCTACCTCCGCATTCTTCTCTTTACGCGACTTTGCCTCCACGCCTCCCTCTCTTCGGTTCGAGCTTGACGACAACACAACGATGGCAGCACGACGGTGGCAAAGCAGCGGCGGAGTGCAGCGGTGACGACTGCACGCGGTCCCCATCTTTCTTCCTGATCTCCCTTCTTCCTCGGATCTCTTTCTCTCTTCCTCTGCTCTCTCCTCTCTTGTCGTTAGTGTGGGTGTGAAGAAGAAGAAGAAAGAAAAAAGAAAAGGGGAATGGCAGCTAGTTTAGGAAAATTAAGGGTTAGGATTGTGTTTTTGGGGATTTAGGGTTTCGATTTGGGAATTAGAGTTTAGGTAGAGTATTAATTAAAAATCTAATTTAATCCCTTAAAATTTATTTGAAAATATTATTTAATTATCAAGTTGCTAATTGACTTTTAACCAAGTATTTTAATTTAAAATTAGAGATAATGTAATTAATTTTCTTTGCTTATAAAAATTAAAGTATTAAATTCTAACATCTCAATTATTTAAACTAAGTCATATAAAATTCTTATTCTTTTATAACTACTAAACTTTGTCATTTAAATATAGAAAATTATTCAATAATTGAAAATTAAGTAAAATTTCTATTTTAATAATTAGAACTTAATTTAATTACTTTTAATAAAAGTAGTTTATGAAAATAAAATCTTTAATGAATAAATAAATTGAAATTAGCTCATAATAATATTTTTCAAAATTTATGGGTCTTACAATAATTTTGGGTTTAAAATGTATTTTCACAAAATGTGATTAATATGTTCATTTTATAACTTAAAATTAGAAATAATTATTTGAGCTCATTGATATATTGATGAATAAAAATTTTATGTTCTGAAAATAATCTTTACAGTAATATATTTGAATTCTAAATTGTTATTCTATCTCGAATATTTTATAAAATTGTTATATTACTCGTATACATTTTACCCTAACTCTAAATTTTCAAATAAACCCTAATTTTACAATCCCTAAGCCTAACATAATGTAAACATACACACATACAGAAGTAGAAAAGGAGAGAAGGGAAAATAGAGAGGGGGAAACGAGAGAAGAGGGAGAGCTCGAGGGGGGATCAGAGAATGGGAAGGAGAGGAGAGGGGAAGGGAGAGGCGCTACCGGTGGTGACCACAGCCACCGTCTCTACTGACCTTGAGGGGAAAACGAGAGTGAGAGAGAGACACGCACAGAACGCGCAATGCGAGAAAGAGAAGGAGCTCGTCTTTGTTGCCGCCTTCGTCGCGCCTTGCCGCTGCTGCCGTTGATGGAAGCTGCCGCTGTCACTGGAAGGAACCAAACAGGGAGAGGATATCACTATTGATGCTGCCGCAGAGAGGAAAGAAGGGACGCGTGTGAGAAAGTGATGCAACAGTGGAGGAGCCGTTCCTCTGCCGCCGCCACCGAAATTCCTGGTTGCCGCCGTTGTTCATGGTGAGTTGGTTGTGCCCTAGCTACCAAAACCACCATTTCTGAACTCTTATTGCTCTGTAACAATCCTATAGCTTAGGCAAGTCAATTTTTCATTGTGAATCCTTTTTTCAAATTGTGTTCTGTGTAGCTTGTAGGAACATGTGGTTTCATATGAGGCTAGATTATAAGTTTCAGGTTCAAGTCTCATCTTGATTGTGTCATGTAAGTTTTTCAATTTCAATACTATTATTAATTTATAATTAAAAGAGTATCTATTTCAATGAAATGTCTACATGCGAGGAGGCATAGGTAACTCAGTGAGTTTTTTTTTTATGAAAATACTACCTTATAGGTTTTTCATTAGTCTACTAGTTATGACTTATTTCCACTACTAATCTTCATCTATCATTCTGCATCCAGATGTTAGGATGTAATAGCAGAGGTCATTCATTTACACTTGCTTTATTAGGAATAGCTGCTGATGAACTTCATCTTTGTGGTGATCCAGCTTCTGTTCCCTTTATTCAAGAAATATTGAAAGTTACTGGTGATGATGTTGAGGTATCAGAAAAACATCACCTAGAACAACCAAGCAATCATTTCCTTTTCTTCTTTTATTTTGGTGGTGGTGGCAATAAGCAATGAGGGCCAAGCCAGTAGATTGGTTATAGTTATTGCTATTTTCATTCCTGTGGATTTTTCATTTTGGTAATTACTGTTTGATAGAATTTTCTCCTTTACGTGTGCTACAGGTTCACTATTATGAGAGGTTATCACCTTTAGTGCCGTCGAAGGTCCCTTTTGGATCTTATTCTAATATAAGAATGGTGATTGCATTTAAACCTTTTCACACTGAGACATTTACAAATTAAAGGTAAGATCTTACAATTTTTATATCATAATATTTTTTTGTGAATTTACTTGCATAATTCATTCGCTTGTCTTATATACACAATGGACTAACTAGTAGAAGTTGGCATTCATATTGTTCAGAAGAAAATTGAGAATCAAGGAAAGCATCTTTATTCAGTAGTATATGGCTCGCTGCCACCAAAAACTCAAACAAGGTAGATGTGGATTCTTACCTAAGTTTTAATTTCCCTGTTGACTTTCACTTTTTTCATGGAAATCTGATATTTGAATTTCAAATTTTACTCTTTCCATACAAAAATTTATGCTATTTGTTTCCTTATTTAGAAAACTTCACGTGTGTCAATAATTGACAATAAATATCATGCTAGCCAAAATCAGTTGTGCTCCAGTCTTATTTTTATAATAGATTGTATTTGGATTCCAATCCTTAAGAATTTTTTGAATTGAAATTTTAATTAGGACTTCATGCAAGCATGTTCAATGATGCAACAAGCGAGTTTGATATTCTAGTGGCTAGTGATGCCATCAAAATGGGTCTTAATTTAAACATATCTAGGATCATATTTTCAACCTTGAAGAAGTTTGATAGTTTTGAATTTCGGGACTTGATTGTACTTGAAATAAAATAGATTGCAGGTAACACAAGATTCAACTAAATAGATAGACACCTTTCTGAAAAAAAGAAAAAAATAAAGTCAAGAATTGTGCTTTATGTTATGTTATTAGAAATTAATCAAATTATATTTTTATATTCTATTCAAATTTGAAGACTTTGATTTTAAATCTTATTTTATTTCAGGGTTTTTGAATGCATATTATTGCAGGGAGAGCTGGTAGATATGGGTCAAATTTTCCTGTTGGAGAAGTAACATGCATAGATGCAGGGGATCTACTCTTGCTTCATTCATCTTTAAACTCCCCATCACCCACTTTAAAGGTAACTTGAATTCGATCACCCTATATGTATGTGTTCCTAGACCAAAAAAGTTGATGAAGAAGAAAAAATGAACAAGAAGGCTCACTTTAAGTATGAATCAGTTTATGTCAAGCCTTTTGTTGATAACTTGATATGAATAAATTTCTTTATTTCAGGACTTCTATTTTGATATTTATGTTTAACGCTTAATTTGATGTAGTGTGTTGGATTACTTCCTACTCCCTACTTTTTCTATTTTTTGTTTTGTTTACAAGAAATTATGTTGAAGAAAAAAACAAACTTAATTAAGGTCACAAATTTTGAAGAGCAAATGTTAGAGAGTAAAAGTCATGAACTTGTGGACATAACGATGATAAACCTACTTGATACTTAGCTATTTTAATTCTCTTTTGTTATTGTATTTTTTGCAAAATTAGATGATATAGTTCGAGGTTGTTATGACCTAGGCTAGTATTATGGTATTTTGAAAAATGATGACGACAATTAGAAGTAGTTATGACTTAGACTAGTATTATGGTATTTTGCAATGATGATATAATGTGATTGTAGATCTTACATAACACTTTATAAATCAAATTTGATGGAAAATGTTCAATTAGTTTCTTCTAGTAATTTGATTCAAATAGTTAAGGTTATTTATTAACACTATATTAAAAAGATAGTTGGAACTAATTTTAATGTAACATGAGAAAACTATTCTAAAGAAAGAATTATATAATTATAAAAAATCATTGTCAAAAATTACAAAAGGCAATGGTGTTAAAATTGTTGCCAAAGGCAGTACAAAATTGCAATGGTATTAAAACCGTTACAAAAAAACACCGAAGGCGACGCTTTTAAGCCGTTGCCTTTGTGAATAACAAAACTACAACAGCTTAAAACCGTTGCCTATCCAGTTATGGTTTTAAACCGTTATGTCATGGAACAGAACGGTTCTAAATCGTTGTCTATCCAATAACAGTTCTGAACCGTTCTTTAAAAATGGTTGTTAAAACTATTGTCTATGCCAGTAACTATAGCAAAGGTTTTTTTGGTTGTCATTGCCTATGAGCATTGGCAACGGCTGCATATACCACAGGTAGAAAACCGTTGCCTAAAGTTTTTGGAACGGTTTTCTGATCTATGGCAACGGTTTTTGACCGTTGCAAAAATTCTTATTTGTTGTAGTGAACTAAGGTTGAGGACATAGACAAAACAACGAAAGGTAAATTTTCGGTCTCTTTGAATATGTTGTGGTTTTTTAGACTCTTTGAATATATTACTGTAATTTTATTAGTCTCTTTGTATAGAGACAACGGTGAGGAGAATACAAAGACCTACACAGTGCTTGAAGATTCATACAAGATAGTTGAAAGATAGAGAAGAAATTACTCTAGATGATGAAAGGGAGACAATTGGTCCAACTGATGAAGCTATAACCAACTTGAGCAAATTTTTAGGCACAGTGGCAAGGAATTTAGATTTTTGTTAATTTACACAAATTGAAAGGGGATTAAAGATAAAGAGGCTATTTGGGAATATGTTCTAGTGAGAATATTAGTCTTATTACTTTTCATTTCTTAAGAAAACATACATATTTTATTCTTACTAGCTAATAATATTTGTGTTTTGTAGACTAAACTCATTTTTTTCCATACAAATGTATGAGCAAGATGCTGAAAAGTCGTCCTAAAAGCATACCTGAGATTCATTTTCGAAAGTTGATTGCTTATTGGAGAAATGAAAATGTTAAAGTAAGCTATGTGAAACCTAGTTTAATTGTGCATACAATTATATTATATACATTAATGAGCGAAATATGATGACTTTTTGATAATATTTGTCTCTCGCTATTTAGAAAATATCTATGCAGAATGAAAAAGATAGTGCACAACAGAAATTTAGGCATCGAAAGGGACCAATAAATTTTGTAAGAATACGTGCAAGATTGGTACATTTTTTTACAAATTATTGTGCATTTGTATGTGTGTGGTGTGTCTATGAGTATCAAGTATGTGTTTTTTTAGAAATAACATCATTTTAACTCTCTTTTGCTAAATGCTATTTGAACTGAACTTACAAGCTGCTTCTAAGAAAAGTAATGAACCACCTACTCAAGCAGAAATGTTTGTTGAAACTCACCAAAATACAAAGGACAAATCATTGGATGAAGACACTTTAAATGTAATTGTAAATATTGGGAGTTAATTTGGTCAAAATAGGATATGAGTTTTTTGTGTCTTGGCCATTTGCTAATCAATTGTTATAATTTTGACGCTTGTAGATGAGTTAAAGACTCTTGATGTTGTTCTTAATTTGTATTTTCTTTAATGTTGTCAAATGATATATGTTTTTAGTCCAATTGTGTAGTTAGTCTTCTTTTTTTAATTATTCTTATTTTTCTTCAAATTAACATAGGCACATCTATAAGCTAAGAATGAAAAGTCTAAAGAATCAACAGTTAGAGCTTTCCAATCCATATTTGGGAAAGAAAAGACAGGGCAAGTGTAATGTTATGGAAGAGTTACCAAGTAACTTTGTTGAAGAAAATTGAAGAAATTGCTACCCTTAAGCAGTAATATGTAAATGAAAAAGCAATCTTAGAGAGTAAGGTTGATGTGATGCAACAAGAAGTAGATGAACTAAAATCTCTTGTTAAGATGCTGTTACAACAAAAAAGCTCAGGAGTGGACCTTGAGATGTTAGTTGCTCAACTAGGAAGCACTTTAGGTAATCCAAACAATGATGCTAATAAGAAGGTATCATTTGTTGTTAAAATTTTTTATAACTTATCATATCTTAAATAATGGTTAATTTATATTAATGTTGATTCTATTATTTTGTGTATCCAAATAGAGAAATGTTATATATATGTTTGTCCTCTTCTCTCTCTCTTAAACATTTTCTTAGTAAGCATTATTAGTACTAGAAAGGTGTAGTTTTATATTATAGTTACTCTTTTTTTGTTTTGTTTATAGAAAAAATCATGTTTTTGGAGAAAACGAACTTAATTAATGTCACAAAATTTGAAGATCAAATGTTAGATAGTAAAAGTCATGAAGTTGTGGACATGATTATAAACCTACTTGCTACTTAATTACTTCAACTTTCTTTTGTTATTGAATATTTTGCAAAGATGATATAGTTAGATGTTGTTATGACTTAGATTTGTATTATGGTATTTTAAACAATGATGATGATATAATTAGAAGTGGTTATGACTTAGACTAATACTATGGTATTTTGCAATGATGATATAATATAATTGTGGATCTTACAGAATACTTTGTAAATCAAATTTGATGGTAAATGTTCAATTAGTTTTCTTTAGTAATTTGATTTAAATAGTTATGGTTATTTATTGACACTAAATTAAAAAATTAGTTAGAATACTAATTTCAATGCAACATGAGAAAACTATTATAAATAAAGAAATATATATCTACAAAAAACTATTATCAAAAGTCACAAAAAGCAATGGTGTTAAAACTGTTGTCAAAGACAGCTACAAAATAACAATGATATTAAAACCATTGCAAAAAGCAACACAAAAGGAAACGGTTCGTAAACCATTCTTAAAGACATCAACAAAAGGCAACGGTTTTCAAACCATTGTCCAAATTAGTAACAAAGCTACAACGGCATAAAATCGTTGCCTATCCAATTACGGTTCTAAACCGTTTCTTAAAAATTATTGTGAAAACCATTGTGTATGTTAGTAACAACGGCAACGATTTTCTTTGTTGCCATTGCCTTAAGTAAAAAACCATTGCCTATTAGCATTGGTAACGACCTCATATACAACAGGTCAAAAACTGTTGCCAAAGTGTTGCCTAAAATTTTAGGAACGATTTTTTTATCTATGGCAACGATTTTCAACCGTTGCGAAAACCCTTATTTGTTGTAGTTGCCTTCGCTTGTAGGAGGTTAAATCCCTCCCGAGATACTATTGGAGAGCCAGAACAAAACTTCAACTTAGTTGTCTTAGCAATGGCAACCAACTTGAGAAGAACAAGATTGAGGAACAGAAGGATTTTTGAGGTGGCCTCCAAAAAAGGAGTACAACTACTGTGGAGAATATGCTCATCCATTAACTCAGTGATTGGAAATTCCCGAGAAGCTATATCACTAAGATTTTGTGTTCTTCCTCTTCCAAGAAGTAAAGTTTTGCTCTTTTCTGACTGATGGGAAGGAGGATGAGGAGTCTATGGCACAAAGCTGTTTCTTGGACAACTTGAAGTAGTTATGGAACCAGAAGTCGGGGACCCTTTCACCACATCTTTCTTTTTAATTTTTTGAACCTGATAGAAAACACAAAACTTGGAAGTTATTTTAGCTAAAAAAACTTGACTATTAATACTTTGATCATATAATAAAATTTTAATAAATATAAGAAAATAATAATGACCAAGTTCACTCTAATGTAACTTAAAGATTTGGTGACTAGCATCTTGGAAGAAAGCGATTGGGAGCCTTTCCCTAATACTACTTAAGAATGTCTACAAAGGCCTGATCTTATCTATCTAGACTATAATACTAATACCTAGGAGTACCACTCTATTGGTACCAATACATAGGGACCTTAAAATCTCCCTCAAATGTTTCAAAAAAGGGGTGAAACGTAGGTCACACAAAAACTTTGAAGTAAAAAATCTTAATGTCATGGAAGGAATCTTTAAAAAGTTGAAAATCTTCCAGTTTTGTGAAACCCTAAAGGAAAGTCATGTTTGCCATCATCATTAAATGGTTGTGTCAAGTGAAAAATATGGTAAAATATAAGGAAAAAAAAAGAGGAGTAATGTCTAAACACAATACCTAGAGAGAATTTGAAAAGCTTGAAAAAATGCCCAAAAATTTAGATGAAACTGTGAAGGGGAAACACTACAATTTATAAGAACTTGACTCTTAAAGTTGGTAAATGATAATCTAGTCCCTATGTGGGTAAAAATGCAATCATATATATAAATATAGTGGCATGTGGTGAATCTGGATTGTAAACACAAACTCAATCCCTAGAGGCTAGAGCTACTATCCTATAATTCTCTTCATCCTTTAACCTCAGGGACAGTGAGTGTGCCTCACGAATACCCATAAACTCATAATTTACAACCGAATTTGCGCTCTAAAATAATCAAATTAAGGTACTCTACACCTACAAGGACCTCAAAGGGCAATTCGTACACTCCTTTCTTCACCATAGAGAATCAGATACACTACAAAATGTAAAAGTAGCATTCTAAGCTAATAAATTCGGAAAAAATACTAACTACTCATAAGCATCTACTACCAAGGAATGGAAAGCTCTCTCCTAAAAGAGAGCACCCAAAGAACCCCAAAACTTAAAAGCATATCATAACAACTCATAGGATTCCAGGGTCGGCCACTAGCAGGAGATTCCTTGGAAAGGGCAATGCTTAACCATATTTACAGGTGATAAAATGACACCAACACTTCTATGAAACTAAATAATTCTTAAATACAAATAAAAAACAACAAAATATACAAACAATATCATCTAATAGTAGCAGTAAATTCTAAGAAAAATTTCAAGTATTTGTAATAGAAAAAAAACAAAATCATAATAAAAAGTTACAAATATAATCACTGAGAAAAAACAAAAATAGCATTCGAAGGAATCATAGAGAAGAACTAACCTGGTGAAGAATGCGTGAAAAATGACATGAAGGTGGTGGAATTGTAACAAAAACTCAAAGAATAACTCAAAAGAAAGGCAACTCTTCGCGAAAATGAACGGAGGAAGAAAAAAGGAAGACAAAGAAAGAATACATAGAGAAAGTGAGAAGTGCAAACTATTATCCAGATAAAAAAAAAAATTATTGCCTCATTTAAATGATGAACACGATTCCCTAAGCTATGAAATGAAGCGGGAACAGTTGAAAAGACGTTCTAGATCCCCAGTAATAACATCAATTTTGCGACCTATATTTTCAAACCATCACCACACTGACTATCGAAAAACGGATTGTAATCGTTCAATAACTGCCTCCCTTAACCATTCCAATAAGTCTGGTTACACTCATTTACACATGAATTTCTACCAAAAATCCAAGATCAAAGTGTGACCCCGACTTTGGATACTTGAGTATTGAACTATTGCTCGATGCTCGAGTATAGGCAATATTCCTAGATAGGTCAAATGATTGGGAGGTCCAAATATGACTAGGGTGCTCCACGAATGGCTCTGGCCAAAACTAGTTCGACACTGATCTTAATCTGATTTGGCCCATGATAGGATAGAATCTAGCTGGTTGGGAACTAAGTCTTTTGACCCATAATACAACTCGGCTTAGAGAACAAACTAAGACTTGCCTATTCTCGCAAATCCCACGCATGCAAGACATAACCACCTACCATGCAAAACTGCCCAAATGGTGGGAGGTTATCACTGACTGTCGTAGCACGTGGTCCTACCCCTAAACCAGCCAATTGTGTTAGATACTTTATAAATTCTATTACGCGCCGTGTAAATTTTATCCAATTCTAATAACACTCTACTAAAATACATGCTTACTTTGACATTAGAATTCCTTGTAGGCATTTTTAACTACCGTCGAAATACACACAGTGGAGCATTTTAGAACTATGGGTGTGGGTGTGGGTATGGGTAGGGTGGGTGACTGGCTTCAGAACTATGGTTCCTTTTTTTTTAATAAAAATATCAAACAATGTCATTTGGGTTGAGATTAAGAGAATCAAATTCCAAACCAGTCCGAATTTCTCAAACCCATTAGTTTATTGGTTTTAGTAAAATCTGACTGAATCAAATCAGTACTCACGAATTTTGTTTCTTGTTCGGTCTAGTACCCAACTCAAACCAATCCAAAAATTAAGTCGTCACTTTTTTTATCCGACTGCTTGAAGCAGTCAATTTTTTCAATTATGGTTAATACACATTTTTAATAGGAGCTGTTTCTATATAATGAATCTAGAAAAATATATAACTCGTTCGATGCAAAGTTGAATTTATTTTTACTTAAGTTGAACGAGATATATGTCGGCTTTCAAAAAATGAACGGACCAGGAGGTAAAAGAAAATTCATCGCCAATGAAATCCATAAACATTGTTGGTCGAGATATACTTTCGAAAGAATAAACTAATTCGAAATGTTGGAGAGATGTTAAGAAGAGAGCAGAAATCGAAGACACATGTACCAGTGTTAAATGAAAGTTATATGACGTGTACTTGATTTTGATACCTTGGTGAATCGGGAAGATAATTCGAATAGAGGATCGAATGGCGCTTTCAAAAAGGGAAATCGAGCGGTTACATGAAGAAGGAAGTTGAAGGCTTTTCTCTGAGTTGGGAATTTATTGGTAACGTTCATTAGCAAAAGAGCGGGAACAGTTACCTAAGAATCCGCATACAAGGCAGCATCGTGTAATTAAGGATCGGTTACAAACTTGGATTATAAATATTAATAAGTTCTAGAAAATAAAAGTTTGGAACTTTTCTTCAGAAATACACTCAAGCATACTCACATCCCCAGCGAATTTCTGAGTCTGCATTCGAATTCGATTTCTGTAGGGTTCCTTCCATTGTCTTTAAATTTTCATTTACACTTTCTATAAAACTTTACTTTTCCTATCCAATTTATCTTTCAAGCAATGTTTAATTTCTTTGTCCAATTTACATTTCAGCATCTTTAATTTCTATCTCAAAAGTCCTTTAGTTCAGTCGAAGGCATTTAACTGCTTTGTTTAAAATTCAGTGTGAACCATTTCGATTTCAGTCAATTTACTTTTCGAATCTTTTCTTTTACACTTCTTTTATCCTCTTGACATTTTTTCAAACTGATTTCCCGTTTTAATACTCGTCTAATTTGAGAATCTTTGATGCACTTATAGAACTGGTATCTGCAAAAGAGAAGTAGGTTTTGCTCCCAGACCTTTAGAATTGAACCACCATCGATTTGCTAAAAATCGACAAAATAATTTGGCACGCCTAATGGGACAGTTTTAAAGTCAAGTGTGTCAAAAGATTAATATTTTGGTGTCATTTGGTGTATGCAATTGAGAAGTGAAAAGATTATTCACATGGCTGATGAGTTATCAAATGTGAATGGTGGTTTGTCCACCAATGACAGCATACCGGTAACTGTGCAAACTTCGGACGTTACTTCGTGTTCGGAAGGTTTGGGTGTAATTGAAAGTATAGTGGTTACTAGTGTTCAAACTGGACATATTGAACGTAATATTCGTCCACGTGGTACTTTACCACCAGTCCAGCCTCCAATAACTACTAGTTGGCCTCCTTATGGTCTTCCTCCCGGTTATACTCCACCGGTGAGTGGTTTTGCTCCTCCTGTTCATTTTCGGAGTGTAAATAGAGTAAATAATTCTCAAAACCCACAACAGTATTCTAAGTTTTCTCGTGATTATAATGTGGGCTCTACATCGAATGCCTCTAATTCCATGGCGGTATTTCGACAACATGTAGAGGAAAGTCATCATGATTTAGTCAACTTATTGACTCAATAAATGACCACAATTCTAAATCCCATGATGGCTGATCATGAATCAAAATTTGAATGCCTTGCCAGACAAGGCGAACAGATTGCTCGAATCGTTGATTATGATGAAGGAGAAAGGCATGAGACCAGAGGGAATAATAAAGGGTTTGAAGATATATTTCAAAATGAAAACAACATTTTAAATAGAGAGAATCCTCAGATAATTCCCCGTGGCCAGAATGCAGATGATGTTCTAGCCAGATTACGTGCTAATCATGGTGGTGAACGTTATCAAGTCACAAGAATTGTGGAAGAAGTGCTCAATCGAGTTGGTTTGAATGTTGGTTTTATGAACCGACCCCATTTTGTGTCTGCTTTTTCTCAAGTTGTTCAAATGGCTGAAGTGCCAAGAGGAGTGAAGAATCTAAAAATAATCACAAAATTTGCGGGGAAAGTCGAAGAGTCAACCACTGAACATATTGCTCGATATTTGGTCGAGATTGGGAATCTAACCAATGATGAGAATTTGAAAATGAAGTTTTTTCCTTCTTCGTTAACGAAGAATACGTTTACTTGGTTTTCGAATCTTAGACCAAATTCGATAACGACATGGAATCAGTTGGAAATTGCTTTTCACGCTCAATTTTATCGAGGGGAAATGAATGTGGCAGTTACTAACCTAGTTGCTTTGAAACGTGAGGATGGTGAAACCATTGATGACTATATGATACGTTTTAAGAATACTAGAAGTAGATGCTATGTGTCATTACTTGAGAGTGAAGTTGTGAAAATAGCAGTTATGGGATTAGGATTTTATATGCGTCGAAAATTACTTAATGTGCATATTCCTGATTTAGCCCATTTGGCTGAAAGGGTTCATCAAGTCGAGCTTATGAAAAAAGAAAAGGAGAAATATAGGAAGGAACAAAAGTTAAAGAGTAAACCTTTTACTCGAAAGGAGAAGGTTGCTTATGTAACCATAGAGTCCTCCGAGGAGGAGTTTAATCTTGAGGCAGAGGTCGATTTGGCCGAACTTAAGAAGGGTCCTCCATATATTTGTTCCTTACTCAAAAAGCTTCCTAGTAATGAAAAGTCGAATGATTCAAAACTAAAGAGTGGGAAAAATATAGTTTTGATATTTCAAAATTTGATCAGATTTTCGATGTGTTACTTAAAGATAAACAATTAATTCTGCCTGAGGGTAGAACTTTACTTTCGGTGAAAGATTTAAAAGGAAAACCTTATTGTAAATTTCACCAAGCAACCAGTCATTCGACTAATAGTTGTGTTCATTTCAGGGACCTAATTCAGGAATCCATCATGGAAGGACGTTTGAAATTTGATGATGGAAAAAAGGAAATGAAAGTTGATGTTGATCCTTTCGACACGGAAGCTGGTTTTGTTGAACCATACTTTGGAGTAAATATGGTCGGAATGTCATATGATTTTGATGTGGCTCTAGATGATTTCGAGTCACAGGTTCGATCAGTATATCCTCGAGTAGGAGATGCTTTGCTGGATTTCTTGGTGCAGCAAAAGATCAAAGATCGTGATGTATCTTTGTGTCCACGGTGTAATGCTATATTCAATGCTGAAGTTGCAGCAATTTTCGAAAAAGAAAGGATGAAGAAGGAGTTAGTTCATAGAGAGGAGCAAGCTCGTCAGAGGCAACCAATTTGGCGTATAGAGGGGCAAAGTTCTAAGGCCCCTCAGCAAAATGTGGTTGCAGCGTTGAGCCGTTCTCAGGCTATAGGTGTCCAGTGGATTCGAAATTGTCAAGAATTCTAGAATCGAGATGCTCATTATTGACGAAATCCACAATGGGGACATCGAGGACCTCCTCGAAATTAGTATCCATATCAACATGGTCGGGCCAGAGAATACCCAAGGGGTAGAGGAAGAAGGAATCTAAATCAGAATAGGAAGCCTCAGTCAGACAAAGGCAAGGGGGCAACACCTTCGGTGGATTCCCGAATAGTCTTTCCTCCTGATGGAGAGACATGTCCAAAGGGAATTTTGTCTCCTGCAAAGTTGGAGAAAGGTAAGGCAATAGCTCATTCTCCAGGAACTGATAAAGGCAAAGAGACTAATTTGGATGAAGAATACTTTGAGGAAGGAGATGATGAGATGATTGGAACTATTTTGATTATTCCAATTGAGTATTTGGGCGAGTATGAAGGCGATCCTGAAGAAGATTATGACATGGATGCTGAAGAAGCCTTTTCTTTTATCCGATATGAGGAAAAACCAGGGTATTTTCTGAGGCCCACTGAAAAGCAAAAGTCTCATCTCCGCCCACTGAAAAGCAAAAGTCTCATCTCCACCCACTTCACATTACTACTACTTTGAGTGGGATTAAAGTGAATAAAGTTTTGATTGATGGTGGAGCAGCATGATGCGTGAGCATCTTCTCTATTTTTTCCTTGTGAATTTGCACTTGAATTGCTAAGTTTAATCAAAATTTAATACATTTTAGCCACTATGAATGCTACTTTGAGTTCTGTGCAATTCTGTTTATTTTAGGTAGTATTTTGGACAAATTTCACGGAGTTTGAGTCAAGGCTAGAGAATGGAAAGAGTGAAGAATGTTTGCTGCTTCACCCACGCTGAACTTGGGATTTTCTAAGTTCAGCGTGGACATCAACACCTCCCAGGAGAATTGCGCATGACCTCCACACTGAACTTGACAATGGTCAAGTTCAGCACCAGCTTGAAGAAGTTCCAAGGGAGCATCTCTGCCTCCTCCACGCTGAAGTTGGCTCCTTCCAAGTTCAGCGCCAGCATCAGCGCTATTGGTTGAATTTTCGCACGCACTACACGCAAAACTTGGGAAAATCCAAGTTCAGCGTGGACTCAAAGAATGCCAAAGGAAGCACACTGCCCCATCCATGCTGAACTTGAGAATTTCCAAGTTTAAACTTGGACCTGAATGAATCACATGGTCCCCATGCTCTGCTTGAAGGCTTGCGAAGATCATTATTTATTTTGATTAAACTTTAATTCTTTTATAAATAGGAAAATATATTATTTAATTTTTAGAAAATATATTTTACATTAATTAGGATTAGATATAAAAGGGAAAAGAATCAGCCCTTCGGGCTCTTCTCTTCTCTTCTACCTCATTCTGCAATTTACAGTTTTACGAATCCTAGTTCTCTCTCTGAACCATGAGCAACTAAACCTCCACTGTTAAGGTTAGGAGCTCTGTCTATTGTATGGATTGATACTATTATTTTTCTATTTTAATTCATGTACTGATTTATATTTGAAGAATTGTTTTCGTTCTTTATCTTATGAATTTGGGTGGAACGGAAGTATGACCTTGATTCTAATTGAGTTCTTGTATAACTTGGAAAAGCTCTTTACTTGAACAACAGCTTGAAAATAATTTCTCCTAAATTTCTAATTATCTAGACTTAACGGGATACATGACATATAATCCTCTTATATTTGGGTAATTAGGATTTCTGTGGCATATAAACTAGAATTGAACTTCGCCCTCTAATTGGAATTAAGTGACCAAGGAATTGGCAGTTGATGAGAGTTAGAGGAGACTAAAAAGGTCTAAGGAATTAGGGTTTAGTCACATATAGTTTTTCATGAATTAAATCTTGCATGATTAAAATAGTTAGCAAGAAAAGTCAATCCGAAAAATAGATATCTCTAAAGCATTAACTGTTTCTCGATATATTCTTCACAACTCCATTACTGCTTGCTTTCTGATATTCTGAATTTACTGTTAATGCTTTTGAACCTTCAACATCATTTTCTATTTGTCTGACTAAGCCAATCACTTAACTATTGTTGCTTGATCCATCAATCCTCATGGGATCAACCCTCACTCACCTGAGGTATTACTTGGAACGACCCAGTGCACTTGCCAGTTAGTTTGTGGATTCAAAATTCTGCATCACAGCGATTAGTCTATTGCCAGAAAGGATATTGATGAAGGTTGATAAGCATCCTGATGACTTGGTTCCTACCAATATTGCTGTAACAGACTTTAGTGGCTCTTCTACTCCTACAAAAGGTCTGGTTACTTTGGGGTGAAAGTGGGGTCATCTAAGCGAAACACCATGTTTGTGGTAGTACCATCGAAAGCAAGTTACAATGCTTTACTGGGTCGAGACTGGATTCACGGAGTTAAGGCTATACCATCTACTGTGCATCAAAGTGTCCTCTTTTGGACAGAGGATGGCAAGCCTAAAGTTGTTAAGACAGATTCAAATCTATATGTCGAACAGATGCATGTTGATTTCATGGTGTATAGCTCAAAACTGAAGCCTTTAAATGTTGACAGGGCGTTGAATTCTTATAACTGCGAAGGCTGCTACTTGTCTTCAGAAGGTTTAACAGTAAACTTGCGCTATTCACATCTAAACGTGATACCAACTGGTTGGGATTGTTCATCTTGAATGGATTCGAAATGATATTCGATGGGGCATGCTCAAGACGTCTCGAATTACCTGGTAATTTTAAATAATTATATAAGTAATTTTCCTTCAATAGAGAATAAAATTGATTCGTCTGATGAAGTTGAATTAGTTAGGAATGTGTTGTCTACTTGTAGTAGTTACAATTCGATGTCTTCAATCGAATTTAGTCATGGTTTAAAGTTTTCTTCATTATGTAATATGAATGATATTGTTAGTCGAACTGCCAATTTAATAGCAGAAGTTCATTGTGCTGAAAATAAAGCTAATGTTAATCCAGAAAGTGATCAAGTTCGTTCTGTTTATAATGAATCTGTTGATTTCTCTTTTGATTGCATCTATGATTTAGAACTTTTGAGTTTGAAAAATATTCAGTAAAAGAGAATCATTTCATGGGGTTTGAATCCCAAGATTCTTTAGAAGAAATTAATCTAGAATCTTTGGATGATGTTCGAATTACTTATATCTGCAAGAATCTTGCGGATCCTTTACGAACTGAACTTTTCCATCTTTTACATGAATTTAAAGATTGTTTTGCTTGGGATTATCATGAGATGCCTGGTCTCGATCGTTCTCTCATAGAGCATCGATTAGCATTGAAACCAAATGCTCGACCTATGAAGCAAACTTCTCGACGTTTTGCTCCAGAAATGAATTTAAAGATTAAAGAAAAAATTGAACGGTTGATTAAAGCTAAATTTATTCAAACCGCACGATGTTGAATGGGTTTCGAACATTGTTCCTGTGATGAAGAAAAATGGAAAATTAAGGGTGTGCATTGATTTTAGAGATTTGAATAATGCTACCCCAAAGGATGAGTATTTTATGCCAATCGCAGATATGTTGATCGATTCTACAGTGGGAATTGAAATTTTAAGTTTTATGGAAGCTTATTCAGGATATAACCAAATCTTCATTGCAGAAAATGATGTGTCCAAAACTGCTTTCCGTTGTCCCGGGGCATTGGGCACTTATGAGTGGGAAGTTATGCCTTTCGGTTTGAAAAATGCTGGTGTAACTTACCAGCGAGCAATGAATGCTATATTCCATGAGTATATCAGGAGACTTATGGAAGTGTATGTGGATGATGTTATGGTCAAATAGATTTCGTTGAATCAACACATTGATCACTTAAGAAAAGCGTTTGCCACTATGAGGAAGAAAGGATTAAAAATGAATCCTTTGTAATGTGCCTTTGGTGTATCAGCTAGGAATTTCCTAGGCTTTGTGGTTCATAAGAAGGGGATTGCAATCGATAAGAGTAAGGCTGATGCAATATTAGCATTGTCTGCACCTAAATTGAAAAAAGAGGTGCAATCATTTTTGGGGAAAGTCAATTATCTTCGAAGGTTCATTTCGAATCTTTCTGATCGAACCAGGGTGTTTACTCCTTTAGTGAAATTAAAGAATGATTCACAGTTCGAGTGGACAGATGAGCATCAATAGGCATTCGATTCGTTAAAAGCTTATTTATCTAAGGCTCCAATTATGGCGAATGTTCATCCTCATGAGCCCTTGAAATTATATATTGCAGCATCTATAAACACAATTGGGTGTATGCTAGCCCAAGATGACGAGAATGGACATGAACGGGCAGTTTATTACCTTAGTCGAGTTTTGACTGATATTGAAATAAGGTACTCCCCGATAGAAAAATTGTGTTTGTCCCTATACTATGTTTGTATGAAATTAAAATGTTATATGGTGGCTAAATCGGTAAAAGTTGTAGCACAAGCTGATCTCGTCAAATATATGTTAAGTTTTCCAATGTTACAAGGACGTTTAGGGAAATGGATGCTCGCTTTAACAGAGTTTGATTTGCAATAAGTTCCAGCAAAAGCTGTGAAAGGTCAAGTCATTGCAAATTTTCTAGTTGATCATTCGAATAATCTGAATGACCAAGGGACAAATGTAGTCGATTATTGGAAGTTATATTTTGATGGATCGAAGCACAAAGATAGTGTAGGTGTTGGAATTCTTATTATCTCGCCAGAAGGGATTCCATCAGAATTCCTGTTCGAGCTAAAATATCCTTGCTCGAATAATATGGCAGAGTATGAAGCTTTAATTTTGGGCCTTGAAATCTTGATCGAAAAAGGGGCTTTGGAAGTCCAAATCCTAGGGGACTCTTAGTTAGTTCTGAAACAATTATCGAAAGAGTTTAAATGTAATAATGAGAAGTTGTAAAAATATTTGGCGACGGCTTGCGAGTTGTTAACCTCTTTTCGAAAAGTTTCTTTGGTTCATATCCCAAGGATCCGTAACGAGATCACTAATGAGTTAGCCCAAATTGCTTCGAGATATAGAATCGGCCTAGAAACTTTAAGGAAATTAGCTAGTATCCGGCAAATTTTAGTGCCTGCGGATGAAATGGAAGCTTTGTGTATAAGCGAATGGGAAGATAATGATTAATGATTGGAGAAAGCCTATTGCTGAATATTTAAAGAATTCCAGCATCCCAGTTGATAGAAAGGTAAAATTGCAAGCAATAAATTTTGTCCTGATGGCTGATGAGTTGTATAAGAAGGGAATTGATAGAAGTTTGTCGAGATGTCTAAGTTAAGATGATAAAGACATTGCTTTGGGTGAAGTCCATAAAGGGATATGTGGTGCTCATCAGGATGGGAAGAAGATGAAATGGGTGCTATATCGCAATCATGTATATTGGCCATCCATGATCAAAGATTGTATCGAATATGCAAAGGCGTGTCAGGAATGTCAAAAGCATGGTTCGATACAACAAATCCCAGCATATGAATTGCACTCGATTATAAAGCCATGGCCGTTTAGAGGGTGGGCTTTGGATTTAATTGGATTGATTCATCCTCCTTCATCGAAACATCATAAATTTATCCTGGTAGTAATTGATTATTTTACAAAGTAGGTCGAAGCAGTTCCTTTAATAGAAGTTGGAAAACATAAAATAATAGATTTTATTGAGGAACATATAATTCATCGATTTGGAATCTCTCAAACATTGAGCACTGATCAAGGGACTATGTTTACTAGTCAGCGAATCAAGAATTTTGTGGCTTTGAGAAATATCAATATGATTACTTTAACCCCCTATTATGCACAGGCTAATGGACAAGTCGAGGCAGCAAATAAAATTCTGATAAGTTTGATTAAAAAACATATCGGGAATAGACCTCGAACTTGGCATGAAACGTTAAGTCAAGTACTATGGGTTTATCAAAATTTACCAAGAGGGTCGACAGGTACATTGCCCTATAGATTAGTGTATGGCCATGATATTGTGCTACCATTGGAAATCAATCTCAACACTTTGAGAGTGTCAAAACAGAATTATTTGCCAGTCGGGGATTATTGGAATGCAATGTTTGATGAGTTGAATGAATTAGACTTAGAGCAAATATTGGCACTTGAAAACATGTTTCGACAAAAGGAAAGTGTTGCTCGAAGCTAAGTTACAATCATCAAATAAAGGAGAAATGCTTCAGTATAGGTGAGTTGGTTTTAAAAGTCATTTTGCTAAAGAAAAGAAATTGAGAATTCTTGGCAGATGGTCCCATACTTGGGAAGGCCCTTTTCAAGTGATAGGATTATATTCGGGAAATGCATATCGAATCAAAGATATCGAATCTGGAAATATGATCAATTCGATAAATGGGAAATATTTGAAGCAATATCATTGGTTGCTGAATTAAAATTAAAATGCATAAGTCCGAAAATAAAGAAAACCATTACAAGTACTGAAGTCTAAGGTGAAGAAATATAAGGTGCCATAAGTTTTGCTAAATCTGAGCGTAGCTTTACCCTTTCATTGTCCAAAACTGAAAGTGTCTCAGCATGCCTGAATTCTTCATATTGGGCCTTGTCAAGTTGTTTCTCACATTCTTCTTGTTTGGCCTCAATAGAAACGATTTCTTGTGCAAGTTGTTGTTGTTCTTGCTGGGTAGTGGCTAGAGGTGTAGCTATATCAATTTTTCTCTTCCAAATTTTGGCAAAATTTTCATTAATCTGAGCCAATTTTGCTTCAAGTCTTCTCTATTCCTTATCATAGTGAGCTTGAACGGAAATAGCCTGAGAGATTCTCAAATCGAATTCTTCATGGGAAGCTTTGATTGGCTAGAGGGTTACAGTATAGCTTTCTGACTCAGTTCTGATCTTAGCTACTTCATCCTTAATTTCTTGATGTTTTTCCTGGGTAGTTGCACTTCTATTGGCAATCTGTTTGAATTGATTGATTATGGTAGAGTGAGGTGTCAGAATCTGAATTTCAAAAGATGAACTTAAAAGATCAGATAAAAGATTTTTCAAGACTGCATCATTGGTCCATTCGATAGGTGGATGGTCCAAGAGCTTGAGAAGTGATAGAAGTTGTTCTTGAGCATTGACATTCAGCTCAAATGAAGGACCAGATGTAGAAGGTCCAATGAGTACAGGGGTAGAAATAGGTACTTTGTCTTCCTGAATAGCTTGATTTAGGATGGTGACCAGGTTAACTAGGGTGGCATTTGTAGATTTGGTAGAAACACCCAAATCTCCAGACACTTGACCAGGGAAAGTTTGAAGTTCAACTTGTGGAAGAGGATTGGAGGTTCTTTGAGGAGAAGGAAGGGTTTCCAGAACTCTAGATGGAGAGTCTGAAGTAGTAGTCTCAGCGACTCGAGAAAGAGAGTCAGAATCAGGGGCCACTTGAAATTCAACAGAGAACGCAGCCTAGTTGATTGGAGAGACATGTTCAATGATCAAAGGTTGTGTTGGAGAATGATGGGTGTGCTCCTTTGTTAAGTCAACTACCTGTGTTCCAGTCAGAATTGGAAAAGCGACTTGGAGAGGCTGAACAGACTCTGTGGCTTGGATTGATGAGTGAGATGTGGTTTGTCCTAGGTCTTGTTGTTGTTGTTGATGTGGCTGATCAGGTGCCAAAGATGAGGTGATTGATTGTGTAGTAGTAACAGGCTGAAATACAAGGTACAATAAGTTGAGATTTATTTTGACTAAATCAAAATATATGTGAAAATGATATAATATTACTGGAATGGGTCTTGTTCTTCAAACTAACTGAGAGCCCGAATCTGAATCAATTATATCCTCCGATTGTGAGGATGCAGCAAGGATGTTTCGAATAGATAGCTCACTGTCATCAGAGGAGCTTTCGCTCGATGATTGCAACTGTAACTGATGAAAGATTGAAATCAAAAGTTTGTAAGTAAATGTGATTTTCGAAAAGTTTCAGTTTAAGTACATATGTATAGGTAGAGAGTAGTTACCCTTCTGGAAGCTCTTGTGGGAGTCCTTCAACTCTTCCTTAGCGGTTGTCGTGAGGAAGCTATGGCTTCAGCCTTTCTTTTTTGGGGTTTTTTAGGAGAACCTTCAGCAGCAGAGATTGTGCGAACGCAGAACGCTTGATCTCTTCCAAGGTACGACTGTACTTGGAATAATAAGTAGTCCACCAATCAAAACAAGACTTGGTGATGAATGAGCTTCGATCATAGACAAAATGGTGAAAACCTTCTTTTTGTTGTTGATTTTTTGAAAGGTAGAGATCAAGTTCTTTCTGTGAAGCCAAAGTGATATGGCAAAATGGCCTGCTGTTTCTGAGAAGTGGAGTTAGGATAGCTTGTGAGAAACCAAGTTGTCTGGCTATGTAATGAGGGGCATACAGAGTTACTTTGAAACGTTCTTTTTTATGTTGAGGTAGTCCTGTAGGAATTACCTGTACAGCCAGCAAATTGGCCCAGTTCCTGTTAGCAAGCTCATTTTCTTCGGTATCGTTGGGGAAGAGGAGGCGTTTGAGCTAAACAGGACCACAATTTTGACGCAAAAAAGGGGTGAATTGAGGTTCTCATTGTGAAAGTCTTTGCAAGAATGAAAAAGAGAAAAAACAATCCAAAATCGGTCTTCATCTGATTGTACTTCTGGGAAATTTGGCTTGAAATTAGCCAATCAGAAGCCTTCGATGTGCTATTTGTCTGTAGCACCACCGTTAGGCTTTATCATATACTTTTCAAAAATGGCATTAAGCCAAAGTTGCAGAAGCTAGAGAGGGCCACCTGTACTGATAAGATAGTTGTTGCAAAGACAATTAACAAACTGGCCAAGTTCTTCGAAAATATGTCCTAAAAGAAGCTTGGCAAATTGAGATTGTTTCCTTCATGAAGTAGGGAAGCAAGAGGAAGGAAAAGCTTATGCATTTGAATACTCCGAGAGCAGAAGACAATTGCATTTAGCCAGTAGAACAGAAAATCCATGTGCTTATCGTCTGTAACGAGGTTACCTTCTGCACCCATATGATGAGCAATGAAGTCACTGTAAGGTCATGGGAGCAATGTTGTATTGTTGCCTGGGTTGCATGTTAGAGGTAAAGTCTGGAGGACTAATCGGGAGTCCTGTGATAGCAGCTACATCCAGAAGTGACATACCAATCATCCCACAAGGAAGGTAGAAATTATTGGTAGTCCTGTTCCAGAAAAATGTTACAGCTCCGATCATCCAAGGGAGCGTCGAAGGTGAAAAGTGAAAAAGCCTTAGAAGGTCTTGAATCCCAAGAGCTCCCCAAGCAGTGCTCCTTGATGGAGCAAGACGTTCATACCAAGCCGTGAAGTCAGTTCCACGTGGGTTGATTTTCGGGTTATTTCGAAAAGGCTTTTTATTGGTGAAAAAAGAGATATCGAGGTCTTGGCTAATCAATAAATCTTCCCCTTGAGCACTGAGGAAGAAAGGAAGTTTCTTGTTCGTCCTTTCCAAGTTCTCGATAGGACCAATGAAACAATGAATGTCTTCACTCACAGTGAAGGGAATAAGGATTTTAGGGTCATTGCTTTGAAGTTGTGGGTCGTCAATGACTTCATCATTCACTTGATTCAACACATGAAGAGCTGGAGGAGCCGGTGGTTCCACCATGGGGCCTTTTCCTTTGTCTTGTGCAGCAGCATGGGATGAAAAAGCAGCCATTGAAGAGCAAAGAAGAATGAAGATTGAAGAAAAAATTTATGCAAGAAAGGCGAATGCAAGGGAAATCGAAGGAATAAGTGTTCGAGAAAGTTGAACAAAGACGGAAGTGTCGAATTTAAAGGGGGTTTCACTGTAGCCGTTATTACAGAAGGAATTCAAAGAGAAAGGAGGTAACTTTGCGAAGAAGGCGAAGTGGTGGAGAGAGAAGGTTCAAGTCACGGGAAACGTGTCAAACGGGTTAGAATTAATGGAGAAAGTAAATGGTAATTATGGTCGGTTAAAGTTATTGAAAGTTGAATCAGGATTAAGTGTTTCATCTTTCAATGAGTGGCTTCGAAGGTAAACACATTAATCCTAGGGGCAATTTGTTGGTCGAGATATACTTTCGAAAGATTAAACTAATTCGAAATGTTGGAGAGATGTTAAGAAGGGAGCAGAAATCGAAGACACATGTACCAGTGTTAAATGGAAGTTATCTGACGTGTACTTGATTTTGATACCTTGGTGAATCAGGAAGATAATTCGAATAGAGGATCAAATGGCGCTTTCGAAATGGAAAATCGAGCAGTTACACGAAGAAGGAAGTTGAAGGCTTTTCTCTGAGTTGGAAATTTATTGGTAACGTTCATTAGCAAAAGAGCGGGAACAGTTACCTAAGAATCCGCATACAAGGCAGCATCGTGTAATTAAGGATCGGTTACAAACTTGGGTTATAAATATTAATAAGCTCTAGGAAATAAAGGTTGGAACTTTTCTTCAGAAATATACTCAAGCATACTCACATCCCCAGCAAATTTTTTGGTCTGTATTCGAGTTCGATTTCTGTAGGGTTCCTTCCATTGTCTTTAAATTTTCATTTACACTTTCTGTAAAATTTTACTTTTCCTATCCAATTTATCTTTCAAGCAATGTTTAATTTCTTTGTCCAATTTATATTTCAACATCTTTAATTTCCATGTCAAAAGTCCTTTGGTTCAGTCGAAGACATTTTACTGCTTTGTTTAAAATTCAATGCGAACCATTTCGATTTCAGTCAATTTACTTTTCGAATCTTTTCTTTTACACTTCTTTTATCTTCTTGACATTTTTTCGAACTGATTTCCCGTTTTAATACTCGTATAATTCGAGAATCTTTGATGCACTTATAGAATTGGTACCTGTAAAAAAGGAGTAAGTTTCGCTTACAAACTATTAAAATCGAACCATCATCGATTTGCTAAAAATCGACAAACAAACATAAAGAATAAAACAAAATCTATTGCCAAAGGAGTCCATAAACAAAGAGTTTTTGTTTTTCTCCAGGTGTAGAACACACACGTGAGGCCAAGTAATCACACAATGGGTCCCAGCACCAACCTTAGCTTATATCATATGGCAGATGCAAATTCAAATTTTACTTCATATCATACCATGTAATCCATACATCAAATTATAAAAACATATTTTTTTTTATATCTTCATTTTTACTTTAAAACTTCCCAAGTTAACAAACAAATGATATAACGAACAAAGCGTGTGCATACTGCATAGATTCTTCAAGTTCCGTGGGAAAGTTCTTGCACCCAATAACCATCCCTTTAAGCTATGTGAATTCCCAAAGCTAACCCTACCCTAAACCCTTACGCACCACATTTCCCCACCAAAAATAATGATCCAAAAGGGCAAAGGTGGAAACTTGTCATTTTCCAACTACATAACAGTACCATTATTGTTATATATTATAATTATTATCCTCTCTTATTATTCCTGTTGTCTTGTCAACTCTTGCACGCTCATTGTTTTGTGTAATGTGTATGACTTTCGTTTTCAAATAGAACAAGAAAGAGAAAAATCAAAATCAAATGGTTTCCAAGAACTACAACCACTTAACATGCAGTGTTGTTGTAAAGATTGGTAAAAGCAACACAATGCACAGTGTTGACTATTCAACAATAACAATCTTCTTCCTATTTTATGGGGTCGTCTTCTCCCACGTTAACCATGATGCACCAAAAAGCATATTAGAATGTTTGATAGGATAATAATAATAATAATACACCATAACAAAAATTCCCTTTGAATTCTTCTTATTCCTATTTTCTCTGTGCTTTCTGCACCAAAAGGTAGATAAAGTTTTAACAGTGGAAATTCTTGTGTTTGATAAAAAGAATCAAGAGATGTATTCAAAGAGAGAGAACATGGAAGATGACAAAGAAGAACATGGTTATTTAGAAACCGACCCAACTGGTCGATATGGCAGGGTATGTTGTATGCTTTGAACCTTCCTCTGTTTTCCTCTGTTTCTTCTTATGTCTTTTCAATTTTGGATTATTATCTATGTTGGGCTTTGAATCCTTTTTCTGTTATGTCTAAGCCATGCTCTATTTTTGATTGAGGGATAGATTTTCTCTAGGAATTGAGTTAATGTGAGAACATGTTTTTGTGATTAGTTTGGAGAAGTTCTTGGAAAAGGGGCAATGAAGACAGTGTACAAAGCAATTGATGAAGTTCTTGGGATAGAGGTAGCATGGAACCAGGTGAAGATCAACGAGGCGCTTCGAACGCCGGATGATTTGCAGCGGCTATACTCGGAGGTTCATCTTCTAAGCACCCTCAAGCACCAATCCATCATAAGATTCTATACTTCTTGGATTGATGTTGAGAACAAGGCCTTCAACTTTGTTACAGAAATGTTCACTTCAGGATCACTAAGAGAGTAACTTCCTTTTCCAACTTATGAATTAGGCAATTACTTGATCATCACATTTTTCTTTAGTATCCCTATATTGCATATTAAATTTTGAAAATTAAAAGTAATTACCTTCTATTAGTAATCAATTTGTGACCTATTTTTTCTTTTTGGATACAAGAGTCTCTATTTAAAACATGATCATGAGCTCCTAGGATTTGTTGATAACCAGTGATTATTTTCCGGCATGTACAGATACCGGAAGAAATATAAGCGAGTCAGCATACGAGCGATAAAGAATTGGGCTCGGCAAATCTTAGAGGGTCTTGTTTATCTACATGGCCACGATCCGCCAGTGATCCATAGGGACCTAAAATGTGACAACATATTTGTCAATGGCCATCTTGGACAGGTGAAAATCGGAGACCTGGGACTAGCTGCGATTCTTCGCGGCTCGCAGTCGGCACACAGTGTTATAGGTATTTTTCTTTGTTGCTGCCAATGAATGTTGCATAGTTGTTGCAAAAGGTACTTAGAAACTGCCTCAATTCTTTGTGCTAGGCACGCCAGAGTTCATGGCACCGGAATTGTACGAGGAAGAATACAATGAACTTGTTGATGTGTACTCATTTGGAATGTGTTTATTGGAAATGCTCACATCTGATTATCCATATTGTGAATGTACTAATCCAGCACAGATATACAAGAAAGTAACATCGGTAACCTCCGATCCCGATCTAATTTTAAGTTTCAACAATGTTAGGTGTACATAAAAGAATCAGTATAAAATACATATTGAAATATAAAATATATATTGAAAATAAATTAAACAACACATGTTTATACATAAATATATAATGACTGATTTGGTAAGTGATTTTTAGCGTGTTTAAGTTTAAGGATATCATTTATCAGCATAGTTAGTTAGGATTTTATTTGTTTCTTGCAGGGAAAGTTACCAATGGCATTTTTCCGAATTGAAGACAGCGAAGCACAGAGGTTCATCGGAAGATGCCTGCTACCGGCGGCGAAGAGACCATCAGCAAAAGATTTGTTGCTTGACCCTTTCTTTGTGTCTGATGATTCTTCATCATCGTTAACAAAGTTTGGAATTCAGAACTATTCACTTTTGAATAGTGAGATGGAAAAGCTGCAACTGAGCGATGCTTTGCCTAGAACTGAAATGAAAATCACAGGGAAGCTGAATCCTGATGATACCATCTTTCTCAAAGTGCAACTTTCTGATAAGGATGGTATGTAATGTAATCTCTTGGTTTATCTTAGGCGATTTTGTTTCACTTTTGGTACATGATTTTGTTGCAGGTTCCGTGAGGAATGTATATTTTCCGTTTGATATTGTGAATGATACTCCGATGGATGTTGCGACGGAGATGGTGAAAGAACTGGAGATTGGTGATTGGGAGCCTTTTGAAATTGCGAATATGATCGATGGCGAAGTATCTGCTCTGTTACCACGACGGAGGGCGAGTAATCATGATGAATACGACGACGACGGAGGATCTCATCATTATTTTCGCTCCTTCTCTTCTTGCTCCTCCTCCCAAGACTCAATGGCAAGTCTTGTTCCATTATCTGAGGCCATGCCTAATGAATATTACTGGCTCCATGGTACATCTTCTTTCACCCTTTGCTACTTCACCTTTTAAAATTGCTATTCATCCATGTACTCCTTTTAGTCTTGCTATTACAAATCTCGTAAAAAACAAAAAGAAAAGATCTTTTTTTATAATAAAAAATCTTTTTTTTTTCTAACAATTTAATTATACCCAAATAAGTTCATATTTATATAAACTATATTAACTATTGTTTGCAGATGATTTATTTGACGACACTAGTTCACAAGGAACGTATTCCAACCTGAACTATCATTCAGCAGATGAACTTGACTATGTCTATAATAATTTACCTTCTTCTACCAAGAAGGACAAAATCCCCATCATGAAGAGTACTCACAAGTGCACAAGATTTTCCCCACAAGATTTATTTCCAACTTCATCACAACTAGCACCCTATAGTAGTAGCGTCAAGGGTAAGAGGGTGATGGAGAATGGTGGTAGCAGTAGTAGATTGACAAGGAACAGGTCATTGATCGATATAAGGAGCCAAATGTTGCACAGATCATTGGTTGAGGAAGTGCACAAGAGAAGGTTGTTTAAGACTGTTGGTGCTGTTGAGAATATTGGATTTCAAGCACCTTGTGAAGTTGAGAACGACAAGAACCATTCAAGGAGTGCCAAGGGAGAAAATGTTGCCATATAAGGGAATGTACTACATCTTACATGCACCAACATAATTCAATGGTGTAAAATTATGTTAACATTTATACTGTTGGATTATTTTAGTGTGTGATGAGTGCATCTTCTTTTATTCAAAATTAAAATGTATGAAATGCATGCATAAGCTTGTGTTTTCATAGGGTATCAAATTTCTAATGAATGAAAGGAATGTTGATCTTCAATTTAAGTGGAAATTGAATTCAATGTTTGAAATAAAAATATTTAAACTAATTTAAATAGAATTTAATTTAATTTTTTTAAATTAATTCTAATTTAAATAGGTCTGATTTGAAATTTCATTCTATTGGGATTTCACTTAAAATTTAAAATGTCTAAAATATTTTTATAATCTAATTACTTCTTAATTTTTTTTATTCACTTTCTCTCAAAGCTTTCCACATTTTAACACATACTCTCTCTTCTCTCACCACCTTCATTTCCTTACCTTTTCTTTCTTTCTATTCACTTAATATAATATATAACTTTTTCTTTGAAAGATCTACTATGTAAATCTAAAAAAATATCCACACGTATAGATTTTATGTATTTAACTTATATTAATGATACTAAGCGTTTGTCAATATATCTAAACATTTCAAGCAAAATTGTATTAATCATGACACTAGCAAAAAGTGACATAATTTTGTTCCATTTTAATAACATGAATTAGTTGCTATACTTTGTCGATAATAACTAGCTTTTTTTTACTTGCTATATCACTAGACTACTAAACAAGTTGGTTCTTGACAATTCATGTTTATTTTTTGTTGTTGGTTTGTGGTTGGAATCAACCATAAACAACCATTTAATTTTTTAATTAATAATAATATTTTTTAAATTTAATATTCTAGATTAATCTAATTTTTATTTTTTTAAAAGTGAACAAATTTTAGTCGAAAAAATTTTAGTTAAAAATATATTTTTTTATTATTTCATATAATTTAATAAATAGATATATTTATTATTTAAATATAATGTTATATTAATAAAAAATAAAATTATCTATTATAAAATTTTAATTTATTTAATAAATATTTTAAATACTAAAATTTAATTTAATTCTATAATTTTATTAATTTATTCTAAACACTAAAATTTAATTTAATTCTATAGCATTAAAAATTTTCAAACAAACAGTCAAAATTTGTCAGAAAAATAGCCAAACAGGGCACCATTATACGGTGTGAGGTTCAACGTACATGTAATTAAATAAATAAATGCCTTTTATTCTTTTAAAATTTTGGATAAGTTTGGTATAAATTATCTTTTCATTTCCTTTTTTATGTAAATTTTCATTTTATTAATGACCTATGGTTAAATCATCTTTATTAAATATATTATACTCTTTATTAGTTAAATAAACCTTAATTTTCTATTCTGTTAGATTTTATATTAACCTACTAACAAGGTTAAACATTTTTTTTAATTTTCAAATGTTTTACATATAATTTTTTATAGTCTATTTCATTTTTTATTAGCAGATCCTCTGAGAGAAACAAACTAAAAATATACTCATAAAACATATTTAACAAAGAAGATCATAATAAAAAATCATAGAAAAAGAAAAATAAGAATGCTACACATCCATGTAACTATGTAATTAAGTTGACCCAACACCAAAAAAATTCAATACTATTAAATGAAACGTGAAATACACGCGTCCAACGCACACGAAATTGCTCTTGCTCAATGCTTCTTCTCCCCCACGCTTCTTCTTGTTCTCTCGCGCTTCTTCTTCTTCTTCTTCTTCTTCTTCGCATTCCTCCTTCTCCTGCTTCTCCTCCTTTTTCGCGTTCCTTCTTCTTCATGTGTTTTCTCCTTATCGTTATTCTTTTATTGTTGTTGTTGCTGTATTTTTTGTCTTTTTCTCCTTCTTTCTCTGGTGAAGAAGCAGTAGAAGGTGATGAAGAAGAGTTTTGAATAGTGCAGAATGAACCGAACACAGTACTCAGTGAACCGAACACAGTACTCATGGTGAACCGAACATAGTGCTCATGGTGAACCGAACACAATACAATTGTATAGTAGTGAGTGAACGAAACATAATCTATTATATAAAATCAAATTCAAACAGCGTTTTGCAGAATGAACCGAACACAGTACTCATGGTGAACCGAACACAGTACTCATGGTGAAACAATTGTATAGTATTGAGTGAATGAAACATAATCCATTATATAAAATCAAATTCAAATAACTCTGCCTACAATTTACATATTATCAATTCAATTCAATTCAATTCAGTACACCTCCGTCCATTTAATTCAATTCAAATTAGCAATTGCATTCCATTCAATTCGATTCAAAATTGAATAATCCAAACTTTGTCACTTTGATTCGTTTCAGAAGAGTAATCCAAATCGCTCTCCTGTTTACCAAAAAATTATGAACCCCTAAACACTGAACCCTAAACCCTAAACACTAAAACCAGAACCCTGAACACTGAACCCTGAACCCATAAATCCTAAATCCCTAAAACCCTAAAACCTAAACCTTAAACCCTATACCCTAAAACCTAAACCCTAAACCCTAAACCCTGAACTCGAACCCTGAACCCTGAATGCTAAACCCTGAACCCGAACCCTGAACACTGAACTCTGAACCCTGAATGCTAAACCCTAAACCCTAAGCTCTGAACCCTACCGTAAACCCTAAACCCTGAACCCTACCGTAAACCCTAAACCCCTAAAACCATGAACCCTGAACCCTAAACTCTAAACCCTCAACCATGAACACGGTGAACTGAAATTAATATACGGGGCGAACCGAAAGTTTGAAACACACTGAACCCTGGACCCATAAACCTTAAGTCCTAAAACCCTAAACCCTGAAACCCTATCGTCATTCTTTTGTTGTTGTTGCTGCTGTATTTTTTTTGTCTTTTTCTTCTTCTCTCTCTGGTGAAGAAGTAGTAGAAGGTGAGGAAGAAGAGTTTTGAATAGTGCAGAATGAACCAATACAATACTCATGGTGAACCGAACACAATACAATTGTATAGTACTGAGTGAATGAAACATAATCCATTATATAAAATTAAATTAAAACAGCTTTCTGCAGAATGAACTGAACACAGTACTCATGGTGAAACAATTGTATAGTACTGAGTGAACTAAACATAATCCATTATATAAAATCAAATTCAAATAACTCTGCCTACAATTTACATATTATCAATTCAATTCAATTCAGTATACTTCCGTCCATTTAATTCAATTCAAATTAGTAATTGCATTCCATTCAATTCGATTCAAAATTGAATAATCCAAACTTTGTCAGTTTGATTTGTTTCAGAAGAGTAATCGCTCTCCTGATTTGAAGTTGAGTCATTTATTGTTTCGATTCAGAAGTGCAGATCGAAGAAGAAAACGAAGAAGAATAGGAAGAAGATAAATGCAACCAGAGGATGAAATGCAGAGACCAGAAAAGAATCTAAAGGGGCGCTGTTTGCTATTATGTAAGAACCAACTCATCAAATCCACTGGTTGATCAGAGATCCCTAAAGCTTGCCAAACAAGTTGGGCTTTTGGACAATCCCGAATACAATGTAAAACCGACTCCTGACTTGAGAAACATCGTGGACAGCTATCCGTGTGCGAAATGCCCCTTCTAAAACGAAATGCAGCAGTAGGAAGAGCCTCCCGAAGACATAGCCAGGCCAAAAATTTGTGCTTTTCCGGAACATGTTGACGCCAAAACCAAAGCCAATTACCCCTATCCTCCCAACTAAACATCTTCTTATTGAGCCATAAATAACCACTATGAGCATCATAAACCTTTGAGGCCGCACCAGTCCAACACCAACCGACCTCTGAACCAGCTTGAACATCTGGGTTGTAAGAATTAATGTTGCTCTGCAGAGACTGATTCAAAGGAGAATAGATATTCTCAAGGTTCCACTGTCCAGATGACCAAAGGTCCAAGATCCTGAGATCCAAATCAGAAATGTGAACATAATCCATCTCCTGACACAGTCGCCCCTCTCTTCTCCATTTAGAAAACCAAAAGTTCTGTTCCAAATCCCCAATGCACCAACTAAAACCTTCCTTTAGGAAATCCCAAGCTCGACATATACTCTTCCAAACATAAGATCCACTTCCTCGAGACCGACTAAAACAATCATCCTTAGAAGAATGGTATTTCTCCGTCAACAGTTGAACCCATAGTTTGTTGGGATGGTGAAAAAGTTGCCAAACTAGTTTTCCAAGAAGAGCAATATTGGCACAAAAGGGATCTCTAATTCCCAGACCTCCAAACTTCTTAGGAGTGACCAACGCTTTCTAGTTAACTAGATTCAGGCCTCTACCATCAGCTTGACCCTTCCATAGAAAGTTTCGCATCATGGATTCTATCTTATTAGTTACCCCTTTAGGGAAGAGAGATACTTGCATGCGATAAGTAGGAATCGCAGTGACTACCGAGTTGAGCAAACAGAGTCTGCCTGCCTTATTAAGCAATCTTCCTTTCCAGCTGGCTAGCCTTCCCCGAATCTTGTCCAAAACATCGTTGAAAGTTGCGCGTGTCACCCGAGAGTGATTAAGGTTCACCCCTAAATACTTGCCCAAGTTCTGAACGAATCTGATGGAGGAGACTCTATTGAAAATCTCTTTTCTTGTCGCTGAAACATTCTTGGAGCATAGCGCTTTAGATTTTTCCACATTAACCTTCATCCCAAAGGCTCTGCAGAAATTTTCCAAAGCTACCATTACAGTTTGAACTTGCTGTTTTTCAGCTTTACAGAAAAGAAGCAAATCATCGGCAAACATCAAATGAGAAATTCTTGGACCCCCTCTAGAAACCGCAACTGGCTTCCACACGCCCTTATCAACTTGCTGATTAATAGAACAGGACAATCTCTCCATACACAACACAAACAGATACGGTGATATAGGATCTCCTTGCCTAAGACCCCTGCTCGGAGTAAAGCTATTTAATCTATCCCCATTCCAGAGGATAGACAGTGAGGAAGCAGTGACACAACACATAATCAGATTGACTGTCGGAGGAGGAAAGCCAAAACTCACCAGGGTTTGTTTCAGAAATCCCCAATCCACTCTATCGTACGCTTTCTCCAAATCAATCTTAAAGGCCAGGGTGCCTTTCTTTGACTTTGTCTTCTTCATGAAATGGAGAACCTCTTGTGCTACAATGATGTTGTCAGGGGTTCCTCTCCCCGGGATAAACCCTCCTTGAAGGGGCCCAATAATCTCTTTGAGATGGGGACGAAGTCTATTGACCAAGACCTTCGTTATAACTTTGTAAACCACATTACAGAGACTAATTGGTCGGAAATCCTTCATGGAAACCGGGTTTTCTACATTCGGAATAAGAACCACAAGAGTTTCCATCATCCTTGGATCCATATCCAAACCAGAGAACGCATGACGAACCATAGTCCAAACATCAAAACCAACAATCTTCCAGTATTCTTTAAAGAAGAAAGCCTGAAACCCATCAGGGCCCGGCGCCTTAAAAGATTGCATACTGAAAACAGCCGACTTAACTTCTTCCAGAGTAACTGGCGCTGTGAGGCTACAACAGGCTTCATCATTCAGGGAAGGCAGTGGCACATCACCAAGACAACCTAAGTCTACATCCTCCGACTGGTAGAATAGGCGTTTATAGAAGGATTCAGCTTCCCTTCTAAGGACATCCGGGTCCGTTTCCCACACCCCATATTGTTTATTTATCTAGAATGCATTAGCATTTTCTTTATTAATTTAAAAGAATAGAATGGTTTGATTAAGAACTCTAAAAAAAAGTGGATTTCTCTCAAAATTCACTTAAAAGTGAAATAAATAATTAAAGTAAGAAAGAGAATCAACTTAAGATCGGAATTAGAAAATATTTTTATTTTGTTTGGTCCTACATTACACCGGATACACCCACATCCGATAACAAACATTTCGCGTTTGTTATTTTTTTCACATGTTTGGAAAATTTTTAGCAAACAATACACTAAATTTTTTATATAAAATTTCAAGAATGAGAAAATATATGTGAACAATGACGATGCTTCTAACAATTTTATATAAATCAGCAAATCACTTCCCAGTTTTTTTCTTTTATTCAAATAGATTAAATCGTCTCTAATTTTTGACGTTAAAAATTTTTTTACACCACACACACAATACTCAAGAATTTCATTCACTATTTAACCTGAGTAAATATTTTTACACCACACACACAATACACGATGATCACTAGATTAAGAACTTATGTGTAAAATGGATCGAACATGCTGAACCGATTTGTTAAATCCGAAAAAGAAAAAAAAATAGATCGAGAAGAAATTTTGAGTATATCAAACTAAAAAAATTCATCTAGCCCGTAGTTCCGATTAATCTGAGAGAAAAATAAAATATATGGCCCATAACTATGGGAGAAAAATGAAATATATGGTTTTGGTATTTAATATTTTTGGGTTTGGAATAATGAATTTAAATAGAATTAACAACCCCATTATAGCCCAATACAGCAATAAGAAGAACATGGATCCAATCATTCATGAAACCGTCAACCTCTTTTATCCATTGAGATTGAGATTCCAATAGTTGGACCCACAAGCTCACTATTGTTTGTTTACAAAACAGGTAAAAAAAACAATCCCTCTAGGTAATTAAGAGAGGTTCTGTCGACTCTTACCAATTTCTATTTGGTTGGACTCAGTCTATTTAAAAGAAAAAAAATATGTACCATTATTCATGATAAACCTAATTCACTCTCAATTACTACTAGTAAACATAATTAACCCTATTTTTTACCATTCAAGTCCAGTCTCATCCCCTAATCTCGATAGCTGTTCCTTTCCGACCTCCCTCTTCCATCTTTGGACGCATTTCCATCGCCGGCGTCAACAATGGTCAATGCCGTTCGTGCTTTCGTCGGCGAGTAATCACTAGTCTTCAGAAGTGTATCTGAGTGTCGTCATTGTTGTACAAGACACCTCCTGTATAAGACACATTCGCAAAAGACACTTCTGTTTAAAAGACACCTACATTAGAAGACACATGTATAAAAAGATACTTCCTAAAGACACATGCATAAAAAGACACCTTCATTAGAAGAACATTCATAATCCACATCAATGGATGATGTATTTGTTCCTTCTTCTCCAAATATACGTTCCATCGATGAAGCCGTCGGAGGAGCGGGATTTTTGTTCGCGGCTTCGGGACGACGTCGAGGGATACACGTTCGATGACAATCGGGTGATGGAACACGCACGAGTTTTTGCAATAATAGATTTTTCCATCACGAAACGGCGGCGCACCAATGAACCGGCGACAGAGTGGTTATTGTGGTTGGAACGGTAGCGCACTGCAGCGGTGGCGAATTGGCACCTGGTAAGGAAGATGACCGCAACCCGCACCATAAAAACTTCTGTCGGAGCAAAACAGCCGCGCACCAAGGAGTCGGTAACATGGTGGTTGTGCAGCTGTGACGGGAGCGCGCTGCAACGACAGCGAAGCGGCGCTGTTGGCGAGAAAGAAGATGCCGCGATGATAGGAGGAAGACGGACACTAATCACAGTAACCTTATGAGCGATTACTCAACACAATCTTTATTATTCAAATTTCTCATTAATATCATTTTTTAAAATCTAAATTTATTAAAATAATTTAAAATTATTATTTATTAATTGAGTTGTCAAAAAGTCTACAGATTAACTCTTAATACCCCATACTATTCCATAGAAGAATAATTGAATATGGTCCAATAGTATTGATACTGACTACTGAGTATGCTTAGAGGCATATCATGAGAATTTAAGTACGGATATGGGAAAATATAATACAGAAAATTTCTAACTCCATTTTTATCAAATCACTATAGAATTCATTTTCACATGAAAGCATATAATTCTAAAGGTCCATTTTGTTTGCATTTCAATTTATTATTATTTTTTTAAAATATGTTTAACTTACATATATGAAATAAAGAACTCAAGATAGAAAACTAACATAAAAAAAAATTATTCTTTTCATTTTCATTCTTCTTTTTACAAAAAATATTGAAAAAAAAAAAAAAACTTTGAAACTTAAAACGCAAACCAATCATCCCATAAATTTTGGTTTTAGAATTCGCACTCAATTTGCATAGCTCCTGCCTCCTAGATGAGAAGCCATCAAACCAAATCGTCAAATTTGAATCCAGGTCAAAACTAGCATCCTAGGTTCTTTTTACCGATTAAATCTATCTTAGGACCTTACCTAATTGTAACATGAATTTTGTGTATTTATAATAATGGTGATGGACCCCATTTTATTTACTAATGAATCCTTATTAGTTATTATGAAAGGTGTATGGAGCGGCATACCAACGTCTGTCTCATTTGTTAGATTAGAATGCAGCAAAAGCATGGCGTTAATTCTTAGACTATGATTGTGAATTTGCATATTTGAATCAAAATGATAGTGCTTATATTCCTTGATCCTGAAGCCTAATTATATTGGATCTTAGTGGAATCATGATGTTCTACTATTTTTTGAGTATGTTATTTCCAAGTTGAAGTAACGAGTTATATTATTATGTCCATATTTTATATTTGAAATGTTGGCGTGAGTATACGTATATAATCTATGCTGGTTGAAGTATAAAAATACGAATATTAAAACTGTTAGATATTTTATAAAAAATCAGTAATTTACATCAGCCAATCTTTGATTTAATTTAAAACTTTCAATTCTTGAATTACCAAATAAGATGAAATTAAAATGTGTTTGTTTTGTTATGTAATCAAAATTAGGGATCTAAACTTTATAAAATTTATGAACAGTCGTATTCTATTTCTATAAAAAAACAGACCAACGACTAATATAATTAATTAATAATTATAATATTACTCAAACTAAGTTTTATATTAACAAATTGTACCACAATTAAAATAAAAATTCGAAAAAAACTTCATTATCAGAGGACTATAAATTGAGGACTGAGATGGACTTGATCTATAGTTACCATTTGCTAGCTTCTTGTAAACGTAATAAGAGTTTTTACATAGGTGTTCTAAGGAAATTTGCTAACATCTTTTCTTTTTCTTTTTTTTTTAAATAAACTTTTATAGAGCAAATAAAGTTTTGAATATTTTAAAATATTCAATGTGTTAAAAATTTATTGTTTTCAACAATTTAACAAAATGCTTTAGAACACTTTATAATAGGGTTGCAAGTAAACCAAGTTAACTTGTAAACTAGCTTGTGTTTTGGGAGTAGAACTCGATCTTGAGTTTATATATGGTCAATTTATTTATTTTTGAGTTAGTTTAATTATTATTATTTTTTATTTCATAATTTAAGTCACACACATATTATAGATAATAATTGTTATAATATCTAAAAGATGGTGTTTAATTTGTCAATAAAATAAAAAATAATATTTAATTATAAAAAATATAAAAATAAATAAATTTTAAATATTTAAAATTTATTATAAAAAATAAATTAAGTCAAAATTAGCCACCAAACTATAAATACTATAGAATTGACCAAAGTTATGAGACATAATAGTGTATATGGACATATATTATATATAGACTCCACTGTTAATAAATTGAATAAATGTGAGTGAAGATCAATTTTGTAAATAAAGATTGAACTCATGGCTTCTATGGCTACCAAATTGTTATTATAAGATTCTTGAAAGGGAACATTTCTCTACATGTAAGAGACTCGTTAATTGTGCAATTATAATTAAGATTTCCACAAAAACACAATGTCTAGTTGTCTTTTTTGCTTCGGTCTTACTAATGAGTATCGTGAAGACACTAGTAGTTAAAGTACATAAATTTTATATAAAAATATTAAATAGTTGAATGTTTTAACTTTTAATGTACTTATAATGCATTTATTTTAAATTTTTTTTTACTAACGAATAATTATAATCTTAACCAATAACCTAACAGCATTAAAAACCTATTTTTAGACAATGCCTAGATGTTTAATTAGTATTTTTTTATTTTTAATTTGTAAATAATTGTGTTTGAAGTGTATCACGGAAGTTCATTATTTTCTCATGCATATATGGAGCACCTGAGAATTTGTCAGAGGTGAATTCCTCCGTGACAATACACCCCAACGTTGTCAGAATTCGCTTTAGTGTTTTTTATTTTTATTTTTTTTAAAAAGTAAATTTGCCAGTTCTATTTTTAAAAATATAAAATAAATAAAATGAGAATTTCACCAATCAGCAAAATCATATTATTTTTTCTTATCCGTCTAGTTGGACTATCCTTTTCTTCAATAGTGAGTGGTCCTCCCTTATTTCTATAAATCTGATTGTAATTATCACGTGGTCCTTAATTATGCAATGTAACGATGCCTATTAGTAAGGTTTTGTCTTGTTAATTATATGGATTGGAGGATGCTGTAGTATGTTATTATAGAAAATGGTATAATATTGAAAATGACACTTAATTTACAATTTCATTAATTAGATTGTACCCCACAAATTGAACAACTAACATAAACTTTCATCGAATCTTTACGACACGGATAATAGATTTCGGACCTTAATTATGATGATCCTTTTACCTTTGTGTTAACGTACTTCTTGACTTCTTGTTACCAAGTTTGATGGCAATAATGTTTATAATAACCCTAATGGGTATTCGCCAGCATTTATAATTAAATGCAATTAATTACAAGATAACCAAAAATAGCTTTAGGGTCCACATTCATTCAGTAGTATATCTAATATCCAGTACTAATGTATTGCGGGACAGATCTATGTAAATTATTGTCGGAGTTAGTGGCTTACTATAATTTAAAATTTTTTTAGTAGTATATACTATATAATAATAATATTTATTTTAATAAATAAAAAATAATTAGTGTGTTTTTTTTAATTATTTAGAATATTTGGATGAAAAAAAAATTTAGAATAAAAAATTAAGTGTTGAAGAAATTATTAAAAATTTTGTTTAGAAATATAAAAAATAGAATGAAATTGATCTTTTTTGTTATTAATAGCAATGTTGGAAGTGATAATGGAATTTTTGTGCTTTGTTTTTATTTTATTTATTTCCGTTGTTCTACTTTTTGTGTTAAGCTATCTTATTAAAAAATTATTAAATTTAATCTTATAATAAATTTTTACTCAATTATTTTGATACTTGATAGTTAATTTAAAAATTTTATATTAGATGTCTATTAAAATAATTAATTCTCAATTTAAATGAGATTGGTGTATGTTCTTTTTTAAAAATTGACTCAAAAGAGTATTATTTTTTTTTAAAATTAATTTTAATTTTTTTCATAACAACTGCATTAATTGAAAGAACTTTCTCAATTATGAATATATATAAAATTTGGCTTCTAATTATATGAAAAGTGAATTTTTAAATAATTATTTAGTATTATATATATATATATATATATTGTATTGTTAAAAAAAAGATTATTCAATTTTTTAAAATATAAAATTTAAAAAATAAAATTTTAAATTATATATTATTTTTTAAATTATTATTTTAATATTTTAATTTATAAATTAAATATTTTAAATATTAATCATATTTTATAATAATAAAATATAATTATAATAATAATTATACTATATATTATAAAAAATAACCATCCATATAAAGTATATTTTTGAAATATAAAATATGCATTAAAATAAATTAAATAATATATATATAAATATATAATAATTAATAAATAATTTAATAACTAATTTTTATATATAAATAATATTTTTATTATAAAAATTATTATTATGTTATATATATTTTGTGTCTGCTGATAAAATTTTTTGGCTGATTTTTTTTATATGAAAGAAATATGGGTGTTTTTTTGGGAAATGGGATTATTTGGTGTAATTACAGATAGATGAATTTTATAGGTAAAAAGTCAACACGTGGGAGCGTGGTGCAACATGTGGGGCGCGTGTTGGATACGTGGCAACATTCTGGCCAACACATGAGGGGCGTGTTGGACACGTGACAGCATATTGGCCAACACGTGGGGGGCATGGTGCAACATGTGGGAAGCGTGTTGAATGAGTTCCACAATATTGTAATACACTTCAAATATCAATATTCAACCAAAACACCATCTCTATTTTCATATTAAAAATAATTTCTGAAATTTTTTAGATTGGTCCTGAATGTATTTATATGCGATCTCGTACTAATTTCATTTTCTTTTAATATCAACCGGTAATACTGTCAGAAATCAGAATTGTCAATATGATGCTATAATAATGATTCCAACAATGGCCAATCTTCTCACCTTTTTTGTTTTTATTTTTATTTTTATATATATACTATATAGACATCAGCAATTAACCCCACTTACAATAATATGGCTATTTCTGCAGCTTTATAGTAATTGCATGATATGATTATACATCAGTTTTCAGATGAATGAGTTGCATGTGAAAAGTCAACTATTCATATCAAGTTTTAAATACCCAATTAATTATTATGCTCATTTTATTTCAAAATAAATAATGTCGTTAAACTTAACATATAAAAATGAAAAGGTAAAACACATGAATAAATTGTTGTTTTTAATTTTATATATTTATCTATAATTTAGTATTGTATAATGGTAAATTATTTCAACCCAAAATGATTTAACAATGGGCATGGACACTATAAATCAATGCTAAGTAAGAACGATTTAGCATAGGAGAAAATTTTGCATAAATCGTTTGAAGTTAGAATGAATTGCTCAATGTATGTTCTTCTTGGTAAATCGTTTATGTAGTGTCCACGACTATTGTTAAATTGTTTTGGATTGAAATAATTTCTTATTATACAATGTTAAATCGTTGAAACTATTTGTATAAGACATATATGTAACCAAAATTAGTCCAGAAAAAAAAAAAAGTATAAAATTAGAGTCAGAATAATTTATTTATTGTTGTAAAATAAATAAATAAATAAATAAATAAATAAATAAATATAAAATAAAAAAACATAAATAGAGAATTTTAGTATTTATATCGATTAATATTACTATCTCAATATAATAGAAATGATTCATATATATAAAATAGTGTATATGTAAAGAGAGAGAAAAAGAAGAGTATTTTATGTTATTGCTGAATATCCTTTGATCTGACTATGTTCTTATTTATATGCGTCCAAAACTCACTTTTTTAAATTTCATTAAATTTACTTCATATTAGAACTTGAATCTTTTATCATAAAAAAGTTGAGCCGCCCATATAAGGAAAAAAGTTACAAGTCATTAAATGATAGACTTCCATTCTTATCACAACACTCTTCTTGGATGTTCATTTAGGATTACGCTTCGTTAAAACCTTACTAAAGAAAAATTCAATGGAAAAAAAATTAATGAAAGAAAAAGAGTACAATATTCTTTGTGATGAGGACTGTCTCGTTAAAAACCTTGTCAAAAAAATCCAATAGGGAGAAAAATTTGACCAAGAAAAAAAAAGTACAATCTCTCCCTCTTATTGACATTATTTAATATCTCAAAATCAGCGCATCCCAATCTAATATACCAATCTTTTAAAGGAGGGTTTTGGATGTGACTTTGTAAATAAATCTGCGAGATTATTGCTTGAGCGGATCTGTTGGATATCAATTGTACCTTGATTTTGAAGGTCATGAGTGAAGAAGAATTTAGGAGAAATATGCTTTGTTCTATCACCTTTGATGTATCCACCCTTGACTTAAGCAATGCAAGCTATATTATCTTCAAACATAATAGTTAGAGCTATTTTTCTATCAGTCAGTCTATACGATGATAAAATATATTGGATTAAACCCTTGAGCCAAAAACACTCGTGACTTGTTTCAGGTATCGCTAGTATTTTAGCATGATTAGAGGATGTTGTTGCTATCGTCTGTTTCGTGAACCTCCATGATATAGCTATATCACCATATGTGAATAGGTATCTTGCTTGAGATCTTCTTTTGTGTGGATCAGACAAGTACCCTGCATCTGCATAGCTAACTAATTGTGACTTGGATTCATATGGATAAAACAGTCCCATATTAATTGTTCTATGAAGATATCAAAAGATTTGTTTGATTCAATTCCAATGTCTTCTGGTTGGAGAGGAACTATACCTTGCTAGTAAATTTATAGAAAATAATTTTTTTTGATCATTACACTCACAAACCCTAAGAGAAAATGAGGTGAGCCCTTAAGAGCACAACAACACCTCAAATGCAAGATTAATTTAGCAACTAAAATTCATAAAACATAAAGATCATAAGCTAGAATATCCATACAACCTGAAATAGTTAATAACTCTTTAGCTATGATTATTATCCATTGCTATGAATCTTTTTTCTCTTGCTTGTATCTTTACCATAGTCCTATAATCCTTAACACCTCTTGCTCCATCATAGATAAGTGAGTGTTCTTGTTGTTAAATATTTTGTTGTTTCTAGAGTTCCAAAAACACCACACAATGACATAAAATGAAGTGCACCATACCTTTTTATAAGACTTCAGACACCATACACTCATCTAAGATTGGAAGCATTGGACTGCATTTTCAAGCCATGACCATGAGAACTTTTTTCTTTGTAGTGCTACTCTCTACAGGCTCCATACTACATGATAAGAGAAGAACAAGTGATAAACGGTTTTTGGAGCAGCTCCGTAGAATACACAATTCTCCATCTCCTTCGAGAGTATACCACACTTGCTAAATTTTTCTCTTGTATTCAGTTTTTTCTGTTAAACAAACCAAACCAGCATTTTTACATGTAGTGAAACTAAGTTCTTCTACACCTGATTTATAATATTGGGCATGTGTTGAATGCTCCTTTGTGTTATTTCTATGAGGGGCATCACTATAAACTCTCTAGACCCTTCATATCTCCACCTTATTTCATCTTCCCTATTGGTACAGATTCCAACTCTCCTCAAGATGGACAACATCAACTCTAGGATCTTCTCTTCCCACACCCTTAGATCACGCCTCCAATTCAGGCTCCACCTCCACTCAAACCCGTCTCACATCTCACATTCACTAATAGTGCAGTCTTTTTGTGTGGATAAAGTATAAAGCCTCGGAAACATATCATTTAGTTTACCTTCTTTAACCCATGTGCTATGCCAAAATTGTGTTCTCGTTCCACTACCTATTATGATTTTCTTCTGATCCCTTGCTGAAATTGGGATAGCATTGCCTCTTAGCCTCTGTCAATGTTGGCAATAAGTGACCAAACACCCCCGTTGAAAAATCAGTTTTGATCCATTAGTGGCTGCTCTCCTGAGATATTATTACATGAGCAAGCAATTCTTTTTCATAGGGCACAATCCTCCTTATCAAAGCGCCACTACTATTTGAACAGCAGTGCGGCATTCTTTAAAATTATGTCACCGACATCTAGTCCTGCTTCTTTCTTTGGCATTTGGATAAGCTTCCACTTCAAAACAGGTAGCCCTCTTTTTCCATCAGGTTTACCCCAAAAAAAATCTCACTTGTAAGGAGGTAATTTTTCTTACCTCCTTCTTTGGGATTTTGATAAACTAAGTAGTACATTGGAAAATTATTCAAGATAGATTTAATAAGGATAAGTTTACCTGCCTTAGTGAGGTATTTTCCTTTCTATCCCCTTAGCCTTTCTTCAATCTTGTTAATGACTAGCTACCAAGTTTCACAACTCCTTGGGTTTGCTCTAAGCGGTATTCTCAAGTAACGAATTGGTAGCTTCGCCTCTCTACACCCCATAATTCTACATGCTTTCTCTGTGATTTTAGCATTGCAATTAAGACCAACAATCACTGATTTCTCATTATCTTTAATCATGACATCTCTTCAAAACCCAACAATATTCTCTTATAATTTCTAATAGATTTAACATCATAGGGAAAAAATAGTATCATATCATTTGTGAATTGCAAATGTGGCAGTTCAATATTGTTCTTTCCAACTGATAAGGGCTTCACCCTCCCTTTCTCTTTCAGTCTCTCCAATAGATGGTTTAGCACCTCACTAACTAGCACAAACAGAAAAAGAGCAGAGGGTCGCCTTGTCGCAGACCGCGTTGAATTTTGAAAGGTCTTGTTGGTGAAATGTTAATAAGAAAAGACATTAAAGCTGTTGTAAGGCATAGCTGGATACATCTCCTTCATGTTTCACCAAACCCTATACCACGCAGAACCTTATCAATAAAATTCTACCTTACTCTGTCGTAAGCTTTTTGGAAATTCAATTTTACTAGCCATGCCTTTTCTTTCTTCTTTTTCAACCAGTGCACAACCTCGCAAGCAATCAAAGCTCTGTCCAGTATTTTGCGGCCCCTACAAAGGCCGTTTGAACTTCACCGACCAATCCTGGCTTAAGAGAGCTCAGTCTCCTAGATAAGATCTTCAAGATCGTTTTGTACAGGCACCCGACCATACTAATTGGTCTATAGTCTCTTAGGTCCTCAGTACCACCTTCTTTATGTGCCAGTGCCACCTAATTTAGGTTAGATTGGTTTGACATTTCAAAATTTGCAAAGGAATTCTAAACTGTGGTATAAAAGTCTTCACTAATAATACTCCACATCTTCCGAATGCTCTTGAAATTAAATCCGTCCAAGCCAGCAGCTTGGCTAGATTCATAGTCCCACACTACATTCTTGATCTCATCCTTAGATGGTAACCATTCTATTGTGGCCGCTTCCTCCTTTTTTTATTGTACTTACCATATTTTCATCAAAACCAATATCAAAGAAGTTCTCCTCTGTGTATAAAGTTTTGAAGAAACTCCTAATTTTCTCCTTTATCACTTTTGGCTTGGAGAACATTTTTCCTCTAATATGAATCTCCTCAATGGCTTTTTCCCTACTTCTAGTCTTTGCTATACCATGAAAATACCGTGTATTTCTATCCATCTTTGTTGCGAATTTACTTCTGGACAACTGTTTCTAGTGTTCGTCCTTCCTATCATACCAGATTCCTAACATATCTTTGACAACTTTGCCTTTTGCAATGACACACTCATCCGCGCTACCCTTCTCAATCTTCTCATCAATCCCTTGAAGTTCTTGTTTTAGTTTTTCTATGTTGTTGTCAATGTTTCCAAATTTTTCTCTATTCTAATCCCTGAGAGGTTTCTTTGGAGCCCGTAATTTTTTCACCACATTGCTTCCATTCAAAAAGTTCCAATGCTCCTTAATAGTATTTAGAAACCCACCATGCGATAGCCATGTATCCATAGATCTAAACAGCTTTGGGCCCCAGTTTGTTGCTTCTGAACTGACTAGTAAATGGCAATGATTAGAAAGAGCCCTTGGTAATCTGCTTAATTTAAGCTTATTAAAGCTCTCCTGCTATTCTATATCAATGAAAATCTTGTCAATTCTGCTGCACGACCTTCCCTCAAACCATGTAAATTTCTTTTCGGTTAAGTTTAGTTTTAAGAGAGACATATTCTCCGTCCATTCTCTAAAGTCCAAAGTATTCTGTGAGAGATACTTGCAATCTTTTCTATCTTCTATTCTCAAAATTTCATTGAAATCTCCACTCATGATCATCAGAACATCACATCTTCTTCTGACTTTGCTTAACTACTCCAAGAAATACCTTTTTTCTTTTGAGCTATGCAGACCATGCACAACACAAATAGCTCTCATCATTTTTATTGGCTTAATAAACCCTTTTACCATTATCCACCTATCACCTTTAAGAATTCTGTCCACTTCAATGAAATCATTATTCCATATGCATAGCACTCCACCAGTAGTATACACAGAACCCATAAAATTCTATCCTATATTATTACTCTCCCAAATGCTAGAAATTAAATTTCTAGGAAAAGTTCTCCTTTTTTGTCTCCATCAAACCAATAAAGTCTAGATTGTTCTTTCTACACAATTTCTTAATCATCTCTATTTTACCCTTTCCCCCATCCTCCTAACATTCCAGAAAATAACTTTTATTTATGAAAAATTTTTGCACTTGATCTTAGACTTCTTTTTCGCTCGCTAATGGATTTCAGAGAAACTAGTTTCCCTTTTCTGGTCTTCTTGCTCTCTTTTTCCCTCCCCACCTCAACTAGCTCTATCATGTTTACAAGTTTGGCTAACACCCTTCCTTTTTTCCTCTTCTTTGCAGATTGTCTCGCTCTCTCCGTATACTTGCAAAATCTGCACCGCTTCCCTTTTCAATTCAAAGAGGGATTCGTATTTGCTACACTCTTTCCCATATGTGCTTTCAGAGACATCATTTTCCATAGCTTTGAGTTTACTCTGACTCTTTTTTCTATCTTCAATTGGTACAGATTGGGGACCATGGACATGGAGCCTGTCCATGCAAGGCCCAAACCTGGGAGGGAATTGGCAGGTTAAAAATGAGTTTGAGTTTGTAGGGTCCCGTTCTTTATTCCTCAAAATGAATTGTTGTCCAACTAATTCTTTATGTAGGCCACTATACGAGCTATCTCTATCATGGGCCTCAGCATCCTTGAGCCCAACTGGGTTTACCTCCCTTTCTATCACATTAACATTAGCTGAGCCACTTTTTTTAAAATTCAAATTATTTAGCATTTCATTAGTGAAATCATAGCTGCCTCCAGCAGTAACTATCTTGCACCCATCTCCATTTTCCAAGTCTCTAGCCATTAATTCATTAATTATAGGATCTTTGACCAATTCAATGCTACTTTCTTCAACCTCAAGACTTGTCTCTTGCACTTCTGTTTCATTATAAGATTCAATTCCCATGGCTAAACTCAAACCGCCGTTGGCGTTATTGCACTCTGTTGGAGATAGGCTGATTCTACTCTTCACTTCCTCCTTATCCACACAACAACCATCACTTTCAGGGTGGACTTGTAAACTATAAATTTCTCTACCAAACTCCCTAGCATGTGTCTCAAACAATAGATCACCTACCTTCAAAGTTAGCCACTCATTGATAGACTCCCATTGATAACTATCGATCAGAAACCTAGCTGAACTCAGTGAACATTTCGATTCAGTCAGGTCATCTTGCATTACAAAATGATCCTAGGCCCTCCCAATCTTCTTGAATGTTTCTTCTAACCATAGGTAAGATGGAATTCCCATAACTTCGACCCAAACGCATGTTGAGTGACTCCAAGAATAAGTCCAGTGGGGGATAAAATTTGCAAGCAGCGATGCCAATTTATCATGGTTCAGAGCTTGGTCCCTAGCTACCACTAATTCCAGCATTATCAAGCATTTATAGGGACTCATATCTCTGCACTCTATTGTTTCCTCCCCATCCCAAGTCTTCTTGATAGATTGTATAAGTTCTTTAAAGTTAATGGGCTCAAAGGATGTTCAGATGATACTTCTTGACTGTAGTTCGGTTTGAGTTTCACTAGCATCAACCTTAACCAGCTTTCTATCATTTCTCTTATTATGTTCTACGTCCCGAGTTATCTTATTAAGCTCCAATCTTATTTTCCTTCTCCCTTCTTGATACATGGAATGTTGGTTAGATATGTTTCTTTGAATCCATCTTCTAGTATCATGGTTAGGCCTCTTAGCTTGATAGGTCAGCGAACCATTGATGTTTTCTCATCCATTTTGAGCTACCTTTGCTTGTCTACTAAATTTGGATTTAGACACTCTGATTCTCCTATGATTGACTAGTGCCCTATCCATTTTTTGAATTGCTCTCTCAGACCCTCCCTGAGAGTCATATCTAATGAAAGAAAATAAACATGCTGCATTTTTTCTTGCTTTTCTTGAGATTTAGACACCAACAACGTCGCCAAACCAAGCAAATTCTTTGAATAACATGCTCCTTGTGATTTCATCTGGGCGATTGTCGACAAAGATTGTGTGGTGGCCCTATTCCCGAGCCTCCCTACGTTGATTAGGGCCTTCATTTCTTGTATCAGCGGCATTGACTACTGTTGTATTAGGGTGCCTTCTCCTCCTTCGTTGGATTTTCCATGCTCCCTCTTCTTCTTGATCACAGTTGTTCTCCCCCAACTCAAGAGTCCTTCCATCGCAGTGCTGAGCTTGCTGCGACGCATGGTGCGTTGTGCACTTCCCTACCCTGAGAGGCGTCCAAACACCTCTCCTTCCCTTATTGACTCTAGGTGCAACCCAATCCCCTCTCTCCCCCTTATCTCTACTTTCAGCTTCACCGGAATCCTCACAATATTTCCCTCTCTCACAACACTCCACCCTGATCTCGTCGTATCTCATCTCAAACTAAGTACTCCAATAGTACTGAGTTATGGTACTTCAAAATCAAGGATATCTTTATTTTCTTCTTTTAGACGGAATTGATCATTTTTCACATCCAAAGACCTTACGATTATTGGAGTACTTAATGGATTTGACTTATCCATATAAAATCTCTTCAAGATCTTTTTTGTATATGTTGTTTGATGAATAAAAATTCCATTTTTGTATGCTCGATCTGTAGGCCGAGACAAAATTTAGTCTTTATTCTAAGATCTTTCATCTCAAACTCTTCTTTTAGAGCTTTTATAATTGTTGGAATTTCTTCAGGAGTTCTAATGATATTTAAATAATTAACGTACACAGCAATGATAATGAATCCAGATGTAGATTTCTTTCTGAAAACACATGGGCAAATATCATCATTCTTGAATCCATTTTTGGCCAGATACTCAGTAAGATGATTACACCACATTCGTCCAGATTGCTTCAGACCATATAAAGATCTTTGCAATTTGACTAAGTATAACCCCTGCGAATATCCATTAGATGGTTTAGATATCTTTAGTCCTTTAGAAAATTTCATATAGATATTACGATCTAATGATTCGTATAAATAAGTTGTCACTACATCCATCAGATGCATATATAGTTTATGGTATGTGGACAAACTGACCAAATAAAGAAAATTTATTGCATATACTATAGGGGAATATGTTTCTTCATAATCTATACCGGGCCTTTGTGAAAATCCTTGTACCAAAAGTCGAGCTTTATAGCATACAACTTCATTTTTTTCATTTTGTTTTCTCACAAATACTCATCTTTATCCAGCAAATTTTATATCTTCTAGTGTACGGACTACAGGTTCAAAAACTTCACGTTTTGCAAGTGAGTCTAACTCAGCTTTCATAGCTTCTTCCTATCTTGGCCAATCATTCCTTTGTCGACATTCTTCGACTGTTCTTGGCTCAAGATCCTTACTTTCATATATGATATGTAATGCCACATTATATGCAAATATTTCATTGATAATTATTTTATTTCAGTTCTAATTTTCTCCAATAAAGACATAATTTATCGAGATCTCATCATTTTCACAATTTTCAGGTACCTGAATCTCTTCTGGTATTAAAACTATATCAGAATTTTGGACAACTACATGTGTCTTTACTATGTCTTTATCTTTCTCAACAGGAATAGTACTTACCTCTTTTCTTTTTCGAGAAATTTTGTCTTTGGAACCAACAGGCCTACCATGCTTCTGACGTGAATTTATTTCGGTGGTTATTTGTCCGGCTGAGACATCAATTCGAATTGGGGCATTTGCAACTAGTATATAGGATTTAATTATCCTTTTCTTATCAAAAAATGCATTAGGCAATTTATTTGCTATTCTTTGCAAATGTATAATATTTTAAACTTCTAGTTCACATTTTCCTGATCGAGGATCTAAATGAATCAATGATGATGCATTCCAATTAAGTTCCTTTTCAAGAAGCTTATTCTCTCCCCTTAATGTTGGAAATTTTGATTCATCAAAATGACAATTTACAAATCGGGGTTTAATTACATCTTCAGTTTGTATCTTAAGATATCTCACTATAAAGGGAGAATCATATCCAACATATATTTCCAATTTTTTTGGGATCCCATTTTAGTGCGATAAGGCGGGACAATTGGAACATATATCGCACACCCAAATATTCTCAAATGAGAAATATTTGGCTGCTGGTTAAAAGCTAATTGTAGAGGAGAAAATTGGTGGTAACTTGTTGGCCTTAGGCGAATAAATGCTGCAGAATATAAAATGACATGCCCCCCAAAGTAGAGGTTGAGAGATTTATTCTCATAAGTAAGGGTCTAGCAATCAATTGGAGTCGTTTAGTAAGTAGCTTTACTAGTCTATTTTGTGTATGAACATGAGCTACTGGATGTTCAACACTTATACCATTAGCCATACAATAAGCATCAAAAGTTTGAGAGATGAATTCACTAGCATTATCAAGACGAATTATTTTTATTGGATTTTCTGAAAATTGTACTTTTAAAAAAATAATTTGAGCAAGTAATCTCGCAAATGCCAGGTTGCGAGAAGACAATAAGCATACATGTGACCATCTCGAAGATGCGTCTAATAGGACCATAAAATATCTAAAAGATCCACATGGTGGATGAATAGGTCCATATATATCACCTTGAATCCTTTCTAGAAATTCAAGAGAATCAAATATAATCTTTACTGATAATGGCTTTAAAATTAGCTTTCTCTGAGAACATGCAACACAATAAAATTCACTAAATTTAAGAATCTCTTAGTTCTTTAGTGAATGTCCATGGAAATTTTCAATAATTCTCCGCATCATGGTTGTTCCAGGATGACCCAATCGATCATGCCAAATTATGAATTTATTTGCGTTAGTAAACTTCTGGTTTACAATGACATGTGATTCAATTGCACTAATTTTAGTATAATATAATTCAGATGAAAGTGAAAGTAACTTTTCTAATATAATCATTTTATTTGAATCATGGGTTGTGATATATAAGTACTCATGATTTTCCTCATTCATGGTTTCAATATGATATCCATTTTGGCGAATATCTTTAAAACTCAACAAGTTCCTTAGAGACTTAGTAGATAATAGTGCATTATTTATTATGAATTTTGTTCCTCCAGGAAACAAAATTATAGCTTTTTCAGAGTCTTTTATCACATTGTCTGAGCCAATAATGGTATTAACACATTCTTCTTTTGGTACAAGATGAGTAAAATATATATTACTTTTGAGAATGGTATGTGTTCCGAGGGTTACCTGAAACTGTAGGTCGATCTCAGACGAGATCTTCTGTATTTGGTCGGAGCTGACGTGTTCGGCTGGTGAGTGGCAGCCGGAGCTGTGGTATCCGACTTGTTGGACTGACTATGCTGCTGATCCTTTGTCACCGGAGGGTGGTGGTACCTGCAAGGGACTCCAATGCTTAAGTTAGCAAGGGTATTAAGCAGGTTTTTAGTAGAATCAGAGTATGAGTTATACCTGGGTACTCCAGTGTATTTATAATGGTGTGGAGTGACCTTTTTAGATAAGATAAGTTAGTTATCTTATCTTATCTTATCTTATCTTATCTTTGAGTGAGGTCAGCTTATCTTCAAGGGAACCGCCCTTATCTCTATAGGCTTGGGCTGCCTTTGGATTTGGGTCGTGTCCCTCTATTTGGGTCCTTTATTGGGCTTTCTTGGTAATTTGGCCGAGCTCTTTGAGAAGAGGTCGGATAGTCTGACCTGAAGAGGTCGATCGCCTTGTCGCTAAACATTCCGGCTTGGACGGTTCGACTCAGGATATGGACAGTGGCCTTGCTCGAGCTTGGTCCTTTTTTGAGGTTGAGTCTTGGTTTTAGGACTTCGATCCTTCTCTGGTAAGGCCGAACTCAAGCATTTTATCGACTTCGTTGAAGCTTTCGAATGCGAAGTGTTTTCTTCGGTTTCTTTTAAGCGCACCCTTTTTGCATTTAGCGTCCTTGCCTTGGGAATGCGTGAGGGTTTAATACCCTCATTAATTGATTTTAATGCCCCTTTCTCTTCCTTTATTTTGAATTTTACACTCAAAAAATGGTTTTCTCTTCTTCCCCTCTTTTCTCTTTGTCTTTCTGTTTTGCATTTTTGCTTTTTTCTCTGCGACGCTTGTTTGGTACTTTGTTGGTGCTTTGCTTGAGAGGCGTTTTCCAGTTTTGTCACTCCGGCTTTCAACCTTCTTCAGAGTTTTTTCCTTTTTTCAGGTTAGTTCTTCATTCCGCTTCTTTACTTCCTTAGTCGCTAGTATTGTTTTATTTCTGGCTTGACTTTGTAAAGTTTGAACCTTTTTTGTTTCGCCGTGCATCTGCTGGTTATTGCTGTGGGGGTATTTTTTATTTTGAAATAATTCTTCTATATTTCTAGGGTTCATTCCGTTTATTGCTTTCTGGTTTGTGTTCTTCTTTTATGAACTGCATGTTTGTTATTGGGGCTTATGAATCTATTTGCTCTCTCAAAGATTGCTTCTTTGATGACTTTCGCCATGTTACTCTTTTTCTTTGCTGATGAACTTTGTAGAAGATAGCGAATTTCTGGTGGCTTATTTTGATTTTTCTTGGTGTCGCTGCTTTAGTTGAAAAAGGGTTATTATCTTCCTGTTAGGACGTATAGAGATGTAGGCTTGTAGATTTTTCCTGAGCCCTTGTCCCCTGATTGCCTCCAAAGGATGCCCCTGGGTCTTTGGTGTGGATCCTGGGGTGTCCTTTTTGCTGTTTGTGTTGCTCTTAATCATTTTTGTCCGAGTTGATTTCTTTGTTATGGTCGAGTTGCTTATTTAGTAATTCCTCTCTTTTTCTTTGTTGCAGGATTAGTTGACTATGTCTTCCTCTCGCAAAAATATTGTTGAGGTCTCCTCCAAAGTCCCTGATGGCATGGTCGACTGGGTGGATTCTATGGTTCTTCTGTGTATTTCACTGGTTGATTCTGAATTTTGTGAGCAGCTTAGGAAGTTTCATAGGGTTTGTAGTAATAGTAGTGAGAAAAAGAATTATGAGCTTGTATATCCTACTTCTGAAGAGAGAGTTTGTTTTTCTACTCAGGTTGTTGGAGACCGTCCCTTTTTCTATGTGTATGACTTCTTTTTTAGTCAGATGAATATTACTTTTCCTTTCACTCCTTTTGAGACCAACCTGTTCTGATCTTGTAATGTAGCTCCATCCCAACTCCTAGGGTTTTATAAAAAATTTTCAATTGCTGTGTCGTGAACTGGGTGTCCATCCTTCCCAATCCATCTTCTTTTATCTTTTTGTTTTAACAAAACCTGGGGTGGTTAAGAAGAAGGCTGCCTGGGTTTCTTTTTGAGCTTCTCAGGGAAAGAAAGTTTTTTCCATGTACGACGAATCTTTCCGTAATTTTAAAAACTATTTTTTCAAGGTCCGAGCTGTTGAAGGAGCTCGCCCCTTTTTATTGGATGAGAATGATGAACCTACTTTTCCTTTAGAGTGGCAAAAGAATGTTGTTGTGTCGAAGTATTTGTGGGAGATGTTGGACGAGGTCGAGCAAGCCTTTGTGAGTGTGTTGGAGGAGAATTGGGGGCAACCTCCTTACCTTGACACTAAGAGGTTTTTAGGGGACCCATCACTTCTCCGAACTGAGCTGGGTAGTGGTCGACTTCTTTTTTCTATCTGTTTTTACTTCTTTTCAAATTTGTCATCTTTTCTGATTTGTAACTTGGCTTTGCTGGTCTTCTATTTGTTTCAGAGATGGCCAAGACTTCAGATTCCATGAAGGCCTTTAAGAAGGCCAAGAAGGCCACCGCAGCTCAGCTTGCTTCATCCAAGGCTACTGGCGAGGGATCTTCCCAGGTTCCTCCTAGGAAACCGGTCTCAGTTGCTTCAGGGCCGGGAAGGATACTCCCTACCCCTTCAACTCGTTTAGTTGATCCTCTTCAGTCTTCTGGTGCTAACTCTTCTCCCACCGGCGCTCCTCCTCCAAAAAAGCAAAAAACGATCGAGCCTTTTAACCTTGATGCCCCTGACTTCGATGCTGTTGAGTTTGTTGACCAGCAGATCGGTCCTTATGGTACCATCCCTACTGATGATGTTTCTCTTCTTCGCCATCTGGATTTTATTACTCGAAGTAGCATCAAGATGGCACACATGGGAGCGGCCTTATATCAGACTGCCCAAGATCTTCCTCTTCATGCTACGAAGGCCTTTATGGAAGAGGCCAAGTTGGAGTTCGATCGGATGAAGGGTTTAAAGGAGGAGCTCGAGGTGAAGGTGACCAAGCTAGAGAAAGAGTTGGAGGGTTAGAAGGCTAGTTCTGTTGCCTTGGAGGCTTCTGTGAAGTTAGCTGAAGACACGGCTTTGAGGCACAAGGAGAGTTATGTCACAACCTATAGAGAAATGATGCGTCTCAGGGATGATCTGGAGTCTACCCGAGCTGATTATACCGAGCTCCAGGGTCACCTTGTAGGCAGCGTAAATAATGCTTATGAGAACCTGAAGGAGTAGGTTCGGGTTCTTCCACCCGAGCTCGATCTTACTCTCTTCAATTTGGACAACGTTGTGAAGGACGGCAAGATTGTCCTTGATGACCCTGATGATGATGATGATGTCGAACCTCCTCCTGTGCCTATCGTCAAGACTTCTATTGTGCTGACTTCTTCAATTCCTTCAGCTGAGGCTGGTCATCTCTGATCGGATCTTGATTGCCAAATCTTGAACCGGGATGATGGGACAGTGGATGCGGTGCCTCTTCAGACTCGCCCTCCTTCACCCCGTGTTGATGCTGCTGAGAAGCCTTCAGATCCTCATTGATTATCCTGGACATTAGTGTAGATAGCTCGGCTTGTGGGCTTTGAACCTTCTATATGTTGTAATTGGTAGCTCTAACTTTTTGATACTCTCTTAGTTGCTTGTTTAGCAACTTTATTTTGAAAAACAAAGTGGTTTCTCAAGCTCTTTGGGGTTGACTTTTGATAGCCTCTTGAGTTTGTTATTATTATAACTTGTGCTTTTTCATAACATGTTTGTCTGCATCTGTTTGGGAGTGTTGGAGTCTTATTATCTGACCTCTTTGGATTGCCTTTGTATTTTCATACTTGTCGCTTGATTCTTTTGAGGTTGTGGATGTTTGAGTCCATCTTGTATGTTGACTTCCTCACTTCGGTCTGAAGTTATTTCTAGTAATCCGTTTTGTATGGGCCTTTGTTCAGGTCTCTTTCAGGGATTATTTTCATAACTTGATGTTCTGGGCCGACTTCATCATGTCGGGCCCTTCTAGGTTATTTTAGTAATCCTCTTTCTCTTTCAGGGATTACTTTTATGTTCTGGGTTGACTTCATCATGTCGGGCCCTTCTAAGTTATTTTAGTAATCATCTTTTTTGGACCTTGCTCAGGTCTCTTTTCAGGAATTACTTTTATAACTTTATTTTTTGGGCCAACTTCGTCATGTCGAGCCCTTCTAAGTTATTTTAGTAATCCTCTTTTTTGGACCTTGCTCAGGTCTCTTTCAGGGATTACTTTTATAACTTTATGTTTTGGGCCGACTTCATCATGTCGAGCCCTTCTAAGTTATTTTAGTAATCCTCTTTTTTGGACCTTGCTCAGGTTTCTTTCAGGGATTACTTTTATAACTTTATGTTTTGGGCCGACTTCATCATGTCGAGCCCTTCTAAGTTATTTTAGTAATCCTCTTTTTTAGACCTTGCTCAGGTCTCTTTTAGGGATTACTTTTATAACTTTATGTTTTGGGCCGACTTCATCATGTCGAGTCCTTCTAAGTTATTTTAGTAATCCTCTTTTATAGGGCTGGCCAGACCTCCTTCCAGGGATTTACTTTTTATAATTTTGGTTTTGTGACTGATCCGACTTCTTTACGTCGGCCAGTCTATAAGTTATTTTATAGCAATCCATTTTATTAAGACCTCGTCAGGTCCTTTCTATGGATCACTTTCGATAACTTCTTGCATTATTTTGTTTTCATCTTTGCCGATTTTGTAGAAATTGGGTTTAATCCCCATTTGGTCGACCTTTTGACGAATTTGGTTTTCATCTTTGTTGGTCTTTATCGTGATCGTGCAGTGAACTTAGTTTTCACTTTCTGCCGATCTGTGGCTTTATAATCGGACGATGAGCGTTTCAGATTAATGTGTCTTGAGAATTTGTAGAGGATCTAAACAAATTTTATTCAAAAGAAAATGTAGATATATACATGTGGGGGTTTTATCCCTCTAAGTCGGGCAATTTGTAGGTCTTTGGCTTGGCACCTCATTAAAAAACCTTTTCAGGAAAAAGAGTGTGCCTTATCCTTAGATCCTTTATCACCCCTAACTATAGTACCTTCTCAGGCTGCAGGCGTGCCACGACCTAGGGAGCTCTCGCCCTTCGGGTTCGGACAGTCTGTAGTAGCCCTTTCCAAGCGCTTCTATGACTCGGTAGGGTCCTTTCCAGTTTGCTGCCAGTTTTCCTTCTCCAGGTCGAGTTGTTCCAATATCATTTTGGATTAGGATGAGGTCATTCTCGGCAAAACTTTGCGGTACTACCCTTTGATTGTATCTCGAAGTCACTCGACGTTTCAATGCCTCTTCCCTAATCCGAGCTCTTTCTTGGATTTCCGGAAGTAGGTCGAGTTCTTCCCTTTGAAGTTGGGAGTTAGCTTCTTTATTATAGTGGATCACTCTGGGCGACCCTTCTTCAATCTCTACTGGGATCATTGCCTCCAGTCCATAAGCTAATCGGAAGGGTGATTCCTTTGTGGTGGAATGTGGTGTTGTTCGGTATGTCCATAGGACTTGTGGAAGCTCTTCAGTCCAGGCTCCCTTGCATCCTGTAATCTCCGTTTTAGCCCAGCCAATATGACTTTGTTGGCAGCTTTGGCTTATCCATTGGCCTGGGGATGTTCTACGGAGGTGAATTGGTGTTTTATGTTCAAGTCGGCCACTAACTTTCTGAAGCCTGCATCTGTGAATTGGGTGCCATTGTTTGTGGTGATGGAGTATGGAACCCCAAATCTTGTGACAATGTTTCTATATAGGAATTTTTTACTTCTTTGAGTAGTGGAGTTAGCTAGAGGTTCTGCCTCGATCCATTTTGTGAAGTAGTCTACCCCTACTATGAGGAATTTGACTTGTCCTGTTCCCTGAGGGAAAGGTCCGAGCAGGTCGAGTCCCCATTTTGCGAATGGCCAGGGCGAGGTTACGCTGATGAGCTCCTCTGGCGGGGCGATGTGAAAGTTGGCATGTTTCTGACATGGTGGACACGTCTTTATGAACTTTGTCGCTTCCTTTTGTAGAGTTGGCCAATAAAATTCTGCCCGGAGTACTTTTTTTGGTAAGTGCCTGCGCTCCGAGATGATTGCCACAGATGCCACTGTGTACTTCTTCTAAAACTTTCTTTGTGTTGGAAGTTGGTACACATTTTAACAATGGTATTGAAATCCCTCTTTTGTATAGAGTATTGTTTATGATAGTGTAGTATTGTGCCTCCCTTTTTAGCCTCTTTGCCTCCTTCTCATCTGTGGGGGAGTGTTTCTGTTTTGAGGTAGTTAATTATGGGAGTCATCCATCCTTGATCCAGGCTTGTTATGGCTAGGACTTTTTCTTCTTCTGAGATTGACGGGTTCTGCAGCATTTCCTGGATGAGGCTTCTATTGTCGCCCCCTGATTTGGTGTTGGCTAGCTTTGAGAGTGCATCAGCTCGGGCGTTTTGTTCTCGAGGTATGTGGCGGACCTCATATTCCCTGAATTGTCCGAGATGTTTCCTGGTTTTGTCCAGGTACTTTTTCATGGTGGGATCTTTGGCTTGGTAGCTCCCCGCTATTTGTGAAGTGACTACTTATGAGTCGCTGAAGATGATAAGCTTTTGAGCTCCAACCTCCCTAGCCAGCTTCAAACCAGCTAGTAGCGCCTCATACTCAGCTTGGTTGTTTGAGGCAAGGAACCCAAATTTGAGGGAAAGTTCGATTTGGGTTCCCTGATCGCTTTCAATTATCACACCCGCGTCGCTTCCAGTTTTGTTTGAGAAACCGTCTACATAGAGATTCCATTCTGTAGGATTTCTGGGGTGTCTGTAAATTCTGCAATGAAGTCAGCCAAATATTGGGATTTGATGGCTGTCCGACCTTCGTATTGAAGGTCAAATTCAGACAACTCGACTGCCCATTGTAAGATTCTTCCTGCTAAATCTGTTCTTTGCAGAATGCCTTTTATTGGCTGATTGGTCCGAACCCTGATGCTGTGGGCTTGGAAATATGGACGAAGTCATTGAGATGTTAAGATGAGAGCATAGGCGAATTTTTCTATTTTTGGTAGTTCAGCTCGGATCCTTGTAGTGCCTTGCTAATGAAGTATACAGGTTGTTGCCCACTGTCGCTTTCTCGGACCAATGCTGAGGCTACTGCCCGACTTCCTACTGCGAGGTATAATACGAGGGGTTCTTCTTTCCGTAGCCAAGTTAGGATAGGAGGTTGTCCCAGGAACTTTTTGAAATCTTGGAAGGCCTGTTCGCACTCCGTTGTCCATTTGAACCTTTTTTCCTTCCTTAGAGTAGCATAGAAGGGAAGAGATCTTATTGCTGATCCCGCTAGAAATCTGGACAAGGCTGCCAATCTTCCATTGAGCTGTTGTACCTCTTTGACGCAAGTCGGGCTTTTCATAACGAGTATGGCCTGGCATTTATCTGGATTTGCCTCGATTCCTCTTTGTGTGAGCATAAAAACCAAGAATTTGCCAGCTTCTACTGCGAAGGTGCATTTTATAGGATTAAGTCGCATGCCATGCCTTCTTATAGTGTCGAATACTTGGGTGAGGTCGGACAGTAACGTCTCTTCACTTTGTGTCTTTATTAACATGTCGTCCACATAGACTTCCATGATTTTTCCGATGTGATCCGTAAAGACCTTATTCATCAATCTCTGGTAAGTAGATCCTGCGTTTTTAAGTCCAAAAGGCATGATGATGTAGCAGTAGTTTGATTTTGGGGTTAAGAATGAAGTTTTTTCTTGGTCGGGTGGGTACATCGGTATTTGATTGTATCCCGAATATGCATCCATAAACGAGAGGTATTTATATCCGGAGGAGGCATCCACCAGAGCGTCGATACTTGGGAGTGGATAAGGATCTTTTGGGCAGGCTTTGTTGAGATCAGTGTAGTCGATGCACATCCACCACTTTCCATTTGATTTTTTCACCAAGACGACGTTAGCTAGCTATAGTGGGTACTTGACTTCTTTTATGAATCCTGCCTCCAGTAGAGCTTGTACTTGCTCTTCCAAAGCTTGGGATCGTTATGGTCTGAGCTTTCTACGTCTCTATTGTACTGGCCGAGATCCTGGGTACACTGCTAGCTTGTGGCACATTAACTTGGGGTCTATGCCTGGCATGTCTGCAGCCTTCCATGCAAAGAGGTCGACGTTATCTCGTAAGAACTATACGAGTGATTCTTTTGTGTCTCCTTTTAGGATTGTACCGGTATTGGTTGTTTTGTCCGTGATATCTCCGATCTGGAATTTTTCTACGTCGCCTTCGGGTTGTGGGCGGAGTTCTTCCCGCCTCTGAATTCCACCGAGTTCGATGGTGTGGAATTCTTCTCCTCTGCCTCTGAGGTTTAGACTTTCGTTGTAACAGTGGCGTGCTGTCTTCTGGTCTGCTTTTATTGTAGCTATCTCTTCTGTAGTTGGAAACTTCATGCATAAATGTGGAGTCGAGACTACTGCGCCGAGCTGATTTAAGGTTGTCCGACCTATTAAGGCATTGTAGGCTGAACTCACATCGACCACAATGTAGTCTATCTTGAGTGTTCTTGACTGGTTTTCTTTTCCAAAGGTCATGTGTAGTGAGATGTATCCAAGTGGCTGAACTGGAGTGTCTCCCAGTCCGAACAGGCTGTTCGGATATGCTCTGAGTTCTTTTTCTTCCAGGCCGAGTTTGTCGAAGGCAGTTTTGAACAAGATGTCGGCGGAGCTTCCTTGGTCTACCAGTGTGCGGTGGAGATTTGCGTTTGCCAGTATAATAGTGATGACCATGGGATCGTCGTATCTTGAGATGATGCCGAATGCGTCCTCTTTAGTAAAAGTGATTGTGGGGATGTCGGGTGCTTCCTCTTTTCCCTCAACATGATATACTTCTTTAAGATATCTTTTGTGAGATGATTTGGAGATTCCTCCTCCCGCAAATCCTTCGTGTATTATGTGTACGTGTCTCTCTGGTGTACGAGGTGATCGCTCAGTTCGTCTGACATCTTCGTCCCTTCTTCTTTTTCTTTGCTCATCGACTCGGTCGGCAAGGTACCGATCTAATTTCCCTTCTCTTACCAGTTTTTCTATGACATTTTTTAAGTCAAAGAATTCGTTGGTGGAATGTCCACGGATTCGATGATATTCACAATATTCAGTCTGATTTCCTCCCCCTTTTTTGCTTTTGAGTGGTCGAGCTGGAGGTATTTTTTTCAGTATGGCAAACTTCTCTGTAGACATCCACAAAGGACACCCAAAGAGGGGGTGTAATTGTGGTATTTTTTATTTTTTTTTTCCATGTTGGTCTTCTTTCTTTTTGGACTCTTTATCCTTATCTCGGGAGGAGTAGGAAAATTCGGATTTTGAGGTCTCTCCCAGTCGAGAGTTTTCGTCCATGTTGATGTATTTCTCTGCTCGTTCTTGCACTTCGTTCAGAGATGTGGGATGTTTTTTCAATATAGATTCGCTGAAAGGTCCCTCTCACAAGCCATTGATGAGACCCATAATGACGGCCTCTGTTGGTAGGCTTTGTATGTCCAGACATGCTTTGTTGAATCTTTCCATGTAGTTGTGGAGACTTTCCCGATCTCCTTGCTTGATTCCTAATAGACTAGGGGCGTTCTTAGCTTTGTCTTTTTGGATGGAGAATCTGGCCAGAAACTTCTTGGCTAAGTCTTCGAAGCTTGAGATGGACCTAGGGGGTAGATTGTCGAACCATCTAATTGCTGTCTTTGTTAAAGTGGTCGGGAAGGCTTTGCAGGGAACTGCATCTGAGGCGTCGGTGAGGTACATTCTACTTCTGAAATTACTGAGATGATGGCCGGGATCTGTTGTGCCATCGTATAAAGTCATGTCGGGAAGTTTGAAGTCCTTTAGGATTTTGGTCCTCATGATCTCTTTGGTGAATGGGTCTTGGTCCTTACGGGAGTTGTCTTCATGACCGGATCGAGTAGTCTTGGTATTGAGATCTGCTTCAAGTTTTAATAGCTTGTCCTCTAACTCGCGGCGTCGCCTAACTTCCCTTCGTAGGTCTCTCTCAGCTTCTCGTTGATGCTCCACCTCTTTTTCGAGTTGCTTTATACGATCTTGAAGTGCCTCCACGGCTCCCACATTTGGTGAATTGTTGTTTTTGTTAGGTCGAGGAGTATCTTTTGGTGTAGTGTATGCGTTCTTGTGCGGCGTTCTATCTTCTAGATCCGAATCGTGGTCGTTGTCATGGTCGTCCGCCATGGTGGTGGGATGACTTCCAGATTCCCCAGCAACGGCGCTAATGTTCCGAGGGTTACCTGAAACTGTAGGTCGATCTCGAACGAGATCTTCTGTATTTGGTTAGAGCTGACGTGTCCGGCTGGTGAGTGGCGGCCGGAGTTGTGGTATCCGACTTGTTGGACTGGCTATGCTGCTGATCCTTTGTCACCGGAGGGTGGTAGTACCTGCAAGGGACTCCGATGCTTAAGTTAGCAAGGGTATTAAGCAGGTTTTTAGTAGAATCAGAGCATGAGTTATACCTGGGTGCTCCAGTGTATTTATAATGGTGTGGAGTGACCTTTTTAGATAAGATAAGTTAGTTATCTTATCTTATCTTATCTTATCTTTGAGTGAGGTCAGCTTATCTTCAAGGGAACCGCCCTTATCTCTATAGGCTCGGCCTACCTTTGGATTTGGGTCGTGTCCCTCTATTTGGGCCCTTTATTGGGCTGTCCTGGCAATTTGGCCGAGCTCTTTGAGAAGAGGTCAGATAGTCTGACCTGAAGAGGTCGGTCGCCTTGTCGCTAAACATCCTGGGTCGGACGGTTCGACCCAGGGTATGAACAGTATGCGAACTTGCACTATCCGCAAAACAAACATCTTCGTTACATTTCCTTACCATTTCTTCAAAGACAAATAATAATAATAATAAAATGAGTAAAAGTACATGCCAAATAAAGTTGTATTTTTAATTGAAATTATTTTTCTAAGAAGCACCGTACATAGTATCATATACTAAAAAATTTATTATTATTATTATTATTATTATTATTATTATTATTATTATTATTATTATAGAACTTGACACATTTAGTGATTTTATACGATCCTCAAAGAAATAAAATATTTCATAATAAGTGGTGTAATTTTTAGCAACATCATTTGAAATAAAATTTGTCTCATTTCCTTTATCATATTTTTTAAAGGATGCTTGATAAAAGTTAACTAAGTGCCTTGGAGTATGACAGATACATGATCACTGACTATTTCCACCACAACGAAAATATTTATCCTTTGTTAACTTATTTCACCCATTTTTTCTTTCTTTATCCTACTTTTGGTAAGATCCTTTTTTTGTAAACATAATTTTTCTTCCTTCTATAATTTTTCCTCTTACTAAAGTCTTGTCATTTACCTCTTCTAGGGTTATAATTTGCTGCATTTGCTTCAAGAAATGGGCGGCGCCAGCTGAGTGCACTTCATGATTTCTTAAAAGCAATTCATTGTTTTGATCAGCAACATGAAGGCAAGAAATTAGTTCAGAATTTTTTAATTCTTTTTTCTCGATACTGCTAGTAGAAGCACATTCGAGGCATCGAAGGTCGAGAAAATTTTCTCTAACATGTTATTGTCAGTTATCTTTTTCCTATATAATTTTATTCGTGAGGTAATTCGAAACATTGCTAAATTGTATTTATTTATGGATTTAAAATCTTGTAGATTTCACTCATATTGGACTTGAGAAAGTATCACTATTTTTGGATAATTATACCCTTTTTCAAGGTTCTTCCACATATCTGTTGGATCTTTTAGTGTGAGATATTCATTTTTCAATCCTTCGTCAAGATGACGACGAAGGAAGATCATGACTTTGGCTTTATCCTTTTGGAATGCTTTATTTGTAGCCTTAATAGTATCTCCAAGATCCATTGAATCAAGATAAATTTCATCATCTAATATTCATGATAAGTAGTTATTTTCAGTTAAGACCATTAAATTCAAGATGAGAGAATTTTGACATAATAAAGATTTATTATCTGAGTCTTCCTAATTTTTTATCAAGTCTTGTACTGATAACGTGTTGTAAAATAAATAAATAAGAAAGAAAAATAAATATAAAATAAAAAAGTATAAATAGAGGACTCTAATATTAATATCTACCAATATTATTATCTCAATATAATAGAGATGATTCATATATATATTTACTAATATATGTAGCAGTGTATATGTAGAGAGAGAGAGAAAGAAAGAGAGAGAGAAGTGTTTTATGTTATTACTGTGTATCCTTTGCTCAGACTATGCTCTTATTTATAGACGTCCAAAACTCACTTTTTTTAAATTTCATTAAATTTATTTCACCTTAAAAATTTGAACCTTTCATTGTAGAAAAATTGAGCAACCCATATAAGGAAGAAAATTACAAATCACTAAATGATAGACATTCATTCTTATCACAATGTTGATGGTCTTTTACACGTGAATTTTTGTTTGTTTTTATGATACAAACATGCTACTAATTCCAAAGCTAGAGCAAGAAAAAAAAAGGGAGGGGAGAGGGAGGGAGAATTGTAAAGACAAAATTAGATCTATTCAATGTCCCTAAGATGATCAAAATGTAATTAATATTAAGAGTGATACTACGTTATAAGTCTTTTTGTAACTAAATTTAATTAAGTTGGTATAAAGTCAAGTGAAAAAATGCGTGTATATGTCTCTATTCTTTTTTTTTCGGCACTTTCTGCAACACACAAATTTTTGTTGGAGAGCACAAAAACTTATTGATATAGCACAAAAATTTTCAAGGTATAACATAAAATTTTGCACATAACACAAACATATTGATATAGCATACAAATTTTTACTCATAGCACGTATATTTTTGCACATAGCACAAATTTTTGCACATAGCACAAATTTTGTTGAGAATGTATTATTAGTTGGGTGAGTCAATATTTTGGGTATGTAATCCTCTACAAATTTTTATTTTGCACATAAAAAATTTTTATACTATACATCAAGATTTTTGTATTGTTTACAAAAATTTATGTATTGTGCATATTCTTTTTATTGATTGTGTCAATGTTTTTTATATGTGGTCTTTAAAAATTTTTGTGCTATATATTGTTGTGCATCAAAATTTCTGTACTCTAGTTTTTTAAATATTTATAAGAGAAAAAGAAAATAAAGACAATGATAATGATAATAAGAGAAGAATTTAGAAGAAAAAAGAGAAGAAGAAATTAAACAACAACATCAAGAAGGAGAAGAAAAAGAATAAAAAAGAAGAAGGAAGAAGGAAGAAAGAAGTGATGATGACAATGACTACGACGGTGGTAGCAGTAACGATGACAATGACTTTGAAGAAGGAAGAAGGAACGTAAGAAGAAGAAGAAGCCACTATAGTTAAAGGAGAGAGAAGTGACGCACGAATAAATTTTTATTTTTATATAACTTAACTAAATTTGATTACTCAAAAACTTGGACACTTAGTATTTTTGTAATATAATATGCTACAGCACATGGAGCTACCCATATGTACTAGCCAACATTTGCGAAAAAACCTAGTCTTTAGTGGAAATACCATTTATTAGATGTTGACTAGGAAACTGTTGAGGCCACCACCAATCCCAATAATTGTTATTATTTATAATTTCATGTCACTCAAGATTACTATTCTTAACAGTATGAACTATGAAGCTAGAGCACTAAAGAGAGCTACAATTTTGGTTTAGTAACATCATTGAAATGTTGTTGTATAGTGACTTCATCACTGTGTCACAGTGATCAAAATTGTCAATGTGGTTATTAATGTTTATGTTTTTCTTCCTAGGAAATGCATACTTTATGGTTATAGTATAGTGGTACTATGTAGTGTTCTGATTCATCATGTGACATATCATCGACCAAGAACTGCGTGGTGATTGATCCTTCTAATTGAAGTTGTTACAACTTCCAATAACATTGTAGATTGGAAATGACAAGGCTCCTTAAAAGGGTCAAAATCAGTTTGTAAATTTGCAAAACCCTTTTGACTTTGTTTCTTTAATTGATGCAACTTCACGCTTCTCATTCATTGTTGTGGGATCACAAATCAACTTGATTTTTGGTTCTGTTAACATTCATACCAATCAAAGAAAAAGATACTCCTCCATTTTACATAGGGTATCTTTTCTTTACTTTTGTATTTTAGGTATATTTAAAGAATAATATAACTTAAGATGAGAAAGTACAAAAAGTAGGAGAGTAATTTAACGTTACCAGGATTTTTTATTTTGTGGAACAAGACTCCAGTTTATAGTTCAAAGATAATAAATCTTAATCAAAGATAGTGACAAAATTAATCTGACGTCAACTTGAATGAATCCAAGATTTACTAGAGTTATCAAATCAATCCAAACTATAGTGTTTCTTCATTTTTATTTTTTCACAGTAACTTCTATTATCTATAATGCAGAACTATGGGGCAATTAGACTAGTGTTTCTAACAAGAAGATTATTGAGAAGACCTTTTTTTCTTTATTTTTCTATCTCAATATTATATAGAATTTGGTATTCCCCATTGCAATTAAGAATCTAATAAATGAACATGGATAGCATCAGCTATTTTTGGATGACAATGTCTGTACTAACCAATGAAGACATAGCTAATCTTCAAAGAAGGACATATAGTTGACATTTGACAAAGTTAAAGAGCAAATTAAATGGCAGGGAATTCATCAAGTACTATTTGTTTTATGGTTATAAGGTCATCCAGAAAAAGATCTGAGTTATAAACTAGACTCTATCATCAAGATTTATAGCAAAATTCTGAAGAGAGACTATACTTTGTATGAGAATTTTCCCAAGTTGAAATGCTGATGGTTCAGAACATAATTATGGTAGTTACAAGATTATATAAACATACATCGGATAATAATTAATATATGAGAAATTTACATTCTAAGTTGAGCCAAATCAAACCATATCTGCTCAAATGCTTTAACAATGAGATCATGGAATTCACTTGAATTTAGGGAGAGGTAGCAGGCAAGCAAGTCCTCCAGATCCTTTGACGCACGGATATTGTTCTCGACAATCATCTCTAACATTGATTCCCTAAAGTCACTTTGCGGATCAAATGAGGACTTAACCACAGCATATCCATCCGGAAACCCTGCATTCCTTGAACTCTTACTTCCATTGGAAGAAACACTCTTTCTTGCATAGGCTTGAACCTTTCTGCTAGCTAGTTTTGGAGAATTGACTCTTAGCTTTATTCCGGACGGAGAGTTGGTAGGCAGCCGGCGAGATACATGACCACTCTTTCGCCGCCTAAATTCTCTGCCATTGCTTTCCTCTATGCTGGATTTGACATTGAGAGACTCATCATCCAATTCAGTTGAACTTCTCCTAGACTCGGCAGCTTCGGACTCAATGACCTTGTCATCAAACCTCTCTGACTTTGTCAATACAGGAGCAAGGTCTAATTGCGAAATTGTCTCAAGCCCATCTTTCTTGCTCATATTCCCCTTGAAATGTTCACTGTTCATGTCAATTATGATGTCATTTGTTGAAGAACTAACCCTGCAGCTGCAATTGGAGTCAATACCATGAAGCAAATCCGGAACTGAAAAGCTATCACATTCAGACTCAGAGTAGACATATTCATGGAAATCATCATCAGATTCAGAAGAGCTTTCAACGGAAGAAGCATCATAATTTGGTGACTGAATATTGTTGTGTGCCGAATCAAAATTAGAATTGGCCATGAAAGTTGAAGAAGAAGAAACAACAGTTGGAGAAGGCTTGTAAATGGTTTTTCTCCTAGACCTTCTCTTTGATGATGACATTCTTGGTGAAGAATCAATCAATGGACATGGAATGGTTCCACCAAAAAACTCTTTATTATTGTGAATTGGGATGTTGTATAACTTACCAGCTCTTATAAAAGCTTCATTGGGGAAATAATTCGAACACCTTGGATGTGACCTTTGTGATGTTGTTGGTGAAGTAACCTTGCTATTGGTGTTGTTCTTCAAAACATGATGAGATCCATTCCTCTTCCTTGATTTGCTCATATCTTTGAGCTTATAGAACCAAGCATTTGGAATCATATCTGAGAATCTGAACTTGTTATTACCCATTAGAGGCACAACAACCTTGCCACTCTTCAGTGTTGTGTATTTATGATGGCTTAGATTTGTGCCAATTTCAAATATGAAGATGTTTATAACCAAAAAGCTTGGTTTATAACAGGTGGAAGAAAAACAAAGAATAAAGATTTGTGGTCCAATTGTACAAAAAGTTTTCCAGCATGAAACTAAAGGGACCAAGTTTGTCTACCAAATTACTTTCTCTCATCATTGCTACCAGCAAATATGCACAAACCTTCTTACTCTTTATATAACATGATTCACATAGCTGATAAGTCTCCAATTTCACAACAATTTATATTCCATATTTTAATAATAATAATATAACTATAAGAATATTTTAGTGAGTATTTTAAAAATTATTTTGTAAGCACTAAAATAAGTTAACAGCACGTTTTAATTTTAATCGGATGATCGATATTAAATTTATCTAAAATTTTGGTGTATCATAAAAAAGATAAAAGGTTTTAACTGTATATATTAGTGCAACATTATTGGTTTGATATGTCCATACATACCTAAGTCATCAATTCCTTAGTAACAAGTGTTGTATAGTTGGCTCACCAAAAAACAAAGTGTTGTATAGTTGTGCTAGAAACTTTCCTTAGCACACACTATTCATCATGTTCAAAAAGCAGATGCTCCAAAATTTTCTCTGGAAGCTTAATATCTTAGTAAAGATTATAAAAAGAATTATTTGATGGCTGTGCAAAAAACCAATCAGGGTTTATCAACCACCATTTCTTGGGAGGGAGGATTCAGAATCCACAAGCATTTTTGTTTTTGAAAATCATCTGACATGAGATGAAATTGTGATCCAATAGTGCATTGCATTGGTTCAATAACAGTGCCACATCATTATTATTATTATTATTATTATTATTATTATTATTATTGTTTTTTTGTGGTTGTTTCCCTCCGGGTCTAGTTCTACAATAATCTATCTTATGAAGTCAAAATATAAATCTAATTTTTTTTGAATTTCACAAAAATACTTATAAATCAATATCTATGAAAATGATCATAACATCAACAATGAGAATCAAACTCGAGTTACTATGACATATAACCATTCTTTTGTCAATGATACCATAGTTTTTTTTGGGCAAGTTATTGAAATAAATAATTAAACTTTAAATTTATTAAATTATAACTTTTTGAAGCAGCAGACATATTTGTAACTTTTTTTTATTCTATATAAATTGTTATAGGGTATAGCAGTTTCTAATTTTAAATTTTTTTATTAGATTATAACTTTTTTTAAATTTTTTAAAATAATCAGTTGAATATTGTACTCTTATTATTGTTTAGAACAAAAAAACATTGTATTCTCTATTTTCTAAATAAATAAAGGTGATTGTTATTGACTTATTGCGCTTAAAAAATAGTGTCTAATTTGCTAAAAAAAAAATTAAAGATTAATATTTAATTTAAAAAGTATAAAAGTAAATAATTTTTTAAAATTTGCTATAAAAAATAAGTTAAACAAAAATTAAACACCAATTTAAAACACCATATCATTAGCCATGAATAATCAAAAGAAGATAAAATAATGCACACCACCTTGGATTATTAGTTTAATGATATTTTTTTTTTTATTTGATAAATAATCATATTATTATTTCAGCAGTCAAATGTTAATTATATTATTAACTATCTTTAATCTCACCAAAAATGTTAATACGGGTCTAACTATTAAATTTTACATTTTTTTAGAATTTTTTTAATAACAGATTGATTTAAGATATTTTTAACCATTCCAATCTGACCTATCCGAAAAAATTGGATACCGGATAATAATAATATCCAAACAATTCACGTGTACATAAATCGCTACAGAGTGCCATGATTAAACTATCCACTATTTTTTTCATAAACCGCTATACATAGCAGCGTTTATGCATGGTTGCGTTCCTTTAGAAATTGCTACATTCTGTAGCGGTTTCTTCTATGCACTTTTTTTAAGATAATTCGTATTGAAATTAAAATTAGAAACAACTATATCTCTTGGTGGTTTATATAAAATAAAAAAATTACAAAAATGTAAGCTGTTTTAAAAAATTACAATCTGATAAATTTAAAATCTAATTATTTTATTTTAATAACTTTTCCCCCTTTTTTTTTCATACAAGATACATGATATCTTGGCATAATAATCATATTAAATCAAAAGGTTTGCATGGTAAAAGCATGGATAGGAGGTTGAAATCTTCACACACAAATAAATTACTCCTCATGCAATTTTTGCTGGCAATTGAAGGATTGAAACTCATGATCCGGTTCTCCACGCTCTGTCTGATTTATATATATATATATATATGACTTAAGAGCTTGAACCAACAAGGTAATGATGAATTTAGAAAACAGTGAGTTTATGGGTGCTGATTCATTTATTCCCTGAAGAGCCCTTTAAATGATGGCATTTCTTTTCCTTTTTGTCTACAATCCCCCACCTCCCCATTTCTATAACCATCTCTCAAGTCGTTATTTCTTTTTTTTTTTTCTCTCTTTTTCTTCTTTTTGATTTTATTATGAAGTGTCCACTATCATGTCCGGCTAATGTTGTCCAAATTTTTTTTTCTATTTTTCGGAAATTTTATTATTATTGTATAATTTTTATGGATATTATACTTATAGGGGCTACCATTATAAACTTTAACATACTTAAAAAATATAATTAAAACTAATATACACTTTTTATTATTTGATAATAATTTTTAATTTAATCATACTTTTTATTTTATATCTTTTCATATTAAAAATATATCAAATAATAAAAAGTGTGACCTTTAAATTTAACATACTTTCTTATTTTTATCAGAATTCATAGCAACCATATGTTTTAAGTTACTCGCATATCAGAGTTTTATTTGATAGATTGCTATACATAGGCGTGATTGAACCGCAACACTTGTTATAATAAACTAACCACTATACTAACTTAATTTAGTTATTTTGAATAGTTGAGTTTATTTGAGTATAATTTTGGATAGTTAAGTTTAATGCAAGTTTGTTCTTCATATCTTACCATAAACAAATTCATAAAAAAAAAAAAAAAAAAAAAAAAAAAAAAAGTCTATTTTGGTATACGTTAAGCCCAGAAATATATGAATGTACTCACAACGAAGGGATAACAATCATCCTCTCTTGCATTGGCCCTGTTCCCAAATGCTTAAAAAAACAATGACCATATCTTAAACCCTACTTCAAAACCCTACTTCATCTCTCTTAAAGTTAAATCCTACTTCATCTCGACCAAAAAAAACAACTACGAATCCTCAGCTGAAGTATATAAAGTGTAAACCTCTTATTTCTTTCTTTCTCGACGTTCGCAACTTTCTACAATTTTCCATCTCAAAACTCTAATATGTTGCAATGGCTAATTCATTAAACAACAACGACAAGAGTAGTCAGAACACACGCTTCTATCACCCTTATCAGGACTTCAACGTCCCAAGGCTCTACAACCTCCCAACTTCGCCTGAGAATCTCTTTCCTGAACTGGAAAATAGGACTAACCGTTGCTGGGACGAGAACCTAGTCTTCTACACCGGCATGGCCTACCTCACAGGCGCTGTCGGTGGCGGCGTAACCGGCACCCTCGAGGGCCTCAGGGCCGCCGAGAAAGGAGATTCATTCAAGATCGGTGTCAACCGAGTCCTCAATTCGGGAGGTCAGAGCGCGCGTAGGATCGGAAACTCGCTCGGAATGGTGGGCTTGATCTTCTCCACCACGGAGAGTGCGATGCACTATTTCACCGACAAGGATGACATGGTTAACAACACCATCGCTGGGCTCGCCACTGGTATTTTATATAAGGCTGCGGTAGGGCCAAGGTCGGCGGCAATTGCGGGAGTCTTTGGTGGGATCGTGGCGGCAGCTATCGTGGCCGGAAAGCAGACTCTGAGGAGATACGGTCCCATATAGGGATAGGTTTGATCTTGACGAGAATAGAATTGGGGATGGTTGGAATGTCGCCTTAGGCTTTAGTTTTTCAGCCTTTTTCTTTTTTTTTGTTTTGTTTTTATTTTTAGTATTTTCTGTTTTTGAAAAAAAAATTGAAACAATAAAAATAATTAATGTTATTTTTATTTTTAAATTAAAAAGTCAAAATTTTTTTTTAATATTATTATTTTATAGGAACTTAGTAAAGGCTAGATGTAAAACGGGTTGAACTCGTCGGGCCGATCCGCTAAGGGCGGGCTGTCCGCCGAGTCGAATGTGTACAATGAACCCATACTATCTAGAATAACCATCCGAATATTAGGATAATAAACATCTTCCCAAAAGTTAACCTTTTACATCTAGAGCTCTAATACCATGTCATGATACCACTTATCCCAAAAACTTCATGAAAAATGTAACACTAATGGTTATATTTCTAATACTCCCTAAATCTCCATTCATTGTACAAATATTCCATTGGCTCCTCATACTTTCCCAATTAATAATTATAGAATTTTCAAACACTTTTTTTTGCTTTTATTCTTCTTTTAGTTATTAACTTTATTTATTTTATTTTACAATTTCGTATATTTGCTCGAATTATGTGACTTATTTTTTAAAATAAAGATGGTTCTATGACAAACATTATTTTAAACAATTTTATCGAAGTTAAAAATTTAAAAAAAATAATAAAAAATTATATTATAATTTGACCATTTTTTATTTGTATTTATTTTTTAATTATTATTTTTTAGTTAATATTAATGAATTTTATTAAAAAAAAAGTCAAGCCAGCTAGTCTCGACCCGCAAATCCTCTATAAGCTAGCATTTTGAACACATCCCCATTTATGGGGCGGGTTGGATTTGTGGTTTTAAAATTTTTTAAAAAAATATAAATCTAAGGGTTAGATTTGTAGTCTATAATTTTTTCGCATAAAATTGACTCACCGATTTGTTTATTTTTTTTAAAAAAATTTCAGTCTACATAAATTTAAGGCTCAAATTTTTCTATTATCCCAAATCAGATCCTAAATTTTGTTTCCAAAACAAAATTAAACCTTTAATTTATAAATTCTAATTAAAAAAAATATCCTATATCCATAAAAAATATACTATTTTTTATAATTGAACATAACACATTCTAAATTTCCATAACAAAAAAAATTAGCTTTTTACTTATGCCTAGCGTTTTTTTTGTGAAAACAAATTTAGACCTCAATAACAATACTTTTTATTATTTTATGTGTATTTGCAAGTGTGCCTTTTTATGAATAAGATATTTGAATTATTATAATATCATCAATAAATATATATTATATTTATTTTTTTAATTTTATCCATTAGAAACTTTCTTCAGCAGAATTTTAAAAAATAATATTAGTCTTTGTAGTTGCTCACGTAGATGATATTATTTTTGTAAATTTTTATAATTTTACAAAATTTTTAATTAAATTTTTATAGTTTAAAAGTATGTAATTGAATTAGTTAAAATTTTTAATTAAATTATTTTTAATTATTTTCTTTTCAAATATAATTTTTTTGAAATTTTTTTGTGTTTTGTATAGAATAATTATAATATTCTAAAAACAAATATCTTAAGATTATTATATTTTCTTCTAAAAAAATAACAACGAATAAAGATTTGATTATAAATTTTATCCGTTATAATAACAACGAATAAAAATTTAATTATAAATTTTATTTATTATAAAAATATAAATAATAATTTTTTTAAATTATAAAAATTTAATTAACAATTTAATAAAATTATATGAATTAATAAAATAAATAAACCTATTTTATATACGCTTTTATAATAGCATCACATTGCAACAGAGGATCTTAAAAGGGCTGTGATTGTGATATACTGATATGAAGTTGGAATTGCCTTTTACATTGCAAGCCACACCTTGTAAGAAGCCTTCTACTTGTAAGTCATCTCGATTAAATCTTGAATCACGCCATAATTGAACTCTCACGAGTTAATATTTAAGTTCACTTCTAAAATATAAGATCGGATTTAATTTGACGCTTAAAATTTGAATTAACTCAAATTAAATTTTGAAATTTGTAATTTGATCTTATATTAATTTTTAAATTAATTTTTGTTAATAACGTGTTGATTTAATATATTAGTTTGGTGTAATTTGAATTCTTTATTTAGATAATTAAATTTTATGTGATTGAGATCAATTAAAACTTTTAAAAATTTAACTGCTATTTTTAGAGTCCCAAAATTTTCAAATTAAATTTGTTATTATCCTCTTCGTGAAGATGTTAGAGAGTCGATCAAATTTATAAGAGTATAGTATATATCAATCACATAAAATTTTTACCAATAGTTTAAATTTTGACAAATTAACATATATATTGTTTACAGAAATTAGTTCAAAAACTAACAAAAATTACTATTATAAATTTAAAAATCTAAATTGAGTCAATTGTAATTTTAAAGATCAATTTAAATTATACTTCAAATTTTAAAAATCAAATTGAATATCAACTCGAACCCTCACATCTACTTTCACCAGAACATGCTCTAACAAATGACATTGCTATGTAAAAGCCAATGATCTTGGGACATAAATGTTAACAGGCATGCCATACATTAGAATTGCATCATGTGAGACATGTATCATCAATTGGCATTTATTCCAAATTCTTTGCATTTACAATGCTATTGATAACAGTTTGATTTCACCAAATCGTACTCATTCGCTCGACCAAGGTTGTAGTTTGCATTTACATATCCTTCATGCAAAATGCTATAAACTTTCCAAAACGCATGCAATACCCTAATGTGAAATATTATCAGTTGCGAATTTATGCAACTTGCCCGATTTTTGCATACGTCCAGAAATAATTATTTTTTTATTTATTTACATAAAAAAAAATTTATTTTTGTTTTATAATTTTATTTGGACTTAATCTCTGTTAAAATACCAAAAAAAAAAAAAAAATTAATAAATAAAAAAATAAATATAATTTTATTCTTGAGTAAAATAAGAAGGATTTTGCCAAACAAAAGATAATAAAATGGATTTAATTTTTCTATCGTTGGATTACATTCTTTTACACACATCTCATGTTTTTCTTGTTAGGACTTATATATCTAAGCTGATTTTAGTTTAGTTAAATATTACATATATAAATATTTTTTGAATTAAATTTTTAATTAAGTCATTTTCATGTGCCGTTTCTTTTGAATACAGGTCTTCTTTTTCTTTTGCGCATTTCTTTTGCGGTCACCACTGCCATTTTTTTCTTCTTGATATTGTTGTTATTGTTTAATTTTTTTCTCTATTTTTTTTTCTCATCCCCTTTTATTATCATCATCATCGTTCTCGTCGTCCTCATCTTCTTCTCCCAACTAAAGAAATACACATAACACATAAATTTTGGTGTGCAGCACATAAATTTTTAGAGGACTAGATATCTAGAATATTGACTCACTCAACTAACAAAATACATTCGCAGCAAAAATTTGTGTGCCATATACAAAAATTTGTGTGTTATATATAAAAGTTTGTATATTATACCAATGAAATACGCACGACACATAAATTTTGGTGTACGGCACAAAGTGCAGCTCATAAATTTTTGGAAGACTACAAATTGAGAATATTGACTCATCTAACTAACAAAATACATTCGGAGCAAAAGTTTGTGTACTATGTGTAAAAATTTGTTATATGAAAAAATTTATATACTATAGTAATGAAATACACACAACACATAAATTTTAGTGTACAGCACAAAAATCTTAGTGCATAGCATAGAAATTTTGATGTGTAGCATATAAAATTTTTAAAGACTACATACTTAGAATATTGACTCACCCAACTAACAAAATTCATTCGCAGCGAAAATTTGTATGCTATGTACAAATTTGTGTGCTATGTGTAAAAAATTGTGTTATATCTATAATTGTGTTGCGTGCAAAATTTTTTATGCTATACTTCGAAAATTTGTGCTGCAAAAAGTGTAGAAAAAGAAGTGTAATGACATATACACGTATTTTTTATTCTGTTAAAATTTGCACCAATTTAGTTAAACTTGATTACAAAAACACTTATTTGATGTGAAAACGGGGCCACAGGCCCAAACAAAATAAAAACTAAACAAAAGAAAGTCTTAGGAAGGTTATCCCTCTTCTATCTGCATCTAGTTGCAGGATAATAAAAATTGGAGCTTGCTCACAAAGATGGAGGTCATGAGGGATTTTATGTGCGTGCTTAGCCAGAGCATTTGTCGGAAAATTTGCTTCTCTGACAATATGTCTCATTCGAAAATACCTAGGTCTAGCCAGCAAAGATCTAATTGCATGGATAATGAAAGTTGATGAATGCTGTTAAATAGGGTGATCATGGAGGAGCCCAAGGGGGCACATCGAATCAGTTTCAATAATCAAGCTCTGGATGTTAAGTTCGGTCGCAAGCTTCAGACCAATGTAAATGCTCCAAAGCTCCACTTTAGTTATGGAGATCTTTCCAATGTTTATCCAAAATTCAGCTACAAAATGGTTGTGGCAATCTGGAATTAATCCTCCACAAGTACCAATCATGGAAGTTGATAAGAAGGAGCCATCCGTGTTGAGTTTATAGCCTCCTTCCTCAGGTGGTTCCCAACCGATGTACTGGATCCTAGTGTAGGTAAGTATTTTCTTACTGGTCTCAGTTAATGAAATCACATATTCATATCTTTTAGCAAGATTCTACGCTAAGTAAGAAACACTATTACCGGGAATATTTTCTTGATTAAAAATCAATTCATTTCTATTGTTTCATGCTGCATTGCATGCGGTGATGACGTATATAAGCCAAGAGGTCCCATTATATTTACGATTCACCAAACTTAAATTCTCTTCCATCCAGCTGTGAAGATCTTGATTGAAGAAGTCTCTTTACAAGGTGCTACCGATGCTACTTACTCAGGTATTCTAGATGTAAAGGTAATCCCTTAGCACATGGAGCAGCATTTCATCCTGACCAGGACATCTGAGACAGCTTGCATCGCTGGTAAGTCTCTTTTTCTGTCTTTTAGAATTAGTGAGAAGAGCTTTATACATAATGAGCCAAAGAAATGTTTTAAGACTTTGAGTGATTTTTTGCTTCCAAATATTTTTGGTATAGTTACCCGTATCCTCATTACTCTCATAGAACTCTTCATAGGCTAATTTAATAGAGAATTTTTCGTCTGGTTCTAGGAGCCAGGCTATACTATCTGGGCCAAGGTTCATCTGGGAGAATTTCATGAGACGAATGACATCCAAAATGTCCTTAGAAAGGATTTGGTGGAGCTTTTTCCACCTCCAATTACCATTCTAGTCGGCAAATTTATTGACTTTCTCTTCAAGATCACCTATTGCAAGATTCCCAAAGCAAACGACTTTAGTGATTCAATTTTTGGAACCCAATGATCCTCCCAAAAGCGAACTATTTTTCCATCACCTAACCTCCAGACGATGCTGGTCTTGAACTGGTTCCACACCTTGACTATACCCTTCCAAGCATTAGAACAATTAGGCTTTTGGTGTACTTTAAGAAGAGCATCACCACCGCACCCATATTTTGATATCATCACCTTAACCCATAGGGAATTAGTTTTAGTAACTAAGTTTCAAGCTAGCTTCATGAGGAACAAGTTATTGGATTTTTGAGCTTTTTGAGTACCAAGTCCTTTTCGATGCTTGGGTTTGCACACTGTATCTCAATTAATAAGATGAATTTTTCTCTCACTCTCATTTGATCCCTAAAGAAAGTCTCTACAAGCTTTATCAATCTAATTGCACACTTCTTTAGGAATCTTCATAGTTTGCATAACGTAGGTTGGAATAGTGGAGAGGACAGATTGAACAAGGGTACATCTTCCGGCAAGGGAAAGAGTTTTTCTGTTCCAGGAGTTGAGCTTTTGGTGCATCTTGTCCAGAATAAATTGAAAATATTTCTTGTTGCATCTTTCATGAATGAGAGACACACCTAAATATTTCCCAAATTGTTGGTTAGATTAATACCTAGGTGCAAGCTTAGATCCTATATGATAGTATGATTGACGTTCTTAGAGAAGAAAACGCAAGACTTCTGAAAATTAATTTTTGTCCCAAAATTTTACAAAAACTTTTGAGGACTTCCTTGATGACACAGACCTGCTCATTATTAGCTTGAGCAAAAAGAACCAAATCATCTGCAAAGCAAAAGTGAAAAATCTTAGGTCTCCCTCTAGAGAGGATAATAGACTTCCACTTATTATTCACAAGAGAAGTAATAAGGTAGGATAATCTTTCAATACATAGAACAAAAAGGTAAGGAAATAGGGGGTCTCCCTATCTAATGCCTCTAGTAAGGTAGAAATCTTCTGAACATGAGCCATTCTAGAGGACATTTATAACTGGTGTGAAAATGCAGTGATGGATCACTTTAATGAGGTTCTCTGGGATGTTGCAATCCTTAATCATTTGTATGACAAAATACCAGCTCAATCTATCATAAGCTTTCTCAAGATCAATTTTTATTGCCATCAATCCTATCTCTGAGTTTCTAGTTCTCATGGTGTGGATAACTTGAGCAACAAGGATGTTATCCGTACTCACTCTTCCTGGAACAAAACTAGCTTGATTATCCATAATAAGAGAAGATATGTGTGGTTTAAATCTCTCGGCAATAATCGTAGTGAAAATTTTGTAGCACACATTACAAAGACTTATAGATCTAAATTGTGCAAAATTTTCTGGAGCCTGGACTTTAGGGATAATAGAAATAAGCGTTTGATTAATGCCCCTAATATGTTCAGGATCTTTGAAAATTTTTTGAACCCAAGAAAAAGAGAATCTTTAATAGTATCTCAAGAAAATTGGAAGAACTTAGCTCGGATGCCATCTTTACCCAGTGCTTTCCAATCTCCCATATTAAAAATAACATTCTTAATCTCTTCAAGGGTGACATTGTTACCAAGCATAGTCGTTCCCTGTTCTAAAATCTCTGGAAAAGAACCTGTAATTGGAAAGAAAACATAGTTAGCATCAACAGTGTATAAAATTTTAAAGTAAGACACTCCCATCTCTTTTAGGATAGTAGGGTTATCAATCCAATTCCTATTAGTATCCTTAAGAGCTGTGATTTTGTTTCTTCTTCTTCTGCCATTAGTTTTCTGGTGAAAATACTTTGTGTTCTTGTCTCTAAAGTTGATCACATTACATCTTGACATTTGTTGCCAATAAGCTTCTTATTGGATAACCACCACTTTTTCATATTTCTTCCAGAGGTCTCTTTGTAGTTTCTCCAATAAAGGATTGTTGCTAGCTGAAGGAGCTCTTACGGTTTATCCCCTCCATACACAGCATGATACGGTTCTTTTTCCTTAGAATATGTCCAAAGACCTCTCTATTCCATACCTTAGCTTTGTCAATAAAGGAAGATATATTAATAAGGAGGTTTCCATTCTTATCCCAGCTATTTTTCATAAGATTATTGTCGTCCTTGTGTAATAACCACGGTGCAAGGAGCTTGAAGGGTCTCTCTTCCCTACCCGAACTGGTCAAGTGAAAACCCAACAGGATAGGTAGATGATCCGACTTGAGTTTAGATAAATGTCTCACTCCAACATTAGGGAACACATTGGTGAACTCAAGATTCCATAAAAACCTATCAAGTATCCTCTTTGTATTCCCTCTTTGCCAAGTAAAAGGTAATCCAGTAAAGCCCAAATCATTTACACCCCAATTATTTATGCAAGATTGGAATCTTTTGTGGTCTTATGATAGGTTAGAACTCCCTCCAATGTCATTTAAGGAAAGGATTGAATTAAAATCTCCCCCAATACGCCATGGCTCTCGGATGCTATTAGCCAACTCCTCCAAATGGTTCCAAAGCCTCCTTCTATTAGCTAGGTGCGGACTTCCATATACAGCTGTAAGACACCAAGCATTGTTATCTGAATTTATAATCCTCATGTGTATAAGCTAATCTTGAATAGAGATAGGTTCAACATTTCAAAAAGCTTTATTCCAAAGACACCAAATACCGCCAGCAAACCCGACAACTTCACTGATGCACCAAGAATTAAACCCTAGTCTTTTAATAATATTTTCAGCCTTGTTTCCTGATACATAAGTTTCCAAAAACACAAAGAAATTAGCATTGTATCTATAAGCTATATCTTTAATAATAATGGATAATCCTCTAGAGGCATTCCTCTACAATTCCAAATAATAAAATTTATTAAAACAAACAAAGAGAAAGAGTTCAGAGTTCTCCTGATGGCATAGGTAATCAAGCCTCCATAGGCTTTTGGCTTGAGGGAGATTCATCCCTATCCACATACCGATCCTTGATGACCATATCTTCTGACCTAGAGCTCTGCTGTTTGTTTCCTGGATCGATTGGGTTATTGGCTGCACTGCTGCCTCCGTGTTCTGTACCCTGTCCTCCCATGAATTTCAATATAATTGACGTTGTGGCATGGTCCGTGATACCAGAGGAAGAGATGTGTCTTCCATTGTTATGTTCTTTGGCTAATTCCTTTTGGAGTAAACTAAAACTTCTCCAGTTATTGGCTGCAATGCTTCCTTCGTGTTCTGTACCCTGTCCTCCCATGAATTTCAATATAATTGACATTATGACATGGTCCGTGATACCAGAGGAAAAGATGTGTCTTCCATTGTTATGTTCTTTGGCTAATTCCTTTTGGAGTAAACTAAAACTTCTCCAGTAATCCTGATGGCTGCTTTTCTGTTTTTCTTTATTAAGTGTATGCTCCATGATATCTACTTGGTTTTGATTATTTGGTTTCTCATGGTTTTGAGTGATGCTTGGTTTTTTTGGTGTTGATTTTGACTGGGACTTTTTTTCTTTCCAACGTCCAGAGCTTTCTCCTTCAAGTTTGAGGTGGCTGTCTTACTTTTTGAATGACTCTTTTGGACTTGTAATTTATGGTTATGCTTGTAAGTATTGTTGCCATGTTTTTCTTGATATTGCATTTTTGCCTTGATTGAATTCTGATTGTGCCCATTTCTGTCCGCAATATTTTCTTGCAAGTTCTCATTATTGTCATAAAAAATTTGTGTGGTATGTACAAAAATTTGTATGCTATGTATAAATATTTTTTTACTATATTTATAATTGTGTTGCGTGCAAAATTTTTTATGCTATACTTCAAAAATTTATGTGCTACAAAAAGTGAAAAAAAAGAAGAGTAATGACATATACACGTATTTTTTATTCTGCTAAACTTGACACCAATTTAATTAAACTTGATTAAAAAATACTTATACATGTAGTATTACTCTTTATTTTAAACTTATTATTGAACTATTCAAACCAAATCAAACATAAATTAAGGCTTTCAATTTCTAGTTCTCCTAGGAGTAATTCTTCTAGATGTCATTTCCTCTTTTACATTAATTTTTTTATAAAAGAAATATAGGCCAAAATTTCACAATTATTATTTTTTCAATGAAATAAATCTTTCTGGTAAAATATAATATAATATACATTGACTTGTCTCATATTTCATATATTTTTCTCCCCTGTGTTCCTTAGCATTGAGCAACATGCCATGGTAATCTATCTATAAACCATAGAAACCTCGTGGAGTCTATGATGATATGGCATTTTCTCATTTTTTATTTTTTATTTTAAAATAAATGTTTAGAAAGTAACAAATTAGTCAAAGAGAGTTGGTAAAAACTTGCTATCCACTCTACTGCTGTTCTGCGCTCTTTCTCTGTCTCTCTCTCTTAGATCATCTCACTCTCTGTGCTACATCCTCTCTGTTGAGTTAAAAAATTAACTAAATTAATTAGTGATGATAAACATTATTTTTGGGTAAAATAAATAATTAGTGTTGAGTGTTAATAATGATATGTTGCTAATTATTTATTAAACATTGCAGGCCAAGACTTTGTCTAGCAGTCCAAAATGGAATAAAAATAAAACATCAAGGCTAATAGGCTGGTTAGTCAAGTGGAGCCCAATAGAAACAAAGAAAGGAACCAACGGGAAAGCAAATCAAACCCGATCCAAGCCCGTGTCCATCAATCCAAGTTGATCCCACCAAGATTCTCATACAAGATTGAAGTCTTCACTCTCTCTCGTTGCTCCCAAAGCAACGTTCTTCTCTCCTCTGTCTCAGTCAAATTATAAACTCAGAAAAGTAAGAAAGAGAAAGAGAAAGCTTCTTCCTTAAGGTGATCATCAAAGAAGCAAGAAAGAGAAAGTCCAAGCTTGAAATACAGAAGTCTAATCAGCAAATCTAAACCATATCAAGCTTAGGATAAAGGTAACCCATTTCCTTTTACATGCAACACACTTTCGTCTCTTCATCTTCAACTCTCTGTATCTCTGTTTTGAGCTATATGGAAAAGAGGATTTCTGTTCCTCTCTGCTATAAATCCACGGTCTCAAACAAGTCTTGGGGACCAAGTTGGTTTTCAAGGGCTCAGATCAAGTTGACCATTGGAAGACTCTTGTGGTTGCTGCTTTATGGCTTTTGGTCAAGATGAAGAAGTCAGAAGCAAAGTTTCTACTCTAAGGTTTAATGAGAAAAAGTGAATCTGTGGGTTGGTGAAACTCAAGGCTCAAGGTGTTGACCTTGGAAGAAGAACCCAGCAACATGCAAGGAGATAAAAGAAGACTTTCTGCTCATTCAGAAGCTAAGGAGAGAAAACCAGAGCTTAGTAAGTTGTGTTCTGTAAAGAAGTTCCTCTACTTGGATAATGCTTTCTTTCAAAGAAGCATTCGGCCAATACTGAAGAACTAAATCTGAGGCTTGCAAAGCTGGTTTATCACATAGCAAAGAGGTTGTTGATGAAGTCAATCTCCTTCATGTTTTACAGATTGTAATGTACTTTTCTATGTTTATCTTTCTGTAATTTTTTGTGAGAAAAGGCATTGTGAGAAAGCTCAAGTAAAAGCCATGAGTGAAAAAAGGCTGAGTGATACACTTGAGAGAAAAGCCTAGAGTTATTTTCTGATTTCTTTAGGTATGTCTATGTCTTGTATCTTGTACCTATGAGGTATCCCTTTCTTAGTTGGGTTAGCACTAAGAGTGAATAGTTAGGTATTAGCATAGCCAATGTCAAGTTAGGTTAGAACTTGAGTGTGAAAGGATTGGGTCAATCCTATGAAATTGGTGTATGTAATACTTTTAACTATAGTGAAAATTCCTCCATTGTTGTGGAGGAGACTGGATGTAGGTTGCATAGCACAAGGCAACCGAACCAGGATACATGCTGGTGTAAGCTTATCTCTTCTCTGCTGTGTTCTGTTTTCTGATATTCATGAGACAAAAATAAATTGTCTCATAAATTTTCACTGCTGAGTTCAAATAGAATCAGAATTGAAAGTTTGTTTTAAAGGATCATTTCAGTAACATAAAAGAAAGGCATAGATTCAACTCCCCCTTCTCTAAGCCTACCACAACCTTCACTTTCTCTCGCTAGTCTTGTAACACCCTAAGTTATATCCTATCTTTGAGGGTCTTTAAATAAGGTGCCACACTCGATAGAGGAAGAGACTGAACTTAATCGTTATGCAAGGAAGGGAGGAAGTGCGCGTGAAGAGGAAAACAAGCAGTACTAAAATGATAATAAAATATGAAATAATAAACTTATCCATGAGTATAGTTCAAAATAGAATTCTTAGAGGTAATTAAACAAAGGAAAGAAACTAATACGTCCTAACTATTTTCGTTGAAGAGGCTCCCATACTTGTGTTCTATCCTATCCTTGATCAGGATCCTTCAGTTATTCACGAATCGAGGTATCCGTGGTTTTCCTCCAACACCTTTTTGCGCAGTGAAGATCTGGTTCCGTTGTGTGGGATGAACTAGGACTCGACGGGCAGCTGGGGTTCTTCTTCCACGAACTCTCGACCTAAGTAGATAGTTTGGAGTACGGTAGTAGTGGTCGTAACTACCCACGCGTACTTCGATGGGTCATACTCAGAAGTTACCTTCGGGGGACACTACGTCGTCTCTATCCGCTGTGCCATGTTCCTCTGGAGACAGTATGGGAAAAGAAAAAGGGATGAGAATCTAACGTCTCAGTAGGAGTGCTATGCGACACCTCCATATCTATCTCCAGCCCACGTGCGGGATTTTAAAAGAACGTCGTATAATATGGCATGTAATATGAACCTCTTGTAAAGTGTAAAACATATAGGTAAAACGGAAAGAACATAGAAAGAGAATAGAAGGATAACATCTTAAGTAACATCAACATAGTCATAAATAAATCTAAAAAAAAAAACATAAAAAATCAAACTTTCATTCATGCTTTCTCCTTTCTTAACTTATAACTTTTATGGAGAGTATTTAGCTCAAACCGGTATAAAAGTGGGAGTCCCCTTCCCTTACCGAAGGTTCTTATCCCAAACATTTTGGCGATCACCTTCCCTTACCGAAGGATCATCTCGATCGATCACCTTCCCTTACCGAAGGATCATATCGATATCTTGTCTTTGGGGGGGTCACCTTCCCTTACCGAAGGATCATTCCCTCAGTTCAATTTACAATTAGGTTTTGTTTAACCATACATAAGAGAAAAATCATATAGGAAGAGATCATGCAAGAAAAAGGGACAATTATGATGATAAAGGGATATATGAAAAACATGAGACTCTGGCATATGTATGAATTTTCTAATTAAAAGATCTTGGTAGTATAATAGCATGGGTTGAAAGATGTCATATCAAAGTACAGGAAATAGGGCATTTTAAATAATTGCACAAAATATTAAAGAAGTTATGTATTCTCGATCCTAAGGGAATAATATAATGGTGCAAACGATCATATACATAATAAGAATAGGGTATATTAAATATTTGAATAACATATTGAGAAAGCATGTACTCTTGACTTTAAAGGAGTATCAATAACATAATGATATAAGAGGTCACATAGATGCACATAATAGAATAGGATATATTAAATATTCGAATAAAATATTGAAAAAGTATGTACTCTTGATTTTTAAAGGAGTAATAATAACATAATGATATAAGAGGTCACATAGATACATATAATAGAATAGCATATATTAAATATTTGAATAAAATATTATAAGAAAGTATGTACTATTGACCTTAAATGAGTAATAATAATATAATGATATAAGAGATCACATATATGGATATAATAGAATATAGTATGTTGAACAAGACATTATAAGAAGGCATGTACTCTTGGCCCTAAGGGAATATTAATAATATAATAATATAAGAGAGCACATAATAAAATGGCGTATATTAAATAGCTAAATAAGCATTATAAGAAGGCATGTACTCTCGACCCTAAGGGAATATTAACAATATAATCATATGAAAGAGCACAAAAATGGGTATAGTAAATAATTGAATGAACATCATAAGGAAACATGTACTAATGATTTAAGAAGACATGAATAACATGATGGACAGACATGATCAACATGGATAAAGGATGAGTGAAAAATAATTAATGCCATGATAACATTCGTGAATGGAAGAAAATAAAAATGGAACATAACACATGCCAAGCATTAAAAAAAACATAATTCCCTACCCTTTTTCTAACGCTTCTTTGAGCTTGCCTCTTGTGTTTGCACACAGAATATATTTTTGTAGAGAGAGAAGGGAGATGATTTGGTATTTGAGAGAAGTGATTTTCTACCTATAGGTGCACCCCTATTTATATACATTTGAGGATAGGGTGGTTGGGATAATTTTAATTTCAAACGAATGGTGGTTACTAGATTCCTATCCATAAATTTAAAATTCTAAGCCTATCTCCTAACTGATTTTTTTCAAATTTCGAATTTGATTTTGTTTCTAGAAGGGGTGGTTGTTACATTATCACCCCCATAAAAAAAAGAATTTGTCCCCAAATTCTACATCCTAATTTGGTCGATAAAGGTCATTAGTAGGATGCATAGTGATTTGAACATGGGTTAGCTAATCTTACTAGTAGCGGAGAGAGATATGAACGAAAGAGAAGCACCGTATCATCTAGGATGGTTAAAGGATTCCATTAATTGTGCATTTACCCTCGATTCGATCTTCTGACTCGTGGACTTCCTTACTGCTGAGGGAAAAGACTCGCCCTTATCGCTGTGGTGGATTGGCAGGGGGTGGGAGAACTGCTGGGCATTCCCTGGCGATGTGCCCCGGCTGAAAACACCAAAAGCAGACATTTTGTCCGGCAAGGCACCTACCCCTATGTTGCTTCCCACATGAAGCACACTCCTTGAGTTCGGTGGTCTTTGGTGAGGCATCAGTGGAAGGTTCCTGTCGATCCGTGCCCTGTTGAGGTTGCCTTCCTGTAGTTTTCTCAAGAAAGGCCTTCTTCTGCGGCGGCTGCTGAGACTATTCTTGATTCAGTTGCCTTTTCTTGAAAGCCTCGCTTCTTTCCGACGCTAGATTTTTGGTGCATTCTTCGATCACCTGGCACTTGCTATCGAAGGAGGAGAACTCCCGGATTTCCAGTGGGGCTATGGCGGTTAGGACTTCTGCCCTGAGCCCTCCTTAATACTTCATACACTTCCACTTTTCATCTGGATTAGCCTTATACATGGCGGAAAATTTGTAGAGTCTCTCAAACTTCTCTGTGTACTCTGCAATACTCATCCTATCTTGCCTCAACTGAAGAAATTCCATCTCCTTGGACTCTCAAACAGAAAGGGGAAAGTACTTCTTGTAGAAAGCTTCTTTGAAGGTGACCCAACTGATATCTGTTCCAGCATCCTCCAACAACTGTCTTGCTCCATCCCACCAGAACTCGGCATCAGCTTTGAGCATGAAGGTAGCGTAGCTCACTTGCTGCTCCTCAGTGCATGGAAAAATTGTGAATACCTTTTCCTTTTCCGTCAGCCATTCTTCTGCCATATCAGGGTCGAGGGCTGGGCTCCACGGAACTCAGGCGGACGAATCTTCTTGAAGTCAGCAAAATTTGTACGGGTCTGTCCCACCTCCAGCCTAGAAATATTGGGATCCTTGTCCCCAGTGGATAGTTGTTGGGCCATCAGAGTGGTGGCTTGGGCCTGCTCCTTCATTGCCTTGGCCATCTCCTTCATGTGCTTTGCCAGGTTTGATGAGCTCGAGCTCGAACCACGTGGGCGTCCACGGCTTGCCATAGGTTTCCTGTTCAAGGGTAACCATAGGGGGAAGTTTTATTAGTCGTACCTCCTAAGATAGGATCCCTAGGTTCGACTTTGCTCTGATACCATTATTGTAACACCCTAAGTTATATCCTATCTTTGAGGGTCTTTAAATAAGGTGCCACACTTGATAGAGGAAGAGACTGAACTTAATCGTTATGCAAGGAAGGGAGGAAGTGCGCGTGAAGAGGAAAACAAGCAGTACTAAAATGATAATAAAATATGAAATAATAAACTTATCCATGAGTACGGTTCAAAATAGAATGCTTAGAGGTAATTAAACAAAGGAAAGAAACTAATACGTCCTAACTATTTTCGTCGAAGAGGCTCCCATACTTGTGTTCTATCCTATCCTTGATCAGGATCCTTCAGTTATTCACGAATCGAGGTATCCGTGGTTTTCTACCAACACCTTTTCGCGCAGTGAAGATCTGGTTCCGTTGTGTGGGATGAACTAGGACTCGACGGGCAGCTGGGGTTCTTCTTCCACGAACTCTCGACCTAAGTAGATAATTTGGAGTACGGTAGTAGTGGTCGTAACTACCCACGCGTACTTCGAGGGGTCATACTAAGAAGTTACCTTCGGGGGACACTATGTCGTCTCTATCCGCTGTGCCACGTTCCTCTGGAAACAGTATGGGAAAAGAAAAAGGGATGAGAACCTAACGTTTCAGTAGGAGTGCTATGCGACACCTCCATATCTATCTCCAGCCCACGTGCGGGATTTTAAAAGAACGTCGTATAATATGGCATGTAATATGAACCTCTTGTAAAGTGTAAAACATATAGGTAAAACGGAAAGAACATAGAAAGAGAATAGAAGGATAACATCTTAAGTAACATCAACATAGTCATAAATAAATCTAAAAAAAAAACATAAAAAATTAAACTTTCATTCATGCTTTCTCCTTTCTTAATTTATAACTTTTATGGAAGGTATTGAGCTCAAACCGGTATAAAAGTGGGAGTCCCCTTCCCTTACCGAAGGTTCTTATCCCAAACATTTTGGCGATCACCTTCCCTTACCGAAGGATCATATCAATATCTTGTCTTTGGGGGTCACCTTCCCTTACCGAAGGATCATTCCCTCAGTTCAATTTACAATTAGGTTTTGTTTAACCATACACGAGAGAAAAATCATATAGGAAGAGATCATGCAAGAAAAGGGACAGTTATGATGATAAAGGGATATATGAAAAACATGAGACTCTGGCATATGTATGAATTTTCTAATTAAAAGATCTTGGTAGTATAATAGCATGGGTTGAAAGATGTCATATCAAAGTACAGGAAATAGGGCATTTTAAATAATTGCACAAAATATTAAAGAAGTTATGTATTCTCGATCCTAAGGGAATAATATAATGGTGCAAACGATCATATACATAATAAGAATAGGGTATATTAAATATTTGAATAACATATTGAGAAAGCATGTACTCTTGACTTTAAAGGAGTATCAATAACATAATGATATAAGAGGTCACATAGATGCACATAATAGAATAGGATATATTAAATATTTGAATAAAATATTGAAAAAGTATGTACTCTTGATTTTTAAAGGAGTAATAATAACGTAATGATATAAGAGGTCACATAGATGCATATAATAGAATAGGGTATATTAAATATTTGAATAAAATATTATAAGAAAGTATGTACTATTGACCTTAAATGAGTAATAATAATATAATGATATAAGAGATCACATATATGGATATAATAGAATATGGTACGTTGAACAAGACATTATAAGAAGGCATGTACTCTTGGCCCTAAGGGAATATTAATAATATAATAATATAAGAGAGCACATAATAAAATGGCGTATATTAAATAGCTAAATAAGCATTATAAGAAGGCATGTACTCTCGACCCTAAGGGAATATTAACAATATAATCATATGAAAGAGCACAAAAATGGGTATAGTAAATAATTGAATGAACATCATAAGGAAACATGTACTAATGATTTAAGAAGACATGAATAACATGATGGACAGACATGATCAACATGGATAAAGGATGAGTGAAAAATAATTAATGCCATGATAACATTCATGAATGGAAGAAAATAAAAATGGAACATAACACATGCCAAGCATTAAAAAAAAACATAATTTTCTACCCTTTTTCTAACGCTTCTTTGAGCTTGCCTCTTGTGTTTGCACACAAAATATATTTTTGTAGAGAGAGAGAGAAGGGAGAGGATTTGGTATTTGAGAGAAGTGATTTTCTACCTATAGGTGCACCCTATTTATATACATTTGGGGATAGGGTGGTTGGGATAATTTTAATTTCAAACGAAGGGTGGTTACTAGATTCCTATCCATAAATTTAAAATTCTAAGCCTATCTCCTAACTGATTTTTTTCAAATTTTGAATTTGATTTTGTTTCTAGAAGGGGTGGTTGTTACAAGTCTACTCTCTCTCTATCTCTGGCCGACTGCTCCTTGGGGTCTCTCTACTCTCCCAGTAGGACTGTAGGTTTCCACCCAATCGGCGCCAGCAAAGAGTTCGAGCCAATGGATGGTGACGGTTACGGAGAATACGGGTTCAACACTTACCAGGCTCCTCCTCCGTAACTGTCTGGTCACAAGCGAGGGTTTTAAGGAGTTTCACCAGGTGAGGTACCATACTTTTCATTGTAATCTGGATCTTGGTTGCCCCTTTCCTATTTGATTCCTTTGCGATCCTATCTTAATTTGTCTTCAAATTTTGATTTTTCCCCTTTTTTATCATTTTTTCGGTTCTTTTAATTATAAGAGGTGGTGCTAAAGATGATAGCGGAGAATAGGGGTTGAAGTCATTTCTTGGGAGCCTCGAGCTTATGTTTATCATAATTTCCTGGTCAGTTGAATTTTTTTCAGATCTGAGATCTAAAAATTACGAAGATAACGATTTGATCTGAATTTTAAGCTTTTTGATATTTAGGTTTAGTTGGTTTCTGTGCTATTTCATAATTTTTGCAAAGAGTTGGTATTTTTCTGTTTACGTATCTTCTCGGCTCTTGGGATTTACATTATAATTAAATCAGATAATTGAAAAAGATTATTACTATATATATTTTAGTTATGTTGTGTAATCTTGTGATGGTACATATATTCCATGGCTAAAGCCTAAAATAAAATTTTATTGATAATTCTCTAATGGATAATATTCTATCTATGGTTTGAAAGTGTTTAATGTTAATTTTATTTCATGTCTTAATCTCCTGCTCAATGCATGGTCACTTTTGTTTCTCTTTTGTAGATTTTTTTATCTATTTGGTCTAAAAAAAAATAGTGTCATTGAGTTTGGAGAATTTGTTCAATCATTAGGTGTATTTCACCGAGATACATCTATGGAAGGCAAGATCAACTGTAAGATAGAACCATTACATAATAATGATTCATATTCATACCTCATACCTTCTTTTTTTCTCCCTCAAGAATCATATGCATGATTTATTATATTGGACTGCATAAATGGTTTGTATTCAATTATTTATCATTGTATTAAGTTTCTTATAATGATTTTGTAGTTGCTTTTCGGTTATATGATCTAAAGCAGACAAGGTATATTGAACCCGAAGAAGTAGAGTGCTTTTTCTATTTCCTTTAACAAATTAGCATTAAGTATTAGCGACTAATATTGCTTGCTCTTTGAAATATATGAATCCTCTATTATTATTGTTAGTTTCAATATTTTGTATGCATATATTATCAAAAAGAAATTCCCGATTATGGTTTTTGGTTTAATTTATTATTGCATTGATTCAAGTTAGAGGTGAGCACGGATCGGTTTGGTTAGAGTTCAAGGTAAAATTAGAACCGAACCAATTAAAATGTAATTGGTTTGGTTTGGTTCGGATTTGTGTTTTTTGTGTATGTACCCAAATCAAAGCAAACCGATTAAGAACAGATTGGTTCGGTTCGGGTAATTGGGTACCCGATGACTTTGAGATTCATAAAAAAATACAAATTTTTATCTTAAAAATTCAGCAAGTACAATAAACATGTAACATCAATAGAAATAATCAAAACATGTTAAACACCAAATACATTAAAAACTAAACACATTAAAATCCAAACATATTAAACACTAAACACATTAAAATCTAAACATATTAAATACCAAATATATTAGAAGTTAAATACAAAAGTGTAATAGAAATATATATTTTTTATTTAATTAATATATGATCGAGTTTACGGGTTGGTTCGGATTCCGCACCCCCAAAACCGATACCCGAACTAATCACTAGAAATAGGTATCGGTTTGATTCGGATTGGACCCGATTACCCATTGGTTCCAGAACCAATTTAATTGGTTTGGTTTGGGTTCGGACGGGTAATCGGGTATCCGCTACCCGTGCTCACCCCTAATTCAAGTAATAATGGTTTCGTACCGTTGAAGGAGTTGGTGTTGGCACTTCTGCATGAGTATGATCTTGTGCTTTTAGATGATATTGTGGAATCCATTGTGCATAAGGTTCTTAAGATTCCTCATTTTAATTACTACTTTTCAAATGGTTTATTGGTTTTAGGGTATTTGTTAGTCAAAGTTAGCTGTTATTTGAAATCTAAATGTTTACAGCTTTTTGTTCCCATGCCTAATGATTTGGTTTTGTTTCTTCAAATATGTTTTCTCTTGTGATGTTGCTTTGCATGGATTTTTTCATGTATATTTCGTTTGGTGCATGTGATTAGTTCTTTAAGTAAATAGTTAAGTAAAAAATTTAAGTAGCTTAATCAGGTTTGTGAATTTAGCTGTTTAGAGTTTCTTAAAATAATATTTTTTTTATTATTTTGTTTCTCGGTCTCAAAGAATTATTTGACAGTTTTTTGTGCTCAATTTTCAATTTCATATATTCTCTTTGTTGTTTGTTAGTATACCCAGGAATTGTTTGCATAAATTATATTGTTGTAAATTGCATAAAGACTGCGATGAAAACTTTGATATCAAGGATGGCAAGATCAAGATTGAGGTGCCATAATTTTCACTGTGATTTGGATATTGGTTGCATTTGTTTTGTTTTATTTTTACTTTTTATTGATTTGGTAAGTAGTTTTAACCTTTTGTGTTGTTCTGATTCCAGCGATTCCAAAATCTTCATAGCACACGAGAACGAGTTTCTTGAAGGAAGAAAAGGACCGAGCGATAAGGTTGAGGTCATCATCAGTGAGAGACATACGCTTCAGGTGAAGCTTCTTGAGCAAAGGGTAGGCATCGGCAAGTGCGGAGTCATACGGAGAGAAGTGGGCACCTCATTTAAGTGGTATTTAAAAGTAAATTTTCATGTTTTAGAATGTTGGATCGGTGGAAATAGATGAACGTATATTCTATTGTTTTTATATCATTTAATTTACTACCCCCTTTAATTAGTTTTTAAAATTGAGTTTTCAATTGAAAAAGAAAAGAAAAAACTAAAATCAGAGAGACAAAGAATCAAACTTTTCTCAATCTTTAATTTCTGATAGATTAATTATCCATTTTCTTCTTTGCATTTCATTGTTCACCTGAATCACCCCTATCTCTTCTAGTTTGCTATTTCTTTTGTGTTTGTGGCTGTTTCTTTTTTACTTAGTGTTGAATTCTTGAAGAAAGAAAATTTTAAATACCTGTGGTCCTTAGAACTTGCAATTAGTAATGCAGATTGTTTCTAATCTTTTTCAATATGTTTGGATTCCGCTCCTCCCTCCCTCAATTATGAATGCTATGTTAGTCAGTGGTTATCATGTTAGACAGGATTAAGTAAATTTCAGTGAATCATGCGAGTTAGAGAGGAAAGTATTCAATTTTTGTAATTGTTATGACGTAAGAATAATTTGGAGTTTACTCATGAATAATTTGAATTATTTTAGTTGTGCTTGAATTAACATAATATAAAGTGCTTTGGGAAAAAATAGATTTCAGTTTAATTATGAATAATTATTTACTAGATTTTGAAGGCATTTAATTATTAAAACATGTTTGATACTTTTCGAATAATCACAATTTTTATCATACTGATTTTGAAACTCATGTACAAATATAACAAGAAGGCTCTTTTAATAAAAAAGAATAAAAAACAGCAACAAGAATTATATAATGTGAAGTTTTTCCCATTATACATATATATGATTGAGGGATTCAGTGAAGTCTTCTCCATGATCGTCATTTACAAAGAAAATTCTATAATGTGAAGTCAGAATTATACTAATTTAAGCAAGGTAATTGTATATTTGTGTTGTTCTTATCACCCTCTAGATACTCCCTATTTATCATACTTTCTATTATTTTCTTTATGTTTGTGGGTTTTATTGGGAATTTGAGCTGTTTCAAAAAAAGTTTGTAATCAGAAATAAGTTCAATTTGTTATTCTATTAGACTTTGATATTCATGTACGTGTGAATATATTCATATACTTCGTTATTCTATTGGACTTTGTTATTCTATTAGTTCTTCATTTAATTTAACTTCCGTTATTTTTTACAGCCTAGCTATGTACTCTTTCTCAAATATATAACATTATACTACAGGTTTCAATATTGACCTCCAAACTATTAATGATAATGAAAAGTTGGAAAGTGACCAAGACTAATGAAAAATTTATTTATTATTATATTTCATCTCTGATGTGGAGTTTTTTTTCATAATTGAATCTAATTATTTTTCATTATAAGATTTATAGTTTAACTTAAATTTTTAAGAGTTGAAATTTAAAATTAGAATTTAGAATAAAAATATCATTTTAAAAATTTTAATTTTTGTTGACCTCAAAAAAGAATACAAGAATTCTTTTAGAAGATGCACTTCTTTTCATTGTATGAAAATTTCTCCTTTTCATTTATTGTTGATGATCATAATAATCTCTCTGTAATTCATTTCTTAGGTGGGTTTAGATTAGAATAATATATTGCATAATGGATAATAGATAAAAATATATGGAGGGAAAGGGAAAGAGCAGGTGTAACACCCTACCACACAAAACTTTACGCTTAAGCCGTAAAACAGAGGTGGTGTGGTATTACAACCTCTAAAATAAAATGTATACATGTAATAGCAGAAAGATTGTAATATGCTAGGAGCCTTGAAGAAAAGGGGGAAAAAATCGCGAAATAAAAGCGCAACGCTCAAGGTACGAGTTAACTTGCGTGTTAAGAAAACTATAACTATCAAGTTTAAAGTAACCTAAAACAGGAACAGAGAGTCAAAGATACAAAGTAACAAGCTCCTGACTCAGCCTGCGAAGTCAAGATTGGCCGGAGAATATACACACATATATACATATATCGAAAATGTTTGGTAACCAAAGAAAATTAGCCAAAAACAGCCATAACTTACCTTATTTAGCATTCATTAATTGTTGCGACAATTAATGAATGCTAAATAAGGCAAATTCTGGCTGTATTTTTTGTTTCCCTAGCATTACTCTACATATATATATATCTCCAAAACCCAGATGTACATAAACAAAATCCTGCCTCTCCATACACCTCTAAGAAGATAAAAAAGAATAAGTTATGCGGAGAGAAAGCTAAGTACATATATATATACATCACTGTACAGCAAAACTACCCAGTAATCACTCCGCTTCAAGAGTCCAGACGCCTAACGAGATGCCTCCCGACCTGCATCTGAAAAATAACAACATAGTATGAAATGATAACCGGAGGTTCTCAGTATGGTAAAGGTGCCACACACATAAGATATAAGGTCCTGGGAATGCCAGAGGCAATCCTAGAACGCCGACACTCAGATTACAGAGCTTAAAGTATTAAACAGAAGCCATAAAAGGTGGTTTTCTAAGAATATTTAAACCTAACTTAACTTAACTTTAAATCTAAGTCCCATACTGCCATTCCTCCATACCTCCAACTCCATCATGCATTTCACAGACAAATAAACAGATAAAGGCAAGCACAAGAATGTTACAAATACTGTAGGTAACAAATATACATTTAACATGATAAGTACATTTAGGCACACCCAGCTAAAGCTCAAGCAAGTAATTTAAGTAATATGCATATGATGCATGCCTGTCCTATGGCTGATGAGGCTCATCTGTCGGTTATCCAGCCAACCCGACAAGTCTGAAAACCTTAGACTGTCCCCCCGATGTGCATCCCCAAGAGTCTATGCATAGCTTTTTCTCAAATAATCAATATTTCTCAATGGGGTTACATTCCCGGGAATTTATAGTGCCCGGTCACACTTACGTAGTAGGGTCAACAGAGTATCGAGCTTTCAACCTGGTACACGTGGTGGCAAGCCACAGTACTTTACCCAGGGAATCTCGTATCTCAGATCATTCAAATTCATAAGCCATATAAATAATTCAATTATAATTCATCAACATCCACATCATTCTCAATCGCATCTCATTCATCATCATACATCAATCATATTCAGTCCTTATCTTTCATTATCACACCTCCCATTCCGTCCATTAATAGTTCCAATTCAAAACATAATTCATTATTTTCTAAATGAATCAAACTTAAAACATACTCATTTTCTTAATAACTCAAAATCAAACCATATAACCTTTGAATCTAAATCTTTTTAAATAATCATCTAAACAAAATCTCTAATTTTTATAAAATTTCGGCAGCATCTCCTCTAAAACTCGGACTTTGCCACCCTTTTCGAGTCCAAACCTGCATTCTTTTCAATTCAACATACCCTTCCTTATCATCATAACAATCACCACAATAAATCTACCTCAGATCAACAATTATACTCATACGATATTCAAATCCAACAACCAAAATTCAACTAAGAATCATAGTTCACAAATCCTAGGCTTTTAACACAAAATACCTCATTATCACAACAACCTCCACAATAGTTATACCTCAAATCAATAATTCACCAAATCACCAGTTAATCAACAAGCAGCAAATCAACCATGTTCATCAACAGGATACTAAGTATTAAATATACACATGCAATCTAACTTATCCTATGGTCATCTAGCCTAAGTTTTCACATAATATTATATATTAAATGCAAGAAATCTAAACCATACCTTGGCCGGTTCCACGTAACGACCAAAGCAATTTATTCAAAATCAAGACAGCCCCTCAAAATTCAACAAACTCTAAGCTTAGCTTCCTCCAAGTTCCAATATTCACAATTTCAAACTCCAATTATTTATTCACAACCTAATACACATTTATAACACACATATATCCAATTTAATACTTAAAGCTCAAATTCAATAAAATTAAAATAGAATTATCGTATCCTCACCTTACCCAAGCTTCACATAAGTAAGAGTGAACATTTTTCTCAAGCTAATTGGATCCTAAAACATCAGAAATCAAAGAAATTCAATTTCCTATTCAATAGTTCAAGAATTGGAGGAAGAGAAGGCTGAGGGTGAAATAACAAGTTACCTATGAAATTGTTCTGATAGAAACGTAAAGCTCGACGCGGTGGACGTGTGGTCACAAACAGTGCGGCGATCAGAGCTCGAACGGAGAAGTTACGGGAAATTGAATTCACCGTAAACGTATTTCTCTTCTCTTCCCTAGGAGCTTGCTGCTTCGTTGAAGGAAATGAAGAGAAAGAAGAGCCTGTGGTTCTTTTTAATTGTTGGACCGGTTGGGCCTACTGGGCCCGGTTTGGACCTGGTTCAACCGGTTTGGCCCGTTCGGTCCAATTTTGGATCGATTTCTTCAAAATTAGTGTCAAAATTCTCGTTTCGATGAGATCTATCCTAATTTAATATTATTTTTTGCATTTCTAATCTTTTTTATTAAAAACTAATTTATTGACTAATTATTTACTAATTTAACGGGATTTACAGCAGGGCTATAGATGTATCCATATAGAAATAGGATGTCATCTCTCCTTAATATGTTTAATGTGCTTTCTAATTAAGTTGTATGCTTTTTGTTTAAGTTGGATTGTGGAAGATGTATGATGATGCATTTGTTTCTTTACAGCAATGACAAATGAACAACTAATTAATAGAGGGCATCAAATGATGGATGAAATAAACTAAACTATTGACAGGGGAAAGAAGGTTACTATATATTTTTTGAAATATCCTTACAAAATTTCATTGTTGCTAGGTATTTATATGTGTTCAAAACTAATAACAGATTATTCAAGAGACAATAAATATTGAAATGGAAACTGCAGTAACTCTAAAGTCTCAGGTGTATAACTTATGATGTTGCTTAACTTCTTTATTAATATACACATCAAATTAAATCAATATATATGTACCTACTAAACATTGTAATATCTCCTTAATAGACAGAACAAATCAGCAAAGTCACTGAGGAATTGGATTCTATTCATTTCCCAATGAAGAGAGCCTCAAAATTGACCAAACAATTTGGTAGGCAGGTCAATTTCTGAAAATTCAACCTTTTTTTTTACCCACAATAGTATATGAATCATTCATTGAGTAACCGTTTTGTTTACTTTGCTATTCTTGACAATAGATTGCTACTAACAAGTGTATTATGATGCTACTACTCCTTATTGTCATTGGAGTGATAGCTATCGTTATGGTAAAGGCAAGAGTCTGTTTACTTATTCAAATGATATATATTCCTTTGAATTCATCTGATTTACTTGCTTAGTAGAAAGTGCTATATTGCTGTATTGTGTAATTTTTTTCATTTTTTTTTTGCTTTCTTATATGCCCTTGATTTCTACACCAAAACAAAATTTAGTGATGTAGCTAATTTGGCTACATGTTAAAATAGTTAATACCAAGTTGAATTTGATTAATATTCCAAAAATTTGTGCATGTGCAGCATTGCTCTTGGTTAAAAAAGAGTTAGTATCAACATGATTTTTTTTTTATCAAAGCATTATGCATACTACATGGTTGGTTTGAATTTGATTAAGAGGGCATTTGACATTGCAAAATCTATGACTTATAATAATAGTATTTTGTGTAAGGAAATTTGGAATATGCATGCAAGTATTATTGCTACCTTTCTATCGCATAATTTGACTCTTTCTCATTTATTAATTGAGCAACTCAGAGAGTTTTTGTGAATTGCGCAAGATTCCACAAACCAATGCCAGGCTGGTTTGCAAAACAGTATCTTATTTTTGCATTTATTTATTTGCTTATTTTGGAGTAAATCCTGAATTTGGTCTGATTTTTTTTAATAGTAATTGGCTTTTAACGGGTTAATTGCTTTAAATAATTCAATTTTATACTATTTTGATGATAATTTTAAACACATAATTTGGTGGCCTTTCATGATTGAATTATTAATATAAAAATCAGGTATCAAAATGCCAAACGGTGATTAGGGTAATTAGACTTTTTTATCTTGTTTAGTGGATTAGATAATATTTATGTAGTGAAATGACAAGCTTGGTAATTAATCAATTTGTTAGAAGGGACATGCTTAGGTTTTGATGGTTGTAAAATAATAGTTACTTTAAAATCTCCTTTTAAATTTGTATAGGGACACCAGGACATAGAGAATATATCAATTTTAAAATTTAAGAATGATAGAGTGTGTCGAATGATGTTGAAGGATGCGCTACATGCTTATGTGCTTTTGGATTATGCTTTAATTCGGATTTTTCCCAACCAAAATAGGTTAGGTTTTATTACGTGGAGAATTAGAACTAGGTTTTCTAATTGAAATTAAATTTATGACATGAACTCTTTCAGTACTATATTAGTATATTCTAAAGTTGCTTTGGAAATGTTATTATCCTTGTGCCTTTTGTCGCTAGATTTAATTTTACATCGAGTATTGATTTATTGTGAATCTCTTCCATATGTGAATCTTCTAATTGTATGGAAGAAGTCAAGGTTACCAGGTCGAGTTTTTTTTATGGGTTCTGTAGGTTTCATTGGGGTTTCAATTGCGCTCCTTCGTGTCATTAAAATTAGCTATGGTTGTTGAAATTCATTAAGAATTTATTTGGTGCTAATTTTTTATTGGAACTCAAATTTATTTGTTTAATTCATTGTTTCTTCAATTGTTGGCACTCTTTTCAGACCTTAGTGGTTCCTCTCTGTGTGCTGGGTGTACATATCATCAGAGGCAGCTTTGGTTCAGGTCTAGAATTGATCATTTGCATTTATTCTTCAAGATATGGCTACTTTTAGCTACTTCTTCTAATTATAAAGTCTGATTACTATTTTTTATTTATCTGAATGTATTTTTGCTTCTCTATGATTGTTGTTAATGAGAGAATGAAAAAGAAATATTTTTAAGGTAATATACTGAATTATTACAAAATCTTTTATGTCTTAAGTATTACAGAATAAAATTAAGCCTTTGATGATAAAGTGAGACTCATTCTGTTATATGAAAACTCTTTAACATATTATGCTAAGGGAAAGAAAAAGTAAAGTGGTTTTTTTATAACAATTTTGTGCTACTGGTTGACATTTTTTAGCATTTCTAGTTATTTCTTTTTGTTTGTGGGGGTTTACTTTTTTTTTTTTGTATTTCTTGATTTATTTTTGCTCTGTTGTATTTTTCTCTGACTCTATGGCTATGTAAGACTGGCCTCTGGTCCTCCCTTCTACTATTGCTAAAGGTGACGGTTTGGTACAATTTGCAATTTGAGAAGGAATTCTTGCCATTTCTTATGTGATGGGTACAATAAGGCTTCCCTGCCTGAGAAGACTATTTGATATAGTTGTGCACGATGTAGAGTTCTGTGGCATATAGAAAGTATTTCACAGTTTTATAGGGTTTACATGAATGCATTTTCATACATGCTTGAATTGTTATGCAGTTTTTTTATATTGAACAATTTGAAGCTGATCCTTTGGCCATTTAGTTTTTGAGACAGCTTCTTTATATTCACATTAGTCAAATCAGTTAGCTCAGCCTAAGTAGCAAAATAGGAGATTCTATTTCTGTTTTAACTTTTTATATTGGTACTTTCTTTCAATTTCACTGGAGCTTTGCTGAGAATGTTTGAATCATGAAATGTTTATTCAGCTCTGTTGAGTGAAAATTATAGTCTTATTTTTCACATGTACCATTTTATATTGCTTAAAGAATTTGACGATGTTCTATGATTCAAACTGGTGAAATTGGCTATTGCATTTAGTCATGACCTGTTTCCCTTTCATATTGGTAGGAAGGCAACTTCTGCACCAAAACAAGATCCAAACATTGATGAAGGTAACTTGGTTGCATGTTAAAGTAGCTAATGGAAAGTTGAATTTGTTTAAATTTGATTAACATTCAATTGGATATGGTTGTAGTCATGAATTATGACATTCATTATATTCTGATGAGCGGATAATTTATACGCTTTTTGACATTGTTTTTAGTATGTTTTTAGTAGAATCTGGTTACTTTTAGGGATGTTTTCATTAGTTTTTATGTTAAATTCACATTTCTGGACTTTACTATGAGTTTGTGTATTTTTCTGTGATTTCAGGTATTTTCTGACTGAAATTGTGGGACTTGAGCAAAAATCAGATTCAGAGGTTGAAGAAGGACTGCTGATGCTGTTGGATTCTAACCTCCCTTCACTCAAAATGGATTTTCTGGAGCTACAGAACTCAAAATGGCGCGCTTCCAATTGCGTTGGAAAGTAGACATCCAGGGCTTTCCAGAAATATATAATAGTCCATACTTTGCCCGAGTTTAGAGGATGCAAACTGGCATTCAACGCCAGCTCTCTGCCCAATTCTAGCATCCAGCGCCAGAAACAAGCTGCAAAGTGGAGTTCAACGCCCAAACTGGCACAAAAGCTGGCGTTCAACTCCAAGAATGACCTCTCCATGTGTAGACTTCAAGCTCAGCCCAAGCACACACCAAGTGGGCCCCAGAAGTGGATTTATGCATCAATTACTTACTTCTGTAAACCCTAGTAGCTAGTTTATTATAAATAGGACATTTTACTATTGTATTTGATATCTTTGGATGCCTGGTTCTTAGATCAGAGGGGCTGGCCATTCGGCCATGCCTGGACCTTTCACTTATGTATTTTCAACGGTAGAGTTTCTACACTCCATAGATTAAGGTGTGGAGCTCTGCTGTTCCTCAAAGATTAATGCAAAGTACTACTGTTTTCTATTCAATTCATCTTATTTCGCTTCTAAGATATTCATTCGCACTTCAACCTGAATGTGATGAACGTGACAATCATCATCATTCCCTATGAACGCGTGCCTGACAACCACTTCCGTTCTGCATTAGATTGAATGAGTATCTCTTAGATCTCTTAATCAGAATCTTCGTGGTATAAGCTAGATTGATGGCGGCATTCATGAGAGTTCGGAAAGTCTAAACCTTGTCCGTGGTATTCTGAGTAGGACTCTGGGATTGAATGACTGTGACGAACTCAAAACTCGCGAGTGCTGGGCGTAGTGACAGACGCAAAAGGATAGTAAATTCTATTCCAGTATGATCGAGAACCTCCAAGATGATTAGCCATGCAGTGACAGCGCATCAGACCATTTTCACAGAGAGGAATAGGATGCAACCAACGACAAGGGTGATGCCTCCAGACGATTAGCCGTGCTGTGACAGAGCATTTGGACCATTTTTCCGAGAGGATTGAAAGTAGCCAGTGGCACCGGTGACATCCTTACATAAAGCCAGCCATAGAAAGGAGTAAGACTGATTGGATGAAGACAGCAGGAAAGCAGAGGTTCAGAGGAACGATTGCATCTCCATACGCTTATCTGAAATTCTCACCAATGATTTACATAAGTATTTCTATCCTTCTTTTATTACTTATTTTCGAAAACCCCATTACTATTTTATATCTGCCTGACTGAAATTTACAAGGTGACCATAGCTTGCTTCATACCAACAATCTCCGTGGGATTCGACCCTTACTCACGTAAGGTATTACTTGGACGACCCAGTGCACTTGCTGGTTAGTTGTATCGAAGTTGTGACAAATTATGAATTAAGATTAGAGCACCAAGTCTTTGGAGCCATTATTAGAGATCACAATTTTGTGCACCAAGTTTTTGGCACCGTTGCCGGGGATTGTTCGAGTTTGGACAACTGACGGTTCATCTTGTTGCTCAGATTAGGTAATTTTCTTTCTGTTTTATTTTTAAAAATTTTTCAAAATTCTTTCAAAAATTTCTCCTTTGTTTTCGAAAAAAAATTTTTTAAAATAAAAATGTTTTCAAAAATATATTTTTCTTCAGAATTTTTAAGAATGAATTCTAGTGTTTCATGAAGCATGTGGAAACCTGGCTGGCTGTAAAGCCATGTCTAATTCTTCTGTGTAGGGCATGTCAGGCGTGTCATGTCTGAGTTACATACTAAAGCTTGGCTGGCTATTAAGCCATGCCTGACCCTTTGATTGGAGCTTTAGGCTAAAGAGCATAAGATTCCTGGAATTCATATTAAAAATTTTGGAATCCTTATTTTCCTTTTTCAAAATAATTTTCGAAAAAATTCCAAAAAAAAAATTTAGAAAATCCTAAAAATCAAAAACATTTTTTGTGTTTCTTGTTTGAGTCTTGAGTCATGTTATAAGTTTGGTGTCAATTGCATGTTCATCTTGCATTTTTCGAAAAAAAATTCATGCATTCATAGTGTTCTTCATGATCTTCAAGTTGTTCTTGGTAAGTCTTCTTGTTTGATCTTTGCATTTGCATGTTTTGTGTCTTTTCTTGTTTTTCATATGCATTCCTGAATTCTTTATATCTAAGCATTAAAGAATTCTAAGTTTGGTGTCTTGCATGTTTTCTTTGCATTAAAAATTTTTCAAAAATGTGTTCTTGATGTTCATCATGATCTTCATAGTGTTCTTGGTGTTCATCTTGACATTCATAGCATTCTTGCATGCATTCATTGTTTTGATCTAAAAATCTCATGCATTGCATCATTTTCATGTTTTTCTCTCTAATCATAAAAATTCAAAAATCAAAAAAATATCTTTCCCTTTTTTTCTCTTAAAATTTTGAAAATTAGATTTGACTTTTTCAAAAATTTTTAAAATCTAGTTGCTTTTATGAGTCAAATCAAATTTCCAATTTAAAAATCTTATCTTTTTCAAAATCTTTTTCAAAAATCAAATCTTTTTCAATTTTTTTAGTTATTTTCAAAAATTTCAAAAATATTTTTCAAAAAATCTTTTTCTTAATTTTACATCATTTTTTCGAAAATAACATCATCAATTAATGTTTTGATTCAAAAATTTCAAGTTTGTTACTTGCTTGTTAAGAAAGATTCAAACTTTAAGTTCTAGAATCATATCTTGAGATTTCTTGTGAATCAAGTCATTAATTGTGATTTTCAAAATCAAATCTTTTTCAAAAACTAATTTCAATCATATCTTTTCAAAAATATCTTCTTATCTTATCCTTTTAAAAAATTTGATTTCAAAATATCTTTTCTAACTTCCTAACTTCTTATTTTTTCAAAATTTGTTTCAACTAACTAACTAACTTTTTGTTTGTTTCTTACCTTTTTCAAAACTACCTAACTAACTCTCTCTCTCTAATTTTCGAAAATATCTTCCCTCTTTTTCAAAATTTCTTTTTAATTAAACTAATTATTTTATTTTTTATTTGAATTTTCGAAAAATTACTAACTTTTTTTCAAAAACTATTTTCAAAAATCACTAACTCTTTTTCAAAAATAGTTTTCAAAAATCCTCTCCTTCTATTATCTTATTCTATTTATTTATTCATCTACTAACAATAAGGAACCTCTTTACTATGACATAGAGGATTACTCTTCTTTTCTTTTTCTCTTCTCTTTCTTATGAGCAGGGACAAAGAAAAAGGCATTCTTGTTGAAGCTGACCCAGAACCTAAAAGGACTCTGAAGAGGAAACTAAGAGAAGCTAAATTACAACAATCCAGAGACAACCTTATTAAAAATTTCGAACAAGTAAAGGAGATGGCAGCCGAACCCAACAACAATAATGCAAGGAGAATGCTTGGTGACTTTACTGCACCTAATTCCAATTTACATGGAAGGAGCATCTCCATTCCTACCATTGGAGCAAACAACTTTGAGCTGAAACCTCAGCTAGTTTCTCTGATGCAGCAGAACTGCAAGTTTCATGGACTTTCATTTGAAGATCCCTTTGAGTTCTTAACTGAATTCTTGCAGATCTGTGATACTGTTAAGACTAATGGAGTAGATCCTGAAGTCTACAGGCTCATGCTTTTCCCTTTTGTTGTAAGAGACAGAGCTAGAGTGTGGTTGGACTCTCAACCCAAAGACAGCCTGAACTCTTGGGATAAGCTGGTCACGGCTTTCTTAGCCAAGTTCTTTCCTCCTCAAAAACTGAGCAAGCTTAGAGCTGATGTTCAAACCTTCAGACAGAAAGAAGGTGAATCCCTCTATGAAGCTTGGGAAAGATACAAGCAGCTGACCAAAAAGTGTCCTTCTGACATGCTTTCAGAATGGACCATCCTGGATATATTCTATGATGGTTTATCTGAGCTATCAAAGATGTCATTGGATACTTCTGCAGGTGGATCCATTCACCTAAAGAAAATGCCTGCAGAAGCTCAAGAACTCATTGACATGGTTACTAATAACCAGTTCATGTACACTTCTGAGAGGAACCCTGTGAGTACTGGGACGCCTATGAAGAAGGGAGTTCTTGAAATTGATACTCTGAATGGCATATTGGTTCAGAACAAAATATTGACTCAGCAAGTCAATATGATTTCTCAGAGTCTGAATGAAATGCAAGCTGCATCCAACAGTACTCAAGAGGCATTTTCTGAAGAAGAAGCTTATGATCCTGAGAACCCTGCAATAGCAGAGTTAAATTACATGGGTGAACCATATGGAAACACCTACAATCCATCATGGAAAAATCACCCAAATCTCTCATGGAAGGATCAAAAGCCTCAACGAGGCTTTAATAATGGTGGAAGAAACAGGTTTAGCAATAGCAAGCCTTTTCCATCATCCACTCAGCAACAGACAGAGAATTCTGAGCAGAATCCATCTAGCTTAGCAAATTTAGTCTCTGATCTATCTAAGGCCACTGTGAGTTTCATGAATGAAACAAAGTCTTCCATTAGAAATTTGGAAGCACAAGTGGGTCAGCTGAGTAAAAGGATTACTGAAATCCCTCCTAGTACTCTCCCAAGCAATACAGAAGAGAATCCAAAAGGAGAGTGCAAGGCCATTGAATTAATGACCATGGCCGAACCCACAAGAGAGGAGAAGGACGTGAATCCCAAGGAAGAAAACCTCCTGGGACGTCCAGTGATCAATAAGGAGCTTCCCTCTGAGGAACCAAAGGACTCTGAGGCTCATCTAGAGACCATAGAGATTCCATTGAACCTCCTTATGTCATTCATGAGCTCTGATGAGTATTCCTCTTCTGAAGAAAATGAGGATGTTACTGAAGAGCAAGCTGCCAAGTTCCTTGGTGCAATCATGAAGCTAAATGCCAAATTATTTGGTATTGAAACTTGGGAAGATGAACCTCTCTTGTTCACCAATGAACTAAGTGATCTGGATCAACTGACATTGCCTCAGAAGAGACAGGATCCTGGAAAGTTCATAATACCTTGTACCATAGGCACCATGATCTTTAAGGCTCTGTGTGACCTTGGTTCAGGAATAAACCTCATGCCCCTCTCTGTAATAGAGAAACTGGGAATCTATGGGGTGCAAGCTGCTAAAATCTCATTAGAGATGGCAGACAATTCAAGAAAACAGGCTTATGGACAAGTAGAGGACGTGTTAGTAAAGGTTGAAGGCCTTTACATCCCTGCTGATTTCATAGTCCTGGATACTGGAAAGGAAGAGGATGAATCCATCATCCTAGGAAGACCTTTCCTAGCCACAGCAAGAGCTGTGATTGATGTGGACAGAGGAGAATTGATCCTTCAATTAAATAAGGACAAACTTGTGTTTACAGCTCAAGGATCTCTCTCTGCATCCATGGAGAGGAAGCAGAAAAAGCTTCTCTCAAAGCAGAGTCAACCAAAGCCCCCACAGTCAAACTCTAAGTTTGGTGTTGGGAGGCCACAACCAAACTCTAAGTTTGGTGTCAAACCCCCATATCCAAACTCTAAGTTTGGTGTTGGGAGGTCTCAACAAAGCTCTGCATAGCTGTGAGGCCCCATGAGAGCCCACTGTCAAGCTATTGACATTAAAGAAGCGCTTGTTGGGAGGCAACCCAATGTTTATTTATCTAATTTTATTCTTGTTTTTCATGTTTTCTTAGGTTCATGATCATGTGGAGTCACAAAATAAACGAAAAATTTAGAAACAGAATCAAAAACAGCAGAAGAAAAATCACACCCTGGAGGAAGCACCTGCCTGGCGTTCAACGCCAGAACAGAGCATGGTTCTGGCGCTGAACGCCCAAAATGGGCAGTATCTGGGCGCTGAACGCCCAAAATGGGCATCATCTGGGCGCTGAACGCCAGAATTGCACCCTGGAGAGGAGCTGGCGCTGAACGCCCAGAACAAGCATGGTTCTGGTGTTCAACGCCAGAAATGGGCAACAAATGGGCGTTGAACGCCCAAAATGGGCACCAACCTGGCGCTGAACGCCCAGAGTTGTGTGCAAGGGCATTTTACATGCCTAATTTGGTGCAAGGTTGTAAATCTTTGAACACCTCAGGATCTGTGGACCTCACAGGATCATCTCAAGATCTGTGGACCCCACAGGATCCCCACCTACCTCCACTCACTCTCTTCTCTCTTCTCAATCATCCTCTATTCCCAATAAACACTCTTCCCCAAAACCTTTCACCACTCACATCCACCCACTCTTCCCCATAAACCTACCCAATAAACTCCACCTACCTTCAAAATTCAAATCAATTTCCCACCCAAACCCACCCATATGGCCAAACCTTAACCCCCCTTCCTTCCCTATATATAGCCTTCCATTCTTCCTCATTTTCACACAACACAACCCTTTCTTCTCTTCTTGACCGAAACACACCTCTCCCCTCTTCTCCATATTTTCTTCTTCTTCTTCATCTAATTCTTTATTTTCTTGCTCGAGGGCGAGCAATATTCTAAGTTTGGTGTGGTAAAAGCATAAGCTTTTTGTTTTTCCATTACCATTGATGGCACCTAAGACCGGAGAATCCTCTAGAAAAGGGAAAGGAAAGACAAAAACTTCCACCTCCGAGTCATGGGAGATGGAAAGATTCATCTCCAAAGCTCATCAAGACCACTTCTATGATGTTGTGGCCAAGAAGAAGGTGATCCCCGAGGTCCCTTTCAAACTCAAAAGAAATGAGTATCCAGAGATCCGACATGAAATTCAAAGAAGAGGTTGGAAAGTTCTAACAAATCCCATCCAACAAGTCGGCATCCTAATGGTTCAAGAGTTCTATGCCAATGCATGGATCACCAAGAACCATGATCAAAGTAAGAACCCGGATCCAAAGAACTATGTTACAATGGTTCGGGGGAAATACTTAGATTTTAGTCCGGAAAATGTGAGGTTGGCGTTTAACTTGCCTATGATGCAAGGAGATGAACGCCCCTACACTAGAAGGGTCAGCTTTAATCAAAGGTTGGACCAAGTCCTCATGGACATATGTGTGGAAGGAGCTCAATGGAAGATTGACTCCAAAAGCAAGCCGGTTCAACTAAGAAGATTGGACCTCAAGCCTGTGGCTAGAGGATGGTTGGAGTTCATCCAACGCTCCATCATCCCCACTAGCAACCGATCTGAAGTTACTGTGGATCGGGCCATCATGATCCATAGCATCATGATTGGAGAAGAAGTAGAGGTTCATGAAGTCATCTCCCTTGAACTCTACAAAATAGCCGAAAAGCCCTCTCCTGGGGCAAGGCTAGCTTTTCCTCATCTTATCTGCCATCTATGTTACTCAGCTGGAGCTTCCATAGAAGGAGACATTCACATTGAGGAAGAGAAGCCCATCACTAAGAAAAAGATGGAGCAAGCAAGAGAGCCCATTCATGGAGCTCAAGAGGCGCAGGAAGCTCATCACCATGAGATCCCGGAGATGCCTCATATGCATTTTCCTCCACAAAACTATTGGGAGCAAATCAACACCTCCCTAGGAGAATTAAGTTCCAACATGGGACAACTAAGGGTGGAACATCAAGAGCACTCCATCATCCTTCATGAAATAAGAGAAGATCAAAAAGCAATGAGGGAGGAGCAACAAAGACAAGGAAGAGACATAGAAGAGCTCAAGGACATCATTGGTTCCTCAAGAAGGAAACGCCACCATCACTAAGGTGGATTCATTCCTTGTTCTTATTTCTTCTGTTTTTCGTTTTCTCTATGTTAAATGCTTATCCATGTTTGTGTCTTCATTACATGATCATTAGTAGTTAGTAACTTTGTCTTAAAGTTATGAATGTCCTATGAATCCATCACCTCTCTTAAATGAAAAATGTTTTAATTCAAAAGAACAAGAAATACATGAGTTTTGAATTTATCCTTGAACCTAGTTTAATTATATTGATGTGGTGACAATGCTTCTTGTTTTCTGAATGTATGCTTAAACAGTGCATATGTCTTTTGAAGTTGTTGTTTAAGAATGTTAAATATGTTGGCTCTTGAAAGAATGATGACTAGGAAATATGTTATTTGATAATCTGAAAAATCATAAAAATGATTCTTGAAGCAAGAAAAAGCAGCAAAGAACAAAGCTTGCAGAAAAAAAAAGGGGGCGAAAAAAAAATAAATAGAAAGAAAGAGAAAAAGCAAGCAGAAAAAGCCAAAAGCTCTTAAAACCAAGAGGCAAGAGCAAAAAGCCAATAACCCTTAAAACCAAAAGGCAAGGGCAAATAAAAAGGATCCCAAGGCTTTGAGCATCAGTGGATAGGAGGGCCTAAAGGAATAAAATTCTGGCCTAAGCGGCTAAACCAAGCTGTCCCTAACCATGTGCTTGTGGCGTGTAGGTGTCAAGTGAAAACTTGAGACTGAGCGGTTAAAGTCAAGGTCCAAAGCAAAAAAAAAGAGTGTGCTTAAGAACCCTGGACACCTCTAATTGGGGACTTTAGCAAAGCTGAGTCACAATCTGAAAAGGTTCACCCAATTATGTGTATGTGGCATTTATGTATCCGGTGGTAATACTGGAAAACAAAGTGCTTAAGGCCACGGCCAAGACTCATAAAATAGTTGTGTTCAAGAATCATCATACTGAACTAGGAGAGTCAATAACACTATCTGAACTCTGAGTTCCTATAGATGCCAATCATTCTGAACCTCAATGGATAAAGTGAGATGCCAAAACTATTCAAGAGGCAAAAAGCTATAAGTCCCGCTCATTTGATTGGAGCTATGTTTCATTGATAGTTTGGAATTTATAGTATATTCTCTTCTTTTTATCCTATTTGATTTTCAGTTGCTTGGGGACAACCAACAATTTAAGTTTGGTGTTGTGATGAGCGGATAATTTATACGCTTTTTGACATTGTTTTTAGTATGTTTTTAGTAGAATCTGGTTACTTTTAGGGATGTTTTCATTAGTTTTTATGTTAAATTCACATTTCTGGACTTTACTATGAGTTTGTGTGTTTTTCTGTGATTTCAGGTATTTTCTGGCTGAAATTGAGGGACTTGAGCAAAAATCAGATTCAGAGGTTGAAGAAGGACTGCTGATGCTGTTGGATTCTGACCTCCCTGCACTCAAAATGGATTTTCTGGAGCTACAGAACTCAAAATGGCGCGCTTCTAATTGCGTTGGAAAGTAGACATCCAGGGCTTTCCAGAAATATATAATAGTCCATACTTTACCCGAGTTTAGACGATGCAAACTGGCGTTCAACGCCAGCTCTCTGCCCAATTCTGGCGTCCAGCGCCAGAAACAAGCTGCAAAGTGGAGTTCAACGCCCAAACTGGCACAAAAGCTGGCGTTCAACTCCAAGAATGACCTCTCCACGTGTAGACTTCAAGCTCAGCCCAAGCACACACCAAGTGAGCCCCGGAAGTGGATTTATGCATCAATTACTTACTTTTGTAAACCCTAGTAGCTAGTTTATTATAAATAGGACATTTTACTATTGTATTTGATATCTTTGGACGCCTGGTTCTTAGATCAGAGGGCTGGCCATTCGGTCATGCCTGGACCTTTCACTTATGTATTTTCAATGGTAGAGTTTCTACACTCCATAGATTAAGGTGTGGAGCTCTGCTGTTCCTCAAAGATTAATGCAAAGTACTACTGTTTTCTATTCAATTCATCTTATTTCGCTTCTAAGATATTCATTCGCACTTCAACCTGAATGTGATGAACGTGACAATCATCATCATTCCCTATGAACGCGTACCTGACAACCACTTCCGTTCTGCATTAGATTGAATGAGTATCTCTTAGATCTCTTAATCAGAATCTTCGTGGTATAAGCTAGATTGATGGCGGCATTCATGAGAGTCCGGAAAGTCTAAACCTTGTCCGTGGTATTCCGAGTAGGACTCTGGGATTGAATGACTGTGACGAACTCAAAACTCGCGAGTGCTGGGCGTAATGACAGACGCAAAAGGATAGTAAATTCTATTCCAGTATGATCGAGAACCTCCAAGATGATTAGCCATGCAGTGACAGCGCATCGGACCATTTTCACAGAGAGGAATAGGATGCAAGCAACGACAAGGGTGATGCCTCCAGACGATTAGCCGTGCTGTGACAGAGCATTTGGACCATTTTCCCGAGAGGATTGAAAGTAGCCAGTGGCATCGGTGACATCCTTACATAAAGCCAGCCATAGAAAGGAGTAAGCTGATTGGATGAAGACAGCAGGAAAGCAGAGGTTCAGAGGAACGATTGCATCTCCATACGCTTATCTGAAATTCTCACCAATGATTTACATAAGTATTTCTATCCTTCTTTTATTACTTATTTTCGAAAACCCCATTACTATTTTATATCTGCCTGACTGAGATTTACAAGGTGACCATAGCTTGCTTCATACCAACAATCTCCGTGGGATTCGACCCTTACTCACGTAAGGTATTACTTGGACGACCCAGTGCACTTGTTGGTTAGTTGTATCGAAGTTGTGACAAATTATGAATTAAGATTAGAGCACCAAGTCTTTGGAGCCATTATTAGAGATCACAATTTCGTGCACCATATTCCAAAGAAAAAAAATACCGGTAGAGATTTTAACTGAATATATTTGTGAATAGAACTCAAGAAATCAAAATGTGGGACTCTATTCTTATAAAGAACCAAAACTTGTCTCTTGACTATTTCAGTGGAGGCAATAAAATTGGAGAGGGTGGTTTGGTTCTGTCTACAATTAAAACTAATCCGCTATCATACACTACTAGCATTCTATCCACTTAGATTTAATTTGTTTATAAATAGATTTAGTTCCCTTTGGTTTAATCACAGTTGTTTGCATTTAAGGAGTTGTCAATCTGAAAGCAATCCAAACAAAGAATTATTCAAATTCAAAAGTACCTATTGACACTCATTATGCTTTTTAAAAGTCCCTATAGAGACGGAAGGTACTTTTTTTTGGATTAAATTTCCTTTTTTATTTTTTTGTTAGACATTTTTTTCATTTTAATTGCAATGCTAATGTTATTGTCTTTTCTTTTTTATGATGATGATTAGTATTAGTTTTAGAAAAATTTTAATATGCTATTAGTATTTATTAAATTATAATTTATGTGTGACTCTAAAGATTATTGTTATTCTGATTAGGCATAGAAGCTACACCAAGAAAGAGGAGAGCTGCTGCTACTACATAAGGCCTTTAAAGATTGTTTCTTCTACTCAATTTATAGGATTGTGCCGAATTTATATATTGAGGCAAAGTTCATTGAGACCTTACTTATCAATTTTTATTTTCTTTTATTATTATATAGTTCTTTTATAATTCTTAAAGAAATAAATACTGAAAGACTTTTTATTGTTCACAGACAATTTTTAATATCTATATTTTTGCTCATCATGTTAGGTCATCCCATTATAAATATTTGTAATTATCTAAATTATAGTGAGACTTTGCTAATTTATCTGTTTTGAAAAAAAATGTATTACAATAGAAACAATATCTGATTTGATCATAGACCTGGACAATATTCATAAAAAGCAAGAACAATAGTTAATTGGTATAGAAATGATACTATACAAAATCAAAATAAACTAAATGTATTCTCTTTTCTTTAGGTGAATTCATTTTTTCTTTCATTCATTTTTTTCTTTTTAAATATTTTTTGTAAGCATTGAAAGAATATTTAGAGCATAATCTATTAATTTTCTATTTAAGTTTATTGAATCAAGATCTCCTTTTTTAACAAAATCTTAAAAGATTCTCTAAGAATAAAGAATTGAATTTAACTGCCATCTACTTAACAAGTAATAAATTTGAGAGAAAATATTTTGGTACTATATTTTTTTAATTTAATCTTAAAACTGATAAGTAACAAATTAAAAGTATTTTTATATAAAAAATACACAATAAATTTTATATACTAAGCTAACTAATAGATTTATAATTTTTAATCCTATTAAAAATTGATATAGAAATTACAATAACGAATATTTCAAAAAACACAAACAATTCAAAATCTCAAACCAATTTTTCTTGCATTTCACACTTTTTTTCTCCAAATTTCTCATTGCAAAACAAAGTAACAAGCATTCTTTCCTTTACAAACATGCAAGGAGATTTTTAATATGCCTCTTCTACTGTATATTTTTAATTTATGAATTTATTATGAATGTTGTAATATTTTATAATAGTCATATTATTATTATGTATATAATGAATTTAGATTTATTTTGACATAATTTAACATCATCAATACTTTAACTTGTATTTTCACTAAAAATTTTATTTGGTATAAATTCTATATGAAAAATATAAATTTTAACGAAAAAAATGATCAGATTTTTTCGTGCAATTGGACGGACCAAATGCTAGTAAAATAAGAAACAAGACAATGGCAAACCTCTTAGTCACCAACTTCCCCTACCTCTAATTATTCCCACACCTAATTGACAGATCCGTTGTTTGGAAGCTAAACATATTCAGTGTTTCCCTTGAGGATTATTAAAAAAAAAAAAGTATATATTCTGTGTTTTTCTCTCATTAAGAAATTTTTTTGATTATTTTCCTTCTAAAATATTCTATTGTATTTAAGAAAATACTAATTAAACAATTAAAAATCATCCAACGATCAATTATTTATCATACTAAAAAGTCAATTATCATATATCTATATATAATATATATTATTTAATTTATTTATATTTTATATTTTATATTTTATATTTTTATATATATTTTATACAAATAACTATTTTGTGTGTGTGTATACTTAATATGTTTGATCATATTACAAGTGTATGTGGTAGTTATTGAGTGACTTTTAATTGCCAAATTAGTATTTTTTATGTATCTGATCATACATATTACTAGGGGTGGCAAACGGATCTAAATCCGTCGGACCGGCCCGCGTAATCCGTCAAAAAAGGCGGGACGGGTTGGAAAATTAGGACTGCCAAATAGCAAAAGTCCGCTTAACTCGCATCGCTTAAACCGCGGATTTTGGTGGGGCGGGGCGGGCTTCCCCGCCGGGCTTAGTATTTTTTTGACAAGAGGTATTTTTACAATTTTTTTTTACCAAAACCTAACTTCTCCCAACCCAACTTACAAGAGAATGAAGATGAAAATTGAGTGTTTTATATTATGTTTATTTTGCTTTGGGAACAATATTTATAATTATGTTTTGGATGAAAACTTGGTTTATAATTATGTTTATTAGATATTTATAATTACAAAGACTTTAATGTTTGTGAATATAAAAATTATAATTTGTTTATACTTTTAGAAATTATAATAGTTAAAAGTAAAAAACAAAAGAGATTTTTTTATATCTTTATATATATTATTTAAAAATTTGAATCTTTGAAAATATAATTTAGCTAAATTCATTTACATCTTCTCTAATGTTTTTTACTCTCTTTTTAATTTAGTCTGCCACGAATTTTATTTTCTTTGTTCACTGAAAGCATTGGGACTAAGAATTACTCCTTGAACATTTGTTTAATCTTAAAAGTACACATCAATCTAATTTAATCTTTCAATTTATATATTGAGGTCACTCTACAACTAAAGACAGAGTTGCTTCTCTTAACGCGTAAAAAATTAATGAAGGTATAGTGATGCTATAATTAATGTATTATATAGTCATAATTCTAATATTAAAATTACCTATTAAAATTAAATATTATATATTTATATATAAATATATATATAATTTAATTTATTTTTAATATATATTTTATATTTTAAAATATATTATATATTAATAATTAATTTTAATATATATTTATCCAGTTAATTAAAGATTAATCTCTCATAATTTAAATTCTATTACATTTTTTTAAACGAATAAATAAACTAACTATTCGAGCCATCCAAATTGTTTATGCAGTCATGCTATTTGCTATGCCTCTTTGTATTGAACTTCAATCACACAAGACGTGAAACCCACATTCACCAAATAAAAATTAAAAAAGGAGCACAACTTATAAAAGACCTAATACCCGTATACACCAAGACCTTATACCTTAAGACATTAATATATGTACTTCCCCCTCTCTCTCTAATTAATGTCACAAATTTACAATCACAATCACAATCTCTATTAAGTTACAACTAACTTGGTTTCACAACAAACATATCCAATTCTCCAATAGTAATCATAAGCAACAAAGTCACTACACTCCAACAAGAGTACTCAACTTTCTTCACCAACACTCATCTCTCACTTATTGGAGATGAAAGTGAAAGCATGGTGTGCCTTTAAATCCAAGCTTCTAAATTTAAAGCCATGCAGAAAACTCATATTGTTCTTCAAGGTTAAAAGATCCAAGAAGAAATCTTTCTCTATAATAAGAGCATGTACTAGATCAAATGCTCACAAGATCAAGTACTCCGAATTCCAAAATCCCTCAAACCCAAGAAAACCAATCATGTCTTCTTTGTTGTCAGTGTTTCGTTCGTCACCAAAGAAATCGAAGGACATGGGGTTCTCACAAGAAGGCCCTAGGAGCCCCGCCTTAAACATTCTTGAAACGCCGGTTATTCCTTCGCCGCTCAGCCCAGGTTTTGTGAGTGTGCCTCCTAAGGTGGACAAAAAGGAAGGTGCAAGCCAAGATGTCGAAGATGCATGCCGGAGCTTCGAGAACTACTTGGTGGAGATGATTGTGGAAGAAGGGAAAACAAAGGATTTGATGGATGTGGAGGAGCTTCTATACTGCTGGAAGAATCTTAAGAGTCCTGTGTTCATTGATTTGGTTTGTAGATTCTATGGAGAGCTCTGCAAGGACTTGTTTTCTTCTGATAGTGAAGAATTGATGGCCTAAGGAGCCATTCTGTGACAGTAAATAGATATTAAATTTATTCTTTTCTTTTTAGTTAACTTTTCCCATGAAATGGATGCAACCATTTTATGGATAAGCTTTGTTCATGATCATGAATTACTTTTTCAAATGCGCTCTCTCATGTTTGAATAATTCCAAGTTATATGGCTTCCTCAATATGTGGATTCAACTTTATTGCTGATTTGGTTTGAAAGATTTTGTTGTGTTTGCAATTTTCGCCATAAACAGATTAAGATTAAGCATAGCTTTGAATTTGAACTTAGATAATTAATATGAAAACAAGTTAGAAAACATGGAGTGGTTAAAAATCGGGCACTTATATCAGCACTTGGTGTTTTATTGGTTACAGAAAAGCCGAGCAATATGTTCATGTTCTACCATTAATGAATTATGATCATGGAATGGATTAAAGGGAATTCATGAATGAAAGAATTTGGCGAACCATCTATTTACAGTTCATAGGGTAATGTGAATGGCACTGAGAAAATACAGCAGAAATCTGAAAACCAGGGTAACTTAAAAGATATATCAGTACTTTACTCAATGATAAATATCACAAATGTAAAGCTGGTGGATTTAGATTCTAACTGCTAGCATAAATTAGTAGCCATTGTTACCGTGGCTAACTAAGATACAACCAAAATAACTCTTGCACAAAATTTGTGTTGTTCTGTTGGCTGAATTACCGGTTAAAAGCACCATCATGTAGCTTGAACGATGTTATGCGACATAAACTCGAGACTTCACTATTGTCTGTCCAATTTTAAATCCAGGCATGATCATAAACTGAACTTTGTAGGTGGCACACTCTTTGTCGCTCTCCTTTTCTTCGTTTACAGATTCCATATGTAGGCCGGAGAAAGCACTTCCTCTGTTCACAGAAAACAAGGCTGCATTAGGATCTATTGAGTGCACGGATCCTAGTAAAACCCAAATCCATTTTGCCATTTTGGCGAATAATTGATAGAATTCTGTTCTTGGGTGCCTCCCACTCATTATGAATGCTCTGTGATCCAAGTTTCTAAAGAATGACTCTTCCATTTTCGGATGGACGACGAGAAGATATTTAGCTTGACAATATTTGGCAAAATCTGAATCCGGATTCGCCATCAGTGCATCAATAGGATCATCAAAATTCAAAACATAACCTACATCATAGGAAGACAATGCAATCCCATGAAACATTCGGAGTGCAATGTAGGCCTCAAAAGCATACTTCTTGTCGCACCTTCTAGAATAAACAACACCAGTCTCAATGGCATTTGCAGCCTTATCTAGGTCCCAACCCGAAGCTTTCATCAAACTGATCAATGGTTTTGCGAAATTATGAATGGATTGCGAAGCAGCCTTGTAAACATTCTGGAACTTATCAACACTCAAGACACTTGCTTCCCTCTTCACCACCCTCATCCTCTTGATGTTCTCAATCAGAATTTCATTCCCCATCTCCAAGCCCTGAAGCTCTCGTTGCAGCCGAAGAACCTCACAATCTTTAGCACAATTTTGAGACTTGAGCTTCCCCAAAAATGCCTCCTTGGCCTCAATTTCAGCCTGCAATTGACTAGAAAGTGCAGCATCGAACCTCGCCTTGCTGCATTGCATTTTCTTATACTGACGCCTGAACTTGCATAGCTTCTCAAGCTCAGCAACAACTTCATCATCCGCAGCTACAATCTTCTTTGGATCATAAGGAATGTGAGCTTGTTGCAGCTTAAGATATGCCAACTTGAGGGCAGAAACAGCATCAAAGATATTCTTTAAGACCTCCACACCATCATTGCCATCATGGTCTTTTGCCACAACTTTAACCGGGTGGGGATGCACTTTAAGATCATAGGTTCTAATCTCCTCACTTGTATCACTGCTGTTTCCACTCACAGGGGCATTATTACAAACAGGTTTCGTCTGTAATTGCAAGGGATTGAGATTTGGGGCTTCGGAGGAGAATACCCCAATAGATTTCAGTTTACAAACTTTGGTGGCGAACTTTCCTATGATTTCTGTGATAGTGTTGGTGCTTTCCATCCCAAGAGACCAAGAAAATTGAAAAAGATCAAAACTTTGAGACTCACTCAACTCAACTCAACACAAATGGATCTAACAGTGATTCCTTTTTGCTTTTTTCCTCCAACAACAAACAACTTTGCTCAAAGTCAAAATCTTTGAAACTAAAGAATAAAACTCAATGAATTTGGTGAAGTGGGTTCTGTTAGCCACATTGCACAAAAAAATCCAATAACCCAAACAAGAACCAGTAGTTCAAATAAAGTTTCACACTTCAGAAAACTAAGCAAAAATTTTACATAAAAATGAAGGAATATGAAGATGCTACACATACCCTATATGAGGTTCAACACAAAGGACAATAGTGTGGCGAAAAATCTCACCAGAGTGAAAGTGTTGCAGTGAGTGAATGTTACAAACAAAAGAGCGTTGACTGTTGTGTTGATCAGTGTTGACTGTTGAGACTGAGTGCTGTTTTTTGTGTTTGGCTTTGCCACCCTTTTCTGTGTGTCTGGCAGTTTGAAACTTCATGAGTGAATGAATGAGTGCGTTTTTTCATGGAAAGAATTAATTATTTGTCATTAATTACTATTTAATGCTAAGTTTGAATTTCATGCCCTCTTTGACTGTACTTGTTAATGGTGTACCGGTAATCTATGATTGTAATTATTCATTTTATTTTTTATTAAAAGTATTTGTTGAGGTATTTAATGTACATTTTGTTTTTTTTTTTTAAAGGAAAACTTCAATAATTTGAATTTTTAATAATTTTGTAGCTTATTTATCAAAGAAATTTTACAAGTTACTCCTCTAAGTAATTTTAATAAGTATTCCTAAAAAAATAAGTATTTCTAAAAAAAAAGTTAAATATTACTTGTACTGCAACAATCTTTTATGTACATCTTCTTAGTACACTTCTAAACAAATTAAAATAAAATCTTATGCTGAGTTGTCCACAATTAAAAATTTAAGAGTATATGATTGAATATTCTAGATTATTCAATTATTTTCTTATATTTTCAAAACGAATCTAATAGTGAAAATGGGATAATTTCTTTTACGGGTGTTTAATTAATATATATTCTAAAGATATATATCAAGATTATTATATTAATTAAAAAATTTTAATTTTATTTTAATGAATACACAATAAATACATTAAAAATATAATATTTAATATTTTTTATAACAAATTTTTTAATTAGGACATATTAATTAAACTCTTATTTATTAATGTTCTAAAATACTCTATATTTGAGTGAAAAGAGTAGAGCGAAATTCAAATGAGACTTCATTCGATCACTAATTTAACACCCTAAAGTGTGTGGCAAATTAAAAGCAGAGCCGAAATGGTTATCTGAAACTGAAAGTGTATCTTTCAGCTCATTCAAAAAAACTGAAAAAGAGATTTTCTCAGTAAAAGTACCCTGAGAACACACATGCGTAGTTGGATTTGAGAAAAACAATGAAAATTATTAAGAAATAATGTGGCACGCGATGTTCTTTTTAATATTTCATATTTGGCTTCATTCAAATTCAGGGATTCGAATTTGGTAGTGTTCCCCATGCAATGCAATCATACATTACAATACAATCGTAGCTAAAATGTCTCGGAACTTATCACACCCTTTCATCATCTACCCTACCTCCAAACAAATATTTATGTATATTTTAAGGTGGCTAATCACAGAAAAATCTTTTAAAGTTATCCAGCTTGGGGGCAAAAGGCGCTCCCACGGTTAACAATTGTGAAAAATATTTATGATATTATTTTAAGGTTTAATTATTCTGTTGCTGCCTATAGTTTCGCAAAATTTTCAATTAGGTTCCTATATTTTTTTTTCTTTTTAATTGAGTCCCTGCATCAAAAAAATTTTTTTTTGGTCCCTACACTTTTTTTTCATTTTATTTAGGTCCTTATACCAATTCTTTTTATTAGTTGGATCCCTATAAAATTAAGTCAATTACTACTAAGAGGGACTTAATTGAAAAAAAAATTAGTGTAAGGACCCAATTAAAAAGAAAAAAAGTATAGAAACCTAATTAAAAATTTCACGAAACTATAGAGACTAAAAGAATAATTAAACCTTATTTTAATAAATACTTGAAGTATATAATAGATATTAATTATATGATGAATTATTAAAATTTAAAAATAATAATTAATTTAATACCAAAATAAAATAAAAAATATTTATTATGAAAAGAATAGAATATAATTTTATATAATTATTATTAGATTACTGATTTAATTAATAAACTAATAATTAAACCAGTAATCAATGATCTATTATTTTAATCGAAATAATTATCGATTCGATTCTGACAATAGATATAGGTTCAATAGTTGGACTCTATTACATTATGGTTCAATAAAAAAACAATTCGGTTGTAATATAAAAGAAAAAAAAGTAATTGATTTAGCTTAATTCAAATAAACTAATTTGTTCCATTCAAATCACTACAACACTTTCGACAGTTAGCGGTGGTTTTAGAATAATATTGTGGCATTTTTTTACTGCTATAAAATAAGTGCGAACAAACAGTTAGTGACAACTTTTTTTAACCACAGAAATAACTGCCACAAAATCAATATTCGGTTTTGCGGCGGTTTTACCTGCTGTCATAGTTGGTAATAAAAATGTGTTTCATTTTAGCTGTAGCATGTAGATAAAAATAGCATATGTTTTGCGGCAATTTTTAACCGCCGTCAAATTCATTTTTTCAGTTTTCTTTTTATTATTTTACCTCTTTTATTTTGTCTTTTTTTAACTCTAATTTATTAGAAAATAATTAAAATAAAGAACTTTTAATTAAATAAAAAAATAAAATACCATAAAGAACATAAATATATATACGCAAAATTAATATATATATATATATATATAATAAAATTGATATAAGTGCATCATTTCTTATAAATTAAAATGAGCTACTGTCAGAAAAATAAACATTAAACACTAAAAAAAATTAAATTCAATAGTATCTATTTCAGTTTACTCAAACTCATTATTTTTGTTGCAGGTTAAGATTGCCAAAAGAAGATGGTCTTGCGAGCGATGAAGTCGGTGTACTCCCCAAACACTCCAACTCTGCAATAATGCAGGTGGCAAATTGTCTCCTTGCTGTCGGCTTAGATATCTCAAAAGACTTTCTATCGTCTGTCTCTTCACCTTCTCTTGTGCTGCCTCAACCTTTAATTCTGCAATCGTCCTCTGATACTCTTCAATTTGCACACCAGAATCCAACTGTTGTACAGTACTGTTACCAAAAACTTGGGTGGGACATGGTTAAACACCTAAGGCATGAACTCATCCTGGGTGCTCCTTTCCAAGAATTTGTACAAGCAAATCATTTTGTGAAAGCTGCTTGGAGGATTCATCTTAGCTCTCAATATTCGCAATTGCTTCCTACAGATATACCAGAATTTGGGTTATAATGATTTAAAATTAGCATGACAAATATAATAAGAGAAGTAAAAAATATTGTAACATTACTTACACCAACAACACGCGCATCGGTATGGATATACGAGCTATTTTTTTCTTATGAACCGCGGTCCACAACTCTCTTCTACTAATGGGCTTTCCTCGTACTTTTTTCCTATAACATTGATGTTGACACAATCATATAAAAAACAACACTATATTTAGGAAAGTAAAGCAAAATCTTAGAGCAAATAATTATTTATTACCTCTTCTTCTTTTCATATTGCCAATGTTTTGGAGCCTCTAGTATGTGTGTAAATTTACTTCGAACGATTTAAAGCATTTTTTTACCATTTTCTATGAACAAATAACGAAACAAATACAAATGAGACTCGGATGAATATTATAAAATTTAAGGACGAATGTTACATGGTGCCAGGTTCCAATGGAAAGTACGCATCATTCAAAAGAAATGAAGTTTCTTGCATGTTGTCTCATGTTTCAGACAAGACGTTTTGGGGCATACAACGTCAATGGGTACAAGTTTAGAACTATCACGTAGGAAAACGGGCTGAAAATCCAAAATAGTGGAGTTTATGTCTTTTCTAGTACAAGAAGTTATGCAAGCATGCGTGACAATAGAGTGATTATTGGTAGTGTTCCATATTAAGAAAAAGTTGTGGACATAATTGAATTGAATTATAGTTGTAATTTCACAGTGGTATTATTCAAATGTATTTAGGCTAATACAACTACCAGCAGAGGCACCAAACAAGACCATTTGAACCTTACCAGCGTTAATTTCTCTCGTCCGATACACACCGGTGATCGAGAAGACGATGAACCGTACATATTGGCATCAGAAGCTCATCTTGTATACTATGTGAATGATGAAGTAGATAAGGAATGGAGTGTAGTGGTTCATATGAAACCATGAGACTTGTATGACATGGGAGAAGAGAATGAAGAAGCTGAAGCTGGTTTTTCTCCACAGCTAGGGTTAAACATGTCAGCGGCAGATGACATTGGAGATTTACGGTTGACAATGGATGATGATATAGAAGACCCCACAGACAATGCTTCTGAGAATTTCGATGATGTTTCATAATAGAAATATGAAAAAAGTGAATGTCATTAAATAGGATCTTTGTGTGATTAATAAGTTTAATAATCTTAATGATGTACGTAGTTTGCTGGTTACAATAAGATCTGAATTTTCGTATTTCAATTAAGTTTGGATATAATTGTTGGTTTTAATGAATAAAAGTAGTTTCCTGTTTCTTTCAACATTTTTTTAGTAAATGTTAGTATCTAATAAAATATTAATGTCGTTATTGTTGTTATTGTTGTTCTTAATGTCGCGATGATGACAATCATGATATCTAATAATTATTATCAATTTTAATATATTGTTATGACTAAGAAATATTAGTAAACACAAAATGATGGTATAACAGGACAAATGAAAACAGAAGACTTTTCATCATGCTGTGCAAGTACAACATTCGCTAAAGAAATGACTATGGCCTCTCCATTCTCGTCAGTGCAATATGCAATTTCTGTTGCTAGAGACATATGATTTCGTAAAGTGAATGTTAGGTGTTGGTTGGAGGCTATATCAGGACGATCTTGTTCTAACCAATACTTGGAAATGGCAAACGAATCTACTATGCAGGTTTATTCCTTAGGCATACCCTTCAAAACTTATGTTAAACTATATTTGAATAATATATATTTTAAGTTAATATATGCTAACAAATTTGCTGCAATCATATTTGTTACGTTAACATTCATATTTTTAAGAACTTCATGAATGGGAATCAATGTATGAGGAGAAATTTGTTTATGTTTTTGAGACATTTGCATCTGGGAATAGCTCTAAAGACATACTTGTTGAATTTTAGAATGTGCATTTTACTTCTCTCTTTCTCTGTTCCTCTCTCATCTGATTCGAAGGGGAGTTGTGATTTTAAAGGTAATCAATTATAAGTTTTTTATTTATTAGAAACTGATAAAAAAAATAACTAATATTATTCTATTAATTTATGCAATATATTAAATTGATTTTATTTATATTAAGGTTAATTATAAATACTTTAAATTAAAAATTATAAATAATCACAATTTGCATCTTAAATAATGTTGAGTACGTGGTACTCTATTATGCATAACTTGCTAAAAAATGTTATTTTATGGTGCTTTTTTATTTTATTTCTTTTGTACTATATTTTATACTCTTTTATGATTGATTTTTATGTGTATTTTTTTCTTGATTTTATTTGAGTTGTTGTGGCTTTTTTATTATTTGAATTGTTATCTACTAATTTGTCTAATTCTCCATATTTTGATGTTTGCAAGGGCCGACGAAGGGGGGAAAACGAAAGGCGTTTTTTGGTCCCCTTCGCTGGGGGGTGCTTGTGTGGGGGGTGTGCCACGACGAAACAAGGGAATGAAAGGCCGCTTTGCGTTGAATGCTCTTGACCCTCCCCACAATGATGGCTTTGTTGTCTTGGGGAGCGTTGAAGCTTGCTTCTTCTCCAGAGTTTTCTTGGTCATCAATACGACCTGTCCTTAATAGAACCGATCTTCTTCTCGGAATTTTGTACTTTTGTCGGATCCTTCCTATCTCCTGATCGAGCTTGTGTAGGTAGATGTTGCCTGATAGGGCCGGGTGAAATTACTTTTTTTTTATGTGTATTCTTATCTAAATATCAAAGGAGTTATCCAATTTCCTATTATGAAATGTTCTTTATTTGAGTCTTCAATTATATTATGAAATGTTTCTTTATTTGAGTCTTCAATTATTTTAAGTTTATAGCTTTGAATTTTGATACAAAACTTGTGATAATCTTATAATTCATTTGTGGTGGGATAATGCATACAATACAATGAGAGATAGATATAAAATTAGAGACAATATATGTTTATCTGTTAATCATGTTCAGAATTCAAATCAAAGTTACTAATTCATGCTTTGTATGTGATTGTAAATCTTGGGTGTGAAATAAAGTGATTAATCGTTTAATTTTGCTTTAATTTCAGTTGCATGACCTCTTCTTTTAGCTTGTGTAGTTTGTAATTTTGCACATAACATAGACCACTGAATTATAATGAAATGAGATTTGGTTTTATTTATATTGGAGGTCCTTTTATTCACATGAGGGGTGAGGGTTTAAGACCAATAAATCGTATTTTTAAAGAGATGTAGACTTATAATACATCTTTTTCTATCTTATTGTTCTTTGATGATGACAAAATTTTAATTTGGTTATTAGAACTAGCTTTCTGAAAAATTAAGAGCATGCAGTATGCATTTTGGCATAGTATCATATGATGTATGCTGTTATGTTAGCATTTCTTTGTTTTAATTTATGGTCTGTTCAAATGTAAGTAAGGTAGATGAAAATTATGAATGTATATAATAACATGTTGTGTTTGATTTCATTTTACATCTTCAAAAGCCCTTTTATATGTTTCAAAAGTTACTTTTTGTGAAGTGAAATTCAAGATATATACGATTTATTTTTAGCGAAAGAATTTTTTGCACAAAGACTCACTATTGTTCCTAAATTAGTACCCATTCCCATTTTATCCTTAAATTGCACAATATTCTTTTAATTAGTCCTCATGTCTAAAAGTAATTTGACTTTATCTCCCAAATAACAAAAACAATTCTCCAAAACTTACTTTAAACATATTTAAACAAAACAAAATCCTTTGAAATGGACTTTGGTTTCCTTCTAATTTAACGTTATTTTCTTTCTTGTGTAATATACAATGTATGTATCGAGCTTAATTATGAGAGCTTATAATTTCAAAAGTTATTTGAAAAAGTATATATATATATATATAAAAGTATGTCAAGTTTATATAAACTACTTTGAGATGTATATAAGTATGAAAATTTTTTGTAATCTTGTTCCCATTTAATTTTTCTGTTAGTTTGATATTTATTTTATATTGTATATCTCTAATGATATTTTTAGTTGTTACTAACGAGTTTATTAGGAAACATGATATGATAAAAATAAGCTAACATACGCAATTTTGTTAGTACGAAAGGATCATATGTAGTAAATATTATCAAGTCTAGAGTTTTATAGGGTTATTAGAAAGTGACACATGATGACTGGCAGTGATACGAACCTACTAGAAATTGGATCATTACAATATATGAGTCAACAGTTATGGATATTAATAGCATATATATATATATATATATATATATATATATATATATATATATATATATATATATATATATATATATATATTGATGGTTTCAGTGGCTAAGAGAAGGGGGGTTGAATCTTAGCCCCCTTTTTTGCTTGCTAACTCTTGCTGGACTTAGAGGAGACTTTTCTGTTTTAGTTCATCACTTCACACGAGACTTTTTCTTTTGTCTCGTCCTTAGGCACGAGACTTTTCTTTTTGTCTCGTCACTTGGCACGAGATATTTTTTGTTTTTGCTCCTGTGCAGTAGAAACAGAAATGGAGTAGAAAAGAGAAGAAGATTACACCCAGATATATCCTGGTTCAGCTGCTAAGTGCAGTGCAGCCTACATCTAGTCTCCATCACAAACATGATGGAATTTCACTATAATCAATCTGATTACAAACTGTAAAGTGCTAACCCAACTTACAAGGGGATTCCCACAGAATCATGAAACACAACATAGATGAACAAAGGAACTCTAAGACATCTATGGCTTTTTCTTTTAATTTTTCACTCTCTGCCTTTTTCCGCTCTATGACTTTTTCATACAAACCTCACTGTTTGCCTTTTTCCATGAGACTCAAGACATGACAAAATTAAACAGAAAAATACAAAACATAATACATTGAAGGAGAAGAAAATCTGTAAGCTTAGGTAGCTCTTAGAATCCTGTGCCTTGCACTCTCACTGCTTACTTCTAACTCCTTACTCGAAACAGTGGCTGTTCTCTCTTTTTAAAGAAGAGGAAAGCCTCCACACTTGAAGCCAACACCTAAACCAACTTCTTCCTCCTTCAACAAACAGAACTGGTTCGGCCACATAGAGAGAGAAGAGATAACCATGCAAAACCCAACATGTAATTACCTCTGGTCCTTTCTTGATCATCACCTTCATCAATCCGAGCTCTCCATCCTTGGCTTGCTCTCCAAGATGGATTTCTGGCCCTTGATGCTTCATGATGATAATGACTTCATCTGCTTCAATCTCTGCCTCAACCATCACTTCGCCACTCTAGCTACTTCCTGTGGTGGTTGAGCAGAATCAAAGACAAGCCATCCTTCAAGAATCTCCCTTGCTGACCGAATCTTCTCCTTCCTTTTTGAGCATGAAGAGCTCAAGATTACCTCACCAAATTTAACTACATTTGGTGAAAATCTCAGCCACAACTCATTTTTATTTTAGTATATTTTCTTGCCATCATTAGCTTGATGGTCTTGATGCATGCAACTTCTTCCTTTTCTTGGTTGATGAGCATAGCGTCCATAGCTTCCTGGACAAGGACCGAAGAAAGAAGAAAGAGATGAGAGAGAATAAACAACTTAGAAGAAAAGTAATTCAATGTGATAAACCACTTTGTTGGTAAAAGTTGCTTTTACTTCCCTAGCTTAGAGTGGCGTGTATCATTATGGCCATCAATCAATTCAGCTGAAACTTTTCTCTCTCATAGTTCCCATGCATTAATTGACAATGTAATAGATTTTGAAATCCATCACATGGTGAAATACTTGGATCCGTTGGAAGCATTTTGCTTTCATTTTATCTTGGTTTCGGACCAAGTTTGGAAACATTCATCAATAATAAGATTTGGGCTTTGTAGCATTGAAATTAAAACTGGCCCAAACTAGTTAACATTTGCTTTCCTGATGAATTTTGTTTCGGATCAAGCAGGGAACTAATAGGAAAGCTTTCTTTGGGTTTATAATAACAAAATTTATCTTGGCCCAACTGATAAAACCTTTTCAGCCAACAATCACAAAACAAGAATTACATAGGGCTGAATTTTAATTTATTGGGCTTGGGATCTTTCTTTTTTATTTCATCCCAATTATAAAACCTGCAACACAAAATTATTAATTAACATATGTTAGATGAAAATCAAATTAATATTTTTGTAATCAAATGTTTAATAATGTTTAGTCATTACAAATATTAATTTAGAGTTTTTCAAACTCATCAATCTCCCCCTTGATGACAAACATTATTATTAAAATTGAAATGGAAAGAAATTTAAAGATTGAGTAAAGAATACTCCCTTTGAATTTGAATTTCTCCCCCTTTCTAAATGTCACATGGCTCCCCCTTGATGTATGCTTGTTTTACCAAGGGAAGCACTGCCTATAACATTTTAATCAAGCTTAAAAAAATGTTATTTAGCATGTTATATGATGCTAAATGCTTGATTTATGAGCAGTTTTAATTGATAGTCAAAACTCATTTGATATCATAAACTGATTTTCTGCTCAAACATTTTCATACATCAAAACAGTATCCAAATATTTTTCAAACATTTTCCTGTTAGGATATCAGAGCAAACAAAATGATGGAAAAATATTTGAAGTACACATGATCAAAATAAGGCAGTTTTTATACTTTATATAATTTAAAGGAACTGCCAAAAATAAGTTTTCAATCCAACAAGTTTATCAATGATGAATCAACAGCCAGACATCAAAATAAATCAAACATCATCATAAATCAAATGCCATATGCAGTTCAAGTAGCAGTGACCATGGTAAAACAAATGCAATAACACATGCATTCTTTGAACAAGGGTGATCATGAATTTTCAATTTGAAAATTTCATCCCCTGTTCTTATCCCCTGTTCCAGCCCCTGTTCTTATTTGTTCCAATTTCAATTTTAGAAACTTAATTTCCTCCCCCTTTTGTCATCACGGGGGCACCTGCACAAAATATGATCAACACAACAAAATATTCAAGATAAAGTAGCAAAAGTATATCACAGTATCCTAGAGATTATCCTAGAGCAGTGAGTATCAGGTCATGCTCCTACAAAAAACAGATTGAGCCTAATGGAGCCAATATCAAATAACATAAAACAATAGTCATCAATCATCTGATAGATGAAAAGCAGAGTCCTCAGCGCCTTCTTCACTGTTATCGCCCAAATCCTCCTTAAGGGTTGCTAACATCAGGCCGACCCTTTCTTTGCAATATTTCCAAGCTTTCTCGCTCTCAGAGGCTTGCTTGCGAGCCTCTTTGTGAGATTGAATCATCATGTCTGCCATGTTTGAGAATTCACCCAAAATTTCTTTGATGGATTTGACTGTTTTGGGAGACTCTGGCCGAGTCTCATTGTCACTATTCGATCCCACAGATTTGCCCTCTTTGGTTCCCTTAGTCGCTCCTCCTCCTCTAATTGAGGATACTTTGTTTTCCACTGCCTCATTCAACAGATCAACTTTAAAGTATTCAAAATTTCTTGTTAAAAACATACCATAAGGCAGATTAGCCTTTTTGGTGCTTCTAACCGAATCCCACATATGTCTAATCATAATATAGCCAAAAGATATAGGAGTAGAGGTAACCAAAGCAAATAATATGAGACAATCAGAAAATGTTACTCGGTTGTGTGAGCCGCTTTGGGGAGTCAAAATATGGGTGATGATTCGGTGAAGCAGAGAGTTGACTGGTCCTAGAGCTTTGTGGGTTGGAATCGTTCCAAGCAAGCCAGAAAGGTTCTCGCAAATGTGCTGAAGAACTGCTTTGTATGAAACGCCGACTTGTGTATCCCATTTGTCTACCATATACGCTCGTGGTCCTTCATCCTTGAAGTCCAGGGCCGCTCCAATGGTCTCAGAATCAAGGGCTATTTGAACCCTTTTAACATAGGAATGAAGAGTGTCGTCAATGAGTCGCATATTGGCGTAGAACTCTCTGACAAGGCCAGGATAGACTGGTTTCTGAATGAGAAGAAGGGGCTTCTAGTTGAGGAGTTCAAACAGAGAGGAGATGTTGATGCCCTTGTTAGTGAGAGTGTCGAGATTCACAAGGTAGGTTGTACATAGATGACGTTTTTCCATAACCTCATTGTGAAACTCAAAAGAAGTGCAAGAGTTGAATCTGCTAGGATCAAAGTGGGAGTGAGTCTTGCCATACTTGTTTCTGAATTCCAGGGATTCCAAGTTTGGAGGTTCGGTGGTGTCGTGAAGAGCAAAACCCTTAGTCTTTTGAGCACTCTTCCCGGATGCATGGGGAGTTGATCTCTTTGGTGGTGATTGTGGAGGGGAAGGAATGGGAGAAGTATGAGACTCCTCTTCTTCTGTCACGGGAACACTTTTCTTCTTCCTTGAGGAAGTTTTTATGGCAATGACCTTTCTTCTCATTGTGTCTGTGCGTTTTGATGGGGGTGAGGGTGATGAAGATGATGTAGAATGGATGTGAATGTGTGTGTGTGATTGTGGAGTAGACTGTTTTTGAGAGAATAGAAGCCTTTCACTTTTTCTTGGCGCGGTTTTCTTTTTCATGGTGATGGAAGAATGAAATATGAAAGGTTAGGGAGATAACCGAATTGAGTGGAAGAGAGAAGCAAGGTGAATGACGCATTAAATGAGGGTTGGAGAGAGAATTTGGAGAGAGTAATGACCATTAGTGGATGGTTAATGACCATTATGGGCGGTTTTTACCCAAAAATATTTTCCCTTTTAACTTTTGAAATCTAAAACTGAAAAGTTGTTGCCTTAAATCAAGGGATTAGATGGAGAGAAGGATTTTGATTTGACAATAACCACTTCCAAGAAGATTTGATGACACAAGAAGAAGATTCTTATTTGTAGAGAGATAACTACCATAACTGTTAAGGTGGGGTCAAGGAATTTTGGTGGGGCCCATAAAATTTTGAATTCTGCGTTGCCTCCCCCTTTACCACAGCTCCTTCATCATCTTTGTATTTTTATCTCGTCCAAACCTACGAGACAAAACTGAACAGAATCAACTTTTCACAATTTATCAATGAAACTTAAATCAAACAATCCCAAACTTTTTCTTAGTGTACAGAATCTGTCTTCACAGAGGGGTTTTGTAAAAATATCATCAATTTGGTCTTCAGATTTTACAAATTGAATATCAATAGTATCCTTTTGCACATGTTCCCTAATGAAATGATATTTTATTTCAATGTGCTTGGTTCTTGAGTGCAGAACAGGATTTTTTGAAATGTTTATAGCACTCATATTATCACAAAATAAAGGTATACTATTGATTTTTAATTTGTAATCTTCCAATTGTATTTTTAACCAAATTAATTGTGAGCAACATGCAGATGCGGAAATATATTCAGCTTCGGCTGTGGACAGAGCCACTGTAGCTTATTTTTTGCTTGACCACATGTTAAGTGAACTTCCAAGGAAGCAACATATGCCGGAGGTGCTTCTTCTATCCACTCTATCTCCCGCATAATCTGCATCACAAAACCCTACTGCACAAAAATCATCAGATTTAGGATACCATAGCCCATAATCACAAGTTCCCTTAATGTATCTAATGATGCGTTTAACGACCGTAAGGTGGGATTCTTTTGGGTGAGATTGGAACCTTGAACATACACCCACACTTTGGACAATGTCCGGTCTAGAGGAGGTAAGGTACATGAGTGAACCTATCATTCCCCTATACCTTGTTTCATCCACATCTTGACCATCATCATCCTTTTCAAGTTTTGTATTAGGATGCATAGGAGTATCCATTGATTTGGAATTTTCTAGGCCAAACTTTTTGATAAGTTCTTTTGCATACTTTCCTTGGTAAATAAAAGTACCACTAGGAGTTTGTTTAATTTGGAGGCCAAAAAAGAAAGTAAGCTCTCCCATTAAACTCATTTCAGACTCACTAGTCATGAGTTTTCCAAACTCTTCACACAAGGAAATGTTGGCCGATCCAAATACAATATCATCAACATAAACTTGAACAAGGAGTATATCATCATTAGATGCTTTAATAAATAAGGTAGTGTCGGTGGTACCCCTTTGAAATTGATTTTCCAACAAGAAGGCACTAAGCCTTTCATACCAAGCTCTTGGAGCTTGTCTAAGACCATAAAGAGCCTTAGTTAGTTTGAAAGCATGATTTGGAAACTCTTTATGTTCAAAACCGGGGGTTGTGCCACATACACTTCTCTATCAATAAAGCCATTAAGGAAAGCACATTTAACATCCATTTGAAACATTTTGAAACCTTTATGGGCGGCATAGGCAAGAAGCAACCGAATTGCTTCCATTCTAGCTACCGGAGCAAAAGACTCATCAAAATCTATACCCTCTTCTTGATCATAACCTTGGGCCACTAATCTAGCCTTGTTACGAACAACTTGTCCATCCTCACCAAGTTTGTTTTTAAATACCCACTTAGTACCCGTAACTTTCTTACCATCCGGATGAGGTATTAGTGTCCAAACCTCATTTTTGTCAAATTGGGCAAGCTCCTCTTGCATTGCTTTAACCCATGATGGGTCTTCTAGAGCTTGTTTGACATTGTTGGGCTCCATTTGTGACAAGAGAGCAAAGTTGTTAGGTTCGGTTTGCCTTTTGGTGGAGGATCTTGTTGTTACACCATGAGATGGATCACCAATGATGAAGTCATGAGGATAACCCCTCATAGACTTCCATTCTCTAGGCTTTCTGACCGGTGTAGAGCTTTGATGAACTTCTGGTGGTCTTTCTATTTCAGTTGCTCGTGCCTGCTCAGGAGACAAAATGGAAGTGTCTCCTCCAATCTGACGAGACAAAACCGTGCTGACAGATTCTTCATTTTGCACAGATTTGGGATTTTCTTTATTTGTTCCAGCCTCTTCACAATCTGAATCAATATCCTTTACAATACTGGGAATTAAGTTAGAATCACAAAAAGTAACATGTATGAATTCCTCTATTGTCTTATGCTCCTTGAGATAAATTCTATAGGCCTTGCTTGTGGTGGAATATCCAACAAACATTCCTTAATATGATTTTGGATCAAATTTTCCAAGGTTTTCCTTATTGTTTAGCACAAAGCATTTGCATCCAAAAATATGAAAATACTTAAGATTTGGAGGGGTTCCTTTCCATAGCTCATAAGGTGTTTTCTTTAACCCTTTTCTAATGATTGTTCTATTCAAAATATAACATGCTGTGTTCACAGCTTCGGCCCATAAGAATTTAGGAATTTCATTCTCACATAACATAGCCCTAGTCATTTCTTGAAGACTTCTATTCCTTCTTTCAACCACCCCATTTTGTTGGGGGGTTCTAGGGCATGAAAAGTTATGAGAAATCCCTAAGTCATCACAGAATTTTTCAAAATCTTGATTTTCAAATTCTCTTCCATGATCACTTCTCAAATGGGCAATTTTCAAATCCTTTTCATTTTGAATTTTCTTACAAAGGGTGGAAAAAGCATGAAAGGCATCATTCTTATGAGCAAGGAAAAGTACCCAACCAAATCTAGAGTAATCATCTACCACTACAAGACCATAGTGTTTACCTCCTAAACTTTGAGTTCTAGTAGGACCAAAAAGATCAATATGTAACATTTCCAATGGCCTTTTGGTTGAGATTCCATCTTTTGATTTAAAAAAGGATTTTACTTGTTTGCCCAATTGACAAGCGTCACAAGTAAGATCCTTATCAAACTTGATGTTTGGAATTCCTCTAACCAAATTTCTTTTGACTAGCTTAGAAATTTGATACATGCTAGCATGTCCCAACTTTCTATGCCAAAGCCATTTTTCAGATTCAAAAGATGTAAAGCATGTTACATTTTGTTCCCTTAAATCCTCAAGAGTTAATCCATACACATTGTTGCATCTTTTAACTTCAAGAAGAACATTCTCGGTTTTTTCACACACAACTAAACAAACAAATTTCTTAAAAATAACTTCAAAACCCAAATCACAAAGTTGACTAACACTAAGTAAATTATGTTTCAAGCCATGTACAAGGAGAACATCATTTATACAAGATGAGAAATTTTTACCCACTTTCCCAACAGCCACAATTTTTCCTTTTGCATCATCATCGAAAGTGACAAGCCCTCCATCATATTCATCAAGCTTTATGAAGAAGGTTGTCTTTCCGGTCATATGCCTAGAGCATCCGCTATCCATATACCACATATTTTCATTCCTTTTGGATGCTAGACACACCTACAAAAACAAGCTTAAGTAACCTTAGGTATCCAAATCTTTTTGGATCCTTTTACGTTAAACCATCTTCTATGTCCTAAGCCATTGTAATAAGAAACAATTTTATAAACCTTATCACCGACCATTCTTTTACCAAAAAAACATTGAATGGGAAAGTGTCCATTCCGATTGCATAGTCTACAAAACCTTGGAGTTGCTGTTTTGTTAAAGTAGGTGGGATCTTGAAATCTTGTATCATTAGAAGATGAGGCAATATTTTCAAAATGTGATTTTTCAGATTTATAGAACCCCAACCCAGCCTTATCATAAAGAGGTTTTTGACTAGCCAAAATGTGATTCAGATTTTTGGAACTTTGGGTGAACTTGGCTAAGTCTTCCTTAAGTCTTTTAACCTCTTTAAGCAACTCTTCATTTTGCTTAAAACAATCTACATATGCAAGAACAGAATGGTTACTTTCACAGCTTCTAACTTGGGCTCTTAACTGCTTATTTTCTTCAACAAGATCACAAGCAGTTTCAGCCTTTCTTACTTTTTCTTTTAGAAAACTGTTTTCAGCCTTAAGAATGGTAATTTGTTGTTCAAGTTCTTGATTTTCCAGCAGAAAACATCTTATTTTTTCAGAAAGGTGGTCTATCATAAGATGAAGAAGATCTTCAGTATTAGGGTTATGAAAGACTACCTGATTTATGTGGTCTGCCATGAGACATGTTTGTGACTTGGTCTCGGTTTCTTCATCATCATCATCGGAGTCATTCTCCAAGTCTTCCCATGAGGCCATCAGTCCTTTCTTCTTTCCTCTTTTCGGCTTTTCCACCTTCTTCAACTTGGGACAATCAGATTTGAAATGCCCCATTTCCTTGCAATTGTAGCAAGTTACTTTGCTAAGGTCTTTCTTCACTCTCCTTGAGCTGCTGCCTTTGCTTTTGAGCTTTGCAATTTTCCTGAATTTTTTTGCAAACAAAAACTCATTTTCAGAAGAGTTATCACTGGATTCATCATCCAGAGGGTTAGTCATAGAAGAAAAAGTAATTCCTTTCTTTTTTGTATCCTTTTTCAAATAGGTATTTTCAAAAGCAAGAAGATTTCCTCTCAAATCATCAACTGTCATGGAATCTAAGCTACTGCTCTCAGAAATAATTAAGGCTTTTGTTTCCCACTCTTTTGTGAGACATCTCAACACTCTTCTCACTAGCACAGATTCAGAATGTGTAATTCTCAGAGCATCTAAGCCAACAATGATGGCATTGAACCGTTCGAACAGTTCATCAATGGACTCTCCTTCCTTCATTGCAAACATTTCATACTCTCTATTCAACATGTCTGTCCGAGTCTTCTTTACAATGGTGGTTCCTTCATGGGTGATTTGTAATTTGTCCCAGATTTCCTTTGCCGTTGTGCATCTTGATACCCGTCGGTACTCCTCGAAGCTGATAGCACAATGGAGTAGGTTTACTGCCTTGGCATTTAACTCCACCTTCTTCCTATCTTCCTTAGTCCAGCTTGCTTCTGGTTTGAGAGAAACCACTCCTTCGGCACTTGTAACAGTTGGATATTGAGGTCCTTCCAAGATGATTTTTCATAGTCTGTAATCCACTGCTTGCACAAATATCTTCATCCTCTCCTTCCAATAGGTATAATTTTTTCCATTGAAAAGAGGGGGTCTATTGCTTGATTGACCTTCAGTCAGATTATAGGACACCACATTTGCACCACTGTTTTCCGCCATAAGGATCTTTACTCCAAGCTCTGATACCAATTGATGGTTTCAGTGGCTAAGAGAAGGGGGGTTGAATCTTAGCCCCCTTTTTTGCTTGCTAACTCTTGCTGGACTTAGAGGAGACTTTTCTGTTTTAGCTCATCACTTCACACGAGACTTTTTCTTTTGTCTCGTCCTTAGGCACGAGACTTTTCTTTTTGTCTCGTCACTTGGCACGAGATAATTTTGGTTTTTGCTCCTGTGCAGTAGAAACAGAAATGGAGTAGAAAAGAGAAGAAGATTACACCCAGATATATCTTGGTTCAGCTGCTAAGTGCAGTGCAGCCTACATCCAGACTCCATCACAAACATGATGGAATTTCACTATAATCAATCTGATTACAAACTGTAAAGTGCTAACCCAACTTACAAGGGGATTCCCATAGAATCACGAAACACAACATAGATGAACAAAGGAACTCTAAGACATCTATGGCTTTTTCTTTTAATTTTGCACTCTCTGCCTTTTTTCGCTCTATGGCTTTTTCATACAAACCTCACTGTTTGCCTTTTTCCATGAGACTCAAGACATGACAAAATTAAACAGAAAAATACAAAACAGAATACATTGAAGGAGAATAAAATCTGTAAGCTTAGGTAGCTCTGAGAATCATGTGCCTTGCACTCTCATTGCTTACTTCTAACTCCTTACTCCAAACAGTGGCTGTTCTCTCTTTTTAAAGAAGAGGGAAGCCTCCACACTTGAAGCCAACACCTAAACTAACTTCTTCCTCCTTCAACAAACAGAACCGGTTCGGCCACATAGAGAGAGAAGAGATAACCATGCAAAACCCAACATGCAATTACCTCTGGTCCTTTCTTGATCATCACCCTTCATCAATACGAGCTCTCCATCCTTGGCTTGCTCTCCAAGATGGATTTCTGGCCCTTGATGCTTCATGATGATAATGACTTCATCTGCTTCAATCTCTGCCTCAACCATCACTTCGCCACTCTAGCTACTTCCTGTGGTGGTTGAGCAGAATCAAAGACAAGCCATCCTTCAAGAATCTCCCTTGCTGGCCGAATCTTCTCCTTCCTTTTTGAGCATGAAGAGCTCAAGATTACCTCACCAAATTTAACTACATTTGGTAAAAATCTCAGCCACAGCTCATTTTTATTTTTGTATATTTTCTTGCCATCATTAGCTTGATGGTCTTGATGCATGCAACTTCTTCCTTTTCTTGGTTGATGAGCATAGCGTCCATAGCTTCCTGGACAAGGACCGAAGAAAGAAGAAAGAGATGAGAGAGAATAAACAACTTAGAAGAAAAGCAATTCAATGTGATAAATCACTTTGTTGGTAAAAGTTGCTTTTACTTCCCTAGCTTAGAGTGGCGTGTATCATTATGGCCATCAATCAATTCAGCTGAAACTTTTCTCTCTCATAGTTCCCATGCATTAATTGACAATGTAATAGATTTTGAAATCCATCACATGGTGAAATGCTTGGATCCGTTGGAAGCATTTTGCTTTCTTTTTATCTTGATTTCGGACCAAGTTTGGAAACATTCATCAACAATAAAATTTGGGCTTTGTAGCATTGAAATTAAAACTGGCCCAAACTAGTTAACATTTGCTTTCCTGATGAATTTTGTTTCGGATCAAGTAGGGAACTAATAGGAAAGCTTTCTTTGGGTTTATAGTAACAAAATTTATCTTGGCCCAACTGATAAAACCTTTTCAGCCAACAATCACAAAACAAGAATTACATAGGGCTGAATTTTAATTTATTGGGCTTGGGATCTTTCTTTTTTATTTCAGCCCAATTATAAAACCTGCAACACAAAATTATTAATTAACATATGTTAGATGAAAATCAAATTAATAATTTTGTAATCAAATGTTTAATAATATTTAGTCATCACAAATATTAATTTAGAGTTTTCCAAACTCATCATATATATATATATATAATTTTATATTTTATACATTATTTATTCTTAATTAATTCTTGTAGTGTTTTAGAATAAAGAATTTTTTACCTGTTGAATAACAAATATAGGAGTTTATTAAATTATATATAGGTTTCGTTTAGAGTTATAAATTACTTTATTATTATGTCATTCAAGGTATAACATATTTTTTGTAGTATTTAGGATCATAAATCTGTATCTATTCTATTATATAAAGATCGAATTTTTGCACTTAATGATAAAACTGGCGTGGCACATGTTTCTTAGAGTATTTTTCAATTTATTTTCTTAATTCATTAAATACAATTTATTAAGATAAATTAATTATATCAACTAATTGATTTGATTAAATATTTAAGTATCATATAATTTAAAATTATATATATCAATTGATTAATTTATTTTTAAGATATGTAAATTTATGGACTAAATAAAATAAGATAATTTATTACTTATTTAAATTGAATACAGTAAATATAAATTAATTTAGTTAAAAACTCATTATTTTTCAGTCTTCTATATATAAAGATAACTGGACATAATTGTAAAAATAATTTTTTATCACTTTTACTATTTTAACTTTTTTTTATTTTTTCTCTTTAAGTGTAATTTGATTTTACGTCAACTTTATTTATTTAATGATAAAATATATTCATATTAATTCTATTGTATATTAGACTATTTTTTCTATGTATTTTAATTTTATAGTTATTACTGATCTCGCTATTTTCATTTTTTTGAATTATTCTTTATTTTCTTATGACTTGACAATTAAAAAAAAGAAAGCAAAGAGAGCAAAAAAAAAAAAAAAAAAAAAAACACAATAGCCACAGGCGGAAATTAGGAGGCTAAAGTAGCAATGTCATTCTTTAGTATTATTATTATTAATATGAACTTCATTATTTTTTTCTAATATTTTTTAATGAGTTTTATTTTATTAATTATTTAACTTTTGTAGAATTATATTATATTATTAGTATATAAAACTCAATTATTCCTTTAATTTGTTCATCTGATATATTTTATATTATCATTCAATTTTACATTTTTATCTAAAAATGTATACTTTTGATTAAGTTTATGCACAAATTTGTCATGTTAATAAATAAATACTAAATTTACATGTTTCTTTACTCTCTTGTGGCTATGACGAAGGGGATCAGGGTATGTATGGGACTTTTCATTTGAAGAGAAAAAAAAAAAGAATTAAACTCACCAAAATATATTTACATTAAAATGTTAATAAATCTAAATTCACTACAAGAAAGCCGTCAAATATTGTCGGATTTATTGGCAGATTTACCAAAAAATTCGCCAATAATCTGTTTATTGTCAGATTTAGTGGTGGAATAAATCTGACGATATAAACCTTGCCGGTAATTATTTACTGTCGAATTTTTTTGTCCGTCGCTAATTATCGGTGGATTTAGTGGTGAATATAAATTTTTAGTTGCGAAATTCTGGAGTTTGTTACCGTCGAATTTTTTTCGATAAATTCGATGATAATATATTATTTATTATTAATAATTAAATTAATAGTTACTGGCGGATTTAACTGATGATAAGTTCGACAATAAACTTAAATTTTAATTTTTTTAAAATTTGCTTAACAATTCAATATATAATTTTAAATATTTAAATTTAATCATTTCTAAACTAACAAAATTCAAAGTTTTACAATTTCTTATAATAATTTGTCTATAAATTTTAGTTAAAAGTTCACAAACAAGTTTAAATATCAAAGTTTATTATTAAAAAAATAATTTAATTATGCAGAAAATCAGATTTGAAATGCACCAAACCCTCAATTACAAAAACTAAACAAAATTAAATTAGAAATCAAATGAGCAATACTGATGAATATTAGAGATTAGGCTATACTAATACTACTACATTACATAAAGCATCAATCATACCAAACTATTTATGCTACTAACAATTAACTAATTTATCGTATCTCTCCATTCTTCTATCTTGATCTCAATTCTTTGACTAATTGCAAGTGTGGTTGAAGAATCAAAGGTTTAAGATAGTGAACCTATTATGTTACCATAATCTTACACTTTACATTGTTACTACTACAAGAGTGTATTAAACCTGTTACATTACTATAATCTTCTAAAAAACTTTCAATGATATTGCTAGCATTACATTGTTTGTCCATTTTCCATTTCTATAGTAGTAATTCTCGACCGAGATAAGTAGTGCTAAGCATATCTCTCTGTAACCAAGTATTTAGAGTTACATTCTTCGCGTTATTTACTAGAATGATAATCTTATTATTTTCTGGTCTACTAGTGATATTGTTAACTATAGGACATTAAAGGATCAGGAAAATACATACATAAAGTTCCGAATAACACACATTAAAAAATGTATTATATGTTTATAAATGGGTGAACCTTTGAAATTTTCTCGTGAAAGACATTCATATATGTAAGAAAGCAGAAACTAAAACCTTACCATTATGATAAGTGTAGCATTTCACCAAACACGTGGAAGGAATGTGAAAAATAATAAGATACATAGACAGAAATAAAGGAACAAAAGAATAAAACAAACCATAGTATAATCGGCAACGGACAAAAAAATCCTAAGACTCCACCAACACTGTATATCCCAGCAGTGTCTCATCAACCTGAAGCAAGGTTTTGCATTAGACCTCATCAGTTCGCCGTCAAAAAATCATAAGAAATGCAACAGTGACGTCTTATTACTTTAGCTGACACAATTTATTAGCACCATATTAGAAGAATGAATGATTATTCAATCTAGCTACTGGTTCAATAGATCAAAGGTTCAACTGTAGTTCAATTGGAATAACCGAATTATAATAAAATAATATATAAAATATAAATAAACACACAAAATATAATTATATTCTAGTATAAACCTTAAAATTTCATCCAAATTAAAAATTCTACATCAACCAAAGTGATATAATCTCATCCAAAGTTTGCACAAGTTAAATAACAAAAGAAATATCCAAACAAGATTAATAAGTAGGCAACAATTAGTATGCAAATAAATTACAGTTAGAACAATAAGTAAGTGACAAGAACAATAACAGCTAGGCAAATAAATTCAATAACTACATAGTAAAAAATTTAATAACACCTAATAAAAATTAGCAAAAGAATTATTAGCAAGAACTGAATAATTATTAGCAAAATATTTAATAAATCAACAAGAACAATGACAGCAACAACAATAATCACTAACAAATCAACAAAAACCATAATAGCAATAACTACGAGAACTGAACAATTATTAGCAAAAAAATTTAAGTAATCAAGAACAATAACAGCACATAAATCAGCAACAACAACATAACAATTAACAAGAAGAATCAGCAACAAGAAGAACAACTAATAGAGGCTGAAGAAGAACAATCAGCGACGAGATGCTGAAGAAATGAATCGAGTAACAGAGTCACGCACTATACCTGAACACCGGAAGGAATGGAGTTGGAGGCGAGAAGGTCTGAAAGCGACAGTGACAAGAGGCAAAAGACGATAACAAGGCGACGGCAGAGCTCACAGAGTGGCGGATAGAGGAACTTGTAGCTTCAAACTCTGGGAGAGGAAGGGGACGTATCGTCGGATATGGCAAAATGACGTATCGTCGGATATGAAAACAAGATGGAATAGGGAGAGGGATGAGAGCAACCTACCTGGACAATAGAGGAGATACACAACTTCGGCGACAGAGGGAGTAGTAGCGGCAGCTCTTCCAACGGTGGCGGATATAGAGGGAGCAACTCTATTTGAGGCAACGAAACATGATATAGGTGACTTGACGCAGACTTTGGAGAAGAATGGAGGTGGGCAGCGCTGGCAGAGGGTGGCCGGAGGGGCTGCCGGAGGTAGTTCAGGGGAGAGAGAAGAGAGGGGAGAATGGGAGAAAGAGAAGAGTGTTCTCGAAAGTAAGAGAGAGGGTCGCGCATTTTGAATTTAGATCAGGTTTACCGGCAGATAAATTCGACGGTAATGCATTGCGTATGACTAAAATGCAGCGTTCCATTAATTGAGCTTTACCGAGAAATCCACCGGTAATTTCGATAGCAACGCTCGCGCCAATTTTTTTTCCTCCAAATATTATCGGCGGATTTACTATTGGAAAATCTAATTCGCCGGTAAATTCACTACTAATGTCTGACGCTAATTTCAATGGTAAATCTGACAATATTAAGCATTTTTCTTTCAGTGATTTATTACCATTTTATTCTCTGATTATATAATTATAATTACATCTATTTTTAATTAAAAGGACAGTGATCTTAATGATGTTTTAGAAAAATCTATATCAATTGTTATTTTAAAGGATTTGTAGGATGTTTTTACAAGAAAATTCTATAAAAATCAAATTTCTATATTTAATGATGGAGTTAATGTGGCATATTTTTAAGAGTGTTTTTTGATTTATTTTTTTAACTCATTAATATATAATTTACTACGATAAATTAATTATATCAACTAATTAATTTGATTAGATATTTAAATATCACACAATTTATTATAATTTATATCAACTTATTTTGGTAATACTTTCTAATTTATTTCTTTAATGTTCTGGTAGTATTTTTTAATTTATTTCTTTGAATTTATTAGTCATTCAAATAATAAATTTATGAATAAAATAGACAACTAAGATATTTTTAATTAATAACTAAATCAAATTAAATTATATCTATCGAGCCAAATTCAAATCATGTGAATTAAGGACCAAACTAAAATAAGATAATTTTTTACTTATTCAAATTGAATGTAATAAATACAAATTAATTTTGTTAAATAATCATGGTCTTCTGATCTTCTATATATACATGGCCAAACAAAATTATAAGAATCATCATTTTTATCACTCTTGCTATTTCAACTATTCTTTTCTTCTTCTTTTTTCTTTATGTATAATTTCTTTTATTTATAAATATACTCAAAATGAGAAGGCATGGATAAGTGTTTCATTTGTTTGTTTGACGAATATCATAGTCCATAAATGACTCAATTTAGGAATTTTACCGTTGCCGATGGAAGTTAGACCTGCAGTAATTCAGGGTGACCAGTGTATTTTTTTATAGTATTGGATAAAAGAATATTTATTAAAATAAATATACCTATTGTAATGAATTTTCTTTGTTAATTTGTTATCTTTTACCTAACAAATAACATTGATGTTGAAAATCAGAAGTCATACATGATTGATTGATAATTCTGTGTAAAAATACTCCTATGGTGACTAAACACCGTACCATTAAATCGCTAAAGCTAATTATCCTATATATGATTATGCCCATGTATAACACTATCAGATAGAAACTTATTAGATTACATTTGTTTCTAATGAAGTGGACGAGCTTTTAGGCCTAATCACGGTTGGAGTTGAGGAATGTCAGAAAAATACTAATAATATAATTTAAAAATACTTGGTGATATAAAGAAAAAATTTATGTGGTATAATCTAAAATTTCTAGCAATAGAGTTAGATATCTATCTTTCAGAGTTTTGAATATTGTAATATTTTAATTTATTATAGAAAGTAGAGATACATGTATATATAATAAGAGTAGAGAGTCAAGGATATAAAATATTCAAATTCCGGGCTCAACCTGCGAAGCTAAGACTGGCCAGAAAATATCATAAACATACATATACAATCCAAGTCCCCAAAATACTCAAAAGGGAGTCCTAGTTCTCCATAAAACCTCTATGAGGCACAAAAGCTAAACAGAATAAGGGAGAAGTCTACACAATACATGTATATGTACATATACATCAAAATAATCCAAAATACAAAGTCCCAACTCTGCTGTGATAGGAACTCTAGACGCCTAGCGAAGTGCCTCTCGACTTGCATCTAAAAATAACATTTGTATGGGATGAGAATCGGGGGTTCTCAGCATGGTAAAGATGCCCACATATATAAGATATAAGATCCCGGAAAAGTCAGAGGCAATCCTAGAACTCCGACACTCAAATTTAAATCTTAAAGTTTATAAATTAGAAATCATAAACAGGGTAGGTTATCTAAGGTTCTAAATCTTAATTAATCTCTAACTAAAACCCTCCACTCTTCACCTTCCTCCATAATCCTCCAAAACTCCGGTAGAACCACACCGACAAACACAATAGACAAAGATAAACACAAGTAGATTACAGTTATTGCAGGTAGCAAGTATGGCAAATAAGCATAGTGATTTATGAAGGCAAGCCCAATTAATGCACAAGCAAACAAAACAAACATATGCATACAATGTATGCCTGCCCTATGGTTGATGAGTCTCATCTGTCGGTTATAAAGTCAACCCGACATGTCCGGTTGCTAAACCCTGGACAATCTCCTGTGCGCGCATCCCCAAGAATTTATGCATAGCTTTTTCTCAATCATAATCAAATTCTGCTCATTGGGGAGATTTCTAGGGTGTTAAAGTTCCCGGCCACATGTTGCGACGTAGGGTCAATAGAGTATCGAGTCTCAACCTGGAGCACAGGGTGGCAAGCCACTGCATCTTACATAGGGAAACTCATATCTTAGATAGAAAGAAGTGCACAAGCCAATTCATCATTCATATTCATTTTCATTAGGGCCATATTTGTAACACCCTAGCAACCAGAATATCATGCTTCCGGCTACGCCTCTGATGGCTCGATATTACAACGGCTCTTAACATATTTAATATCAAATAGGAGTCTGTTTAAAACTTAAAATCGTATTTTTCAAAAGACCTTTTAGTTGAAAACATAAATACATACTTACAAACCAGATATAATACTTACAAATCATATACAAATATACATAGTATTAATTTTACAAGCCTTACATATCATAATTCCTATCCCTCTTACAAAAATTGTAAAGATAAAGACGAGGAAAAAATAACTAAAATAACACAATACATCGTATAAATAGAAATGAAATAAACTCATCCGAACTTCATTGTTCATATCCTGAAAAGGAAAACCTGTAGGGGAGTGAGAATATCGTCCTCACTGGTTCTCACTATAGGGTTAGAGAATTGCTATAATAAGATACGTAAAATAAAACTGTTTTCAAAATACAGTGATCATTGCTCACCTTATGTATCTTTTCAAAAACCAAATGTTTACATTCAAAAATCTAAAATCCTTTTTAAAAGAGAAATCCATTAATTCTTTAAAATCCAAAACATCTTCCTTTTGTATCAAATATTAAAAGTTTTCCTAAACAGTATGAATGACCAAACTGTTCCAAGCATAGGTTCGTTAAGTCTATGCTAAATTAGTTTAATTTTTCATACTTTGCTAAACCAAAAACACAAACCAATCACGGCCCTAGGCCTAAACAACTCAATCAACATCCAATTTACCACAATCCACTCAATCTCAGTCACAAACACAAGTAAGAAGGTTCAAACACAATCAAAGCAATTCCATCAAGTAGAGCAATTAGCAGTTAAACATAATTATTCACATAAGCAAACCAATTACAATATGCACACCCAAACAATGTCACATAGATGTATATGATAAATGCTTGCCCTATAGTTAATGAGTCTCATCTGTCAGTTACAAAGCCAACCCGATATGTTCGGCTGCTAAACCCTGGACAGTCCCTCGTGCGCGCATCCCCAAGAGTCTATGCATAGCTTTTTCTCATATATAAACAAATTCTGATCATTGGGGGACCTTCTCGGGATGTTAAAGTGCCCGGTCACCTCTTGCAACGTAGGGTCAACAGAGTATCCAGTCTCAACCTGGAGCACATGGTGGCAAGCCACAGCATCTTACCCAGAAAAACTCGTATCTCAGATAACTGGAAGTGCATAAGCCAAGTAATAATCTCATATCATTCATTCATCATCATTTTCGCACTTCCTTCACAATCCATCTCAAGTCAAATCATCATTCATGCCATATATCACTTTTTCTCAAATCACTTTACTTTGAAACCAAAATCAAACTCATCTTTGTCTTAATTGCAAAAACCTCACATCTCAAGTTATTTCAAGCTCATAAGCCACTTTCTCCTCAAGATCAATCCCCTTTCAAAATAGAGCCACTTTATGTAACACTTTCCTAAAACTTCCAAACAATTTAAAATATCGTATCAAATGGTAATTCTCTTTGAAAATACTCAAAATCCTTCGCTTTAAATCATCCGTTTAAGTACTTTAAAATCAGAGTTATCAATCAACTACCTTGGCAAAGACTCAAGACTCTAGGGGAGAATAACCTATCTCATTTCTTAAGTTCTTTAAAAATCCTCGAAATCATAGTTACTTAAATTGACATCAATTTAAATAGAGATTTAAAACCAAATCCAAAGCATGTAAGCCAAAAGTTCCGAACCAATTTCAAAACTAAATTATCTAAACCCAAGACCAAATTAGTTCAAAATCAAGCGGATTCCAAAAATTCATATCATTTTCATATTTCAAGGAAACCGATTCAAACTCAAATCATTTTCAACGGATTAAACTCATTTTCAAAATTTTAAAGAAATAATTCAGCAATATTCCATTTAACAAAACCAAACAATAATCCAATCAAATAAACATTCATATTCATCCAAAATAACCAGACAGTACATAAGACTTATACAATCACTAAAAAGTGAATTTCTCACATCATATCCATTTATAATAATTCCAAATTATAAAATTGAGTTTTTTGAAAAAGCTCCTACCTTGACAAGTCAAACCCATAACCCAAACACGTCAAAGAATTCCTTTCCTCTCGATCCGAATTCAACGGCAGCTTCAATTCACAGCTCCGCACACTTTTGCAGCAGCATAAATGGCTTTAAATCACAACATGCAACCTCGGTTACTAACTCCTAAAACATTAATATCATGAAAACCTTAATAACACGTAACAGAACACTAACGCGGGATTTATGAAACAAAAATACTTACTGTAATAAGAAAACGAAATAGTAGCAGTCTATGAACTGGTTCGGCGGCAGTCCCGGTGGCCACCTCAGGCGGCAGCGGTAACCAAAACTTCGGCGACGGTGACTGTAACAACATGCAGCGATGATAAAGTTCTCAGAATCTCAAAGGAATGTAAACCAAACTCAAAACCCTTACCGATAGTGGTCATTGGCGCGGTACCGGCGTCTTCCTGGCAGGTCGAGGTGCGGTAGTAGCCCCGGTGGTTCAGCAGTTGCGGCGGTGGCTCCCCGTCTTCTCTTCCGTTCGTATTTCTTCTCCTTCAGATCAGATCAGCGGCGGGTCTCCAGCAGTGGTGATGAAGTATCTGACGGTGGTGGCTAGGCTCATCAACGACGGCGGCGACAATGAGGGCACGGACAGCAGCAGCGGTGCGACGGCACGACCCACCAGCTCTGGCGCGTCTTCCCCTTCCACCAGCGTTCCTTCTCTTTCTCGGATCTCCCTCATCTCCCTTCCCCTTTCCTTCTTTCTTTCTTTCTTTCTTTCTTTCTTTCTTTCTTTTCTCAGAACCATGTGTATGTGTGTTTTGGTGAGAGTGAGTGTCGTGGGTGAGGGTGTAAAAGAGGTGAGTATAGTGTGTTAGGGTTTTGGATGGTGTGGGTTAGTTTAGTTATTTTCTTTTTAAAAATAGGAGTAGTAGTGTAATTTTATAAAATAAATAAAAAGATAGAATAATAATTAAAAATTAAATTAATTATAAAATATCCATCAATAAAAATACCTTTTAATTATCAAATCTGTAAATTATTTTCAGTTAAATACTAATTTAATAAAAAATTGAGATAAGTAAATTAATTTTCCTTTATTTATAAAATAAATTTCAAAAAATCTAAATATTAAAATTAAGGCATATAAAATACTCATTATTTTTAAATTATAAAAACTCTAAATTATAAATAAGAATTTGCCCGATTTATATACAAAATTTCAAAAATATAATCTCAAATAAATATAATAAATCATAAATAATTTATTAAAAACTTTTTAAAATTCGGGATCTTACAATATTCATCATATACATATCACATTTCTGCACTTCTCATTAATAATTTATCATATCTCAAACTTTCTTCACTTCTAAGTTATCTCAGCTTCCTACTTCAACCCCCTTCACTATCCTTACAACTCAATTCTAGGGTCTTAGAGAGTAAAAATAGAGGTTTAGAGATTAAAAATCATGCTTAAATCACAAAACTAAAGTTATTGAAAAACAGGGTCCCGCGTATGTGAACCATGTCCCGCGTACGTGGAAGTGTTATTTTTTCCAACTCGCATACGCGACCTTTGCTCGCGTATGTGAGTCTCTTTGGCCCGAATGGTTTGCTCGCCTCGCGTGCATGTGCCTGCGTACGCGGGCATATAAATTTTCACCATCTCGTGTATGCGACATACTCCCGCATACGCGAGCACGTCTAGCCAAACCAAACGGCCGCGTCGTGTGTACAATCGTGTACGCGAGCCCCCCAAAATGCCAAAAAGCTGTTAAGTGTTGCAGAACTGCTCTTCGCATACCAAACTTCCGACGTGCATAACTTTTTTGTTAGAAATTATTTTTCATCCATTTTTCGAATGGTGTAAACTTCGCGGACCCAATTTTTATATGAAATAAGGTTGTAAAAGTTTAGGAGTCTGGAAGCTAAGTTATGGCCCACCAAAATTTGGTCAAAAATAAGTTTTTCTCAACAATTCTTAAACCTCTATTTTTACCAATTCTAAACTCAATACCAACATTCCAAACATTCTAAACAGCACCAAAATCTATCAAACCATTATCTCAATCTTCTCATTCATTCCATTACACATTAACATGCAACTTTATCAAATTCACCCCAATAATTCACATTCAATACAACTTCATACTCAATCAACAAAGTATCATGATTATTCATTAAAATCATTATCTCATCAACTATCTACCACATTCATATCATTAACCAATACACCAATTATCCACATCCAATCAACATATGTTGTATTAACTAAAATCACTAAACATGCACCAAACATACAATTCAACTTATCCTAAGTAGTCTAGCCTAAGTTTTCATGACACATTATATATTACATACGAAAAACCAAAACCATACCTTAGCCGATTTCTCTCCTAAGCCAAAGACACCACCAATTGGCGCAAAACTCAACCCTAAGGTTCTCAATCTCCAAGATAATAGCACCCAAAGCTTCACCAAGCTTCCAATCTCCTCAAATGTGTTCCAAATTCACATATACACTACCTAATACATATTATCATATTCATATTCACAACCTTAGTGCTCAACCACAATTATTCAAGAAATTCACTAGGAGTTGAGAATCCTTACCTTATACGTGCCTTAATCAAACAAAAGCCCGCTAATTCTTCAAGTTAATTGGACCATAGATCATCAAAGAATGGAAAATATCAACACTCACACATTGAATTTTTGAAATTGGAAAAGAGGGAATCAAAACTGAAATTGTGACCTTCTTACCAAATTGAATATTGGACTTTGTAGAGCTCAACGCGGTTGACGCGTGGGCGCAAACGGTACGGCGATCAGAGCTCAAAGTTGAAAGATATGTAGGATTGAATCAAATTCAAGGATTTTTGTTTTCCTTCATGTTCTTCCCCCTTCCAACGTGTTTCAATGTGTGTGAGGAAGAAATGAGCTTAAGCTCATGAGTATAAGTGGGTTGGGTTGGGCCCTTGGGCTCAGTTTGTTCGGTTTGGACCATTTGGTCCAATCTTGGGCTAAATTTTTTTAAATTAGTGGTAAAATTCATATTTTAATTAATTCTATCTCATTAAACTATAAAATTCAATTTTTTAATTTCTTATATTAATAATTAATTTATTAGATAATTATTCACTAATTACGCGGGATTTACATTTAGTATTTAACCATTTATCTTCGATTAATATTGTTATAACAAAGATACATGTGATTTTATTAGAATGATATAGTTTGAACTTTGGTTATCTAGGAATTGACTAAGTGACTGAAATAGTTCCACATTACGAACCAATAAATGTTAGCAATTGGAATGATAAAAAAACAACCAAATGGATATTCGCAAGGATTACTTGCGATTTAAGACTAAATGGGGATATGTGAAATCTTTCTGGATGGGAACCTATAAACATGAAATGGAAGGGGACATAGTTACCCTCCCCATAAGATTCGCTAAAATCACGTGAATATAATTACCGATATACTCATATATATTTAAATTTAGTAACCCTAATTCTTGCCTCCAATTCGAACATTTTTTTTCTTCTAGACTCGTCTTTAGTCTCAATTTTGCATCTCACTCTCTCTCTGACTTGCTTTCTCTGTCTCTTGAGTCTGTCACTACATCGCTCAGTTTCGCTTTAAAAAATTATGTTCTGTAATTTGTTGGAAGATGTTTTTATATTTTTTCTTTTGAAATATTTTTATAATGAATATGTTACGAATTGTGTTGGATTATATTAAATTGATTATTTAATAATTATTATATTATGAATTTTTTTGTTAATTTTTTTTTAAAAAAGAATATCCATAGATAACTATGGGTATCTATATTTTCTGAGGGGATAATTAAATAAGGACTTGTGACAAATATTGAGGGGGACATGTAAACCCCGAGTAATTAGTAAATAATTAACTAATAAATTAATTATTATTTAAACAAATTAGGAAATTAAATTTTTGTAGTTTAATGAGGTAGAAATAATTAAAATATGAATTTTGACACTAATTTTAAATAATTTGGCCCAAAATTGGGCCGTCGAGTCGAACCGATTGGAACGAACCCATATTGGGCCTATATATAACTCATTTCAGCCACCTTCCTTCTTCTCATAGTGATGAAACACGTTGAAGGCAGTTGGGAAGCAAAGCAAACCCAAACTCTTGTTCCAAAAGAATTCAAATCCTTATAACTTTTGATCCGGAGTTTTGATTGACGAGCCATCAGCGGCAACGCGTTCGTCTCAAAATTCTCTACAAAACCCACCAAACAATTTGGTAAGGGAATCACGTTTTCTCACCCAATTCTTTCTTTTTCAGTTCGTGATTTTGGGTTTTGGTAATTGAGAGATTTTGGGATTTTGATGGTTTATGGGTACTCTAGCGGTGGATAATCACCAGATTTTGTCGATTTGACTCGTAAATAATGGTAAGGAAGCTCTAACCCTTGTGAATTGGTGATTTAGTAAACTATATGTTGATTATAGTGATATTGTATGGATTAGATTTTGTTCTTGTTGATTTGGAGTTCAATTGGGCGGTTTAAAACGAAATCCAGGTGATTAAACTTGAGGAATCAACGTTTGGAAGCTTGGAGCTTGTGAAAGGAAATTTTTTTTTAGGTGTTCCAAGCTTAGGGAGGAGTCGGCCAAGGTATGGTTTTGGTTTCTCATAGATAATATTTAATATTTTGTGAAAACATAGGCTAGATGACCATAGGATAAGTTGTATGATATGGAAGGTTGAGGTTTAGTGACTTGTTGTTGGAAATTGTTGAGTGGGTGGTTGAATTATATGATGATTGAATATTAATGATTGTGCATAATGATGATGAGAATGATTGATGATTGATGAATGGTATTTAATTATAATGATAAACTTTGAAATGAATAATGAATATGATAAATAATATTGATAGTAAGTGATAATGAGGATAGGTTGTAGAGATTTGTTGACTATATATATGTAGGTATTTGTGGATGATTGAGTGGTTTAGATGGGACCGAGAATGGTGGCAAAGTTTGAGTTTTAGGAGAGGTGCTGCCGAAATTTTATTATGAAACTTAAGACTTTGTTTGAAATGTTGTTTAGAAAAAGGTTGGACTTGATAAATTGTATTATTTGATTCTTGATTTATTGAGAAAATAGTTATGTTTCAAGTTCAATTTACTTACGAAAGTATATATTTTGAGCTTTATTGAGAAAAGATTTATGTTTTGAGTTCGAACTATTAATAAAAAGGATTATGCCTTGGATTTGACTTATTAAGAAAAGACTTATGTTTGGGTTTAATTTATTAAGAAAAACTTTCTATTTTGAATATGATTTATTAAGAAAAGATTAAGTTTTGAGTTTTGACTTATTAAGAAAGGCTTTATGTTCTGAGTTTGATTAAAGAACTACATTTTAAGGAATTTTGATTCAAGGAGTTTAATAAGTTTAAAGGAATGAGATTGGATGTCACGAGGATTAATTAATAAATGATTCTTTTAGTCTTTTGAAAGAGGTTTGAATTCGAAATGGTTTTGAAGTTGGTTTGGAAAAATCTTGGTTAAGCAAGAACTGGGTTTTGTATGAAAGAAGAACTTGTGGTAAGTAAAGTGGTTTTGGAGGTTTAAGAAAAGGTTATAAGGAGTAGTGTTGATTTTAAATAAAAATTGTTTAAGGAGAATGTGGTTACTAACGGGCAAGGATCGTGGTGGTATACCATGATCCTTGTCAAATGTTGAGTATATTGATTAAGATGGATTATGGATATAAATGATTATATGTGATTTATACGCCTGGCAAGGATCGTGGTGGTGTACTGCTTGTCTAGTGTCACGATAGACATGGGGATCGTGGTTATTTACCGCCCATGTATGTGTTATTTTCCAATTGAAAATGTCTGTGGGGATCGGGGTGATTTACCACCCACGGATGATGGGGATCGAGGTGGTTTACCACTCACCAGGTGAGGATCGTGGTACTGTACCGCTCACCAATTTTCAAGAGGACGATGCTCGGGTTAGCTACTGGACATATCGGGTTGGCTATATAACCAATAGATGAGACTAATCAACCATAGGGTAGGCATACATCATATGCATATGTGTGTTTTGTTTGATTGTGCATTAATTGGGCTTGTCTATGTGATTATTATGCTTACTTGCTATATTTGCTACCTACTGTATCTGTATCTACTTGTGTTTGCTTTGTCTGTATTGCTTGTCTATACACTGAAGTTTTGGAGGATTGGAGGAAGGCGAAAATTAGGACTTAAATTAGAAAAGAATTAGAAATAAGAACCTTAGATAACCTACCATGTTTTTGTTTTTTCATTTATAAACTTTAAGATTTAAATCTGAGTGTCAGAGTTCTAGGATTGCCTCTGGCTTTCCTGAGACCTTTTATATTAACTATGTGGGTACCATTACTATGCTGAGAACCTCCAGTTCTCATTCCATACATATTGTTGCTTTTCATATGCAGGTCAAGAGGTACCTCACTGAGCATTCTGGAGATCTCTTAAGCAAAGAACTCTGGGGACTTAGGGTTGTATTTTATTTTTGTTTATATATGTATATAGATTCTCCATCTTGTATTTTATACTTGTCCCTATTAGAGGATGACTTGGAGAAATAGGTTGTCAGTTTTACGAGTCTGGAATATTTTGGGTTATATGTATAAATATATACTCTGGCCGGCCTTTTCCTCGCAAGTCGAGTTCGGAACTTGATATTTGTATTTTGAAATTCTAATCTATGTTTATGGTCTTTTAGCATTCTTTTCGATCTTGCTTATCTGTCCACGCTTATCTTTCTTGAGCAAAACGGTTTCTGTTTCGATTTTGCTTAACTTCTTTTCCAAGGCTCATAGTTATAACTTCTTTCAATTATATCTATGTACGTATTTTTATTTTAGAGGTCGCAGCACCTTGATGCGTGAGCATCTTTCCTATTTTTTCCTAGTGAATTTGCATGTAATTTGTTGGGTTTAATTCAGAATTAACTATATTTTAGCCACTATGGATGCTATTTTGAGTTTTGTGCAATACTATTTATTTTAGGTAGCATTCGGCTGAATTTGATGAAGTTTCTGCAGCACAAGAATCAAAGGAGATGGCAGCGAGGAGCGACGCGCACGCGTGCCTGACGCGTGCGCTTAAATTTGGAGCTTTCCATGGCAACGCGTGCGCGTGACTGACGCGTACGCGTGATTTGAAGATTTGCTCAGCGACACGTGCGCGTGACCGACGTGTCCGCTTGACTCGCAGAAAAGACCATCGACGCGTACGCGTGACATGCGCCACGTGCAGAAAAATGCAGAAAACGTTGGGGGCAATTTCTGGGCTGTTTTAACCCAGTTTTCAGCCCTGAAAACACAGATTAGAAGCTGCAAAATAGACGAAACAAGTGGTCCCCATCCATCCATTGAAGGCTTGATTATTTAAATTAATTCGAATTTAAATTTAAATTTGAATTCTAGGAAAAGATATTATTTTAATTTTAAAAATTAGATTTTAAATTTATTTGGATTAGTTATAAAAGGGAGAAACTTTCCTTCCTTTGAAGAGGTTCTGGGGAGGATCCCATCCTATTCCAAATTTACATTCCGTATTCCATAACATTCTACCATGAGCAACTAATCCTCCATTGTTAAGGTTAGGAGCTCTGTCTATTGTATGGATTGATATTACTATTTTTCTATTTTAATTCATGTTTTGATTTATATTTCAATAATTGTTCTCGTTCTTTATTTTATGAATTTGGGTGGAACGGAAGTATGACCCATGTTCTGATTGAGTTCTTGTATAACTTGGAAAAGCTCTTTACTTGAACAATAGCTTGAAAATATATTATCCTAAATTTTTAATTGTTTGTATTTAACGGGATACGTGACATATAATCCCTTTATTTTTAGATAATTAGGATTCTTGTGGCATATAAACTAGAATTCGATCATCACCCTCTAATTGGAATAATTGACCAAGGAATTGGCAGTTGATGAATTTTAGAGGAGACTAGGAAGGTCTAAGGAATTAGGGTCTAGTCACAAATAGTTTGCCATGAATTAAATCTTACATGATTAAAATTAGTTAATAAGAAAAGTCAATCCAGAAAATAGATAACTCTAAAACCTTAACTGTTTCTTCATATTTTATTCCTCACCTATTCACATGCCTGTCTTCAAACTCTTCTTTATTTTTTAATGTTTTTGAACTTCCAAACACTATTTTCTGGTTGTCTAACTAATCCTATCAAACACTATTGTTGCTTAATCCATCAATCCTCGTGGGATCGATCCTTACTCATGTAATGTATTACTTGGTACGACACGGTGTACTTGTCGGTAAGTTAGTGGGTTAGAAATACCTCACCAAGTTTTTGGCGCCGTTGTCGGGGATTGACTGTGATTAACAACTATTAGTTGTTTGATTGTTTAGATTAGGCATTTTAATTTTAATTTTATTTAAATATTATTTTATTATTTTTAAAAAAAATTATAAAATTTAAAATTTCCCTCGTCTTCTTGTTTTCATTAGCAACCCCCTCCCCTGATTCGTTTTCTTTCATTTTTTTGTTTTATTAATTAATAAATAAAAAATATTTAAATTTTAAATAAATAAATAGCACTAATATTTTTCTTAATTTCTGAAATTAAGTTTGGTGTTTCCTAGTTAATTTTATTTTAATTTTTCTTATTTTAATTTTTAGAATTCTGTTTCTTTGCTTTCCTGTTTGCCACGTGGTGCGTTTAATTCTGTTTGGTGTTTTGTTCTAAGGAAAAATAATGGAGAGAGATCACATGGGTTACTACTCCCACCCAAGTAGTAATTCATATGATTGTGGATGGAGAAACTACCCGAATTTTGGTTGGCAAAGTCAAAACCAAAGAAACTTCAATGCTCCATGTTCCAACTATCAAGAACCACCATCTCCATATCCATACCAAGAACCACCATCTCTCTATCTATATCAAGAACCATCATCTTTCTACCCATATCAAGAGCCACCATCTCTTTATTCATTTCAAATACCATCAGGCTTTAAGCTTCTCATGAAAGAATTCCTACATGATATAAAGACGAGTGTCAAAAATGTAGAGAAACATGTGCAGTTAATGATCAAGAACCAGGAAGAAGAACAAGCAAATTCCTTTCCAAGAGATACAATGCAAGAGCCTATGAAAAAAAGTGAGGAAATCAATCAAAGGAGTTCATACTCCAGTAAATTAGAGAACTTTCCATCCTCACACATGGAAGAAGAGGAAGATGCAAAAATAAAAGAGTAAGATGCACAACCTCCCATGCCCTTGGTAAGCAATGAAGAAGAGATTGAATTAGAAGACAGCTACCAAGAGGAAGATATTGAAATTGAGGAAGCTTGCAAAGAAGTGGAAGAATTCAAAGAAGAAGACAAGGGAGTAGAGCTTGCAAGACCTCTCCCAAAGCCATCACCATCCAATACAACATTTAAGTGGGTAAAATTCCTATCTTTAACCTTTACGTTCCCACTTGAATATGGGCTACTGGAGACGGATGGTCAACTTAGAGCTCTTTGTGGCATTAAGAGTAAGAAGAAGATGGTTAGTGGTAAGAGTTGTCAAGCAAGGTTCAATATGGTTGCATGCTCCAAATTGGAGTGCAAGGATTGGTGTAGAGCTCAATTGAATGGGTCTAAAAGGTTGTTTGGATATCTCTGTGAGAATCCAGATTGCTTGCCACCCGATGGAAACAATGGTGATCCACAAGGAGACGGGTATAAAAGCAAGGTTTGGGAACCTGGAATTCATTTCCACAATCAACACTCTTGGGGCCTTGTCACTTGCTTCAACTTGCTCAAAGGCATTATGCGCCTAGTTTGGGATCTCAGTAGCCATTAGAATTACAAACATTGGTGGAGATTCCTAGATCAGTACAAGCACAAGTCACCATGACAAGGAGCTCACCACATGTCCAACTTAAGGACTTTAACTAAAAGTGCTAGGTGGGAGACAACCCACCGTGGTGTGATCATTCCTTTTCATTCTTAGCTTTATTTTGTTTTATTTTTATTAGTAGTAGTTTTCTTACTTATTTGATTTTTATTAAGTTCTTACTAATTTTCTGATCATGCAGCTATTTTATCACAGGAACCGAACACCTCAGGCTAAAAAAAACGAACACATGACGCGCAAGTGTCGCTGACGCGTACGCGTCATATGTGTGTTCGTGAAAAAATAAAATTGAACAGAGAGTTGCGCGAGAGTGGCGCAGCAATGGTACCTTGCGCACAAACATGCTCACGCGTACGCGTCTATGACGCGTCCGCGTCTATGACGCGTCCGCGTCGTTTGCAATTTTGGCACTCCACGTGTACGCGTCAAGCACGCGCACGCGTGGATGAGTAAAATCGGCGTAAAAGGTGTTTTGGCCAGAGAGTTATGCTGGTGTGGGGTTGGAACTGTGCGCCCTCACCACGCGGACGCGGACGCGTCCCTGACGCGTTCGCGTCATTTTTTCATTCTGCCCGTCCACGCATTCGCGTCCCTAACGCGTACGCGTCACTTGAAATTCATACGATCCACGCTTACGCGTGCCTTACACGTCCGCGTCGCATGCAACGCCCAATTAAACTCCCTCAGCGCCTGATTTCAAATCATCCACCCCCAAATCTTAATTCTCTCTTATTCTTTTATCTTTTTTTTCATCTTACTATTTATTTTTATTTTCAGTTCTTCTTTGCTTGAGGACAAGCAAACCTTTAAGTTTGGTGTTGACGCTTCGCTTAAGGGTTTTCTGTTTAATTTTATGGCACTAAGGGAGGTGAATCATCTTCACAAAGAAGCACAACCTGAAGAATAAAACGACCGCTTGGATAACTAAGGTGGTTGAGTTTCTTTCATTTTTTTATTCCTTCCCACTTTTATTATATTATGTTCTGGTTTCCTGCTACTTTGTTTTGTTTATTGCATGATCCTTTATTAGTAGATTCATAGGTTCTAGTTTAATTTTTCTGTTAAGTACTTTAATTCTGAAAGATATCTCATGTATTGCCCACTAAGCTTGAAATCAAAAAGAAAGAAGAACAGATGTAGTGCATGAGAATTTGAATTTAATTTTTAGAGTAGTCTCACTTACTTAGATGTGGTGGTATTTTTTTTTATTCTGAATGAATGCTTGAACACTGCATATTTTTGATAGTGAAGTTTATGAATATTAAAATTGTTGGCTCTTGAAAGAATGATGAAAAAGAGAAATGTTATTGATAATCTGAAAAATTATAAAATTGATTCTTGAAGCAAGAAAAAGCAGTAAAAAACACAAAGCTTGCGAAAAAAATGGCGAAAAAAAAGAAAGAGCAAGCAGAAAAAGCCAATAACCCTTTAAACTAAAAGGCAAAGGGTAAAAAGGATCCAAGGCTTTTGAACATTAATGGATAGGAGGGCCCAAAGGAATAAAATCCTGGCCTAAGCGGCTAAATCAAGCTGTCCCTAACCATATGCTTGTGGCGTGAAGGTGTCAAGTGATAAGCTTGAGACTGAGCGGTTAAAGTCGTGATCCAAAGCAAAAAGAGTGTGCTTAAGAACTCTGGACACCTCTAACTGGGGACTCTAGCAAAGCTGAGTCACAATCTGAAAAGGTTCACCCAGTTATGTGTCTGTGGCATTTATGTATCCGGTGGTAATACTGGAAAACAAAATGCTTAGGGTCACGGCCAAGACTCATAAAGTAGCTGTGTTCAAGAATCAACATACTGAACTAGAAAAATCAATAACACTATCTGAATTCTGAGTTTCTATGGATGCCAATCATTCTGAACTTCAAAGGATAAAGTGAGATGCCAAAACTGTTCAAGAATGCAGTTGTAAACCCCATTATAAGAAGAAGACATGGGCTTAATTGAACTCTCATTCTCATGCAAATTCATATCCTAAGCTTATATTAGTTTTGGTTGCTTGAGGACAAGCAACAATTCAAATTTGGTGTTGTGATATGTGAGCATCTTTCCTATTTTTTCCTAGTGAATTTGCATGTAAATTATTGGGTTTAATTAAGAATTAACTATATTTTAGCCACTATAGATGCTATTTTGAGTTTTGTGCAATACTGCTTATTTTAGGTAGCATTCGGCTGGATTTGATGGAGTTTCTGCAGCACAAGAATCAAAGGAGATGGCAGCGAGGAGCGACGCGCACGCGTGCCTAACGCGTGCGCGTGAATTTGGAGCTTTCCATGGCGACGCATGCGCGTGACTGACGCGTACGCGTGATTTGAAGATTTGCTCAGCAACGCGTGCGCGTGACCGACGCGTCCGCATGACTCGCAGAAAACACCATCGACGCGTACGCGTGACATGCGCCACGTGCAGAAAAATGCAGAAAATGCTGGGAGCGATTTCTGGGCTGTTTTAACCCAGTTTTCAGCCCAGAAAACACAGATTAGAAGCTGCAGAATAGACGAAACAAGTGATCTCCATCCATCCATTGAAGACTTGATTATTTAAATTAATTCGAATTTAAATTCAAATTTGAATTCTAGGAAAAGATATTATTTTAATTTTAAAAATTAGATTTTAAATTTATTTGGATTAGTTATAAAAGGGAGAAACTTTCCTTCCTTTGAAGAGGTCCTGGGGAGGATCCCATCCTATTCCAAATTTACATTCCGTATTCCATAACATTCTACCATGAGCAACTAATCCTCCATTGTTAAGGTTAGGAGCTCTGTCTATTGTATGGATTGATATTACTATTTATCTATTTTAATTCATGTTTTGATTTATATTTCAATAATTGTTTTAGGTGGAACGAAAGTATGACCCATGTTTTGATTGAGTTCTTGTATAACTTGAAAAAGCTCTTTACTTGAACAATAGCTTGAAAATATATTATCCTGAATTTCTAATTGTTTGTATTTAACGGGATACGTGACATATAATCCCTTTATTTTTGGATAATTAGGATTCTTGTGGCATATAAACTAGAATTTGATCATCACCCTCTAATTGGAATTAATTGACCAAGAATTGGCAGTTGATGAATTTTAGTGGAGACTAGGAAGGTCTAAGGAATTAGAGTCTAGTCACAAATAGTTTGCCATGAATTAAATCTTACATGATTAAAATTAGTTAATAAGAAAAGTCAATCCAGAAAATAGATAGCTCTGAAACCTTAACTGTTTCTTCATATTTTATTCCTCACCTATTCACATGTCTGTCTTCAAACTCTTCTTTATTTTTTAATGCTTTTGAACTTCTAAACACTATTTTCTGTTTGTCTAACTAATCCTATCAAACACTATTGTTGCTTAATCCATCAATCCTCGTGGGATCGACCCTTTCTCACGTAAGGTATTACTTGGTATGACCCGGTGCATTTGCCGGTAAGTTAGTGGGTTAGAAATACCTCACCACACCTCACCACCTTTAATTTACATCCTAGGAATAAATCTCTGTGTGGTAGGGTGTTATATTATGGTATCATAGCAGTTCATTTTCGTAGAGCCTGGGGAATGAACTGACTATGCTTCTGAGCATACCCTGGGTGTGTCTACATGCTATTCAGGATGTTTGCTTGACATATATAGCATAAATGTTCATGAGCATACTTTTGGAGATTTGAAATACTAGACTTGCGATATTAAGACTAATCACCTTAATATCAATAATTTGGTATGGACAAGACCCAAAGGGAGTCTCTTGGACGTGAGTGAGGTGATACAGTTGATGATGGGGCTACTATTGTGTAGGCTATTGCTGACGGGTTGAGACAACAAGTTAGAAATGGGGATAGAGGCGGTAATGGACCTGGTGGTGGAGAAAACTAAGGGATTAGAACTCGTGTAGCTGGAGTAAAGGTCATTGACATTTAGTTAGAGAGGTAAAAAGATTGAAGGAGATGTTTGGTGGAACCGAGAGAAGGATTAAGTTCTTAGTGATTTATAATCTGAGTGGCGCTGCAGAAGTACGGTGATTTTGGTGGCTCTAGAGTTGTAGTGACATGAGAAATGAGTCTTAGGATAGGAGATTGTTTCGAAGATTGACGTAACATCAAGGAATGGGAAGTGTGAATGTGTAGGTAATAGCGGGTTGAATCAGACTAAGAGATTGAGAAATTATTTAGTGTTTGAGACAGTGAGAAGCATTTGAGAATGTTTTGATTTAGACGAAAATCTTAAAGGGTAAAAAAGAGTATAGTTACTGAGAAAGAGCTAGACGAAGCTTAGAGTGAAATAAATGGGTATGACTTAGGCTTGAATTTGGTTAAGTTTATGATCTTGTACATGAGAATGGAGAATGTGAATTTGTATTTGAATTGATGTTGGAGAATGGCAGAATGAATGATATGAGGTCGGTTGAATTTGAGGGAGCATATACGAAGATTCAAGAGCAAATTTTCCAAGGCGAAAAATTTTGTTAGGGGGGTAGGATGTAACCTCTGAGTAATTAGTAAATAATTAACCAATAAATTTATCATTATTTAAAGAAATTAGGAAATTAAAGTTTTATAGTTTAATGGAGTAGAAATAATTAAAATATAAATTTTGCCAATAATTTTAAAGAATTTGACCCAAAATTAGACCATTAGATTGAACCGGTTCGACCGGGCCCATATTAGGCCCAAGGCTCAACATATAAAACTCATTTTAGCCACCCTCCTTCTTCTCATAGTGATGAAACACGTCGAAGGCAGCTGGGAAACAAAGCAAACCCAAACCCTTGTTCCAAAAGAGTTCAAATCCTTATAACTTTTGATCCGGAGCTCCGATTGACGAGCCGTCAGGGATCACGCGTTCTCTCAAAATTCTCTACAAAACCCACTGAAAAATTTGGTAAGGAAATCATGTTTTCTTACCGAATTCTCCATTTTTTAGTTCGTGATTTTGGGTTTTGGTAATTGAGAGATTTTGTAATTTTGATGATTTAGGGGTACTCTAGCGGTGGATAATCACCGGATTTTGCCTATTTGACTCGTGGATAACGGTAAGAAAGCTCTAATCCTTATGAATTGGTGATTTAGTAAACTATATGTTGATTATAGTGATATTGTATGAATTATATTGTGTTCTTTTGAAGTTCAATTGGGCAGTTTGGAACGAAATTCGGGTGATTAATCTTGAGGAATCAACGTTGAGAAGCTTGGAGCTTGTGAAAGGGGATAGTTTTTTAGGTGTTTCGAGCTTAGGGAGGAATCGGCCAAGGTAAGGTTTTGGTTTCTCATAGATAATATTTAATGTTTCGTAAAAATATAGGCTAGATGACCATAGGATAAGTTATATGATATGGAAGGTTGAGGTTTAGTGACTCGTTGTTAGAAATTGTTGAGTGGGTGGTTGCATTACATGATGATTGATTATTAATGATTGTGAATAATGATGATGACAATGATTGATGATTGATGAATGATATTGAATTATAATGATAAACTTTGAAATAAAAAATGAATGTGATAAATAATATTGATAGTAAGTGATGATGAGAATAGGTTGTGGAGATTTGTTAACTATAAATATGTAGGTATTTGTGGATGATTGAGTGGTTGGGATGGGACCCTAAAAGGGTGGCAAAGTCCGAGTTTTAGGAGAGGTGCTACCGAAATTTTATTATGAAACTTAAGACTTTGTTTGAAATATTGTTTAGGAAAAAGTTAGACTTGAAAAATTATATTATTTGATGATTTATTAAGAAAATAGTTATTTTCGAGTTCAATTTACTTAAGAAAGTATATGTTTTGAGCTTTATTGAGAAAAGATTTATGTTTTGAGTTCGAACTATTAATAAAAAGTATTAGCCTTGGATTTGATTTATTAAGAAAAGATTTATATTTGGGTTTGATTTATTAAGAAAAACTTTCTATTTGGATATGATTTATTAAGAAAAGATTATGTTTTGAGTTTTGACTTATTAAGAAAGGCTTTATATTTTGAGTTTGATTAAAGAGCCACATTTTAAGGAATTATGATTCAATGAGTTTAATAAATTTAAAGGAACGAGATTAGTTGTCGTCCTCCCTAAAGTCTCAAGACTTTGCCATGAGGATTAATTAATAAATGATTCCTTTAGTCTTTTGAAAGAGGTTTAAATCCGAAATGATTTTGAAGTTGGTTTGAAAAAATCTTGGTTAAGTAAGAACTGGGTCTTGTATGAAAGAAGAACTTGTTGTAAGTAAAGTGGTTTTAGAGGTTTTGGAAAAGGTTATAAGGAGTGGTGTTGTTTTTAAATAAAAATAGTTTGAGGAGAATGTGGTTACTGACGGGCAAGGATCGTGGTGTTATACCGCTTTCCAGTGTTGAGTATATTGATTAAGATGGATTGGTTGATATAAATGATTATATGTGATTTATGCGCCTGGAAAGGATCGTGGTGGTGTACCGCTTGTCCAGTGTCACGATAGACATGGGGATCGTGGTTATTTACCGTCCACAGGTTGTGAATGTGTTTGTGGGGATCGTGGTTATTTACCGCCCATGTGTAGGCTGTTTTCCAATTGAAAACGTCTGTGGGGATCGGGGTAATTTTCCGCCCGCGGATGGTGGGGATTGATGCGTTTGCATCTTTGCTATATTAGCTAGTTAGTTTAAGTAGTTTTAGCTTAGTTTCATTCATTTTCTTTGAAATAAACAAGCATTTTAATGAGTTTTATCTCCATGCATTCATGAACCAAGAACTAGGTGAAATTTGGCATAATCCATGCAAATGATTCAAGGAGTTTATAAACAAGTTGATGTGAATGATTCCCTTGAAATTTATTGCAAAATATGGCAAGACTTTGAGGAAGATTCTTTGGTTTATGTTAGGTAATGAAGCAAGAAAGCAATGGAGCAAGAATGGGACCAAGAAGGCTTGAAGATACATCAATCTTGGCAAGGAAATAGGGGAAAGCTAGCGTGTTCCTTGACAACGCTGGCAACAAGGCCATGATCTTGGAGCAGAGCAAGGAAGAGCTCGAGAAGCGTTTCCCAGCAGAGGATGAACTGGCGTGTTCATCAATAACGCAAGCAACAATGCTGGCCACTGTAAGGTAGCCATGGAAAGTGATCTTGGGCGTTGCCAACGTTGAAGAGAGTTGGCGTGTTCCTTGGCAACACAAGGCCAAGAAATTGAGCCAAGAAAGAGTTCGAAGGCATTGTTGCCTTGAAGTTGACTTGGCGTGTTCATCAACAACGCCAACAACAATGCCAAAGCCAAGAACTTGGGCCAGGGGAGGATCGAGCACGTTGCTAGTGGCGTGTTTGCCAACAACTTCACCAACAACTCCAACCAAGACAGCCTGACCTCACCTTCTTCAAGGATGTATAACTTGAGTTACAGAGATCCAATTTGAGTGTTTCTAGTTGCGTTAGAAAGCTGACATTTAGAGATTTCTAACAATATATAATAGTCTATAGTGTAGTATAAAATAGAAGCTCAAATCAGAGTCATCCTTAGGGCCCAAAAACAAGAAAATGAAGTTGAAATTCAAGGAGGTATGAATGAGCCACAAAGAGAGGATCGAGAGCGTTACCAGGTAGGGAATGAACTGGAAATGTTCCCTGGTAATGCCCACAACAAAGCCAAGGCCAAGAAATTGGGCCAGAGAAGGATCAAGCGCGTTGCCATGGGCGTGTTTGGCAAAAACGCCCCAACCAAGGCAGCCTGACCTTGCCTTCTTCAATGGAGCATAACTTGAGGTAGAAAGATCCAATTGAGATGATCCCAAGTGAATTAAAAAAAAGACATTCTGAACTTTCCAATGATATATAATAGTCTATATTTAAGCAAATGACTGAATTTCAAAATTCAGGCAACATCAAGCATGAAAAGTGAAGAGCCCCAACCATGGCAGCCTGACCTTGCCTTCTTCAATGGAGCATAACTTGAGCTAGAAAGATCCAATTGAGATGATCCCAAGTGCATTGGAAAGAAGACATTCTGAGCTTTCCAACCATATATCATAGTATGGGATTGGCATTCATTTGAAGCTTCAAAAGCTGGCTTCATTTAGAGCTTCAGAATCTGAGCACGTTGGCACTGGCGTGTTCACCAAAAACGCCTGCGATTTTGGAAGGCTGACCTTACCCTCTTCAATGGAGCATAACTTGAGCTACAGAGATCCAATTGAGGTACTTCTAGTTGTGTTGGAAAGCTAATATTTAGAACTTTCCAACCATGTATAATAGTCTATATTAAATCAGAAGATTGAAGCTCAAACCATAGGCAACTTTAAGCATCAAAAGTTGAGTCCAAGAAGAAGAGAGTCAAGTGTTTGGCAATAAATTGGGCAGCAACGCCCACTCCTAAGCTCCCAGCCCAGGAAATTCAACAGCACATTGCCAACATGTGTTTGTACTGGCGTGTTTGCTAGTAACGCCCCTCATTGGGCCAGAATTGATGCCAACTTGCTCTGCCTCCTCTGTTTCTCATAAAGGCTAGCAACTTCACTCTAATGAGCCAGCCAAATCAACAAGGACAAAGCCCAAATTGCTAACCCAATTGATGAATCTCTAAGTAGCTCTTAGGACTAGTATAAATAGAGAAGGAATTTATAGTTTTAAAAAGGGGGGGATTTTTTTTAGACTTTGACACTTAGACACTTTTACTATTATACTAGCATTTTTATTTTTTACTGCATCTCACCCGTCTTCTATTTTGTTTTTCTTGCAACTTTGAATTTTAGTTTTAAAGGAATACTTCTTCTTCTTCATTTCTTCTCTACACTTAGTTTAATTTTCATCTTTGCAATTGTTGTTGAAATTTGAGCTATGATTCACTAAACCCCATTTTCATTAGGGGGAAGAGCTCTGTTTATTTGAATGAATTGATAACTCTTCTTCTCCTTCTTAATTTAAGTGGTTCATCCAAGAGGAAACTATTGTTCTTCAAAGATTCAATCACCATCGAGAGAGGGGTTGAATCTATATGAATTTTGTGATGAACTTGAGAAAGGAGTCACATAATTCAGTTTAGAGTTTATCCTTTCATGATTTCTTTGATTAATACACTTTGGGTTGGTATGTGAGATGTAACCACCCTTGGTTGAGATCCTGGGAATTGTGTGGCTTGAAGGATTAGTTAATGAGTTTCATCTCTTCTCATGAACAATTAGATCACGAGAGTGGCAATTGATTGTGTTGATGAGACATTGAGTTACCAAGAGATTGGAATTCAATTACCTACAATCTGCCATGGATCTATACCCATGATTGAGAAAGAATTGATCAACATTAATTCATGATAATTTGCATCTCTGATCCCTAATGATCTCTCCATCATTAATTCTCATTTCTTTTGTTCTCTAGTTATTTGATTGCCCACTACCCAATTCTCTTTTATATTAAAGTAATTTAGCATTCCTGCCATTTAAATTCAGCTCTCAATTACTTGCAAATTTATTTTCTGCACTTTATATTCCCGCATTTTTACATTCTTGCAATTTACTTTTGATGTCATTTAAGTTTTTTTTTTTTTGCAATCTAAGTTTCCGTTATTTACTTTTAGTCATTTAATTTGCTTCCCTTACTTTAGTTCTTTAAATTTCTTGTCACTAAATTCCTTGCAATTTCTTTTAAACATTCAAATCTCATGAAACCAAAACAATGTTTGCTCAACTAAACTACCAATTAACTAAATTTGCTTAATCTACCAATCTTCATGGGATCGACCTCACTCCGGTGAGTTTTACTACTTGATACGATCCGGTATACTTGCCAGTAGTAAATACGTGAAATTTCTTAATTTTTTGCGTATCAAGTTTTTGGCGCCGTTGCTGGGGATTGGCAATGATTAACAATGATTAAGTGAAAGGTAGTTTAGATTAAGCATTTTTCTTTTCCTTGTTAAGACCCACTAACTGTTTGATATTTTGTTTCACTAACTCTAACTTCACTCTAGCAATAGAGCACTTCTCTTGTATTGTTGGTGTGTTTGTGTATGTGATAAACCCATATTTTATGATATATTTTGTGCTTAGTTTGAGTGATTTATTCAATCCTTCACCCACTTATTCATGTTAATTGCATGGTTTTACTTTCCCTTCCTTATTATGTGATGTATGTGAAAAACATGTTTCCTATGCTTTAAAATTTATTATTTTAATTACCTTTATTTCCATTCGATGCCGTGATTAGTGTGTTGAGTAGTTTCAGATCTTCTAAGGCAGAAATGACTCAAAGGATGGAAAGAAAACATACAAAATGGAAGGAAAGCACAAAACGGAGTTCTGAAGAAACTGGCATCCACGCGATCGCATGGACGATGCGATCGCGTGCCAAGCGCGAATCAGCAGCGACGCGGCCGCATGACTGACGCGGCTGCATGACTGATGTGACCGCGTGGCAAGGAAAAGCTCCAAATGACGCGACCGCGTGACCCACGCGGACGCGTGACAGAGGCCACGCACCAGAAATTGCAGAAAACGCTCCCAGCGATTTCTGAAGCCCTTTTTGGCCCAAATCCAAGTCCAGAAGGCATAGACCAGAGGTTATGAAGTGAGGGAATGCATCCATTCTGGGAGAGTTCACCAATTTTTACTTTCCATGATTTAGATTTAGTTTTGGGAGAGGTTCTCCCCTCTCTCTCTCTCTTAGGATTTAGGACTTCTCTTAGTTTTAGGAGTGACTCTCAATCCCAGGTTTAATGTTCCTTTACTTTAGTTGATTATTTACTTTTGCAATTTGATTTATGAATTCTTCTATGTTCCAGATTATTTGAATTAATGTTATTTGAGGTATTCCAGTTTAATATTGCTTTCTCTCATTTATGCTATTATTGCTTTTACTTTGAAGACATCTTTATTCCAGTAGATTTACTTTTTCCCTTTTGGTTTTGGTTAAGAAATCAGTAACTCAGGAGTTATCCAATTCAACAGCATAATTGATAACTGTTATCTTGCCAATTGAATTGAACTTCAATAATCCCAATCTTTTCTTAGGAAATAAATAGGATTCGAAGATCAAACTAATTAGTCCCTTGACTTTCCTTTACTTTAGTAAAGGTTAACTAAGTGGAATTAAGATTCAACTTTCATTGTTATTGATAAGGATAACTAAGTCTAGACTTCCAATTTCTCATACCTTGCAAAAAGTTTGCTTTACAGTCATTTATTTATTTCAATTGCCATTTAATTTACTCGCCATTAAATTACTTGTTCCCCATTCTCGAAACCCCAATTTGCAATCTCCATAGCCAATAATAAGAACATACTTTCTTGCAGTTCCTTGAGAAGAGGACCCGAGGTTTGAATACTTCGGTTATAAATTTTTAAGGGGTTTGTTACTTGTGACAACCAAAACGTTTGCACGAAAGGGATTTTTGTTGGTTTAGAAACTATATCTATAATGCGACTATTTTTATGACATTCTTTACTGGCAAAAATCCTAATCGTCAAATTGGCGCCGTTGCCGGGGAACTGCTAACGTGTGCCTTATTTTTGGTTATTGTAAATATTTTTCTTTTGCTTATTTATTTATTTTTGTTTTTCCTTTTTATTTTTATTTGCTACTATGGACTCTCACCCCTCTCGCTTTGAGTTTGGCTCTAACTTTGTTGAAGGAAATAGAAGTTACAGCAGGAATATGCATCAAGGTTAAACCAATCAAGGATGGATGGAGCCAAGAGGATCTAATCAACCCTTTAGGCAACAACACCCTCCAAGATATCATGGACAACGACCAGTCTACAATGCATACCCAGCTGATAGATATGATGGACAACCTTGTAACTTCCAACAAGTCCCACCCCGTGCCTATAGACCATCCTCTCAACATAACCTCGAACCACCACACTCACAAGCTTCTCTTCACCATTCACCACCGTATGATCCTTTCCTACCCCAGTTCCAATCCAATCACTCCCAAGCACCACCACTTTCCTATGTTTCATGTCCAAATCCATCACCCCGAGAATCAGAGGTTCGCCTCAAGGCAACAGTAAATAAACTTCAAACAACCATTCGACAACTGGAGCAAGCAGTAATTCAATTAGCTTCTAGATGCACGAACATTCAAGGACCAACCACAGCCCCATGTGGACAATCTAATGAAGAGCGTAGCATGAAGGAAATATTAGAAACTCTAGTGGACAAGACAGAGCATGAATTCGTACTAGAACAAGTAGAAGAAGCTGCCATTGTACAAGAAGAAGAGTTGGTTGAAGATCTAGGAGATGCTGAACATCCATGGGAATCCAGAGCTGAAGAAAACTCCGTCAAGGACGTTACAGTTGATGCTAAGGAGGATATTGCACAATCCCCAAGGCAAATCGTTTATGAAGAACTAGACGGAATAACCCAGAACATAAATTCCCTTGATGATGATAGTCACAAGTCAAGTTCTCTTAGTAATGAACTTGCATCTGCAAGTGAGTTCTCTGAGATCGACGAATCTTCCCCAAATGAATACGAGGATGATGCAGAGGTAGATTTCTCTCAACCTCCAATCTATGACGCAAGTGATGAGGAAGACATAGAAGACTTTGACCAGGGTGATGATGCATTTGAAGAATCTTGCGAAGAAGTGGAGGAATTCACAGAAGATTACCAGGGAGCAGAACTTACAGAACCACCAGAAACACCTTCCCCAAGGCCATTACCACCTAATACAAGCTTCAAGTGGGTACAATCCTTAACTTTTAACTTTACTTTCTCACTTGAATATGGTTTGCTTGAAAGAGATGGCCAGCTTAGAGCTCTCTGTGGCTTTAAGAGTAAGAAGGAAATGGCTCGTACTCAGAGCTGGTGTACAAGGTTCAATAAGGTTCCACGCTTCAAATCGAAGTGCACAGATTGGTATCATGCTCAATTGAATGGATCTCGGAAAACGTTTGGTCACTATGGTGAGAATCCACTTTCTAAACCGCCCGGATGGAAAAATATAGATAAAAACGGAGGCAGATTTAAAAACAAGGCTTGGGATCCTGGCATCTATTCTGACATTCGTCACCCCGAGAGCCTGAAAATCTGTTTGAAGCTGCTCAGAAGCTTTACATGCCTAGTTTGGGACCCCGGAGGCTATTGGCATTCCAAGCACTGGTGGAAATTTCTGGATGAATTTAAACACAAGCCACCATAACAGGAAGCTCTTCAATTATCCAACTTAAGGACTTTAACTAAAAGTGCTAGGTGGGAGACAACCCACCGTGGTATGATCGTTTCTTTTGCAATTTTAATTTCATTTAGTCTTGTTTGCTTTTGAGTTTTATTTTATTTTATTATTAAACCTGAAATCATGCATAGCATTCACATTAAGCATTGCATTCTACATTCTGCATAAAAAAAAAGGGTGCGCGACGCGACCGCATGCCCCATGCGATCGCGTCAAATGGCGAACAACACTTCCCACACGACCACGTCATCCACGCAGCCGCATGACCTGGAGATCGGCGTAAAGATCCAACGTCCAGAAAGTTGAGCTGGAATCGTGCGGCCATTGTGCGTCTAGCACAAAATAGCCCACGCGATCGCATGCCCCATGCGATCGCATGCCCCATGCGATCGCGTCACATGCACACCACCAATCCCACGCGACCGCGTGAGCGACGCGATCGCGTCACATGGATTGCACAAATCCCAAAAGGAGACAGAGAGTTGTGCTGGAACGACGCTGGATTCGTGCGTTTAGCACAATTTCCAGCGACGCGATCGCATGCCCCATGCGATCGTGTCATCCCTTCTTTTACCCCCTCCATGCGATCGCGCGCCCCACGCGATCGCGTCCCCCCCCCCATTTTCACCCCAACCACGCGACCGTGTGCCCCACGCGACCGCGTGCCCCCACGCGACCGCGTGCCCCACGCGACCGCGTGCCCCACGCGACCGCGTGCCCCACACGGCCGCGTGGATTCAAATTTATAACCCCCCAGCCACGCGAACCCTACATTCGCGCAGCCCCCCTGAAACCCTCTCCTCCCTTTCTTCTTCTCCGATCACAACAACCACCCAACCACCATCTCCGACCACCGCCGTCCCCCATCAACCACCCACCACCCACCGGCGCCGTCCGTACCCGCCGCGCCCCACCAGCACCACCAACCCCAGCCCCCCTCCCTTCCCTTCTTACCCCATTAACCACCCCCTCTTCTCCCCTCCCTGCCTCTGAACCGCAACCCCACCGCACCACCACCGCCAGCCGCCGCGCCGAACGCCACTTCCACCCCCCCAGCCACCTCTCTACCCCAACCCCCTTCTTACGCCTACCAGGTTCCGCAACACGTAATCCCTTTTATCCGTTCGTAGTTTATTCTTATTTTTCTGTTTATGTTGATTTTTAGGCTAGTTAGATATGCATGTTGTAGTGGATTTTAGGTTGTTAGGTAGCCTAGGATGTGGTTAGTGGATTTAGGTCTGTTTACTTGCACTGTTCATGTTTCTATTTTATCAAATTTGCAAATCTGCTGTTGGTGTGATCTTGTTCATATGCTATATTTCTTGTATATTGCTGCTCTTTACACTGAATTTTCATGCTTATATTCATTATATGTAACTGCAGCTTGATTTTTTTTAATTCATATGAACTGTTTGGTTGCTGTTTATTTTTCGGGAAAATCCAATTTTAGCCAGAATGCTGCCCAAATTTCTGTAAACTGTTTTTGACTTTCATTCATGTTTTGGTTTTGGAATTTTAAACTATGTTCTCCACTGCTTTAACCAAACCATTCCATGCATGCCAAGGCAGGCTTTCTTATCCTCTTTGATTTCCTGGTTCTCAAACTACAATTTTGATGTTTGATTCCTATTTTTGCTTTCTTTATTTCTATTTGAATCATCATCAAACTGTTTTACTTGTTTGAATATGAGTTACCTATAACTTCTACCTGTGATTGCTTGTTACTTGGACTATTTTCCTTATGCCTTTTACTTTAACCCATTTTTCACTAACTCACTAATTTTAACTCTAACCAACCTAACTTTTTCAAAACTTCTTTTGTTTGCTTTTCTTTCACTTTCTTTTAACATTCTAACCAAGGCATGATGTTAATTTTTCTATTTAACTTGCATTCAATTACATTTTGGATTGTGATTTCTTCTTTTCAGACTTTTCACTCATTTACAATCCTAAATGCACATTTTACTTAACTCATATTCATTATCCTCTTGCTCCTTTGCCACTTTGTATTTTCTTTGATTATTTGCCTATTTGCTTTCCTAATTTTATTATATCCTGGTTTTCTATTTTTCAGGATGTCAGATTCCTAGAGAAGGGGAAAAGGCAAGGCCACTACTGGCAAAAAGAAAAGAGGAGAAGCCTCCATGTCTATTATTGACCTCATGCATGATGCCTCCTTGCGGGAGAAAGCCTTTACCCCGCAGGAGAAGGCCGACCAGCTACTTCCCGCCAATGACCCAGTAAAGTTTGCAAACCGATACTGTGAGCTGAAGTATACGGTGTTTGCAAACTCCAGGAACCTATACCTGGAGCGGACTTTGAAGATCCCAGTAGAACTCCAGCAATATACCTCTGATAAGATCAAACAAAGAGGCTGGTTCTTTCTGGAGAGACCTCTGACTGAGGTTAATGCATCTTGGGTTAGGGAATTCTACTGCAACTACTTCAAAACTTTCCTAGATGCAGTGAACCTCAGAGGGAAGCAGATTCTGGTTACTGAGGAGGCAATAGAAGAGGTTCTGAAACTTCTGCCTAAGACTGATCAGACAGATGGCTATCAGAAAGTTGAGGAGGATATTCGCTATATGCGATTTGACTGGGATGCAGTCAAGGCCCGGATTGCCCTTGACCCGTCAGTTCCTTGAATCATGGGTCAGAACACCACCATGCCCAAAGGGATCAAGCGGATTTACCTGAACGATGAGGCTCGGCTATGGCATTAGATATTCAGCAACTACATTATGCCGAGTACTCACGAGACTGAGATACCAGCCGCTATGATCACCCTCCTTTGGTGTGTGATGGAGGGCAAGGACCTGTACCTGCCACGCTTTATCCGGCACTATATGACCAGGGTCCACGTCCGAGGCACTCTTCCCTTTCCCTATCTGGTTACACAGTTGGGTCGTCGAGCTAACGTGCCATGGGAAGATGCTGATGAGAGGCCACCTGCTGCAGAGTGCAAGAAGCTTATCCCGCACAGCAGGAACTTTCTGGCCTTGGGCTACAGACCTCCATTCCTGACTACCACTGCTGATGATACAGCTACACCATCTGCCGGTCCCTCTTCCTCCACTACTGCACCATCCACCCCTGCCACCACCACTGCACCTCCACCTGCCACAGAGTCTGTCTATCATCTGGTGCACCGCTTGTTTCGACGACTTGACCAGATGGAGCGTCGCAACAAGCGACGCTATGAGCTCCTGAAGCTGACGATACAATCCGGCGACATCCCCTTCGAGCCTGACACACCATCTGAGGCATCTGAGGAGGAGGCGGATGTGCCCGAGGTAGAGACCCATCCCCAGGGAAAGGCAGAGCAGGCAGACACAGAGCAGGCTGCCCCACAGGCAGAGGTTCCACATCAGATTGAGGCTGCAGATCCTGATATCCCTATCCAGTCAGCACCTCCTCTACAGCAGCCAGACCCCCAGCCAGCCTCCACAGAGACACCAGCTACCATCCCCTCCAGTGATGACACGCCTTCACACTCTGCTTGAGTGAGCATCAGGGACAATGCTTCATTTTAAGTGTGGGAAGGTCACCATCTCTGGCGTATTACTTTGGTGAACCACTACAGATTCTTTTTCTTTTATTTTGGCTATTTTTATGTATTTCTCTCTTTATTTTTATTTCTATTTTTATTTTTATTTTCTGAGTATTTATACATTGCTACTGTTTATGTATTTTTACTCTATTCCTACACTTTGCATTTTTAGTTCATATTTTAGCCACTTAGTTGCAATTCTAACTTGTTAGTTATAAAAATTGTGGATTGATTAGTATAGTTTACCCTTTTTAGCATAAGATAGCTTAGTTAAAATTTAAAAGAAAAAGGAAGTAAACTAGAGACTTTAACAGAATCAAAACAACCCACACCTTGTATATATAGCATTACATGTTAGTTAACAACACTTCATCAAGGAGAAACACTAGAACTTTAAAGCCATTCAATATAAGTTTTATATTGAGAATAATGAGAATTTTTAACTAAACCTGCATGACATACATAATTGATAAATGATTTTTGAGCTAGAGAACACATAGCCTGTGAGTTTTGAGCTTAATTGTATGGTCACATTTAAACCATGATTTTTATTCCTGTGTGTTCCGCCCTTCTTTTATATTCTGATGTTCTTTACTTTGCTTTAATCTATATGTCCAATTATAGAATATAGAATATAGAATATAGATACATACCAAAAGAGTGATTGAGGCCATTATTTGATTTTAGCTCACTTATCCCAAAAATAACCTACCTTTCACATCACCCTTGTTAGCCCCTTGAGCCTTTAAATCCCTTTTTATTCTATTAGCCACACTACTAGCCTTAAGCAGAAAAACAAAATAAAATCCCAAGTTGAATCCTTGGCTAGCTTAAGATAGAAAATTATGAATAGTTTAAAATGTGGGAAACCTATTGGGAACATGGATAATAAAAACAAAAGGTAGAAGAGTTGAAAAGAATAAAAATAACTCAAAATAAGAAATTTTGGGAAGCATGCTCATGAGAAATCAAAGTGATTAAATTACCATGTGTATTAAAAAAAAGGTTATTTTTCAGTATTTAATAAAGGGGATACAAAAGAATTCCCCAAATGCAAAATAAAAGCAATGCACATGGGATAAAAATAAAAATTGAAACATGAGCATGTAACATCAAGTGGAAAAATATGGAAAAATAGGTAAAGAAGTTTTGTTTTACTAAGTATGTATGTTAGGTGAGATCTTAGTCTAATTAAGGATTCACTTATTAGCTCACTTAGCCTTATACATATATCCCTACCTTTACCTTGGCCCCATTACAACCTTAATTAAAGACCTCATGATTTTTGGTATGACTGTATTCTATAATTATTGATTGGTTAGATGAAGAACAAAATTATAGAAAGGAAGAATAAAAAGAGGAATAGAGTGATTAACCCAATAAACACTGAGTGACTAGAGAGTAAACACAAATCCAATGAGGGTTCAATAGCTCATTAACATTTATCTCTGTTTGAATTATCTAATTGTCTTGCAAGTTCACAAAATGCTTTTTCTCCCATCTCAATTGTAAAAGTGCTTATTGATTATCTAAGGCTTGGCTATATATACATATATGACTCCTTGAGAATGTGAATTAATTTAACTACCTGTAAGCTTTATATATGAGTGAATAAATTAGAATTGCATGTTGCATTTAGGTAGTTGCATTTAGATTAGATTGTATTGCATGACATTCCATCACTTTAACCTTACTTATTACCTTGGATTTAGCATGAGGACATGCTATTGTTTAAGTGTGGGGAGGTTGATAAACCCATATTTTATGATATATTTTGTGCTTAGTTTGAGTGATTTATTCAATCCTTCACCCACTTATTCATGTTAATTGCATGGTTTTACTTTCCCTTCCTTATTATGTGATGTATGTGAAAAACATGTTTCCTATGCTTTAAAATTAATTATTTTAATTACCTTTATTTCCATTCGATGTCGTGATTAGTGTGTTGAGTAGTTTCAGATCTTCTAAGGCAGGAATGACTCAAAGAATGGAAAGAAAACATACAAAAATGGAAGGAAAGCACAAAACGGAGTTCTGAAGAAACTGGCATCCACGCGATCGCATGGACGACGCGATCGCGTGCCAAGCGTGAATCAGTAGTGACGCGGCCGCATGACTGACGCGGCTGCATGACTGACGCGATCGCGTGGCAAGGAAAAGCTCCGAATGACGCAACCGCGTGACCCACGCGGACGCGTGACAGAGGCCACGCACCAAAAATTGCAGAAAACGCTCCCAGCGATTTCTGAAGCCCTTTTTGGCCCAAATCCAAGTCCAAAAGGCATAGATCAGAGGTTATGAAGTGAGGGAATGCATCCATTCTGGGAGAGTTCGCCAATTTTTACTTTCCATGATTTAGATTTAGTTTTGAGAGAGGTTTTCCCCTCTCTCTCTCTTAGGATTTAGGACTTCTCTTAGTTTTAGGAGTGACTCTCAATCCCAGGTTTAATGTTCCTTTACTTTAGTTGATTATTTACTTTTGCAATTTGATTTATGAATTCTTCTATGTTCTAGATTATTTGAATTAATGTTATTTGAGGTATTCCAGTTTAATATTGCTTTCTCTCATTTATGCTATTATTGCTTTTACTCTGAAGAAATCTTTATTCCAGTAGATTTACTTTTCCCCTATTGGTTTTGGTTAAGAAATCAGTAACTCAGGAGTTATCCAATTCAACAGCATAATTGATAACTGTTATCTTGCCAATTGAATTGAACTTCAATAATCCCAATCTTTTCTTAGGAAATAAATAGGATTCGAAGATCAAACTAATTAGTCCCTTGACTTTCCTTTACTTTAGTAAAGGTTAACTAAGTGGAATTAAGATTCAACTTTCATTGTTATTGATAAGGATAACTAAGTCTGGACTTCCAATTTCTCATACCTTGCAAAAAGTTTGCTTTACAGTCATTTATTTATTTCAATTGCCATTTAATTTACTCGCCATTAAATTACTTGTTCCCCATTCTCGAAACCCCAATTTGCAATCTCCATAGCCAATAATAAGAACATAATTCCTTGCAGTTCCTTGAGAAGACGACCCGAGGTTTGAATACTTCGGTTATAAATTTTTAAGGGGTTTGTTACTTGTGACAACCAAAACGTTTGCACGAAAGGGATTTTTGTTGGTTTAGAAACTATATCTACAATGCGACTGTTTTTATGATATTCTTTACTGGCAAAAATTCTGATCGTCAGTATGTCAAAGGCAAGGAGATTTGATCCTGAAGACGAGAGAACCCTCCGAAGGTTAAGAAGAGAAGCAAGGGAAAAAGGGATAATTGGTGAAGAGGATTCAGAAGGGGAAGACCAAGTCATGGAGGGCAACTCACATAACCCTGCTGAGGGGGTTGCTAACAATAATGGACCACCTAGAAGGGTGTTGGCCTCATACACCATTCCTGATCCAAGGCATTGTGGAAGCAGCATAGTCACCCCAAATGTCCATGCCAACAACTTTGAGTTGAAACCCCAACTCATCACTTTGGTACAAAACAATTGCTCTTATGGAGGGGGACCTCTTGAAGACCCAAATTAACACTTGTCTATTTTTCTGAGGATATGTGATACAGTGAAGACAAATGGAGTGCATCCGGACATCTACAAGCTGTTGCTATTTCCATCCTCTTTGAGGGATAAGGCCACTCAATGGTTAGAGTCATTCCCCAAGGAAAGCATCAACAATTGGAATTATATAGTGGGAAGATTTTTAGCCAAGTTTTACCCACCTCAAAAGATCATCAAGTTGAAGACAGAGGTCCAAACTTTTAGGCAAATGGAAGGGGAGTCACTGTATGAAGCCTGGGAAAGATACAAGGCATTAATGAAAAGATGTCCACCTGACATGTTTAGTGACTGGGTCAAACTCCAAAACTTCTATCAAGGCTTGATGGTGCACAAAATTGTGATCTCAGGCAATGGCGCCAAAAACTATGTACGCACGTCTTAATAAATCGTTTGTTATTCACAACTTCGATACAACTAACCAGCAAGTGCACTGGGTCGTCCAAGTAATAAACTTTACGTGAGTAAGGGTCGATCCCACGGAGATTGTTGGTATGAAGTAAGCTATGGTCACCTTGTAGATCTCAGTCAGGCGGATATAAAATAGTTATGGAGTTTTCGAAAATAAATAATAAAATAAGGATAGAAATACTTATGTAAATCATTGGTGAGAATTTCAGATAAGCGCATAGAGATGCTTTCGTTCCTCTGAACCTCTGCTTTCCTGCTGTCTTCATCCAATCAATCCTACTCCTTTCCATGGCTGGCTTTATGTAAGGACATCACCATTGTCAATGGCTACTTTTGATCCTCTCTGGAAAATGGTCCGATGCGCTGTCACTGCATGGCTAATCATCTGGAGGCATCACCGTTGTCAATGGCTGCGTCCCATCCTCTTGTGAAAATGGTCCAAATGCTCTGTCACAGCACGGCTAATCATCTGAGGTTCTCGATCATGCTGGAATAGGATTCACCCTCCTTTTGCGTCTATCACTGCGCCCAGCAATCGCAAGTTTGAAGTTCGTCACAGTCATTCAATCCCAGAGTCCTACTCGGAATACCACAGACAAGGTTTAGACTTTCTAGACTCTCATGAATGCCACCATCAATCTAGCTTATACCACGAAGATTCTGATTAAGAGATCCAAGAGATACTCATTCAATCTAAGGTAGAACGGAAGTGGTTGTCAGGCACGCGTTCATAGGGAATGATGATGATTGTCACGTTCATCACATTCATGTTGAAGTGCGAATGAATATCTTAGAAGCGGAATAAGTTGAATTGAATAGAAAAATAGTAGTACTTTGCATTAATCTTTGAGGAATAGCAGAGCTCCACACCTTAATCTATGGAGTGTAGAAACTCTACCGTTAAAAAATACATAAGTGAAAGGTCCAGGCATGGCCGAATGGCCAGCCCCCAAAACGAGATCACAGGATCAAAAATACAATCCAGGATGTCTAATACAATAGTAAAAAGTCCTATTTATAATAAACTAGCTACTAGGGTTTACAGGAGTAAGTAATTGATGCATAAATCTACTTCCGGAGCCCACTTGGTGTGTGCTTGGGCTGAGCTTGAATGTTACACGTGCAGAGGCTCTTTCTGGAGTTGAACGCCAGGTTGTAACGTATTTCTGGCGTTCAACTCTGGTTTGTGACGTATTTCTGGCATTTAACTCTGGTTTGTGACGTGTTTCTGGCGTTTAACTCCAGACAGCAGTGTAGAACTGGCGTTCAACGCCCATTTGCGTCGTCTAAACTCGGCCAAAATCAAATAGGATAAAAAGAAGAGAATATACTATAAACTCCAAACTATCAATGAAACATAGCTCCAATCAGATGAGCGGGACTTGCAGCTTTTTGCCTCTTGAATAGTTTTGGCATCTCGCTTTATCCATTGAAGTTCAGAATGATTGGCATCTATAGGAACTCAGAGTTCAGATAGTGTTATTGATTCCCCTAGTTCAGTATGATGATTCTTGAACACAGCTATTTTATGAGTCTTGGCCGTGGCCCTAAGCACTTTGTTTTCCAGTATTACCACCAGATACATAAATGCCACAGACACATAATTGGGTGAACCTTTTCAGATTGTGACTCAGCTTTGCTAAAGTCCCCAATTAGAGGTGTCCAGGGTTCTTAAGCATACTCTTTTTTTTGCTTTGGACCTTGACTTTAACCGCTCAGTCTCAAGTTTTCACTTGACACCTACACGCCACAAGCACATGGTTAGGGACAGCTTGGTTTAGCCGCTTAGGCCAGGATTTTATTCCTTTAGGCCCTCCTATCCACTGATGCTCAAAGCCTTGGGATCCTTTTTATTTACCCTTGCCTTTTGGTTTTAAGGGTTATTGGCTTTTTGCTCTTGCCTCTTGGTTTTAAGAGCTTTTGGCTTTTTCTGCTTGCTTTTTCTTTCCATTTTTTTTCCGCCTATTTTTTTTTCTTTTTTTTTCTGCAAGCTTTGTTCTTTGCTGCTTTTTCTTGCTTCAAGAATCATTTTTATGATTTTTCAGATTATCAAATAACATGTCTCCTTGTCATCATTCTTTCAAGAGCCAACATATTTAACATTCTTAAACAACAACTTCAAAATACATATGCATTGTTCAAGCATTCATTCAGAAAACAAGAAGTATTGTCACCACATCAATATAATTAAACTAAGTTCAAGGATAAATTCGAAACTCATGTACTTCTTGTTCTTTTGAATTAAAACAGTTTTCTTTTAAGAGAGGTGATGGATTCATAGGACATTCATAACTTTAAGACAAAGTTACTAAATACTAATGATCATGTAATGAAGACACAAACATGGATAAGCACTTAACATAGAGAAAACAAAAAACAGATAATGTAAGAACAAGGAATGAGTCCACCTTAGTGATGGTGGTGTTTCCTTCTTGAGGAACCAATGATGTCCTTGAGCTCTTCTATGTCTCTTCCTTGTCTTTGTTGCTCCTCCCTCATTACTTTTTTATCTTCTCTTATTTTATGAAGGATGATGGAGTGCTCTTGATGTTTCACCCTTAGTTGTCCCATGTTGGAACTTAATTCTCCTAGGGAGGTGTTAATTTGCTCCCAAAAATTCTGTGGAGGAAAGTGCATCCCTTGATGTATCTCAGGGATTTCTTGATGATGAGCTTCTTCATGTGCCTGTTGAGATCCATGAATGTGCTCTCTTGTTTGCTCCATCCTTTTCTTAGTGATGGGCTTGTGAGATGAATATTTCCATCTCCTATGGCTCAGAGGTGGAAGCAATTGCCTTCCCTTTCCTCTTTCTTGAGGTTTCTCTAGCCTTATGTGCCATTAATGGTTATGGAAAAACAAAAAAAGCTATGCTTTTACCACACCAAACTTAGAATGTTGCTCGCCCTCGAGCAGAAGAAGAAAGAATAGAAGAAGAAGAAGAAGATATGGAGGAGATGGAGGGATGTGTGTATGGATGTGGGTGGTGAATGGAAAACAGAAGGGATGACCATGAATGGAGAGAGAGAGAGGGTGAGGTGGGTGGGGATCCTGTGGGGTCCACAGATCCTGAGGTGATCCTGTGGGGTCCACAGATCCTGAGGTGTTCAAGGAATTACAACCTTGCACCAAATTAGGCATGCAAAATGCCCTTGCACACAACTCTGGGCGTTCAGCACCAGATTGGTGCTTGTTCTGGGCGTTCAGCGCCAGCTCTTCTCCAGGGTGCATTTCTGGCATTCAAACGCCCAGATGCTGCCCATTTTGGGCGTTCAGCACCAGAACCATGCTCTGTTCTGGCATTAAACGCCAGCCAGATGCTTCTTACTGGCGTTTAAACGCCAGTAAGGTCTTCCTCCAGGGTATGATTTTTCTTCTACTGTTTTTTATTTCATTTTCAATTTTTATATTTATTTTTTGACTCCGCATGATCATGAACCTAATAAAACATGAAAAATAATGAAAATAAAAATTAGATAAATAAAAATTGGGTTGCCTCCCAACAAGCGCTTCTTTAATGTCAATAGCTTGACAGTGGGCTCTCATGGAGCCTCACAGATGTTCAGAGCTTTGTTGAAACTCCCCAACACCAAACTTAGAGTTTGACTGTGGGGGCTCTGGTTGACTCTGTTTTGAGAGAAGCTCTTTATGCTTCCTCTCCATGGATGCAGAGAGAGATCCTTGAGTTGTAAACACAAGGTTGTCCTCATTTATTTGAAGGATCAATTCTCCTCTGTCCACATCAATCATAGCTCTTGCTGTGGCTAGGAAAGGTCTTCCTAGGATGATGGATTCATCCTCTTCCTTTCCAGTATCCAAGACTATGAAATCAGCAGGGATGTAAAGGCTTTCAACCTTTACTAACACGTCCTCTACTTATCCATAAGCCTGTTTTCTTGAATTGTCTGCCATCTCTAATGAAATTTTTGCAGCTTGCACCCCATAGATTCCCAGTTTCTCTATTACAGAGAGAGGCATGAGGTTTATCCCTGACCCAAGGTCACGTAGAGCCTTTTCAAAGGTCATGTTGCCTACGGTACAAGGTATTATGAACTTTCCAGGATCCTGTTTCTTCTGAGGCAATGTCAGTTGATCCAGATCACTTAGTTCATTGGTGAACAAGGGAGGTTCATCTTCCCAAGTCTCAATACCAAATAATTTGGCATTCAGCTTCATGATTGCACCAAGGTACTTGGTAACTTGCTCTTCAGTAACATCCTCATTCTCTTCAGAAGAGGAATACTCATCAGAGCTCATGAAGGGCATAAGGAGGTTTAATGGAATCTCTATAGTCTCTAGATGAGTCTCAGATTCCTTTGGTTCCTCAGAGGGAAGCTCCTTATTGATCACTGGACGTCCCAGGAGGTCTTCCTCCTTGGGATTCACGTCCTCTCCTTCCCTTACAGGTTCGGCCATGGTGATCAATTCAATGGCCTTGCACTCTCTTTTTGGATTTTCTTCTGTATTGCTTGGGAGAGTACTAGGAGGGATTTCAGTGGTCCTTTTACTCAGCTGGCCCACTTGTGCCTCCAAATTTCTAATGGAGGACCTTGTTTCATTCATGAAACTCACAGTGGCCTTAGATAGATCAGAGACTAAGTTTGCTAAATTAGAGGTATTTTGTTCAGAGTTCTCTGTCTGTTGCTGAGTGGATGATGGAAAAGGCTTGCTATTGTTAAACATGTTTCTTCCACCATTATTAAAGCCTTGTTGAGGCTTTTGTTGATCCTTCCATGAGAAATTTGGGTGATTTCTCCATGAGGGGTTATAGGTGTTTACATAAGGTTCACCCATATAATTTACCTCTGCTATTGCAGGGTTCTCAGGATCATAAGCTTCTTCTTCAGAAGATGCCTCTTGAGTACTGTTGGATGCAGCTTGCATTCCATTCAGACTCTGAGAAATCATATTGACTTGCTGAGTCAATATTTTATTCTGAGCCAGTATGGCATTCAGAGTATCAATTTCAAGAACTCCCTTCTTCATAGGCGTCCCATTACTCACAGGATTCCTCTCAGAAGTGTACATGAACTGGTTATTAGCAACCATGTCAATGAGTTCTTGAGCTTCTGCAGGCATTTTCTTTAGGTGAATGGATCCACCTGCAGAAGTGTCCAATGACATCTTAGCTAATTCAGACAGACCATCATAGAATATATCCAGGATGGTCCATTCTGAAAGCATGTCAGAAGGGCACTTTTTGGTCAGTCCTTTGTATCTCTCCCAAGCTTCATAGAGGGATTCACCTTCTTTCTGTCTGAAGGTCTGAACATCCACTCTAAGCTTACTCAGATTTTGAGGAGGAAAGAACTTAGCTAAGAAAGCCTTGACCAGCTTATCCCAAGAGTTCAGGCTATCCTTAGGTTGAGAGTCCAACCATACTCTAGCTCTGTCTCTTACAGCAAAAGGGAAAAGCATGAGCCTGTAGACTTCAGGATCTACTCCATTAGTCTTAACAGTATCACAGATCTGCAAGAATTCAGTTAAGAACTGAAAAGGATCTTCAGATGGAAGTCCATGAAACTTGCAATTCTGCTGCATCAGAGAAACTAGTTGAGGTTTCAGCTCAAAATTGTTTGCTCCAATGGTAGGGATGGAGATGCTTCTTCCATGTAAATTGGAATTTGGTGCAGTAAAGTCACCAAGCATCCTCCTTGCATTATTATTATTTCCGGCTGCCATCTCCTCTTCCTGTTCGAAAATTTCTGAAAGGTGCTTGCTGGATTGTTGTAATTTAGCTTCTCTTAATTTCCTCTTCAGAGATCTTTCAGGTTCTGGATCTGCTTCAACAAGAATATTCTTGTCCTTGCTCCTGCTCATATGAAAAAGAGGGACAGAAAAATAATAATAATAGGGGTCCTTTTTACCACAATATAGAGGTCCCTGTGTGAGTAGAAGAAAAGAAGAAGAGAAAATTCGAACACAGATGGAAGAGGGGGTTCGAATTTTGGTGAGATGAAGTGTTAGTAGATGAATAAATAAAAAGAAGGAGATGAGTGAGAGAGAGAGGATTTTCGAAAATTATTTTTGAAAAAGAGTTAGTGATTTTTCGAAAATAGTTTTGAAAAATGTTAGTAATTTTTTGAAAATTAAAATCAAAAATTAAAATAATTAGTTAATTAAAAAGAATTTTTGAAAAAGAGGGAGATATTTTCAAAAATTAGAGAGAGAGAGAGAGAGTTAGTTAGGTAGTTTTGAAAAAGATAAGAAACAAACAAAAAGTTAGTTAGTTAGTTGAAACAAATTTGAAAATCAGTTTTGGAAAGATAAGAAGATAAGAAGTTAGAAAAGATATTTTAAAATCAAATTTTGAAAAAGATAAGATAAGGAGATATTTTTGAAAAGATATGATTGAAATTAGTTTTGAAAAAGATTTGATTTTTAAAATCATAATTAATGACTTGATTCACAAGAAATCACAAGATATGATTCTAGAACTCAAAGTTTGAATCTTTCTTAACAAGCAAGTAACAAACTTGAAATTTTTGAATCAAAACATTAATTGTTGATATTATTTTCGAAAATTATGATGTAAAGTGAATAAAAAGATTTTTGAAAAATATTTTTAAAATTTTCGAGAATAACTAAGAAAAATGAAAAAGATTTGATTTTTGAAAAAGATTTTGAAAAGATAAGATTTTTAAATTGAAAATTTGATTTGACTTATAAAAACAACTAGATTTTAAAAATTTTTGAAAAATTCAAATCTAATTTTCGAAATTTTAAGAGAGAAAAAGGGAAAGATATTTTTTTTATTTTTTGAATTTTTATGATGAGAGAGAAAAACACTAAAAATGTTCAATGCATGGAAATTTTTAGATCAAAACAATGAATGCATGCAAGAATGCTATGAATGTCAAGATGAACACCAAGAACACTTTGAATGTCAAGATGAACATCAAGAACATATTTTTGAAAAATTTTATATGCAAAGAAAACATGCAAGACACCAAGCTTAGAAATCTTTCATGTTTAGACTCTATGAATGCAAAAATGCACATGAGAAACAAGAAAAGATGCAAAACAAGAAAACATCAAGATCAAACAAGAAGACTTACCAAGAACAACTTGAAGATCATGAAGAACACCATGAATGCATGAATTTTTCGAAAAATGCAAGATGAACATGCAATTGACACCAAACTTAAAATCTGACTCAAGACTCAAACAAGAAACATGAAATATTTTTTATTTTTATGATTTTATGATTTTTTTTGTATTTTCTTTTAATTTTTTCGAAAATCATTTGAAAAAGAAAAATAAGGATTCCAAAATTTTTAATATGAATTCCAGGAATCTTATGCTCTTTATTCTAAAGCTCCAATCAAAGGGTCAGGCATGGCTTAATAGCCAGCCAAGCTTTAGTATGTAACTCAGACATGACACGCCTGACATACCCATTCCAGAAGAATTAGACATGGCTTTACAGCCAGCCAGGCTTCAACATGCTTCATGAAACACTAGAATTCATTCTTAAAAATTCTGAAGAAAAATATATTGTTGAAAATATTTTTATTTTTAAAATTTTTTGAAAACAAAGGAGAATTTTTTTGAAAAAAATTTTGAAAACAAAATAAGAAGAAAATTACCTAATCTGAGCAACAAGATGAACCATCAGTTGTCCAAACTCGAACAATCCCCGGCAACGGCGCCAAAAACTTGGTGCACGAAATTGTGATCTCAGGCAACGGCGCCAAAAACTCTATACGCACGTCTTAATAAATTGTTTGTCATTCACAACTTCGATACAACTAACCAGCAAGTGCACTGGGTCGTCCAAGTAATAAACCTTACGTGAGTAAGGGTCGATCCCACGGAGATTGTTGGTATGAAGCAAGCTATGGTCACCTTGTAGATCTCAGTCAGGCGGATATAAAATAGTTATGGAGTTTTCGAAAATAAATAATAAAATAAGGATAGAAATACTTATGTAAATCATTGGTGAGAATTTCAGATAAGCGCATAGAGATGCTTTCGTTCCTCTGAACCTCTGCTTTCCTGCTGTCTTCATCCAATCAATCCTACTCCTTTCCATGGCTGGCTTTATGTAAGGACATCACCATTGTCAATGGCTACTTTTGATCCTCTCTGAAAAATGGTCCGATGCGCTGTCACTGCATGGCTAATCGTCTGGAGGCATCACCGTTGTCAATGGCTGCGTCCCATCCTCTTGTGAAAATGGTCCAAATGCTCTGTCACAGCATGGCTAATCATCTGAGGTTCTCGATCATGCTGGAATAGGATTCACCCTCCTTTTGCATCTGTCACTACGCCCAGCAATCGCGAGTTTGAAGTTCGTCATAGTCATTCAATCCCAGAGTCCTACTCGAAATACCACAGACAAGGTTTAGACTTTCCGGACTCTCATGAATGCCGCCATCAATCTAGCTTATACCACGAAGATTCTGATTAAGAGATCCAAGAGATACTCATTCAATCTAAGGTAGAACGGAAGTGGTTGTCAGGCACGCGTTCATAGGGAATGATGATGATTGTCACGTTCATCACATTCATGCTGAAGTGCGAATGAATATCTTAGAAGCGGAATAAGTTGAATTGAATAGAAAAACAGTAGTACTTTGCATTAATCTTTGAGGAACAGCAGAGCTCCACACCTTAATCTATGGAGTGTAGAAACTCTACCGTTAAAAAATACATAAGTGAAAGGTCCAGGCATGGCCGAATGGCCAGCCCCCAAAACGAGATCACAGGATCAAAAATACAATCCAGGATGTCTAATACAATAGTAAAAAGTCCTATTTATAATAAACTAGCTACTAGTGTTTACAGGAGTAAGTAATTGATGCATAAATCCACTTCCGGGGCCCACTTGGTGTGTGCTTGGGCTGAGCTTGAATATTACACGTGCAGAGGCTCTTTCTGGAGTTGAACGCCAGGTTGTAATGTATTTCTAGCGTTCAACTCTGGTTTGTGACGTGTTTCTGGCGTTTAACTCTGGTTTGTCACGTGTTTCTGGCGTTTAACTCCAGACAGCAGCGTAGAACTGGCGTTCAACGCCCATTTGCGTCGTCTAAACTAGACCAAAATATGGACTATTATATATTTCTGGAAAGCCCTGGATGTCTACTTTCCAACGCAATTGGAAGTACACCATTTTGAGTTCTGTAGCTCCAGAAAATCCACTTTGAGTGCAGGGAGGTCAGAATCCAACAGCATCAGCAGTCCTTCTTCTACCTCTGAATCTGATTTTTGCTCAAGTCCCTCAATTTCAGCCAGAAAATACCTGAAATCACAGAAAAACACACAAACTCATAGTAAAGTCCAGAAATATAAATTTAACATAAAAACTAATGAAAATATCCCTAAAAGTAACTAGATTCTACTAAAAACATACTAAAAACAATGCCAAAAAGCGTATAAATTATCCGCTCATCACTTGACTTTAGAAGCAAGGAAGGGACTAGACTACTCGTCAGGAGGATCACTCAACATGATGAAGACTGCTGAAGAGGCCCAAGACCTCATTGAGATTGTTGCAAACAATCAATACTACTACTCATCAGAGAGGCATCATAACTCAACCCCAAAGAAAGGTGTAATGGAGCTTGAAGGTGTTGATGCTGTATTGGCATAGAACAAACTGATACACCAACAAATCCAACAGCAAATGAAAATGATGGCAAAGAGAATAGATGGCCTCCAATTAGCCTCAGTGAGCACAACAAGTCAACATTCAATTGAATGGGGCCAAGGTGAAGTGGGCAATGTTGAGCAGCAACAAGAACAAGTTCAATACATGCAGAATGCTTCAAATTCTTCTAAGAATGAATTCCATGGGGACACATACAACTCATCCTGGAGGAACCACCCCAACCTAAAGTGGGATGAGAATCAAAATCATTGGCAAAAGAACAACTCCAACCATTCCCCCAACACAAACAACCAAAATCATTCATCTAACAACACTAACCAATACAAGAAACCACAAAACACATATCAACCACCCCACAACAATTCACAAATTCACCAAAATAACTTCTCCACACCACCATTCAACTCACAAAATGCCCACCTCAATGCTCCAAACAACTTCCAGCCACAACAATCATACCCTACCATACCACCCATTGACCATCATGAAACCAGGATCTCAAGTCTTGAAGCAGCCTTGCAAGCCCTTACCCAAAACACACAGTCACTTGCCCAGACCACTCAAGGTTTAGCCAAGGGGCAAGAGATTTTGCTCAAAGGACAAGAGAGACATGAAGCCACCATGAAGAACCTTGAACGACAATTGGGACAATTGGCCAAACAAGCTGAACAGCCAACCAATGTTCTCCCAAGTGATACAATCTCTAATCCAAAGGACACAGAAAAAGCCATAAAATGGGAGGACTGTAAAGCAATTACCCTGAGAAGTGGGAAGAATGTGGAGACAGAAGCCATCACTCAGGAAGAGCACAACAAAGAAAGCCTAAAAGGAGAGACAAAGGAGCAAAAGCAGGAGCAAGAAACCTCTATACAAAGTGATAGGTTAGCTAAGAAGGAGGCAGTGAAAGCATATCAACCAATGATTCCATACCCTCAAAGGTTCAAGGGAGAGAACAAAGAGAATCAATACTCCAAATTCTTGGAGATATTCAAGACACTACACATCAACATCCCTTTCATTGAAGCACTTGAACAGATGCCCCTATATGCTAAGTTCATGAAGGAATTGTTGACAAAGAAAAGATCCTTGAAAGAGGGACAATCGGTTGTGATGACCAGGGAGTGTAGTGCCATCATCCAAAGAGGGTTGCCAAGAAAGAGGAAGGATCCAGGGAGCTTTCATATCCCCTGCACCATAGGCAACATGATGATTGAGAGAGCATTTTGTGACCTTGGTGCAAGCATAAATCTGATGCCTCTATCTTTGATGAGGAAGCTTTAGATTCATGAATTGAAACCCACAAAAATAGCCCTTCAAATGGCGGACAAATCCATTCAGCAAGCACTTGGGGTTGTGGAGAATGTATTGGTGAAGGTGGACAAATTTTTCCTCCCAGCTGACTTCGTCATTCTAGACATAGAGGAAGATGACAACACTCCCATCATCCTAGGGAGACCTTTCTTAGCTACTGCCAGGCATTGATAGATGTTGAAAAAGGAGAATTGATGCTAAGGGTGCATGAAGAGCATATAGTGTTTCATGTCTTCAAGAATTTGCAAGATTCCACCCAAGAGAAAGAGTGTATGAAGATTGATTCCATAGACCCAAACTTAAAAGAGGCACCTGATGAAACACTTCCAATGCACCTAAGCTCATGCTGGAAAAGAAAGGAAGAGGTAGAAGTGTTGCAACAAGCTCAAAGAATAGAGGAGAAGCTACAACCAAAGCGTGCATTTGAGATTCTCAGCAAGGACATTCTAAAAATTGAGGCTCCAAAACCTAAACTACCTCCTGAAAAAGAAAAGAGCCCCAAGAAGAAAGTGCCAAGAGGATGGAGAAACAAAAAAATCCCCACTGAAGGTTTCTCACCAGGGGATAAAGTGATGCTAACTTACCAACCAATGGAAACATCTCCACATTTTTCTGGATATTACACAGTGAACAAAATCCTCTCACTTGAACATGTGGAAATCATCAAGAAGGATACTGGAAGAAAGCTCACGGTGAGAGGGGAAGGATTAAGGTACTATGATCATCATCCTCCTTAAAGAGGGACAACCGTCAAGCTAATGACGATAAAAGAGCGCTTGTTGGGAGGCAACCCAACCTTAGGTAACTACTTTTTTATACTCTTCTCAGAATAAATGGTTAGTTCAACTTCTATGTATTGCAAGGAATTAAGTTTGGTGTTCCACACTAATGTGATTGTATCAACAAAGAAAAAAAATTAAGGGTGAATGCATGGTACTAAGTTTGGTGTTCCACCAACATTCATGGAAAACAAAGTAACCCTTGAGACAATTATGAATAATCACAAATCCCAAACAATCATAGAAATTGACTAAGCCTGCATTTTATTTGTTTACTTTTTAGTTCTACACTTTATTTCTTCATAAGATTAAAGCACATGAGGTAGTATATAGGCATGAAAGATGCGCTCTATTTGGCATATAGAAGTAAGCAAGGAACTAAGTTTGGTGTCTAGACACCACTTGTAGTTCAGAAATTCATAAGCATACCTGCATGCTAACCATCTTTCAAGTGCTTGGGGACAAGCAACTTCAAAATTCATTGTAGGCAGTCACTTCAATTTTTGGAAGGACTAAGCATCATCAACCAAAGAGGCAAAGAAGGATGTAAAGACCAACAATGATGATGATAAGGAGTAAAGCAAGTGAACTCCAAAAGGTTGTATTGTTAAGTGATTGTCTTTTATTTAAAAATGTTATGATTGAAACCAATATTGCACCCATGCTTGTCTATTTAGCATAATATCTTTAAAAGTTCAATAACTAAGATGCTAAATACATCATAGCACCATACACTTGAGAATTTGCTTACACTCAAGATCTATAAATTGCAAACAGAGAATATTTCTTTGAAAAGAATGATTGAGGAGTCAAACATTTGTTTGAGGCAAGCAACAGATTAAGAGAAGTGGTGGTTCTAGTTGTATGATTGTGTATTGAGGTTGCATATTTGTGAAAACCTGCATGGGAGCTCATAGGCAGGAAATAGAGTTCAAAGAAGTATTATGGAGATTCTCAAACATCTTTTGATCCAAGAAGCAGCAAAAGAAAACAAAAGAAAAAAAAACAAAAGAAAAAAACAAAAGAACATGGCAAAAGGCTCTGAGCATCAATTACTAGGAAGAAAAAAAAAAGAAATAAGAACTCAAAGAGTTATTATCCTAGTTAAATGCTTGTGGTAGAATTGTGTCAAAGAGAGAGGCTTGAGCGAGTAAACCCTAAGGGGTGCTTCAACACCTAATACCTTAAAACCAACTGGTTTGGGAGTATTGATTGAAAGCTTATCTAAAGAGCCACTTTGAGACATGACACTTAGAGTCAAGGCCAAGACACTGCAACTATAAGCTGCTTCAAGGTGATTACCTATAGAGAGATTTCCATGATATCATTTGAATGAAAGTCCTAAGACCTAAGACTTCCAAAATGTAGGGACTAATAAGCACTGGAATCCTTGTATGAGCATATAATTCAGAGTTCACCCCACTGTCAACTAATCACTTCACTCACTAAGGCATTACAAGCTACTCCTCAACCCGTTCCGATTGAAAGAAATCTTTTTGCATAGTTCTTTTCTTGCTTGAGGACAAGCAAGGTTTAAGTTTGGTGTTGTGATGCGTTTGCATCTTTGCTATATTAGCTAGTTAGTTTAAGTAGTTTTAGCTTAGTTTCATTCATTTTCTTTGAAATAAACAAGCATTTTAATGAGTTTCATCTCCATGCATTCATGAACCAAGAACTAGGTGAAATTTGGCATAATCCATGCAAATGATTCAAGGAGTTTATAAACAAGTTGATGTGAATGATTCCCTTGAAATTTATTGCAAAAGATGGCAAGACTTTGAGGAAGATTCTTTGGTTTATGTTAGGTAATGAAGCAAGAAGGCAATGGAGCAAGAATGGGAGCAAGAAGGCTTGAAGATACATCAATCTTGGCAAGGAAACAGGGGAAGGCTAGCGTGTTCCTTGACAACGCTGGAAACAACGCCAGGACCTTAGAGCAGAGCAAGGAAGAGCTCGAGAAGTGTTGCCCAGCAGAGGATGAACTGGCGTGTTCATCAATAACGCAAGCAACAACGCTGGCCACTGTAAGGTAGCCATGGAAAGTGATCTTGGGCGTTGCCAACGTTGAAGAGAGTTGGCGTGTTCCTTGGCAACGCAAGGCCAAGAAATTGAGCCAAGGAAGTGCTCGAAGGCGTTGTTGCCATGAAGTTGACTTGGCGTGTTCATCAACAACGCCAGAAACAACTCCAAAGCCAAGAACTTGGGCCAGGGGAGGATCGAGCACGTTGCTAGTGGCATGTTTGCCAACAACTTCACCAACAACTCCAACCAAGACAGCCTGACCTCACCTTCTTCAAGGATGTATAACTTGAGTTACAGAGATCTAATTTGAGTACTTTTAGTTGCGTTAAAAAGCTGACATTCAGAGATTTCCAATGATATATAATAGTCTATAGTGTAGTATGAAATGGAAGCTCAAATCAGAGTCATCCTTAGGGCTCAAAAACAAGAAAATGAAGTTGAGATTCAAGGAGGCATGAATGAGCCACAAAGAGAGGATCGAGAGCGTTACCAGTCAGGGAATAAACTGGCGTGTTCCCTGGAAACTCCCACAAAAACGCCAAGGCCAAGAAATTGGGCCAGAGAAGGATCAAGCGCGTTGCCATGGGCGTGTTTGGCAAAAACGCCCCAACCAGGCAGCCTGACCTTGCCTTCTTCAATGGAGCATAACTTGAGCTAGAAAGATCCAATTGAGATGATCCCAAGTGTATTGGAAAGAAGACATTCTGATGTTTCCAATGATATATAATAGTCCATATTGAAGCAAAGGACTGAAGTTCAAAGTTCAGGCAACATCAAGCATGAAAAGTGAAGAGCCCCAACCATGGCAGCCTGACCTTGCCTTCTTCAATGGAGCATAACTTGAGCTAGAAAGCTTCAATTGAGATGATCCCAAGTGCATTGGAAAGAAGACATTCTGATCTTTCCAATAATATATCATAGTAGGGGGTTGGCATTCATTTGAAGCTTCAAAATTGGGCTTCATTTAGAGCTTCAGAATCTGAGCACGTTGGCACTGGCGTGTTCACCAAAAACGCCTGCGATTTTGGCAGGCTGACCTTACCATCTTCAATGGAGCATAACTTGAGCTACAGAGATCCAATTGAGGTGCTTCCAGTTGTGTTGGAAAGCTGACATTTAGAGCTTTCCAACCATATATAACAGTCTATATTAAAGTAGAATATTAAAGCTCAAACCATAGGCAACTTTAAGCATCAAAAGTTGAGTCCAAGAAGAAGAGAGTCAAGTGTTTGGCAATAACTTGGGCAGCAACGCCCAGTCCTAAGCTCCCAGCCCAGGAAATTCAACAGCACATTACCAACATGTGTTTGTACTGGCGTGTTTGCTAGTAACGCCCTTCATTGGGCCAGAATTGATGCCAACTTGCTCTACCTCTTCTGTTTCTCATAAAGGCTAGCAACTTCACTCTAATGAGCCAGCCAAATCAACAAGGACAAAGCCCAAATTGCTAACCCAATTGATGAATCTCTAAATAGCTCTTAGGACTAGTATAAATAGAGAAAGAATTTGTAGTTTTAAAAAGGGGGGATTTTTTTTTAGACTTTGACACTTAGACACTTTTACTATTACACTAGCATTTTTATTTTTTACTGCATCTCACCCGTCTTCTATTTTGTTTTTCTTGCAACTTTGAATTTCAGTTTTAAGAATTTGTCTTCTTCTTCTTCATTCTTTTATACACTTAGCTTAATTTTAATTCTTGCAATGGTAATTGTAATTGGATCTATGATTCACTAAACCCCACTTTTATTAGGGGGAAGAGCTCTGTTTATTTGAATGAATTGATAACTCTTCTTTTCCTTCTCAATTTAAGTGGTTCATCCAAGAGGAAAATCTTGTTCTTCAAAGATTCAATCACCATCGAGGTAGGGGTTGAATCTATATGAATTTTGTGATGAACTTGAGAAAGGAGTCACATAATTCAGTTTAGAGTTTATCCTTTCATGATTTCTTTGATTAATACACTTTGGGTTGGCATGTGAGATGTAACCACCCTTGGTTGAGATCCTGGGAATTGTGTGGCTTGAAGGATTAGTTAATGAACTTCATCTCTTCTCATGAACAATTAGATCACGAGAGTGGCAATTGATTGTGTTGATGAGACATTGAGTTACCAAGAGATTGGAATTCAATTACCTACAATCTGCCATGGATCTATACCCATGATTGAGAAGGAATTGATCAACATTAATTCATGATAATTTGCATCTCTGATCCCTAATGATCTCTCCATCATTAATTCTCATTTCTTTTGTTCTCTAGTTATTTGATTGCCCACTACCCAATTCCCTTTTATATTAAAGTAATTTAGCATTCCTGCCATTTAAATTTAGCTCTCAATTACTTGCAAATTTATTTTTTGCACTTTATATTCCCGCATTTTTACATTCTTGCAATTTACTTTTGATGTCATTTAAGTTTTTTTTTTTTTTGCAATCTAAGTTTTCGTTATTTACTTTCAGTCATTTAATTTGCTTCCCTTACTTTAGTTCTTTAAATTTCTTGTCACTAAATTCCTTGCAATTTCTTTTAAGCATTCAAATCTCATGAAACCAAAACAATGTTTGCTCAACTAAACTACCAATTAACTAAAGTTGCTTAATCTACCAATCTCCGTGGGATCGACCTCACTCCGGTGAGTTTTACTACTTGATACGATCCGGTATACTTGCCGGTAGTAAATACGTGAAATTTCTTAATTTTTCGCGTATCAGGGATCGAGGTTGTTTACCACTCACCAGGTAAGGATCATGGTATTGTACCACTCACCAGTTTTCAAGAGAACGATGCCCGGGTTAGCTACCGGACATGTCGGGTTGGCTATATAACCAACAGACGAGACTCATCAGCTATAGGGCTGGCATACATCATATGCATATGTGTGTTTTGTTTGATTGTGCATTAATTGGGATTGCCTATGTGATTATTATGCTTTCTTGCTATATTTGCTACCTGCTGTATCTGTATCCTACTTGTGTTTGTTTTGTCTGTATTGCTTGTCTGTACACCAGAGTTTTGGAGGATTGGAGGAAGGCAAAAATTAGGACTTAAATTAGAAAGGAATTAGAAATAGATTGGTTAATCGGTTTCTTGAATTTCTTTGTTGTCCTGTCAAATATTGTGTTCCTAATCTTACTTATGAAACCGACTTTCTTTGCATAGGACGTATAAAATTCCTGTGCCAGTTGCAGAGAATCAAACCGCAATCCAACTCTTGATATTTTCTCTTCACGAAGGCTACTGTGGTCTGGTAACTGTATATCAATTCACAACAAACATCGCTCAATGCCACAGATGATTAATAGCGGATTCTAAAATCTCGTTATTGTTGAATCAATAATAAATTACAATTTGAACCTCATGACTCGGTTCCATCTTATCGTTTTTTAGCTCAATAATGTCCGTAACTTCCATGACCTGTAATCGAATACAAACAAATAAAGCCAAATAAAAGAACCAATTGAGATACCGTACCATGAAGTAAATATCAGAAAAATAAATAACCAGACAATGACAAAAAAATTCACATAAAAACACAACAAGAGACATCCAGTTGTATTAAATCATCCAATAAAAAATAACCATCTTAAATTTTTTATTTTTTGAACTCCAAAATGTTAACATAAAATCAAAATTTTTGTTTATTTAACATGTATAAGGATTTTTTTAAACAAAAAAAATATTATTATTATTTCTTTTCTTTCATCGAAATTATTTTGACTCTCAAGTTACAGTAATCAATGTAGTTCCAAAAAGTAATAGGCGTATAAACAAATTTATATAAAATATAAAAGAATAATCCATTTGCATAAAGAAAAAAAATTTCATTTGCATGAAAAATAAATATCTGCATACAAATAAAACTTTCAATGCATACCATGTCATCGCGTTAACTCTCATCAACACTCAAATTCACAAAGTTGCTATTTGATTGATTAGAATGATCACTAATATAGGACGTGGGGCATTAGAACCTCCTTTATCCATTGATGACTCCATCAACGGTTCCAATAGCATGCCTTCAACATGAAACACGGTAATGAGCTTGGAATAGCAGCAGCGGCACCACCCTCAGTGATCACAAGACAACAGCTACGGCGGCGGTCCTGGTGTCATGAATCGGAGCAACAAAGGGAGCACAGGATCGTGAAACAACCACGGCTGCGGTTGCACTGGATGCGGAGATACCGGCGTTCTCGAAAGGAAAGGCACCTCACTACAAAGCTGTCTCCGGCGACGACGGCAAATTGTGGATGTGGATCGGAGGGGGACTGTGTAGGCTACGTGGCGGACATCAGAATTCTGTTACGGTAGGATTGAGAATAACTGTACATAATGTGAATGTGTTTAGGAGTGCTAATCCTAATTTTTTAAATTTTAAATTCTAATAATAATTAATTAATTAAGAATCTGGATTTTAAATTTAATTTTAGCCTCCTTTTTTAATCTGTTGTTCGCGTTGTTTACTATATGCATTGTTCCTTTATACTTTCTCTTACAAAAATAATTGAAAGAGCCCTAACTTTAAGTATATAGACAATGGCAAAATAAATCAACACAGTACCTTAGGCTGCATTTGTTTACATGCACAGAACACTGAGTCAGGAACACAAAGACATAAAATTGTGTTTAACTGATGATACATAGACAAAGACATTATATCTAGAGACACTGAATTAGTGTATTTTGTGTCCATCTTGATAGAAAGGACACAAATACACTAACAAGAGACAACTTATTTTTTATTTTTTTTATTATTATATTTTTCTTTTCAAATTTTTTGAATGAAAAAAAATGCGAATGAATTAGATTTTCATAATTTGTTCTAGTTTATCACTAAACAAAATACAAGAACATTAATTTTGTGTCTCTATTCTTTGTGACTTGGTCTTAGTGTCTTGTCTTATTCTATTCTCAAAACCAAACGCAACCTTATTGATGTAGAGTTGTGGATGATGGAGGCATAATGCAACTGACAGGAGATAGATGTAAGTGTAACACTTTGGATAGGAGTGGCAAAGCCGGTAGCTCGCCTGCCCTGCCCAAAAATGGGACGAGACGGGTCGGCCCGCGCCCGCCAAGTAACGCAGACTCAAAATGCTAGCTCGCATTGCTTTTATGGTGGGTTGGCGGGCCAGCGGACTAGTATGCTTAAATTTTTTAAAAAAACTAAATTAATTACAAAATTGATAATTAAAATTTAAATACAAAAAAATAGTCAAATTACTATACAATTTGTTTACTATCTTTTTTCAAATTTTTAACTTCAATTAAATTGTTTAAAGTAATATATGTTAATAGAATCATCTTTATTTTAAGAAACAATTCACATGATTTGAGCATATATATATATATATATATATATATATATATAAGTGTAAAATAAAATTAATAACTAAAAAAAGAATAGAAAAAAGAAAAAAGATTTGGAAAATATATATTGTTAATTTTTGTAGCACTAATCACTCGTTTATTTAAAAAAATAAATAAATAACATTTAGCTTGAAGGGTCGGCCTGTCCTACCCCGCCAAACTCGCAGGTTTTGGCAGTGCGGGTTTAACAAGTTTTTTTTAATTTGGTGGGTTTCAAGTCATAGTCCGCTTCTTGTTTTTTGACAAATTTAACCTGTTTTACTACCCTCTAATTGTGTACTACTCTAGTCAACTTTGAATCGATCAAACAGTTTGATTTAAGAGAAGAGAAAAAAGCTTTTTACTTTTGAAAAAATGGAAGGTTATGAAAAAAGAAAATATAGTGAATCTTGAGAACAAAGAGTGGATTTTGCGCAAGAGGTTTGTACTTAAGAGATATGATTAGTGGCAATTTTTATGGTCGAAATCGTTTTGAAATGATTCATTTGATTTTTTGTGTGAATTATTGCTAGAACCACCACAAAATCAGCATATATCACTGGTTTTTGAAACAGCTATGGATAAATTGTTGTTATCTGCGGGCTTTCTTGCAGCGATAATAATTATGCAATAGATAAAAATTATAATTTTTTTAGTTACTTACGCTATTTCTAAACTCAGCAGGTCAATGAATAATTTATCGTGGATTTGAATTTTATCTAAGGATTATCTGTTAACCAATGAGCTGCTATATGTCTAAGATAGGATTCAAATTATAAATATTTATTTAAGTGGACTAGTAAGTTAACGACTAGACCAACTTAATTAGTTAGAGTTAACAACCGATATTTTGGGTCAAGGTCTATGAAAAGACCGAAGACGAACAGGGCAAGAGCCCAAACAACATCAGGATAAAAGAAATCTCTTTGGGTTTTGGTTTCTTCAATTTTTTCCCCGCATTGCCCAAAAATGAAAACGCAAGTTTGGGGAAGGTTTTTGTTTATTTTTATTTGTTTTGGAACCAGTTATGTTTAAAGAATAAATAGAGAAGTCATTGGGCCTAAAATGTAATAAATTACATTTTGATAGCGACGAGCCGACACGCTTAATTATTGGTTAATTAGCAATTTAGCATTTTGGTGTCTAAGGTCGATTAGCACCAAATTCGGTCCTTATCCATTTTCATGAAGGACAAAATGATTTCTGTTAAAAAAAAAAGAGATACTTCGACCCTCAATTTTTTTATTTTGGGACAATACGGTCCTTCTATTAAAAATTTTATTAAATAATAATAAAAATAAATTTTGTGAGGTGTTTTATTTGTATTTTGTGGGGAATTTTAAACCTCAACAAACTATTAATAACTTTGTTTTTAAAAAATTGAGTAAAGTATCAACCCGGTCCATGTCCATTTCCCAAAATGACAAGACGACCCTTAACCAAAAATACGTTTCATTACGGTCCCTGACCCTGTACTCCGTCTGCCAATACGGCTCTTCTGTCAGTTCCGACAAAAACTCAACAGAAATTGCTGACGTGTCAGGTTAAAAAATGGACAGAGATCTAATTGTCTCTAAATTTAAATTGGTTAGGGGTTTATTTGTCCTTATTATTCTTTAAACAATATTTTTAATTATATTTTTATTCATTATATTAATATTTTTTTTAATAAAGAAGTACAAACTAATTAATAAATTATTCAAATTTAAAAATATCATTTATTATGAAACCAAATAAATAATTTTTAAATATAATTTTTAAATATATAAATAATAAACATTAAAATTCAGTTAATACATTAATAATAATAACCCTATGATATACTATTAGTATTATAACTAATGAACACATTATTTGATATATAGTAAACTCTTTTTTATTAGTAACAAATTTAATTTTTTATCTCTTTAAACTAAATTAATAATTCTATTATGTTTTATTTCATTTAGTATTAGTAGTCTACTCATAGCGTATTTTAGTGTAAAGATATCAAATAGAATTATTAATTTAGTTTAAAGAGATAAAAAATTAAATTTGTTATTAGTCAAAAAAAATTTACTATATATTAAATAATGTATTCATTAGTTTTCACTTTATTGTAAAAATTAGCTAAATCATAATACTAATAGTATATCATAGGGTTATTATTATTAATGTATTAACTGAATTTTAATGTTTATTATTTATATATTTAAAAATTATTTATTTAGTTTCATAATAAATGATATTTTTAAATTTGAATAATTTATTAATTAGTTTGTACTTATTTATTAAAAAAATATTAATATAATGAATAAAAAAATAATTAAAAAATATTGTTTAAAGAATAATACGGACAAATAAACTCCTAACCAATTTAAATTTAGAGACAACTAGGTCCTTGTCCATTTTTTAACCTGACACGTTAGCAATTTCCGTCGAGTTTTCACCAGAAAACTGACAGAAGGACCGGGTTGGCAGACGGAGTACAGGGTCAAGGACCGTAATGGAACGTGTTTTTGGTTAAGGGTTGTCTTGTCATTTTGGGAAATGGACAGGGACCGAGTTGGTACTTTACTCTAAAAAATTTCTTCATCAATGGTGGTTAAGTGAAGAAAAACCATTGATAAAAGTGATGCCACAAAAAAAAGTAATTATAGTACAATACCTTTTAAAGGAAAAAAATAACATCGAATAAGAAATGAAAAAAGAGAACTTTACTGTTGATAATATTAGTATTAGTGATGATGATGGTAGAGAAGACAATGATGATGATAAAGTATGGTTACACAATAAAAATAATAGAGATATGGATGATAATAATAATAATAAGGATGAAAAAGATAATGGTAGTAGTAGTAATAATTGGTTATATTATTGAAAAGATTTTTGTGGGGGTTTAAAACCCCCACAAAATACAAATAAAATCCCCACAAAACTAATTTTTATTATTATTTAATGAATTTTTTAACAGAAAAACTGTATTGTCCCAAAATAAAAAAGTTAAAGGTCGAAGTGTCCCTTTTTTTTTACAAGAATCGCTTTATCCTTTATAAAAATGAACAAGGACTGAATTGGATTTTTACTCGATTAAACTATAGTAATAGCTTCCAAATAATAAATGTAATCAACAAAAGTCTAGTCTAAAACTATGACTTGGTAACATTTTCATTTTGAAAAATAATTTATAAAACTTAATTTTTAAAATATAAATTTTTTAAAATTATAGCACTTATATTTAATAAATTAAATTAAAAATTATTTTCAATAAATATAAATAACAATAATTACATTTAATAAAATAATTTTTAAAATTTAAAAATATTATAAAAAAATTAAATTTAAAAATTATTTAATGTATATAATTATATTAGATTTTTTTTTGATAAATATAAATCATCTTTAAAAAACTTCACCTTACTGTTTTCAAAAATACTTTTATTTTTAAAAAATTACAAACACAATTATATTATCTTTTTAATTTATATTTTTTAAAAACATCTTTAAAATCCTTTCCCAAACTAAGCCTAAATCTATTATTTTGTTAAAATTTGTACTAATATGCGAATTGAAGCTCATGTAAATGATTACTATCTGAGGAGGTTTGATGTACATGAAATTTTAGAAGAATATAATTAAATGGTGAAGTGTATATATAGAATGTAGACATCATGTATTAATGTGATGAGAGGGTAATGTTGAGATCAGATGACATTAGACGTATGTTCATATGAAAGTGATGTGTGTTATACTTATACACGTTATCTCAAAATAAGATATACAAATAAATAATAAAGAATAACACACTTGTCTTGAGGTATGTTGCTTGTAATGATTAGTGGGTTCCCCTAAATTTCTAAATATACATGTAGATAGCCTCACATATATTTGGTGAAATTATGACACTGTTCACAATTCAGTTTTTAATTATTAATAACCTTGATAGCGAGTTGTTGTTGTTGTTAAATAATAACATACATTGGAAATTTTTTTGATAAAAAAAAGTACATTAAGCTAACAAAACTAGTTGATAGTTTACTAATAAAAAATTTAATTTTCACATTAATTAATAACCTTATTATTATTATTATTATTATTATTATTATTATTATTATTATTAACCAATCATCCATTTCCTATAAGGTGTAAATAAATTGAAATTTATATTTTGTAGCACATGATAGTGAAAGAGATCAATGAAGGATTCTTCTGTCAAAATCAAAATAAATTCAAAGGAAAAGGAAAGAAGAAAGAAACAGTATCAGCTTTATTCAAAGTTGAATAATAATAATTGAGAAGATTTAAAAAAAATAGAAAAGAAAAAATAAGAATATTAAAGGACAGTTAGCCTGCACATTTCACTCTCCTATATATCATTTTTTCTCCCCTATATCACTATCAAAAAAGCCTTAGGCGTAGTGGTAGGCCTATCTATATGATCAATTTTAAGACTGAAAAATATGAGATTCTATATAGATAATTTAATTTTAATATACTATTAATATAAAATAGTTTTACACATAAATTTAGTTACGTAACAACACCACATATATTAGTAAAATAATTATTTTTTATATTAATTATATAAATAATTATTATAAAAAAAATTATAAAAGCTAAGGATTGAGCAATGAGCATAGTAGCCTCTTTATTTGAGAGCAAGAGAATAGGTACAACTGAGTGCCAAAGGTGGTTAGGCTTTCCCTTTTCCTAATTCCTCTTACTCTATCTTCTATGTTTCAATTCACTCTTGTATGCAAGTCTTGTTTCATAAATAACAACCCTATATTAAATATATAAATATAGCCTTTCAAGGTATAATGGTCGAAGACGAGGATTTCAAAAGTTGAAAATAATAAAAGTATCGTTTAAAAATAATTTCTTAACAAAATCAACGAAAATTTAATATATATTTTAAATATTTTTACAAATAAAATTTATCTTTTATGAATACAAAATGAGTTTAATTCTTCTATAGATAATTTTATCAATATTTTTATCTTTTATAGGTAAAAATAATAATTTATTTTAAACAAATAAATTAAATTTTTTTCTAGTATTCTTATAAAATATTTAGATTTTTTGGTAGTTAAAATTTTTAAACTTTCAAAGTAGCTTTAGTTACATTTGAAAACTTTTATAGCTTGTTAAATTTAAGAGAAAATTTCATTTTTCTTTCTTGAGAGAAGTTAAAATGACACTTTTTCTCTCTTTTATTTATAAAATATATATTCTCCTCCTTTATAATTTTTAAAAAAACCTCCTCTTTAATCCATTTTAAATTTTTTGTGTTAATTAATGTTAACTTTATCCAATTTTCAAAAAAAAAAATATTTTTTACAAAAATATTCTTTAGCAAAAATTTTATTTTTTTGTCATTAAATTTTGCTTACCAAAATATTCTTTTAATAAATTATTTTTTTATTGATTAAATTGTATTTTTATCAAAATATTTTTTTTAAAAAATTTAATCATTAAATTATTTTTTTCTAAGATACCCTTCAATAATTTTTAATTATTAAATTGTGATTTTACTAAAATCTTCGTTAACAATTATTTTTATATTTTACAATTAATTTTTTGATATCACTATATATTATTTTAACATTAAATAAAAAAATCTTGGTAAGATTATTTTTTTATATTAATATATATTAATTGTTATACATATTAACAGTGGCAAGATTTTTTTATTTAATATTAAAATAATATATATTGATAACGGAAAATTAATAATAAAATATAAAAATAATTGTTAACAAAAATTTTGATAAAATCACAATTTAATAATTAAAAAATTATTGAAGAGTATCTTAGAAAAAATAATTTAATTATTAAGTTTTTTAAAAAATATTTTAGTAAAAATACAATTTAATCGATAAAAAATAATTTATTAAAAGAGTATTTTGGTAAGAAAAATTTAATGATAAAAAAATAAAATTTTTGCTAAAGCGTATTTTTGTAAAAAAAATTATTTTTTCTTAAAAAATGGATAAAGTTAACATTAGTTAATACACAAAATTTAAAATGGATTAAAGAGGAGGTTTTTTTTAAAGTTAGAAGAGAGAGAATCGAAATGTATATTTTATAAATAAAGAGAAGGAAAATGTCATTTTAGCATCTTTCAAAAAAAAAAGTAAAATTTTCTCTAAATTTAATTTAACGAGTAAAGTCTCTTAGCAAACCAATGAAACCAACGGTTAAGAATTTAGCAGCTAATCACTAAATTAGTTGTTATTCTAATAATTTTTTGTCGTGTAATGAAAAAATAATAATACAAAAAAAATCTTATTAAATTATGAGTAATGCTAAAAAGACAATAACACAAAGTGATCTTATTTAATTTATCATCTATAGTTTTATATGCGTAACACTTATAGTAATTACATGTTTATACCTCTAAAATTACTCATTTACTTCAGTGATAATCAAGAAATATAAAATAAAAAATAAATACATTAAGAAAAAAACAAGTTATGACTCTTGATGAAATTCACACGACTATGACTGCTAAATATTTTTGTAAATTATTTAACCCCATTGACAATAAAAAGGGTGAGTATTTACTATATTTACTATTTATCTGCACCTTTGTATTTTATATATAAAACCTGCGGTACATATATATGAATTATATGTTACATTTTTGTGTGTGGTGTTTAGACCTTTTTGAAAGTGGCCTACTTGTCCATTCCTTACCATAACATGCGGGTCATGCTCTGGATTTACCTTCGTTGTTTCCTTCTCTTAGTTTCATGGCCCTAATTTGAAGCTTGTCGATACTCTCGATTGTCACTGTAATTATTTCTGAACATGAAGATACTATTCGATGCTTGATTTTTAGAATCCCATTCCACCAGTTATGCTGTATAGTTAGTTTTACGAGTAAACTACTAAAATGGTACTCGAAAGTTGGTATTATTGATAAAACGAATTCAAATACGCTAATGATAAATAAGTTTTCTAAAGATTTAAAAGACAACAAAAAAAAATTAGATATTAAATATATATTCTAAAAAATAATTTTAGAGATCAAATTTTGATGTAAATTTTTAAAATTATGATTAGAAAAATAAGATCTTTTTATTTTTAAAATTTAATAATTTTTTGTTAAGTGAATTTTTTTAAAAAAATTATTATAAATAACTTGTTTTTTTGAAAAATAAAAAAAATTTAGAGATTAAATTTTGTTCCGAATTTTTTTATACACTTTTTAAATATTTATTCAAATGTTACTACAAAATCTAATAAATAAATCATTTACTAAATATAAAAATTTATTACTTACAAAAAATATGAGAGCAATCAAGATAACAAATATTTTATTAACTTAATAAATAATGGTCTTGACTCTTGACTCAAATTTTTTCCATTATATATATATATATATAACTCCCAATGCCCTTTACACGGAATAAGTAAAAGTAACAGGATAAACTATTATTTTTATCTACAAATTTTTAAAATGATAATAAATTTATCTGTAAAAAATTAAAATTAATATTATACTCATAAAAAAACAAATTTTCTTAACAAAACTACTTAAATTCTAAACAATCATTAAAAGCTTTTAAATTATCACTAACCTAATATAACTTAATTTTAATTCTTGGAGAATTTTTAATAGTTTTTAAGATTGGGATAATTTTATTAAGAAAAATTAGTAGATATAGTTGTTATATAGTGCATTAAAACTAAATTAAACAAAATAGTCATAAAAAGAAATTAGTGAGGGTTTTCTAATAATGAAATCAAGTGCGACGCATTATATACCTTCAACTTGCAATGTATAGCGTTTTTCATACATTGCATAACAAATTAAGTGAATTTATTTGCAGACATGATGAACTGAAAAATAAATAAATAAATAAATAAAAGATAAACAAATTGTGTACCTGTGTATTATGGGTAGTGTATTGTCTAAATTTAATCAAACAATTTTGTGTGTATTAGATGTATTAATTTTATTAAATAAAAAACCAAAAAACGTAATAAAAAAAGAATCTTAGTGACAAAATATATCAGTATATAAATAAATAACGAGCATATGAATACATAAAAAATATAAATCCTTTTTATTCATTGAAATAAATAAGTATTAGTAAATTTTTTATTATATTAAAAATAAATTCATATTAAGATATTAATTTTAATTAAATTACAATGTATAAAATATAAAATAATTAAATCTTATTTTATATTATTTGATTGATTATATTATTTCATATTAAAATGAAATAAATATTTTTCTTAAAAATGTTATTATGTAATATAAATTTATACAAATATTTGTACAAATATATTTTAATTTAAAAGATGACATATAAACTTAAATAGAAAGGATAATTTTTAAAAAATATATAAATGAATAATTTTTAACTTTTAAGTTTTTTTCTATACTTGCCAAAATAAAAATAGAAATGGAATAAAAGAAGAATATTAGTAATGGAATATAGTAGTATATAAATAAATAAATAAAACATATTTCTGTTTTTATATAAATAAATAAATAACGAGCATATCAATACATAAAAATTTAAAAAATTCATATTAAGCTATTATTTTTAATAAAATTACAACATGAAAAATATAAAATAATTAAATCTTATTTTATATTATTTGATTGATTAGATTATTTCATATTAAAATGAAAATCATCTTAAATAAATATTTTTGTTAAAAATTTGATTGCGTAATATAAATTTATACAAAACTTTGATGACATATAAAATTATATAGAAAGGTTAATTTCTTAAATTGTACAAATTAATAATTTTCTTAATTTTAAGTGTTTTTTATACTTGCCAAAAATAAAATAGAAAATAAACAATATTGTTGTTTCTTTAAAATTTTTTAAATATAGGTAGCATTGGTTTGAGTGAGATAAAGCGGGTGCCTGGAAATTTTAAGTCATACTGTCATTCTTAATTTCCAATTTTAGAAGAAATAAGTTACTATCTATTTCGACAGTAGTATTTTTTTTTTAAAAAAAAAAATTAGTAGTAATTTTAAGCCTAATTTGACTTGTACGTGAGTTTTTATTTTGTCCAATTTAATTAAGTTGAGTTAACAATAGAAGTATATAAATAATATAAATCGTCTCATTTTCATTCTTAAATTATCATGATTAAGTTAAAGAAGATTGAGTCTCAGTAATTTAAATCTTATGTCATCCCTAATTTTTTTTTTGTAGAAGCAAATCTTTAATTATCTATATTTAAAAAAAATAAAATAACAATATTACTTATTTTTTATTTTTATTTTTTAATTATTAAGAAATTCAAAAAATTTTAAAAAATAAGTGAAAAAGTAAAAAAAGCTCGACCTTTCTATGTATTATATGTATAATATTTTAAATAGAATACATGTATACTAATATTTGGATAAAAAAATGATATTATATTGTAAAATAATAGTTTTAACAAAAATGGTTATTTATATGTTTTATTTTTTGATAAAATGATCTAATAATCTTTCAAGTAATATAAAATAAAATTTAATTATTTTATATTTTATGTATTGTAATTAAAAATAACATTTAATATGAATTTTTCAATTATTATAAAAGCTTTATTGTATAATAATTGATTTTGATTAATAAAAAAGATTTATATTTTTATATATTTATATTATTTATATTTATTTATTTAGACACACATTTTATTGATTTCATTACTTTTTCTTCATAAAATTTTAAAAATAAAAAAGCGAAGCAAACCCTAAGCCTCTGGTAGTTTAGGTGAAATTCGTTTAAAATTATAGTCCATCTATATATGACCAATCATTTTTAATTTGTTTAGCTAATTTGTATTAGGATATATATTATTTGACAAGTGAGTCATTTTCAAACATTGAAAGTCATGGTTATCATCAATTAAGTAAAACTAGCTTATCCTGTTTTGAATGTTTGGTTCCAAGTTGTAGTCAGAACATGTGCAATAATTTGTCGTAATTAACAGCGAAAATCAACATCCTCCATATATAAGAGATGCTTAGTAACCTTATCTTCGTCTAAAATGGTTGTTCCTACTTCCTAATATAATAGCATTCATGTCTAAGCAATTGTCGTTATCATGGCTGCACGAATGCTTGTATCTAGCTATCATCAGGCTATGTAGCTATTATCAATTTATCATCCAATCTAATACCATATCATCACACCAATAATTCAAATCATTCGCATTTATTATACTCACCGACAAAATATTCAGCCTATATAACCTAACTAGGCTAAATTTAGAACATGTTTGTGTTAGAGGGAAAATCTTCTTTCACTTTTTTTTTTTTAAATTATAAATAATAAAATTATATTTTTACTTTTACTTTAAAATTTACTACTTTTTTTTACTAAATCTTGCTCCATGAGATTCTGACTATATGAAATCATGTGATGTGTTGTTCCACTGTTTGGATACCAATTCGGATCATCAATAATATTTAGGGTAGTACATTTATTTTCTTTAGATGTGTTTGGTTGGAAGGAAAATAAGAAGGAAAGAAATGTTATAAAAAGACAATCTTATCCCTATATTATAATATATATTGAAAAAAGTGAAGGGGTAGTATTGGAAGTAGAGAGAGAAACATTAGTTTTCTCTCCATTTTCTTTCCAATGTTGGAGAGAAAAAAAATTGGTGGGCCCCACCACTTTTTTTTCCATCCATTTTCTTTCCCCTCAATTTTCTTCTCCAACCAAACAATGAAAAATAATCATTTTCCTTCCTATTTTCTTTCCTCCCTTTTCTTTCCTTCCATTTTCCACTCAAACAAACATAGCATAACAAATGAACTAATATGATTATTACTTAATCGATTTTTCGGTTGGTTATATGAACTTGGACTGATGACAAAATTTTAATTGTGTTATTTTTAAGGTATAATTAAATCGTTTTCTTTAGATAAATATTTGTTTCTATATTTAATTGCTATAGGGTTAATGATAATATTCTCTTAAAATACAATAAATCTAAAAAAATTTTAATTAGTAATAACAAAAAAATTTTAATTCTCTTGAACAAAAAAAATCTCTTAATAGTTGAGTAAAATATATACTTAGTGCTTGCTTAATTGAAATAGTAAACAAAGATTTATTTATACATATTGCACGTAGCAATCATAATTTGTTACGTACACAAATGGTTGTGTCTTTTCTATTGTCAATAAATACAATGTTTTGAATATACACCATTCTTAAAGAGTTGTGTCCCTCTTAGCCAATAAACACAATATTTTAAACATACAAAATTCTTAAAAGGTTTTGTCCCTTTAGTCAAATGATACTAAACGGTTAGTAACCGTTTATTAATATTAATAATAATATTAATAATAATATCAATAATATTAATAATATTAATTAATCAAATTTGTAAATACCTTTCAATTTTCACTATTTACAAAATTTAAATGTCATACAAGTATATGCATAAAGAATGTGTCACTAAAATTAAACATTCTTTTAGTGTAAATTTTAAAGTTCTAACAAAGTAATAGGTGTCTAATCGATTAAACCTATACTCCATATGCTAGTACCAAAAATCACACACACATTATTTATAACCTCCAAGTTCAAGAGTTTTTAATTTTAAGCACTTATATGGCCTTGTGCTCATCCTGGTTTCATGAATATTTACAGGAATAAAACCTCTAAAATTCTCGATTAGAGCGGCACCACTCCTATATTCATATAAGTAGAATCTTTTGATAAATAATATTATCATTCCATTAAGAGTTTTAAACTCACCCTTCTAATTTATTGTAAATAGCACTAAATCCTATACCTTAGTGTTCCAATTGCTAAATAACTTGTTATTACCCATTAAACCTTGAAACTAGTGGTCTACTAGAATAAGGTTGGGTTCCCATCATTTAGCAATAATAGATTTTAATTCTATTTTAGCAGTAGTCTCTTTGATTATATCCCTTGACAAACTTTTGGTCAAAGGATTTGCTAAATTTCCTTGAGATCTTACATAAGTGACGGTAATTACACCATCATCTAGTAGTTACCTCACAAACTCATATCTCAAATTTATATGTCTAGACTTTCCATTATAAACCTTATTATATACTCGAGACATGATTGATTCACTATCACAAAAGATTAGAATGACTGTCGTCTGCAATGGCCACAACTTTATACCATACAACAAATTTTTTAACCATTCCGCTTCTTTACCTGTAGCTGATAAAGCTACAAACTTAACCTCCATAGTAGAATGTGTAATACATGTTTATTTTTTTTAGGCCCAACTTATTGTTCCACCACCTATGGTGAAAATCTATCCTGAAGTGGATTTATTATCACTAAGATTTATAATCCAACTTGCGTCGGAATAACCTAAAAAACTGCCGGATAATCACTATAATATAATCCCAAGTTTATGGTTTTTTTGAGATAACCAAGAACTCTTGTTATAGCTTTCCAATGTTGATTGCTAGGCTTTTCTGTAAACCTTGATAATTTACACACAGCAAATGTTATATCAGGTCTAGTGATGGGATATTTTCGTGGAAAAACGAATTTCTCCAAAACACCCAAATCTAACCGGCAAGTGCACCGGGTCGCATCAAGTAATAATAACTCACGTGAGTGAGGTCGATCCCACAGGGATTGAAGGATTGAGCAATTTTAGTTTAGTGGTTGATTTAGTCAAGCGAATCAAGATTTGGTTGAGTGATTTGTGATTTGCAGAATTTAAATTGCTTGGAAAGTAAAGGGAATGGGTAATTGGCATGAAAGTAAAGAGAACTGAAAATTAAAGTGTTGAATCTTAAAGAGCAAGAAATTAAATGGCAGAAACTTAGAACGCAAGAAATGTAAATTGCAGAATCTTAAAGTGCAAGAAATGTAAATGGCTTGAATTGTAAAGGAAATTGGGAATTGGATTTGCAGAATTTAAACAAGGAAAAGTAAATTGCAACAAACAGAGAAGTAAAGGATGAATGGAATTTGAACCGGATCTTAAAACAGAATTTTAAATGAGCATGAAAACCATAAACAGGGAATGGGAAGTGGGAAATCCAGATCTCAGGACCCAAGAGACTAGAAAACCAAGTCTAGATCTCAATCCCTTCCTAGATCCAACAAGAACAATTGCAAAGGAAATGTAGATTGCAAAGAAAGTAGATGAAAAGCAATTAACCGAAACCGAATTCAATTGTGCAGTAAAATAAAGCAGAGAGGTCTCAGGATGAGATTGAAACAGAATTTCTTCAATTCTCCAACCCAAAATCCAAGACAATTGTAATTGAAATTCAAAACAAGAAAACTAAGTGGAAGGGAATTCAATTCTCCTTCCCCGAGACTTAGAAATTAAAATTCACTCAACACCAAAAGCTTTCCGAAAACTCTCTATGAAAACTCCAAAGAAAAGCTCCCCTAAAACTTAAATTCTAATCTATTTATACACTTTCTTCAAATGGTCTTCAAGCCTTCAATTGGGCCTTTGCTCTTGGTGGAATTGGGTTGAGAGAGGCCTTGGTTAATTGCTCTTGGAGTTTGGAGAAGAACCGATTTGAACCGGGTTGGAATCATGAAAGCTTGAGTAAAAGTTGGAGTAAAAGTTAGGGTCTAACTTTTGCTCCAACTTTTCATATCAGCACCCTTGTTTTGTTGATACCAACGTTGGGGCAAAAGTTAGGGGTCTAACTTTTGCTCCAACGTTGGCCTCCCCTTAGTTATTCATGGCGCCAACGTTAGCCAGAAAGTTAGGGGCTAACGTTGGCGCAAACTTTTGCTAGCCCATGGAGTTTTTCAGGCGCCAACGTTAGCCAAAAAGTTAGGGGCTAACGTTGGCGCAAACTTTTGGTGCATCCAGGGAGTGTTTTTCATGCCAAAAGTTAGCCAAAAAGTTAGGGGTCTAACTTTTGGTCCAACTTTTGCCCAAAAGTTAGCCAGAAAGTTAGGGGCTAACTTTTGCTCCAGCTTTTGCCCAAAAGTTAGCCAAAAAGTTAGGGGCTAACTTTTGCTCCAGCTTTTGCCCAAAAGTTAGCCAAAAAGTTAGGGGCTAACTTTTGGTCCAGCTTTTGCTTCCTGGTTCATAATTAATCCAAGACTCAAGTCACTCCTCCTAGCCATTCCTTCTTGCATCAACCTTTCTCCAAGCTTTCTTCACCTATCATTAATCAACCAAACACATCAAAGCTATGCTCAAAATCATGAGATATTCATTCTTTCATAATATATGACAATTATAGCATAAAACCTCATGAAATAGCATGAATTCATACATGGTTGATTAAATCAAAGGAAACATGAAAATCTACCCAATTGGCTTGCTTTTGGCTCAAGAAAGTACATAATTCAATTGAAAACAAAAGAAAAAGGCTAGTGAAACTAGGCTAAGATGACTTGTCATCATCTAGTACAATGCATTGCATACATTAAATTTCTTATAGCACTAGCATATTCTAATTGTGCTATAGGTCTTCCCATATTTTCTTCTAATTTAAAATTTGGATCATAGGGCGTATTGAATTCTTTAATTGTGAGATAATCAAACTTTTTCAATATCTTTTTGATATAATGAGATTGACTTAAAATAAAGCCAACTTCGTTCTTATACACCTTTATGCCTAATATTGTATCAACTTCATTCAAATCCTTCATCTTGAATTTAGAAGTTAGATACTCATTTGTTACACGAATTCCTTCTAAATTTGTTCCGATGATTAACATATCATCAACATATAAACAAATGATTACTCCATAATCTTTAGTAAATTTTGAGTAAATACATTTATCCGTACTGTTATGTGAGAAGCCATTTGATAACACCACTGAATCAAACTTCTCATACCATTGTTTAGGCGTTTATTTTATCTGATACAAAGACTTAATTAATTTTCAAACTTTCTTTTTATTTTCGAGTAGCACATAGCCTTCCAGTTGCTCCATATAAATTTCTTCGTTAAGATCTCCATTTAGAAAAGTCATTTTAACATTCATTTGATGTATATGAAACTTGTGAATGGATGCTAATGCTATAAGAGTCCTAATAGAAGTCATTCTTGCCACAGGTGCGTAGGTATCAAAATAGTCTAGACCTTCTTGTTGTCTAAATCCCTTGGCTACTAACCTTGTTTTAAAGGTTTGTAATAAACCATCAGTGTTATACTTTCTTCTAAATACCCACTTACATCGTATAGGCTTTGATCTTGGAGGCAAATCAACCAAGACCCAAGTATTGTTAGATAATATTGAGTCCATTTCATCATTTATTGTTTCTTTTCAAAAAGCAGAATCCCTTAAAATTATAGCCTCTTTGAACATTTGAGAATCACCCTCTATGTTCATCATAATAGGAATCTTGTTTGTCACAGAATTTCTAGTTCCTTTTACCAAAAAGGTGATAGCCTGAGAAGAAATAAAATCTGGACTTAAGTCCTTTTCTTTTCTTACTCTCAAGCTCTTCCTTGGTTCAATCAACTCTTTGTCGCTTAGACGTTTATTATTTTGATTATTTATTTCTTGTGAAATATTGTATCTTGGGGACAAATATCTCTCTAAAATTATTGGGTATATGAAGATGGAAAGATAACAAAACTTTAATTGTGTGTTAGTTTCAAGGCACGATTAGATCAGTTTCTTTAGAGAGATATTTGTCTTCACACTTAGTTGCTATAGGGTTGATGATAATACTCTCCCAAGATACAATGAAACCTAAGAATTTCTTAATTAGCAATAGTAAAAAATTCTCAACTCTCTTGAACAAAGAAAATCTCTTAATAGTTGAGTAAAATGTACACTTAGTGCTTACTTAATTGAAATAATGGACAAAGACTTATTTATACATATTGCACCTAACAATCATAATTTGTTACGTACACAAATGGTTGTGTCTTTTCTATTGCCACTAGATATAATGTTTTGAACATTCACAATTCTTAAAGAATTGTCCTTTTAGCCAATAAACATAATATTTTAAACATATACAATCCTTAAAAATTGTATTCTTTCAGCCAAATAATACTAAACAATTACTAAGCGTTTACTAATATTAATAATAATATTAATAATATTAATTAATTAAATTTATAAATATCCTTCATTTTTAGTTGCATTATCTTTGTTTTAATTTAATCTGAGAAGTAAAATGATGTTCTAATCTTTTTCACAATTCATGAGTATAAATACATTCAACCATTTCTGTAGTGAATAGTTTGGACATTGAAACTAGTTAGTAACCAAGATTTTTTCAAGACATCTTTTTTTTTTCGTTTATATTTTAAATTTATAGATCTGACGGTTGCATCTGCTAATGTGATAAATTTTTTTGGCACGTCTTTTTCATAAGGTGATTTAACAGATCTTTTCTTTCAATCATAAATTTTGTTTGGTCATTCTATTGTAGACAATTTTCATCATCAAATTTTATTAAAATTAGAGTTGAAATGAATCCTAGAATAGATTGTGACTAATTGTAACCTAGATTGAAACAATTAAAGTTGTGTTTGTAGTTGCCATAGAAATTATAAAATTTAATCTCTGATATCATGAATAATGTATCAAATCTAGATTGAGAGAAACGAAGAACTAGAAGGTGAAATTCAGAGAATTGGAAGAAAAAAAGAGAAACGAAATGTAGAGATGAATTTATTATTATGAAAATATTATTTTATTTAAGACTTCTTACATCTCAAATCACAACTTTCACTCTTATATAACAATGAATAGGAATAGCAATACCACCCGAACTCGCGGGTACTCACTCTATTCCTACACGCTCGAGGCGGGTAATTACCCGCCCCGCACGGGGACAGATTTTTAGCGGAACGAGTTTTTGGGAGGGCGGAGCAGGATCGAGTTTAGGTAATATCCGCCCCGTTATATATATAATATATAATTTTAATATATAATATGTACAATATATGTAAAATAATTAGTAAATGATTAATAATATTGTATCATATTTAAATTTTTACTTTAATTTATGTTATGTATGTGATGATAGTTATATAAATTTTGAAATTTAATTTTATTTATTGGATTTTAATAATTATAAGGGCGAGGCGAATACCCGCAGGAACGGGTTAAGGTTCAATGTTTTACTACCCGCGAGTAGAAGCGGAACGGATTCTATGCGGATTGTTGTACGATGGGACAGGATCGGATAGAGTAAAAACCCGCCCCTACCCGCCGCGTTGCCACCCCTAACAATGAACTCTAACACCCTAACCACCTATAACTAATTCTGCTAGCTCAGTTGTTTTTAGATTCTTTTCTGTTGATTTACCTCCTTCTAAATCATTCTCTTTTGAATTTTGCTTCTCATAATCATCTCTTATGCTTACTCTATCATTAATTATAATCACTCTTATAATCAAATTTTTATAAATAATACACGCAAAAGTATATTCACATGTATAATTATTATACGAATAAGTGCAAAAATATATTAATAGTTGATTTTTTATATTTATACAAAAATAATTATTTTATTATAAAAAATTTAATTATTTTAGTTATTGTTTCTTCAACTTAAAAAATATGTATAAAAAAAATATAAACATACATATATATAGTGATTAATTATGCTTATTATAGGCATTTTTTATCAATCTTGCTGAAATGTAGTTAATTAACAATTTTATTTTTTTGAATTTTTTTTTAAAAAAACATCAATTCAGATTATCATATCCAAAATCTAATAAAAAAAATCTAAAATCTGAAAACAAATCTAAAACAAAAAAAAATAACAAACATAAAAAATTATTCTAAAATAATTTTTAAAATTTATTTTAAAAATTCATTTTAAAAATTCCAACTAAAAAGAAACATTGAGAACATAACAAAAAGAAACATTCAAAACCTAGTAAAAATAAGATATCCATAATCTTTTTAATTTTTTTTTAGAGAGAATGTCAATTCAAATTATCACGAGAAATATTCAAAATCTAATAAAAAAGAATATCCAAAATCTTTAAAAGAAAATCTAAAACCAAATAATAACAAGCATTTAAAATTATTTTAAAAATTTTAAAATAATTTAAAAATTTTCTACTTAAAAAAACATTCGAAATGTAACCAAAAAAATATTCAAAACCTATCAAAAATGAGATATCCAAAATCTTTTAAAAAATTTTTTGGAAGAAACGTCTATTGAAATTATCACGAGAAATATCCAATATCTAATAAAAAAAATATCTAAAATCTTTAAAAAAATACTAAAATAAAATAATAATAAACATTCAAAATTATTGTAAAATCATTTTTAAAATTCCAAAATAAAAAGAAACACCTAAAATGTAACAAAAGAAACATCCAAAACTTAATAACATTAAGATATTCAAAATCAGGTGGTCGCGTCATTGCATTTTGCGTCATCTGTGGTAGTCGAACTCGCGCGGACAAGGCCGTGGCAATGCGAGACGATGTGGGCGAGGGTGGTCCGGCTCGGCGAGATAACGTGTTGGACGTCAGAAAATGCGCAAATCGTGACTCTACAAGAAGAGCTTGGACGTTGATATGTGTAAGCGGTGCAGCGTGAGAGAGTCCTGTCGAAAATGGCAACACGCCGCAATATGAAGGAGGCGAATTACGATAAGGAAGAGAGGAGAAGCAATGTTGCATGCATTAGGGGAGAAGAAGAATGACGTTGGTCGTTTCTTATGAAAAGTTCACAGCTTATGAAACCATTGCTATTATTGTTCCCAAGAGTGAAGAGTGGACAAAAGTTCACATAAATTTAAATTTTAGAAATTTTAAAATTATATTTTTTAAAATTTTTTAAAAAGTGGTTGTACCCCTTGTTAATTAGTTTCCTATACTATTCTAAATATATTGTTAATGATGCGGTTATATATATGATTGGATCCTTGATAATTATATCAAGTTTATTTTCTCCATTCCTCTTTAAACGTTACTTTTAGCAATATATTTATATTTTTATTCTAAAATAATTACTAAATATATAAAACCTTGTTACTTTCATTTTTAAATCTTAATCAATAGATGAAGCAAAAGCTTAGGTAGCTAACACCCTTTTCTATTAATAACCAGCTAACTTATAATAAAATTCTGATTTTATATTAGTAAAATACTAACTTAATATTGATTTTATGCATCACTTTTCTTCTATTTCACGTTCTTTTACTGATTATCAATTCTATAATTTTATGTGACTCTCTGTCACCGTCAATTCTATAGTATTTTGTGTTCTTTTTCTATTGTCGTTAATTCAACAGCATTGCAAAAAAAAAAAAAAACATTTAAAACTATTACAAAAAATGACATTAAAATAATAAAATAGAACATTTAAAATTTAACAAAAAGAAACATTTAATACCTCACAAAAAAAAATTTAGAATCGAATAAAAAGAAATATCGAAATTTAACAAAAAAGAACATCCAAAATTATTTTAAAATAAAATATCTAAAACCTAACAAAAAGACCATCCACAGATATAACAATTAGATAAAGATGAACAAAAAGAAAATGACGACAAAGACTATTACCAGCGGCGACGATTTGACGGGGCCACTGCAGCAACATTCTTCCGCCGCAATGTGGCAGACAATGCAGACGATTCCTGGTGGACGGCACAAACTTCTAATGAGACAGCAAACAGTGACAGCAAATAATCGATGGTAGTGCAACGACTGGAGACAACCTTAGTAGGAGTGTTAGTTGCCGTTGGAGAAAAAGTCATGAGCGAAAAAAAGAAGGGTGAGAATTTTGATTGTTCTTTTTTAATACGAAGGAGAAAATAAAAATGAATTTTAGAGCAATAGTTAACCATAATTAATTAGTACTTTAATTAGTTATCTAACATGGTTGCTGTATGAATCCACTAATTACACCTGAAATCTCTCGCAATAAATTGACCGTGTACGTAGATTAAACATGTTGTATTCTTGTTCTTGTCTCTCCACCTTAGCTTGTTCATTATATATATTAGTCTTATATGATAAGTTATGAATTTTGGTTTCAGCTTATTTACTAATCGAGAAGAAAAAAAAAGGGGGCAGTTAGATTCTTTACCGGTAGAACAATTTTGATTTAGATCCTTATACAATAATAGTTTTTAGGGTAAAAAACGTAATTAAACCAGCTGGAAGCAAATATTATATAAATCTACTAAAAGAAAAAATGTTACAAGGATCTATCAGAAGGACATTTTTATATAAATCGATAGAGCCTGATTCCAATTACACAATCCAAGAGTAATTTGAATCAGTCAAATTCGAATTACAAGTGATCCACATAAATCGATATGGACCAATTTGAATTATGCATGCTATACTAAATCGAATCAAACTGATTCGATTTATATAAGCAAGAAAGTCCCTAGTAATTCGAAACAACCTGTTTTGATTTATACTTATAGTTGTCGTTATATAATTCGAATTTGGCTGATTCAAATTACCAAGAACATGTAATTCAAACTAGGTAAATTCGAATTATTTAGGCCCCAACGTATATAAATATGATGTGAACGTGAATTTCTTCCATGAGAGTGAAACACAATGGCTAGTGAGGAGAGCTTTTTAGTGTTAGTTCACTATAGAGGGTCGATTAAGAAAAAAACACGCTCTAGTATTAAGTTTACTGAATCCCCTCAGTGTTTTTCTGAAACCAACAACGAACTTCGCTGAGTTCCTGAATTCTATAATCCAAAAATTGGGGTTGCAAGGCGTGAAATGGGTTGAGAAGTTATTCTATCGCATTCCGATTTCATTTCTGCGAGATGATGTAAAATATGATTCGTTTGTCATAAGGAGTGACGAGGATTTGGAGGTTCTGTTCCATTGTCGTCGGCAATTTTCCGAGATCAGGACAGCTGAGCTGTTGGCAAATCTTGTAGATGTGGTCTCTAGCTCTGGTGGTTCGAACCGGAATACTCAAACTCCAGCAATGGCAGACTGTTCTAGTTTGAGGCCTGTTGGTGCATCTTTTATCCATGCCTGTGATTGCACCTCAAGAAATGGTGGTTGCCTCCCCGTCCTTCGCAGCTGATCTCAACCGCAGTGGTGTCGGAGAAGTTAGTACTATTGATAGGGCGCCGGTTTCATTACAGTGTGGGGCACCGGATGGTATAGACGATGCATTGCCGGATGATTATGATGCTGATGATGTTGAGCCAGCCATCATTGTCGATGATAGCGATGATGACATAGCAGCGAGTAATCCAGCTGAGGTTGGCGGAGCGTCCAACTCAGGGACTCAGTAGTACCCTCCGCGCTTTTCATTTTTGGACTTGGATGCCATGAGACAAGAGGAGGTTCCTGGCGAACCTATTGAATTTGGTGTCAGAGATACTAATATTGAAAACACTTAACACACATATCAAGGCATCTAATGGTAATAAGAGAGGATTAATAATAAGCAAATATAAGATCAAAGAAGCATGTTTTCAATCAAAACATATAATTAGGAAGGAAATATAAAACCATGCAAATAGTATGAATAAGTGGGTAAAGAGTTGATAAAATCCACTCAATTGAGCACAAGATAAACCATGAAATAGTGGTTTATCAGATACTCAGGGTACTGGAGGTCTATTAGAGTTTCAGGTTGGTCAGCAGTTTCAGGACAAAGAGGAGGTCGTGTTAAGTTTGAAGACCTATAGCATCCGACGTGGGGTGGTTGAAATACTCACATCCTCAGCCTGTAAGAGATCTATCTTGAGCCTCTAACTCACAACTCGAGGTCCCTTCTTGCTCGCTGTAGGGTTGTGACCTGACTACCTGCAGCCCAAACCCAGGTTATCAATAAAAGAAGCTAACACAAAATAATTGTGACCAATAAAGCATTTAATAGAATAGTACCTCGAGGCCAAAGGCCAGCTGAACGTATCATGTCTAGCAGGTCTAAATCTAGGAAACCGTCAGAAGATCCATGGCTGAAGCATCCATAACAGTCTGGCTAACTTCACCACGTGTCTGTTCACCATGCGACACATGCACCGGTATAACCATGAGAGAGAAGCTGATCCCCAACTGTACCCACCCATATCCTCAAGCCTGGCTACGTATGGCAGCCACCTAATGTGAATGCGAGTATCGGACTTGTCGCCAAATAGCTGAGTCCCCAACAGCATCATGATATAGGCTCGGGCATACCTCCTAACGGTGGCCTCATCGGCACCATTAGGAAGCTCTCCGAATGTCTCCTGGAACCAACTGCATTTCACTGCGAACTAGTAGATGCACTTCGCAGGAGGTAATACACCCAGTAGCTCCTCAAACCACACCTAAGTTGGGCGACCACCCTCGATGTACGTTTGAAAATCTGTCAGGCAACCACTAACATAAGGTTCATCGATCGACAGCCCTAACTGGTATGCCACGTCCTGCAGTGTAATCGTGTACTCCCCAAATGGCATATGAAATGTGTGCGTCTATGGACGCTATCGCTCTACGAATGCACTAACCAGCGGCTCATCCAACATAAACCAAGTCTCGTTCAGCCTCGCAAGATGGTAGAAACCGGTCATCTGCAAGTACGGAATGATCCTCTCGTCCAGGCGCATACCCTGCTGCCGTCGCATGCTCGTGATACATCAATGGGACTGCATGAAGAACGTATCAAATTGTCTCTCATCTCGAAACATATTTATACAACATCATCAACTAATGCATAGCTTAATCCAAACAAAATAACTTGTACGCATCCAAATAATGTTACGCCTTTAAACCATTCTATACTACGACTACAATAGCTAAAGAGGTATTTATAACCTCTTATTAGGTTAAAACAAAGAAAACCCTAAAACCCATAAACATAAGGCCCAATCTAGTAATTAAATAAACAAAATAAAAATATATCAAATTAAATTAAAGCATTCTAAAAATATAAACTAATATCTTCTAAATAACACTTGAACTCTTCATATTACGAATATTTGAAACACGTATCATTAATGATAAAGAAATAAAAGGATAAACAAGAAGATAAAGATTCAAACTGAATAAAAAAAGATACATTAAAATTGAATAGAAACAAAAAGGATACATTGAAATTGAGTATAAAGAGAATCACTCTACTTTCTACCCAATTTCTTGATGCAACAAGAAAGGGAGTTCTCAACCTAACTTGTCAATGCCATAGTTTGGAAATTGAATCAAAAGGACTCCTCAACCTTCTACTCAATTCCCCAATGCAACAAGAGAGAGACTCTTTAACCTCAATTATTTACATCATGGTTTCATCATGAAACTAAAAAAGGGTTTTCAAATCTCTAAATCATTCTATACTACAACTACAATAGTTAAGGAGGTATTTATATCCTATTATTAGGTTAAAACAAAGAAAATCCTAAAATCCATAAATTTAAGGCCCAATCTAGTAATTAAATAAATAAAATCAAAATATATCAAATTAAATTAAAATATTCTAAAAATGTAAACTAATATCTTCTAAATAACACTTGAACTCTTCATATCACAAACATTTGAAGTACATATTATTCTCCTCCTCTTCAAAAAAGATTCGTCCTTGAATCTTGTAGGTGGAAAAAAATAATATATAAAAAGGACAATAATTACAAGGAAGATAATTTCTTCTCTTTTTTTGTTTTTTTCTTCCTTTTTTGTTTTTTTCTCTTTTTTTTTGCACTTTATGCTTTTTTTCTTTTTAAATAATAATGAAACGCAAACGGAAAGCAGGAACACAAAAACTTAAAGAAAGACGCGACAGACACTGAACTCTTTTTTATGATAAAAGAAAAACAGATATAGATTAATAAGACTTAATCTAAAACCTGAACTCTGATACCAAATGATAAAGAAATAAAAGGATAAACAAGACAAGAATTGAAATTGAATAGAAAAGATAAATTGTAATTGAAATAGAAACAAAAATGATAGATTGAAATTGAGTACAAAGAGAATCACTCTGCTTTCTACCCAATTTCTTGACGCAACAAGAAAGGGACTCCTCAATCTAACTTGTCAATGCCATTGTTTGGGAATTGAATCGAAGGAACTCCTCAACCTTCTACCCAATTCTCTGATGCAACAAGAGAGGGACTCCTCAACCTCAATTGTCCACATCATGGTTTCATCGCGAAACCAAACAAGGGATTTTTCAAAACCTCTAAATCATTCTATACTACGACTACAATAGCTAAGGAGGTATTTATAACCTCTTATTAGGTTAAAACAAAGAAAACCTTAAAATCCATAAACATAAGTCCCAATCTAGTAATTAAATAAACAAAATCAAAATATATCAAATTAAATTAAACATTCTAAAAATGTAAACTAATATCTTCTAAATAACACTTGAACTCTTCATATCACGAATATTTGAAGCACGTATCACTTCTACTTATTTGTAATCACTATCCAAATTAGAAATTGATCCGTCGAACGTCTAGAAACTAATAAACCATTAATATAGCCACTATATCTAACTTAACAACGGTAAACGATGACTACCATTATAAAAAACAAAAAACAAAAATATAAAAGTAACACATTAAATCCTATTTTAAAAGGAAAAGTGTGCAACTAACCTCTTCATTGATAACACCAGCTATATGGGCGACTCCATCCAAACGATAAAGTCAGTCCGGGTTATCCCCCATCAGCAGAATATGATGTTGAACACTTTATTAGAGTCGTATGGAAAGAGTTTTCTCTGAGATTTGGTGGGTAGGGGTTTGAAATTGTAGTTCGAATGAGCTCAATTCGAACTCTATTTATAGGGAAAGCTTTAGTAATTTGAATGAGTGCAATTTGAGTTACCTTGGGCTGCCTATACCGTGGGTAAATCGAAACAGCCTATTTCGAATTACCATATGCAACAAACTATGGGCTAATTCGAATATGACTGATTCAAATTAGTGTGGCTCACGTGTGTGTAATTTGAATCAAGGTGATTCGAATTACCCTAAGATTCTATGCATGCATAATTCAAATTAGTCCATATTGAGGCTCATTTTTTTCCAAATGGAAAAAATTTTGGTGTAGTTCATTGAAATGGGCGTGTGTTGGTGTTTTCCATTGCTATGGGCTCAATGCAAACGCAGCCTACGTTTTGCACATTTTATTACCCTTTTTTTTTTGTGAAACAAAATAACCAAACGCAGGTAACGTTTAGCATTTAAAATTTTTTTATTTTCTTTTTGGCCCAAACGCAGCCTGCGTTTTGGGTGGGCAATAACACAAAAATTTTTTAGGTTTCCAAGTCACAACTTGCGTTTTGCATGTGCCAGAAATTTTTTTTTGAAAAGTTCAAAACGTAGGGTGCGTTTTGTATAGGAAATAACATTTTATTCGAAAACCTTGCCTATAAATACGAAACACTACCCATCTGAAGTTGCTCATTTTCATTCTACTCCCATTCCTCTTGCTTTCATATATCTCAAACCTTTGAGTTTTTTGGCAATTAGTAGTGTCAACAAAGTCGGGTTAGGTGAGGTTGAGAGTATGGAAGGTATTGCAAATATTCGAGTGTATTATGACGGTGAGATTATACCAAACACACGCGAAGGAGTGATTTTTGTTTGTGAATGTCCGTCTTTGTTTGCTATTCTATGTACCATAAGTTTTGTTGAGTTACAAAATAGTCTTTGTGAGAACATAAAGAGTCACATTTCCAAAAGGGTGAGCAACATTTTGTACAGAAATCCTGTACAAGTATTTGGTGGGCTGATGCAGTTTCAACTCATGTCCATCACCAACGACGCATGCATGCAGCGGATGTTCTTTATTTATCGACAAACCCGAGGTCACGTGCCGATTATAGAGCTGTACGTTGAGTTTGAACAGCATACAGGGATGGATGCGGTTGGCGACGATGTCAACGTTGATATTGCGGAGTTAGATTAGGGAGAAGATAACAACGACAGTGAAGAGGAGTTTGAAGCCAACTATGAAGTCGATGACGAAAACGATGATGGAGACTTAGCAGGCAATCCGGCGGCACATGATGAGGCGCATGAGATTGTAAGTTAGCACCCCTTTGGTGTTCCGTCTTTTATGCGGACTCTGGACCTCGAAGCCATGCATGCCCCGAAATTTCCTGAGTATGCGAATATCGATATGTTATCTTATGGTTATTAATTAAAGTTACCACTACCATTTATTTTATTTGCCTTGTCCGACTGGCTGTGGTTTGCATGTCATAAGTGGAGGCAATGCTGCGGCAGAAGATGGCGAGTTTAGTGTCAGAATGGAATTTGGTTCGAGAGAGTCGGTGATATCTGTAATCAAAAGATACATTGTCTCTAGAGGAGTTAATTACACTGTGTATGAGTCTGAGCCACAGTCTGTGTCCGTAAGTTATACAGATGACCCTGAGACACACCGGCATCCAACCCACTGCCAATGTCAGGACCACCGAAATTTGTTATGCTCACACCACCGGTGTCATACAAACCGGAACCACTCATCCCCGGAGCACTCGCTCCACCAAGATCATACCAGCACTGCAAGTCATATCCCAAATCTCCCTCTTCCTGCTGCGGGTACTCATTCAAATCAAAGAACTAGAAGCGTGGTGGTGCGGAAGGACCGGGCGGATCTATATGACACGTCGATTGATCAAAGTCGAAGTCACTGGCATGACCTGAAGTGGCGCGATAACCACCAGACTGCTGAGATGTAGCAGACCCTTCCTGCGGTGGCGTCGAAAATAGATAATCTGTATCTCTCAGGACATGAGAGAAGCTGATGGTGTCAGATCCACCCAACGGACTAAAGTGACCCTCGGCTAGAATTACCAGCTGTGGTATGTAGGGCTCAAGTACCTGCTACGACTGTGGTTTCGGTATATATGGTGCCTGCTGCTGATACCGGCCACTGCTGTTGCTCTTGGCCGTAGGCCGGATCCTGAAACTGCTGGGCATATGCCGGATCCTGAAACTGCTGGGCATATGCTGGCATCTGATACTAGTGCTCATATGTCGGGACCTGATAGTGGTGCTCATATGCCGGAACCTAATTAACAATTAATTACAATTAATAGTAATTAATGATAATAGATAAACCTAAACAATAATAATTAATTATAATTTAAAACGGTAAAAATTAATAATAATAATAATAATAATAGTAATTAATAATAATACCTGAAACTGCTACTCATGAGGCGGGACTTGCTGCTGAGGACCAGCTGGTTCTTCCTGTTGCTGCTGTGGTTCATCAGCACCAACCTCTTCACCTGCAACTCTATCTGACAGTCACAAGTGAATCCTATACTGTTGTGTGTACCACTCGTAGTACACTGGGAGAGGATGAAAGTCAATAATCTCCTCGCCTAACTGCAATGTGTTATAGTGGTCAGATCTCCACCTGTTAACCCATTGACTATAAATCTTCTCCAGTCATGGTTCTATGTTCCTGTCAACCGCTTGCAATGATCACGACCAAGGTCGAACGCCGGGCTTGGTGGAAGTTATTGCATCCCAAACTGTCGTCTAACTTGATCTGTCGGGTGTCATTCTATGCACTCGAATGACACTAGCGGCGACTGGGTGGAGCACATAACCAAATGGGCATCGAGGACATTTGGAACCCACACTCCCATATACGGCCGCCATATAAACTGCACGTTAGTTACCAAGAGGCCGATTAGAAAAATTATTCTTCTGAATAAAAACATTAGACATTAATGGTTACAACTTACATCGTCAACTCCCATGTTGTCGAGTCCTCGCCTAAAATGCACAGTAGGCCTCCGTATATATCTTGTATGTCGGCGCCAATGACTCCACCTAACAAAAAACAGAATAATAATATTAATAAGAATAACAAATTAATAATAATAATAATAATAATAATAATAATAATAATAATAATAATAATAATAATAATAATAATAATAATAATAATAATAATAATAATACCGTCGTGCAAGTGGAATACCAACATTGCCGAGCTGATCACGGGGTATAGGTGCCAGGAGCGGCATACACTCCCACACCCAAACAAAAATCAGTATTAGTGGGCTGTCCATCTCTTTACAGTTGTATCGTGAAGCACGACACAATGATCTGTATAGGTGTGCCAGATTGGCTGCCCCCAACTGTATCTTGAAATTCGGTGGAAATCCCGAAGTAGCGGTAGAAACTTCGAGTTCAATGAAGTGATCGACTTATCCGGAAACACAACTGTTCTGAGCACGCAGAAAATGTACGCCCGGACGTACCGCTCAACAGACTCCTGAGTGTCACAAGGCTCGATGTCTCTGCACCGCCGGACACATGCAAGATTAACCTTTCCCAACACGTGATCTTGTGGACCGGGCTCTCGACCAAAACACGCAATGCAGTTCTCCACCAAAAACTGGTGACTGCTGTCTGATCTACCCGTAACGGCTTCCCCATTAATCGAGAAACCAAGAATATAGCTCACATCTTCCAGCGTCACCGTCACTTCACCGACCGGAAGATGAAATGTGTGAGTCTCCGGCCTCCAGCGTTCCACCAAGGCACTCAATAGTGCAGAATGACTTCTCATTTCGCCTACTCACGAAACGTGTTGAAACACAGTCAATGCCAGTACTTCTGCCGCTATCTCGTTAAAGGTATCTAGCGGATCGAATTTTTTGGGCAACAAATTCCTGATAACCTGCAAAAAAAAAATGATAATTATTAAATTCTAAATAATATCAATTAATAATTTATTCAAAAAAAATATCAACAATAATTAAACAGTATTATTATTATTATCTTAAAAAATAATAATAAATTATTAAAAAAGATAATAAATTATTAAAAAATAATAAATATTTATTTATTATCAAAAAATAATAATTATTATACAGTATTTTATAATGACTAACATAATAATAATAATAATAATAATAATAATAATAATAATAATAATAATAAAACGGTAACTAAACAGTATATATTATTACTATTATTATCTTAAAAAATAATAATAATAATAATAATAATAATAATAATAATAATATCTCATGACTAACAGTATGATAAAAAACTATTATGATATCATAGACATAATTATTATAAACATGTAACAATAATAATAATAATAATAATAATAATAATAAATTTATTAGTTGAAACATATAAATAAAGAACATAAAAATAAATATATTTATTTATCATAAATTAAAAAAAATTATTTATCCATTGAAGATGATTCAAATACTTAATAATGTGTTTTTCAGGTAAAGTAAAATTATGAACCATTTTTTCTTCTTCACTAAATTAAGCCCCAAACTTTTACTGATTCTTTCTTCTCACAAATTTACTCCCTTTCACCCTTAATTCCAACCCTTTTACTCTCAAAATTCTCACTCACAGCAAGTAAAATGAAAGAAAAACCGAAACTCTCATGGCTTACGTTTTGGTTTTAAAGGCCAGCTCCACCACTCTCCTTTACACGTGTCAACATGCAGGTGGGGAGGCTGCCAAACGCAGGTTGCGTTTTGCTATGCACATTGCCAAACGTATGTTGCGTTTTGGAGCTTTAGGGTGTTGGCATGCAGGGGACAGGAACACATTTCGAAGCTTTGTTCTCCTCCCATGCCAAACGCAAGTCGCGTTTTGCAGTGCATGTAGCCTTTTTGAAGTTAGCTCAGTCAAAAGGTAACCTGCGTTTTGCAGGTTACTGACTTCAGCAGTTCCATATTTGTGGATTACTCACCATGATACAATATAGTTGCTCATCACTTTTTTAACTTCCATAAATAAATTAATTTCTGCCAAATTGATTTATGTAAATCACTTATAATTTGAATTTGACCGATTCAAATTACTCTTGAATTGTGTAATTCTAATGAAGCTCATTCGATTTACATAAAATTATCTTTCTGGTAAATTTTTGTAACATTTTTTTTTAGTAAAATTGTATAATACCCCTAATTTTTATTCATTTTATATATACATTTTACCCTAATTTTTATTCAAATCCCTACAATGATTCCTACAATTAATCAAAAGAAAAATCTAGCTAGACAGATTTATCATTTGTTGACTTGCCTAGTGATAATATAACTTAAATAGGATGATAGGTCACAACTTTTTTCTTGTTCCAAAAACATTTCTTGTTTTGATATTATTGGTGATTTTTAAACCCTTGAGTTGGACATCTCCAAGATATCTACATATAAATAATGGAGGAAACGATTTGGTGCAAAAGAAATGCAATTTAACAGAATTATAGTTGAAGACAGTGTAAAATTCAACTCCCTACAACAAACAATATTTAAGGTCAAATAAAATTTTAAAAACACATAATAATACTATTATTAATGAAAATATTTAAATTTTTTTAATAAATATATTAAAAATTTTAAATTTTTTATATTTTTAATAAAAAATTTTTCAAATTATAATATTAATAAATATGTGCTTTTAAGGCACAAACTAGCTAAAGCCTTATCTTAAAATGGAGTGTTATATTAGTACTCTTGAACACTTGTTTGTTTGTTGAAGATGTTAACATTTGAGAAATTAATTGATATAGGTAAGAACAAATAAGTGCGTGTAACTATAAACATATGTGTACCTTCATTAATTACAATAAATTTATAAGGAGGAAATAATAAACTACAATAAAATATGATAATGTTAAGAAGACAAAAAAAAAAATCAGAATTTGTTTTATTTAGTATTTATTAATTGTCGTAACAATTAATGAATGTTAAATAAGACAAGTTATGACTGGTTTTGGCTAATTTTTTTTATTACCAAATATTTCTGATAATAATATTAAAGAGACAAAAAAAAACAGTCAGACAACAATGAATAAAAGTTAGATAAGACAAATTCTGATTAATTTTAGCTAAATTTTATTTGTTATCAAATATTTCTGGCAAAATAATACATCACTTTCAGTTTCCGAAGAAACAAACTAGCTAGATTTTTTTCCTGCAATAAAATAATGCAGTGTAAAAAGAAAAAAATAATAAATCTGAGCATGAGATGCGTGGTGCAATGTTTGGTAGGCATGGTAAGAAAGTTTATCACGTATAGTAGACAGAGTGCAATCTAGTCGTTGCATCCTTTGCAGCTTTTGTTAGGGAAACCCCATTCAATTTCCGCAAAATAAACACCAACATCCACTTGCTAACTGGTACATGAGTTTTTTTCTTTTCTCTACTAGATACATAATTATTTATATATTTACTTAATATTTTAAATTTTTTAAATAATTAATTTCATAATACTGTAACAGCCCAGCTCAATCTATTTATTTGAAGATATTGTCCGTTTTAACATTTTTTACTTTCATCACGATTTTGTCCTTAATCATGGGTAAACTATAAAAAATACCCTCAAATAATTTTATTGTTAACAAAAATATACTTAAATTTTATTATCGATATACTCTCAAATAATTTAAAAACGCAATAAAAATGCCCAACAGTAAATATATATTTTCAAAAAATGCTTTAGAGATTGAATTTTGATGCAATTTTTTACAAGCATGATTAAAAAAATGAAATATTTTTATCCTTAAAATTTGATTTTTTTTTGTTAAGTATATATTTTTTTGTGATTTTTTTTCAACAACCAATAATACTTTTAAAAAATCAAAAAAATATATACTTGGCAAAAAATCACCCAATGTTAAGAATAATAATATCTCATTTTTCTAATTATGCTTGCAAAAAATCATATCAAAATTCAATTTCTGAAGTATTTTTTGAGAAATACACATTTAATGTTAGATAATTTTGTTGCATTTTAAAATTATTTGAGGGTATTTTTATCAATAGCGAAATTCAAATACATTTTTGTCAACAATAAAATTATTCAAGTGTATTTTTTTGTAGTTTATCCTTTAATAATAGCGATGACGATAAATTTTTCACATTTACCTATTAAAATGTGTTCTAAAAAAATGTTTTTATATATTTATAAGATAAGTTTCATCTCTTCTTGTTGGATCTACGTGGGACTTTAGAAATGTAATATTAGAAGTATTATAATTAAAAATTTAGAGTTTGATTTTTGTCACTCAAAATGAATGTTGAAAAAAAAAAACTCTACACAAAATATATACATCAAGTGAAAAGGAATTTTATGTGTAATAAATAGGGGTGTGAAAATAAATAACCATTCATGATATTCTCAGTTGTTTTAAATTTAAGTTTTTGGATAAAGTAAAAAAAAAAACTGTACTTATGACAATATATAGCTGAAATTTTAGTAATAAAACCCTAATAATATTATAAAAAAATTCATGTGTGTATGTTTGTTTGTATGTTAAAATTTAGGTGGAGCATGGACATAGATATTGCAAGTTTTGGATGGCATAATTTGGAAGAGCCATATAGGGGTATTAGGGTTATGAATTATCATGGTCAATTGTAGAAATGGCCTTAAATATGGATTGTGATACATGAGAGATATAGCTGGTGCTGCGTTTTTTTGTGAGTGGAAAGTGAAAACCATAGGGCCCTCATTTTTAAAGAGAGTAGTCCCCACAACAATTCAAGGCCTTCAATTCTTATTCAATAATATAATCTCTTACCAAAATCAGCGGAAGATAAATTGCTGCTACATGTGATCACTCAATATGTAACATTCTATTGTGCGGTAAATTAATTAACTAATTAAAGTTGTAAAGGCCAACAAAAAAAACTCTTATGATAAGATCATTTTATATTGTGATATATACTATTGGATTCGCCAATGAATTATAGTTCAAAAGACATAGTTTTTTCGTACTCATCTAAGAGGTCACGGTTCGACCTTCCCTATCTTTAATAAATATGGTATTGAATTCGGGTGCGACTTTGATATTCAAATTTCTATTTTCTTACTCATATTATATTGGCTAAGTGTTTCATTGACACCCTTTTTAATTACATCATGTTCTAAATAACATCATTTATAATTATCTTTTCATGTCCCATTTAGTAATAGCCTCAAGATAAAAATATGCGTCACTGAAAGTTAAAAACTGTTTTTTTTTATACTAGAGAGTAAAAATTTGTGCTTTTGAAACGTAAAAGTATCTCTTTTTAAAGAGTAAAAATATGCTTTAATGTAAAGAAAATATGTGTTATTAGAATGGTATTTTTAATAGAATCCTATATTAATATGAAATTTGAATTAATAAAAAATTCATAGAGAAGAGCGTTTTAACAGAAGAAGAATCTAAGGGTGAGAGATAAAAAAAGAAACGAGAAAAATATCAAGAAAAAGAAATTAATGACAAAAAATGTGGTCAAAAGAGACGAGCATTTGAGAGGAACATAATGGTGAATTTGAGAGTGAAAAATAATAGGAGAAGAAAAACGAAGAAAATAATCCAAGATTTTGAAAACCAATGGATCATCAAATTTGTAGAGTTAGTTATTTAGAAGTTTAATAATTCAATTGGAATTTAATTGTAGTTGAATTAGATACAATAAAATAATATATTTATGTGTAAAATATTTTTTTAAATAATTTTAATGTTTTTCGGTTAATAGCTAAAAGACCAAGTCATTTCGACTAATTTAATATTTTTATTAATTTTTTTATTTTTAATTAGTTCACTTACAATTATTTTTTATCTTGAACTAAATTGATCAGGATATCGATTTTTTTTTTTTTTATCAAAGATAAGAGACTCGAACCCGCAACCTCTTAATTGAGTATGGGAATACTATGTCATTTGAGTTATTATTTATTGGCAAATATCTTGTTGACTTGTTGATGTGAGATCGCATTCGCATGTTTAAGAAAGGAAAATTAAAGTGGGTACCTAGCTAATTGGTATTTGATCACTTTTACAGCTTTTCTGTAAAAGAACATGCACAGCTAATTTAATTTTCAAGCAGATATATTGCCAAGGTTAGCAATGGAATTTGATTTAGAAATCCTAAAAAGTCAAACTTTTGGAATTTGTTTTGCGTAACGGGGTAAATCAAGAATTACTCCCCCAACCCCACCAAACCCTAAAAAAAGAAGGATGATCTTTGATCCATTTTAGAAAATCCCATTTCAAAATGGATTATTCCCATGAAAAGCATTCTGAATAAAAGTTGGAAAATTTGGGTACAATTATTGGTACTATTCAGCTTGAAGAGTTGTAAAAGAAAAAACAACGCAATTTGAATTTTGCAACCGAATTATATTGCATAAAAATTTGAATATAGGTCATAGATAGAGCACAAAGATACACACCTATACCGCCCCAAGCATCAACCATTTTTATTGCAATGATATTTGTCCATACCTTCTTGCTTTCGGAATCTTAGCAACTATCATGGACTTTGTTAACCATCCACTTTGACCAAATTTCCATGACATTCTCTACATTTTGTGTCGCAAATTGCTCAAATATAGAATTTTAAAAACAATTTTTGAAAAACTTATTTTACATCGTATATTAAACTGACTTACATTTTTTATTACCAAAAGTATCGAAAATTAACTTTTAGTTAGTCAATATTATTAGTCAAATTTTTTAATTCTAAAAAGTCTTATTTTTTAAAAAATTTAGAGTTCAAAATTTACAATTTAAAATTAAGATCAAGAATTTATAATTTAGATTCTAAAATTTAAATTAAATAATATAAAAAATTAAATTCGCTGAAAAAAGTTACCTTCACAATATTACTCTTTTATTATTATTAAATGAATTAATTCTTTTGAAATATAAAGGATAATTATTCTTTTTCTTTCTTGAATAAATTGATTAAGGATAAATTTCAGAAAACAATAAAAAACAGTCAATATATAATTTTTTAAGTTTTGAACATGTAAAATTTTTGTTAACTGATTTTTATTATTTTTCTAACAGAAGTTCATTTTATTAAAGACAATTTTAATTTTTGTGGATAATTTTTCCTCTTCATTGTTGGGATTGGGTGTTTCCTTATTCTTAGTCTCTATCTAACAACTACCCTATCATCATCATCATCATCCTCACACGTGCAATGGTGGAGGGTAGTTTTGTAATTACAGTGTGGTTCCGCCTTGTAACATGGCCCACTTTCTAAGCAACCTAGCAACTATAGAAAATAAAAATATACATCAAAATCAAATACAACAAGTGTGTGCAGTACATTTTCAACATCTGCTACTTTTTTCCATTCCCAAAAAGTCCAAGTGGAAACAGGTTGAAACAAAACATTGTATTTATGTGAATTATTATTAAGTACATAATGAAATCCCTAATAATTTGCAAGTACCAAAATATTCCAAAGCAATTCCACCTCTCAATGAAGGGGCTTGAAAGTTGAAACTTCAGTGTAGATATAAAAAAGTAGGTTAAGACTTTTGATTTTTGAACCACTTATTTTAATTATTTTAAAGCTCCAAGAATTAAATAATTAAAAAGTTGACGAAGAAAATAAATTTTCACAGTTCCACACTTAAGAGAAAATTTGTGTACTTTCATAAAGTGATTAGTATTTAGTAGTGGTCATCATGCTTCCAAATTCTAAACAGCTGCAACAAAAATTTAATAGTCAGAGATTGACATTTCGTTGTTAACTGTGAACCATTAAATGAAATCATGGCACTCATTCTTATGTAACAAAATAGAAGATGTCACTATACTCTTATATTATTCAAATAAAAACTCAATATATATCACAACATAGTTGTGTCTACAATACACCATCATTCTTTGTTAATACTTATGTTTAAATAAAATTAGCATCTTAAGGAGAAGTCTATCTACTAGTTAAAGTTATTTATAGTAAAAAAGTTTTAAGCAATTTTGTTTTTTCCTTTTAATATATTGCTTTGAACTTTTTTTTAGTGAAGAATAAAATTAGGTGAAAAGTAAAAATTTATTATATATTAGTATATTATTAATTTTAAAATTAAAATATATCATATGTCATTTTTTTATTATAATTAAAAATTAAATTTTTTTTTCTTTTTTTCTCTCTTTTTTTTCTACTTTAATTTTTTTTATTTCTTTACTCATTCTATCTCTCTTTTATATTATTATCAATGCTAATTATAAATTTAATAATAAAAATATACAACATAATATTTTTAATTGTAATTAAATTAAAATAAAATATTAAAATATTAAAATTAAAATATATCTATATTATATATAACAACTAAAATGTATCACATAACATATACTCTCTTATTAAAATTAAAATAAGATAGTTCTCTCTAAAATTAATAAACTTCCTTCTTTCATCTTCTTATCAACCTCTCTTCTTTTGTCTATTTTTCTCTATCCTTATCACTCTATATATAATTTATATTTTATATTTTATATTATTAAGGGTTAATTACCAAAAATGTTCCCGAATTATTTAAATGCTGACAAAAATACACTCAAATTTTACTATCGACAAAAATGGCTTCAAATAATTTAAAAACACAACAACAATACCTACAGTAAATATATATTTTCAAAAAATACCTTAGAGATTGAATTTTGATGCAATTTTTTGCAAACATAATTATAAAAATAAGATATTATTATATATAAAAATTGATAATTTTTTGTTAAGTATATAGCTTTTTATAATTTTTTTGTTAACAACCAATAATACTTTTAAAAAATCACAAAATAATATATACTTTATAAAAAATTACCAAGTTTTAAAAATAATAATATCTTATTTTTAATCATGCTTACAAAAAATTGCATCAAAATTCAATTTCTAATGTATTTTTTGAGAAATATATATTTAATGTTAGTTTTTTGCAAGATTATTTAACATTAAATATGTATTTCTCAAAAAATACATTAGAGATTGAATTTTGATACAATTTTTTGTAAGAATGATTAAAAAAATAAGATATTATTACCTTTAAAATTTGGTGATTTTTCGTTGAGTATATATTTTTTTTGTATTTTTTTTGTTAACAACTAATAATATTTTTAAAAAATCACAAAAAATATATATTTAGAAAAAAATTACCAAATTTTAAGAATAATAATATCTCATTTTCTTAATTATTCTTATAAAAAATCACATCAAAACTCAATCTCTAAGGCATTTTTTGAAAATATATATTTACTATTGGATATTGTTGTTGTGTTTTTAAATGATTTAAAAATATTTTTGTCGATAGTAAAATTTGGGTGCAATTTTTGTCATCGTTTGAATAATTCGAGGGCGTTTTTGATGGTTAACCCTATTATTAATTTGACAAATCAAAATATATCATAAAAAAATTTTTTACCATTAAAATAAATTTTTTCCTTCAAAATTAATAAACTCCTTCTCCTTTTTCTTTATCTTTCTCTCTCATTCTTTATCTCTATTTACCTCTCTGTTTTACAAAAAATAAAATTAATAAATAATATAATTTAAATAAATTCATAAAATTATAAAAAATATATTAAATTTATAATTAAATATAATTAAAAATAATCCGTAATATTATTCACATAATAGTTTTTTTATTTAATTTTAAATTTTTACCGTTTATCTGTCTTTCTAATCTATATTCTCACTTCTCTTCCTTCAAATATTTATTACATATAATTTGAGAATAATAATATTGTAATTAATAATTAGAATCGAGATTTAATTATTTCACAAAAAAATTAATTTTGAGTTGATTTTATACTACTAATATAATTTTTTTATACTAATATCTAATTATATTTTTATATATAAAAAAATATTATTTTTAAAATAACAAGTCTGAGAATTAATTATTTTTTAATAGTATACAAATTAAATTTTTTAAATTTTACATAATAAATCTTAACATTAATTATTAATAAAAAATTAAACTTTTTTACATAAAAATAATAACTAAAAGCTTATTATTTAATTTTTTTTATATACAAAAACGCTAATCTTTTTTAGTCGGATACTTTTCTTCCTTACGATCTTTTAATTAAAGTAGGTTGATTATATAAATTTTTTTTGTCATAATCTATAATGTCAAAATAAAGTCAACGTAATTTAAAAAGATTTCTATTTTCATAATGTTATTATGGGCAAAAACACTAATTTTTATTAAATTTAAATAAAAATATGTGCAATGTTTTTTATTGATTTTTTTTACTACAGAAAGTAATCTTCAGTCTTTACCAGCCATATAATTACCTTCTTATTGTTTTATATTCAACATTTTAATTCCTTTCCTTAGAAAAAAAATCATAAAATTAATAAAGTCAAATTAAATCACAGTCTTTAAGAATAATGAAATTAAAAAAACATTTAAAAACTATAATTTTTAACCCAATAAAAATTATTTAATTTAATTAATCATATTTAAATACATTAATTTTTTAACGTATAAATTTAATCAAGAGTAATAAAATTAAAAGTTTTACTAATAATTATTGTAATGACATTCTTTAAAGATAGCATAAATAAAAATATACAAAAATATTGTTTTCACATCAAAATTAGTCATACTATATATATTTGTGTATAAATACGTGTATAGTTTAATTTATTTTTAATATATATTTTATATTTTAATATTATTTTATTTTGATGGCTGATTTTAATGTATACCTAACATAATTAAAAAATATAATATTTATAAAAATTTTAGCTTTTTTATATCTATGCATTTAATATATTAAAAAAATCAATTTTTTATTTTTATTTTCCTAAACAATACCCTTAAAATATTTTTATGCTGAATCCAAAAATAAAATAAGGTAGGGACATGCAGTGAAAAATTGAAGATGGTCAAAAAAGCTTTGAAAAAGCCTGTTACCCTCAAAAAGCAGTGTGATAACAAAAACTATATGTAGGTACAGAAGGGGAAAAGAAAATTAAAGGCATAAAAAAAAAAGCAGATAGAGGAAAAACAGACCAAAGGGTGTGTGAAGTTGAAAGAGTCTGTGTGAGTGTTTGTGAGCAGGAATAATCATATATATCAGAGAGTGAAGAAGAAGAAGAAGAAGAAGAAGAAGAAGAAGAAGAAGAAGAAGAAGAAGAAGAAGAAGATGGAAATTAAAGGGTTTATGAATTGAGAGTAGAGGGTTGTTGTTTTAGTTTTTCTTTCTGGAGTAGTGTGGGAATTGTTGAAAGTGCAGTGAAGAAAGAAAAAAGCCTGCAAGAGAATCCAAGAACCAAACATGGTAAAGCTTAGGAAGTGAGAATCTGCATAGAGATTCATTCACCTTTTCTTTTTTTTTTTTTCTTCTCTTCTTTATTTTCTTTCTTTTTTAAACCCTTTATTTCCCCATTTCCTTTTCAATTTGCTCTCTATAGTTTGCCTACTCTAATATTCAGCTACATAGGGAGTTATATACTAAGAGAGAAAAACAAAAGAGAATAAGAAATGCGTGTGAGATAGGGAGAGAGAGTTTTGAAGAAAAAGGGTGTCTTTTTTATTATTTTTTTTTAAATTATCTTTTTTATCCTAGTACGAATTTGCTTAGGTATTAGTTTAGGTTCACATTTGCATGGAACGTGTTCAAACAATAGATGCAATAAACACTATCACAGAGTCATAAGGTTTATTTTAGAGAAAGAAAGAGAGAAAAAAAAGGTGTCTGATTTAGTCTTTGTTTGAGTTTGTGTTCAACCATTGTTCCTATTATTAATAATTACTAGTGTGGTGTTACTGTTCCTTCCATCCATCGAGTGTTGTTCTTGTTTCATGGAGAGAAAGAAGAACAAAACCCAGATTTGTTGCTTCTTCTTTATACTCTCAATAATTTCAACAATGTTCATCTTCACAAGTGCTAATGGGTCCACTACTACTTCTACTACTACCATTACATGTCGAGGTATGTAATATAAATTCTTGTAATTTATTTAATTACTCCGTTTCAATTAAGTATATTTTGATGTAATTAAGATAGAGTTTAAATTAGATTTGTTGTTGTCTGATTTGAATGCAGATAGGAGCAGGTGTCCCATGTTAGCCAAAGGTGATTCAGATTTTCAGGTATATATATTGACTAGTCCTATTCTATGTCCTTCTAGTACACATGCTTTCCAATTACTATCTTCCTATAACCTTGGCTTATATCCAGTTATTGCATGTTGCATCATATCAAAAACAAAATAAAAAAAGAATTTTAAAATGAAATCTTAATTTCATTTCACCACATCAACTTTGTTTTTTCTTAATTGCAATTAATTAAGCTCTTCTAATGACCTTGGTCTAAGTACTTATGACAACACTTCTTCTCACTATCACGTGTGAAGTCATATTATTATTAATATATCGCTAGTGTATCAAGCCGCATTATTTTTATTTATTTTTTAATTTAAACATATTTTTAATAATTACAAAATAGTAGTACTATATAGTAATGAGAGTTTAGTTTTTCAACTTTATATAATGTTAATTACTTTTCAATTTAAACACCAATTTATTCCAATTTAAATTCTAAATTTTATATTTTAAATTTTAATTTTTAACCCTAAATCTTAAATTCTCTAAAAATAAAGGTTGAAAAATAATCTGGTAATAAAAAATGTACTAATATTGATTATTAAAAAATTATTTCCTGTATTTTTCATTTTTTTATATATAAATATAGATACAAGTATAGATTATCATAATGAAGGATAGAATTTGTCGTAATGGATAGATGTTAAGCAATAATAATGGTGATGAAGAAATATAGATGGTTGTGATTGTGTGCAAGAAATTAATTAAAGCTGTAAAAAAAGTGTGTTGATGTCTTGGTTTATGCAATTGAAGTTGAAACAAGCAAGAGTTGGATAGTGACAGTCTCCAAAATCTCTTAACCTTATTCATCTCTTCTCAAATCATACTACTCATAGAACAAAATGGTACTGCCCAAAAAATAGCATAGAACTGGGGGGTGTATTGTATGTGAACTCCCCTTCAATCTTAGCCGTGCGATGAGTCTGATCTGTGCGGCGAAGAGAGTGACACGTGGTTGTGGCACCCATGTGCGTCACCATTGGCTTCCATCGTTTCTTCATGGCCCACTACTCAATCATGCTATCCTGAAATATTCTTAATAAGAGTTATTAAAAATTTAAATATCTTGCTGGTTAAATTCTTATTCTACGTACTCCTTAAATAATTTCTATCTTTATTTTTTTTCATTTTGGTTTAAAAGATCTTATAATCAAGAAATGGTTATCCATTTTGAAACTTTGCGTAATTTAATTTTGTAAAATTTTTATTAGCCTTTTAATTTGAAACTTATATATACTTTTTATTATGGCCTATTTTTTAATTAATATTGACTTCTTTTACATAATTAATTTATGCAAAAGTTTTATACTAAGACTCCGTTTGATAACATTTTGACTTTTTAAAAATAGTTTACAAAATTAGTTACTTAAATATAATTTTTCAAAACTTATAGCATTTATGTTTGAAAAATTAAATGAATATAATTTTTAATAAACAGAAGTTACAAAAAATTTACTTGGTAAAATTGTTTTTAATATTTAAAATAACTTTGATAGATATAAACATAATAAAAATTACAAATAAATGTAAATATTTATTACTACATAAAATTATATTAGATTTTTTAACTTTAAAAAGTATAAATTAATTTAAAAAATATCATTATATGCACTTTCAAAAATATTTTTAACTTTTTAAACCTAAAAAGCACAAAATATAATTTTTTATTTTACTAAATACAAAATAAAATTTTTTTTCTTTTTAAAAATAGAAACGCCTGGCCTCTCTAACAAAACTTAATTAGTTTATCTTAGTATGTTTAAGCATAAAAATTTAGTTTGTATGTCTTAAGTATCTTAACCGTATGTGACAATGTAATGGGTAAAACTAACAGTAAAGTTAATTATTTTTACTGAAATAATAATATTTAGTTAGTCGCATACTAGTATAAAGTTATTTATGTTTTTAGTGCATACACATTAAATTTTAAATATAAGAAGGTGTAAAATTTATACAAGTGTGATAATCACTTATAAATTATAATGACGTTAATTTCTATATAAATTAACAAAAAAAATTTTAAAAATAATAAAAAATTAGTTTAAAATTATTTTATTTTATATTTTTAATCATTACTAAAATAATTAAATAAGTTTAATATTATATGTATTAAATTATAAATATAAAATGAAATAAAATAAGTTTACGTTGTGATGTCCTTAACATTATGGAGAGATTAAATAAGGTAAAATAGAAGCACAGAACACGATGAGCGCATGTTAGAAAATGGTAGGTGTCGTGGGTGTAGGGCAGGAGACGACACAGTGTGTGTTGGTAAATTGCGCATACGCTTTGCAGTGTTCTCTGCTCTTTCTATTGTTATTATGCCTGAAAATGAAATAATAGTAGTAACTAGTAATATTGTTCATGTTCATGCTTCATGGGTTGCATGTCATGTATATTGTTTCTCATTTGGATTCTTGCTCACATCTTCACCATCATGTCAGAGTTTATCCCATTATATTATACAACCATTCTTCCTATCCACTTTTTATTCAACGTTGCTATCATTTTTCTGAGAGTTTTTAAACAGCGGAGTGTTAGAAAAGTAGCAAGTTTTGTAATTTATAATTATTAATTAGTTATTATTAATATTTTTAATGGTATAAAATTACTCATTTTTTTTATTAGTTAAGTATTAAATAAATTTTAATTAAAGTACTGATCATTTAGACTTTCTCTTTTAAATATATATTAAATTATATGAGTTTAATTTTAATATACTCATAATTTTAAATATTTTATACATTTCATCACATTTGTTTTTTGGTTGAATATTTATATAGTTATTATAAAAAATAATTATTTTTAGAAATATAATATTATATGATTAGATATACATATAAAATTATTTTTATATTATTTTATATTGATTTATGGTTAAAATTAAATTCTAAAGTATATTAATAACCCTTTCTTTGTCAACTTAGTTAAGTATATACTTCTAAAGCATTATTGTATTTATTTTTATTGAATTACTTATTGAGTATGTTTTTGTTCAACAAAAATGGGATTATCCCTTATTTAGTTATTTACCATAAGCAAAGACATACATATAAATTTTATTGATGATTGCATATTTATGAATTTTGGTCAGGAATTGGAGGAGATTGAACAAGGGAAAACTCACCAAGGGGTACCTACTACCGGTTGGACAAGGAGGCTTCTATATGGTCCGGGGTCATCGCCGCCACGGTGCACCTCCAAGTGCGGCAAGTGCACACCGTGCAAGCCGGTTCATGTGCCAGTGCCGCCAGGGACTCCGGTGACCGCCGAGTACTACCCAGAGGCATGGAGGTGCAAGTGTGGCAATAAGTTATATATGCCATGATGAAAATTGAAAATATATATAGATATTTAATTTTGTCTATGTATTATTTTTGTTCAATCTAAATATATATAGTCCAATTTAGTGACTATATATAAGACACCCCACACATCTTTGATTATTAGTAATTCAAAACCTTAGTTTAATTTATGATGGATATTATTGGATATTAAAAAAAAAAAGTTACACAACTTGATGATTTGATGTGAAATACACATATCTCCCACATTGTCATGAGGAGTGAAAAACATTATGTTGGTACATTTGGCTATATGATGCTTGGACTTTTTCACCTTGCTTGTCTCTTCCAACCATTTCTATTGAATTGTTAAATTTGCATCGGAATTTAATTTAAAAAAAAAAAGTAAAAAGAAAAACATAAAAAAATAGAAAGAAAAGAATAGGCCCATTTGCGGTGTCAGTTGAATTTTTGTTATGTGGTGTGAATGTGTTGCCGGGTCTCTACTTTCTTTAATTTTAGTGTTTTTTAGTTTTTAGTTTTGTTCTTCTTTTGGCCTCATTTGCATAATTTCTTTCAATTATGACACATTTGGTGCATATCACTTGAAAATGATCAGAGACTAAACAATAAAAACAAAACACAAATAGGGAATGGGAGAATCAATCAATCATGTTAGAAAAGGTTCTACTAGCTTAGCTTGAATATAAAGCAAAACTCCACGTACGTGCACTTCTTTTAATTTTTCCAAAGACATGATATGTTACCCAATGTTATTGACACGATTTATACGATAGAGAAAACCACATTTCTAAATGTTTGGTTGCGGGTCAAAATTCGACAAAAATTTCAAAATGGAAAAACCTATAAATAAAAATTGAATTTATTTTTTACCTTATATTAGAGAAAATTTTACATTTAAAACATATTTATGGACTTGTTTACACTAAACATATTTATACATGAATTTTTTTTTGTTTCTTTTATATATATGTCATAAAATCATGTCATTTTTTTTGTTCACCAAAATTCGAATTCTAAATTTTTTGAGTATAAAATTCTGATAGCATATTATGATACAACTTTTTAAAAAAATTTAAGCTAATAGAAAAAGGAAATATCTAGCATGCATGTTATTATTTCATATCAGTTTAAACGGTTAAAATTTTTTTTATGATAATATAAAGGTTATTGATGGAAATTTTTTTTTATTTATCCAAACGGTATCCCCCAACCTGACAGGTTAAGGACTAATCCGTCGCGGATCTGAGCTCCATTTAAAGGTCTGTCGTTGGCCAATGAATTGCTGTATGCACAAGGTGGGGTTCGAATTCCCGACACTTGCTTAAACGGACGAGTGAATTGACCACTTGACCAACCTAAGTTGGTTTATTGATGGAATTTTTTACCATAATAGTTTAATCTCAATCAAAATATCTATCTCTAAAAGAATAAATAAAAAAGCAGCAGCAAGAATAACAAAATAGAAAAAAAAAAAAAAAGAATGAAATAAACAGCAATGAAGAGGAGCTTCTGTCAAAAGAAGAAGAAGCAGCAGCGTGAAATTTATGTGCACGTGAATTTGTGTGTAGCTTTTGTTGGACTAATCAATAATTAAGCCAATTTAATTGAATTTGACTATCAAAACACTTTATGCATGTAACATGACCAAATATTTGATATATGTAAACCTTTCACATTATTATTGGACCAAAAGTAAACTATTATTCTGAATAGGGAATTACATGATGGAACCAGTTGGTTAATTATTTGATATATCTATGTAAACCACCATTTTTAAATGTTTGTAAAGAACTAGTAGTGTATCAAAATTTGGGTATGTTTTGCTGATTCATAACGCCACACACATGCATTTCAAAAAAGCAAGTATAGATTCAGGAAGTTTGATGTACATTATTTGTAAGTTGGAAATTATTCAAATGTAGTCAACTTCACGTGAAGTTGATAATTGAGAGTCATTAGATGAAATTTTAGTCAAATCAATCAAATTATTTAACGTTTTCGGTCTCTCAACTATCAACTTCATACCTGAAAAATCTCAACTATCTTTTACGTTATAATATTTTTTATCTAAGTTTTTTATGATTAAGACGTAATTCTTATTATATATACATAATATAAAAAAACAAAGATCTACACTCCTATCTAATATTTTTTACGACTAACGAATCTTTTATGTATTATCTATACAAAATTCAAAGATTTGGTAAAAAAAAAGCTTTTTCTTTGAGAATAATAATAAAAAAAATTAATCGAAACATAAAAATGTGATTGAATTGGTCTTGGGTACTCTTCGAGACAGAGTGAAAGAAGAAAAGGAAGAGATTCTCGAACGAAGAAAAGAATCCAATAATTTGAAAAGAATTGAATCGTCTCTGTTCATAATTTTAATAAAAATCGATATATTTTGTTAAAAAATGTGGATTATGATAAAAAAATCTAGCTTACTAGATAAAAGGTATGTTGTTGAGTATGAACATTCATACATGTGTTATGTGTACATTTCCGCAAATCAGATGATACGGTAAACTAGAGTTTCTATATAAATCAAGAACCAAACATGCTTTTTTGTGAAATAGACTTTATATCATTTAAGTTTAACAGACGATATTTTGAAAGGAAAGACCAATTAATGATTCTAAAAGTAACAGAAATGAAATGTCGATATCAGAGCATTAGATTGGTCTTTGGTCAAGATTATTACACAAAGTGAGGCCCACGGTCAACCTTAGGGAAAAAGCCTATGCCTCAATTATGGAACTGAAGAGCTCATAAATTCATAGCACATATATAACAACAGACATGAATAATTTTATTTTCTTGTTAAATGTTTATAATGTGGTATGAAAGTATTTGGTAAAATTAGTTTTCTGATGCATGCTCAAATCAGGATATATCACATCACACCCTTATTATTCTACAGTTTTGACTTTCATCTAAGTACAATCTTCGTTTCCTGCCTGCTACAGGTGTTTAAAAGGACAATCAACTTTTCAAGGATTTCACTCTTTCAAATGTTTTAGTCATTTTAATTACTAATCTTAATTAACTATATATATTGGTTATGTACCTTATGGGTAAATCAGCTACACTCAAAATGAACTCGATTAAACTCAACTTTAATAGGGTCGCGCAGAAACCTGAATCAACTCGGTTACTTGATTAGATTTATATTAATTTTAAATAAAATAAAATATACAAGTACAACTATATTTTTTTTAACCTAAATTATGATATTTAAAGTATAATTTAATGACGTATTGCTTTTTTTCTTTACTATCATCACATATTATTGACATTTTTTTTATTTTGTTCAATTTTTTCTAAATTTCATTTTTAAACATATACTTGATTAGTCAAACAGATCCAATTCAAATTTAAATAGATCAGACTAATTATTTTGGATCCACTTGCAAAAAAACCTTTAGATCCAAATAAATTCGTCCGGGACGTAATCCAGAACGTGAAGAATAAAAAAAATATTTTGAGTTTTCTATGTTTTCCTTGTTTGTGCTAGATTTTGAAAAACTTTTAGGATTTTATCTATTTTACATCTTTAATTGGTAACTATCAAAATCAAACATAGAAAATTCAAAAGAAAAAAAATACTAACTCACGGGCGGAAACGGAAAGAGAGGGATTCGAACCCTCGGTACAAAAATTCGTACAACGGATTAGCAATCCGACGCTTTAGTCCACTCAGCCATCTCTCCCCAATTAAGATATCTATATATATTGTTTATGTTAGATTGCATAACCAAACAAAGTAGGGGTTGAAAAAAGACTTTTTTGTTTAGATCTTATATATTCTTTTTCTATTTATAATGGATTGGATTTCTATTCAGTATTATAACGAACATTATAGATATAGAACCTTCCAGATAAGATACATATACTTTTCTATAGTATATCATTATTATTTCTATAGTATATCATTATTATTAGATTTTTCATATTAAAATTTAAACGATTTGGTTCTATGAAGTTTCACTGTTTCCTAAGATTGACTTTGGCCTTTTCCTGCGCAGCTTAGGTGGAGGGCGAAGAAGGCCTCCTTCCGGAGGACCCGAATCATCAGTGAGATACCACTCTGGAAGAACTAGAATTCTAACCTTGTGCCAGGACCTACAGGCCAAGGGACAGTCTCAGATAGACAGTTTCTATGGGGCGTAGGCCTCCCAAAAAGTAACGGAAGCGTGCAAAAATTTTCGAGGGTCAATCTCATTTTTTCTTAAACCAAGATTAACTTGACCTGTGAACACATCTAAAAAATAACATGTAATTATTTTAGGTAAAATAAATAGTGTGATAGTTGTTTGTCTCCTTGCATTCCTTCCACAAATACTTTTGAAATAGCAATTGATTTTAGTGATTAAAAAAAAGAAAACTTTTGGTCCTAAATTAATTGCTTAAAAAAAATAGTGATCAATTTAGTAACCAAAATGAATGTTAGATTTTGTGTAAATTTTATGTTACCAAATTAGTCATTAAACTAAATATAAAGTTAATAATTAATTTAGTGACCAACAAAATATTATGCTATGAAAATTGTTGTTCGCTAAAATTGTCGCTAATTTTATCTTTAACGACAGATTTAGTAATTAATATAAAATTATGCTATGAAAATTAATGGTCATTAAATTAGACACTGATAAAAAATATTAAACTAGCAACCAACAAAAAAATCAGGTTAAGAAGGTTGAAATTTGAGAAATTAAATGAGAAACAATTTTTTGATGTATTATCCGACCCTAATAATTTTGTATCCTTAATATAATATAGTGGAAATTAAACTCCGATCCACCATGACTTTGTAATGGAGACTGAATATGTAGATTTCAATGTATTTTGAGACTAAATTAAGATATATGATTGTATTGCATTTCTATCTTTCGTTTGTTTTGCTTTTGCATGTGATGAGATAAAACATACAAAATTTTCTACATAATTCGTTTATAGCACTAACGATAAAAAGGATAAAATTACTAAGTGTTTTTTTGTTCAATTTTTCTTCGCAAGATTTAGGAAACCATCATGTTAAATTACGATTGTATTTAAATATTAAATTTTAATAGTAATATATATGAAATTAATCTAAACTTTGTTAGTGGCAACCAATTCAATCACCAAGTAGAAGTAGGACTATTAAATGGATCAATTTGACCTATTTAAATTCGGCCCGTTTAAGTTTGTGAGATATATGGATTGGCTCGTTTAAATTTATTTTATTCATCATAAATCATAAATTTTTATTCTGAACCATTTATAGTTAGTTTGATGGGTTAAACGGACTGATTTATTTATCTTTTTATTTTACTTCTTAAAAAATATTATAATAGAAAAAATCACTTTTAGGTAAAAAAAAAAATCTTAAATAAATAGTATTTTTTTTTAGTTGATGGGTCGGATTTTTGAATTTGATCGAAAAAAAAAAGTGTTATTTTTTTTTTATAAAAAATGTGAAAAAAAATGGACTGCGTGTTTAGCTTGCGAGCTAGCTCGTTTAACCCATCATTTTTTTTTTGTTAATCGGGCTTAACTCGTTTAGTCCAAATTTTAAATAGACTTAATTTTAGAGGTAAAATATGTCCATTTAAACGGGTAAACATGCTGGTCCGTCCGATGAATTTATTCCATTTTAATAGTCCTAAACAAAAAAAGTAACAGACTTAGAAATTGCAGATTTAAATTTCTATATTTTTAATAAAAAAAATAAAAAAACAAAAGAAGTAACCGACTTAGCAATTGATTTTCGAATTTCTAGCTCAGGTATTAGTTAGTAATCGAAAATATATTAGCCAAATTAGCAAATCAATAATAGTTGCTATCAGAGTCTAAAACCTTTGATTGGTTATTATTTGGCAACTAATTTAGTGACCTAATTAACGGTAGTAATTTAGCAACCGTAATAATGTTGGCAATTTAGTAGTGAATATTAACGATCGATTTAACGATAAATGAAGTTTGTCGTTAATTTAGTAATTCTAACTTGAAAATCAATTGAAAAATGGGTCGTTATTTCAATAATTTTTTTGTAGTTGTCCGAATAAATCATAGCGTGTAATCTTTGACAAAAGATGTTAAATGCTTTATTAGTAAAAAGAAAAAAGAAATCTTAAAACCCTTCATATTTTTACTTTTTAAGTGAATTTTTCTTTTATAAATAGAAGATATTCTTTAGGCAATAATGAATGACATTGCATATATATACTTAGCTAAATTAAATTAATATTCGATTCAACCAAGTGGAACCCGCCGTTCAACCATAGATAGCTACAGATAACGCATCAATTATTTGTGGCTACCGGATAGTTGATAATTTACATATACCAGCTAATATAAGGATCTTCGTTTTATTATTCATGGTAATCAAGGATATAAAGTATTTGGTGATATTATTTTTGTGATGCTCAAATTAGGACACACGTCACTTCAATTCCTTCTTCATGAGGGACTTGCATCTAACTACAAAGTTAGTTGGTTTCCTTCTGTTTGTGTTGAAACGACATGCAAATAAAAGCAAATAAATTATAGCTGTTATCTTCAAATTATTTGTAGAGATCTTAGAAAGGTCCTTTGAATATATAGCTAGATTCATCATCATGCGAATATATATCATTATAATAACGATTATGTTAGACGTAATCAAAATTAATTATCAGCATGTATAAAATATACATAAAAATATATCATACATATTTAAAATAAATTAAATTATATATATATATATATATATATATATATATAGACTAATTTTAATATATATAAATAGTAGTTGTATTATAATAAATTATGAATATTTTATTAAAAACGAGCCAAATTATAGATACAGTATATGTATACGACTAAAGTCTTTCACACAATTTTTTTTCTAAGAGACGTAAATGTTAGTTAAAAATAAAAAAATTTAAAAAATTATCATTTCTACTCATAAAAATTCATAAAATTGATAAAATTATCTATTAAAAAATTAACATTTTACCCATTCATAAATACTCCAAACATTAAATTTTGAGTTGATTTAATTAAAAAATAATCTAAATTTACTAAATTATCCCCATCTTTTTCATTATAACTATCATTATCCATCTCTTTTCTCTCATCTTCACCTCCTAACCCATAACTAATACTCACTACAAATCCCAACCCTCCACCCACCGCCTCTTACACTTGCGGCCATCACCACCACCCTCTTACTATCGCTGGATCTTGCTTTGGCCCAACTTTCATGAGCAAACAATACCAGCCGTATATGGAGTATTTAAAAAATAAATATATTATCAATAATTAGTATAAAATTAGTATTTTTATTCGTAATAACATTACAGAAATATAAATCTTTTGAAATTATCTTGACTTTATTTTGATATTATAAATTATGATAAAAAAAAAATTTATAGAATCAAATTATTTTTACGAAAAAATCGTAGGAGACAAAGGTCTCTGTCGGTTAAAAAGACCAAAGTCTCCGTAAATAAAAAATTAAATAATAAATTTTTTAGTTATTATTTTTATATAAAAGAGTGTAATTTTTTATAATAATTAATTTTAAGATTCATTATCTAAAACTTGAAAGAATTTAATATGTATGCTTTTACATTTTGATTAGGTATTAAGTCTGTTGTACAAGTAAAAATAATTAATTTTTATACTTATTATTTAAAAATAATATATTTTTTTCTATATATATAAAAATATAGTTAGATATTAGTATTAAAAAATTTACATTGATAGTTATAAAATTAACTAAAAATTAATTCTTTTAAAATAATTGAATCATGATTCTAATTATTAATCACAACATTAGTATTCTTTCTAAATTATATGTAATAAATATTTGAAAGAAGAGAAGTAAAAATATATATTAAAAAGATAAGTGATAAAAATTTAAAATAATAATAATAATAATAATTTTGTGAATAATATTTTTGTAGAATAGAAAGATAAAGAGAGATAAAAAATGAGAGAGAAAAGAAAGAGAAAGATAGAAAAAAGAAGGAGAGATAGAATTTGTTAAGTTTAGAGAAAAAATTTTATTTTAATTGTAATGAAAGACTATCTCATGACATATTTTAGTTTATTAAATTAGTAGTATAAAATATAAATTATAAATTATAAATTATATAAAGTGAAAAAGGTAGAGATAAATAGAGAAGGAAATAAATATAGATAAGAGGATGGAAGAATAGAATTTATTAATTTTGGAGAAAAATATTTCATGTCAATTTTAGTGAAAAGTGTAATGTGATACATTATATTTTATTTGTCAAATTAATAATATAATATAACTATATCTCAATGTTAATTTTAATTGTAATTAGAGAATGTCATATTGTATATTTAAATTATAAAATTTATAATTAGTCATTGATAATAATATATAAGAGATAGAGATAGAATGAGTGAAGGAATGAGAGAGATAGAGAAAGAATCAATGGGAGAGAAGAGGAGAAGAGAACTTCTTAATTTTAGAGAGAAAGATTTGATTTCAATTTCAATAAAAAAGTGGCATGTAATTGTTTTATCGATTTTTAGCAAATCGAAAGTGGTTCTGTAACACCCTAGCTAACTACCAAAGCTCACGCTTCCGGCTGCGCGACTCTGATAGCTCGGACATTACGACGACACTTATACTATTTAATACTAAAATATGAGCCTGTTTAAAACTTTAAATCGCAATACCGCCCCCAAAATACTTTCATCCGATAACATACATCCATAGATACCATACAACTTACAAAACTCATAAAGAGTACATCCATATATATATATATATATATATTACAAGCATTACCCAATACAATTCCTATCCCTCTTACAGAATATATCAAGATAAAGGCGAGGGTACAATAAACCATAACTAAAACAATACAGAGCGTCTCAACAACAACTAAATAAACTCTTCGTAACTTCTGCGCCCATATCCTGAAAGGGGAAAAATATAGGGGGGGTGAGAACATCATCCTCGAAAGGGTTCTAAGTAGAGGGTTTTTGGGAATTACTGTAATATGATACGTGAAGATAAACCGTACCAGTGATTAAAAACTGACTTATGCCTCTTTTAAAAAATAACGGTTTACAATAAAAGTAAAGTCTGAAAATCTTTTCTGAAAGAAGAACCGTTCAATTCTCAAAAACTCAAAAGCCTTTCAAAACGGTTTATCTATGCTGGAACAAAATAGCCTTTCATATTTTATTCCAAACTAGAAACACAAAACCAAAATCAATTATCGGTTCATCTCATTCCAATCACGGCCCTAGGCCCAAACAATCCAACCATCAACCAATCACCACAGTCCAACAGAGTCCCAGTAACAAACACAAATAGGAAGATGCAAGCACAAACAAACAGTTATTGCAAGTAGAACAATTAGCAATTAATCACATAGGCAAACCAAGTATAATATGCACACCCAAACAATGTCACATAGATGCGTATGATGCATGCCTGTCCCTAGTGGCTGATGATATCATCTGTCGGTTATAGAGCCAACCCGACAAGTCCTGGTAGCTAACCATTGGACTGTCCCTCTGTCACGCATCCCCAACTCGAGTTATACTCATCATAAACTTGATCATAATTATGATCCATATCCATCACCTTCACTGGTGAATATTTACGGGGGCAAGCTCATCCGGGACTTTCACAGTGCCCGGCCACACTTACGACATAGGGTCAAAAGAGTTTCGGGTCTCAACCTGGAGCACATGGTGGCTAGCCACTGCTTTCTCTCAGGGAAACTCTTATCTCCGATAGTGGAAGTGCAACATTCACATTTATCAATGATTCAGCATAAATATGCATTCAATCTCATCTATGGATCAACATCCATCTCAGCCATCCGGCTCACAGTTTAGTCCAGAACCAGCCAATATTCATATCATACACAGCCATTCCGGCTCACGGTTCAATCCAGAACCAACCAATATGTATAATCATACACAGCCATTCCGGCTCACAACAAAACAGCACTTTCACATTCAACATCACCAATTCATAAAATCGGCATTTAAGCCATAAATCACTTTTTTCCAAATCATTTCACTTTGAAATCAAGTTTCAACTCTTTTCAGCCTTGGCTTTAAAGATATCATTTCTCAAATCATCTCAGGCTCATAAGCCACCTTTACTCAAGGTAAATTCCCCTTTTAAAACCATGCCACTCTCGGCATCCTCTTTTCAAAACCTCCATAACCATGGAAAATTAAAGATTCATTTTGAAACATCCAAAATCATCCATCCAACAATGGAATTTTATAACAAAGTTTCTCGGCAGAGTCCCAAGTCTTTAGGGGAGAATAACATAACTCATTTCGTCAAATTTATTTAAAATCATTAAAACCTTGGCTTTTCGATTTGAGTAGTAAAATAGGATCTAAGCCAAACCGAGTCATGTAATCATTTACTTCTTTCAAAGCCATTTACTTTACTTAGGCAAAACCAACTTCAACCCCCATGATAAATTCTAAAGCGTTTCAACTGTTCAAAATTGCCTTAGTCTTGCAAGAATTTAGAATTCAAAGAGTACTTAAAACCTTTCTCAAAATATTTCAAAATGAAACTTGTCAATAGACATTCAGGTTCTTTCAAAGTCATTGAAACTCCTCTAATTGAAACCCTCAAGTCAAATTCAAAGGCATTGCCCTTGTCACATTTAAAACAGCTTTAAAACATAAGTTTCATTATAAATAACTTTCTCTTGAAAGAGGTACAATGCCTTTCTTAAGAAGCAAGACTAAATTACAATTTCCTCTTTAATAATTCGTTTCAAAAGTATGTACCATCCTTTTCTTGATAATTCAAATAAAATAGTAGAAGTCTTTAACTCATCATTTTTTCAGACAACATTCAATAAAGACTCGGATTTTATAGAAATTTCGGCAGCACCTCCCCTAAAACTTGGACTTTGCCACCCGGTTCGGGTCCCAACAAAACCATTCCACAATCCTTTTCCAACAGCCCAAAATCCAAAATCAATTCAAAGGCAGGCCAAAATCCAATAGTCAATCTCAATACCATATTTCAAGAAAACCATTTTAAAATCAAATCATTATCAGCCGAATAAACACATTCCTAAAGTTTCAAGGAAACGGTTTAGTAACAACCATGTATCGAAAACCAGATCATTTAAAGCAAGCCAGGCTGAATTCAAGAGTGTATTCTATTTTTCACATTCTCAAGAAAATCCATTTAACTCAAAACAATTTCCAACGGATTAAACTCAATCTCAAGCTTTAAAAGAATCAACTTCAAAAGTATTTCGTTTCACAAAACCACACAACAGTCCAGTCAAACAAATGTCCATAATCATATAAAACAACCGAACAATACATAGGACTGATACAATCACCAAATACACATTTTCCCACAACAGTATCCATATGTAATAATTTCAATATATAAAATATAGTTTTTGGAAAGCGCCCCTTCCTCAAAATGCAAATTCATAACCCAAACGCGTCATAGTGTCCTTTCTGCCTCAACCCGAACTGACGGCAACCAAAACCTCAGCTCCCAGCCACTTCGCAATAACCATAGCAACACTAATTGCAACATATAATAATCAGGACTCGATCCCAAGTTACCAAGACTCATATTCATTAACCAAACACAACCGAATACTAACGCGAGGCTTTCAGAAACATACTTACTTACCGAAACGAAGAAGGAACGGATGAACCGAACAGCGGCGGTCTCCGAACCGATTCGGCGGCAGCTTTAATCGTGACCCGCAATAACCGGAGCTTGACCCTATGTTACAAAACCTCAGAATCTCTGGCCAAACATAACAGCATATTGATTTTCAAGAGCTCCGGAATGAAAATGATTACCGTGAGAAAGGATTAAAGACTGAATCAAACTGCAAAAGCTCCGGTGATGGTTCCGGTGACCACAACAGCTTCTCCGGCAGCGGCAACGTAACTTATGACAACCACTTCATTAAATACAACAGTTTCAGTGACAGCTTCAAAGTAAAATTGAATTGGCAGAACTAGGAGGAACCAGAAACAGGGCAAGCTCACCAAAACGGCAGCGATTCTAACGACGGTCTTTGACGGCAGAGGCAGCGTGCAGATCGACGGCAGACCATAGTGGCCCCTCTACTCTGCGGTTCTGCCTCCCTTCCTCCCAACCTCCAAGAGAAACACCAGCCCAAAACAAGGCTCGACGGTGGTAGTGGAGTGGCTGACCTCAACACTGGCGATGCTCGGCAGAACAGCGACGGCGACCAAGGGGCACGAACGGCGACGTTGGGACGACGGCAACAGAGCCCTCGCCGTGATGGTCGTGAAATGGGTCGCGACGGTGACGTGCCACACAGCCTTCTTGGTGTTGAACCTGGCTGGCGGTCGTTCTCTCTTCCTCTGCTGGCCCTCGACGACGACGACTCCGAGGGGAACGACGAGCAAGGACGGCGGCTCCTCATGCGACAAATCGGCGGCATGAGTTCTGGCGGGAGTGGCTGCGACAAGGACGGCGCAGTGGCGACGGGCTGAACGGAGGCAGCCGCGTGGCTCACCTCCTCTTCTGATCGCAGCTCCGCCCCCTCTCTCTTGGTCCGTTTTTCTTCTGCATCCTTTTCCCCCATTACTGCTGTGACTGATTTGAGAAAGGGAAAGGTTGGTATCATTGCTGCTGGGTCTGAGAAGAGGGCAATTGGAGTAGGGTTTCGGCGGCTAGGTTTGGGAAGGCTTAGGGTTTTATTTTCAAAAGTTAGGGTCAGGGGCATTATGGTAATTTCTGATAAAATTGTGGACAATATAGTAATTGAAACCCAAATTAAATCCAACACAAATTATATATAGAAAATATTATTTGCTCATCAATTTTACAAATTATTTTCCATAAAATGCCCAAATCAAAATAATTAGAAATAATATAATTAAACCTCTTTATTTTTCCAAAGTAGCAGTATTAATATTTAAAATATTACTTATCTAGTCCAAATCATATAAAATCCTTATTATTTCATAACTACCAGCCTTATACCTTAAATATATAAAATAATCCAATAATTATAAAATTGGATAATAATCATAACTTATCTCAAGTTCAATAAATCAAAACTTGCCTTAATTATCTTTAATAAAATAATCTCTGAAATTAGGGCTATAAATAACTATATGATTTGAGACTTGATCATAATAAGACTTTTCAAAAGTTCTGGGTCTTACATCCTACCCACCTTATAAAATTTTTCACCCTCGAAATTGATACAAAATGAAAGAAATTCCATAACAGTTCACCCTTGAACACATTTAAGGAAGAAGCAAAAATATCTCAAAATATAATCATATATACGATTTTCAAATACTTTGATTGTCATAAGCATAAGGATGTAAAGGTAGGAGTGTGATTGCAAAGCAAAAGTTACAAGGTAGGCTTAATGCAAAAGTTAACATGGGTCAATCATGTGATAGTAGGACAAAGCATCAAAGGCTATAAAACAGGATGGAGTTAAAACGACGTGCTTAACATCCGCACACTAATCTCATATCAACCTCAAAGTTTCAACTTCCCAACTCCATCAAGCACTTTACAATCCCATATCCGATCACAAGCCTGACAACCGCAACCCGTTCGCAAGGAAAAAAACACCCACAACTCATACGTTGCATACCTACCGCTTCAACTTTCGTATACACATATCACGTCTTAAAGAACAAACGCATCGCGTTACTACGTCTACAAGTTGCACGTGATATCAAAACAATTCTCGAGTCTACTCAGAAGGATACCAGATTCAAAAAGGAAAGACATATGTCAAGAATAATACTCATAGATTTGGGAGAATGTATCCAATCCAGGTAAACAAAGACACTCAACCAATGAAGTTTGCTAGAAATAAATCGATTGACAACTTCAAAGATAACCCTTGTATCAAAGAAATCCAACAGGACTAATAAGAAGAAAATTCAGCGCATTATTTTGAAATAAACTTAAGCTGAGTCGAGGAAGCATGAGGTTTACAAAAGAGAATATTTCAAACCCAAGACAAAGCTCACAGAACTCAAGAGCACGATTAAAAGTACTTCCGAATACATTGTTCATAAAGGAACCGAAACTTGAAGAAAAACCACTTCGCAGTCTAAAAGAAAAGTTGAGCAACAAACATTCTTCAAGAGAGTAGCAAAAGCATAAATGTGGCTTTACTTCAATACAATTTCATGCTGAAGTAGATCATGTAGAGTTTTAAAAACAAAATGCACACAAGTTCGGCTAAGAGCTAAAATATTTCCTCAAATATTTTAGAAAGATAATTAGGTGCACAACCTAACCAAAAGCAATCATAAAACTCGAAAGAGAATCAAATGCTTGTTCAAAAATTCTAAAAATTCATATAAAAAACAAGCGTGTATAACATTTATAGCATGGACGAAAGAGGAAGTTAAACTCTACTTGGAAGAGAAAATCCGAAGTAAAAGTTTGCTTATAAATTGGTAAAGGAAACAAGTGGTGCATTACAAACGGACAGGTTTCCATTAAACAACCAAGCTATTCGAAACTTCATTTAAAATAGCGCATGCCAAATTTTAAATCAACTTTGTAAAAATCGAACAATAGTTTCAATCTCAACCAAGCAACAGAAAATAAATTCCATTTAGAATTTTTTTTTTCAAAGAGAATTCAAAACTTCCTTAAAAGTTCAAAACAAGACTCCAAAAGTATACTTGAAATCACCATTTCAAAAGGATATTCAAGGATACTAGGATGTACTTGAAAAGGAGTCAAGCCATACAAGAAAGGATCTTAAATCAAAGTAGTTCAAACAAGATTCACTAGGCATGAGTCATCAAACAAGCTTTCAATTGATTTAAAAGAATACAAAGTCATAGGAAATACAACCCAATCATTAGTAATTTCCCAAGGATAAATCTTTGACTAAAAACTCTTGTAAAGACAATGAGAGGATAAACGATGCACTATTTTGAAACGAATCAAACTGACTCATAAGAATGAGATTCACCAAAGAAAGGAAAGCTGAGATTGATTGTAGTGCTCCCAAAAGGTAGATATATAATTAAAAACAGAATCACGTATGACATTCATAGAGATGAAAAGCTTAAAAAGGAGCGAGTTCGCTCATAAGAAGAAAGCCATGAGTCCAACATTTTCAAAAGAACAACAATGGCATAAGCCATGTAGTATGCTAAATCAAACTCAATTCAAAATGAATTAAGTAAAGTTTATCAAACGAAACTCAACCGGGATAAAAGCAAGAAATCCCCTTTCTTTCCAAAATTCTGAAAATACCCAAATACATAATCAAATGAAGATGTGCATTGGAGTTATAGTAGAATTACTAGAAAGTCAATTTACTTTTAAAGTAAGTGCAGTTCCGTAAACCAGTAAAAGTACATGCGAGGTATTAGAGATAAATAGTTATTAAACTGTATAAGAAATCTTCAAAGCTTCATATATAGATAAGTACATATCTAATCAACAGCAACTTTTATAAAAATCTCAAAATTGGTTGTGGTCACTATCAAATAAGAGAAAAACTGAATCAACAATTTCTCTAAGAATGTAATCGAAATCAGGAGTTAAAATTCACAATGCATTAGGACCAATTCAAAGCCATATCAAAGAATACAGGAATCAGGAAGAACTCAAACAAAGGAAGATAGATGCAACAAGGATTTCAAACAAGCATATGCACTTAAGATCAATCAAGAAGGCATGTGAATAGAGGAATAGAGTTGAAAAATCAAACTACTTTTCAAAAGGACTAGCAAACAAGAACTTCAAGTTAGGATATAAAAGAACAGGTCGACTCGAACAAAATTCAAGACACACAACTGAATAGCCTCGAGAAATAGTTTCCAACTTTTCCAAAACCCGCGATTCGCTTTACTCAAAACTCGTATATCATCTATGATAACCCATCAGTGCTTTCATATACATAATTCACTAGTATTAAGCCGGCCAAACTTAATACCAAGAATCATGCAATGCAAGACTAACAGTGTTAATCAATAGACCGTCATGTGCATAAAGCTCTAATTCTCGTCTTTCGACGAGACCTAATACATGACAAACGCTCAGAGCATGCAATCGAAGCATAGTCGGTCCATTCCTCAGGCTCTACAAGAAAGACCGCTCTGATACCATAATGTAACACCCTAACTACCAAAGCTCACGCTTCCGGCTGTGCGACTCTGATAGCTCGGACATTACGACGACACTTATACTATTTAATAGTAAAATATGAGCCTGTTTAAAACTTTAAATCGCAATACCACCCCCAAAATACTTTCATCCGATAACATACATCCATAGATACCATACAACTTACAAAACTCATAAAGAGTACATCCATATATATATATAAATAATATTACAAGCATTACCCAATACAATTCCTATCCCTCTTACAGAATATATCAAGATAAAGGCGAGGGTACAATAAACCATAACTAAAATAATATAGAGCATCTCAACAACAACTAAATAAACTCTTCGTAACTTCTGCGCCCATATCCTGAAAGGGGAAAAATGTAGGGGGGGTGAGAACATCATCCTTGAAAGGGTTCTCAGTAGAGGGTTTTTGGGAATTACTGTAATAGGATACGTGAAGATAAACCGTACCAGTGATTAATAACTGACTTATGCCTCTTTTCAAAAACAACGATTTACAATAAAAGTAAAGTCTGAAAATCTTTTCTGAAAGAAGAACCGTTCAATTCTCAAAAACTCAAAAGCCTTTCAAAACGGTTTATCTATGCTGGAACAAAATAGCCTTTCATATTTTATTCCAAACCAGAAACACAAAACCGAAATCAACCATCGGTTCATCTCATTCCAACCACGGCCCTAGGCCCAAACAATCCAACCATCAACCAATCACCATAGTCCAACAGAGTCCCAGTAACAAACACAAATAGGAAGATGCAAGCACAAACAAACAGTTATTGCAAGTAGAACAATTAGCAATTAATCACATAGGCAAACCAAGTATAATATGCACACCCAAACAATGTCACATAGATGCGTATGATGCATGCCTGTCCCTAGTGGCTGATGATATCATCTGTCGGTTATAGAGCCAACCCGACAAGTTCTGGTAGCTAACCATTGGACTGTCCCTCTGTCGCGCATCCCCAACTCGAGTTATACTCATCATAAACTTGATCATAATCATGATCCATATCCATCACCTTCACTGGTGAATATTTACGGGGGCAAGCTCATCCGGGACTTTCACAGTGCCCGGCCACACTTATGACATAGGGTCAAAAGAGCTTCGGGTCTCAACCTGGAGCACGTGGTGGCTAGCCACTGCTTTCTCCCAAGGAAACTCTTATCTCCGATAGTGGAAGTGCAACATTCACATTTATCAATGATTCAGCATAAACATGCACTCAATCTCATCCATGGATCAACATCCATCTCAGCCATCCGGCTCACGATTCAGTCCAGAACTAGCCAATATTCATATCATACACAGCCATTTCGGCTCACGGTTCAATCCAGAACCAACCAATATGTATAATCATACACAGCCATTCCGGCTCACCAAAACAGCACTTCCACATTCAACATCATCAATTCATAAAATCGGAATTTAAGCTATAAATAACTTTTTTCCAAATCATTTCACTTTGAAATCAAGTTTCAACTCTTTTCAGCCTTGGCTTTAAAGATCTCATTTCTCAAATCATCTCAGACTCATAAGCCACCTTTACTCAAGGTAAATTCCCCTTTTAAAACCATGCCACTCTCGGCATCCTATTTTCAAAACCTCCATAACCATGGAAAGTTAAAGATTCATTTTAAAACATCCAAAATCATCCATCCAACAATGGGATTTTATAACAAAGTTTCTCGGCAGAGTCCCAAGTCTTTAAGGGAGAATAACATAACTCATTTCGTCAAATTTATTTAAAATCATTAAAACCTTGGCTTTCCGATTTGAGTAGTAAAATAGGATCTAAGCCAAACCGAGTCATGTAATCATTTACTTCTTTCAAAGCCATTTCCTTTACTTAGGCAAAACCAACTTCAACCCCCATGATAAATTCTAAAGCGTTTCAACTCTTCAAAATTGCCTTAGTCTTGCAAGAATTCAGAATTCAAAGAGTACTTAAAACCTTTCTCAAAACATTTCAAAATGAAACTTGTCAATAGACATTCAAGTTCTTTCAAAGTCATTGAAACTCCTCTAATTGAAACCCTCAAGTCAAATTCAAAGGCATTGCCCTTGTCACATTTAAAACAGCTTTAAAACATAAGTTTCATTCTAAATAACTTTCTCCTGAAAGAGGTACAATGCATTTCTTAAGAAGCAAGACTAAATCACAATTTCCTCTTTAATAATTTGTTTCAAAAGCATAAACCATCCTTTTCTTGATAATTAAAATAAAATAGTAGAAGTCTTTAACTCATCATTTTTTCAGACATCATTTTTTGGCAGCACCTCCCCTAAAACTTGGACTTTGCCACCCGGTTCGGGTCCCAACAAAACCATTCCACAATCCTTTTCCAACAGCCCAAAATCCAAAATCAATTCAAAGGCAGGCCAAAATCCAACAGTCAATCTCAATACCATATTTCAAGAAAACCGTTTCAAAATCAAATCATTATCAGCCGAATAAACACATTCCTAAAGTTTCAAGGAAACGATTTAGTAACAACCATGTATCGAAAACCAGATCATTTAAAGCAAGCCAGGCTGAATTCAAGAGTGTATTCTATTTTTCACATTCTCAAGAAAATCCATTTAACTCAAAACAATTTCCAACGGATTAAACTCAATCTCAAGCTTTAAAAGAATCAACTTCAAAAGCATTTCGTTTCACAAAACCACACAACAGTCCAGTCAAACAAACGTCCATAATCATATAAAACAACCGAACAATACATAGGACTGATACAATCACCAAATACACATTTTCCCACAACAGTATCCATATGTAATAAGTCCAATATATAAAATATAGTTTTTGGAAAGCGTCCCTACCTCAAAACGCAAATCCATAACCCAAACGTGTCACAGTGTCCTTTCTGCCTCAACCCGAACTGACGGCAACCAAAACCTCAGCTCCCAGCCACTTCGCAATAACCATAGCAAAACTAATTGCAACATATAATAATCAGGACTCGGTCCCAAGTTACCAAGACTCATATTCATTAACCAAACACAACCGAATACTAACGCGAGGCTTTCCGAAACATACTTACTTACCGAAACAAAGAAGGAACGGATGAACCGAACAGCGGCGGTCTCCGAACCGGTTCGGCGGCAGCCTTAATCGTGACCCGCAATAACCGGAGCTTGACTCTATGTTACAAAATCTCAGAATCTCTGGCCAAACATAACAGCATATTGATTTTCAAGAGCTCCGGAATGAAAATTATTACCGTGAGAAAGGATTAAAGACTGAATCAAATTGTAAAAGCTCCGGTGATGGTTCCGGTGACCACAACAGCTTTTCCGGCAACAGCAACGTAACTTATGACAGCCACTTCATTAAATACAACAGTTTCAGTGATAGCTTCAAAGTAAAATTGAATTGGCAGAACTAGGAGGAACCAGAAACAGGGCAAGCTCACCAAAACGGCAGCGATTCTAACGACGGTCTCTGACGGCAGAGGCGGCGTGCAGATCGATGGCAGACCATAGTGGCCCCTCTACTCTGCGGTTCTGCCTCCCTTCCTCCCAACCTCCAAGAGAAACACCAGCCCAAAACAAGGCTCGACGGTGGTAGTGGAGTGGCTGACCTCAACACTGGCGACGCTCGGCAGAACAGCGACGGCGACCAAGGGGCACGAACGGCGACGTTGGGACGACGGCAACAGAGCCCTCGCCGTGATGGTCGTGAAATGGGTCGCGACGGTGACGTGCCACACAGCCCTTCTCGGTGGTGAACCTGGCTGGCGGTCGTTCTCTCTTCCTCTGCTGGCCCTCGACGACGACGACTCCGAGGGGAACGACGAGCAAGGACGGCGGCTCCTCATGCGACAAATCGGCGGCATGAGTTCTGGCGGGAGTGGCTGCGACAAGGACGGCGCAGTGGCGACGGGCTGAACAGAGGCAGCCGCGTGGCTCACCTCCTCTTCTGATCGCAGCTCCGCCCCCTCTCTCTTGGTCCGTTTTTCTTCTGCATCATTTTTTCCCATTACTGCTGCGACTGATTTGAGAAAGGGAAAGGTTGGTATCATTGCTGCTGGGTCTGAGAAGAGGGCAATTGGAGTAGGGTTTCGGCGGCTAGGTTTGGGAAGGCTTAGGGTTTTATTTTCAAAAGTTAGGGTCAGGGGCATTACGGTAATTTTCGATAAAATTGTGGACAATATAGTAATTGAAACCCAAATTAAATCCAACACTAATTATATATAAAAAATACTATTTGCTCATCAATTTTACAAATTATTTTCCATAAAATGCCCAAATCAAAATAATTAGAAATAATATAATTAAACCCCTTTATTTTTCCAAAGTAGCAGTATTAATATTTAAAATATTACTTATCTAGTCCAAATCATATAAAATCCTTATTATTTCATAACTACCAGCCTTATACCTTAAATATAGAAAATAATCCAATAATTATAAAATTGGATAATAATCATAACTTATCTCAAGTTCAATAAATCAAAACTTACCTTAATTATCTTTAATAAAATAAGCTCTGAAATTAGGGCTATAAATAACTATATGATTTGAGACTTGATCATAATAAGACTTTTCAAAAGTTCTGGATCTTACAGGTTCGATATCTAATGGTTTAGGAGCGAAACCTACTCCTCTGTGAGTACCAGTTTTATAAAGTGCATCAAACGATCTTTCTATCGAACAAAAATAAAAGAAAATCTAAAAGATAAATAAAATAAACTTTGAAAATAAATTGACCGAATTTAAAATAAATTACATTCAATTTATATAAAGGCTATAAATTGCCTTCTATCTATCGAAGGGTTTTGAAATCAAAACAATAAACTACTGAACTTTGAAAGGAAAATAAGAAAAGATAAATGTGCTTGAAAGATAAAGTTGCAAGAAGAATAAAAAATTACAAGAAATATAAATATAAAGAAAAGACATGAAAAGAACTCTACAGAAAAATGACTCGAATGTAAACTCAGATAGTCGCTGAAATATGAGTGTGCTTGAGTATTTTTTTAAAGTAAAATTCCAACTCTTTTTTATCGATCTTTCATCTATTTATTGAAGTCCTTAACCAATCAAATTCAAAAGTAATTTTCGATCGTGCTAATTTTTAAGCAACTATTTCTATTCTTTTTTCGCAACGTGAATAACTGCCAAAAATTAACTTCAAATAAAAATTTTTATTTTTTGGTTAAGTACATCGACTATCTCTTGTTTTTCAATCTCCAAAAAATCCTTTTTGATACGAACTCTATTCTTCGAGATAAAAAAACCTTATACTTCGACGACTATGATATTTTTTGAAATTAAATATTTCAATCAACAGTAACATATTTTAATTATAAAATTAGGAATATATAAAGAATAATAGATATTATCGACATTTGTTAATATATGAACCTTAAAAAAATCAAAACCGTACGTATCAATAATTATGTTAACAAAGTGTAGTTTTATCTTTAGCCATACGATAAAAAAAGTTCAAATGCCAACAATATTAATTTATATTGGTCGGATATTTTTAATTGGTAGTCTAATTTTTTTAATTTAGTAGTTTAATATTATATTTTTGATTAATACATTTAAATATTATTAGTAAAAAATAATAAATTATATTACTCTGTAATTAATGATGAATCTAAAAAATTTTGATAATAGAAATAAAATATATATAATATGATAATAATTTTCATAATAAAAATATTATATTTATATAAAAAAAATTAGCTATCAAATTATCTATTATAAATTTGTGTATAAATAAATATATTGGTACAAGTGATTATTTTTTGTATACGTAGTATAATTATTGTTATAATTATATTTTGTTATTGTAAAATATGATTAATATTCAAAATATCTAATTACAAATTAAAATATTAAAATAGTAATTTAAATAATAACGTATAATTTAAAATTTAATTTTTTATATTTTATATTTTAAAAAGATTGAACAATCTTTTCCTTGACAATATAATCAAAATGTCTCTTTTATAAATATAATATGTCATTAAACAGTCATTTAAAAACTCAACTTTTATATATTTAACTCTTAATGATAGTTATAATTGAAAAAGTTCATTCAATTAGTGTAGTTGTTATGAAAAAATTAAAGCTAATTTCAAAAGAAAAAACACTAATAGATAGATAATATTCTTTTGAGTCGATTTCTAAAAAAGAACAACAATATTATTTAAATTTAAAAATTAATTATTATAATAGACTTTTAAATTAAAATTCTCAAATTGACTATCAAATAGCAAAAATTAAATAAAAATTATTGCATTATAAAATCAAATTTAATAATTTAATCAGAACAAATAAATATTATTATTATATACTATTTAATAAAATTTCAAATAAGTATTACATACATGCATGTTTAATTCATATTAAAAAAATTAGCCATTATCTGATGTTTTCAACTCTATAGCTAATGTGTATATATCTTAATTCTTTTATGGTACAGAGTTTAATCGACAACTTTAAATAAATATATTATTTATTTCAATTACAAATTTATTATTTAATGATTTAAAATACATTAATCATATATAGTTGGGTTTTCAATAAAATCTAAATTTGAGTATACAAGAATGAATATAAAACACTTGAGTAATGATTAAATTAAATTGTGCATTATTTATTTCATATATATGCCTTTGCTTTTGCTTCATTGTATTTAGAAACGATCAAGATCCAGTGATAGACACAAACACTACTTTGAAGACATTGTGGCAGTACAATGTTGATTAATCTGTTTTACAAAAGAAGGCATTTCTCAATTTTATTTATATTTTTGAGAAAAATATAAATTTAAGTATGCTAAATGATAGATACATTAGTTGATGCTGAATTAGTGTAAACAGAATTAGTTAACTTGTGATTAATTTGTTAGTTAATTGGTTATAATTAAACACATATCAATTAGTTTGTTAGTGATTAATTTAGCTTGACAGTTGTAGCTCCTCTGCTATAAGTAGTTAGAGCTAAATTATTATTGCATGACTTTGGAACGTATTTTATCAATATACTTCAGATTCAACCAGAACCTTCCTTCTCTTCTCTACATGTACTCTGCTTATACTCCCTCTTCTTTCTTGAATTCTTTCTATTTCCACTCCCTCTCTTTCTTGAGCCTGGTACCTTTCATGATATCAGAGCTTTTTTTCATTCAGTTCAATGGCAAGTGAAAGTCAGAGATCTGAAAACTCAATGAATCAGTTGAACACAGCTCTAAAATTCACCTCTTCTCCGATTTCAATGAAACTCGACGATAACAACTTCTTGCAGTGGAAAGACCAGGCTAAATCAACTATTGAAGGCCACAATTTGCTTCACCACATTATCGGAGAAGGAATCCCGTTGAGGCTTGATGAATCAGGAAATGTAACACCAGAGTTTGCTGCATGGAAGAGACAAGATGTGCTTCTCAAATCATGGCTTCTTGCTTCAATGACCAAGCCATTCACCACTCGAATGGTAGGATGAATCTATTCATATGAAGTTTGGAAAAGGTTAGAAGATCACTTTTCTTCACAAATCCGAGCAAAAATAATGCAATTGAAATACAGGTTGAGTAGTATTAAGATAGGAAACTTAGTAAATGAGTATGTGTTAGCATTAAAAGGAACAATTGATGTTTTAGCTTCAGTAGGAGAACCAATGCGTGAGAGTGATCATGTAAACACTATTCTGAATGGACTAACCGAAGAGTATAGCTCAGTAATCACCTCAGTAGTGGCAAGACCAGTGAGCATCTCGGTTGGAGAATTAGAGGCTTTGCTATTAACTCGTGAAAGTATGTTGGAGAGGTTTCGAAGACCAGAGTCGTTTATACAAGCAAATGTGGCACAAAGTTTACCAGGTTACTCTCAGAACTTTAACTCAAGAGGTGGCTTCAAAGGAGGTTTCAGAGGAGATTACAGAAGTAAAGGTGGTGGAAGACAGATGAGAGGTGGTAGAAACTTCTATAATAATGGTCAATCTGATGGTGCTGAAGGGGCAAGAATATTCAACAATGAAAGACAGCAGCAGTATAATGGTTCAAGAATGTTCAATGGTGATAGGCCTATTTGCCAAGTGTGTGACAAGCCTGGACACACTGCCAAGACATGCTGATATAGGTATGATCCACCAGAAGGCTCCAGAACTTAATATGAAGGCACAAGCTCACAGACTCTCCAAGCATCACAAGCCAACTTGAGCAATGTATTAGCCACACATGCAACATTACAAGATCAAGGCTGGTTTCCAGACTCAGGTGCTACACACCATATGACCTCAGACCAGCAAAATCTAATTGAAGGAGAGAAGTATGAAGGTGCAGACCAAATGATCATAGGCAACGGATCAGTTTTGCATATCAATCTTGTTGAAAAGTCTTTCTTTAAAACTGATTTGAGCAATAGAAAATTCTTGTTAAGCAAATTACTACATATGCCTGATATCACTAAGAACTTACTTAGTGTATATAAATTCTGTTGTGACAATGATGTTTATTTTGAATTTCATTCTAATGGCTGCTGTGTGAAATTTTAGGAAACTAAAGAGATTGTTATATAGGAAAAAGTTGACAAGAGAATATACAAGTTCCTCAATTTCACTCCATCTTTCACTTCATCAAATAAACCAGTTGCCTTTGCCTCAAATGTGTCCACTGTTGATCAATTTCTCTTGTGGCACAATCGATTAGGTCATCCAACAAATAATGTTGTTTTCTTTGTGCTAAAATCTTGTAATATTGTTGCTTCATTAAATAAAAATTCTTGTGCTTCCTGCTGTATTGTAAAGTCTCATGTACTCTCTTATCCTCCCTTATATACCTTATATACTGCTCCCCTGCAACTCATATACACAGACATTTGGGGCCCTGCCCCTATACCTGACTTAAATGGAAACTATTACTTTGTCATTTTCATTGATGCCTATAGGAAATATACTTGGCTCTACCTCATTAAAACTCGATCTCAAATTAAATAAGTTTTTAATTGTTTCTAATAAATGATTGAGTTGCAATTGAACACAAAAATTAAAATGCTTCAATCTGACAATGCTGCTGAATTTTTGAGCTTGGCTAAAAATTTACAGGTACAAGGTATATTTCTTGTTCTCATGAACATCAGCAAAATGGCAGTGCTGAGAGAAAGCATAGGCATATAGTTGAAAAGGGCTTAGCTATGCTAGCAGGTGCATGCATGCCAATTAAGTACTGGGGAGAGGCCTTCATGACGGCAGTTCACTTAATAAATAGGTTACCAACATCAGTGTTGCAAGACCAGTCACCATTTGAAAAGTTGTTTGAGAAGAAATTTGATTACATAAGCCTTCAGGTCTTTAGCTGTTTGTGTTTTCCACACCTACGACCATACAATAGGCACAAGCTAGAGTTCAAATTAGCACCATGTACTTTTTTGGGTTATAGTGCAGTGCACAAAGGCTACAAGTACCTTACTGCAGAAGGAAAGATAGTGATGTCAAGCAATGTGATCTTTGATGAACATAATTTTCCTTTCAAAAATTTGAAAACTCCCTCAACAACCAAGCCTGATTTGTCTTCTGACATTTACTCAACTCCAACCATTCCAATACTAAATAGGAACATGTCTCAACCCTCACCTAACATTATAGAATCAAGGTCTCCACATCCTGCACTAAGCATCACAGCCACACCCTTTTCCCTGTCCTCACCTGTACCTACTGTACCAAATATTCCAGAGTTCAGATCTCTTTTTTTGTCTATCACAACCACCTCTCCTACCTTACCTTCACCAGTACCTACAGCACCATCAGCCACACCCATTTGAATACCTATCTCAAACTTGGAAATTGTTCTTCCCTTTGATGATGATCACTCATTCATGGCAGCATCAAATCAAAATGTTCACCCACAAAGAGCAAGAGTGGAGTCTTAAAGCCTAGATCCTTTCTAGCTAGCATTGAACCAAGGACTGCCAATGATGCCTTGTTCAAACCTGAGTGGAAAGTTGCAATGGATGATGAATGCGCTGCACTTATGTAAAATCAAACCTGGAAATTGGTTCCTCTCCCTCAGGGGAAAAGAGGCTGTGGGTAGTCGTTGGGTTTTTTGAGTTAAATATAACCCTGATGGAAGTCTTCAAAAATACAAGGCTCGCCTAGTAGCTTAGAGTTTCTCTCAAAGTCCTGGGTGTGATTTCACTGAGACATACAGTCCAGTGGTGAAACCAACTTCAATTCGCATTGTCCTCACCTTAGCACTGTCAAGGAATTGGAGAATCAGGCAACTTGATGTGAATAACGCATTTCTACATGGTGATTTGATCGAAGATGTATATATGAAACAACCAAAGGGCTATGAAATTGGAGGTGGAACTCTAGTGTGCAAACTCACGAAGGCCCTTTATGGTCTGAAACAGGCACCAAGGCCTGGTACTATAAGTTGTCAACAGCTCTCCAGCACCTTGATTTTCTTTCAACAAAATCTGACATCTCTGTCTTCACGAGGTTCAAAAATGGCTCATCACTATTTGTCCTGGTATATGTAGATGATATAATCATCACTGGAGACTCAGATGAAGTAATTTCTCAGGTCATTAAGCAGCTGAATGACAAATTTGCATTGAAAGACATGGGTGAGCTTCACTATTTCCTTGGGATTCAAGCCACCAAGACTGCTAATGGAGGTCTATTACTCTCACAAGAGAAATATACCAAAGATCTGCTCAAGAAAGCTGAAATGGAACAATGTAAGCCCTGTCATACACCCTTACCTTCCTCAGTTCGATTTTCTACTTTTGGAAACTCTCCATTCAAAAATCCTAAGCTCTACAGATCAGTTATGGGAAGTCTACAATACCTTACAGTCACTCGTCCAGAACTAGCATACTCAGTGAACAAAATTTCATAGTTTATGTAAAATCCCTTGGAAGAGCATTGGAGATTAGTAAAAAGAATTTTGAGGTATGTGCAGGGAACAGTTAGCTTTGGTTTACACTTACACAAAACAAAGGTGCAAACCATCAAAGCTTATAGTGATTCTGACTGGGCAGGGGACCCAGATGATAGGAAGTCCACTGGAGGTTTTTGTGTCTTTCTTGGGAGCAATTTGGTTTTGTGGAGTTCAAAGAAGTAGGGTGTTGTTGCCAGGTCTAGTACTGAAGAGGGCGATGGCTGACTTAGTTGCCAAACTAATTTGGATTAAGAACCTTATGGTTGAACTAAGAACAAAACTCTCAACAGCTCTATCAGTCTTATTTGAGTGTTGTGTTGCTTGCTGCTAATCCAATCTTGCATTCTAAGTCAAAACATTTTGAAATGGATCTCCATTTTGTAAGAGACTATGTTACAAAAAGAGTTATTCAAGTAAGTCATGTTCTTGGGACTGTACAACTAGCTAATGTGTTGACAAAACCACTGTCCAGTGGTGCCTTTTTTGAGTTCAGAACAGAACTAATGGTTGAAAGTTTGGAGACATCCACTGATGAAAGCAGGCTCGGTAGAGAGGGTCATAAAGAAGGTCATGATAGATACAATAGCTTTGATGTTGAAGAACAGCCAAACAGCAGAGGTCATGATAGATACATTAGCTGATGCTGAATTAGTGTAAACAGAATTAGTTAGCTTGTGATCAATTTGTTAGTTAGTTGGTTGTAATTAAAGACATGTCAAGTAGTTTGTTAGTGATTAGTTTAGCTTGACAGTTGTAGCTCCTCTGCTATAAGTTGTTAGAGCTAAGCTATTATTGCGTGACTTTAGAACTTACTTTACCAATATACTTCAGATTCAACCAGAACCTTCCTTCTCTTCTCTATACATAGTCTGCTTGTACTCCCTCTTTTTTTTCTTGAATTCTTTCCCTTTCTACTCCCTCTCTTGCTTGAGCCTGGTACCTTTCACTAAATTACTAAATTGCTCTGGTTAAGGTTAATTTGGGATTCGTACATGTATGCAAAATTGCTCTAGTTAATATGTATCATCATCACTATATATAGATGTAATAGGCTATAACTAATTTGGGTTGGTCGAGTGGCTGGTCAGCTCACTCGTTCACTTAAACAAGAAGTGTCGGGGGTTTGAATTCCATCTTGTGCATGCAGTAACTCATTAGCCAGCGGTAGACTCTTAAATAGAACTTATATCGGCGACGAATTAGTCCTTGTCCTGTCGAATTGGAGAATACCATAAACAACCAAAAAAAAAAAAAAAAGATGTAATAGGCTATGGTTTTTTTGGTGACTAAACAGAAAAGAAAGAAAAAAATAGAGACAAAACCAAATTAATTGGATAGGTTCATATCTAAATCTATTAGATGTTGAAGCTCACTCCATGGTTGACTCCAATTCGAGTGAATGTCCATGCCAGAAGCAGCTGCTTCAGCCATTCAATCTGCAATACTATTTGCATTCCTCTAAATTAAAAGAACAGAGACTCTCTAATTCCAATTCATAACCTCCTGTATATGCTTTGCCAAATCCTATTATGGAATATCCTTACCAAGCATTCTTTGGTTTACCAAGAAAAGAGCTTCTAAACAGTCTGTTTCACAAATAACCTCACGAAATCCACTATCCCAAGTAAGAAATAAACCTCTCCATATTGCATATAATTCAGCAAAAAGAACACTGCACACTTCAATTTTTCTAGTGCAACCTTTCAACCAACATCCATCAGAATTGCGAATGATACAACCAAAACCAGCATAGCCAAAAGGAGAAAAACAACTAACATCACAATTCAATTTAACAGAATGAATTGGAGGTAGAACCCAATACAAACAAAGTGAAGGAGGAGACAAAGATTGATGCATAGAAAAAATAGTGTGAAACTCCCTTACTGAACTACGAATCAAACTCACCACTTTACTAGCACTCCAAGAGTCATCTATATTAAATAAGTCATGATTCCGGCTTCTCCAAATCCACCAGATGGTCAAAAAGAAAAGAAAAACATCTTCACTCCTTGCACCTCTGTAAAGCCAATCACATAAATCCGAGTTATCTGAATACAGGCCTAAAAGGTTCCAGATCTCCTTGGCACTAGGGCACTCCCGAAGACAATGAAGAATAGATTCAAAATCATTCTGACATCGATGACAGGTCCTAGATAAAGCTAAGCCACGACCCAAACGAAACTCTGCCGTAGGAATAGCATTATGAAGACTGAGCCAAATCAAGAACTTGTACTTCTCAGGAATATGCAGTCGCCATACCCACAACCAATTATCATGCTCATTCCAGTTAAACTTTCTTTTGGCTAGCCAACTGTACCCACTCCTAGCTGAGTAGAGTCTAGAAGATGCCACACCCCATGACCAACCCAAAGTCTCTCCAGCATTCAAATCTGGATTATAAGCATTCAAACGCTATTTGACATCTTCTGGAATGTTAGAGAAAACATCATGGAGATTCTATTGACCATCTTTCCAAACGTCTCTAATAGTTAAATCAGAGTCAGATATATGTACAAAAGGGACATCTTGAGCAATTGTGCCCTCAATAATCCAATTGTCAAACCAAAAAGATTGATAAAGTGACCCAACGCACCAAGAGAAGGCATCCTTAAGAGCACCAAAAGCCTTTGAGATACTCTTCCAAACTTGAGAAGCGTTGCAAGGGACAGGGCCATCTAAAACTCCCTCATTCCTCAGATACTTCGCCCTCAATAGAGCAACCCAAGACTTGTCCTAACAATGAAAAAGTTGCCAAATCAATTTATCAAGTAAAGATATATTAACACACGCAGGATCTCTAACACCCAAACCACCAAATTTCTTTGGAGTGATCACGGTCCTCCAATTATTAAGAGAAAGACCTTTGCCATCAACTTGACCCTTCCAAAGGAACTGTTTCATTATAGAAGATAATTTATCGCAAACCCAATTTGGAAAAAAAGATACCTGCATATGATAGACAGGAATAGATGCTGCAACAGAATTGATCAGGCAAAGTCTCCCTGCTTTATTTAGAAGCCTTCCTTTCCAGTTAGCTAATGTTTCTCTCACCTTTTCAATCACCGAATGAAAAGAAGCCCTACTAGTACGGGAATGATTAACGTTAACTCCAAAATATCTTCCTAAGTCCAAAGCAAAATATATTGAAGAAACACTAGTAAAAATATCTCTTCTACGAGCAGTCACATTTTTAGAACAAAAAGTTTTAGACTTTTCAAGATTCACTTTCATGCCAGATGCCTTGCAAAAAATGTTAAGAGAATGCATGACCATTTGGACCTGACTCTTTGAAGCCTGATAAAAAAGTAAGAGATCATCTGCAAACATCAAATGAAAAAATTTTGGGCCATCCATAGTGACAGAAACTGATTTTCACACACCCTCGACCACCTTATGAGATATATAGCAAGCAAGTCTTTCCATACAAAGCACAAATAAGTAAGGAGACATTGGATCACCCTATCTAAGCCTCCTTCTAGGAGCAAAACTATCCAATCTATTTCCATTCCACATAATAGAAAGAGATAATGCACGGACACAATTCATAATCAAATTAACATTGATGATAGAAAAACCAAAAGCAATGAGAGTACTCTCCAAAAACCTCCAATCCACCCTATCATAAGCTTTTTCAAGATCAATTTTAAAAGCAAGAGTACCTTTCTTGGATTTTGTGTGCTTCATGAAATTCAAAATTTTTCGGGTCACAATAATATTATCAGGAGCACCACGACCCGAAATAAAACCTCCTTGTAAAGGACTAACAATATCTGGAAGAAAAGGTCGAAGTCGATTAGTCAATACTTTGGTGATAATTTTATAAACAACATTACACAAGTTAATAGGCCTGAAATCCTTCATAAAGGTAGAGTTATCAATTTTAGGAATAAGCACAATCAGAGTTTCAATGATGCTAGGATTTAAGTACTCTCCCAAAAAAGTGCTCTGAACAATTTTCCAAATCTCAGTGTCTACTATCTCCCAATATTCTTTAATAAAATAAGCTTGAAAGCCATCTAGACCAGGAGCCTTAAAAGGGCTCATACTGAATACTGCTGACTTGACTTATGCAAAAGAGACAGGGTTAATTAACCTAGCACAAGCCTCGGTGTTTAGAGTGGGCATCAGAACATCCCCTAAACAATCAACCTCAACTTCTTCTGTTGTACCAAAGAGATTCTTGTAAAAAGAGAAGGCTTTTTCCTGGAGAATATCTGGATCAGTAGACTAAGACCCGTCTCTAACATATAATCCATATACTCTATTATAGTTTTTACACACTAAAATTTGAAGATAAAAGAATTTAGTGTTTCTATCCCATACTTGACCCAATGCTCTTTAAATTTCTAGTACCAAAAAAGTTCCTCTTATAATAAAAGCCGTAATAGGCTATGGTTTGTAACCCTTGACTATATTTCCTCCAATTATAATTCTAAAATAATTATTACTGCCTACTTGCTTAGAATAGCATTTGTTGACATATGTACTAAATGTGAGTAGTAACTGATGACCATCATCGTTGTCTCTTGATGTAATTTTTTTTATCAATATTATTTTATATTAAAATTCTTTTATTTTGATGTATTTTCCTTATCAATATATTCTTAAAAATCTTGGAATTAAAGAAAACGGTATCAACTATCAGTCAAAATTAAAGAAAATTCTTAATTAGAAGAATAATCAAAGTTTCTAATAAAACTGGTATGATATGTTATTACTCTAAGGTTATGCTTTTAGGGAATATCTTTGATGAAAAAGTATCTTCTGAATCTTGGTGGACTAAGTAAAAATATTTTTAATGTATGGCTCAGATTAATTCTATATATAAGTTTTCTATAATTCTACATGTGACTCAATATTTAATCTAATTACAAACTAGTATATTATGGTCCAGTTGGACTGATGATATTATGACTGGTTTTTTTTTTTTAATGTTAATGTTTGGTTTAATAAATTGAGTGAATGTTTGGCCATAAAAAAATTTTAATAATCCAAAAATAATTTATTTGTATTTGGACTTGTTGCATATAAATTTATATTTGGCCTTTATTTTTATTTTATAACAAAAGATATATTATTAATATTTTATATATTTAGTTAACAAAGCATATATATTTTTGTCATTCAACGTTGTGTGGTTAGTAAAAACATGTATATGAATTTGATGTCAAACAGAATAAACACACAATATATTTTTTATCAAAATATCTTATAATTATAAACAAAATAAAATATAACACAAATTATTGATGAAATGAAGAAGGTATTTTCTTTGTTTTTAAAAAATAATAAAAAAATTAGATTTTTTATTTAAATAAATTAAATATATTCAATAATTACTAAAATAAATAATTTTAAAAATTATTACGAAAATACATCAGCTTCTTATATCTCGTTTACTGTAAATGAGATATGTGCATTTTTTCAATTTTCATATATCTCGTTTACATGTAAATGAGATATATGTATTTGTAAATATAAAAATATATTTTTTAAAAATAATAAAAAATATTAATAATTTAAATTAGACTAAACTCTTAAAAACAGAACATTTCAAATAATAGGGAACATGGACGATTTTATATAATAGAAAAGATGGACGTTTTAAAAATAAAATACTATCAACACGATTAAATTACGATTATTAAAATACCATTATTAATAATTAGTACTTAAAAAGGTTTGTGTGAAGCATGAAGTTGGTGCACGCTAAATAAAACAGAAAAAAATGATAAGGGAATTGAAACGGTTATCTCCCACTCTTCTTCTGTTTTAGTTATTCCCATCAACTTCTCCTAACAATTGGCAAACAGTTATTTCTCATTCTTCCTCCGTTTTATTTATCTCCCTAACACACAATTGGCACATGGTTATCTCCCACTCTTTCTCTCTTTTATTTACGGTTATCTCACACTTTTTTTTGTATTTTATTTATCTCCATCAACCTCTCTTAACAATGGACAAACGGTTATCTCTCATGGGCACAATTATTATATTTATTCTCATCTTAGAACTTGAACACGTACGAGTTTTTTTATTTTTTAAATTTGATCTATAATTTAATCTAAAATTTTTTATGTACTCTTTTTGAATACTAATTGATAAAATATATATATATTAATCTCTTTTACAACCTTTTTAATTTATTTAAAATAAAAAATCCCAAAAAAATTAGTCAAACGAAGAACCAATGAGAATTGTGGAGCATTCAGAGTTTCTGATTATAACTGAAAACTCTCCAAATCATCATCTAGCATCCAACCATACTGTTTAAAATCTAAGTCCTACCAAAAATAAATATTAAAATAATTTCATATGTTGATAATAATAATAATAATAGTAATTAATTAATTATAATATTTAGAAAAAAAACTTATTTTTATATTATTATTATTATTTTAATAAAAAATATGTAATTTTTGTAAGACCTAGAATTTTTAGAAAATATTATTATAAGTTAATTTTAATTTATTAATTCATTAAATTCGTTATTTTTAAAAATTATTGTATTAAAGTAATTAAATTAAGTTTTGGTAATTAAATCAGAAATTTCACTTAATCTTATAATATTGAGTAATTTTCTATATTTAAATTATAAAGTTGGTAGTTATGAAATAATAAGAATTTTATATGATTCGATTTTAGATGAATTGTATTTATATTATTTAATACTTTAAGTTAAAGATAAAGAAAATTAATTATATTACCACGTATTTTTAATTAGATTAATTTATTGAGAATCAATTAGTATTTTTTATACCACAAATAATATTTTAAAGTAATTTTAGAAATTAAATTAGTTTTTCAAATATTAATATTTTATGCTCCAATTCTATTAAAATTACCAAACTAATGAAACTATCCCTATACCTAATTTTTACCAAAACCCTAAATCCACATAATGTCACTCTAATCCTAATTTCCCCAAAATCCTCAGCCGCCACAGTTTTTCCTTCAGTAAACAAAACACATTAGAAATGAAAAGAGAAAGAAGGAAAGAGAGATGGGGGACCGAAGGAAGAGAAGAAAGGGAGAAGGTAGAAGAGAGGGAGATCTGAGAGAGCGAGCACAGAGTTGAGGGAGCAGAGAAGCCGTTCGCCACTGCTAGACCGCCGTCGCCAGCGATTCGCCAGCGCTGAAGCTCGTCACTTCGGCGCCGCCGCCGCACTGGGGTGCTGCTGTCGAAGCCACTCCTGCCGCCGCTGTTACTAGGGTTTGTCGTCGTCAAGCCCCGTGTTGCTGCCGCTAGAGGAGTTTCGTGCGTCGCCGCCGCCATCCCCACTGGTGTGATCGGAGCCGCCGTCGCTGGTTGGTCGGAGCCACCGTCGCTGGCGAGAGAGAGAGAGGCTAGCCAGTTCTGCTTCTGGTTTCTAAAATCTGACAAGAACTCCACTGCCACTGCTGGAGTTGCTGTTGCTGTCGCTCTGGCTTCATTTTGAACCATTAGAACTGCTACTGTTTTGGTAAGCCTTACCTTGTTTCTAATTCCTCCTTGTTCTACCAATTCATTTCTATCTTGAAGCTTGTTGCTGAAACTATTTGTATTGAACAAAGTGATTATAGTAAGTTACGTTGCCGTTGTTGTTACTAGAGGTGAACCGGCGTCGCGTTCTTGCTGCTTTGAGCCACCAGTGCCGCTGCTGCTACTCTCAAATTCTACTTTTGTTTCTTAGGGTTTGTTATCTCAGCCCCCTTGAAGTTACCATTGGTTCTGTCCTTGCCGGTGAGGGTCACCGGAGCTGCTGCAATTCCAGTCTTTTGTTCCTCTGCTAAGGTTATTTTGTCGTGCCTTGTCTTGCTATAATGTTTCATTAATTAACTCTGTCCTGCTTTACATAAATGTTCCTTTGTATCTTTACTCAGTCTTAAACCACAGTAGATTATTAGATTCACCGCTGTTGCCGTTTTGTAGCTGCCTCGCGGTATTGTTCCATCATTGCTGTTGCTGGAAGAAGCAGTCGAAGTGGCTGCCATGAATTAAAAGGAAAGGGAGTTGTTACAATAGGTTTATGCGAACTTGGCTAATCGAGGTAGGGGATTGTTTTAAAGTTAAAATATTTTGGGATTGAATACTTGATGAGTTTAGTGGATTAATGCAAATGAATTAATTTCTATGTTTAAAATGATTTTCTGCTGTGATTAGAGTTGTTGTGGTTATTGCGTAAGCGGTTTGGAGCTGAGGCTGCAGCTGCCACTGATTGCGGGCCGAAAAGAAAGAGTCTCTTAATGCGTTTGGTTTATGAGTTTCGATTATTCGAGGTAGGGGTTTTCTTAAAATCTATTTTACATTAGAGTTGTGATAAATAGATATTGATGCGAAAAGATATACTTTTGTGATTATATTTGTCTTGTAGATGTGATGGTTTGTTGGACTGGATTATTGGGTGCTTGATTGCGTGAGTGGTGTATAGTTGTTGGTAAAAATTGGTTTGAAATGTTATTTACTTGATTATTATGAAAGGTGGGTTTTTTTGGTTTTGGAGTTTACTTGGTAATATAAATGAATCGATTTTGGAAATAATTTGAGAAATGAAAATAAATTGATTCTGGGAGCGGTTTGATTTTGAGTTGGTTTGATTTTATGAATGATTTAATATTTGAGCTGATTCGATTTTAAAAAGAATTTTATTGTTAGAATTGGTTGATTTGAAAATAACTTGACATTGGAACTGGTTCAATTCTGGAAAATGTTTGAGATTTGGAAATGGTTGAGAAAAGATTTGAGAAATGTTTGGATGGGACCCAAAAAGGGTGACAGTGTCCGAGTTTTAGAGGAGATGCTGCCGAAATTTTATAAAATTGAAAGTTTTATTTAAAGTAATTAATTAAAAAGATTTGTTTTTAAGCATTATACGTTTTAAGATTGATTTGTCTATCAAAGAAAGAATTTTGTTTTGGAATTGAGATTGTTAACGAACAAAATGAAAAAGAGGATGATGAGGATTTTACTTGAAATATGGCTTTGAAATGAACTTGGAAATGAGATTTGGATTGATGAATGATTATGATGTTGAGAATGTTGAGATGTGAACTTTGAATTATTCACATGGCTTATGAATTTGAAATATCTGAGATACGAGGTTCCCTGGATTAGGTGCCGTGGCTTGCCACCACGTGTACCAGGTTGAAAACTCAATACTCTGTTAACCCTACGACGTAAGTGTGTGACCGGGCACTATATAAATTCCCAGGAATGTTACCCCCATTGAGTAATATTGATTATTTGAGAAAAAGCTATGCATAGACTCTTGGGGATGCACGTCGGGAGACAGTCTAAGTTCAATTCAGACTTGTCGGGTTGGATGGATAACCGACAGATGAGCCTCATCAGCCATAGGACAGGTATGCCTAATTGCTAAACTGTTCGTAACTGCTACTTGAACTATTTGCTGTAACGGCTGCCTACTTGTGCTTTTCTTGTCTGCCTTGCCTGTGTTTGTCCTGGCGTGCTACATTTGAGATTGAACTTTGGTGCTGAATTAATGATTATGTTGTTTGATTGTGTGGTTGGTTTCTGATTGAGATTTTCTTATAAGAAAGGAAAGGTTTTGGATTTCTGAAAGATTAAACATTGTTTCTTTGAAAAGGTTTTGAACGATTACCTATTGGTTTTTTAAAAGATTTATAAGGCAATGATAATCACTGAGCTTGAAAACAGTTTTCCTATTATATATCTTCTTATGACAACTTTGAAACTCCATGGTGAGACCGTGTGGTTAGGTTCTCACCCCCTACAGCTTTACTTTTCAGGAACCGAATGAAGAAGCACAAAGAAGAGTTATACCGCATTTGGTTTATATGTTGTATTAATTAGATTATTTTCTTCCTTCGTCTTGGTTATTAAATTTTGTAAGAGGGATATGAGTTGTATGTTATATATATATATATATATATATATATATATATATATATATATATATATATATATATATATATATATATATATATATATATATATAATGTAAGAAGTCTTGTATATAAATCTATGCCTGCTTGTTTATTTTAGATGAAGTATGTATTTCCGGTTTATAAAGTGATTAGCGATACGGTGTTGAGTCACAGGCTCCTATTTTAATATTTAGTATATAAAGTAGTCGTAATACTTCTTGCTATTAGAGTAGCGCAGCCGGAAGCGTGACTTCTGATAGTGAGGGTGTTACAATTTTTCATGTGTCCAGGTTGCTAATAGGCACCTGGGCGCAAGTTAGCATGTTCTTTTTTTTTTTCTGGTCATGGCCAAATAGGCCCGAGTCGAGTATAACCCACCCAATCTACAACTCGAAAAAAATGCCAACGTAATCTTCTTCCTCGCAGTGCCGTCTTCCTCATCTCCGATGTCAACATTTTCATCTCCAGCATCCATTTTCTTTGGTTTCTTCACCTCAGCCGGAGCCACCTCAACTTTCTCACTAGTAGCTAATTTCTGTCTATTTGATCATAGTAACAAATTAGTATATATGACAAAAAAATGATTATAATGCTATATAAAATAAGCATAACCCATTCAAGGATTTAACAGATAAATGCACAAAAAATAAGAGTTTTACCCTATTGGATTTATTGGATGCGCCATTGTTGTTGTTCAAGTTGCCAAGGAATGCCTGCTGCTTAATTTTGCACAATATCTTCTTCCAGTTGGTCACCAATCGATCAAGTTTTCAAAGGGTCTCAGTGTCAATAGCCTCAATATCAATATCAAACTCATTCTCATTTTCATTCTGCTTCAGATTCCCGCCATTCCTCTTCCTTATGATCTATACCACCTGCTTCAGATCTCCCTCTGCACACGCTCTGCTCCATTGTGCAGTGTCATCATCCAACCCAGGCTGCTCCATCACTCTAACCTAATTTAACTCTATATTCAAATTTGACCCACGTATTAATAGAAGTTTATTTGTGAATTTTTTATTATTTGTGAACCGACCCCCATATTTTTCATTAATTGTCTTTGTTATCTGGTTCTTCATAGTCCAGAAAATACTTTTTCCACCGAAAAAAGCTCCATGCTTTTATCATGTTCTTGAATTCACTTCTCTCACCCTTAATGTTCATAGACGTTCATTTCTCATAAAAGAATTTACTACAATTATTACGTCATTTATCTTAAGGAAAAGTACAGGAAAACAATATACATAATGAACAACATGAATAATAATTTAAAAAAGAAGATAAATTTAAAATTTAAAATTAAATTTTTAAATAATTAAATAATTATTATCAAATTTTAAAATTTAAAAATATTAGGATTAATACCTAAACCACTACGTACAGTTACACATTCACATATTATACGTTTTGCATTCACCACTTCCTCAATCGCGTCGGTCTCTCCCGCAACTGCAGGTTCTCTTCCATTCCGAATAGTGATGCCGTTTTGCACTCCTCACCGACGTCGATCTCTTTAACCTCGGCCGACTGTAACTGTTTCTCGCTCGCATTTGTTTTCGGCACGTACCACTTCTTTGAGCTCGAACCTACACCTACACTAGAACCCGATGATGAAGATCCTTGTGCTGTTGTTGTTCTCATTGCCTACATCGTTTCACATCCCATTATGTTATGTTTTTAGCATGTGCACCATATAATTATTTACTTGATCCAAGGCTTTTAAGAAAGTGTCATTCTTTCCATCCGGGACTCCGATGAGTTCTGTCTCTTCGTTTGTCACTTTATTGAGTTCAAGTTTTATATTTTAAGATGATTATGTTGGTAGATATATAGATAGTTAATTTGATTCTTATGTGGATGGTTATTTGGTTTGATTGGGTTTAGTTATATACAATTAAAAGATGCTAGATGTTCAATTCACTAAGTATGCTGATGATTATTTTTATCCTTAAGTGGATGGTTATTTTCACTGGAGGTAAGCAACGCAGGTGTCAATGCGTGGCAAGCCAAGTAGCAACGACGAGGAAGAGCCTGTGGGAGCTGTTTGTTTCCAGTCTGGAGGAGAGTAACACCGATGAGGGTCCTTGTTAAAATTTTTAAATGGTTAAAATTTTTGAATTATTGAATGAGATTTTTTGGTTGGGTAATTTAGGTGGAATGTTTTTATTTTAACTTTATTGGGCCAAATTTTTAACCAATTGTTCATGTTGTTCAGATTTTTTGTTGTCTACCTAAAAAAACCGTTATCTTAATTAATATGTCGTTTCTTTTGAAATACTTGACTATTTGTACGAGCAAAATCTATTACAAAAGAAAAAAAAAACACAACTACAAACAAATGACAATTTTTAGAGAAATTTAGAGAATCAACTTTATATGCAATCAAACAACCAACATTTTAAAAAGAAAAGTCTGATTTTAAAATTTTTATAAACTAGTTTTTCACTAAAAAAAAAAAAAACAGGTGCTTTCTCAAACCCCCCTTCACCTCTCTTCGCTTCTTCTTTTTGGAATTGCCTTTAGAAGTTCTTGTACAATAAATTTTAGATATTTCTTTTTGTTATGTTTCAGATATTTTTTATTGTTAAGTTTTAAATATTCTTTTTACAATAATTTTGAATATTTCTTTTCAGTTAGTTTTAAATGTTTTTTTTGTTATATTTTGGATATTTCTTTTCTTTTAGTTTTGGATGTTTCTTTTTTTAAAATCAAGAAACATCCAAAAAAAAAATAACAATCATCAACATCTAAAAACTCTAAAAATTTAAAACAACATATAAAACCATAAACAAAATGACATCCGCAACGTATTCCTTCGCGACGTGCTCAAAGTTCTTTTGCCGATGGTTATGTGTGAAGGAAAATGAGCACGACAAAGAGGTTGATCACGTCAGAGAGAGGCGCATGGAAGAGGGGCAACGACGCAGCAGAGAGAAGCATATGTACAATCACTACTAGAAAATAGTATATTATAGACATATTTTTAATATAGAATTTTGCTGTCAAAAATACCAATGCATTTTCGACAAATTTTTTGTCAATAAAAAAGTTGAAAATTTTCTAAAAAATTTACCGACAGATTATAATATCTGTCGATAAAATTGAAATTTTGATTTCATACTTTTTCTAACGAAAAACCTGTCTGTAATTAGCAAGGTTTTGAGAACCAGACCGGTCATTGAACCGTTCTAGTCACTGGTTTATTGGTTCAACCGGTCCAACCGTGATTTAACAAAAAAAACTATTATAGAATAAAATAATAAATAAATTATAAATAAACATCCTAAAATATAATTATAATCTAATATGAATATTAAAATATCTTCCAAATTTAAAACACTCGATGAAATGTCATCAACTAAAGACATATGATCTTATTAAAATATAAATACTTTAGTGAATAAACAGACAAGCAACTTCACCACAGTCAACAAGAGGTAAAAAAAAAGAGAAAACAGAGAGACAATCAACAAATATCACACATTCATATGTACAATAATTGACAAGTAGTTGTAGGTACTACATAAACAAATTGAAAGCTTGTTGAAAATGACATTACCAAAACTACAATGTCAAGTCTGTAATATCCCAATTTAAAAACACGAGAAAGTACTTAAGAAAATTTCCAATTATAATTGTTACCAAATATTTATGACCTTTATATATGGTTGGATTTTAATGAAAAAGCATCTTATGTGCAATACAATATAGAGATCATATTCAATGATTTCATTTACTAGAAGCTCATTAAAAAAACAAATAAAAATACTTGATTCTTTTGGCAACCAAATGATTGGAAAGGACTATAGTAATAAAAAAATTCTAAATAAATTGTTGCAATTCGCCTCAGGAGTGCATTTGCCAATGCAAGGGCTTTTGGACTTCCTTCTACTATAAGGATGTGTTTGTTTATAGGCACGGAATATTGAGACAAGAACACAGAAATATAAAATTGTGTTTAATAGATGAAACATTGATATAGATATTATGTCCAGAGACACTAAATTAGTGTATTTTGTGTCCATCTTGATAAGAACGACACTAACACACTAACAAGAGACATAACTTATTTTTTATTTTTTCTTTTACTATTCTTGTTAATTTTTTATAATTATATTTATTATTATTATATTTTTCTTCCCATTTTTTTAATAAAAAAAAAAGAATAAATTGGACTTTCATAATTTATTCTAGGTTACCATAAAATAAAATTAAATAACACTAATTTTTGTGTCTCTATCCTTTGTTTCTTATTCTGAGTGTCTTGTTTTGTCCTATTCTCAAAACCAAACACATCCTAAGGGACGGAGCCTAGCATACATTCAACAAATATGACAAGTTAATAAATGAGACATGTGTAACACCCTCATTATCAAAATGTCACGCTTCCGGCTGTGCTACTCTGATAACAAGAAGTATTACGACGATTTCATATACTTAATAATAAAATAAGAGCCTTTGACTCGAAATCGTATCACTGTTCTTTTTGAAAAGCGGAAAAAGAATACTTTTTAAATAAAACAAAACAAGCATATACATGTACAAAACTTCTTACTCAAGTAACTTATACATATTATATACATACAAATCATTTATTCCTATTCCTCTTACATAATATAATATTGATGGCGAGGGATAAATAAATAAAAGCTAAACAGCATTATCGACTAAGCGAAACGCAATACAACCCTTCATGAGCTTTTTCATCTGTCTCCTGAAAAGATAAAGCTGTAGGGGGTGAGAACCTACCCCCACGGTCTCACCATAGAGTTCATAATTGTCATAATAAGATATTTAAAGAGTAATCTATTTTTAAACTCAGTGATTATTGTTCGTCCTTTGAATATTTTAAAACCAACAACTAGTCATCCAAAAACCCTTTTCGAAAATCAATATTTAAATATCCAGAAATCCAAAACCTTTCTTTTCATATAAGAAAATCTTAATCAAAAATCAACCACGCAATCAATCAACACAATAATCAATTCAGCACCAAAGCTCATTCTCAAAAGTAGCACACCAGGACAAACACAGGCAAAACAGACAAGAAAAGCACATGTTTAGGTAGCAGTTACAGCAAATAGTTTAGGTAGCAGTCAATAACAGTTTAACAATTAGGCAAACCAAAATAAATTCAAACCCAAGCAAAGCATACAAACGCATATGATGCATGCCTGTCCTATGGCTAATGAGCTCATCTGTCGGTTATACAACCAACTCGAAAAGTCCGGTTTGCTAAACTTTTGGACTGTCCCCCTGATGCGCATCCCCATGAGTCTATGCATAATTTTTTCTCATATATATATATATATCAAATCGCTCAATGGGGGTACCATTTCCGGGAATTTATAAGTGCCCGGTCACCCTTACATCGTAGGATCAACAGAGTATCGAGTCTCAACCTGGAACAAGTGGTGGCAAGCCACTGCGTCTACCCAGGGAAACTAGTGTCTCAGATAATTCAAATAAATAAGCCATATGAATATTTCAATCATAATTTATCAATATCCACATCATTCTCAATATTATCATCATTCATCAGTTCATATCTCATTTTCAAATTCATTCAAAAATCATACTTTAAAATCAATTCTCATCATCCTTCATTCAAACTCAATCATCATCATCCATCCTCCTATTCCGATCATCAACAACCCCAACTCAAAACATAATTCATTCTTTTCTAAATTAATCAAAATTTAAAACTTATAATCTTTAAAACCAAATCTTTTTAAATAATTATTCCAAACGAAACTTTTAATTTTTATAAAATTTCGGTAGCATTTCCTCTAAAACTCGGATACTGTCACCCTCTTCGGGTCCCATCCAAACATTCCTCAACCATCCTCAATCATTTTTAAATCTCAATCATTTTCCAAAATTCAACCAATTCTAATAACAAATTATTTTCAAATAGAACCAATTTCAATAATAATTCCTTTTTAAAATCAACCAGCTCCAATATTAAATTATTTATAAAATCAAACCAATTCAAAACCAAACCGCTTCTAAAATTAAATTATTTTCAATGCCGATCTAGTTTCACTATCAATTTCTCATCCACAACCACGCACCACTCAAGCAGTCAGTAATTCAATGCAGCGAACAATCACATCCATAAGTCAAACATAATCACAGAAATACATTTTTCACGTCTATATCTATTTATAATAACTCTGTAATATAAAATAGATTTTAATAAAAACCCTTACCTCGATTGTCGGAACTCGAAACTCTAAAATGCGTCACAAACTTGTTTTCTCTCGGCCCGCAACGGCAGCAGCCGCAATCACAGCTTCAAAGCACTTTCAAAGCAACCACAAAAACTCTAATCGCAACATATAATAACCAAAAATTCAATCTTATAGCAATTAACGCCGCAAAACCTCATCGAAAGATAACAGAATAGTGACTAAAGGGCTCTTTAAAACGAAAATGCTTATCGCAACAAAGGAAGAATGACTAAATCGAGTAGCGGCAGGTCCGGTGGTGGTTCCGACGGCCACAGAACTACTCCCGGCGGCCAGAATAATTGCAAAATAGTCTTCTCCTCCTCTGGCAGTGACTCCTGCAGCAGACACCTCTCCGTTCTCTTTTCACTATGCGTTTCCCCTCCCTTAACTCAGTTCGGTAGTGGATTCGACTCCACCAGCGACGGCGTTGACGGGACTCTCCTTTGGTGGCGACAGTTATGGTTCTAGCGGCGGTGAGATGTGGCAGTGGCGGTGGGCTTCGCAGACAGCGACTGAGCACAGCGGCATAAGTGACAAGACAGGTTCGACGGTGATGAAGGCGCGACGGCAATGCGCGATTCCCTCCTCCGTGGTTCTGTCTCCTCTCGTGCACCCTTCTCTCTCCTCTTTCCTTTGACGGCGAGTTCAGTGGTGGCGGCGACTAGACACGACAAAAACGGCAAGGCGACGACTGGGACGAAGCTGGTGGCGTGGTGCGATGGCGTCTTCTTCCTCGGCTCCCTTACGCGGCGGTTCGGGCTGCGTGGAATGCAGGCAGCGACGGCGAAGCACGAAAACGACGGTGAGGATCCTCCCAGCGGCGACTTTGGCTCAGCGACGCCTGTCTCTCTCTGCGATGGTGACACGGTCCTTTCCCCTTCCCGGTCTCTCTTCCTCTCCGCCCTCCCTTTCTTTCTTTCTTTCCTTCTTTATTTTCTTTCTTTCTTTCTTTCCCATTTTTCTTTTCTTTTTCCTTTTCTTTCATTTCGTCTGTGTGTGTCCACTTTGGGGAGAGGGAGGTGTGGCGGTGGAGGGTTTAGGGTTAGGTGAGTGGCGGTGAGTGAGCGTGGGTAGGGTTAGGGTAATTTTTAATAAAATTAAGGTATATTATATAAATTTAAAATATAATTCAATCCCTTAAATTTAATTTAAAAATATTATTTAATTATCAATTTGCTAATTGACTTTTATTCAAGTATTCTAATTTAAAATTAGAGATGATATAATTTATTTTCTTTGTTTATAAAAATTAAAATATTAAATTCTAAAATCTCAATTATTTAACTTAAATCATATAAAATTCTTATTCTTTTACAACTGTTAAGTTGTATAATTTAAATATAGAAAATTATTCAATAATTATAAGATTAAGTAAAATTTCTAATTTAATTATCAAAACCTGATTTAATTATGTTTAGTAAAATAATTTCTGAAAATAAAATTTCTAATGAATAAATAAATTGAAATTAACTCATAATAAGATTTTCCAAAAATTCTGGGTCATACAACATGCATGAGTATAAAATATTAGAAAAAATAAATAAACGTGAGCAACCACAAGCAGCTCATTAGCTACTCTCATAACAGTAAACAAAAAGTTAAATAAAGGGGTTAAGTACTGAAATCGTCCCTAAGGTTTGGGGTAAAAATCAAAATCGTCCCCAACCTTTTTTGTTATTAAAATCATTCTCAACGTTATAAAACGTTATAAAATCGTCCTTTTCTATTTTTTTGGACCTAATTACCCTTAACTATTAATAAAAATAATATTAAAAAATAAAACCCCACCCACACCCACACCCAGCATCTCTTCGTCTCTCCCTCCACCCTAAACCCACCCCCAATTCCATCATCATCAGATCCTGTAACACCTTAACTACCAAAGCTCACGCTTCCGGCTGCGCGACTCTGATAGCTCGGACATTACGACGACACTTATACTATTTAATACTAAAATATGAGCCTGTTTAAAACTTTAAACCGCAATACCGCTCCCAAAGATACTTTCGTTCGATAACGTACATCCATAAATACCATTCAACTTACAACAACTCAAAAAGAGTACATCCATATATATACATAAATATATATAAATAATATTACAAACATTAACCAATACAATTCCTATCCCTCTTACAGAATATATATCAAGATAAAGGCGAGGGTACAATAAACCATAACTAAAACAATACAGAGCATCACAACAAAAATTAAATAAGCTCTTCGTAACTTCTGCGCCCATATCCTGAAAGGGGAAAAATGTAGGGGGGGTGAGAACATCATCCTCGAAAGGGTTCTCAGTAGAGGGTTTTTGGGAATTACTGTAATAGGATACTGGAAGATAAACCGTACCAGTGATTAATAACCGTCTCATGCCTCTTTTCAAAAATATCGGTTTACAATAAAGGTAAAGTCGGAAATCTTTTCGGAAAGAAGAACGGTTCAATTTTCAAAAACTCAAAAGCCTTTCAAAACGGTTTATCTATGCGGAACCAAAATAGCCTTTCATAATTTTATTCCAAACCAGAAACACAAAAGTGAAATCAACCATCGGTTCACCTCATTCCAACCACGGCCCTAGGCCCAAACAATCCAACCAGCAACCAATCACCACAGTCCAACAGAGTCCCAGTAGCAAACACAAATAGAAGGATGCAAGCACAAACAAACAGTTATTACAAGTAGAGCAGTTAGCAAGTAATCACATAGGCAAACCAAGTATAATATGCACACCCAACCAATGTCACACAAATGCATATGATGCATGCCTGTCCCTAGTGGCTGATGATATCATCTGTCGGTTATAGAGCCAACCCGACAAGTCCTGGTAGCTAACCATTGGACTGTCCCTCTGTCGCGCATCCCCAACTCGAGTTATACTCATCATAAACTTGATCATAATCATGATCCATATCCATCACCTTCACTGGTGAATATTTACGGGGGCGAGCTCATCCGGGACTTTCACAGTGCCCGGCCACACTTACGACATAGGGTCAACAGAGTATCAAGTCTCAACCTGGAGCACGTGGTGGCTAGCCACTGCTACTACCCAGGGAAACTCATATCTCAGATAGTGGAAGTGCAACATTCACATTTATCAATGATTCAGCATAAACATGCATTCAATCTCATCCATGGATCAACATCCATCTCAGCCATCCGGCTCACGGTTCAGTCCAGAACCAGCCAATATTCATATCATACACAGCCATTCCGGCTCACGGTTCAATCCAGAACCAACCAATATTTATAATCATACATAGCCATTCTGGCTCACAACAAAACAGCACTTCCACATTCAACATCATAAATTCATAAAATCGGCATTTAAGCCATAAATCACTTTTTCCCAAATCATTTCACTTGAAATAGAGTTTCAACTCTTTTTAGCCTTGACTTTGAAGATCTCATTTTCAAATCATCTCAGGCTCACAAGCCAAATTTACTCAAAGTGAGTTTCCTTTTTAAAGCAAAGCCACTCTCGGCATTCTTTTTCCAAAACTTCCAAAACCATGGAAAGTTAAAGATTCTTTTTGGGAACATTCAAAATCACCCATCCAACAATGGAATTTTATAACAAAAGTTTCTTGCCAGAGTCCCAAGTCTTTAGGGAAGGTCAACTTATATAAATTCCTTAAAATTCATTGAAACTTTTAAAATCATAGATTCTCGGTTCAAGTAAACAAAACTGAATTTATTATGAAACCGATCATACAAAATCACAAGTTCCAACCCGGTCCAAAAATCAACTCATTTGAAACGGAACCGGTTCATTTGAATCAAACCACTTTCAGGTTTCTTTTTGGAACCCATTTTTCTAGCTCTTCCAAAATGCCTCAAACTTGATTACTCAATCAAAAGTCTAAATTCCTTTAAAATCACTAAAAGCTCCTTTTTATATTGAAATCAATATTAGAGCATCATTCTTTCCTTCATTAATTCAAACTGTACAAATAGTTCGTTTCTAAATACGCCGAACTCAACGCATAAAGTTCATTAAATAAATTAAGCTTGAAAACATAAATATTCTCTTAATAAATCAATTAATACAATTTCTCAAATCCAACCCTTTTTAAATAACTTTACAAACAAGAGTAGGATTTTGTAGAAATTTTGGCAGCACCTCCCCTAAAACTTGGACTTTTGCCACCCGGTTCGGGTCCCAACTAAACCGTTTCTCATTCCTTTTCAACAGCTCAAAATCAGAAATCAATTCAAGTCAAGCTAAATCCAACAATCGCCTCAGTGGCGTATCTCAAGGACACTATTTCAAAATCAACTCAATATCAATCGATTTAACTCATTTCCAAAGCTTTAAAGAATCGATTCAGCAATAAATCATTTGTCCGAAACCAAGTCAATTAAAGTAAACCAGGCTGAATTCAAAAGTGTTCTATCTTTCACATCATCCAAATAATTGACTCAATTCAAACCAATCATCAACGGATTAAACTCATTTCAAATCTTTAAAGAATCAACTTCCAAAGATTACATTTCACAAAGCCGCACAACAATTCAGCCAAACAAACATTCATAATCATTCGATACAATCAAATTATATATAAGGCCGATACAATCACCAAATACACATTTTCTCACAACAGTATCCATATGTAATAATTCAAATACATAAAGCATAGTTTTTGGAAAGCGCCCCTACCTCAAATGCAATCTAACTACGCGACACAACTCTTTCTCTTTCGGTTCGCATTCCGCGGCAGCTGCATACACAGTTCCATTTACTTTCACAACAACAGGAACGGCTCTTATTCCAACCATGCGATTACCAAAACTCGACCCTAGCACGTCAATATCACAGAATTCTCACTAATCCACAGCAAAAATAATAGCGGTAACGATATCAAGATTAGAATACCTACTGCAGCTATAGGAAACAGAACGATGGAGTAACACATAACAGAATCAGGGACCTGTGCACCGTCCTAGCAGCAGTAACACCATTCTGTTTGGTAAGGCAGCAGGGTTACCAACAAAATCAGAATAGCGGAGAAAACATAGAAATGGAACAGATTCAAGAAAGGAGAGAGCAGTTACCGGCAAATCTGGCTCGGTTCCGACAATGGCGTACAGCCGAGCAACTTACAACAATCAGAACCCATGAAGCCAGAGGCTTCATCTGCGGTCTCCGGCGGCCGGCACAGTGGCCTGAAGCTCCGGCGACACCACAGCAACATACGGAAAGCCCAGCAGCTCCGGTGATGGATCTTCGGCGACGGTGGAGGAAAGGGGGCAACCCTCCACAGCGGCGAGCCCAACCTCGTGGTGGCGACGGCAACCCCGCGGCAGCTCCTTTTTCGCACATTCTCTCTCTCTCTGTGCGTATGGCCAGCAGTGGCGGTAGGGACAGGTTCGACGGCGGAAATCCGATAAAGCCGGCGGCGCTGTGCTTCCTCCACGCTTGCGAGCTCGACGGCGGCGATGCGGCATGGGCGCGGTGGCGATGAAGGTGCGACGGTGGCGCGCAAGGTAGCGCCCCTCTCTCTTCACCGCGAGCTCCCTCTTTGCACGACGCCTCCCTCTTGTCTCTCACTCCCCTCTGGTCGCGACATGAACGGCGGCAGCGAGCTAGGCGGCTCCTTCCTCCCTTGCGCGCGCGCGTCCTCCCTTCTCCACTGGCGGCACGGCCCTCTCCCTTACTGGTCTGTTTCTTCCTTCTTCGTGGGTGTTGGGGAAGGCAATGTGTGCCATGTGATGAGAGGTGCGGCTGGGGGTGCATGAGGGGGAGGAACGGCGATGAGCTAGGAAATGGGGAGCGTGGCGGTGATTCGATTTGAGAAAGGGGAGAAGGGTGTTGCTGTTGGATTCAAGAGAAGCCGTGCATTGATTTGGTGAAAGGGAAGAGGAACCCAGCGGCTGATGGAGTTAGGTTAGGGAAGGGTTTCATTTTTCAAAAATTAGGGTTAAGGGCATTTTAGTAATTTCACTTAAAATAGGGATAATATAGTAATTGAAATCCAATTTAAATCCAACACTATTTGTATATAGAAAAATACTATTTGCTCACCAATTTCACAAATTATTTTCAATAAAATATTCAAATCAAATAATTAGGAGTAATATAATTAAATCCCTTATTTTCCAAAGTAGCAGTATTAATATTGAAAATATTACTTGTTTAATCCAAATCATATAGAAATCCTTATTATCTCACAACTACCAACTTTATACTCTGAATATAGAAAATAATCCAATAATTGTGAAATTGGATAATAATCATAACTTATCTCAAATCCCATAAATCAAAACTTGCCTTAATTATCTTTAATAAAGTGATTTCTGAAATTAAGGCTATAAATAACCGTATGATTTGAGACCTGATCATAATAAGACTTTTCAAAGATTCTAAGTCTTACATTCTACCCACCTTATAAAAATTTTCGCCCTCGAAAATTGATACAAAACGAAAGAAATTCCATAACAGTTCACCCTTGAACATATTTAAGGAAGAAGCAAAAATATCTCAAAATATAAACATATATACGTTTTCCAAATACTTTGATTGTCATAAGCATAAGGGTGTAAAGGTAGGAGTGTGATTGCAAAGCAAACGTTACAAGGTAGGCTCTATGCAAAAGATAACATGGGTCAATCATGTGATAGTAGGGCAAGGCATCAAAGGCTATAAAACAGGATGAAGTTAAAACGATGTGCTCAATATCCGCACACTAATCTCATATCGACCTCAAGGTTTCAACTTTCCAACTCCATCAAGCACTTTACAATCCCATACTCGATCACAAGCCTTACAACCGCAAACCCGTCCGCAAGGAACAAAACACCCACAACTCATAACGTTGCACACCTACCGCTTCAACTTCCGTATACACATATCACGCCTTAAAGAACTAACGCATCGTGTTACTATGTCTACAAATCGCACGTGATATCAAAACAATTCTCGAGTCTACTCAGAAGGATACAAGATTCTAGAAGGAGAGTCAAATGTCAAAGATAGTACTCCTAGATTTTGAGAGAATGTATCCAATTCCAGATAAACAAGGGTGCTCAAGCAAAGAAGTTCGCCAGAAATAAATCGATTAACAACTCCAAAAATAACCCTTAGATCAAGGAAATTCAATTGGATCAATAAGAAGAAAACTAGCGCATCAGTTTGAAACAAACTCAAACTGAGTCGAAGAAGTATGAGGTTTACAGAAGAGAATATCTCAAACCCAAGACAAGGATCACAGAACTCAAGAGCACGATTAAAATACTTCCGAATACTCTGTTCGTTAAAAGAGTCGAAAATTTTGCGAAAAAATCACTTCGCAGGCTAACAGAAAAGTTAAGCAACAACCATTCTTCAAGAGAGTATCAAAAACATAAACGTGGCTTTGCTTTAATACAAGTTCATGTTGAAGTATATTATATAGAGTTTTAAAACAACATGTACACAGGTTTGGTTAAGCGCTAAAATATTTCCTCAAATATTTTAGAAAGACAGTTACGTGCATAGCTTAACCAAAAGCAGTTCATGAAAACTTGGAAGTAATCAAATGCTTATTCAAAAATTCTAAAAATTCATATTCAAACAAGCGTGTATAACATTTATAGCATGGTCGCAAGAGGAAGTTAAACTCTCTTTAGAAAAGAAATTCCGAGGTAGAAATTTGCTTACAATTTAGTAAAGAAAATAAGTGGTGCGTTACAAACGAACCGATTTCCACTAAACAAGGAAGCTCTCCAAAACCTTATTTAAAATAGCGCATGCCAACTTTAAGAACAATTTTGTCAAAATCGAATAATGGTTTCACTCTCAATCAAGCAACAGAAAGTAAATTCCGTTTAAAACTTCTTACAAGAGAATTCGAAACTTCTTTAAAAGGTTCAAAACAAGACTCCAAAAGTGTTCTTGAAATCACCACCTCAGAAGAACATTCAAGAAGTTTAAGATGTACTAAAAAGAAGTCAAGCCATGCAAGAAAGGGTCTTAAATCAAAGTAGTTCAAACAAGATTCACTAGGCATGAGTCATCAAACAAGCTTTCAATTGACTCCAAATGAATATAAAAGTCATAGGAAAGACAACTCAATCATTAGTAATTCCTCAAGAATAAATCTTTGACTAAAAACTCTTGTAGAGATAATGAGAGAATAAACGATGCACTATTTTGAAACGAATCAAACTGACTCACATAAGAATGGGATTCACAAGAGAGGGCAAACCAAGATCAATGGTAATGTTCACAAGATGTAAAAGATCAGTTAAAAACAAGGTCAAACATGACATTCATAGAGATGGAAGATTTAATAGAGAATTTAGTCCGTTTATAGGAAGAAAGCTATGAGTCCAACACTTTCAAAAGAACAACATTGGCATGAATCATATAGTATGCTAAATCAAACTCAATTCAAAATAAGTTAAGTAAAGCTTATCAAACGAAACTCAACCGAGACAAAAGTGGTAAATCCTTTCTTTTCAAAATTTTGAAAAAGACCTAAATACATAATCAAATGAAGATGTGCGTTGGAACTATAGTAAAATTACTAGAAAGTCAACTTGTATTTTAAGTAGGTGCAGTTCTATAAACCAGTAAAAGTACGGTCGAGGTATTAGGAGTAAATAATTGTTAAACTGTATAAGAAATCTTCAAAGTTCATATATAGATAAGTATGTATCTAATCAACAGCAATTTTTTATAAAAATCTCAAAATTAGCTGTAATCACTGGCAAATAAGAGGAAAACTGAATCAACAAGTTCTCTAAGAGTGAACACGGAACCCGGAGTTAAAAGTCACAGCACATTAAGACAAGTTCAAGGCTATATCAAAGAATACTTGAATCAAGAAGAACTCAAACAGAAAAAGATAGATACAACAAGGATTTCAAACAAGCATATGCACTTAAGATCAAACAAGAATGCATATGGATAGAGGAATAGAGTGAAGACATCAAATTACTTTTCAAAAGGTCTAGCATACAAGAACTTCAAGTTAGGATATGAAAGAACATGTCGACTCGAACAGAATTCAAGACACACAACTGAATAGCCTCGAGAAGTAGTTTCCAACTTTTCCAAAACCCGCGATTCGCCTTACTCAAAACTAGGATTTCATCTATGATAACCCATCAGTGCTTTCATATACATACTTCACTAGTATTAAGCCGGCCGAACTTAATATCAGGAATTATGCAATGCAAGACTAACAGCGTTAATCAATAGACCGTCATGTGCATAAAGTTCTAATTCTCGTCATTCGACAAGACCTAATACATGACAAACGCTCAGAGTATGCAACTGAAGCATAGTCAGTCCATTCCTCAGGCTCTACAGGAAGAACTGCTCTGATACCATAATGTAACACCTTAACTACCAAAGCTCACGCTTCCGGCTGCGCGACTCTGATAGCTCGGACATTACGACGACACTTATACTATTTAATACTAAAATATGAGCCTGTTTAAAACTTTAAACCGCAATACCGCTCCCAAAGATACTTTCGTTCGATAACGTACATCCATAAATACCATTCAACTTACAACAACTCAAAAAGAGTACATCCATATATATACATAAATATATATAAATAATATTACAAACATTAACCAATACAATTCCTATCCCTCTTACAGAATATATATCAAGATAAAGGCGAGGGTACAATAAACCATAACTAAAACAATACAGAGCATCACAACAAAAATTAAATAAGCTCTTCGTAACTTCTGCGCCCATATCCTGAAAGGGGAAAAATGTAGGGGGGGTGAGAACATCATCCTCGAAAGGGTTCTCAGTAGAGGGTTTTTGGGAATTACTGTAATAGGATACTGGAAGATAAACCGTACCAGTGATTAATAACCGTCTCATGCCTCTTTTCAAAAATATCGGTTTACAATAAAGGTAAAGTCGGAAATCTTTTCGGAAAGAAGAACGGTTCAATTTTCAAAAACTCAAAAGCCTTTCAAAACGGTTTATCTATGCGGAACCAAAATAGCCTTTCATAATTTTATTCCAAACCAGAAACACAAAAGTGAAATCAACCATCGGTTCACCTCATTCCAACCACGGCCCTAGGCCCAAACAATCCAACCAGCAACCAATCACCACAGTTCAACAGAGTCCCAGTAGCAAACACAAATAGAAGGATGCAAGCACAAACAAACAGTTATTACAAGTAGAGCAGTTAGCAATTAATCACATAGGCAAACCAAGTATAATATGCACACCCAACCAATGTCACACAAATGCATATGATGCATGCCTGTCCCTAGTGGCTGATGATATCATCTGTCGGTTATAGAGCCAACCCGACAAGTCCTGGTAGCTAACCATTGGACTGTCCCTCTGTCGCGCATCCCCAACTCGAGTTATACTCATCATAAACTTGATCATAATCATGATCCATATCCATCACCTTCACTGGTGAATATTTACGGGGGCGAGCTCATCCGGGACTTTCACAGTGCCCGGCCACACTTACGACATAGGGTCAACAGAGTATCAAGTCTCAACCTGGAGCACGTGGTGGCTAGCCACTGCTACTACCCAGGGAAACTCATATCTCAGATAGTGGAAGTGCAACATTCACATTTATCAATGATTCAGCATAAACATGCATTCAATCTCATCCATGGATCAACATCCATCTCAGCCATCCGGCTCACGGTTCAGTCCAGAACCAGCCAATATTCATATCATACACAGCCATTCCGGCTCACGGTTCAATCCAGAACCAACCAATATTTATAATCATACATAGCCATTCTGGCTCACAACAAAACAGCACTTCCACATTCAACATCATAAATTCATAAAATCGGCATTTAAGCCATAAATCACTTTTTCCCAAATCATTTCACTTGAAATAGAGTTTCAACTCTTTTTAGCCTTGACTTTGAAGATCTCATTTTCAAATCATCTCAGGCTCACAAGCCAAATTTACTCAAAGTGAGTTTCCTTTTTAAAGCAAAGCCACTCTCGGCATTCTTTTTCCAAAACTTCCAAAACCATGGAAAGTTAAAGATTCTTTTTGGGAACATTCAAAATCACCCATCCAACAATGGAATTTTATAACAAAAGTTTCTTGCCAGAGTCCCAAGTCTTTAGGGAAGGTCAACTTATATAAATTCCTTAAAATTCATTGAAACTTTTAAAATCATAGATTCCCGGTTCAAGTAAACAAAACTGAATTTATTATGAAACCGATCATACAAAATCACAAGTTCCAACCCGGTCCAAAAATCAACTCATTTGAAACGGAACCGGTTCATTTGAATCAAACCACTTTCAGGTTTCTTTTTGGAACCCATTTTTCTAGCTCTTCCAAAATGCCTCAAACTTGATTACTCAATCAAAAGTCTAAATTCCTTTAAAATCACTAAAAGCTCCTTTTTATATTGAAATCAATATTAGAGCATCATTCTTTCCTTCATTAATTCAAACTGTACAAATAGTTCGTTTCTAAATACGCCGAACTCAACGCATAAAGTTCATTAAATAAATTAAGCTTGAAAACATAAATATTCTCTTAATAAATCAATTAATACAATTTCTCAAATCCAACCCTTTTTAAATAACTTTACAAACAAGAGTAGGATTTTGTAGAAATTTTGGCAGCACCTCCCCTAAAACTTGGACTTTTGCCACCCGGTTCGGGTCCCAACTAAACCGTTTCTCATTCCTTTTCAACAGCTCAAAATCAGAAATCAATTCAAGTCAAGCTAAATCCAACAATCGCCTCAGTGGCGTATCTCAAGGACACTATTTCAAAATCAACTCAATATCAATCGATTTAACTCATTTCCAAAGCTTTAAAGAATCGATTCAGCAATAAATCATTTGTCCGAAACCAAGTCAATTAAAGTAAACCAGGCTGAATTCAAAAGTGTTCTATCTTTCACATCATCCAAATAATTGACTCAATTCAAACCAATCATCAACGGATTAAACTCATTTCAAATCTTTAAAGAATCAACTTCCAAAGATTACATTTCACAAAGCCGCACAACAATTCAGCCAAACAAACATTCATAATCATTCGATACAATCAAATTATATATAAGGCCGATACAATCACCAAATACACATTTTCTCACAACAGTATCCATATGTAATAATTCAAATACATAAAGCATAGTTTTTGGAAAGCGCCCCTACCTCAAATGCAATCTAACTACGCGACACAACTCTTTCTCTTTCGGTTCGCATTCCGCGGCAGCTGCATACACAGTTCCATTTACTTTCACAACAACAGGAACGGCTCTTATTCCAACCATGCGATTACCAAAACTCGACCCTAGCACGTCAATATCACAGAATTCTCACTAATCCACAGCAAAAATAATAGCGGTAACGATATCAAGATTAGAATACCTACTGCAGCTATAGGAAACAGAACGATGGAGTAACACATAACAGAATCAGGGACCTGTGCACCGTCCTAGCAGCAGTAACACCATTCTGTTTGGTAAGGCAGCAGGGTTACCAACAAAATCAGAATAGCGGAGAAAACATAGAAATGGAACAGATTCAAGAAAGGAGAGAGCAGTTACCGGCAAATCTGGCTCGGTTCCGACAATGGCGTACAGCCGAGCAACTTACAACAATCAGAACCCATGAAGCCAGAGGCTTCATCTGCGGTCTCCGGCGGCCGGCACAGTGGCCTGAAGCTCCGGCGACACCACAGCAACATACGGAAAGCCCAGCAGCTCCGGTGATGGATCTTCGGCGACGGTGGAGGAAAGGGGGCAACCCTCCACAGCGGCGAGCCCAACCTCGTGGTGGCGACGGCAACCCCGCGGCAGCTCCTTTTTCGCACATTCTCTCTCTCTCTGTGCGTATGGCCAGCAGTGGCGGTAGGGACAGGTTCGACGGCGGAAATCCGATAAAGCCGGCGGCGCTGTGCTTCCTCCACGCTTGCGAGCTCGACGGCGGCGATGCGGCATGGGCGCGGTGGCGATGAAGGTGCGACGGTGGCGCGCAAGGTAGCGCCCCTCTCTCTTCACCGCGAGCTCCCTCTTTGCACGACGCCTCCCTCTTGTCTCTCACTCCCCTCTGGTCGCGACATGAACGGCGGCAGCGAGCTAGGCGGCTCCTTCCTCCCTTGCGCGCGCGTGTCCTCCCTTCTCCACTGGCGGCACGGCCCTCTCCCTTACTGGTCTGTTTCTTCCTTCTTCGTGGGTGTTGGGGAAGGCAATGTGTGCCATGTGATGAGAGGTGCGGCTGGGGGTGCATGAGGGGGAGGAACGGCGATGAGCTAGGAAATGGGGAGCGTGGCGGTGATTCGATTTGAGAAAGGGGAGAAGGGTGTTGCTGTTGGATTCAAGAGAAGCCGTGCATTGATTTGGTGAAAGGGAAGAGGAACCCAGCGGCTGATGGAGTTAGGTTAGGGAAGGGTTTCATTTTTCAAAAATTAGGGTTAAGGGCATTTTAGTAATTTCACTTAAAATAGGGATAATATAGTAATTGAAATTCAATTTAAATCCAACACTATTTGTATATAGAAAAATACTATTTGCTCACCAATTTCACAAATTATTTTCAATAAAATATTCAAATCAAATAATTAGGAGTAATATAATTAAATCCCTTATTTTCCAAAGTAGCAGTATTAATATTGAAAATATTACTTGTTTAATCCAAATCATATAGAAATCCTTATTATCTCACAACTACCAACTTTATACTCTGAATATAGAAAATAATCCAATAATTGTGAAATTGGATAATAATCATAACTTATCTCAAATCCCATAAATCAAAACTTGCCTTAATTATCTTTAATAAAGTGATTTCTGAAATTAAGGCTATAAATAACCGTATGATTTGAGACCTGATCATAATAAGACTTTTCAAAGATTCTAAGTCTTACAGATCCCACTCCCTCACCCCCTCACCCCACTGCCGCCGCCCCTGCGTCCAACCCTCCGCCGCCGCCCCTGCGTCCAACCCGCGCGCCTCCCTTGCGTCCAACCCGCGCCGCCCCTGCGTCCAACCCGTGCGTCGCCCCTGCGTCCAACCCGCCGCCACCCTTCGTTCTTCCTATTTTTCTTTTTTCTTTTTTTAATTTTTGAAGAACATATACATTGATGATTATTGAACTTCTGCTTCCTCCTCTGCTCTGCTTGAACTTCTGTTTCTGAAATTGTAATTTGATGATTATTGAACTTTTGGATCTGAAAACTGAAATTGTAGTTGATTATTATTGAATTATTGTTTATTGAAATTGATATGATTATTGAAATTGTTATGCTTCTTCTGCTTCTGATTTCCTGTTAATTTGTTTTGTTATGAGTAATGAATGGATATGGTGGCAGTGGTGATTGGGCGAGGGAGAGGGAGGAGGTGGAAGGAGATTGGGTGAGTGAGGGAGTGAGAGAGTGGGGTGAGGGAGTGAGGGGTGAGGGGTAAGGGGTGGGGGTGAGGGGTGGGGGTGAGGGAGTTACGGAAGGGAAGGGGAGGGGAGGGGAGGGGGGTTTGTTTTAATTTTTTTAATATTATTTTTAATTATTTTTATTAATAATGAAGGGTAATATGGTAAAAAAAATAAAATTGAAGTGGAAAAGAACGATTTTATAACGTTTTGTAACGTTGAGGATGATTTTAATAACAAAAAAAGGTCGGGGACGATTTTGATTTTCACCCCAGACCTTAGGGACGATTTCAGTACTTAACCCTTAAATAAAGTATCACGATTAGTGTGTAGTTGCTTTATTAGTGTAATTCTAACAGAAAATAAAAAAAAAGATCTGTAACAAGCATTCAGAAATCCAAGGGAACACAAATGAGTGAAATTACTGTTCCATTATTTATAAGAAGCCCACCAATTATTTTCATGTCTCTCCTAGTAAGAGCTGGAAGGAGAAATACTTCCTTTAGATAATATACTCTGCATAACAAACCTTGAGGCACTCTCTAAAGAAAGGCCATGTCAAATTATCAGTCAATATATCACATGTCCTCAAAGACATCATACATAAAGATTAAAGCACAATGAAATATAAAGATAAGTTTCACTTAGAAAACTACCAATGTCCACTCCAAATATTCCTAGAAATACCAAGCATAAAATTTTTCACTGCTTCTCTCGGCCATTTTTCAAATATGGCAAAAATTAAACAGTGGCAACCTAAAGATAAGTGAACATAGACCAAATCTGCAAGGCTTGAGCATTGCCACTAACCTTTGACAGGGGTTGAGCGCGACAGGGAGCAGGACAATGGTGAGACGACAGAGAGCAGCACGAAGGCGGCGAACATGGAAGCTGCAGACAACCACGGACGGTGGCAATTGTTCGGCGGTAGTGGAATTGTGGAAGCAAGCGAGACTGTTAGGATTTTCACTTTTCAGCGTTGCTTTTCTTTTCAGTATTGGTTATTGGACGAAGAAGGGAGTTGAGGAGAAGTGGGGGGAACGCGTTCTTTGTTTTCTTTTTTTTTTTTAATTTAACAAAACGGCATCGTTTAGGGAAAACTGGCCTGTTCCTAATTCGGTCCAACCGGTCCGATTCTTTTTTTCTTAATGCAAGATTTGACAATTTGATGGTCAACTATGATCAACCTGAGGAAGACACTTTATATATATATATAACGGGCCTGAGGCCATGAGGAAGACATTTTTTTTTTGTTTACCCAAACGGTATCCCCCAATCCGACAGGTTAATGACTAATCCGTCACGAATCTGAGCTTCATTTAAGGGTCTGCCGCTGGCCAATGAGTTGTTGCATGCACAAGGTGGGGTTTGAACTCCCGACACTTGCTTAAGCGGACGAGTGAGCTGATCACTCGACCAACCCAAGTTGGTTCCTGAGTAAGACACTTTACTTGGAGCAAAAGCGGCACAATGTCAAATATCTAAGCCCAAGTCAAGCTCAAGAGCCCAGTTGGATGTAGGACTTCTCAATACTAGGGTGAGCACGGGTCGATTTGGTTCGGGTTTATGGTAAAATTAGAACCGAACCGATCAAAATGTAATTGGTTCGGTTTGGTTCGGATTTGTATTTTTTGTACATGTATCTGAACCAAACCAAACCGATTAAGAACGGATTGGTTTGGTTCGGGTAATTGGGTACCCGATGACTTTGAAATTCATAAAAAAAAACAAATCTTTATCTTAAAAATTCAAACATGTAACATCAATAGAAATAATCCAAACATGTTAAACACCAAATACATTAAAAACTAAACTCATTAAAATCCAAACATATTAATAATGAATAATCATTGTCTAATGGAAAAGCCATATATATTTTTTTATTTTTTTATTTAATTAATATATGATCGGGTTCGCGGGTTGGTTCGGGTTCCGCACCCCCAAAACCGATACCCGAACCAATCACTAACAAAAGTCATCGATTTGGTTCGGATTGGACCTGGTTACCCGTTAGTTTCAGAACCAATTTAATTGGTTCAGTTCGGATTCGGACGGGTAATCAAGTACCCGCTACCCGTACTCATTCCTACTCAATACATCCAAGATTGTTATTAATGGCAAAGTCGTGAATCCTCTCAAGACATTTCATTTAAATTTTCTCCACCCATCTTAAATATATTTTATTTTGTAATTCTCGTACTTTATTTGCTACTTTTGTAATTATTATTTTTGTCGTATAAATAAATCTGAGTATACAAGAAATAATATAAAACACTTATGGCTATATTGTATATTATTTATTTGGTATGCCTTTGCTTTTGCTTTATTGTATTTAAAATCGAACAAAATACAGATATTAAGGGAGTACAATGTTGATTAATCTATTTTGCAAAAGAAGACATTTCTCAACTCTATAAATTTGAAAAAAATATGAACCCTAATGCCTATGAGGGACAATCGCGAGAATAAACGCATATACATACATCATGAGATTTTCTTTTCGCACATAGTCCTTGTCCATCCTGATAGCGATAAACACATATGAGATTGCATAGAGATGCACGACAAGGATTAAGGTACAGCTCTTTCAAACATAATACCCCTTCTGCCCTTGCCGCAGTAAAAACTACAAAAATTAAAAAAAAAAGTAACAGAAATATAGTTATAATAATAATAATAATAATAATAATAATAATAATAATTTATTTTTGAAAACTTTCTTAACATTTGTATATAGGTATGCTTAAATATATATTGTACCAGAAATAATTAAAATAAGGGCAAAAATTGCAGCATAGGAAATCTTAGCCATCATATTAAGGCATAAACTCTTATGGCTTGGATACTGTTGCAGAGTGACTTCTATCTGTTATTAGTGGGCTTTAGATGGTTTGTGCCAATATAAATAGGAGTCTTTGGAATCTCTGCCTCAGTCAGAATAGAGAATTTATACTCATTCATTACTTGTATTGTACTCCCAACAATGCTTACATACATTTTTTCTCTCTGGTCTAGTCACATTCTTATCCTATTACAAACTCAAATATGGTATCAAGAGTCACGTTCATGATGCACTATTGAATTTTTACAAACATGCATTCATTTTTTTATTTTCTTTCCTTTTTTCTGTTGTATTCCATTAATTTTCAAATCTTTTCCCAATTTATTAATTTCTACTTAATATACTAAAATTGGATTTTCACCCAACTAATGAAAGTGAGGTGTCGATTCTTTGTGACTCCGGTTTCCCTCCAAAATGAATACATTATTCTCTATTCTAAATTATTTTATAAAAAATATATTTATTATAATTATATTATAATTAATATTTAATGAATAATACATAATTATACTAATTTAGGAACATATCTTCATTATAATTATATCAAATCAATATTTAATGCATTATTAAACTATTTATCAATTATCAATTGAAAATACTTTTAATAATAATAATAATATGATAATTGCACCGGTTGTGGTAATCGTGATAAAAATATTTGATTCTAATCATAAAATGATCAAATCTTATTATATTAATAACGCACATTGATTTTAAATATTTTTAGTTATTTAAATTATATTAATTTTAAAAATATTGATATAATTCTAATTCTTACTCATTATCCAATAATAATAATAATAATAATAATAATAATAATAATAATAATAACTTGAAAAATCTGTATATAAACTATTTCAATTATCCGTGTATTATTATTAAAATTTTATCTACTTAATATACTAAAATTGAGTTTTTTCCCAACTAATAAAGGTGAGGTGTCTCCTCGTGATTTTTTTTCCTCCAAAATAAATGTACTATTTTCCCTTCTAAATTTATTTTATAAAAATATCTTTATTATAATTATATTACAATTAGTATTTAATAAAAAATGCATAGTTATACTAATTTAGGAAAATATCTTTATTATAATTATATAAAATTAATATTTAATACATTATTAAATTAATTATCAATAAGAATATTAATATTAATTATTAATATATTATATTAATTGTATAATACTAATTGTCAATTATTAATATTTTTAATTATTATTTTTAATCAAGCATAATTAATGACGAATTGATACATACATTAATGGTGAAAAATTGATATTGATATCAATTAATAATAATAATAATAATAATAATAATAATAATAATAATAATAATAATTTATCTATTCTATTATATAAAAATAGGATTTTTATACTTAACGATGAAATTGACGTGGCATGCTTCTGAGAGTGTTTTCTGATTTATTTCTTTTAACTCATTAAATTCAATTCATTACGATAAATTAATTATATCAACTAATTGATTTGATTAGATATTTAAATATCACACAATTTATTATAATTTATATCAATCAATTATTATCAATTACTTTAATTCATTACTTTATAAGACGCATAACAAAATAGATTATTCATTATTTATTCTAATTGAATGTAATAAAATAATAAATACATATTAATTTAGTTAAAAAATTACTTTCTCCTGTATAATTTATTATAGATATTTTTATATAAAATTAATAATTAAAAATTATTAAATATTATTAAATTATCAATTGTATGTCAGTTTTCGATCATCTTATTACATATACATAATTAATAACCATGACATTTGGTAGCAAAAGAAAAGATATTATAATGATATTAATAAAAAATAGAAAAAAATATTCAAAAACAAAATATTAATGATATTATATGGATATAAGCGATTAATTTGTATAATATATATATATATAGTAAATATGATATTTTGAAATATCATAATTATCTAAAAATTCATACTTATATTTGACTTTCGTAAATAATAATAGAAAGAAAAGACATGGAATAATGAATCTAATTTAATAGAATAAATTATTATACGAGAATCATGGTAAGCGATTATAATGTGAATAATAAATTATCTTGATGGGCTTTCTTATTCTCGAACATATAAATACTTAAAGCCTCATAACGGTGGTTCTTCATATTTTTTCGAAGGTGGTTTTCTGTTTTACCTTTTTTATTTTTTTGTCTAAACAATTTCACAAATTATAATAATAGCTGCATACGAAGTTGTTTATTTTACTCTTCGATTCTCATCACCATCTTCTCTTCTTCCTTTTCTTCTTTGGTTTCAGGCTTATTATTAACGTTGTTATTTCGGCAGCACTCTAATAAAAAAGATGTCATTTCTTACTATTCTCAATGCTTACCTAACAAGTAACGATATTTACAAATTAATGTTGTGCGATTAATCAATTTTTGGTCAAGTCAATCATCCTATTGTATTTGTGACCAATAATATATATGTATGTGCTTATGAATATCTTTCTTTCATTTTTCTCCTCAACAAATTTTTTTTGTATTTGAATCTCTGTCTCATGTGCTCTATTGTTACCTACAAAAATGAGAAGCATTTTATTTATCAGCAAATAATATAACGAAGATGCAAAAAAATGCAACATTATTATTTTAGATTGATTTAACTGAACGATGGGATTTTAGTCCTTTTACGGTATTACCTTTTTTCTGCGGTTGGCTCATCCCGTTCCTTTTCTTTTCCCTTCTTTACTTTTGACAACACATCACAACGCATATACACACTGTATGTTTTATTTTGCTACACATTATTTCATCGGATTTATTAAATGCTATATATATATATATATATATATATATATATATATATATATATAAAAGCACAACTATTCACTTAATATACTAAAATTGAATTTTCTCCCAACTAATAAAAATAGGGTGTTAATTTCTCATGAATTCATTTTTTCGTCAAAATAGATGCACTATTTTTTCTTCTAAGTTTATTTTAAAAAAATATCTTTATTATAATTATATTATAATTAGTATTTAAATAATAATTTATAATTATACTAATTTAGAAAAATATTTTTATTATATAGTTATGTAAAATCAATATTTAATGCATTATTAAACTACTTATCAATTATCAATTGAAAATATTTTTATTAATTTTAATTATAATAATAATAATAATAATAATAATAATAATAATAATAATAATAATAATAATATGATAATGGCACCAGTTATTAATAACCAATTTATATTTTTTTAAATAAATTTATTTTTAAAAAATATTTTTATTATAATTATGTTATAATATTGCAATTAGTATTTAATGAATAATGCATAATTATATTAATTTAAAAAAATAATTTTATTATAATTATATTAAATCAATATTTAATACATTCTTTAATATATTTATATTTATTATTTATCAATTTTTTATTTTTATTTCTCACGTTTGTTAAATATTTCTTTTCAATTATTGTTATTTAATTTACTTATTTTAGATATTAATTATTAATAAGTCTCCACAACTATTTTTAACTATTAGTGTTATTGGTATATTAGTGTATTTTTAGAAATATTAGAAGTGTGATATTAATTTCTCATAATTTTTTTTAAAGTAAAAGCACTGCTTTCAATATATTTAATTATATTTACTCTCTTCTCAATCTATTTTAAAAAAATATCTTTTTTATAATTATATAAAAATTAATGTTTAATACACTATTATACTAATTGTCAATCATTACATATCTTTAATCATTCTAATTATTATATTAATTTATATAATTCTAATTCTCAATCATTATGTAACTTGAACTTGATACATACGTTAATACAAATTGATACTAATTATTATATTAATTGTATAATACTAATTATCAATTATTAATATTTTTTAATCAAACATAATTAGTGGCAAATTAATACGTACGTTAATGGTGATAAATTGATAATAATAATAATAATAATAATAATAATAATAATAATAATAATAATAATAATAATAATAATAATAATAATAATAATAATAGAAAAGGTCTAAACAGCACACACGTTATATTTTAAAAAAGTAAAATATATTTTTAAAAAGATTAAGATATCAATAATTAAAATAAAAAAATAAACATAAATTTATAATTTTAATTGCCATCACTAATGTTAATAGTGATAAATTGATATTGATATCAATAATTAATTTCTATAATTATTTTGTACCACTAAAGGCTATATATAGTATTTTTTTTTTTGCGATTCGTGAGTCTAAATCTAAGAGTCAAAGCATTCTTTTTTTCTAATTTGTTATTCTTCTTTGATTGTGCAATTGTTTCCAAGTTCAATTTATAAATAGAGTTTAATTTTGATGCACTGACAGTATAAAGCGTTTTACACAGTCGTGCAATCACATCTGTTCTTTTGGATGACCATTCACGCGGTCAATGTGAAAAATAGTTATTTTTAGTGATATGTCATTACGTAATTTAATGCATGTGTAAAACTACTTTACACTGTTAATGTATCAAAATTAAATTCTTATAAATATTTGTAGTTCGTATTTTAAGTTAATTTTACAAGTACACCATTTCACATGTTAAAGACAATTCTTTTTAATATCTTTGTAGATACTAATAGCTTTTATATTTAATTTGTTTTGCAGTACGATAAAATTCATTGTTCAATTAAGAATTATTTGATAAAAATGTTTGAAAATGAATTAGTAGAAAGGAAGGTCTATTTCTTCTCAAATTTTGAGATTGAGGAATCAAGTGGAATATATCTTTCGACTGCATACGTGCAAAATATCTTTTAAGAATGAGTCATGTATAGTACATACGGTCGACGATCGTAAATTTTTGAATGATACTTTTTAATTCGCTTGCCCATGCTGATATACTGAAATAAACAAATGAACTATTCTACTTATTTGGTACGTAGTTAATTTATATTAACCCACACAAAACTGTTTTCCTTTTAATTTTAAGTTCCGTCAAGAAATTGTATAATAGCATCATTTTATTGATAACAAAAATTTTCACCGTATATTTATAAAAATATTTGGAATTGTATTATGACTTTTTTTAAAGGTATATCCTTTTATTAATATACTACTATTAGTTTTATCGTTTAACATAAAATAAATGAGTAAATTCTCTTTATTTTATACACATACAAAGTTATAATTTCTTATATTATTCACTCATTTGTCCTTAATTTGGTACTTTTAATTCAATTTTTTTGTTCAATTAGATGTTATTAGACTCTTGACTGGAAAAGAAAAATTTATATCATGGTCAAAAATAGAGAAAATGACTAATACATTGTGATTGATTTTCATGATTTGCGGTATGTAAAATTTTAATATTTTAATATGAAAATATCTTTTGATAATAATTATGTGTTGTGGTGCAAAATCTTTTTTTTTATGTATTACTACTTATTTCTTTTAATTCTCCCTTTCATTCAAAAATGTGAAAAAAATAAGATGCCCGCTGTGGGATCAATTTATAATCTAATTACTTGATTATCTATGTGATCACCAAACATACAACCGAATACATAATTATTCTCTAATTTACAAAATTTAACAAAAGTATTGATAAGCATATTGATTTAGCATTTATTTATATATTTTATTTATTTATGTTATATTTAATTTATAATCATATTATATCTATTTTTATCAATATATTTTTTTAAAAAAATACCATTAATGTTAGTAAATGGTGTAATAAATAAATTGAATGATAGAAACACGTGATTATATTTTTTTCAGTCAAGATTTAGTAAGATACTGTAATTTAGACTTGCAATATTTGTATATTAATAGTAAAGTGGAAAAAAATTATAATATCATATCAAAAAAAATTTAAATCATAATTGTAATTTATGATTGAAATCATAATTTAAATATTTTAAATGGGATAATTTTATTTAAAGAATTTATAATTCAAACATAATTTTTATACATTTAATAGCTACATTTAAATTAATACACTTAATACCATATTAAAAAAATGAACAATGCACATCATATTATTTATTTATTAATTAAATTATTATAATTTAAATTAATTTTAATAAATTAATTTAAAATTATAATTTCAATCTTATCACGTGCATGACACGGGTTATTATACTTGTTCTTTTCTTATTTTCTGCAACTTTCTTCGATTATCATCGCCAAACCTGCATCACTAAACTCGCGAATTTTAGTGGAGCGGGACGAGCAGCCTATTAGACCAAAGGTTATTTTTTTATTAAATAAAAGAGCCATTAATACTACAAAAATTAATAATTATATAATTTTTAAACGTATTTTTTATTTTTTATTTTTTTGTATTAACTTTATTTATTTTATTTTACAATTTCATATATATGTTTATATGTTTAAACTGTGACTTATTTCTTAAAATAAAAATAATTCTATTGACGATTATTATTTTGAACAATTATATTGAAATTAAAATTTTTGAAAAAGATAATGAAAAAATTGTATTATAATCCAACTATTTTTTACTTTTATTAGATTTTTTAATAATACTTTTTTATTAATTTTATTTTTTTAACAGAGTTAAGCGGGTTACTCTGCCAACCCACTATAAAGCGATATGGACTAACATTTTAAACCCACATTACTTGGCTCACCCCATTTTTGGAGCGGGATAGGACGAGGCAGGCTACCTGCTTTACCATTCCTTATCACCATCATGACCTTGTTTCTCACTCTATCACCCTCCATCACCAAAACTGCTCCAATTCTACTCAAATTCTAGTTGACATTAATTCATTTGTTCATCCTTCTTTGCAATGGAACTTGTAGTAGCATCTTCAAGGTCCCAAGAGAGTCTCACTAGGTGCTATCTTGGAGTTATTCATGATTTCTCTTTCGCACATCCCCTAGTGGACCAGTGGATCAACGTGTGTCAACAACCGATTTACAAACTCATTCACACGCAGTTTACATGAAAAGATGATTGGTTTTTGATCAAATTGAACGGTTCAAATATCTGGTCTAACAATTGATTTGGGCAAATTTCGAAGCCGATGTACTGATTTTTCGGTCGAACCGGCCACTCAGGTCCAGTTTTAATAACTATGACACCAGGAGACCCAGGATTTTGTATCTGGTATGTGTCATTGCATTGTTCTCTCTCCTCTTTGCCGTTCAATCCTTTCGCTTCTCAAGTAATTAATCACAATCATTCTCCACTAATCTCTGATTAATGATGAGTCAAAATTGCTCACCCTATCTGTTGCGTGTGATCATTAGCTTCATCCCAAATTACACTTTTTCAGGTTCCCTCATTTCAGATCGCATCTGAGAGCAAATTAGTGTCTTCTCAAACTTCCGGTCCAAAGGTCAACAATGTGTGATAGCTACCCATTCTTTTTCTTCTTTTTTTTTTTTGTTTTTTAATTCGTTTTGGATTTCTTTTCGATGGTCCTATGGGTTTGTTTATACTAGATCTATTGGTAGTATAGCTAGCCCAGGTTGATAAGGTGTATAATTATAGTAGTTTGGGTTTGAGCTGATTTTTTGATACAATAGAAAAAACCCACTTTGTGTATATCTCAATTAGTAAATGAAGCCTTAGATTCTTTTCTCTTTGTCTTCTTTGTGAAACCCTTCTTTGCTTACTCTATTGCTTTTATTCTTACCTTCTTCTTTATTCAAGTGCTGCATTTTCTGTCCTTGGTTCGTCAATATCTAACATGGTATCAAGAGCTAATTTTTGACCCTCCCTCCATCTCCGCATTTTCTCAATGTTTTTTCTTTAACCATGGAAATATCTCTTTTTGATTCAATAACCCAAAAGGCATTCTCTCCTATTGCTGACAAATTGAACGAAAATTTTACTCCACATGCGCTAAATAGTTTGGTACTAATCCAGCAAAGAAGACTACAACAGAATCTAATTCTTTCAAAACATGAAAGCTTCAAGATTTGACTCTTTCTATTTCGATTGTGGCTTCCATGACCACCTCTTTTCAGAATAAAGTCCTTGGTTCCACATGGTTTATGAAATTCGAGAAAAAAATAGACACATATTTCACTGCTGCCTTCAATGCCAGAGTTCAGACTCTCAAATCGCAGCTGAAATCCACCAAGAAGACTGCTTCTACATCAGAATATCTCGCACAAATTAGAAAGATTGTGAATTTTCTCTTTGCAATAGGATATGTAGTACCTGAGGATGATCATCTTCAGGAGATTTTTTATGGTCTTTCTGAAGAATACTCTGTTTACATAGGCTCAGTCATGTCCAAATTGGACTCTTATCGTGTGGTAGAAGTAGAACCTTATCTTTTAGCATTTGAAAATATGCTTGATAGATTCAAAAAACTTGACATAGCATTGCCTATAGCCAATTTTGCTCAATCATCTATGGCATTCAATGATGGAAGAGGTGGATTTACACATCATGGCATAGTGGCTGCAATCCAAGAGGAGGAGGTAGATTTGGCTATACTAATAACAATAGACCACAATGCCAAGTTTGTGGTAGAGTTAGTCATATCATATGGAGTTATTATCATAGTTTTCTACATCTTTTACTCCACAATCCAACAATTTTCCTTCTCAGTTTCAGATTCCATATGGAAACTCCCAACCACCGCCTCCACCACCATCATTCCATCAACCTCGTGCCTCTATTTCCATCCCATCATCCATTAATGAAGCTGCTTGGCTCCCTGATTCAGGTGCTAGCCATTATATCACCAATGATGTCTCTAATTTGCTAACTTCATACTCAAATCAACCTTATTTGGATCAATTATATGTTGGAAATGAAGCTACTTGGCTCCCTTGCTAGCCATTATATCACCAATGATGTCTTTAATTCGCTAACTTCATACTCAAATCAACCTTATTTGGATCAATTATATGTTGGAAATGGTATAGGTATTAGTATAACACGAACATGTTCTACTATCTTAACTGACCCTCAAACTAATTTTACTTTTTGCTTGATTAATTTGCTCTTAGTATAACACCCTTACTATCAGAATGTCACGCTTCCGGGTGCGCCACTCTGATAGTGAGAAGTATTACGATGACTTCATATATTTAATATTAAAATAGGAGTCTTTGACTCGAAATCGTATAGCTACTTTCTTTTAAAAAAATGGAAATACTTTTTAATTAAAAACAAATAAGCATATACATATATGCAATACTTCTTATTCAAGTAACTTACAAATATTATATACATACATGTTATTACAGTCACAACTCCTATCCTTCTTACAAGAATATAATAATAAAGGCGAGGGAAAATCTATAACATATGTATACAAACAAAAAATAACATATCTAAGAACTTAACAAAAACTCCGCAAGCTTCCTCGTCCGTCCTGAAAAGATAAAACTGTAGGGGTGAGAACATCGTCCTCGAAAGGGTTCTCAATAGAGGGTTTAAGAATTGTTATAAGAAGATATGTATAAAGAGAAGAATTGATTGCAAGATAGTGATTATCGTTCGTCCTATGAATCTTTTAAAAACCACTGGCTAATCATCCAAAACCTTTTCAAAATCCAATATTTAATTATCCAGAAATCCAAAACATTCCTTTTTTATAAGAAACTCTTATTCAGTTTCCTAGACTGTATGAATGACCAACCTGTTCCAAGTATAAGTTTATTAAGTCTATGCTGAACCATTCATACTTAACTAAAATCTCAATCAGAAACCAATCATGGCCCCCAGCCCAAACTACTCAATCAAATCAACAATAAAATCATCACATCAGAAAAATAATCCTCAACTTCAGCACTACCAGCATAAGGGATCTTTTAGTTGCACACACATACAATACAAACAAGGAAATACCGATAGAATACAAATACAGCAAGTAGGGTAAATAGCAGATAAGCATAGTTAAGCAAATAGACAAACAAAAACAATGCATACTCAAATAAAACACGCAAATGCATATGATGTATGCCTGTTCTATGACTGATGAGTCTCATCTGTCAGTTATATAGCCAACCTGACATAGTCCTGCTAGCTAACCATTGGACAGTCCCTCTGTGTACGCATCCCCAAGCTCAAAAATAATATCCATGGAGTTAAACTCCAAGCTCAAATATAATATTCCATGGAGTCCAACTCCAAACTCAATAATATAATATTCCATGGAGTCAAACTCCAAGCTCAACAATATTCCTTGGAGTCAAACTCGAAATTCAATAATATAATATTCCATTTATATACGCATGGCAACGGGGGAATCCGAGAAGTTAAGGTGCTCGGTTACATCTTGCTACAGAGGTTCAACAATTAGTCTCAATTTTGCAAGTCACACACACTTTTAATTCATTATTTATCAATCTCATTATCATCATCAATTCATTCTTTTCTAAGTAAATCACTTCAAATGAAATCTCCAATTTTTATAAAAATTTTGGCAGCATCTCCTCTAAAATTCAGACTCTGCCACCCTTCTCGGGTCTCATCCAAACATGCCTCAAATCCTTTTCAATCGTTTTCAATAATCAAACAGTTTCCAGATATCAAATCCTTTTCAAATTTGTTTTAAACCAAATTCCGATATTAAATCAGGTTCAATATCAAACCAAATTTCAATATTAAATTTCTTCTAAACCCGACCAATTCTAATATTAAATCTTTTCTAAAATTAAATCATTTCCAGAATTAAAATAAATTCTAATATTAAATCTTTTCAAAATTCAACTCATTTTCAATAACAAAACATTTTCAAATCTCAAGAAAACTAATTCGGCAACCGCTAATTTAACAAAATCAATAACTCACAATATTTAACCTTTTCAAACAGTCAATAATTTCACCAGAAAAATAATTACAATCATCCAAAGCAACTCAATTCAGTCCATAAGACTTACGAAATCACAAAAATATACTTTTTGCATGAATATCGACTTGTAACAACTCTTGAAAGTAAAATAAGTTTAAGAAAAGCGCCCTTATCCCAAATAATCGAAACCCATAAAACAAAAGCGTCAAAGAAACCCTTTTCTCTCGGCCCGTAATGGTGGCGGCTGCATCCACAGCTCCGCTTACGTCCCCAATAACAGAAATAAGTTCTATTTCAACATGCAGCCTCGATAACTCAATCCTAAAGCATCAATATCGTGAAATCCTTAATAAAATAAAATAGAATATTAACAGTGAGGGTTCCAAAACAGAGATACTTACTGCAACAAAAGAATGAAACAGCAGCGACCTCTGAATCGATACGACAGCAGCTCTGACAACTATCTCAAGTGACGGCGGCGACTAGAAGCTCGGTAATGGCAACTGTGACAACCGTGCAATGACGACGATGTTCCCGGAATCAAAAGAACGGAAACTAAAAATAAAACCCTTACCAGCAATGGATCACGATGAGGCAGCGCTGTTTTCTGGCGACAGAGGCAACTTTTTCCTTTCCCATCCGTTGCCAGCCTCGATGGTAGAGGAAGCTGGCAGCGACAGTGACGGAAAAGAACGAGATGCCGACGACTAGACGTGTGTCTCCTCTCTCCTCAGCTGAGCTCCCTCGCGCGTCTTCTTCCTCTCTCTCCCAGCAATCTTGGCGACAACAGCAAGCTCGGTGGTGGCAACGGTGGTAAGACGCGACGGCAGTGGCTTCTTCTCCTCCCTCGCGCGCACTCTCTCTTCTTCGTTCTGTGGTGACACGACGGCACTGGCTTCACGGTGAGCTTCCCTCCTCAACGTCGTGGTTCCCTTCGTGTCTCCTTCCCTCCTTCGACAGCGACCTCTCTCTCTTCTCCGCAACCTGATCCTTGACGGTGACACGACGGTACGGTGGTAGTGACGCCCGAAGGCACTGTCCTCCCTCTTCCATTCTCCTCCTCTCTTCTCTTCGCAACCTCCCTTTTCTCTCTCTTTCTTTTTTTCCTACGCGTGTGTGTATATTTGGGAAGGGGATTGCGATGGGGTAAAGGGGTTAGGGTTAGGATTTTTTATTTGGGAATTATGGTTTCTGATTTGGAAATTTAGGGTTAAAATTAGAGTTTGGTAATTTTAATAAAATTAGGGTATATTGTTTTAGTTTGAAATCTAATTTAGTCACTTAAAAATTACTTTAAAAATATTACTTAATTATCAATTTGCTAATTGGCTTTTAATCAAGTATTCTAATTTAAAATTAGTGATAATATAATTAATTTTCTTTGTTTATAAAAAATAAAGTATTAAATTTCAAAATCCCAATTATTTAAATCAATTCATATAAAATCCTTATTATTTTATAACTACTAAAATTTATAATTTAAATATAGAAAATTATTCAATAATTATAAAATTAAATAAAATTTCTAATTTAATTATCAAAACTTGATTTAATTACTTTTAGTAAAATAATTTCTGAAAATAAAGTATTTAATGAATAAATAAATTGAAATTAGCTCATAATAAGATTTTCCAAAAATTCTGAGTTTTACACTTAGCCCCAGAAATAACAGACAACCTTATAAGTGTATCTAAATTTGCAGCAGACAATAGAGTCTTTTTTAGTTTTGGCCTAATTTCGTTGTGATTTGTGACTAGGCTACCCGAAAGCATCTCTCCAAAGCATAGCTATAGAATGCAATCTAATCCTTTGATCATCTATATGTGCCTAGAATTCCTCACACTAACAAGTTAGATCAACATCTATCAAATACTAGTAGTCGTCATAAAATGAATTTTACAGCTCAAGTTAACAATGTGTCTTCCTTTAATTCTTGCAAGTTAAATTCTTTCAATATATAGAGATTTACTGCTACTGCTTTCTCTTGTAATAAGACATTAAATGTTGAATTGTGGCATAAAAGATTGGGCCACTGTCCAATAAATAATGTGCTTCATGTCTTGAAAACTTGTTCTATTCATGCCCCTTCTGATAAACACTCTGCTAATATTTGTGAAATCTGTTCTATGTCAAAAATGCATAGATTGCACTTTTCTAGCACCGATTATACTTATAATGAACCTCTTGATTGGTATTTGGGGATACTTGGGGTCCAGCTCCAGTTAACTCTAGAGATGGATATATGTAACACCTTACACACAGAATCTTATGCTTAAGTTATAAGACAGAGGTGGTAAGGTATTACGACCTCTAAAAATAAAATTATATAGTATAATATAGGTGAAAAATTGTTTATAACTAGGAATCTTTGAGAGAAAGTTAAAAGCAAAAGCGTTAAACCTAAAAGCGTAGCTCTCACGTCAACGTTAGCGTAACCAAAGCAAAATAAGAGTAAGCTAAACATGGCTAATTACTAAAGAGTCCCAAGATACAAATAACAAAGCTTTTGACTCTGCTCGCGAAGATAAATCGGCCAGAGAACATAAACATATATACATATATACATGAGAGTTCCCAAAAGAGCCCAAAATACAGAGTTTACATAACCTGTTTTTCCAACATAACCTCTAAAAGGAATAATACATCATATATATATATATATATATATATATATATAAAAGTAGTGGAGATAATAAGTATCTACATATAAACATTATAACTAAAAGTAAAGTCCCAAAAGCAAGAAGGTCTTCGCTGTAAGAAGCTCTCAGAATGCCTCAGCGAGGTGCCTCACGTCCTGCATCTAAAAACCACAAAATATGTATGGGGTGAGAACCAGAGGTTCTCAACATGGTAACAGTGTCCACATCTCTAACATATAATATCTCGAAAAAGCCGAAGGTAATCCTAGAACTTCTGACATATGATTAAATCTTATAAAAACATAACTAAATCCAAAAAAATTGAATTAGGCAACTAACTAAGGATCTTCAGACTATCTAATACTTTTCTTTCTGACTCCTCCAAACCTCCCAACCGCCACCGGAATATATTGTTACAAACACAATTATTACATGTAAGGAAATCATAGGTAGAAAGCATATACAGCAAATAAACAGGTAGTAAGTAGTATATGCAATCAGTTAGGCATTCTAAACAAAGCACACCAAACAAACATATAGATGCATATGATGCATGCCTATCCTATGGCTGATGATATCATCTGTTGGTTATATAGCCAACCTGACACGTCCTAGTAGCTAACCATTGACTGAAACACTCAAGCGGAGTAAGTGGGTTTGAGCTACAACCCCCTTACTACTACTCGCTTAACCCAGAGCCAGTAGAATAACCACTACTACGGCTACTACCCAGGCGGGTGTTTAAAAGCTCAACCTAGAGCAAGTGGGATAAACCACAACCCTTGCTACTGCCCAGGCGTCACAATCACTGACCTGGAGCAAGCGGGAGGAACCACCATCCTTGCTACTACCCAGGTATCACAAACATACATTCGTTCAATCTTAATCATTTATCATTATTCTCACATTCAATATTTCCAGCGTTCTTCAATAATAAATCACCACTTTACAATCTCCCTCAACATCAAACTAATTCCTCCAATAAGTTTACCCACACTCCACAATCTAAAAACCAACTACCAGGCTTTAAATAAGGGTTATAGAGGTTTTGAAAGTTAGAAGAATGGTTTAAAAATACAAAATTCACTTTGATGAAATAGGGGCCATGCTCACGTACGCGAGATACCCATTCCCAATCCGGAAAGGTTGGTCACGTCGCGTGCAGGTGGTCGCGTACACAACCCCTTTAAAATCACTGCTCGTGTATGCAAGTACCATGTCCACGTACGCAAGATGCCAAACCCGGAGAGTTTGGTCGCGTCGCATACAGTGGTCGCGTACGCAAGCTATGCAGAACAGCAAAAATGCTGAATGTTGCAGAATTTCAGCTTTGCATACCGAACTTCCGACGTGCATAACTTTCTCGTTTTAAAATATTTTTCCTCCGTTCTTCAAACGGTGTAAACCTCTCGGACCAAATTTTCTTTCAAGACAAGTTTGATAACATTCGGAGGTCTGGAGGCCAAGTTATACTTGTCAAAGTTGGTCAAAAATTAAATTTTTCTCCAAAGTTACCAACCCTCAACTTTCAAAACATACACACTTCAAACCTTTTAAAACCAAACCAAATCTTACCATAACAGCCTCAAGCTCTCTAAATTCATATTTTCAACCTCCTTATTCACCCCGCCACCTACAAATTATCCTCTTTCATCAATCTCAACTTAATAATTCAAATTCAAACAATATACAACATACATCATCAATTATTCATATCAAACACAATATCAACTTCACCACCAATATAGTACCAACAACAACTTTTTAATTAGCCAAACCTCATAAATACCAACCAACCCTAAATCTTCGAGAACATTCACATCTCCAAAATACTATCATTATCATTATCATTTATCAATCTCATATACCAAGTTAGACATATCATTCATAATAGCACCAATCACAACTCCCAAAACCATTAACTACATACATAATAATCCATCCCAACCAATCAACAATATAAATAATTCAATTCCAATCTTACGGTCACTAACCTAAATTTTCACGACACAATATATTTTAGATACGAGAAACCGAAACCATACCTTAACTGATTCTCCAATAAACCCGAAACACCACGATTAGTACCGTTCCGCAAAGACCCAAGCTTTCAAAGTCACACCAAACGGATCTTCAGCTCCCTAAAGTCCAACGTCAAGCCTCCAACACCACCAATGACCATCAACATGCCCCAACACAACCTACCACTCAATCTAATGCAAATATTCATCACTAAATCAATATAAATTCCATTTAATCATAGATTTCACAAGGGTTTGAGTTGTCTCACCTTACTCACGTAGAATTGATACAAGACCCATCTAATACTCAATGTCACTATGCCTCTAAACATCAAAGTTTAACAAAATCTCAACACCACACTCAAAATTTCGAAAATCAAGGGTTGAGATGTGGGGTGAGAAATTGTGACTTACCTCTTAAATTATTCAGTGGATTTTGTAGAGCTCAACAATGCGGTCGCGTGGCCGCAAATGGTGCGGCGATCGGAGCTCCGGATTGAAAGATAATTGGATCGAAAGTTGAAACAAGGGTTTGAGCTTTTGGTTTTTGCTCCCCCTTCCTGTTTCTACGAGCCTCATGGAAAAATGAAGAAGGAAGATGACTGAATTGAGGTTTTATAAGTTGGGCCTTAGGTCCAGTTTGGGATTGGTTCAACGGTTTGGCCCAATCTTGGTCCAAATTCTTTAAAATTAGTGTCAAAATTTTTATTTTAATTAGCTTTATCACATTAAACTATAAAATTATATTTTCTAATTTCTTGGATAAATAATTGATTTATAAGCTAATTATTCGTTAATTTTTTGGGTTTTACAATATAGATATTATACGTGCTTTGTAGATTCTTTTCAAAATTCACATGTATTTTTATGCTTGTCAATAAGTCTCAAGTACTTCTTGCCTTCCAAAACTATAAAACTTTAATGAGAAAACAAACTGAAAAGAAATTAAAATCATTATAAACTGACATGGGAGGAGAATTCCTCTCCAAAGCTTTTACATCCTTTCTTGCAACAGAGGATATTGTTCATCGAAAGGCTTACCCACACACTTATCATCAACAAGGCAGTATGGAGTGCTAATATCGCCACTTAACTGAGATGGCTCTTTCCTTGTTGGCTACTGCTTTCTTACCAATGACCTTTTGGGCAGATGCTATCTCAAGTGCTGTCTATATCATCAATCAATTACATGCTGTTGGATTAGGTAATAATAGTCCTGATGAGATTTTGTTCGATAAAAAAATATGACTATACCTTTTTCAAAATCTTTGGGTGTGCTTGCTATCCGTTTTTTGCGACCTTATAACAAGGTCAAATTTAATTACAAATAAGAACTTTGTCTATTTATAGGCTATGACAGTCAATTTAAAGGATATAAATGTATGGCTAAAAAAGGTAGAATTTATCTAGCAAGACATGTTTTTTATGAGAATACATTTTCTTACCCCAGGCTATTCAATTTTGCTATAGAATGTCAAACTTCTCACACTACTTCTCACCATCTCTTTTCTGTTTTTTAGCTACCTAGTTAATCTAATTCTTTGCAGGTTATTTTTAATTAATGCAACTGTACCTCCTGTACTAAGTGATGTGGCTACACCAAGCACATCAAATGATACTTCAACGGATCCAAACATGGATAAAGGTCACACTGCTACAACATCTACTTCCAACACCACTTTCAACCAAGATTCTCTTTCAATGTCATCACCATCTCAGCAAGTCAATTCCTCAAATCAACCCCAATCCCAACCACCACTAAGTTTTATCATTCCTATAAGTGGTATTGAAATTCCATTACCACCTATACCACCTAAAAATACTCATAATATGTTGACTAGATCTAAAACAAAGACAAATAACTCTACTATTTTTATTGGATCAAGGACTTTAAAACCTGATTTAATAAATAATATTCCAAAGAATGTAAATCAAGCTTTGCAGCCTCCACATTGGAAGGTAGCAATGAACAGTAAGTATAGAACTCTTTTAAGATGTGGTACGTGGACCCTTAGAAAGCCCTTACCCAATGCCTCCATCCTTGGTAGCAAATGGGTTTATTCCATCAAAAGAAACACCAAAGGAAATATTTTGAGGTACAAAACTCGTTTGGTGGCAAAGGGATTCCACCAAACTGAGGTATAGATTATGAACAAATCTATTGTCCTGTTATACGACCAACTACAATTAGGATCATTTTAACTCTTGCTATCTCATTAGGATGGAAACAAAGACAACTAGATTTTGACAATGCATTCTTGAATGGAAAGTTAGATGAAAAGGTTTATATGGTACAACCACAGGGATATGAAAACTCTAACTCCAACTTAGTTTGTGATATCAACAAGGCAATTTATGGGTTTCAACAAGCTCCTAGAGCTTGGTTTAACACTTTATCAAATACACTAAAATAGTTTAGGTTCATTAATGCTAACTCTAATGTCTCTTTATTCATGAAGATAACCTCGTTTTATGCTATTTATTTACTTGTGTATGTTGATGACTTAATAGTCACAGGAAACAATGATCAGGAAATTTTCTCTTTCATTAGACAGTTAAATTATGTGTTTTCTTTAAAGGATTTGGGTCAGTTTAGTCACTTTCTCGAACTTGAGGCACAATATTTACCTTATGGATAACTACTCATCACCCAAACAAAATATTTCCATTCAGAAGCTCCTAATTGAGTTCAAGATTTCTCAGCCCATAGCACCCACGATTTATTACGATAATCTTAGTACCTGTCTGCTATCGGCCAATCCAGTGTTACATAGTCATTGTAAACATTTGGAACTTAATCTTCATTTTATTTGTGACATGGTTAACAACAAAAAATTGTATGTCGTTCACATACCCTCTCATGATATGACAGCGAATACACTCACCAAATTTTTGTTAGTTTAGTCATTCACCAGGCACAGAGACAAACTAAGAGTACATGCCTACAAGTACTTCAGTTTGAGGGGGGGTATTGGTAGTGTAGCTGGCCTAGGTTGATAATGTGTATATATATGATTAAAGTAGTTTGGGCTTGGGCTGATTTCTTGATACAATATAAAAAATCCACTTTGTGTATATCTCAATCAGTGAATGAAGCCTTCTATTATTTTCTCTTCGTCTTCTTTGTGAAACCCTTCTCTGCTTACTCTATTGCATTTTATTCTTACCTTCTTCTTTGTTCAAGTGTTGCGGTTCCTGTTCTTTGTTCTTCAATATCTAAAAAAACCAATGCTCTTGCACCCTATATAACTCGTTGGAATGAATCATTCAATCCCGTCAACTTGCGTTAAGCCAATGCAAATTAATCAACCCGTGCAAAAAGAAGGTGGTTACATTTATTTATATTATATGTATGTGTTTGTAAGTACAAAAGGGGATTATAAAATGATAACGAAAATGGTAAGAGATGATAAATAATAATTAGAATAGACGAGGAGGGAATTGAAGAAGGACAATGTAGTACAGAAGGAGAATAACGATGACATAAGTGAGAAAAGAAGAAGAAGAAGAAGAAGAAAGAGGTAAATGGTGATAAATAATAATTAGAATAGATGAGGAGGGAATTGAAGAAAGACAGTGTAGTGAAAAAGGAGAATAACGATAACATGAGTGAGAAGACAGAAGAAGGAAGTGTCTGTTGTGCAACCAAAAATTGAAAGAATAAAATGCAAATCGAAACCGTTTCTAGTTGAAGTGGCATTGATGGAGATATTTGAAAATTTAGAATTTGGAAAAAATGGTGATGGTTTAAAGGTGGAAGATAAAAATAGTGACAATTTAAAAATTTTGGTTAATTTTTTAAAATAGTCAATCAAAATTTAGTATTTGAGTATTTTTGTCGTACAAAATTTATCTTTCATGATAGTTTTATTCTTTTAAAAACAGTTTTGTCAATATTTTAAATTTTCATGGATAAAATGTTGGTTTGTTAAAATCTACTTAAATATTAAAAAAATTATTTACTAATTTATTAGGTCTTTTGTTTTGATCAAGATGTTGATATGTGACAAAAGTTCAGCAGAGTCAATAATGCTTCATTTTCATTATTTCTCATTATATAATCATTAAGTCTAATGAATTTTTTTAATTAAAGAAAACTGAACACATTAAAATAGAGCAACAAACAAGCCAGATACAACAAAAAATAAACTCGAACACAATGGTTATCAATCCGTTGTCATCTCCGACATTGCGATCAACAACCAAAAGGATCAATACCATTTCACTCTGTGTAGCTCAAAAATATCCTTTTTTGTATTATCTTAACACCCGCTTTTTTATTGTTGAAAATTCTGTCATTGCGTTCCAATCAGATATTCCAGATCACTACAAAGAACCCAATCAGCCACATCTTCTACTCCTCTTTTCTGTTAGGTATGCCAGTCTAATTCTCAAATAGTTCTTTAATGGTTTCAGGGACAGCCCAAGCTCTACCAAAACACCTCAACCAAGAACACCACACCTGCCACGTAACTCACAAACAATAAATAAATGATGAACAGATTTCATCTCCTTTTTACAAAGTACACATATATTATTGCTCTGATGAATAACAGCTAATCTACTCAACCTTTCTTTGATATTCATCCTACCAACTAGAACAAACCATCCAAAAAGCTCAATTCTCGGAGGTACCACTCCTCTCCAAATTAAACTTGTGAAACTATAGCTCGTAAACTCTTCCGAAAGAGTCTTCGACTGTACCACCTGCATAAAAGAGTTAGTAGAAAAAATACTTTTATTATCAAATTTTCAAACAATATTATCTTCTCTACCAGTTGATAGCTTCACTGGCCTTAACCTCTCATGAAGTTGGTGAACAAGTTCCAACTCCCATTGGAACAACTCTCTCCTCCACTGAAAATTCCATATCTACTCTAACCCATCCCAAAATTCACATTCCTCTATCACAAATCCTTGTTGGTTTGAAATAGAGAAGAGCCTTGGAAAACTCACTTTTAGAGGACCACCTTGAACCCAATTATCTTCCCGAAAAAGAGTTCTTCTTCCATTCCCTACTTCCATCGCCAGCCCACTCATAACTTTTTCTTTCACCTGTTGTTCTTTTATATTCAATTGACATATGTCTTTCCATGGCCCCCCTTTTAATGGTAAAGTCTAATTTGCTAGCATTACATTAGGGTTCAATTTGTTACAAGAACAAACAATCTTCTTCCACAACGGACAATCCTCCTTTGAAAACCACCACCACTAAAACAAAAGAGTTGTGTTCCTGAACACTGCATTCCCAACCCCTAAATCCCTAGCCTTTTTCGGTGCCTAAACTACCTCCTATTTAACTAGAGGTATACCATAGTTTCTGTCCTCCTTACACCACATAAATCTCCTTTGTAATGCAATTAATTTGTCACCAACCGTCTTTGACATCTTGTACAAACTAAGGTAATAGATTGGTAGACTATTCAGCACTGATTTGATGAGGACTAGCTTACTTGCTTTGTTTAAAACCTTCACTTTCCATAAACTGAGCTTCTCTTGTAAGACCCCAAACTTTTAGAAAATAAATAATAAATTATTTATATTTATATATATGGTTTTAATTTTAAAAGGATTACGAAACTTCGAGTTTTCAATTAATTCAATTTTATATAAATTTCAGTTATAATTAAATATTTTTGATTTACTAAAATTAATGGTTCTTGCTTAATTAAAATTCAAAATTCTAGTAATTAGAGATAAAAGGGTTTTATATATAATTTAAATTACATAATTAAAAATTTTGATTAATTTTATGAACTAAAAAAAATTTATTTATTTATCTCTAAATTATAAATTAGAATATTTAATTAAAAATAATTTATAATTTAAAAAAATAAAATAATATTTTTAAAATTAATTATATTGATTAAATTTGGTTTTAAATTAACACTCTACTCAAATCCTAAATTCCCAATTCTAAACCCTAATTTTACTAACTAACCCATCTCACCCAAATCACACACGTAACTCCTCTCCACACTCGTTTATCCCTCTGAAAGCCACGTTCACTCACCACTGCTATTCCCTTTCCCAGAGATACATACAGACACAGAGCTCACAAACAACACAAAACACACACTGTGAATCAGAAAAATAAGAGGGAAGAAAGAAGAGGGAAAGAGAGAACGGGGAAGAAGGGAGAAGAGGGGAGGGGCCGCATCTCCACTGCACCCCGTCGCACCTAGGTCACCGCCGTGGAGCCGTCGCCACCGTTCCACCGAGCCGCTGCTGTCATCGCGTACCAGAGGAGAAGACGAACGCGAGGAGAGGGAGAGCTCGTGCATGAAGGGTACCGCCGCTGTGCCGCCGTCGCGCCTCCATCATCGTCGAACTGCCTTGCTATCGTTAGCTCCATCGGGTCTGGTTGCCGTCGAGGGAACTGTCACCGTCGCGGCTGTGGGCATGGGATTTGAAGGGAAGAGACGCGAATGGCCAGGGAGAAGGGGAGAAGAACGCCGCTGTTCCGCCATTCCTCATCATGGCTGAAGCTTGCCGTCACTGGCTATCGCCGCTGTCGGAACCCTAGCCGTCGCCGTTGGAGGAGCCATTGCCGGGCGAAACCCCAGCGGTCACAGCTACTATACAAGCCACCAATAGGGAGAGCGGCTACTGTGTGGGAAGACGAAGGAGGTAACGAAGGTACCTGGTGCCGCTATTACCATCGCTGTCGCCAGAGTTTCTAATTGCTGCCATTATGAATGGTGAGTCAGACGTACCCTAGCTACCATAATCACCACCTCTGAACCTTATTTGCTTTGGAACAACTCTCTATTTGCTTCTGATGTTCCTGGCTCTACTGTATTTATTGGAATAGTCACAGCTGAAGCTTGTCATTCGAGAAGGCAAGCTGCTGCGTTCTCCTCTTTGTTCTGACACCGAACACCCCCCCCCCCCCCCCCCCCGCGTTTTCTGTTATGTTTTTATCTTAATTTCAATATTTGATATCTCTATTTTAGTATCGCTGAGTTCTGCAGTACCGGTTGAGATCATGACTACTGCAGACGTGTTCGAAATCAGAGCTACTGCCACTGCTCCAGCTACATTGGGGGTTGCTGCCGCTGCTGAGAATTAATGATAAAAAGGGTATTATTGCGTTTAAATTCTACGATTCCGGGCAATCGAGGTAGGGAATTTTATTTTAAAATTAATCGTTTTATTCTATGAATGCCATTGAAGTTTAGTGAATAAGTGCAAATAATTCATAAATGTCTCGTGTGACTAGTTTTGTTGTTGCGAGTGGTTAATTGATGAAATTGAATTGAGGTTGTGACTAATGTTGGTTTTCTGATTTTGATGGAGTTGTTTAAAATTCTGATTTATGTGATTATGTTGAATTGGTTGGTTGTGGCTGTATTCTGATTATTGAGAATAAGTGTTTGCTGTTGATTTTAGTTATTTAATGTATTGGAGTGGTCGTGGAACTGACTTGCGACTGGTTGGATTTGGTTTTAATGGTTGTTGATGTTGATTCATGAATAATTAGAATTAAGTCTGAGAACTGTTAAAAGATTGAAGTTGAATTATTGAATTGTTTTCTTGAAATCTGACTTTTAAAACAAAATAGTAACTTGGCTATAGAGTAAATTATTTAAAATAATTAGAACTATGGAAGGTTGATTTTTGGGATTACTAGTTGATTGAGTTGAATTTTGGAAAGGATTCTATGATATGCGGAAATTAATTATGAATTGATGAGATTGGAGTTGGATTGATGGATTACATGAGAATTGTGGGGTATGATTGATTTGTTAAATTGTGAATGTCTGATTGACTGAGAAACGTCCGTTGAGAAAGAGGGAACCCGAGAGGGTGTCTAAGCCCGAGTTTTAGGTGAAGTGCTGCTGAAATATTTAGAAAATTTGAGACTTTGTTTGAAATGCTATTTTAAAATATTTGGTTTTGAAAAATTAAATTATTTGAGATTTATTTAGCTACGGAAAGATTTATTCTATTTTGAATTCGATTTATTAAGAAAAATATAAAGTTTTAAATCCAATCTTTTGAGGAGAGATTTTGTTTTAAGTTATATTTTGAGTTCGGTTTGATGAGAAAGAAAAGAAGAAGAACGAAAAGTAAAGGAAAGAGAGATAATTAAAGGGATCTCTACCGTAGTAGAGTAGAGAGCAAAGATTGAAAAGAAATTGAATGCTGTTTGGACGTTAGTGCCAAGTGTCTAGTGGGGACGGCGATACGTAGCGTTCACTTGATACTATAAGGACGGCTCAGTGAAGACGGCGATACGTAACGCTCACTAGAGACCGAAAGGAAGGTTCCCCATGAGGACGGCGATACGTAACCCTCATGGAGGGGACGATGGCTGAGATCAGGACGGCGGTATGAAATGTTTATCTCAAGACCAGTGTCAGGAATCGGGCAACAAACCGACACATGAGCTCATGGCCTGTATACGACTAGACATGCATCATCCTTATTTGTGCATTTGCATTTGATTGTGTTTGCTTATCTTGTTTCTTTGTGATTGTGCTGTTTGTCTTATTGTAATTTGTCTGTGTGTTGATCTATTTCTTGTGCTATTGTTTCTCTGTGATTGGGAACTGAGGTTGTGAATGAGATTTGCTTTAAATTTAGAAATTTAAAGAAGGTAATTAATTATATAAAGTAAAAGTAAAAAGTATTTTCAAAGATTTAACAAAATAGTTTTATTGAGTAAGTTAACTGTTTGCATTATATTCATTATTTTTACGGCATTTCCATTCCCTACTGAGAATGTGTGGTTTGTTCTCACCCCAAAATCTTCCTCCCTTTCAGTGACAGGTTCAAGGACTCAATTTGAAGCTGCGGGCGATTATTAGACTTATTTATGAGTTAAGTTTATGAGTTGAGTTGCTTTCATAGAATTCCCTCGTCTTTGTTGTTTAAGATTTTATTTTATACAGAGGGATAGGAATTGTATCTGAGTTTTCTTTTATTCTTTTGTATAATATTTATTATTATTAATAATTATGTGATTATTATTACTTGGTGTTCTTTGATATATGATTTTAATTAATAGGAACAAAATTTTCTGGAATTTTCTCTAAAACTGAAATACGATATCGATGTAAAGGCTTAATATTAAATAAATAATAAAAAAAACAGGTTAGTAATGCCTTACTTTTGGTACGATCATGACGTACTGGAAGTTAGGGTGTTACATCTCTTCCACCTTATCTATGATCGGTTTTCAAGTTTTTACTAAGCGCGGATTTGTTCCTAAAGAAATCCCGAAGTATCTAACAAGTAAGACAGCATGCTTGCACCCTAGTAGGCCATACACATGATCCATGGTGCGAAATTTATAATCCACAAACTAACCGGCAAGTGTACCGGGTCATACCAAGTAATACCTTAGGTGAGTGAGGGTTGATCCCACGAGGATTGATGGATCAAACAACAATGGTTAAGTGATTTACTTAGTTAGGCAAACAGAAAATGGTATTTGAAGGTTCAAAAGCATTAACAGTAAATTCAGAATATCAGAAAATAAGCAGTAAACAAGTTGTGAATAATATATGGAGAAACAGTTAAGGTTTTAGAGATATCTATTTTTCGAATTGACTTTTCTGACTAACTATTTTAATAATGCAAGATTTAATTCGTGGCAAATTATATATGACTAAACCCTAATTCCTTAGACCTTCTTAGTCTACTCTAACTTTCATCAACCGCCAGTTCCTTGGTCACTTAATTCCAATTAGAGGATGAAGTTCAATTCTAGTTTATGTGCCACAGAAACTCTAATTACCCAAATATAAAAAGATTATATGTCACATATCCCGTTAAGTCCAGATAATTAGAAGTTTAGGAGAATTTGTTTTCAAGCTGATGTTCAAGTAAAGAGATTTTCCAAGTTATACAAGAACTCAATTAGAACCAAGGTCATACTTCCGTTTCACCCAAATTCATAAAATAAAGAACGAAAATAATTCTTGAATCATAAATCAGTACATGAATTAAAATAGAAAAGTAATAGTATCAATGACAGAGCTCCTAACCTTAACAATGGAGGTTTAGTTGCTCATGGTTCAGAGAGAAAAATTAGGATTCAGGTAAACTATAAATTGCGGAATGAGGTAGAATAATGTTGGAATCCCCAAAAGAGAAGTTTCTTTTGTCTTTTATATCTAATCCTAATTAATTCAAAATCTATTTTCTAAAACTAATATAATATCTTTTTCTATTTTTAAAAATTAAAGTTTAAATCAGAATTAATTATAGCAATCAGCGTTTTCTGCGTTTTTTGCATGTGGCGCATGTCACGCGTACGCGTCAGATATGCGCACGCGTTGCTGTGCAAATCTCCAAATCACGCGCACGCATCAGGTACGCGCACGCGTCGCTCCTCGCTGGTCATCTCCTTTAATTCTTGTGCTCCTTCCATTTGTGCAAGCTTCCTCTCCATCCTCTAAGTCATTCCTGCCCTATATAGCCTTCTTCTCTTTTTCTGCGGAAGCTCCATCAAATCCAACCAAATGCTACCTAAAGTAAACAGAATTGCACACGACTCAAAGTAGCATTCATAATAGTTAAAAAGATAATTAATTCTTGATTAAACTCAATCAAATTAAATGCAAATTCACTAGGAAAAGATAAGAAAGATGCTCACGCATCACAACACCAAACTTGAATTGTTGCTTGTCCTCAAGCAACCAAAACTAATACAAGATTAAGATTTGAATTTGCATGAGAAATGAGAGTTCAATTATGCTTGTGTCTCTTCTTAAAGTGGGATTTATCTATTGCAATTCTCAACAGTTTTGGCATCTCACTCTCCTTTGAATCAGATGAATGTCAATGTCATGTGGAATTAGAATCCGAATCATATTATGAGTTCTCTGATCTTTATACCTCAATTAAATCCTTGAACACAGCAGATATCCCTTAATTCTCAATTAACTGGTGCTTTGCACCTTGAGCTTAGCTGTGACTTTAAATGTTCTGTCTCAAGGGTTAATTGACACAAGAACACCACAAGCACTTAATTGGGAAACTCTTTTGAAGTTCTGATTTTTTCTTTCAGCTATTCCCAGACAGTGATGCTCAAAGCCTTTGGCATACTCTACTAATTGCAGTTGATCTCGACTCTAAATGTTCTATCTCAAGGACTACTTGACACAAGAACACCACAAGCATATGACTAGGGAAACAACTCTTTGAGCTTTTAATCATGTCTGACCTCCCTAGTCATTGATGCTCAGAGTCTTGGACCTTGCTTTTATATCTTCTCTTTTTTCTGTTTCTTTTGCTTCAAGGATTAACTGTCACTAATTTTCAGAAAATTCATAATACTTCTCTAAATTCCTTTTCCTTATACGTCAACATTCATTGATTCAAATTGAAACATGCACGGTCTATGTCATGCATTCAGAATCACAGAGAACACCACCACATTTGATTAAATGAGACTACTCTTAAAAAAATAAACTCAATTTCTCATGCATTACATCCCCTTTTTTTCTTTCTTTTTGATTTCAAGCTCAGTGGGCAATACATGAGACACCTTTCAGAATTAAAGTAACTAACAGAAATTTTGAAAATAACAGAACTAAAGTAAACCTAGGAATTTATCTAATAAAGGATCATGCAATAAACGAGACAAAATAGCAGAGAACCGGAACATAACATAATAAGAGCGGGAAGGAATATAGAATGAAAGGAATTCAACCACCTCAGTTATCCTAGTGGCCATTTTATTCTTCAGGCTGTGCTCCTCCGTGAAGATGATTCGCCTCCCTCAGTTATCCTAGTGGCCATTTTATTCTTCAGGCTGTGCTCCTCCGTGAAGATGATTCGCCTCCCTTTCGTACCATAAAATTAACAGAAAAACCATCAGCGAAGCGACAACACCAAATTTAAAGGTTTACTTGTCCTCAAGCAAAGAAGAACTGAAAACAAAAATAAATAGTATGATGAAAGAAGAATAAAAGGATAAAAGAACAAGAGAGAAATAGGATTTGGGAGGGAGAGAGAATGAAAATCAAAACTGGGCGGCGCACTAGTGGAGTTGTGCGGCGCATGCAACGCGGACGCGTACAGCACGCGTACGCGTGGGTTGCCCGATTTTGAAAGTAACGCGTAAGCGTCTGGCACGCGTACGCGTGCCCTTGGTTTGTGCGAATCGCGTGAAGGCGGCCGCGTGCACGCACAACTCTCTGTTCGCATGGCTTGGGAACCAAAATTCTCATATGACGCGTGCGCGTCATGAACGCGCACGCGTGGATGGCCATTTATGCAAAGTACGCGCACGCGTGATCAAGTTTGTGCCTCTAGCACAGTTCCAGCCCCAAGCCAGCACAGCTCTCTGCCCAAACACTCGTTGACGCCGATTTTCAGGGTCACGCGTACGCGTCAGGTACGCGTACGCGTGGATGGCTAAAAGCACAAACGACGCGCACGCGTGAATGACTCGTACACGTGGGCTCGCTTGTGCGCAAGGCACGCCACCAGCACCACTCCTACCCAACTCTCTGTTCAATTTTTATTTTTCTCGCACTCACATATGACGCGTACGCGTCAGCGACGCTTGCGCGTCGTGTGCTCATTTTTTTTCGGCAAAAATTTTTTCGAAATGTTCGGTTCCTGTTCTAAAATAGCTGCATGATCAGAGCACACGTAAAACGAAAGAAAAACAGTAAAAACTCAATAAAAATAAAATAAATAAGAAAATCACTACTACTAAAAATAACTAAGGATACAAAATTATCGGGTTGCCTCCCGACAAGCGCTTCTTTAACGTCACTAGCTTGACAGTCAGTTCTGCTAATTCAGTAGATGAGCGGACCTCTAGCGATCGATCTCGTGTCCAAGATAGTGCTTCAACCTCTGGCCATTCACTGTAAATTTTCTGTCAGAATTCTCTTCCTGTATTTCCACATGACCATATGGTGAAGCTCTGGTAACCACAAACGGTCCTGACCACCGGGATTTCAGCTTTCCGGGAAAGAGTTTGAGCCTTGAATTATACAGCAGCACTCTCTGTCCTGGCTCAAAGACTCTGATGGCAATCTTCTTGTCGTGCAATAACTTGGTTCTCTCCTTATAGAGCTTGGCATTCTCATAGGCTGAATATCTGAATTCATCAAGCTTATTCAACTGAAGCATTCGCTTAATTCCTGCAGCTTCTGAATTAAGATTCAGATACCTGATTGCCCAGTAAGCTTTATGCTCCAGCTCGACTGGCAAGTGACAGGCTTTTCCATAGACCAATTGATAAGGGGACATGCCAATGGGAGTCTTGTACGCTGTCTGGTATGCCCAGAGAGCATCATCAAGCTTCCTAGACCAGTCCTTTCTTGAAACACTGACGGTCTTCTCTAGAATCCTCTTGAGTTTCCTGTTGGAAACTTTAACCTGTCTACTTGTCTGAGGGTGATAGGGGGTTGCCACTTTATGACGGACTCCATATCTCTGCAGAAGAGAGTCCAGCTGTCTGTTACAAAAGTGACTTCCTCCATCACTAATGAGTGTCCTTGGGACACCAAACCGGCTAAAGATATATCTCTGAAGAAAGCTCATTACCACCTTGGCGTCATTGGTGGGTGGAGCCACGGCTTTCACCCACTTGGACACATAGTCAACTGCCACTAGAATATAGTTATTTGAATGTGAGGGTGGAAAAGGTCCCATGAAATCAATACCCCACACATCAAACAACTCAACCTCAAGAATCCCCTGCTGTGGCATTTCATGGTTGGCAGGGAGATTCGTGACTTTCTCACATCTGTCACAGTGCTTCACAAATTCTCTTGCATCTTTGAAGAGAGTCGGCCAGTAAAACCCGCTCTGAAGGACCTTTGTAGCTGTCCGTTCACCACCAAAGTGGCCTCCATAATCAGAACCATGACAGCGCCAAAGAATCTGCTGTGTTTCTTCATCTGGGACTCATCTCCGGATGATACTATCTGAACACCTTTTTAAAAGGTATGGTTCCTCCCAAATGTAGTACTTTGCATCAGTCAATAGCTTCTTTACTTGTTGCCTACTGTACTCCTTTGGAATAAAATTCATGGCTTTGTAATCCGCAATGTCTGCAAACCATGGAGCCTGCTGAATAAGAAACAATTGCTCATCCGAAAACGTCTCAGTCACAGCTGTGGGTGGTTGTACTCCTGCTTCAGGCTCAATTCGGGAGAGATGGTCAGCTACCTGATTTTCTGACCCTTTCCTGTCTTTTATCTCAATATCAAACTCCTGAAGGAGTAACACTCATCTGATTAATCTTGGTTTAGAATCCTATTTGGTTAGAAGGTACTTCAAAGCAGCATGAATAGTATAAACAAGAACCTTATAACCAATTAAATAGGACCTAAACTTATCAACAGCATACACAATAGCTAATAATTCTTTTTCTATAGTTGTGTAATTATTTTGGGCATCATTTAACACACGGCTAGCATAGTAAATGACATGTATAAGCTTACCATGCCTCTGCCCTAAAACAGCGCCTATAGTAAAGTCACTAGCATCACATATTAATTCAAATGGTAAATCCCAGTCAGGGAGAGCTATGATGGGGGCAGAGGTAAGGTTTGCTTTCAGAGTTTCAAAAGCATGCAGACATTCAACATTAAAAATAAAGGGAACATCAACAACCAACAGGTTGCTTAATTGTTTAGCAATTTTAGAAAAATTCTTTATAAATCTTCTATAAAACCCTACATGACCCAAGAAACTCCTGACTCCCTGAACATTAGCTGGTGGTGGTAATTTTTCAATTACCTCCACCTTTGCTCGATCAACCTCAATTCCCTTACTTGAAATCCGATGTCTAAGAACAATAGCTTCTGTAACCATAAAATGATATTTTTCCCAATTTAAAACAAGGTTTGATTCTTGACATCGTTTCAAGACAAGAGATAAATGCTTAAGGCAGGATTCAAAAGAATCACCAAAAACAGAAAAATCATCCATAAATACCTCAATGAACTTTTCAACCATATCAGAAAAAATTGAAAGCATACACCTCTGAAAAGTTGCTGGAGCATTACAAATTCCAAAAGGCATTCTCCTGTAGGCAAATACTCCAGAGGGGCATATGAATGCTGTCTTCTCTTGATCTTGAGGGTCCACTGCAATTTGATTATATCCAGAGTATCCATCTAGAAAATAATAAAAAGCATGACCGGCTAACCTCTCAAGCATCTGATCAATGAAAGGCAAGGGGAAGTGATCCTTCCTTGTAGAAGTGTTTAGCCTCCTGTAGTCTATACACATTCTCCAACCTGTGACTGTTCTTGTAGGAATAAGCTCATTCTTTTCATTCTTGATCACTGTCATCCCTCCTTTCTTGGGAACTACCTGCACAGGACTTACCCAAGGACTGTCAAAAATAGGGTAAATAATACCTGCTTCCTATAATTTCATTATCTCTTTTTGGACCACCTCTTTCATGGTTAGATTGAGTCTCCTTTGTGGTTGCACAACTGGTTTAGCATCATCTTCAAGGAGGATCTTATGCATACCCTTGGTTGGACTAATCCCCTTCAAGTCACTAATGGTCCACACAAGAGCTATTTTATGGCTCCTGAGCACTGAAATAAGCGCCTCTTCCTCTTCAGGCTTCAGGGAAGAGCTAATAATCACTGGATAGGAATCATTTTCACCCAAGAACACATATTTCAGAGAATGAGGTAAAGGTTTGAGCTCAAGCTTGGGAGCTTCCTCCTCTGCTTTAGGCGTGTGAACCATAGCCTTCTGGGGTGTTGAATCATCAACTTAAACTAATTCATACTCAGAAATAGGATCCAGAATGTCATCAAGCACCTCGGCTTTCAGTACCTCTTGAACAAGTAGTTCAATAACATCTATTTTCATACACCCTTCAGAATCATTAGGGTGCTTGAGAGCTTCAAAAACATTAAGGACCACCTGTTCTTCATTGACCCTCAGGGTTAATTCACCATTTTGCACATCAATCAGAGCTCTACCTATAGCTAAAAAGGGTTTACCAAGTATAATAGAGGATTTTACCTCCTCTTTCATGTCTAATATAACAAAATCAATAGGAAAAATAAATGGTCCTACTTTCACAAGTAAATCCTCAACAACACCCATAGGTAATTAGATAGAAAGATCAGCAAGTTGAAGAGAAATACGAGTGGGGTTTACCTCCTCAATTTGAAGCTTTTTCATCACTGAAAGTGGCATGAGATTAATGCTAGCTCCAAGATCATATAAAGCCCTCTGAATGGTGACATCTCCAATGGTGCAAGGAATTACAAAGCTTCCTGGATCTGGCATCTTCTCAGGAAGGTTGTGTTGGATAATGGCACTACATTCCTTGGTTAACACCACTGTTTCTTGTTTCTTCCAATTCCTCTTGTGGGTCAACAATTCTTTCATAAATTTTGCATAGAGAGGCATTTGCTCAAGAGCCTCTGCAAAAGAAATGTTGATCTGTAGCTTCTTGAAGACATCTAAAAATTTAGAGAATTACTTTTCTTTGGAAGCCTTCTGAAGCCTCTGAGGATATGACATTTTTGGCTTGTATTCAGTTGCCTTTGGCAATGTAGGATAAGTGTCAAGAGAGTCAGGGAACAGGTTGTCTGCACGCTTTGGAGGGGCGTGCTCCACTTCTTCCTTCTTCTCCTCTGGAGCTTCCTTTTCAACTAGCTCTTCATTGGCCTTTGTCTCAGAGCCAGCTATTTTACCACTTCTCAATTGAATAACCTTGCAATCTTCTCTTGGGTTCACTGCTGTATCACCTGGAAATGTACTTGCAGACCTCTCAGGTATTTGCTTGTTCAGTTGGCCTATTTGCACCTCCAAGTTTCTAATGGAGGCTCTGGTTTCCTGCATAAAACTCCTCATCATCTCCCAATTAGAATCTTCTTGGGATTTAGAGTTTGCCTGCTGAGGTGGTTGTTGTTGCTGAGACTGAAATTGGCGGTTATTGTAATTGTTCTGTTGGAAGCCTCCCTGAGAATTATTGTTGAAATTTTGAGGTCTCTGAGGTTGGTCCATCCACCTAAAATTTGGGTGATTTCTCCACCCCTGATTGTATGTCTTAGAATATGGGTCATTATTGGGATTTCTAGGACCACTCTCCATGTAATTGACCTATTCAGAAGAGGATTGAGCATAATCATGATTATCATTTTGCACAAAATTACCTGTCATGTCATAAGGGACCTCTTGAGGTGGGTTTTGGGTGTTGATAGCTGAGACTTGCATTTCACCCATCTGCTGAGTAAGTAAATTTATTTGCTGAGACATAAGCTTGTTCTGAGCAAGAATAGCATTAAGAGCTTTTACTTCCATAACACCCTTCTTCTGAGGAGCCTCAGAGTTCACATGATTCCTATTAGATGGTATAAATATTGGTTGCTAGCAATCAATTCAATAAGCTCAATAGTCTCCTCCGGCATCTTCTTCTTGTGCAATGAACCACCTGCAGAATTATCTAAACATATTTTGGACATTTCACCCAAACCTTCATAAAAGATATCAAGTTGGGTCCATTTGGAGAACATGTCCGGAGGGCATTGCCTAGTCAGTAGCTTGTATCTCTCCCAAGCTTCAAAAAGAGTTTCACCATCCTTCTGCCTGAAGGTCTGAACCTCCACCCTAAGCTCAGTAAGCTTCTTTGGTGGAAAAAATTTAGTAAGAAACTAAGTAACAATCTTATCCCAAGTATCCAAAATCTCCTTGGGTTGGGAATCTAGCCATAGCTTTGCTCCATTCCTCAGAGCAAATGGAAAGAGCATGAGTTTGTACACCTCAGAGTTCACTCCATTTGTCTTCACAGTATCACAAATCTGCAGAAAATTAGAAATAAATTGATTCGGGTCTTCTTGGGGAAGACCATGATACTGGCAGTTTTGTTGCACCAGGGTGACCAATTGTGGCTTCAACTCAAAGTTGTTCGCAGCTATAGGAGGCACCACAATACTTTTTTCATAAAGATCTGCAGTAGGAGCAGAGTAAGAGCAAGCACTCTCCTTTGTTGCTTATTCCCATTTGGATTTGCCACATTGGCATTAGCAGCATTGTTAGGATCCATAGTGGATTCTGCAGCCTTGTAAAGTTTTGCTTGTTGCAAATGCCGCCTGAAAGTTCTTTCAGGTTCAGGATCAAAGTCTAAGAGATGTTCCTTGTCTCTGTTCCTGCGCATAAACAAACAGAAGACAAAAAAAGATGGAACTCTCTACGTCAGAGTACAGAGAATTCCCAGTGAGGTAACCTGAGTAAAGAGATAAAAATATTGAATAAAACAAACACTAAAATTTGAAAATTACTAGTAAAATTAAGACAAAAAAATTCGAAATTATTAGGCAAATTAAATAAGAAAAATTAAAATAAGACTAACTAGGGAACACCAAACTTAATTTCAGAAATTAAGAAAAATATTAGTGCTATTTATTTATTTATTTATTTATTTATTTTTTTGAAAATACTAAAGCAAAATTTAAATAAAATTAAAATTAAAACGCCTAATCTAAGCAATCAAACAACGAGTAGTTGTCAATCACAATCAATCTCCGGCAACGGTGCCAAAAACTTGGTACGAAATTTATAACCCACAAACTAACCGGCAAGTGCACCGGGTCATACCAAGTAATACCTCAGGTGAGTGAGGGTCGATCCCACGAGGATTGATGGATCAAGCAACAATGGTTAAGTGATTTACTTAGTTAGGCAAACAAAAAATGGTGTTTGAAGGTTCAAAAGCATTAACAGTAAATTCAGAATATCAGAAAGCAAGCAGTAAACAAGTTGTGAATAATATATGGAGAAACAGTTAAGGCTTCAAAGATATCTATTTTCCGAATTGACTTTTCTGACTAACTATTTTAATCATGCAAGATTTAATTCATGGCAAACTATATATGACTAAGCCCTAATTCATTAGACCTTCTTAGTCTACTCTAACTTTCATCAACTGCCAGTTCCTTGGTCACTTAATTCTAATTAGAGGATGAAGTTCAATTCTAGTTTATGTGCCACAGAAACTCTAATTACCCAAATATAAAAAGATTATATGTCACGTATCCCGTTAAGTCCAGATAATTAGAAGTTTAGGAGAATTTGTTTTCAAGTTGTTGTTCAAGTAAAGAGCTTTTCCAAGTTATACAAGAACTCAATTAGAACCAAGGTCATACTTCCGTTCCACCCAAATTCATAAAATAAAGAACGAAAACAATTCTTGAATCATAAATCAGTACATGAATTAAAATAGAAAAGTAATAGTATCAATCCATACAATAGACAGAGCTCCTAACCTTAACAATGGAGGTTTAGTTACTCATGGCTCAGAGAGAAAAATTAAGATTCAGGTAAACTGTAAATTGCGGAATGAGGTAGAATAATGTTGGAATCCCCAGAAGAGAAGTTTCTTCTGTTTTTTATATCTAATCCTAATTAATTACAAATCTATTTTCTAAAATTAATATAATATCTTTTCCTATTTTTTATGGTCTTCTTCGCGTGTCACGCGTACGCGTCAGGTACGCGCACGCGTCGCTGTGCAAATCTCCAAATCACGCGCATGCGTCAGGTACGCGCACGCATCGCTCCTCGCTGGTCATCTCCTTTAATTCTTGTGCTCTTTCCATTTGTGCAAGCTTCCTCTCCATCCTCTAAGTCATTCCTGCCCTATATAGCCTTCTTCTCTTTTTCTGCGGAAGTTCCATCAAATCCAACCAAATGCTACCTAAAATAAACAGAATTGCACACGACTCAAAGTAGCATTCATAATGGTTAAAAGATAATTAATTCTTGATTAAACTCAATCAAATTAAATGCAAATAAACTAGGAAAAGATAGGAAAGATGCTCACGCATCAATTCACCCACTCCTGCTCACAATTCACCAATATCAAATTTGACTTATCAAAATTGATGCTCAAATCAGACATCATCTCAAAATACCGCAACAACCTCTTATAATTAAAATACAATAATTTTATACGAATTAAAATACTTTTACTTTAGTCCTTAAAATTATGCATATTTTGTCGCAACCATACTATATTGACATAAAAAAGTCAGCCATAAATTAACTATCATATAAGAATATATATTTTGTTGTGTAAGATCAAATGAGGTGGATGACCATCATTTAATATGGGTGGCTCACATTCTCAAGAGAGATTAATTTAATGAGAGTTGAAAATGTTACCTCCTATGTGCATATAAATAGGAGTGTGATATGAAGCAAACGAAACACAATCAATAAAATTTTCTCTCTCTCTTCATGTTGCTAAAACACGCTTCTCTCTTTCTCTCTTTTATATACGTTACTATATATGAAATATATTATAGTGAGATTATTATATTGGTAAATACTAATACTAGAGTCTTCTATTTATACTTCTTTAGTTTATATATATTGTCTTTATTTATTCTACAATACGTTATCAGCACCAGACTCTAACCAAATTTTAGAAGACTCCAGGTAACAAATTTTTATTATGTCGAAACTCTCTCATCTTGAATTTAATGCTCTTAATATATCTGGAAATAATTATTTATCATGGATACTTGATGCTAAAATCCATCTTGATTCAATGGATCTTGGAGATACCATTAAGGCTGAAAATAATACATCCCAGAAGGATAAAGCCAAAGCCATATTTTTCCTTCGTCGTCGTCTTGACATATGATTGAAAAATGAATATCTCACATTAAAAGATCCTGCAGATCTGTGAAAAGGCCTTGAAGAAAGGTACAATCATGTGATACTTCCTCAAACCCAATATGTTAGAAAAAACTTTCTCAACCTTCCATGCCTAGAATGTGCTCCTGCAGCAGCAGTATCGCGAAAATGGATTTAAAAATATTCTGAACTAATTTCTTGCCTTCTTGTTGTTGAGTGCAACAATGATTTACTCTTAAAAAAATCAAGAAGTGTGCCCAGCTAGCGCCTCCCCATTTTCTGAAGCAAATGTGGCAAATCCTAACCCCAGAAGAAGTAAATGGCAAGGCTTTGGTTGCAAGAAAAATTATGGAAGGAAAATTAATTATGTTCACAAGAAAGGATCTTACCAGAAGTAGGATAAAGAAAGAAACTCTGGGCAAAATAAATCAACAGAGGATAAGTGTTTCCGTTGTGGTGGACAGGGCCATTGGTCGTGTACCTGTCGTACCCCAAGGCACCTAGTTGACCTTTATCAAGCATCTTTGAAAAATGATGACAAAGGAAAAGAAACAAATTTTGTTTCAAATGATGAAAATTCCACCACTCATTATGATGTATCTAATTTCTTTAAGGATCTTGAAGGAAATATTGTCTATTTGATCAATGATGGAATAGTTTAATATGTGTGTTTGTTAAGTATTCATGTGAATAATTTTACTGTTCATGTATTTTTACTCATTTTATTATTATTATTATTATTATTATTATTATTATTATTATTATTATTATTATTATTATTATTATTATTATTATTTGTCTTTAAAAAAAATGGCAAGGACATATTGTGAAGATATTTGCCTTGCGGATAGTGCAAGTTCGCACACTATTCTTAAAAGTAATATATATTTTACCCATCTTGTGCCAAAAGAAGAATATGTTAATACTATTATTAGCTCAGGCAATGTGATTGAAGGCTCCGGAAGAGCTATAATTTTGTTTCCTGGAGGAACAAAATTCATAATAAATAATGCACTATTATCTACCAAGTCTCTGAGGAACTTGTTGAGTTTTAAAGATATTCGCCGAAATGGATATCATATTGAGACTATGAATGAGGGAAATCATGAGTACTTATGTATCACAACTCATTATTCAAATAAAAAGGTTATACTAGAGAAGTTACCCTCACTTTCATCTGGGTTATATTATACCAAGATTAGTGCAATTGAATCACATGCCACTGTAAACCAGAAGTTTACTAGCCCAAATGAATTCATAACTTGGCACGACCGATTGGGTCATCCAGGAATAACCATGATGCGGAGAATTATTGAAAACTCTCATGGACATTCACTAAAGAACCAGAAGATTCTTAAATCTAGTGAATTTTGTTGTGTTGCATGTTCTCAAGGGAAGTTAATTTTAAAGCCATCACCAGTAAAGATTGGATTTGAGTCCCCTGAATTCCTAGAAAGGATTCAAGGAGATATATGTGGACCTATTCATCCACCATGTGGATCTTTTAGATATTTTATGGTCCTGATAGACGCATCATTGAGAGGATCACATGTGTGCTTATTGTCTTCTCGCAACCTGGCGTTTGCGAGATTACTGGCTCAAATTATTCGATTAAAAGCACAATTTCTAGAAAATCCAATCAAAGCAATTCGTCTTGATAATGCTGGTGATTTACTTCCCAAACTTTTGATGCTTACTGTATGGCTAATGGAATAAGTGTTGAACATCCAGTAGCTTATGTTCACACATAAAATGGGTTAGCAGAATCACTTATTAAGCGCCTCCAATTAATTTCTAGACCCTTACTTATGAGAACTAATCTCCCAACCTCGGTTTGGGGCATGCTATTTTACATGCCGCAGCACTTATTCGTTTGAGGCCAACGAGTTACCATCAGTTCTCTCCTATGCAATTAGCTTTTGGCCAGCAGCCAAATGTTTCCCATTTAAGAATATTCGGATGTGCGATATATGTTCCCATTGCATCACCTAATCGCACCAAAATGGGACTCCAAAGAAAATTGGGGATATATGTTGGATATGATTCTCCCTCTATAGTGAGATATCTTGAGATACAAACTGGAGATGTATTTAAAGCTCGGTTTGCAGATTGTCATTTTGATGAATCAAAATTTCCAACATTAGGGGGAGAGAATAAGCTTCCTGAAAAGGAACTTAATTAGAATGCATTATTGTTGATGCATTTAGATCCTTGATCAGGGCAATGTGAACTAGAAGTTCAAAAGATTATACATTTGCAAAGAATAGCAAATAAATTGCCTGATGCATTTTCGATACAAAGAGGATAACCAAGTCTTATATACCAGTGGAAAATACCTCAATTCGAATTGATGTCTTAGTTGGACAAATTGCCACCGAAGCAAATACACACCAGAAGCATGGCAGGCCTGTCGGTTCCAAAGACAAAAATTCTCGAAAAAGAAAAGAGGTAAATACGATTCCTGTTGAAAAAGACATAGTAGAGACACCTGCAGTTGTCCAAAATTCTGATATAGTTTTAACGCCAGAAGATGTTCAGGTACTTGAAAATTGTGAAAATGACGAGATCTCGATAAATTATGTCTTTACAGGAGAGAAATGGGACCAAAATAAGACAATTGTCAATGAAATATTTGCATATAATGTGGCATTAAATATCATACATGAAAGTAAGGATCTTGAGCCAAGATCAGTCGAAGAATGTCGACAAAGGAATGATTGTACAAAATGGAAAGAAGCCATGAAGGCTGAGTTAGACTCACTTGTAAAACGTGAAGTCTTTGGACATGTAGTCCGTACACCAGAAGATATAAAACTTGTTGGATACCGATGGGTATTTGTGAGAAAACAAAATGAGAAAAATGAAGTTGTACACAACAAATCTCGACTTGTAGCACAAGATTTTTCACAGAGACCCGGTATAGATTATGAAGAAACGTATTCCCCTGTAGTGGATGCGATAACATTGCGTTATTTGGTCAGTTTATCTGCATATCATAAACTGCATATGCATTTAATGGATGTGGTAACAGCCTATTTGTACGGCTCATTAGATCGAGATATCTATATAAAAGTCCCTGAAGGACTAAAGATATCTAAACCATCCAATGAATATTCGCAAGGTTATACTCAGTCAAATTGCAAAGATCTTTATATGGTCTAAAGCAATCTGGACGAATGTGGTATAATCGTCTTACTGAGTATCTGGCCAAAAATGGATTCAAGAATGATGATATCTGCCCATGTATTTTTATAAAGAAATCTGCATCTGGATTCATTATAATTGCTGTGTACGTTGATGATTTAAATATCATTGGGACTCTTGAAGAGATTCCAATAATTATAAAAACTCTAAAAGAAGAGTTTGAGATAAAAGATCTTGGAATGACTAAATTTTGTCTCGGCCTGCAAATCGAGCATATAAAAAATGGGATCTTTATTCATCAAACAACATACACAGAAAAGATCTTGAAGAGATTTTATATGGATAAGTCACATCCCTTGAGTACCCCAATGATCGTAAGGTCTTTGGATATAGAAAAGGATCAATTCCGTCCTAAAGAAGAAAATGAAGATATCATTGGTCCTGAAGTACCATATCTTAGTGCCATTGGAGCGCTAATATATCTTGCTAATAATACACGACCCGATATATCATTTGCTGTGAATTTACTAGCAAGATATAGTTCCTTTCCAAACAGAAGACATTGGAGTGGAATCAAACAAATTTTTTGATATCTTCATGGAACGGTTGATATGGGATTGTTTTATCCATATGGATTCAAGTCACAACTGGTTAGCTATGCAGATGCTAGATACTTGTCTGATCCACACAAAGGGAGATCTCAAACAGGATACCTGTTCACATATGGTGGTACAGCTATATCATGGAGGTCCACAAAACAGATGATTACGACAACATCCTCTAATCATGCCGAAATACTAGCGATTCATGAAGCAAGTCGCGAGTGTTTTTGGCTCAGGAGTTTGATCCAATATATTCTGTCATCATGTGGACTGATTGATCATAAGATAGCTCCAACTGTTCTGTTTGAAAATAATACAGCATGCATTGCTCAACTTAAAGGCGAATATATCAAAGGCGATAGAACAAAGCATATTTCTCCCAAATTCTTCTTCACTCATGATCTTCAAAATCAAGGGACAATTGATGTCTAACAGATCTGCTCAAGTGATAATCTGGAAGATTTATTTACAAAGTCACTCCCAAAATCCTCCTTTGAAAGATTGGTATATGAGATTGGGATGTGCCGATTTTGAGACATTAAATGATGTCGACAAGAGGGGGAGACTGTACTCTTTTTTCCTTGATCAAGTTTTTTTTTCCTTGATCAAGTTTTTTTTTCCATTGAGTTTTTCTTGACAATGTTTTTAACGAGGCAGTTCCCATCACAAAGGATAATGTACTCTTTTTCCTTCACTAAAGTTTTTTCCCATTGGGTTTTTCTTTAATAAGGTTTTAATGAGGCATAATCCTAAATGGTCATCTAAGGGGAAGTGTTGTGATAAGATCAAATGAGATGGATGACCATCATTTAATATGGGTGGCTCACATTCTCAAGAGAGATTAATTTAATGAGTTGAAAATGTTACCTCCTATGTGCATATAAATAGGAGTGTGATATGAAGCAAACGAAATATAATCAATAAAATTTTCTCTCTCTCTTCATGTTGCTAAAACACTCTTCTCTCTTTTATATACATTACTATATATGAAATATATTATAGTGAGATTATTATATTGGTAAATATTAATACTAGAGTCTTCTATTTATACTTCTTTAGTTTATATATATTGTCTTTATTTATTCTACAACATATTTGGTGTTCATAAAAGAAATTTGATTATGTTGCTGTAAGAAAATTTGATTACTTTGTTATAACATATTTGATTATTCTACTATGTCAAATTTAATTATTTTGTTGAGTGATTATTTTGTTAAAAATTTATGTAAAATAATATGTATAAATATATATAAATATATGATGATTAATTTTTTTTTTTTTATGTACGTAAGTAATAAAGAAGAACATTAAGAGAGGATTTGGTTTTAAAATGAATATGTTATATTGATATCATTGATTGAGTTTGATACAGATAAAGGCAATGCCTTATATACACCTAAGTTACTATAAGCTAAATCTGTTACAACAAGAGATGAGTCATAACTAATTTTTCAAATCTAATCCGAACCACCGTAACTAACATTTCAGTTTAGGGAAATTTACAACTTTAGCCTTTCTATGTGTTATGTCGGATATAGTTGCTGTCTTTACAATTTGAGTGTAACTTTATATAATATGAATGTATACACATATGACTATAACTAAAATACCTGTTTTAATGGACTTTTTTCATAATATATTCTCTTAAATTTACGCACACAAAAAAAAGCTAAGCACAGAGTTAGTAATGGACTTTCTTCGATGGAATTTAACTTTCTAAAGCTATAATTAGTTTTTGTTTTATCAAATGGATTGAACAATTCCAATTCTAAATATTATAACATCTCAAACTTACACACAATTTTTAAATATTTTCATCTATTATTTATTCATATCAAATTTTAAAATTGGGTGCAGCATCTTAAGATGCATCATGATTTGCCATTTGAATTAAAGCCTCAACTAAAAGTGGTAGTTAGTTTAGGATAAGAGAGGATATAGAGTCAATGACAAGGAGGGAAACTCTTTTTTTGTTTTTGTTGGTTAGAGGAGAGAAACTTTGCTTAGACATTGTGTTTTATTTTTTTTTTGTTTTTAATGGTATCTCTCAATTCAACAGATTAAAAAAATAGATCGGAGTCCTATTTAAGGAGTTTGTCTTTGGTCAACAGATTACTGTACAATGCATGAGTTAATCACTAGATCAATTTTAGTTGGTTATAATTTTTGTTTGGAACGAAGTTGGTTAGACTTTTTTTTTTGTCTGGGAAGTAGGTTAGACTTTGTGCTTTAGTTGTTGTTACTGTTCTTTGGGCTGGGTTATCTTGGCCCAGTTGCTGAAAAACAAAAAGCAACCTCCCATTCTAAAAGACTTGCCGTTTTTCACAAAGGTGAGAAACGTTTAGTTTGCACCGCAAGGCTTGGTTTAGTGGCAACTATGTTTGCCTTGCTAGGAGGTGTACCGGGTTTAAATTTCAGCTGAAGTTGGATGTTATTTAAGAACCCATAATACCCATGGTAGTGTGTGTGAGTGTGTTGTGTGGGTGTGTGAAACATGGGTGTAATGCTTAGGATTTATGGCTGTCCAATCTGCTTGACCAAAAAAAAAAAAGAAACGTTTAGTTTTGGGCTTTTGGCCTCCTTTTGAGGCTTCTTCCTGTGTGGTTAAGCGCCACATCCAGCTCTTGGGGGACTTACATCACTCGCAGCAGCTTGATCGGTGCTGCAATGAAGGCTCCCCGAATTACTTTCAAGAATCTGATTAGTGTAATCTTCTGTGAAGCAGTTGCTATATACGGTGTTATTGTGGCTATTATTCTACAAACAAAATTAGAAATCATTCCTTCATTTCTTAGGGCTTGATATGCAATGTTTGCTTCTAGACTTATTGTTGGCTTCGCAAATCTTGTTTGTGGATTGTGTGTAGGAATAATTGGAAGCAGTTGTGCGTTGTCTGATGATGCTCAAAAGTCAAAGCTCCTCTCTCTTTGTCAAGATTCTTGTGATTGAAATTTTTGGTAGTGCTCTCTATTTGGAGTTATTGTTGGAATCATTATGTCAGCTCAAGCAGCATGGCCAACAACAGGTTGATTTGCTTTGATACATGGATTCACTGTAAGTATAGTATATAATAGGATATAATGAAATTCTTTGATTTATGTAGTTGACCGACTGACTTATTTAGTGGGATAAGATTTTATTAGGTAGAGTTTGTTTTGAGGTACTGACATGTGCAGACTGGAAGACTAGGATTTAGTATCATGTTTGTTGGCTTAGTAACTGGTACTGGAATTTTTAGAAACGAAAACTAAATTTTAATCATATTTAAATATTTAATACATAAAATACTTTTATTTTAATTAATTAATTTTAACTTTATTTTTTGGACAAATTAAATTAGAGATTCAATCTTTTTCTCTCACTTTAAACACAATACTAAAACTTATTTAATATATATCTTTCAATTTATGTCTCTCAATCAAACACTACCTTATTATTTCTGTTTTTCATATAAGATATTAGAATACAATTATGGAGGAGCACAATATTATCTCTATATTGACCAAGTGATTGAAGAAATCTTATCTAGGAATGTAAAATCCAGTGTAGTAGCTTTGCTTCCATTGAAACTTTTAGGTTGTATCATTTACCAACAAGTTGTTAGAACTTAGAAGGGTTAAATAATGGTCAAATTAAATTTGGAAAGATGTATTATTTTTAAATTTTTTTTAAAAAAAATTATTAATCAAATTGATCTTTTAAAAATTATAAATTAATCACATTTATCTTTGTATCATTCCATTAATAATTTTTATCAATAATTGATAATGTAAAATGTCAACTAACAGTATACAAGACACCTAGTATATCTAATTAGATACTAATCAAATATATTTATAAAAATCTATCAATTTAGTTCCTAGATTATATTGAAATTAAAGTTTATGTAATTAGAGAAATGATTGATAAGTTTTTATAAATACATCTGGTCAGTATCTAATTAGATATGTCAGATATCATGTATGTTATCAGTCAATGTTTTACATCATAAATTATTAACGAAAAATGTTAAGAGAGTAATGGAATGACAAATATGATTAATTTATAATTCTTAAATGATTAATGTGATTAATAAAATTTTTCAAAAATAAATTTAAAAAATGATTCATCTTTCTAAAACTAATTTGATGTTAGAATGTTATGTGTATCATCAAAGACATAAATCTGTTAGTTGGATTTCAATATTTTTTGGAGGACTTGTTTTAAAGTGTTTATTCATTTAATTAAAAAAGATGTGAAGTTATTTGGGCATGTTTATTAAAAAATAAGCTATATACCGTGTTCAATTTGCCCTTAATATTCAGTTAATTATTTTTGTTCTGTTACATAGATTGTTTTGATATAGTATTAAAAAACACGAGTCATTTTTTGGTATCTTTTTCCAGATTGCCTTTTTGTTTTTAATCCACATGGGCTTTAAGCCGGCTTTAACTAGAAAATTCGAGCAAGTACAAAAAATATTCAAGTAAATTAGCCCAATTACTAAATTAACTATAGTCCACAATGTTGTTGAACAGATCCCACCAGAATATGCACAAGTTATAGGTCCAAATGCTTTTGAAAACTAGAATAAACACCCCTCCTCCAAAAACAAAATGAAAAGGCTTTATACAAAAAGAATATTTTTCAAGTAGAATATGAAAAGATTGGTCATCTATTACTAGTTTTTTTTTTTTACAGAAAAAAAAATTTTCATTCACAGAAAAAAGTCATACGACACTTACAGATAACAGAAATAAATTAGATCTAAATATTAAAAAATGATTAGATATATTCTATGTTAAACTATAAACTGAAAGTATTCAAAAGAATCTTAAATAGTAAAAACATAGACAAATATGAGTCTCTATGATTTCTAAATCAATACAAATGATGATGTAACATGTTAAAAAATTCGTTTTTTTTTTCTGCTTAAAACTGAATCTTTTTCTGGTCTGAATATATTTCTATGAATAAAAAATAAATTTTAGTGTATTTTCTAAGATTGGGACAGAAAAATTTGAAAGATTGGGAGAGGTAACAAAACGGCGTCGTTTTCGTGTCTGGGGACTTATATATCCAGTTTCCAAAAGCTCACTGCCATGTGGACTCCATAACGGATGGGTCAGTGCCACCATTGCCAGGTCATAGTTTTTCGTCGGGTCCAACGGCCTGAATTCAACGAAAAGACTAAAATGTCTATGTTTTACAGGGGTCAGGGACATGAATGTATTTTTCGTTCCTTGAGGACGAAAATGTCCGCGGAAAAAAAGTCAGGAACCTATTTGTTCTTTACTCTAAATATTAATAATTTCTAATATCTAAAAGGTAAGTAATAATATTAAAAAAATCTAAAAAAGATATTATTACTAATTGATGGTTATCAGTGGCTAAGAGAAGGAGGTTTGAATCTTAGCCCATTTTTACTTAGTGAATCTTGCTGCCCTTTTTAAAATACTTAAGGAGATATTTATGCTTTTTGTCTCGTCACTAGTCAAGAGACTTTTTTTTTTATCGTAACCAATGAGGAGATATTTTTCAATTTTGTCTCCTTCGAACAGAATTAGAATTTGAGTAGAGTAGAGAGAGAAAATCACACCCATAAGTATCCTGGTTCAGCTGCTAAGTGCAGTGCAGCCTACATCCAGTCTCCAACACAACAATGGTGGAATTTCACTATAATCATCTTGATTACAGACACCAATTCTCCCTAGGAACTACCCTTCCTATATGGGACAAGTTCAGAATCTATCCCAATCCTGAACTTGACTTGGTAACCTACCAAGCTTTCAACTGCTAAGTGCTAACCCAACTTGCAAGGGGATTCCCACAGAATCATGAAACATAACACAGATGTACAAAGGACCTCTAGGACATCTATGACTTTTTCTTTTAATTTTGTATACTCTGCCTTTTTTCGCTCTATGATTTTTTCTTACAAACCTCACTGTTTGCCTTTTTTCATGAGACTCAAGACAGACAAAATTAAACAGAAAATTACAAAATAGAAAACATTGAAGGAGAAGAACTTCTGTTAGCTTGGGTAGCTATAAGAACTCTGTGCTTTCACTCTTTTCTCCTTACTTCAAGCCCTGGCTGTTCTCCCTTATTTATAGAAGGGGAAGCCTCCAAGATTAAAACTGTTGAACCGAGCTAAGTTCTTCTTCTTCATGCAAAAACCGGTTCGGTCAGAGAGAGAGGAAAGGAAACTGAACGCTAAAACCAACATGCAATTACCTCTGTGTCTTTCCTTCTCACCAAGCTCCATCAATCCGGGCCTTCCATCTTGACTTGTTCCCCAAGAAGGATTCCTAACCCTTGATGAGTCCTTGATGCTTGACAGCTCCTCCTGCTCTTATCTTCTGCCTCATCCTCTACGTAGCTACAGTAGCTACCTTCTGTAGTGGTTGAGCAAAAGTAGAGACGAGCCATGCTCCCAAGGGATCTTCTTCCTCTGACCGAGTTGGATCTTTTCCATTTTTGGGTATGGAAAGCTTGAGACTTCCTCACCACTTCTTACCATAAGTGGCAAAGATCTCAGCCACACCCTACTATGGATCTTCTTTTTCTTACTGCCATCATCATAATGGCTTCATGCTTGAGTCTAGCTTCTTCTACCTTCTTCTGATAGCTTGTGCTTTCTTCCATATTTTCTGTGAAGTGACCGAATAGAGAAGAAAGAGAAGAGAGAGAAAGCAGAAAAGGTTTCAAAAGAAATTAAGAGAGGAAATAAAACGAATTAAGTTTCCAAAGCCCATGTCTAGTAACGTGGAATACATTAAAGGCTATCAAATCAATTTCCACTTTCTCTTTCCTATTTCCAATGTCTGCATTAAGTTCATTTAATCAAGATTTGAAATCCATCAAATGATGAAAAGTGGGATCCGTTGAAAGCATGCAGCAATATAATTAAAGAAATGAATTTCATCATGTTAAATGAGTAGAGAAAATATTGTACCCCATTTTCTTTTTTGATTTCGGACCAGCCGCTTTGTTGGGCTTCAAGTTTGATTTTCCTGGCCCAACAAACATAACATTAATTCAGCCACTTAATATAATAATTTTACACAAGGCTGATTTTCTTTCAACATGTTGAGCTTGCCATTTTTCGGTCCAAAACAAATCTGCACAACAAAAATTATTAATCAACAAATGTGAATTAAAATTTAACTTAATAATTTTTGTAATTAATTATTTTAATAATGTTTGATCATCAATTTAATTTGGAGTTTTTCAAACTCATCAATAATATTTTTTTAATTAAATAAAAATTTTTAAATTTCGTAAAATGAATTTTTTTTTCTTCTTGTGACCATCTTTTTTTATTCATTTGATATTAATTTTCTCTGTTTCAACTGCAACAACTAAGAGATCTTTTTCAACTATGAATATTGTGAAAAATAACTCAGAAATAAAATGAAAAATGAATTTCTTATTAATTGTCTTTTAATTATATTAAAAAGAAAATTGCTGAAAATTTTGACACAAATTCTATTATCGATAAATTTTATGATATGAGAAATCAACCACTTCGTTAGTAAAATATACACATATTTTTTGTACTTTAAAATATTCTCTATCGATATATTTTTGAAATATATTTTATATTATATAATTTTTTACATAATTTTTAATATTATATGTATTATTGATCCCATGATAATATTTTTGGATCCATTCCTACACACACCAAAATAAATATTCACTCATATATAATAAGGACGAAATTCTTATTTATTGGCTAGAAAACTCAAAAGCTTGTTTCGATATATAAATGTAAGGCATACTGAGAAAAGGCATGAAAGAAGTATGGATGATTTTTTATTTTTTATTTTTTTTCTTTTACTATTATTTAGTGTATATGAAAAGTTAAGAATAATAAAATATTCAATAAAAAGGAGATAAACTTTGAGAGGATGAAGCAAGAAGTGATGCACTATGGGAAAGGAATTAAAATAGAACAGTTCAACGGCATTGAATAAAATAGGTGTGTATGTTTATGTTGAGTGATTGCAAATCTGATTTAATTTTCTGTTGTTGGTTTTGTTATTTTGTGTTTTGATTCGTTAGTAACTCCTGTCATGTATTGGAGAGGAGTTTTTGCTTAGTTTTGTAACCAAGCCACCCACCACTTGCGTGGGGTGACACAGGACTAAAAAAGTTTTAGTAGTATGAATAAAAATATATACTAAAATAAATTTAGTTGGACATCGATATATTTATAATTTGAATATAATTTATAATTAGTATTATGTATAAGTATAAAAAATGATAATTTTATTTATATTTAGAATAATTATGTATAAAAGTTAAAATAAAAAATATTAATTAAAATTCAATTAAGGAGTCAATTCTAAATTATAAACTTTTAATTCAAAATTATAATTTTTAAATTTTAAATTTTTTAAAAAATAACAATTTTTTAGAATAAAAAAAGAAAAATTAGTTAATGTTAGACAACTAAAAATTAATTTTTTATATTTTTTATTGTTTAACAGATAGATAATATTTTTTCTTATTTCAATCCATTTTTGAAAAAAAAAATATTAATAATTTTATTTATGTTTAAAATACTAAGCTTTAATTTGGTAATTAATTAATTGGTTAGTTTTAGAAATAACATTATTACTACTTATTTTTTTAAATTTTGATACTAAATCAAATTTAATAAATTTTATAGTTTTGCATATTGAACTTAACAAATTTTTTTATATGATTCTCAAAAAAGTCATTTATAATTTATTGTTGGGACAAAAATAATATAATAATAGAGACAAATATATTCAGTTATTATATATAATTACTAATAGTTTTTTAAAATTCTAGTGGGAATAAGTGTCTCTTCTTTTCTTAAACAGGGTCCATCCCTGCTCACGTCCTTATTTTAGGAAGATGTTAATATTTGAATTATATATATATATATATATATATATATATATATATAATACTTGCTAATTATTCTATTAATTTTCATATTTTTGCGTCCTAATTCTTTTTGAAAATAAAAGTTTTGTAATTATTGATGTTGTTTACTTGGATTTAATTTTTATATACTGTTAATATAAAAAAAAAGATATATATATATATATATATTATTTATGTATTATAATATTAATTAAAATAACTACTTTTCATATTTATCACATATGTAATAGTTTAAGAGAAAGAATATAATTGTGTAAAGAACTTTTTAATATTAATGTATCAAAATTAAATTCTTTTTAATTTGTATAATAAATTTTAACTAGGTGGTAATTAGTAGGTTTGTTCAATTTGGTGCAGACCAAGAATGTCATTGTGATGCTACATACATATGACCTAAGTTCTTTCATTAAATTGTAAGGTATCCCAATTATAATGATTATCCTTTAGTCATAATTTTATTGTGGTTGACAAGGAAATGCACTTCAATCATGCTTCTATAGGTTTTACCGTTTTAAGATTGGAGATTAGAAGTTTTAGATGTTATGGATGAACTCTTTTTTTTGGTAATAATGGATAATGAATTTTATATATTATCACATTTTTGTGATGTTAATACTTAATAGGTCCCATTGTTTTTGAAACCCCCCCCCCCCCTCCCCCCAAACAAAAAAAAAAGGCTTTTTGTTGGCCAGAGAAAAAACAAAAGATTCACACGCCTTTTTTCTTCTATCTCTTGAAAAGGAAATTCAATGCTATATTTTATGTAGGAAATTAATTTAGATGCAGTCCTACCATTTATTTTAAAGATCATTCTAGTAGATTATAGTATTTTAAAAAATATTACTAAAATTAAAATAATATTTTTTATTATTTAACAATGTTTTTTAAAAAATATTACTAAAAAAAAATATTACCAAAATATTAAAAAATATATAATTTAATTTTAACAATATTTACATAATTACTGTAATTATCGTAAATATAAAAATACTAGAATCCACCTCATTCAAACAACATTCATAATGTTATTATTTATAAAATAAAATGGTTTGGACTTTGGAGCCATTTTCTTTTCTTAATAGTCCCTCCTCAAATTAATCGTCTTTTTTAACATTTTGAGATTAATTTAAAATTGAATTATTAATTTTGAAAAAGATTTTATAAATTCTGAAACCAAATGTTTTGACTTTTGAGATTAATTGATTGGAGGAAGCTACACGGTAGCTTTAACCATAAGTCATAAGTCATAGTTTCCCAAAGACTATTAGCTAGGCATCACAATCCGATTAGATAATAAGTAAGATAGAGTGATAGACAGACCCACATAATGTTACCAATGGCTCCATCTACCATAACCTAATTAATTAAATGACATGCATGAAACTCGTGTTAAAACTTAAACCGTGGGGCGGGGGGTTACCCTACATGGCTAACTTATTCAATGGAACGCTGATTTGAATTTCCAGTGTGTTCTCTACACTCTTCAAACTCGTCACATAACGCATGGAGTTTGGAAACATGCCCTTTTCATCACTTTTTACACGCTTTCTTCCAGGTTACGTTATTGCTCCAACTTTTTTGGAGTTATTTTCTTTAGTTTTGATAAAATGTTGGAATAAAATAGTTTTTTTTTTTATTTTGATTACGTGAATAATTATTTAAAAAAACGAATTTTATACTATCAGTATAATAAATTTTTATTTTATATAAAATTTTACATAATTATTTAATTATATTTATTATTTTATATGATCATTCATATAATTAATATAAATAATAATTATCGAATGTTATTTTATACTAATAATATATTAAAATTAAATTTATTTATATATTGTCTTACTTTTTTTTTTGTCTCTACTGCCTTATTACTTTAATGATATGTGGCCTATGGATTTTTTTTAATGTACCAAAAAATTAAAATAAAAGTGACAATTAATATAAAATTAACAGAATATATAGTGGAAAAAGTATTAGATAATTTGAGAACAATTTAATATTATTATATTGTTGTGATTTATTAATTATTTTTTATGTCAGTATTATATTATAGATTTATTATTACTTATTAATTTAAATTTAAAATATTAATAAAGTAAAAACTAATGCCAAATTGACTAGCAATAATAAAATAAAACACGATAAACAACACAATAAAAACATCCATGTTGCATGCGTTTCACGTGATTATATTTGCAGTTCCATATAATTATGTGTTTTTTATTCTTAAGATTTTCAAAATATTTTTTTAAAATATTCTTAATATTTAAGGAATGTGATATTATATGATCATGATTATATGATCAGGGGTATAATAAAAAAGAAAATATTTAATTAATAAAAATTAATATAAAAAAATAAAATTTATTTCAAACATTAAAAATAAAATTAAATCAAATTAAATATTAAAAATATTTTTAATATCATTAAAAACAAAAAGTATATTTTACCTAAGAATAAACAAGCTAAAATTGGCCTTTTCTCTCCATGGATGGTTTATTACTTTATTCAATAGTTGTAAAAGAAAAACTGAAAAACAAAAACAAAATGATTCAATTATATGTACACCCTTGAAACTGTTTACACAACTGAAATTGTAATTAATTTTTAAAATTAAAATCCAAAAAATTGATGTTTTTAAAATTTTAAATCATATCTAAAATAAATTAAATCTTTTTAAATTAAATTATTTTAAATCCTCAAAATTAAATTCTAACATCTCATTCTAACAAATTTTATTTTATTCTTTTTCTTTTATAAAGATTACTTCCTTTTCCTCTTTCTCTTCAATAGTGTAATCAAACTCAAAGTTTAGAATAACAAAACATGTTCACACTTAAATTTATCCAATTCTTTTCCTCAATTAACTATCAGACGCATTTATACATAATAATCAAGGGAAAGTCTAGGGGATCAGTAGATTTATTAAAATCTGGCCAGCATTTAGCCAGCAAAAGAAAAATGAGTGATTCTCTACCATTAGATAAAATCTCACACCATTAAATACACTATTAATGGCTAATTGATGGCTACAATTCACAAAATCTGCTGTCTCCTAGCACTCCTCAAAAATCAAACTATTCAAAACAACAATCACATATAACACAATATTAATCGATAATACTAAAGAAACAAAAAAAATCAAAATTTATTTTATTTAATATTTATTAATTATTAAATTTATTAATTATTATAATAATTAATAAATATTAAATAAGATAAATTTTAATTGATTTTAACTAAATTTTTTTTACTAAACATTTCCAAACATTAATATTCTGAAATGATCAAAACCAATTAATGAAAGCATTAGTGACTAATAAGGGGTTGTACAAAAAACATTAGTAAAAGTCAAATTTATCCGGCTTTAAAATTGGATCCGATTTGAATTCGGTCTAAAAGAGTCCCAACTCATTATTTGAGCTAGCCACAATGTTTATGAAGTGATGTGTCAAATTAATTAGTATAAACAATTTTATAGGGTTATTCAATTAGATTTATACATTTAAATAATTTTTTAAATAATAAATTAAAAAATTAGTTGTTTTAATAATGCAATATTATACGATTAGATTAGGGGTGGCAACGGGGCGGATAGGGGCAGGTTTTTGCTCTACCCGACCCCGTTCCGCCCTACAAAAAACCCGCATCAAACCTGTCCCGCCCTACCCGCGAGTAATAAGATGTTAAACCTAACCCGCCCCTGTGGGTACCCGCCCGGCTCCTACTTGTCCTTTTTTTTTTTTTACCAAAGATATGAGACTCGAACCCGCAACTTCTTAATTGAGTATGGGGAGACTATGTCATTTGAGCTACAACTCATTGGCTACCCGTCCCTATAATTATTAAATCCAACAAATAAAATAAAATTTTAAAAATTATATAATCACCATTTACATACATAGCATAAATTAAAGTAAAAATTTATATATGATATAATATTATTAATCATTTTACTAATTATTATATATATTATATATACCGGGGCGGGTAAGGGCGGGTTTAACCTAAACCCGACCCCGCCCCGCCTACCCAAGAACCCGTCCTGTTAAAACCCGCCCCGAGTGGGTAGGGGTGGAGTGGATACCCGCGAGTTCGAGTAGTGTTGTCACCCCTAGATTAGATGTTTATATAAAACTTTTTTATACTAATAATATATAAAATTAAATTCTATGTATATGACACATTTTTTTAAGTTTAATTTGAAAGTGAATCCTGTATACATTTTTCTTTTTACGTTTATTTTTTTACTTTTTATAAAAATAAAGTCAACAAATATCAAATTTTAGATTGTTTGTTATAAAAATTCTAATATTATATTATAAAATTACTTATTTAAAATCTTAAATTGTTACATAATGACATATATATATATATATATATAAAACAATTTACTTAATAATAAAAATCTAACAGATTTTTACGTGTGTAAAGAATATGAAAGAACCATGTACCACACGGGGATACGAATACCCACAACCGATTGATTTTCAACTACATACCTTCTTTTTTATTTTATGAAGTACAAATATTTTGTGGAGTTGTTGTATGTATCTATATATCTAATATATTTTAGACAAAATATTTGGCCATACACGTATCTTTTATATTTAATTATATTTTAATAAAAAATAAAAAATATTTTTTTGATACATTTTGGTATAATTAAGTATCGTCATATACAGGTATACATTTTTATTATTGGCTAATATTCTTAAAATAAATTTAAAAATAATATATATTATTATTTATTAATACAAAAATTATCATAAATAATTTATAAATAAAGTTTTACAACTAATTAAAATACTTAACAATGTCGAATTAAATTATTATAATCGTTTTTTACATCACGCACTTCTTCTTCTCACACCTCTAATCGTCCCACCTCTGATGCTGATATTGCTATTTTTTCTTCTTCTTCTCCTCCTCTTTCTCCTTTTTCTTCATCTCTTTCATTATCATCGTCATCGTCACCACACCACACCACAGCCTCCATCTCCTCTTCCTCCTTTTCTCATTTGAATTTGATTTCTTCCTTCCTTTTTTTCTTCCTCCTCCATCATCATCTATCGTTAGCATTATCGTTATTATTGTCGTCAACTTCTTCTTATACGTATAACAGTTCAAATTCAGAAAGCACCGAAATTATTTAATGATGACGATACACAAATAAACTCAGTTCAAAACAAACACAGACCAAGTACACCTTATTTAAATCTAGAATGCACCGAAATCACTTAATGATGATGACACACAAGCAAACTCAGTTCAAAATAAGAGACGAAGTGTACCTTATTTAAATCCAGAATACACCAAAATTACTTAATGATGACGACACACAAACTCGGTTCAAAACAAGCATAGACCAAGTGCACCTTATTTAAATTCAGAATGCACCGAAATTACTTAATGATGACGACACATGTAACACCCTCACTATCAGAATATCACGCTTCCGGCTGCGCTACTCTGATAGTAAGAAGAATTACAACGACTTCACATACTTAATAATAAAATAGGAGCATTTGACTCGAAACCGTGTCGCTGTTTTCTTTTTAAAAAAGAACGGAAATACTTTTTAACTGAAAATAAACAAGCACATACATATGTACAAAACTTTCTACTCAAACAACTTACAACTATTATATACATATATATTATTACAGTTACGACTCATATCCCTCTTACAAGGATATAATAATAAAGGCGAGGAAAAGTCTATAACATATGTATACAGATAAAAATATCATAATTAGGAACTTAACTAAAACTCCGCAAATTTCCTCGTCCGTCCTGAAAAGATAAAACTGTAGGGGGTGAGAACCTAACCACACGGTCTCACCACTGAATTTCAGAATTGTCAGAAGAAGATAATTAATAAGAAAATCGTGTTCAAGCTTAGTGATTCACGTTGTCTTATGAATCTTTTAAAAACCGATGATTTAACCATCAAAAGACCACAACCTTTTTAAAAGAAATCAGTTAATTAACCAGAAATTCAAACTCCCTTTTCAAATAAAAGAATTTTAAAATTTTTCTAACAGTATGAATGATCAACTTGTTCCAAACATAGGTTCATTAAGTCTATGCTTAACCAGCTTGATATTTCATACTTTACTAAACCACAACACAAACCAATCACGACCTCCGACCCATCACATAATCAATCACGGCTTCAGGCCCAAACAGCTCAATCAATATCCAATTCACCACAACTCAACCAATTTCAATCACAAACACAAGTAATGAGGTTCAAACACAATCAAGAGCAGTTACGTCAAGTATAACAATTAGTAATTAAACAGAATTATTCACATAGGCAAACTAATTACAATATGCACACCCAAACAATGTCACATAGATGCAAATAATGAATGTCTGTCCTATGACTAACGAGATCATCTGTTGGTTATACTGCCAACCCGACATGTCCTAGTAGCTAACCCATTGGACAGTCCCTCTGTATGCGTATCCCCAATCTCAATAATATCCATGGAAAAAATTCCAAGCTCATCCATGGGAAGAGACAAAGCCCCAAGCTCAAATTCATATATATGCATGCCCATGGGAGAACCTGAAAAGTTAAAGTGCTCGGTCACATCTTTCGTACAGAGAGTCAACAATTTATCTCAATTTTGCAAGTCTCATTTACTTTTAATTCACTTTCATTATCAAGTCATATCTCACTTCTAAATTCATTCAAAAATCATACTTTAAAATCAATCCTCATCATTCTTCATTCAAATTCAATCATCATCATCCATTCTTCCATTCCGTACATCAACAATTTCAGTTCAAAACATAATTCATTATTTTCTAAATAAATCAAACTTAAAACATATAATCTTTAAAACCAAATCTTTTTAAATAATTACTTCAAACGAAGCTTCCAATTTTTATAAAATTTTGGCAGCATCTTCTCTAAAACTCGGACTCTGCCACCCTTTTCGGGTCCATCCAAACATTCCTCAAACCCTTCTCAACCATTTCCAAATCTCAATCATTTTCCAAAATTTGACCAATTCTAATATCAAATTATTTTCAAATCAAACCAAATCCAATAATAAATCCTTTTCAAAATCAACCGGCTCCAATATTAAGTCATTTATAAAATCAAACTAATTCAAAATTCAACCGCTTCTAAAATCAATTTATTTTCAAAATTCAACCGCTTCCAAAATCAATTCATTTTCATATCTCAAATCATTTCCAAAGCCGATTCATTTACATTATCAAATTGATTCCAAAACCAAGAAGAATTACTTTTCATAATAATCAACTAAAAAACTTTACAAACCAATTTCTCATCAACAACGGCATACCACTCAAGCAATCAGTAATTCAGTCTAGCAAACAACCGCATCCATAAGACAAACATAATCACAGAATTATATTTTTCACTTCAATATCTATTTATAACAACTCTGTAATATAAAATAAATTTTAAGAAAAACCCTACCTCGTTTACGACTTAACTACGCGACAAAATTCTCTTTTTCTTTTGGCCCGCAATGGCGGCAGCCGCAACTTCAACTCCAAATCACTTCCACATCAACCACAACAACTCTAATCGTAATATATAATAACCAAAACTCAATCTTATAGCAATTAACGCTGCAAAACCTCAGCAAAGATAACAGAACAGTAACTAAAAGGGTTTCGAAAGAAAACAACTTACTGCACTAAGAAGGAACCGAGATGACAGAACGGCAGCAACCCCCGCACGGCTCCGGTGAACTCCATCAGTGGCGGTGAAGTCCCCCTACGACGGTGGTTCCCACGATAGCTTCGTTCGTCACTTCCTTCTCTCGCAGCTTCGGTCTCTCTTGCTTCCTTTGGCATGCTTGCTTTCTCTCCCTTCGCAAATAGCAACGGCAACGTTGAAGATCCTTCCGGCGGCGGCATGCAATTCTGACCGCGACAGAAGCGCGAATGGCGGCGCTGCGATGGCCTTCCTCTCCTCCAACGTCTCCTCTCTCTCCTCCTCGGTCCTGAGCCGCCCCCTGGCGCGACACGACGGCTGTGGCAAGGAGCACGGCGGCACAAGCACCACGACGTACTCTCTCCCCTCTCCTCGCGTGACCCACTTCTTCCTCGGTCCTCTCCGCCCTTCCTTTCTTTCTTTCCTTCTTTCTTTTCTTTCTTTCTTTCTTTGGTTTTTCTGAAGTTGCTGAGTATTGGATTTTGGGGGAGGAGGGTTAATGGCGGTGGGTAGTGTTAGGAGGGTTATGGTAGAAAAATTAAGGTTTTGTTTTAATTTTAATTAAATTAGGATCAGAGTATTAATTTAAAATCTAATTTAATCTTTAAAATTGTTGTATCAATTTTTTAATTGGCTTTCAATCAAGTACTCTAATTTAAAATATAAAATAATATAATTAATTTTCTTCATTTATGAAACTTAAAAGCATTAATTACAAAAATATCAATTATTTAAATCAAATCATATAAAAATCTTATTATTATATAACTACTAAACTTTATAATTTAAATTTAGAAAATAATTTAATAATTACAAAATATAAGAAAAATAGAGAAAAATTTCTATTTTAATTATTAAAACTTGGTTTAATTATTTTTAATAAAATAATTTATGAAAATAAAATCTTTAGTGAATAAATAAATTGAAATTAGTTCATAATAAGATTTTCTAAAATTTTGGATCTTACAACACACAAGCAAATTCAGTTCAAAATAAGTACAGACCAAGTGTACCTAATTTAAATCTAGAATGTATTGAAATTATAAACAAACTTAGTTCAAAACAAGCACATACCAAGTATACCTTATTTTAAATTCAGAATACACCGAAATTATTTAATAATGACGACACACAAACAAATTCCTCCTCTTTCTCCTTCTCCTTCTTCATTATCATCATATTTTTTTCTTCTTTTTTTGTTCATCTTCTCCTTCTTATTTTACCTTCTCATAATTCTTCTTATTTTACTCTTTTAATAAGAATAAAATCAAGAAAAAATAAGAAACACATAATGTTGCAAAATCACTAGGAAAAAGATGAGAAAAAAAATACAACAATAAAAGAACGACGATGAGAAAAAACACACGAAGAAAAAGAAAGAACATGAAGAGAAAGGAGGAGAAACGCGAAGGAGAAGGAGGAAGAGAAAGAAGGAAAAATGCGGAATATGAACGTTTACGTTAATGAAAATAATCGTTAGAGCATGTATTCATGCTCTCACTAATAAAATTAATTTTTATTGTATTTAAACTAATTTTATTGAACTTAGTTATCCAAAAAACTTAAATGCGTAACAAAACTGATATTTTTTATTTTGGTACACAAAACTGATAGTTTATATATTTAAAAAATATATTAAAAACATTTAATAATTATATTTTAATATTAATAAAATATTAAAATATTATGATAATTTATGTAAAAAATATTTTATATTTTATATGTGTTTGTATCTGATAAAAAATTAAAATGAATGTATCTAAATATGTCTCATATAGTGGTGTATCTATGTCCGTATCCCTCTGCTGACACACGTACGCTAGAGGTGGAATGAACATGAAGATGAAAAAGACCATAATACCTTACCTCGGACATGACTTTAAATAGGACCACAGTATTATCTCAAAAAACCGTATACTCACTACACGTATACGTACCCCTACCCTTTGGAGACACAAAGGTATCCAAGTGAGATCTCCCACTCATTAATACGAGGAACATAACTAAAGCCTAAAGGTCCAATTTCATAGTCCATATACCTGTAGACACATGAGAGCCTTATATAGTACATAACAATTTACAAGCTTCTACAAACCCAAGTTATTCGTAGAACATGTATAAGCTATTCGTTGCTGGATCTACATTATTTTATTGTTTACTGATGAAAAATATAAAAAAGTATAGTTAATATTAAATATTATTTTTTAATTTTAAATTCTTATTTTTTAGAGAATTTAAATTTAAAATTTATAATTAGGATTTAAAATTAACAATTTATAATTTATAATCTAAAATTTAAAATAAATAAAATAATTTAAATAGTTAGTTGAAAGAAGTTAGTTTTCTAACATTACTCTTTAATCATTTATAGTGTCCTAAATTTTTTTGAAAATATTTTTTTGTGATTACTCTAATAACCTCACAATTTTCTATTACATATAATTATAATTTACTAGAGAAAGTGGTTATGGTAATTTTGACTTTAGTGAGTAGTGGTTGTCATCAATTGGAAAAATGTGGTGGAGATATGTATTAGGTCCACTGGGCTGTTAAATAGAGTTGATTCTGATTCTGATCGAAGGGAAAAACAATGGAGCTTATAGTGTTGTCAATTTTGCGGATGCATTGTTGCTTTAGCTGGTTACAAATTATTGTGACAAGACTGTATATCACTTCATTGTTTGAATATAATTAATATACTTATGCTTAATGGTGGACCTAATACAAATCGATCTCGACCATATTTTCTGATATCACTTGTCATGGGGGTGGGGGAGATTTCTTAATAGAATCCGTTTCCAACTTTTCTTTTTATGTGCAATTTATTTATTTTTTTTTCGAATTAAATCCCTCTATTTTTTTCTGTTTTTAGAAGTGAGACTCGAATTTGTAACTTTTAAGTAAATATGGAAAAATTATATATACTATTTGAATTATAGCTCTTTGACTAAATCTCTTTAAATTTATAAGGATAGTAAAGTAAGAAAATAAGAATCTAATCAATTAATGTAATAAAACTCATATTATATGATAAAAATTATAAAAATTATAAATTTAACTGTAATTAATTTTTTACAGTATGTTTTATTCAATTTTCTCACTTCAAATAACCTTTTTCCTTGCAGTATTAGCACCTTGGTGTGTCACTTTTTAACAACTCAATTAACAATAATGATAATAAGTTTTATTTTATGATAAAAAAACGTTTTGCTGACTCTTGATTGGAATAATAACTAAGCAAAAATGTAAATCACCAAAAATTACACAAAAATTATGTTTGTACTATATTTGTGTAGAAGTTTCTTGTAGAATGTTTTTATAGTATAAAAGATAATTTTTTTAATTTTTTATTAATCATTTTTAATACCAAAATAATAAAAATTGTAAAAAAATACACAAAGATAATGCATATTATATTCTCGAAATTATTTGTAATATTTGTAAAAAATTGTAATTGGCAAAATTTGTACCATATTGTTTTCTGGCAAAGATTTTGTTTTTTGTTTTAAATAAACTTTATGCAAAAAGCTGTTTGAATTTAAATTTATATAATGAATAATGTTTCATTCATTTAGTTTTATACTATTGTTTCACCATAATAACATATTCGGTTCATTTTGCAGACCAAGTGTGTTGTGGATGAATAATTTGTTCCAAAGGTTGGAAATATTTTCAAGACACTAGAAGAAGCCGGAAAGTTCTACAAAAATTATTCTAAACTTGCCAGTTTTTTACCAAAATAAGGAACACGACTCGAAAGGGAGACGAGATTAAGAATCAACTAATCGTATACAACAGAGAGGGGATATGGAAATCCAAGATATCTCTTACTCTGAAGACAAATCCCTCAGCCGGCATAAACTGTCCAGCTAGGATCTACATACACATATTGAAGGACGTCGGCTTCTGGACAATTTCTAAAGTCGTTTTGAATCACTCACACCCCTGCTGTCCAGACCGGGCAGAGATGCTCAAACAACACAGGGAGCTAAGCATGTTCGTGCGTCGCACCATCGAAACCAACGAGAAAGCTAGTATCAGACTGAGCAAAACTTACCAATCATTCGTAGCAACAGCCGGCAGTCACCGGAAACCAAGTTTTATAGAAAAAGACGTGAGGAATTATATCACAAGGGAAGTACAAAATATTTCCGAACAAGACGATGCCAAAGAATTCGGGAAGTACCTGCTAAGAATGAAAGAGAAGAACCAAAATTTCTTTTTCGAGCTCAACCTTGAAGGCGATCACTCCATCAATAATGCATTATGGGCCGACGCAAGAAGCAAGGCTGCATGTGAGTATTTCGGAGACATGGTTTCATTCGACACCACCTACAACACAAACAGATATTCGGTTCACGCAAAGTAAGTCTTTACGTTCACCAAATCTACACATTCGGTTCATCACATTGCGAGAGTGTCCATTTATGTAGGTACAATCTAGTTTTTGATTTTTTTTGTGGACGTGAATCACCACGGTCAGTCGAGACTTCTCGGATGCGTGCTGATGAAAAACAAGGGTATCCAATCATTCAAATGGCTATTCGAGTGTTGGCTCCGTTTCATGGGAGGGAAGGCACCAAAAGGCATTCTCACCGACCAATGCACATCGATGCAAATGGCCATCGAGATGTGCATGCCAACAACAATTCACTGCTAGTGCATCTGGCACATTATGAAGAAGATCTCAAATAAACTAAACGGCTACAAGCGACACAAAAAAATCGAACAAGAGATGAGCTACGTGGTCCACGTCGTTTGGAACTCGTTCACAAAAGACGGATTCGACAGAAACTGGAACGATTTCATTAGAAAGTACGCCTCGGAGGCACAAGTGGCTCTCAGGTAACCGAGATTTTAATTCGAATTATTTTCATACCATTACCTTTTGGGTCAAAATATGCACAGATTTCAGTTTAGTACAACTCATTGGTTCGGTTCATTCTGCAGAGCTGTACGAGGATCGCCATATATGGATTTCAGTTTACCTGGATCACCATTTCTGGGCCGGGATGAGAAGCACACAAAGGAGCGAGAGCATGCACGCATTGTTCAACAAGTTCATCACACGCAACAGCTCCATGAGTCAATTCGTGAAGCAATAGGACAATTACCTAGCAAGTAAAGAGCAAAGAGAGAGAGAATTCAACGCTACAGATTTTGACGCCGTGATATCGTGCGCAACAAATCAGCAATAGAGGCCCAGTTTCAGCATGTGTATACCCACGAGAAGTTCAGGGAAGTTCAAGGACAATTCAGAGAAAAGGTGAACTGCATCACAAGATCAATGCATTCCACCCTAGGTTTCATAATATATGAAGTCATAGATCAGGTTTCTAACTCCACATTCAATAAGTTTTTCGTCACCTACGACGTAGTTTCATGAGAAGTAAAGTGCCAGTGCCTGCTGTTCAAGTCAAGGGGCATACTGTGCCGCCATTCCCTGAGCGTCCTAAGCTTTGAGTGAGTAGATAACGTGGCACCGAAATACATACTGGAATGCTGGAGCAAGAACATAAAGAGGAGGCACACACACATCAAGAGCAGCCAAGACGAGCCTCTACTGGAGCCGAGAAGCAAGAGATTCGACGATTTGGTATTTCGGTCGCACAATATCTGCGAATTTGCGTCAGAGTATGAGAGGCTAGCCGGAATTTTGCACCAGGCCTTTGACAATGTCATGGCCGAGTTGCAAAAATATCAAGAGAGAAGCAAAGAAAAAAGTTCGTTATCCCACGAAGAAGCCACGTTGAGCGACATGAACGACCTTCAAAGCCCGCCACGTGTCAGAACAAGAGGCCGGCCCAAGAATAGACTGGGATCAAACCTGGAAAAAAAGATCTCAAACGCCATGAAGAAAAAGAAAAAGCCAGCTCCAAACGAGGTAATATTGAGATTAGGGTTAGGAAAATATTCATTTGTACATGTTGCTAATATACGATTTATTTTCTCTTTTTGCAGTTGAATCTTTTAGACGGCGGATCAACGATTCAGTCAAGTTCCAGCTTTTACAATGCACCGGATATGAATTATCCCGGAGAGGATTATACGAGTTTCAGTTTTTATTAACATAAATTTTCTTTCATCTATGAGCAAATTTCGGTTCACTGAAGTTATAGGAGGGTTAATTTTTTACTGTTGTAGGTCTTTATTGAATAGTCACTTTTTTTGTTTTTGATATTAGCTTTTGCGAAATTCTTTATTCAATAGTCACTTTTTTGTTTATTGAATAGTCAATTTATTGTGCTATGTCAGAGAGTTCAGGTGTTTTTGAAACTGAATACTGATATATACATTTTTTTTCAAATTATCTCTCTGCTATATTGATGTATGCACTTTTGCAGTTCACTCTGTGTATTAATTTCGGTTCATTTGTTTATTTGGGGCTCTTAATGTTTGATAAACACCCTGATTCCATTCACTATCAACCTGGAACAAAACTGCAGCCAGACAGTTCCAATAGATATATACATCTTGAATCAGATATAAATATTAACATTAACATTTAGGTATATATATTAACATTAACATTATATATATACATTAAGATTTATATTAATATTCAGATATATACATTGAAAGAAGCAGTGTTTACTTTTTTAAACAAAGTAGTGTTAATTACAACCAGTCAAACAAAGTATATCTTATTTACTATATATATCCCCAGACGTAAATTTACAATAAGGTCTGGAGAGGGCAACAAATGGCTTCGGGAGTCTTATTGCTTCAGATGTCCGAATCACTTGGTCTCTAATTTTGTTCAGTTTGTGCAATAGAATATTTGGATCATATTCAAGCCTGAAAGCATCAATCTCTTCCTATATTTAAATTGAAAGGAATTAGTTACCTAAGAAATGAACCCAATTGAAATAAGAAATGAAAGAATTTTATTAATTGAGAAACTACTTACTTGTGTCCAAGCTTTATATTGATACCTCTTCCCGCTTTTGATCTTTTGAGGATCAATTGTTTCAAGCCATTTCAAGATGTATATCGTACAATCATAGCTAAGCAAGAATTTAAGTAAAATACGATTAATAGTATACAAAATAAAATACATTAAAAATAGTAATATAGAGGAGAAAGATTTTTACCTTGTACGTTTGACCATCCAGCCTGATATACTTTGCTTCTTCTCCGTCTCTGTCCTCCATTAAGGGTTCTGCCCCATTGTAAACCCTCATCTGGGAGACTATTAATGCCTGAAAGGGATAAAAAGAGTGAATTAAAATTAGGTGAATCAAACTCAGCAACTCCACTAAACCGAACACCAATCATGACTTGAATAAAACGTCATAAACATTGAATCAACAAGGAAAACATTTAAATAACTTACAATAAATTTGTTCAGTTTAATTCTCAAATAAGGTATTTCATTATTTTTCTTGTTCACAGGATCAAGCACATAGAATGCCTTTTTTCGGATATCGTCAATCGACAACCACTAGTGCACTCCATTGCAAATCGGCACAAACAGCTGAAGTTTGGGAAAATGATGGAATATCTTAGTCCAAATGATAGCAAACAAGAGAATTATCAAAGAAGTTTTAGAAATCACGACTTACAAATAGATGCGATGCGAGTTTTCTTTTGTCAAGAAACTGGCAGTAGTGTGCATATCTATCGACATCAAACCGATACGCCTTCTTGGTCTTTGGATCAATGTACTTCTCGCCATGGTTTTCCAAAATAAACATCTACAAAATAAACCTCAGTTAAATCATAAATGAACCAGTAAAACACATTCATGTGCTGAATAAAAGGACATAACTGAAGACACTAACAATCAAGTGAACGAAAATGACAAACTCTACTGAACCGAATGCAATTCATGTGATGAATAAAATGTGATACACATTCAATCATCAAGAAATATATTTCTGCATGCAAAAAGATATAACTGAAGACACTAACAATCAAGTAAACGAAAATGAGCAACACTACTGAATCGAACGCAAATCATGTGCTGAATAAAACGTGATACACATTCAAACAGTTGGGAATAAAAAATTTGGCTTATGACAATATTCGTCGGCACACAGTATATATCTTTCTGAAACCGGGGACATTACATATCGTTTAGAATCATGTAATGTGTATTGACCACCTACAGGAAGAAAATTATGAGATATGCAGTATAAGAGTCTTTAGAAAAATCATTAATGTTAACGCAATAGGCAAAGAATTTACCGTGCTTCTCACATGTTGTCCGGGCATTAGAGACATGAAATGATGTCTAAGCCCCTCGAAATTCCCTTGATGCTTTAAGATAAATAAGGGGTCATATTCATTGGTACTATCTTTGGTTTCTTTTACATGTGTTATCCAATGATAACATTTCTCCTTCAATTCCTCCGTGATTTCTTTCTCTTTCTCCGCAATTTTGTAAACTTCAGCAGTTGTGAAGGTCAGCTCAGCACTCGTTGCTTCAGCAAATTTCAATGCCGCCGTCACCCCAGCATCTACCACTGCGTCTGCCAGGACTTCAAGCTGTGATACCGTCGGCTGAGAGGTCGGGGGAGTTGGTTGAGATGTCGGGGGACTTATGCCAAGGTCGAAGGAAGGTGCATCATGTTGCCACAAAGAAGGACCAACAGCACTGCAAGACGACAAAGTAAAGTTTTAGGCAATATCATATAACACGAAAGCTAATAAAAAAATGATATTAATTAAAACTTACACATTCAGCGGATGTTCTGGCTCCGTCTTCCTCCGAAAAGATCCCTTGCCGGCCTGCTTTTTGGGTTCCGGAAGGCAGCTATAATAAACAGAATGGAGTAATTGATTTCTGGATTAAACAATGTAGTGAATCGAAATTAAACAATGTAGTGAACCAAAATTATCCATATTTGAACAAGTAGAAAACTTACAAATCAGGCTGTGCTTCTTCTTCCAATTGCCGTGCCATCAGAGCTTTTTGGCACGGTTGCTGTTGTTCTTCGGGAGGACTGCTACATTAAATAAAAAAGAGTTCAATAACGACTCAGAATTATTATCATGTACCATTAAAACTAATAAACAAAATTCTAATTACAACTTAAAAGAACAATGAAAAAGAAATATCATATAAGACAAAAGATTATAAAAAATGATATTAATTAAAACTTACACATTCAACGGAGGTTCTGGCTTCGTCATCCTTGGGGAAGATTCCTCGGCGGCCTGCTTTTCAGGTTCCAGAGGGCAGCTGTAAGAAACAGAAGAGAGTCCAAAAATAAGAACACATTGAATTCATTTGTGAATTCAACTGAACCACAATTAAGCCATGTAGTGAACCTCCAGATTTAAACAAGCAGTAAAACTTACACATCAACAGTGCTTCTTCACAGGGCTGCTGTTGCGGTTCTAGAGGGCTGCTGCATTAAACAGAAAACAGTTCAATAATTACCCCAAATTATTATCCTATATCATTAAAATTAATAAAAAGAATTTTATGTGCAACTTACTCATTAACAGAAGTTTCTTGTGTTTGACTTTCTGAAGGGCCATAGATAAAGTCATCTTTCATTAACTCTTCTTTAAGAGAACTCGGAAGAGACACCGCAATAGGAAATCTAAGGAATGTATACAAGGAAGAAGTCAATGTTGAACGATTAGAATATGTACCGTGAAATCGAAATCTGCCCATTGAAAAAATCACATTTCCAAAGGTTGAGAATGATTTTTTTTTCTCGAACCTCAATGATTTGTAATCAGAATCAGGTGTAGTGCTACTGATATTTAAACACAATTTCTATGTGATTAATTAAATAAAAATTATTACGTAAATCTAAAAGAGCAACATAAATATTTTTAACTTACATAGGTGGGGTTTTTAAACTCTATTTTTGATGGATATTCTTTCTTCTAAAAATTTTTACCAGGATTTTCGGGGTATTTTTTCTAATAAAAAAGATACCAAATTAAAATCAGCAACCAAGATTAAAAGCAGAGGTCTAGAAACACATGAAATTTATTTTTAGAACCCACTAAATCGAAAGTAAAGCTTGCAATGAACGAATTTACCTGGTATTGTCTGGGGCATTTATAGACGGTATGAAGCTCGTTTGAGTCTATAAGAGAGGTTTGCTACCCAGATTTACAGTCAGCAGTCTAAACAAGATAAATAAATATTACTCAGTGAATCCAGAGGAATTAGAAAAAGTTCTAGGAAAAGTTAGCAAACAAAGAAAAAGAACTCGATATAAGAAACTGAATCTTACGTCTCGGAGAAATCATTTCGCGCCTCTGTCGAGTCAAACCGATCCGGAGCAACATTTGTTGTCTGAGCTCCATCATTTCTTAGCTTTGATCTCTTTTCTCTTAACATCTGCAACGCCTGTCTTCTTCTTTCCTCAGTGTTGTCCTTTACTTGTTCAGTTCTGAAAATTCATGAAATAAGTATCAATGAACTTAAAAGGAAAGCATCTATAACCGAAAATATGATTCCAGAAACTTACTTCTTCTCAGATTTAGTTTTGCTCTCTGAATCTATCAGAACAAGCTTTCCTGATTTGGTTTGTTTTTTGGCCACCCTCTCCGGTTGTTTTCTTTTCACTATGGGTGTTTTTTCGATTTCTTTTTCTCTGCAACACACACAAACACATCGAATTTATACCGGAGACAAATATCAGCAAGAAAAACATTTTTACATGTCAAAGGACCCAACTGAAGACACTAACAATCAAGTGAACAAAAATGAATAAGTCCACTGAACCGAACACAATTCATGTGCTGAATAAAACGTGATACACATTCAATCATCAAGAAAAAATTTCTGCATGAAAAAGGACTTAACTAAACACTTGACAATCAAATGAATCAACTTGACCAACTCCACTGAACAATATAACATTTGTAATTTACTTAACAAGCATACATAAACAATTTTCAGCAAATAAAAGCAAAACTAAACTAGATGAACATCATACAATCACATAAATGAACATCTCCAATACTTACTGGCTTTCAGATTCGCATGTGCTCTCTGAATCCATCGGCACAGTCTTCCTTTTTTTGCTTTCTTTTTTAACCACCTTCTGTGGTTGTTTTCTTTTCTTTGTCGCTATTTTTTCAATTTCTTCTTCTTCTCTGCAATACATAAGAACAAGCACATAAGAACAATGTTAACCAAATACAAGTAAAATGAAACCAATATGAACATCAAACTTACTGGTTTTCGGATTCACTTCTGCTTTTTGAATCCGTGGGATTGCTTTCAGTTTCTCTTGTTGTTTTTGAATCCATCGTAACAATGTTTTATTTTTTAACCAACCTCTGTTGTCTTGTTCTCTTAGCTGGCGGTGTTTTGTCGGATTCGGATTCGGATTTTGATTCGGAAAAAGTGTCTTCTTCCGAAGAAGAATCCAGATCAACAATTTTCTTTTCTTCTTTCTTCCCTTTTCCTTTCTCTTTCCCCCTAAAAAAAGTTGGCTTCTCCACCTTCTTTCTTTTTGTTTTTCCTCTTTTATTTGCTTTCTATACAGAAGCACCTAAAACACAAACTTATTTAGTTAGCAGAGTACTTTAGAAGCATCTGAAATGAGCAAATACGCTAACAATCAGGTGAATTAAAATGAGCAAAAACACTGAATCGAACACCATTCGTGTGCTGAATAATACGTGATAAACATTCAATCATCAAGAAAAATATTTCTGCATGCACAAGGACTCAACTGAACACACTAACAATTAGGTGAATCAAAATTACAAACTCCACTGAACCGAACAACATTCATGTGCTGAATAAAACGTGATAAACATTTAATCATCAAGAAAAATATTTCTGCATGCACAAGGATTGAAATGAACACACTAACAATCATGTGAATCAAAATTAGAAACTCTATTGAACAGAAAAAAATAAGAACACATTTCATTCCAAGCCCTAGTTACGCGAGAAAAATAGAATTAGAATAAGTCGATCTACTAAATGAAGCAACTCAATCCAATAAACTTAAAATGCAACTAGGAGAAATAAATTAATTACAACATAAAACACAAGCTTATTTAGTTAGCAGAGTATTTTAGAAGCATCTAAAACAAAATTTCAGGGGGAAATTTTTGTTTAATTTACCATTGTGTCAGTTGCTTTCTGAGTAATCCGGTCAAGCATCATCTTCTTTGTCCAGTGGGCCACCCACGGTGGCAGGGGAGCATCAGGTCCATCCAAATGAGGAAACTTGGTTTCATGGAAATAAATCAGCATCAGAACAAAAACACAGCCGTCAATGGATTATTTTTTTTCCCTTTCTCTTGTTTTCGATTCCCTTCCTCAAGAAACTGAGCACATGATTTGCCCAATTCCACTGTCGAATGTTGTCCACACGAAGGGCAGGTGGCTTATGGATCGGGGAGGCCATGCTTACTGTCGTTGGCAACAAGAAACACTTCTGTACGAAGATGACAAAAGTTCTCTGGAATTTCTACTGGTTCTCCTCCCCTTCAACACTCAAATTGAGGACATACTTTGTCAAAGACGCCAATGTAACACATTTGAGGCTGTCAATTATTGCCTTGTCTGCCTCATTTAGGCTGCCTGAAAGAGTATTTTCGTCGGTTAGGAATTTCACACAAAATAATTCCGTTGCTAGTATAGTTTCCAACCAACTAATAACACTCATTCAAAGTTTTAAAAATGGTTGTCACAAGTATAAACCCCAATAAAAATAAACCAAAGTATTTAAACCTCGGGTCATCTCACAAGAAATTGTAATAAAGTGATCAATTATTGGCTATGAAGGGGTAAGGGGGTTTGATTTGGTATTTGACAAAAAAATTAAATAACAAGAAAGTAAATGACAATTAACTAATAAAGGGAATGAAAAGAACTCTTGGCTAAGGCATGGAAATTGAGATCACCATCCTTATCTACGAACCATGTATTGACAATTATGAAGGACCAACCCATCAAGTCTACTTCTATGCTTGAAGTACGTCAAATAGGCTTAACCAACGTCAACCCATCAAGTCTACTTCTATGCTTGAAGTACGTCAAATAGGTTTGATCAACATCAACCCATAAGTCCCAACCTAGCTACTAATTGACTTAGTAGTATATGGGTATCAAATTGACCACTAAGGGTTCTCAAATCACCAATTTAATGAGACACAATGACTCAAGGTCACCTAATTCCCTTAGCCTTGGCCAGGAGTATAGAAAACTACTCTACAACTAGTGAAAATATTTCATCAAACATCTAGAGTGCAATAAAAATAAACATCACAAAATACAAGAATTAATGAAACCCATAACTAACACAAACAAGAAATCAACAATAGCAATTAAGATAAATATAAAAAGACATGGAAACATAAAATTGCATTGAAAGAAAATAAAAATCCAACAAGGCTTCAAAAACATAAAAGAGAGCAAAATAAGAAATTAACAAGAGAAGTAGATAAACTAAAGTGTTAGAACAAATAAAAGTAAAGGAAAACTAAAATGAAACAAGATTAAAATATAGATCTAAAAGGAATTGAAATAAGAACCCTAAAATCTAGAGAGAGGAGAGAGCCTCTCTCTAGAATTCTACCATAAAATATGATGAAAACTATACTATGACTACTTTTCCCCTGCCCCCAATTCCTTTGCAATCCTTGGGGTTCAAAAGCATCAGAAATGAGTTGTATTTGGGCCTCATTGAGCTCAAAAATCGCCCCAGCGTATTGCCTTTAGTGAGGTCACATGCTGCTTGTCACGCGTACACATGGGTCACGCGTACGCGTCACTGGCAAAATTCCTCTTCACGCGTGCACGTGGGTGACGCGTGCGCGTCGCTGGAAAATCTCGTTTTCACGCATACGCGTAGGTGTCGCATGCACGTGGCCTTGAGTTCAGCAAATCCTCATTTCTTCATGAATTATCCATTTTTGCATGCTTTTCTTCATTCCTTCAACCCAATCTTTGCCTTCTAATCCTGAAATCACTTAACAAACATATCAAGGCATCGAATGAAATTAAAGTGAATTAAATTTATTAATTTTTAGGCCTAAAAAGCATGTTTTTACTTTTAAACACAAATTAGGAGAAATTCACAAAATCATGCTATTTCATTGAATAAATGTGAGAAAAGTTGATAAAATCCCCTAAATTCAATACAAGATAAACCACAAAATTAGGGTTTATCATTGCCATACTCAACCTTTTCAGGAAAACGATTTCCTACAATATTTTAATAGCAACAAATCAGCCAAAAAGGCTCAGTTTAATTTTCTGTACCCAAATGAACCGAAAATAAACAGAAAGTGGAAAGTGTATTACCGCCATGGTTTATGCCCAGCGCAGGTGCTACCTTGGCAGGTGTTATGTATATCTTCCCATGAAGAGTCATGATAGTCATCATAGCAAGCAATCAATTCTCTCAAGAGGCTGTGAGAGACGTTCATTTCCAGGACATGTGCCAGTGCACTGAATCCCATTTCTTTAACAATATCTTTCTTTTCCTGACTCATATCCTTGAACACATTTGCTATTGCCTTTGTCTGGCATCTGCAATTGTGAATTTTCTGCAAGGTTTTGAAACAGAATATCACGATATATTTATAATACAAAATAGATTTTATTCGACTGAAAGCGGATAAATATATTTAATGTGCTTACGTTATAGCGCGAATTCTCCTTCTTTGTCACCATTGTCTTCTTCATTTTTGCTGTAAGGACAAAAAAATTTGGCCAATACTTCACTCAATACACCGACAAGCACAAGTATGCATATTTTTAATCAAGTGAATGAAAATGTCCCAGCCCACTGAACCAAACTTCCTTGATGTACTGAATAAAACATGATAAATAATGAAACAGCTAGAAAAGTATTTCTGCATGCAAAAGAACCTACCTAAACACACTAACAATCAAGTGAATCAAAATTAGCAACTCCACTGAACTGAACACAATTCATGTTTTGAATAAAATGTGATAAACATTCAATTAGCAAGAAAATCATTTTTGCATGCAAAAGGACCCAACTGAACACACTAACAATCAAGTGAATGAAAATGGCTAACTCCACTGAACCGAACACCATTCATGTGCTGAATAAAACATAATAGACATTCAATCATCAAGAAAAATATTTATGCATGTAAATGGACTCAATTGAACACACTAACAATCAAGTGAATGAAAATCACCAAGCCCACTGAACAGAACACTATTCATGTTGTGAATAAAACGTGATAAACATTCAATCAGCAACAAAAGTATTTCTGAATGCGAAAGGACTCAACTGAACACACTAACAATCAAGTGAATGAAAATAACCAACTCCACTAAACCGAACGCCATTCATGTGCTGAATAAAACGTGATAGACATTCAATCATCAAGAAAAATATTTTTGCATGCAAAAGGACTCAACTGAACACACTAACAATCAAGTGAATGAAAATGAGTAACTCCACTAGACCGAGCAATATTCATGTGCTGAATAAAACGTTATAAACATTCAATCATCAAGAATAGTATTTCTCCATGTAAAAGAAGTCAACTGAACACACTAACAATCAAGTGAATCAAAATTAGCAACTCCACTGAACTGAATGAAAATAAGAACACATTTCGTTCCAAGCCCTAGTTACGCTGTAAAATCAGAATACGTCGATCTACTAAACAAAGCAACTCAATCCATTAAACCTAAAATGCAACTAGGAGAAATGCGAGATTGCAAGATTTTAAATGAACAGTAGTTTTCTCATACTTTTCGCAGTCTTTGTTGCTGTTTTCGTTCGTTTTGCTTCTTCCTTCCGAAATCTTCTCGCGATTCTTCTCCAGTAGCGGTTTTCACAGAGAACACGAGTGAAGTTTGACTGATTTTGAGAGAGATTCGAACTTCTACAGTAGCGGTTTCAATGTTGAAGAAGGAACATTTTTTCTTAATGAAGCGCGAATGAATGTTTAACTTTTCGTGTGTTTGGGTGCGTGGAAGTCAGTTTCATTTAATGAGATTGAGTTTTTTTGGTATTGGACTAACTTGGATGAACTTGGATGAAAAATTATATAAATGTGTAGTATAACTATAAATATATATTCTAAAGTAATACTTTAGAAATCATATTTTGATGCCTTTTTTGCAAGCATCATTACAAAAATAAAATCTTTTCATCCTCAAAATTTTATAACTTTTATGTCAAGTAAATTTAAAAAAAAAATTTATTGTGAATTACTAATTTTTAAAAATAAAAAAATTAAAGATTAAATTTTACTCTGATTTTTTAATATATCTACTAAATATTTATTTAAATATTGATACAAAAATTTAGATTAAATGAATAACTCATTTACTAAATACGAAATTTAATATTTATAAAAATCTTATATTTACTGCTTATTTTTATTTATTTTTAAATAATTTAAAAATTATTTTGTTAATAATATTTTTTAAAAAAATTTTTGTCATTGTCAAATGTTTTAAATACTAAATTAATAGTTAACTCTTAAAAAAAAAAAAAGAAGACAAGATGATGAATGTAAATTGAAAAAATTAAGTCTATTTTATTTCATAAAAGAGACGGCTCAAGTCGGCACCGACGTGTCATTTTTAATTACTAAATTATATTCAACTTATCAACTATATCTTCTAATCACAATGCAACATGTGTATGGCCAATTATAATTACCTCTCAATATACCTAAAAAAAGAAAAGTAATAAAAAACAGCGTGACTACTCTTTCCGCTTTCAAAACAAAGCTGCAGTTACTTAGCTTTCGTCAATTCAACTCCCAACTATATACCCGCGTAGCCCAAAAACACGGAAACGAACCCTTTTTTATCTTCAATAAACTAAATTTTTTTTTATATTTAAAAGTGAGAATTTTCTGTTATATACTAAATAATTTTTTCGAAAACAACATTAATTTTCTCATCAGTTTTTTAAAGAACTAATCTTATTTAATACAATAATTATCCAACAAAATAATGAATAAATACAAATAATAAAAGATAAATTTAAAATTTAAAATATTAATTAATTGCTGACAAATTTAATTTTAAATATTTTCCTTTTCGGGATCCAGATACAGCTTGAGAATTTGAGAATTGAGATACAAATAACTACTCTTCTCTATCTTTTATTAGGGAGGAGAGATGCAATTTTAATTTTTTCGGGAAAACAAAACGCAAAAGCATAGGAAACCTTTGTCCTGAAAGCAAATTTTAGAAAAATATAAATACGGAAACAACCATAAAATAATAAAGAAAACAAGCGCCGTGCAATTCCGAACATCCTGTGTTTCCGCACAAAATAACGGAATGAGAACCCACAAAACAAGAAAAATAAACGAAAACACCATATTCCGCAATAAATCAAAATCTTTTTTACGAGCGAATTCAAAAACACCAATCACAACATCAAATTCTCTCCTTCTCAACTATTTATTCTTTCATAGCTTTTAGATCGAAAAAAAGAAAAAAACAAAAAAAAGAAGGTTCGGTCTCTGGTGTCAAAAATCACGATGCCAGAGATCGAACAGGCGCCGCCGCATGCGGCGTCGGCAACTAGTAACACCTCCACATCCACCGTCACCACCTCCGCCTTATTTGGAAAATACGAGCTAGGAAGACTCCTAGGATGCGGCGCGTTCGCGAAGGTTTACTACGCGCGGAACGTGAAAACGATGCAGAGCGTGGCGATAAAGGTAAATAACTAATAATTAAGGAATGATTTGCAGAAACTTCTGAATTTTGAATTGAATTCTTCAATGTGATCGAATTCGTTAAAATACGTATTTGAATTTGTGGAATGCGTAGGTGATAAGCAAGAAGAAGATAATGGGAACGTCGCTGGTTTCGAACGTGAAGCGCGAGGTTTCGATCATGAGCAAGCTCAACCACCCGAACATCGTGAAGCTGCACGAGGTGCTGGCGACGAAGACCAAGATCTATTTCGTGTTGGAGTTCGTTAAAGGCGGTGAGTTATTTGCTAAGGTTTCGAAAGGGAGGTTCAGCGAGGATCTCGCCCGCAAGTATTTCCAGCAGCTTATCTCCGCCGTAGGGTACTGCCACTCGCGCGGCGTTTTCCACCGTGATTTGAAGCCGGAGAATCTCTTGCTTGATGAGAATGGGAATCTCAAGGTCTCCGATTTTGGACTCAGTGCCGTCAAAGACCAGGTCAGCCCCAAAATACTGTAATTTGCATTTACAGCATCATTATGTTCTTTTTGTTCAGTTAAATTGTTGGAGAATTTGATTTTTCATAACGAATTTGAACAAAAAAATTTCTGTCAAAATTCTTACCGTAATGAACTGAAATGCTAGAGCTCAAATTAGAGTTCAGAGTAATTAATGTGATAGATGGTGGATTTTAGAGTCCTGTGTTTAGGGTAATCAATGGTGCTGGAGGATTGCTTCTAAATTTATGAATTTAATTAATTTGTTACAAAATTAAATGGTTTATTGAAGAAATTTGTGGTTTGGATTTGTGGTTGCAATTCTAGCTGCAGTAAAATTTGCAGTTGATGCTGCTGTAATTGTTGTAAAGGGCTAGAAAATTGTAACATCAATGCCGTAATCTTGGTTGCAGAGTTTAAAATCATGGCTTGCACATTAATTTAGTAATTTATATTGAGGATAATGTACGGGAACAATAATAATGACTAGTTGAATTAATATTTTCTGGAACACCAATCTTTCTTGCTCTAAAACAATTAATGATCTCTCTCCTATGATGATAGGTAAACCTTTATTAAGAGTAGGTCCAATTTTCGATTATGATTCCTAGGAATTTTGAATGATACACGTCAAATAATAGTGGTTTACAATTGAATGATCGAACATGCCTAATTAATAATCGGTCATCTATCCTTTTTGCAGGTGAGGTTTGATGGGTTGTTGCACACGTTGTGTGGCACTCCGGCTTACGTGGCACCGGAGATTCTGGCAAAGAAGGGCTACGACGGTGCAAAGGTTGATGTATGGTCTTGTGGGGTGATTCTCTTTGTTCTTGCAGCAGGGTACCTACCTTTCAATGATCCAAACTTGATGGTGATGTACAAGAAGATCTACAAGGGGGAGTACCGGTGTCCACGGTGGATGTCGCCGGATCTACGACGGTTCCTTTCAAGGGTTCTTGACATCAACCCCGAGACAAGGTTCACCGTTGATGAGATCACCAGGGACCCTTGGTTTAGAAAAGGCTACAAGGAGATCAAGTTTCATGAGGATTGGAATCTTGGGTCTGAGGACAAGGTGAAGGAATTGAATGCTTTTGATATAATCTCATTCTCTTCTGGTTTGAATCTTTCTGGATTGTTTGTTGGTGGTGGCGCCTCCACATCAGCGGCCGCAGAGGACACCGAGAGGCTCATGCTCAACGGTTCAGTTGAGGCGGTTTTGGCTAGGGTGGAGGAGGTGGCTGTGGCAGAGGGGCTTATAGTAAGAGGGTTGAAAGAATGTGGTGTGGAGCTAGAGGGGCAAAATAGTAATTTCGGACTTGTGGTGGAGGTTTGCCGGGTAACTGCCAACCTGGTTGTGGTGGAGGCAACGAGGAAAACCGGGGATCTTTTCGGATTTAGGGATATGTGGAGGAACAAACTGACACCTAAGCTGTTAAGTAATGCTACCACAGAAAGTGATAGCATTTCTGATTCAGCAGAGACTCAATCGGAGATTTCCGAGTCTGAGCAAGTTGCTAGTGTCTGATCTTATTCAGCCCCTTTCTTTTAATCCATTTTCTTTCCCTTTTTTTTTTAAAAAGTCTTTTGTTGGAAAAACAAAGATATATATATACATATATATATAGGTTGAAATATTTGTTGTTTATTATTGTTATTGTATCCAAAATGTACATTTTGGTGGGTCATGTTGTAGTTCTGGCACACATGGGATTATTACTGCCAATGGTGGTGTTGCTGTTGAGAGACCCAACGCAGTAATCATGGTGGGTCATGGTGTAGTTTTGGCAGCCATGGATATTGCCAATGTTTGAACTGTAGGATGATGTTGATTGGAGGATTGGTGGAGACTCCAGCAATGATGATGATGATGATGAATATTTATGCTTCTTCTTTACATTTTTCTTTCCCTCTCTGTAAATGTTGAAAATAAATTAAGGGTGTCTTACTGTATTGTTTATATATCAGACAATTGTCTGGCTTCCCTCATAATGGAAAGCAAAAATTAGAATAATTATTACTCTATTTATATAGCTTGCCTTTTCTTCTTGTTTTTCTCAATTGTTGGCAATTTTATGCCTTGTTTTTCCAAATCTTTTATATGCCAAAGGAGTCTAATAAAGTGAGTTTGGGATAAAGTATACTGAATACTAGTAGTTTATGATTAAGGTGTGTTTTATGGTATCTATAAAATACATATGATTCAACTTTATAGAAGAGTGGGTTCCATCAATTAACACTCACGTTTGGACAATTTAGGCACAAAATTTATAGGCACCATGTGATTAAGGCAGTGCTTGATTTTGGAACTCAAATACAAGGACTATACAAAAATTTTATTCTTGAAGAACACACTCTTGAACTCTATCTCTGATTTCAATAATTTTTTTGTATCTCCTTATGGTTCTGTCAAACTCTAGTGTTGCTTGCAGAGGATAAGAGGTTCACATGTAGTAGCAGTTATATTATTTGTCTTTTGCTTTAGGTGTTTTGTATATGGTACAAGGAAAGGTCCAAAAGTTGTAACACAAGATAAATAAATCAAGCTTTACATGCATGCACTGTGCTGTAGCATTCTCTCCCTATGTTTGGTTAACAGCCATGCAGATTTCATGGCAATAATTCATGGGGTATATGTGATCGAGTCTTACATGCCAAACCTATTGGGCACTGTGCGGAGCTCTCGATTATTATTGGAGAAATTTTAGAAAGGAATTAAGTAAGAGATCATAAAATGAAAACGCTATATTCAACTCAAAACTTTAAAATATCAAGTTAATGGAGTCTCTATCTTATAAATTTGTTACTCTTCCTTTTTTTATTTGCAGTTAATTTATTAACTTCTTCACATTTACAACCTTAACAATCTCCTCATCAAGTGTGAGTTTTAACATTGAGCATCAATTCTCTCTTTTTTTGTCTCTCCCTCTTTTTGGCTCCTTCACCATATTGGAATATTCGTCCATTACACTGTCGTATTTCACTGCGGAATACGCTGCCCAAACCACCCTTGTTGAGAAATCATTTAACTTGCTACGATTTGGGTTTCTTGCCTAGATTCTATATGATTGATACCTATTAAAATTTAAACAAACTTTTTGTTGTTCCTAGAGCTCTAAATTTTCCAAATTAATCTTGTTATTGTTGTCGTTTTGAAGATGTTGGAGAACATCAATTAAATTTCTAAAAACTCTAATAGATCTCAGTTACATAAAACTTATATAAAAAATCTAAATCGTGACCAGTTAATATGTCAAATATGGTGGTTGTCTTTTTTTGTTGGGAAAATACATTTTATAAAATATACATTTTCTTTTGAAAGCAGAATATGATATTTAATTTAGAAAAAAAATCTAGAATGTTTAAATGGATTAAGTTACACATATCTGTTGGAACTTTTTTCACCTATACTGTATTTTAACATGGTAAGGACAAGTTTAACTAAGGACAAATTTAGCTAGAGAACGAGCAACTAAATTTCCTTATAACAAGGAAGTTTTGACAACTTCAACACCTTTACAATATAAGAAATGCATAAGTTTTTATTAAGGGATAATTTTCATAACTTAGCATATCAAGTGCAGGAGATTTTGGAATAAAAATAAACGTTATAAAGCATGTTTTGAAAAATGCCAAATTACACATTTCAAAATTTAAAAATAACGCAAACAGTATATTTGAACCAAAATAAAATAAATCCAATTATGTTTTCCTTCCGGGATTTCGATACCACCGCATTCTTACAAATCAAATTAACCAGCCATCTACCAACCGTTGAATTTAATTATAGACATAATGTGGCAAAAAACCGTGGCAAATCAAGTGTATACTTGCATATGTTCCTCCTATTGCATCACATAACCAGCTTATTGTGTTTCTTGTTAGCTGTCATCATAATTTCGGACAGATTGTGCATTATCACACACAAAACATGGTTGGTGTGGGAATATGTTTAAATATGAGTTCTTCAACTCTATTTTTTTTTAAAGTATATTTTCATATTTTACTCTAAAGATATCATATATAAATAAATACATTTTTCAAATATAGATATAAGTTTTTTAAAGTATCAAGCATTAAATACATTGAAAAATTTACGAATTTTTATACTTTTTTCTTTAATTACTATTCTGTTAATAAAATTATTATTATTATTATTATTATTATTATTATTTGCAGCTCGTTAATATCGTATTACTACATTCTTTTTTCTAAAATTAAGAGTAAAATTTAAATTTGAGACTTTTAAATAAAATAGAGAAATGATATTATTTTGAGATATAACTCATTGTTAATTGAGTATGGGGAGACTATGCCATTTGAGCTATTACTCATTGGCCTAAAAATTTGGAAAGATAGGAGACTCGAACCCGCAATCTCTTAATTAAATATGAAAAATTTATATCATTTGACCTATTACTCATTAGCGTCCTATGACCTCCTTCGGCTTCGAATGAGTCTTCATATTAATTAATATACAATATGATGCTTCCTTATTTTTTCCCGGTTAATAATTATAATGTTGTTAATAATGGAAGAAAATTAGCTGGAAAGTGGACAGTACTTTGAATGTATCATACCGCATTGCCGCTTATTATTATTATAATCGCGCATAAAATCTCATAAACATATAACTTTTTATTTATTTATTTTGAAATTATATTCCTCCAAATAGCTTAATTCTGCATCATAAAAAGAGGGAAATAAAAAAGAAAAAGGGAAAAGGCCAGGTAACGGTTTTTCTCATTACATACCTGTTTATATATATAGTTAATCATGATAATAATTGTAACAAATTAATAATGAGAACAACAATGAAGAAACACTCTCCTTGCTCCTGGACCCATGATAAAGCGTTATAAACCTAATAATGAAAAAAATCTATATGAAGAGTGATGAAACGTAATTTTCCGGAAATAGGAATTCACTATTATTGGTTGTTGTTAATTTAGTAATATATAGATGTTCCATAAAAGAATTTTTTCAAATTTAGTGAAAGATGTTGATGTAGTATAATTTATCTATCTTATCTTTTATAATTTTGAGGTTAATTTATAAATTATCCTTTATATAGGATTTTGGTTACTATCGTAATTGCCTTCAACAAATTTACATAAAAAAGAGAGTCACCAATCTGTTATCGTATAATTGATGCTTATGAACTTGCAGATAGTTTCATTTAATTTGGTTGGAGGACATAGAACTGATTTAGCGGATCAAAGCTACAATAATAGTAGAGAAAATGATAAAAGGTTCATCACAGAATTGTCTCTGAGCTTTAACATGTAAGCATCACTTTCTTGGCCTCTTCCTATGATCCATGTCTGTTACTCAATTATCCATTTCGTGGTATAATAAAGTGACTCTAAGGTAGCGTTTGTTTTGAGGTATTGAGACAGAGACTGCGAGACTGAGACTCAATATCATGTTTGTTAGTTGAGAGATTGATACTAAAATTTTTGTTTTTGTCTCCAAAATTTCAGCATTTCAGTACCTCCAAAAAGTGGGGACACAGGAGACTAAAATTTTTAGAGATGAAAACTGAAATTTTAATAACATTTTATACCTAAAATATCCTTATTTCAATTAATTAATTCCAATTTTATTCTTTGTGCAAATTAAATTAGAGTTTCATTTTTGTTTCAATTTCTGTCTCCCATTTTGCACCAAACAGAATATTGAAATTTATTTCCATCTCTGTCTCTTAGTCTCTGTCTCTCAGTCTCAATCTTTCTGTCTCTGTTTCTCCACCAAATGCTACCTTAAGGAATGGTGCACTTTTTAGTTCAATTAGGCTGCGTCTGTTTCTAAGAACAGGACAGGACAAGACATTGATGGACAGAGACACAAAATTTTGTGTTCTTGTATTCTGTTTGGTGGTAAATTAGAACAAATTATGAAAATTCAATTTATTCTTATTTTTTTCATTCAAAAAATTTGAGATGAAAAACATAACAATAAAAAATATAATTATAAAAAATTAACAAGAATAATGAAAGAAAAATAAAAAATAAGTTGTGTCCCTTGTTAATGTCTCTGTGTCCTTCTCTGTTTCTGGATACATTGTCTCTGTCCATGTCTCCTCTGCCAAACACAATTTTGTGTCTCAGTGTCTCTGTGTGTCCTGTCTATATAAACAAACACAGCCTTAGAGAGTTAACAATTTTTAATTAATATATCAGTCAATTTTTAAAATTATTTATTATTTTAAATTTTGAATATTAAATTTTAAATTTTAATTTTAGATCTTAAATTTTTTTAAAAATAAGATAAAAATAATTTTATAATAAAAAATTGATTAATATTGACTAATAAAAAATAATATTTTATACTTTATTTTAACTTTAATTATATTATATAAATATATTTTCTTTCCAAAATATCTTTCGGCATGTATGATATGATGAGTTCTGTGAGATAAATTAAAAATTGTTATATATCAACTGGTCTAATTACAAGAGTAGCATTTAAGAAAATAAAAAAAAGTTTTGTAAATATAGATAAATTATTTATTCAAGAGATGTGTAAAAAATTCAATCTGTTTTTCTATTAGTCATGAATACATATATATACAACTTTTGATATGAAACTATATCAAATATTTTCTATCTTAAAAAGCATAATTTACGATCCTAACAAATTAGAATGCATAATTTTCTATCCTAGTAAAGATATACATGAGAGTACTCTTGGAGTACCGTATTTATACTTAAATTATATAAATATTATTAATATAATATTTCTATGTATATCTAAATTATCCATTAATACCTCCTCAAGTTGGAGCATGCAAGTCTTGAATGTCCAACTTGATCAATATTGCCTCAAACTTTTTGGCACCAACAACTTTAATAAAAAGGTCGGCCAACTGAGTTTGAGTGGGAACATAAGATGGAAGGAGGCATTGGTGCACGATCTCATCCTGAACAAGATGACAATCTACTTCAATGTGTTTTGTGCATTCACGAAAAATTGGATTTTTAGCAATGTGAAGAGCTGTCGCAATAGAGACGAATGGGGCAAGATGAGGCACGTATAGAGAGGAGAGTATATCTTTAATCCACTTCAATTCTTTTGTTGTTTGAGCTATTGAACGATATTCAGCAGGCAGACACTGTCTATTATTTCTGAGTATATTGGTGAGTTACCAGGCTGGATGAACCAGCCTGTGATTGACTTGCGAGTGAGTGGATAACTAGTCCAATCGGAGTCACATCATCCACAGAGCTGCAAATCAGTCTCTCGTGGGAGAAGAATTCCTTGTCCAAGATGTCCCTTTAAATAGCGTACAACACGCAAAGCAGCTTGCCAGTGTTCGATGCGTGGATTTTTCATGAACTGGGACAACATGTGAACAATGTAGGCCAGATCAGGCCGAGTAAAACACAAATAAATTAGTCTTCCAACAAGTCGACGATATATGCTAGGATCGGATAAAATAGAACCTGTAGCTGACCCCAGTCGATGATTCTCTTCGCACGGTGTTGCTACAGGCTTAGTCCCTAGAAGTCCCGTTTCGGTGATTATGTCCAAAGCATATTTTCTTTGGTACAGAAAGATTCCAGTAGGAGATTTGGCAACCTCAACTCCCAAGAAGTATTTCAGCCGGCCTAAATCTTTCATGTGAAAACATGTGTGTAAATACTCTTTGAAATATTAAATTGCAGCACCATCATTTTTTGCAATTACAAGGTCATCAACATATACCAAAACTACCAATTGCACACTATTGTGGCGAAGGCTAAACAAGGAATGATTCTTTGGGGATTGCTTGAAACCATATCGAAGGAGAGCAGATGAAAGTTTTACAAACCAGCATCGTGGAGCTTGTCGCAATCCGTAGAGAGATTTCTAAAGTTTACAAACCAGTCCTTGTTGAGACACTTGAAAACCAGGGAAAACTTCATGTAAATGTCCTCATCAAGTTCTCCATGAAGAAATGCATTGTGGACATCCATTTGGTGGAGTTCCCAATCCTGGGCTGCTGCCACTGCGAGTGTTGTGCGAATTAATACCATCTTTACCACGGGAGAAAACGTTTCATTGTAACCCAAGCCTTTCACTTGATTATTTTTTAAAATTACCAGTCTTGCTTTGAACCTCTCTATTGTCCCGTCGGAGGAAAGTATTGTCCCTGAGGCAGTGGCTGCTCTTCTTGAGCTCCTTCTTCAGCCTGTTCGACTCTTGGGAGTCTCTGATAGTCCCCTACCAGTTCCATAGTCTTCTTTGTGATGGGCTTCTCGACTGGAATAGGGAAATCATTCTCTATCTTCACCCTAGCAGCCTCACAGAGGTGGAAGATGAGATGTGGGAAGCCCAACCTGGCATTATCCTTAGTGTTGGCAGCGACATGGTAAATCTGCTGGGCAATGACGTCCTCCACTTCCACTATCTCTCCTCTCATGATGCAATGAATCAGAATGGCCCGGTTGATAAACCACTATTTTATGGTTTATCTTGTGCTAAATTTAGTGGATTTTATCAGTTCTTCACACTCTTATTCATACAAACTGCATGATTTTACAAATCCTTCCTAATTTTGTTCCCTGATTGGAAACTTGCTTCCTAAGCCTTTAAATTACTAATTTTTAATTCTCCTTTATTACCATTCGATGCCGTGATCTGTGTGTTAAGTGTTTTCAGGTTTTATAGGGCAGGAATGGCTTAGAGGATGGAAAGAAAGCATGCAAAAGTGAAAGGAACACAAGAAACTAAGGAGCTGAGTAGCGAGGATCGACGCGCACGCATGGCTGACGCGTGCGCGTGAATTGGCGCATCGTACATCGACATGTACGCGTGACAAGCACAGAAGACCAGCGACGCGTACGCGGTGGCAGAGCGTCACGTGCTGCACTCATCAGAACTTGCTGGGGGCAATTTCTGGACTGTTTTAGACCCAGTTTTCAGCCCAAAAATACAGACTAGAGGCAGGGAGCAAGCCGAGAGAGAAGATACATTCACTTTCACTTAGTTTTAGTTTTTAGTTTTGAATTTTAGAGAAAAACACCACTTCTCCTAGGGTTGTTAGCATTCTTAGTTTTTGGCTTTTGGATTGGATATTGAGAGAGCTGCTACTACCTTTGATTGAAGTCTTCATCATTATAGTTTGCCTTTCTATCATTATACTCTTTTGTTTTCCATTTAATTGCTTGTGGTCATATTTGGATATTGTTAATTTTGAATTTATTAATACAATGAACTATTTTTATATTTAATTCTATTACTTGTTTGATTTCTTTCAATTAATTATCAGCTCCAAATATACTTTTATTAATTTAATTTTAATTACCATATCTCCTATCTACTCCCTTTACATGTTTGTAAAAATGGCATTCATGTTAATGGAGTAGAGCTCCCAACTTGGCTTTGGAGTTGATTAATTGGAAACTCTTGAGTTGGAATACTTAAGTATTAATCTGTAATTGAAAATTGCTAGCTAACTCAATTTTCACTAACTCTAATCCTTCCCTGCTGTTAAGTGATTAGGACTTGTGAATCAGAGTTAGTGTCACCTACTTGACTTTCCTTTATTAGTTAGAGGATCACTAAGTGGAAGCAACAACCTTTTACTATTATACCTGGGAAGGTCAACAAGGATATAAAATCTAATTAATCTTCTCCTAGCCAAGGCCTTTGATTTCAAATACATAACACCTCTTGTCATTATACATTGCTTTAATTTCTGCTTATTTAATTTTTCCGTTCTCAACCTTAAAAATACTCAGAAAACTCCTGATCAATAATTTACATTGCTGTGTCAACTATTTGGGAAACGACCTGGGAATTCTACTCCCAGTTATTTAATCTTAATTGTGACACAAGTTAAATTGGTAGTGGAAATTTCGTTGGTTAAGACTGTACTGACAACGCTGCTTTTTATTAAAATTTCTTAACCGGCATTTTTCCATCCATCAATTTTTGGCGCCGTTGCCGGGGAGTTGCAACAGTGTGCTAAATTATTGGTTGGTGTAAATATTTTTTATATTTACATAAGTGCATTATTTTTATTATTTTATTCTGTGTTTTTGTTTATTAGTCGTTTTATTATTTAATTTTCTTAATATATTTTATTACCATGAGCTCTATGTTTCTTTCATTGAATGACACGTTCATTACCAGATCCGAGCTTAGCCGCATTTGATCATGAAATTGAAAAAACTATTTCACGTATTAGGCGAGCTCGGCGTCAGTTGGCCTCTCAGGGTGGTGAAGGGGTTTTGACCAATTCACCAGTCTTATCTGAGGTTGAGTCTGAAGCGTCATTTGAGCAAGAAACTAGTCACTCTTCTACTGATTCTATTGATGCCTCTTCTATTGATTTAAGTGCAGGTACTATGGCAGAGCCTAGACGGATTACTCTCCAGGAAGCAGGAGCTCCGGACTTTACATTGCAACCATATCAAGCACGTCATCCAAATTTGGCTGCAAATTTTGAACTAAAGACCGCTCTGATTAATCTACTGCCTAAGTTTCAGGGCCTACCTTCTCAAGAGCCTATCAAGCACCTTAGAGATTTTCAGACAGCTTGCTCAACTACTAGGCGGCATGGTGCGGATGAGGCTACTGTTTGGCTATATGTCTTCCCATTTTCTCTTGAGGGAAAGGCAAAGGAGTGGTTCTACACTCAACCAGAAGCTGTTGTTACTAATTGGGACTTGCTCAGAAGGGAATTTCTGGACATGTTCTTTCCAGCAAAGGTTACAGATAGACTGAGGAAGGAAATTTCCTGCATCATCTAAGGCAAATTAGAGACTGTCTACGAGTATTGGGAACGCTTCAGGAATCTTCTTGATTCATGTCCCCATCACAAGATTGACCAGTTGGTGTTGATTAGCTATTTCTGCCAAGGCATGAAGCCTCAAGACAAGACCATCTTAGATGCTAAAAGTAATGGCTCTCTGACTAAGTACAAGACGGCAAAAGAAGCATGGCAACTGATCACTGATCTAGCTGAGTCTACCCGAAATACAATGTAAAGGAATAATCATTCCAAGGCTATTGCAGAAGTTTCCTCTAGTAGTGAGACCACTGCTCTCACCAAGATTCTGGGAGAGATGACCAATATACTGAAGCAGCTCCAGCTCAATCAACAACAACCTAAGCCTCCTCCACAACAACATTGTCAACAGTTGGTCCATCAGAGAGTGTGTGGAATATGCGCTTGCTATTCTCACTACACTGATGAATGTCCACAACTCCAAGAAGACAACACCTTGGTGGCTACTAATGTTTATTACAATCGTCCGAATCAAGGGTACTATCAACAAGGCAGTAATTATAACCAAGGTGGTAACTACAATCAAGGTTGGAAAGACAATTCCAACCAAGGATGGAGGGACAACCACAACCAAGGAGGCAGAGACAATGGTGGAAATCAAAGGTGGAACAACAACTATCAACATAACCGGTATCAACAAAACCCTCCATACCAACAGCAGAACCAAGGCCAAAGTTACCAGACACCTCACCAAAGGCAAGCTCAAGCACCTCAACACAACCAAAGTTTCCACATTTCCCCACACAGACTAGAGGCAGGGGGCAAGCCGAGACAGAAGATACATTCACTTTCACTTAGTTTTAGTTTTTAGTTTTGAATTTTAGAGAAAAACACCACTTCTCCTAGGGTTTTAAGCATTCTCAGTTTTTGGCTTTTGGATTGGATATTGAGAGAGCTGCTACTACCTTCGATTGAAGTCTTCATCGTTATAGTTTGCCTTTCTATCATTCTACTCTTTTGTTTTTCATTTAATTGCTTGTGGTCATATTTGGATATTGTTAATTTTGAATTTATTAATGCAATAAACTATTTTTATATTTAATTCCATTACTTGTTTGATTTCTTTCAATTAATTATTAGCACCAAATTTACTTTTATTAATTTAATTTTAATTACCATGTCTCCTATCTACTCCCTTTACATGTTTGTGAAAATGGCATTCATGTTAATGGAGTAGAGCTCCCAACTTGGCTTTGGAGTTAATTAATTGGAAACTCTTGAGTTGGAATACTCAAGTATTAATCTGTAATTGGAAATTGCTGGATAACTCAATTTTCACTAACTCTAATCCTTCCCTGTGAAGTGATTAGGACTTGTGAATCAGAGTTAGTGTCACCTACTTGACTTTCCTTTAGTAGTTAGAGGATCACTAAGTGGAAGCAACAACCTTTTACTATTATACCTGGGAAGGTCAACAAGGATACAAAATCCAATTAATCTTCTCCTAGCCAAGGCCTTTGATTTCAAATACATAACACCTCTTGTCATTATACATTGCTTTAATTTTTGCTTATTTAATTTTTTCGTTCTCAACCTTAAAAATACTCAGAAAACTCCTGATCAATAATTTACATTGCTGTGTCAACTCTTTGGGAAACGACTTGGAAATTCTATTCCCAGTTATTTAATCTTAATTGTGACATAAATTAAATTGGTAGTGGAAATTTTGTCGGTTAAAACTGAACTGACAACGCTGCTTTTTATTAAAATTTCTTAACCGGCATTTTTCCATCCATCACCGGTTCACAGTGTATTCGGACCGGTTGCTTGTGGGCATGATAGACCGACGAATAAAATGGTGCCATCGCCTAGCCAAAGGCGTCAAGTCACCGACTCTGATACGGCCTGGCTTCCCCTCTGCCCCCAGTTTCCACTGGGCATTCGGAATGCAAATATTAGCGAGTACTTGCTTTAATTGCTGATCTCTGTTTACCCTCTCACTGTAGCATTCCTTTTCATCATGGTCTACGAGTGGTAATTGGAGGGTCTGTCTGATGGTCTCTGGACTAAAGTCAATGATTCTTCCTCTCACAAAACTCCTGTGGTTCCTTTCATTAACTCCAGCATCCTTGTAAGTAATCCACAGGTTCCCATAAAATTCTTGAACCATTAATTGTCCCACTTGTGTGTGCGGATTCCACAGAAACTGCCACCCTCTCCTCTGAATCTCATGCTAAATTTCCGGATATTCATCCAGTTTGAGATTAAACCGCACTTCCGGTAGAACCGGTCTCTTGCCAGTAACATCATAAAAGTGCTCTTCATGCAGTTTAGAGCGGAATCTTCTTGAATCATGAGAACCGGTGGCCGGTTCCTTTCCTTTTCTTTTCTTGGAAGGTTGTGTGGTCTTTGGTGCCATAGAAATAACAGAATAAAACAGCAAAGTGACACAACACCAAACTTAAAACTGTCGCTCGTCTCCGAGCAAAATAAAGAAGTAGAATAAATGACCATATGTAGCCATGAAAGATGAAAACACTGACAATTGTACCTAGAGCAGACCGAAACTAACTTTGTACCATTCAAGATGCAGTCCGTGTGACAGAAATACCCAGCCTTGGTTTGACACTAGCTTTGTTCCTATATGAACCTACGTGGCACTCCAACCCCCCCAAACCCCTATCTACGTGGATTAAGCCTTTTTTTGTTGCTAACTGTTTGGTTTTTGAGGAACATTGCGCGGGAGAGGAAAGGTGTGCCCTAGCAGAGATTGTAGGTCACGATCGCTTGCTTTCCCAGTTGGAGAAGTCTTGTGAAGCACTCCCAAGCGAACAAGGTGAATCCAGGGGTTTCGTCATTATCATTCCCAAGTCGGAGAAGACAGTACGAAGCCAATACGTAACCCAGGGGTCTCGTAGTGGACGGAACAGAGGTTACTACCTTTGCTGCGTAGCGAACAGAGGTATCTCATAGCCATTGTTGATTAATTTCATGTCATTCCCATTAGTTAGACATATTCTTGTACCTAATTAAATCCTGTAATTGCTGAGAATTGCTAGAAAAGTTGGGTTAGGGTTTGTGTTACCTGTGGTTAGATACAATCTTTTCTTAGCTTGTGTTGGTTATTTTCACTTCCAGGAATGACCACCATCCATATAACATTGTGTATTAATCATAGACGACGGTTTGAGAGAGGGCCTGGTGGGATAATTAGTTATACTGGTGGTAAAGTCACAGAAATTAATAGGGTGAACGTTGATACACTGAACAGTTTTTTCATATCTGATTTGTTGAAGGACATTGGATATACGTCCGTTTCTAATTTTTACTGGCAAGAACCTGGGAAGGAGCTTGATGATAGGTTGAGAGACCTAAGGGTTGATATGGACGTAGTTAGAATGTATGAGGCAGCCATAAAGAATGGTAACAAAATAAATATTTATACAGAGCATCCGGTGGACCAGCCTGTGTTAGTTGAGGAGAACAATATGACTCCGTCAAAGAGGAGAATAAAGACATGTGCCAAAAAGGGTTCAACACCAAAGAAGAGTCCAAAGAGAAGATTGCTAGTAGTGGAAGATCATGACGATGCTGAAATTGTAGGTAATGTGCAAGTTGGAAAAGAGGACCAAAGAAGGGGTGAGGCCTAGGATAGGGAAGAGGCCTATGAAGAAAATAAACAGGCTGAAGTTGAGGCCCAAAAAGAGGACAGTCTTAGTATGCCCCAGGAGACAGCAGATCCACCACTAGCATCATCCCATGAAGCAGGACAGATTTCTCAGCCTCCTCCAACACCTGTCCTACCAGATCAGCCACCATCAAGTCAGTCCCAACCTTCCCAGCCACCATTTGAAGAAGATCAGTAACCACCACACAATGATGGTTCAGATCCAGCCCCGCAGTCTCAAGCCAATGTTTTTGAACTTGTTGCACCTGAACAACTTACCCAATACACCCCACAGCCATGTAGGAATCCACTTTCACAATCGATCCCTGATTCAGGCCGATCCTCTGATTCCAATAGCCCCCCCCCCCAAAATAATCAAAGTAATCCTTCAGATGAGGTTGATGGATGGCCAAAGGTGAACAAGAGGAGATCAACAGGGAGGCCTCCCCCTACAGGGCAATCCTTCATCCCGAACCCTGATCCGGACAAGCCGCCAACCTTTTATGTGCCAGTTGAGGATGATGATTTTTTGATGAAAACCCTGGACATCATTGCTATTCGTCAGAGGACTTGCATAGCATAGCAAGTGACGATGATACTAAGACTCCAGTTTTTCCTCAGAGCAATACTGATGCTCCGGTTAGCCAGGTGCGATTGGAATTGGGGATGGAGTTTGAGACTCTCAACCAGTTCAGGAAGGCTATCCGAAAGTTTAATATCCACATTGGCAGGAGCATATTCTTTGCTCGTTGTGATTCAACAAGGTCAAAGGCTATATGCTACGATGAGGACTGTCCTTGGTAAATCTACTGTGCCAAGAGAACATTTCCCACAAGTTATCAGGTAAAGAAATTTGTAAATGAACACACTTGCAGCAGAAATAATCACTGTATGTCAGCAGATAGAAAATGGATAATAGATGAGCTAGAGGAGAGGATTAGAGTTCAACCAAATTTGACAGTGAGGGAGGCTGACCAATACTTCAGAGCTGAGTATGATGTACTCATCAATGAGAGGAAAATTTACAGATCTATGAAGAAGGCGAAGGAGAGGATTGAGGGATCCGAGATTGCACAGTATGCAAGACTTCATGATTATGGTAATGAAATACTAAAGATTAACCCTGGCTCGACGGTAAGGATACACACGAATCCTATGCCTGATTCAAATCCTCTATTTCTGAGGATCTATGTATGCTTTGATGCGTGCAAGAAGGGATGTGTGGGTGGTTGTAGACCTTTAATAGGGTTGGATGGGACCTTTTTCAGAGGTACTACGGGGGGCAGTTATTGACAGCAATAGGACAGGATGCAAATAATCATATCTATCCTATTGCCTATGCAATAGTGGAGTCAGAAAACAAAGAAAGTTGGAAGTGGTTTCTAGAGATACTTCAGGAGGACGTGGGAGATTTTCAGGCGAACGGGTTTAACTTTTTGTCAGATATGCAGAAGGTACCTTTTTTTTATTAATGTAGTGCAATGAAATCTGGTGTATTCTGAAGAGAGTTTCCACTTTCTATATCATTATGCTTGTTTAGGGTAGTTGATGTATACAATTGATGTATATTGATGTGTCCAAATATAAGTTTAATTGTGAACATATGTTAATTGCTGATAGGAGACTTTAGAAAATGTTCATGAATTCTGCTATGTTAATTGCTGATAGGATACTTTAGAAAATGTTCATGAATGCTGATATATTGATTGCTGATAGGAGATTTTAGAAAATGTAATTGATTGCTGATATGTTCCTGGTTGCTGAAAGTGTTAATTATTTTACACCCAGCTACATTCACCCTGTTTCTAAGTTAGTGTTAGGATGATTACTGATAGGAGTTATCCCCTGCTATCAAGCATGTGTATCTTGTATATTCTACTTGGCAGGAACGGTAACAATCTTGTTGTTGTGTTGTTATGACATTGATTTTGATGTATGTCTGCAGGGGTTAATACCTACCGTGCAGGAGATGTACCCGAATGCAAACCACATGTTCTGTGCCATGCATATATGGCAAAACTTTTGCAAGAAATGGAGTGACTTATAGTTGAAAATGTGTTTGTGGTCATGTGCTAAGTCAACCACAACACAGGACTTCAATGCTGCCATGGATAGGCTAAAGAAGATCAATGTTGGGGCATGGGAATACTTGGATAAGATCAGTCCAAAATAATGGAGCAGAGCACATTTTAGTGAATATCCGAAAGCAGACAACTACACAAACAACAACTGCGAGGTGTTTAATGCCAAGGTGAAGAAGATGAGAGGCAAACCAATAATTACAATGTTAGAGGAGGTGAGGTTCTACGTAATGAGGATTATAGCTAGGAATAAGAAGGCCTTGGTTGGGCATAGTGGAAGGTTAGCCCCAACCCAGCAGAGTAGGTTAGAAAGGGAGAAGAGAGAGAGAGCAACAAGTGGAGGCCTCTACCAACCGGAAATGATGCGGGCAATGTTTACGAAGTCCAATGTCTGCTCGTGAAGGTGAGTGTGGATTTGGGCAAGGCTACGTGCAGTTGTAGGCTTTGGCAACTAATTGGTCTACCGTGTAGACATGCATGTGTTGCGTTAGCTTACCAAAACAGGCGACCCGAAGAGTATGCCCATAACTGGCTGACCATGGGTGAATATAATGCAGCCTATCAGTGTTCTATGCGTCCAGTTCCAAGCCAGGAGTTATGGGAGTACTTAGACACCCTACCCATTCTGCCACCACGGTACAGAAAACCAATAGGGAGACCTTCAACCAAGAGAGACAAGAGAAACGATGCCCCCGGTGATAAGAATGACCCTCACCACACAAAGAGGAGGATTGGGACTATTGTGTGCAAATACTGCCTCCGGGTATGCGTGTCCATAACTGTTGTTTATTGATATCAGTTTCGAATGTAATAATTATCTAATTATGATGTATGCGCAACTTACATTAAGTATTCTTTGCTTTAGGCTGGTCATAATAAAAGGAGTTGTAAAAAGAGAAAAGCGGCAATGGGTGAAGGGAGTGCTGCTTCACAAGTGCCTGAAGGGGTTTCTGATGAAGACATGCTGGAAGAAATGTTTTGGGAGGAGACATTAGAGGCTGCAGATGCTGAAGCAGCAACCACTGAGGATGGAAACGATTCCGCAACACTACACCCTGCTCAAGTAAGTGCATTACATTAGTTAGCATTTGTTAGTTTGCTGCAACAATCACTTATTGACCTAAGATCGGTTTGTTTCCTGGATTTTGGCACACCACAGGGAATGCTGCCGCAAACAACCACACAACAACAACCTCCAACCAACAATGCAACAACTAGGAAAAAAGTTAAAAGGAGAAGTGTTAAGCGACCACCTCCCAGTGAAAAAACACAGCAAACACCTGCCCCATCTGCCAACAAACCATCTACCACCCCATCCACACACAACTCTGAAACTACACCACATCCACTGCAAGGTGCTAGTGCAGGGACATCCACACAGTTTGTGCAATTCATGTCAACACTGGGAGTAACGACGGGTGCTACAGGCCAAGGAACAGCTGCTAGGGGTAGACTTCAAAGCAGGGGACATGGAAGGAAAGGCGCTTTCAACGGATCAAAAACCGGTGTCTCAAGTGGGAGCAATAACTCAATCCCAGTTTGATAGAAAGTCATGGGTTTGGAAACCCAATCAAGACAGGAATTTGAATCTTAATTAATGTTATGTTTTCTTTTTTTAATGTACTTGACTTTGATCGTCAAACTCATGCTGGCATTTGGTTGTTTTGTTATATTAAAGAGCAACTCAAGACTCTTGTATTAGGTAATCCTCATGGTCTGGTTTAGGATCAGTTAGTTAAACTTGATTTGAGGGTGTGTTTTTTGAGCAACCAAACTTGCCTTCTTTGGCTTATGTCATAACTACTATTTTTTGAGAATCAGAATTCACTATTTAGAATGGTTATTTTATCAGTCTTTTAACAGCACCTTCTTTTGATTTTGGAAGAAACCTTGGTATGGACACCGAAAGCATATTGTTGCTATGTTTCTTGTTCTAGTTATACTTGCTTCCTTAGGAGGAATAGACAGAGTCAGGTGAATTTACATTGGCATTGTCTCAAGATAAACTTTACGACAATTTACATGTTTGCATCAACTACAAACTAAACAAAACGCTACCAGAGATCAAAGATTTCGTGCCTATGTTAATGCATCAGAATTAATAAAAACCATATCAAAGTTACCATCACTTAAGCATCATGTCATACCAAAGTTCCCAACTCATACACATTTTACAATTTTATCACCAAATACAACTCACAAAATAAGCAGAAGGCAACCCCCAACGCAATGGTTGAAAGCAACAGTTTCATTACCCTAAGTTCACCCCTAACTTCACCCCTGAATTTTTCTAACTTACTAGCCATCATTGAGGATGCTTGCTGATTTTCCACACCAGTCGTGACAGTCAGACCATCTTCATGCCTTGAATAAGACTGATCGGAATTTCTTTTTGCTAAAGCTCTTGCTAGGCCCTCCCATCCTTCTTCAATTTCATCCATCCACACAAAGAATTTGCAATCTCTTGTCTGAAAAAAAAACCTAACCAAAGTGTCAACAACAATGGCAAAAATAGATTTCTAACCTGAACAACAACACCGTGTGTACATTACCGCCCACCCAAGACATCTGATGAACCATCTATTAGGGTTTGTCATGGTGCCAGACTTTATCAACACAACATCCCTCCCACACAAGCATTTGCCGTCGAGCATCTTTTCCTTCATCCTCTTCGAACTCGAAGAACTGCTGCGACTTTCATCACTTGCAGGAGAGTTAAATCTTCGCAAAGACATGCCAGGGCTCACGAAAAAATTCCTTCCCTCCTTAGGTGCACTTGACACTGGATGAGGTTGAACTCGATTGCATTTATTGGGGTGTGGTTCGAATTGGAGAATATGACTCCCTAGGGTTTCCATTTCATGGGTTAATCCTTATAGCAACGTTCAAATCCACGTAGATATGGGTTTGGGGGGGGGGTTGGAGTGCCACGTAGGTTCGTATAGGAACGAAGCTAGTGTCAAACCAAGGATGGGTATTTCTGTCACACGGACCGCATCTTGAATGGGTACAAAGTTAGTTTCGGTCTTCTATGGATACAATTGTCAGCGTTTTCATCTTTCATGGGTACATATGGTCATTTATTCTAAAGAAATACAAAAGGGAAGAAGAAAGAGGAGCAGAAATTTTAACAGAAGAAAATAAAAATTAATGCTAAAAGGAATATGCTGTGCTGAATATTTTTTTTTACTGAAATAAAGAAAAGAAGAAGCAGAATAAAAGAAAAGGGGGGGGGGGGGTTAGGGACAGAGGAGGGGGGTGCACGGCTGGGGTGGGGGTTAATGGTTTGTGGTTGTGAAAAGGGAAAGAGATGTGGCTAGTAGGATGCGGTTAAGGGAAAGAAGAGGAAGGTGACGAATATAGAAGGGGGAATGGGAGTTTTCTGAGTGTAGAATAAGGGAGGGAGCTTTGAGTGTGGAGTGTATAGAGAAGGGGGGGTAGAGGGAGGGAGTTAAGAGTAGGTGAATGTGGTTGGAAGAGATGGTGATTAGGAGTGCTTTATATAGGCGGAGGGGTTGGGGAGGGTGGGGTGTTACGTTGGTTTAATGTGGGGTAGGGGTTCAGGCCTTGTATTGGGAAGGGAAGGAAGGGATTGTGGTTGGGTCACAGATGTGGTCAAAGGAAGAGGGTCGCAGGGTATGTGGGGTCCTTGGAGAAAGAATGAAAAAGGAAAGAAGTCTGGTCAATGGGAGTGTGGCAAGGTTATGGGGATTTGAAGGAATATATAGGGAATGGGATGAGGAAAAGAGGGTGTGGCAGTGTTGGGAGGGGGTCACGGGTAGGTTGGGGGATTGGGAAAGAGAAAGGATCATTGAAGGGGGGGTGGGGACCAGATGGGATGGGATTTGGGTAAGGATCTGCTGAGATTGCTTTGATTATGCTTCAATTTAACCAAACCGGCGCCAAATTTGAATAGTGGGAAGTTTGGCGTCGCAGGCTCCGTAACGAGTAATCCCTCCCCATGCCAAACATGGTGTATGCCATGTTCGGCACCATCTCTCTTTTTTTTTGTATAGAATTTTCTGCGCCAAACGCCGGGAGAGACAAGTTCGGCGTCCCCCTGGCAGAGCTTTCTCTCCTTCTGTACACAATTCTCATGCCGAACTTGAAGGGGGTTAAGTTCAGCGCCAATTCTTCCCCTTTTTCTCTTCTTTACGTCATTCTCCACGCCAAACTTGGGATTTTCCAAGTTCGGCGTGGGCCTTCCAGAGCCTAATTCCTCTTGTGCACGCATATATAGCGCCGAACTTGAGTGGCCCAAGTTTGGCGTCAACCTTACGGACCCAAATTACCCTGATTCACATAGTATTCGGCGCCGAACTTGGAAATTGAAAGTTTGGCACCAACCAATCCGAATAAGATGGCTCCAGGGCTGGCAAAAATTCTTCTAAGTGTCTAGTTCCTGTTCTAAGATTGCTGCATGATCAAAATACACGTAAAACAAAGGAAAAACAATAAAAACTCAATAAAAATCAAATAAATAATAAAATCAATGCAATGGAAAATAAGCTAAGGATACGAAATTATCGGGTTGCCTCCCGACAAGCGCTTCTTTAACGTCACTAGCTTGACGGTCAATTCTGCTAGTTCAGCAGATAAGTGGACCTCTGGCGATCAATCTCGCCTCCAAGATAATGCTTCAACCTTTTGCCATTCACTGTAAACTTTCTGTCAGAATTCTCTTCCTGAATTTCCACATGACCATATGGTGAAGCTCTGGTAACCACAAACGGTCCTGATGGTACGGAATTTATAACCACAAACTAACTGGCAAGTGCACCGGGTCGTACCAAGTAATACCTCAGGTGAGTGAGGGTCGATCCCACGAGGATTGATGGATTAAGCAACAATGATTGAGTGATTGGCTTAGTTAGACAAACAGAAAAGAGTGTTTTGGTATTCAAAAGCATTAAACAATAATTCGGAAATTAAAATAGCAAGCAGTAAATTGATGAGAATAATATATGGAAAAACAGTAAAGGCTTCAGAGATATCTATTTTCTGGATTGACTTTTCATACTAACTATTTTAATCATGCAAGATTTAATTCATGGCAAACTATATGTGACTAGACCCTAATTCCTTAGACCTTTTTAGTCTCCTCTAAAATTCATCAACCGCCAATTCCTTGGTCACTTAATTCCAATTAGAGGGTGAAGTTCAATTCTAGTTTATATGCCACAGAAATCCTAATTACCCAAATATAAGAGGATTATATGTCACGTATCCCGTTAAGTCCAGATAATTAAAAAATTAGGAGAAATTGTTTTCAAGATGTTGTTCAAGTAAAGAGCTTTTCCAAGTTATACAAGAACTCAATTAGAAAGAGGGTCATACTTCCGTTCCACCCAAATTCATAAGATAAAGAACGAAAACAATTCTTGAAATATAAATCAGTACATGAATTAAAATAGAAAAATAATAGTATCAATCCATACAATAGACAGAGCTCCTAACATTAACAGTGGAGGTTTAGTTGCTCATGGTTCAGAGAGAAAACAAGGATTGTAAATTGGGCTGAGGTGGAATGAAAAGTTAACTAATTGGAATCCCCAATAGAGAAGTTTCTTTTCTCTTTTATATCTAATCCTAATTAGTTTAAAATATATTTTCTAAAAACTAAAATAATATCTTTTCCTATTTTAAAATAATTAAAGTTTAAATCAGAATTTGAAATCAGCATTTTCTGCGTTTTTTGCACGTGGCACATGTCACGCGTACGCGTCAGTCACGCGTATGCGTCGATGGTCTTCTTCGCGTGTCATGCGTACGCGTCAGGTATGCACACGCGTCGCTGTGCAACTTCGCTTTTCACGCGTACGCGTCAGGTACGCACACGCGTCGCCATGGAAAACTCCAAATCACGCGCACGCGTCAGGTACGCGCACGCGTCGCTCCTCGCTGTCATGTCCTTTAATTCTTGTGTTGATTCCATTTGTGCAAGCTTCCTCTCCATCCTCTGAGCCATTCCTGACCTATATAACCTTCTTCTCTTTTTCTGCGGAAGCTCCATCAAATCTAACCAAATGCTACATAAAATAAACAGAATTGCACAAGACTCAAAGTAGCATCCATAGTGGATAAAAGATAATTAATTCTTGATTAAACTCAACAATTTAAATGCAAATTCACTAGGAAAAGATAGGAAAGATGCTCACGCATCACAACACCAAACTTGAATTGTTGGTTGTCCTCAAACAACCAAACAAATATAGGCTTAGAATGTGAATTTGCATGAGAATGAGAGTTCGATTAAGCTCATGTCTCTTCTTATAGTGGGGTTTACAACTGCAATCTTGAATAGTTTTGGCATCTCACTCATCTTTGAATCAGAAGGATGTCAGTGTCATTCGGAATTAGAATCCGGATCATATTATGAATTCTCTGATCTTTATACGCCAGTTTAATCCTTGAACACAGCAAAATTTACTTTAATTCTCTTTTCTTTGGTGCTTTGCACCTTGAGCCTAGCCGTGACTTTAAATGTTTTGTCTCAAGCTTTACTTGACACAGAAACACCACAAGCACTTAACTGGGGAACTCTTTTGAAGTTCTGATTTTTCTTTCAGCTACTCCCAGACAGTGGTGCTCAAAGCCTTTAGCATACTCTACTGATTGCAATTGATCTCGACTCTAAATGTTTTATCTCAAGGATTACTTGACACAAGAACATCACAAGCATATGACTAGGGAAACAACTCTTTGAGCTTTTAATCATGTCTAACCTCCCTAGTCATTGATGCTTAGAGCCTTGGACCTTGCTTTTATATCTTTTTTTTTGGCTATTTCTTTTGCTTCAAGGATTAAATTTTTGTTTATAATCCTTGTACATCAACATTCTTTGATTCAAATTTAAATATGCATTGTTCATGTCATGCATTCAGAGTCACAGAAAATACCACCACATTTGAATAAATGAGACTACTCTAAAAAATTAAACTCAATTTCTCATGCACTACATCTTTTCTTCTTTCTTTTTGATTTCAAGCTCAGTGGGCAATACATGAGGCACCTTTCAACATTAAAGCAAATAACAAAAAAATTCAAAATAGTAGACTAAACTAGAACCTAGAAAGCTATCTAATAAAGGATCATGCAATAAACGAGACAAAATGGCAGAAAACCGAAACATAACATAGTAAGAGCGGGAAGGAATATAGAATGAAAAGAACTCAACCACCTCAGTTATGTTGGTGGCCATCTCATTCCTCCAGCTATGCTCCTCAGTGAAGATGATTTGCCTCCCTTTGGTCCCATAGAAAAGCCATAAGCGAAGCAACAACACCAAACTTAAAGGTTTGCTTGTCCTCAAGCAAAGAAGAACTGAAAACAGAGAGGGACATAAAAAAAAGATATAAAAAAATAGTATAATGAAAGAAGAATAAAAGGATAAAAGAACAAGAGAGAATTAGGATTGGGGGTGGATGATATGAAATCAGGTGCTGAGGGGTTTAATTTCGGCGTCGCATGCGACACGTACGCATAAGGCACGCGTATGCATGGGTCGCCAGATTTTGAAAGTGACGCGTAAGAGTCTGGCACGCGTATGTGTGCCCTTGGTTTGTGCGAATCGCGCGAAGGAGGCCGCGCGCACGCATAACTCTCTGCTCGCGTGGCCTGGGAAACAAAAATTCTCAGATGAAGCGTGCACGTCATGCACGCACACGCGTGGATGGCCAATTTCGGAAAGGATGCGCACACGTCAGGGACGCGTACGCGTGATGGGACTTGTGCTCCCAACACCATTCTAACCCCACACCATCATAACTCTCTGGCCATACACTCATTTACGTCGTTTTTCAGGGTCACGCGTACGCGTCAGGGACGCGCACGCGTGGATGGCTAAAAGCACAAACGACGCGCACGCGTGGGCTTGTTTGTGCGCAAAACATAGTTCCAGCGCCACTCCCACTCAACTCTCTGTTCACTTCTATTTTTCACGCACACACATATGACGCGTATGCGTCAGCGATACTTGCGCATCGTGTGCTCATTTTTTTTCGAGCATAATCCTTCTCGAAGTGTTCGGTTCCTGTTCTAAAATAGCTGCATGATCATAACAAACGTAAAACGAAAGAAAAACAGTAAAAACTCAATGAGAATTAAATAAGTAAGAAAACTACTATTACGAAAAAAAACTAAGGATACGAAATTATCGGGTTGCCTCCCGACAAGTGCTTCTTTACCGTCACTAGCATGACGGTCAGCTCCTCTAAGGAGGAGGATCATAGGAGCTTAGCTCTTCACCCCTTACTTTGAACTTCTGTCCTGTGTCTCCATAAATTAGCTCAATATGCTCCAGAGAGAGGATTCTGTTTACTGTATAAGTCTATACTGGATTCCTAGTCAACACCACCTTCATTCCTGGGGAGAAACCTTCAGTGGGATCTTTTTGTTTCTCCATCCCTTGGGTACTTTCTTCTTTTTGGGGACCTCCTCCTTAGTGGATGATGCATTCCCGACACCAAACTTAGGTTTGATGTCAGGAGGAGTTTTATTGGTTGTCACTAAAGGAGGTTTGAGTCGCAATTTTTGCTGTGCGTCATCAGGGGGTTCTTGAAGGTTTGGAACAATAAGCTCAGTCTGCATGCACTTCTCTTCTTTACCTGCTGAATGTATATCTTTGAAGACATGAAAGACCAGTTGCTCATTATGCACTCTAAGCACTAATTCACCCACTTCTACATCAATTAGAGCTCTCCCAGTGGCTAGGAATGGCTTTCCTAGAATTATAGAGGCATTCTCATCCTCCCTTGTGTCAGGAATCACAAAATCTACTGGGAGGAAGAACTTACCCACTTTGACCAAGATATTCTCCACTAATCCATATACAGGCTTCATAGATTTGTCTGCCATCTGTAATGCTATCCTTGTTGGTTGTGCCTCTTGGATTTGCAGCTTCTTCATCACATATAAGGGCATTAGATTTATACTTTCTCCTAGATCACATAACGCTTTCTCAAAGGTTGTTCTCCCAATGGTGCATGGAATTTGAAAGCTCCCTGGATCCGGCATCTTCCTTGTCAAGTTATTCTGAATGATGGCACTACATTCCTTAGTGTGGACCACTGTCTCATCTCCCTTTAAAGGCTTCTTCTTTGACAACAACTCCTTCATGAACTTGACATAGAGAGGCATTTGCTCCAAAATCTCAGCAAAAGGAACACTGATTTGCAACTTTCTGAAGACTTCCAAGAATTTTGAAAACTGCTTGTCCTTGGTCTTCTTTTGAAGTCTCTGAGGATATGGCATTTTAGGTTTGTACTCAGGGGCTTTTGGCAATGTAGGATAAGTGTCAAGAGAGTCTGGGAATGGGTTGTCTGCACGCTTTGGAGGCACATGCTCTACTTCTTCCTTCTTCTCATCTGAAGCTTCTTTTTCAACTAGCTCCTCATTAACTTGTGCTTCCGTACTTGCCACTTGTCCACTTATCAAGGTGATAGCCTTGCATTTCTCTCTTGAATTTGGAATTGTGTTACCAGGAAGGCTATTAATGGTCCTCTGATCAATTTCATTAACTTTTGTGGCTGGTTGACCCATCTGAATCTCCAAGTTCTTGATGGATGCTCTGGTTTCCTATCTAAAACTTGCCAATATTGCTTCCAAATCATTGTTCTGCTGGGGCTGAGAAGTTGCTTGTTGAAATGACTGAAACTGGTGGTTATTAAAATTTTTCTGTTGAAAACTACCCTGAGAACTATTATTAAAATTCTGTGTCCTCTGAGGTTGCTCTCTCCACCCCTGATTGTAGGTCTGGGAATAGGGATCATTATTGGGATTTCTAGGAGTACTCCCTATGTAATTGACATGTTCAGAAGAGGATTGAGCATAATCATAATTATCATTTTGCACAAAATTACCTGTCATGTCATAAGAGACCTCTTGAGGTGGATTTTGGGTGTTGATAGCTGAGACTTGCATGCCACCCATCCGCTGAGTAAGTAGATTTATTTGTTGAGACATAAGCTTGTTCTGAGCAAGAATAGCATTAAGCGCTTCTACTTCCATAACACCCTTCTTCTGAGGAGCCTCAGAGTTCACCGAATTTCTGTTAGATGAGTATAAATATTGGTTACTAGCAACCAATTCAATCAGCTCAATAGCATCCTCCGGTGTCTTCTTCTTTTGCAATGAACTATCTGCAGAATTATCTAAGCACATCTTGGACATTTCACCCAAGCCATCATAAAAGATATCTAATTGGGTCCATGTAGAGAACATGTCCGGAGGGCATTGCCTAGTCAATAGCTTGTACCTCTTCCAAGCTTCATAAAGAGTTTCACCATCCTTCTGCCTGAAGGTATGAACCTCCACCCTAAGCTTAGTCAGCTTCTTTGGTGGGAAAAATTTAGTAAGAAACTCAGTAACAACCTTGTCCCAAGTATCCAAACTCTCCTTGGGTTGGGAATCTAGCCATAGCTTTGCTCCATCCCTCAGAGAAAACGGGAAGAGCATGAGTTTGTACACCTCTGGGTTCACTCCATTTGTCTTCACAATATCACAAATTTATAGAAAGTTAGAAATAAATTGATTTGGGTCTTCTTGGGGAAGACCATGATACTGTCAGTTTTGTTGCACCAGGGTGACCAATTGTGGCTTCAACTCAAAGTTGTTCGCAGCTATAGGAGGCACCACAATACTTTTTCCATAAAGATCTACAGTAGGAGCAGAGTAAGAGCCAAGCACTCTCCTTTGTTGATCATTTCCATTCGAATTTGCCACATTGGCATTAACAGCATTATTAGGATCCATAGTAGATTCTGCAGCCTTGTAAAGTCTTGTTTGTTGCAAACGCCGCCTGAAAGTTCTTTCAGGTTCAGGATCAAAATCTAAGAGATGTTCCTTGTCTCTGTTCCTGCGCATAAACAAACAGAAAACAAGAAAAGATGGGAATCTCTACGTCAGAGTGTAGAGAATTCCCAGTGAGGTAACCTATGTAAAATAATAAAATAGAAATACTAAATAAATAAAACAGAAAAATTTTGAAAATGATAACTGAAATTAGACCAAAAAATTTTGAAAATTTACAGAGAAAATAAACAAGAAAATTAAAATGAAATTAACTAAGGGGCACCAAACTTAATTTCAGAAATTAAGGAAAAATATTAGTGCTATATATATTATATATTTTTTTCGAAAATACTAAAGTAAAATTTAAATAAAATAAAAACTAAAACACCTAATCTAAGCAACCAAACAACTGATAGTTGTTAATCACTATCAATCCCCGGTAACAGCGCCAAAAACTTGGTGTGGAATTTATAACCACAAACTAACCGGCAAGTGCACCGGATCGTGCCAAGTAATACCTCAGGTGAGTGAGGGTCGATCCCACGAGGATTGATGGATTAAGTAACAATGATTGAGTGAGTGGCTTAGTTAGACAAACAGAAAAGAGTGTTTTGGTATTCAAAAGCATTAAACAATAATTCGGAAATTAAAACAGCAAGCAGTAAATTGATGAGAATAATATATGGAGAAACAGTTAAGGATTCAGAGATATCTATTTTTCGGATTGACTTTTCTTACTAACTATTTTAATCATGCAAGATTTAATTCATGGCAAACTATATGTGACTAGACCCTAATTCCTTAGACCTTTCTAGTCTCCTCTAAAATTCATCAACCGCCAATTCCTTGGTCACTTAATTTCAATTAGAGGGTGAAGTTCAATTCTAATTTATATGCCATAGAAATCCTAATTACCCAAATATAAGAGGATTATATGTGATGTATCCCGTTAAGTCCAGATAATTAGAAATTTAGGAGAAATTATTTTCAAGCTGTTGTTCAAGTAAAGAGCTTTTCCAAGTTATACAAGAACTCAATTAGAAAGAGGGTCATACTTTCGTTCCACCCAAATTCATAAGATAAAGAACGAAAACAATTCTTGAAATATAAATCAGTACATGAATTAAAATAGAAAAAATAATAGTATCAATCCATACAATAGACAGAGCTCTTAACCTTAATAGTGGAGGTTTAGTTGCTCATGGTTCAGAGAGAAAACAAGGATTGTAAATTGGGCTGAGGTGGAATGAAAAGTTAACTAATTGGAATCCCCAATAGAAAAGTTTCTTTTCTCTTTTATATCTAATCCTAATTAATTTAAAATCTATTTTCTAAAAACTAAAATAATATCTTTTCCTATTTTAAAATAATTAAAGTTTAAATCAGAATTTGAAATCAGCGTTTTCTGCGTTTTCTGCACGTGGCGCATGTCACGTGTACGCGTCAGTCACGCGTACGCGTCGATGGTCTTCTTCGCATGTCACGCGTACGCATCAGGTATACGCACGTGTTGCCATGGAAAGCTCCAAATCACGCGCATGCGTCAGGTACGCGCACGCGTCGCTCCTCGCTGTCATCTCCTTTAATTCTTGTGCTGATTCCATTTATGCAAGCTTCCTCTCTATCCTCTGAGCCATTCCTGGCCTATATAACCTTCTTCTCTTTTTCTGCGGAAGCTCCATCAAATCCAACCAAATGCTACCTAAAGTAAACAGAATTGCACAAGACTCAAAGTAGCATCCATACTGGCTAAAAGATAATTAATTCTTGATTAAACTCAACAATTTAAATGCAAATTCACTAGGAAAAGATAGAAAAGATGCTCACGCATTACCTGACCACCAGGATTTCAGCTTCTCGGGAAAGAGTTTGAGCCTTGAATTGAACAGAAGCACTCTCTGACCTGGCTCAAAGACTCTGATGGCAATCTTCTTGTCATGCCATATCTTAGTTCTCTCCTTATAGAGATTGGCATTCTCATAGGCTAAATATCTGAATTCATCAAGCTCATTCAACTGAAGCATTCTCTTTATTCCTGTAGCATGATCATCAAAATTCAGATACTTGATTGCCCAGTAAGCTTTATGCTCTAGCTCAACTGGCAAGTGACAGGCTTTGTCATAGACCAACTGATAAGAGGACATGCCAATATGAGTCTTGTAAGCTGTCCGGTATGCCCAGAGAGCATCATCAAGCTTCCTAGACCAGTCCTTCCTTGAGGCACTAACGATCTTCTCTAGAATTCTCTTGAGTTCTCTTTTAGAAACTTTAACCTGTCCACTTGTTTGAGGGTGATAGGGAGTTGCCACTTTATGACGGACTCCATATCTCTACAGAAGTGAGTCCAGCTGTCTGTTACAGAAGTGGGTTCTACCATCACTAATGAGTGTCCTTGGGACACCAAATCGGCTGAAAATATATCTCTGAAGAAAGCTCATCACCACTTTGGCATCATTGGTGGGTAAAGCTACAGCTTCCACCCACTTGGACACATAATCAACTGCCACTAGAATATAGTTGTTGGAATATGAGGGTGGAAAAGGTCCCATGAAATCAATATCCCACACATCAAACAACTTAACCTCAAGAATCCCCTGCTGTGGCATCTCATAGTTGGCAAGGAGATTCTTAGCTCTTTCACACCTATCACAATGCTTCACAAATTATCTTGAATCTCTAAAGAGAGTCGGCCAGTAAAAACCACTCTGAAGGACCTTTGTAGCTGTCCTTTTACCACCAAAGTTGCCTCCATAATCAGAGCCATGACAGTGCCAAAGAATCTGCTGTGTCTTCTCATCTGGAACACATCTCCGAATTATACCATCTGAGCATCTTCTAAAAAGGTACGGCTCCTCCCAAAAGTAGTACTTTGTAGCAGTTAATAGCTTCTTCACTTGTTGTCTACTATACTCCTTTGGAATGAAATTCATGGCTTTATAATTTGCAATGTCTGCAAACCATGGAACCTGCTGAATAAGGAACAGTTGCTCATATGGAAATGTCTCAGTCACAGCTGTGGGTGGTTGTACTCCTTCTTCAGGCTCAATTCTGGAAAGGTAGTCAGCCACTTGATTTTCTGACCCTTTCCTGTCTTTTATCTCAATATCAAACTCCTGAAGGAGTAACACCCATATGATTAATCTTGGATTAGAATCCTGTTTGGTTAGAAGGTACTTCAAAACAACATGATCAGTATAAACAATAACCTTAGAACCAATTAAATAGGACCTAAACTTATCAACAGTATACATAATAGCTAATAATTCTTTCTCTGTAATTGTGTAATTCTTTTGAGCATCATTTAACACACGAATAGCATAGTAAATGACATAGTAAAAACAGCTCCTATAGCAAAATCACTAGCATCACACATTAATTCAAATGATAAATCCCAGTAAGGGGGAGCTATAATGGGAGCAGAGGTAAGATTTACTTTCAGAGTTTCAAAAGCATGCAGGCATTCAGCATCAAACACAAAGAGAACATCAACAACTAATAGGTTGCTCAATGGTTTAGCAATTTTTGAAAAGTCCTATATAAATCTTTTATAAAAACCTGCATTTTCCAAGAAACTCCTGACTGCCTTAACATTAGATAGTGGTGGTAATTTTTCAATTACGTCCACCTTTGCTCTATCAACCTCAATCCCCTTGCTTGAAATTCGGTGTCCAAGAACAATACCTTCTGTAACCATAAAATGACATTTTTTCCAATTTAAAACAAGGTTTGATTCTTGACACCGTTTCAAGACCAGAGATAAATGCTTAAGGCATGATTCAAAGGAACTACCAAAAATAAAAAAGTCATCCATAAATACCTCAATGGACTTTTCAACCATATCAGAAAAAATTGAAAGCATACACCTCTGAAAAGTTGCTGGAGAATTACAAAATCCAAATGGCATTCTCCTGTAAGCAAATACTCCAAAAGGGCATGTGAATGCTGTATTCTCTTAATCTTGAGGGTCCACTGCAATTTGATTATATCCAGAATATCCATCTAGAAAATAATAAAAGGCATGACCAGCTAACCTCTCAAGCATCTGATCAATGAAAGGCAGGGGGAAGTGATCCTTCCTTGTAGCAGTTTTGAGCCTCATGTAGTCTATGCATATTCTCCATCCTATGATGGTTCTTGTAGGAATAAGCTCATTCTTTTCATTCTTGATCACTGTCATCCCTCCTTTTTTGGGAACTACCTACACAGGACTTACCCAAGGGCTGTCAGAAATATGGTAATAATACCGACTTTCGATAGTTTTATTACCTCTTTTTGGACCACCTCTTTCATAGTTGGATTGAGTCTCCTTTGTGGCTACACAACTGATTTAGAATCATCTTCAAGAAGAATCTTGTGCATACACTTGGTCGGACTAATCCCCTTTAAATCACCAATGGTCCACCCAAGAGCTGTTTTATGGCTCCTGAGCACTGAAATAAGTGCCTCTTTCTCTTCAGGCTTTAGGGAAGAGCTAATAATCACTGGATATGAATCATTTTCATCCAAGAACACATATTTCAGAGAAGGAGGCAAAGGTTTGAGCTCAAGCTTGGGGACTTCACCCTCTCTCTTAGGTGTGTTTACCATTGCTTTCTGGGGTGGTGAATCATCAATTTCCACTAATTCATACTCAGAAATAGGATCCAGAACATCATCAAGTACCTCAGCTTCTATTACCTCTTGAACTAGTTATTTAACAAGAACAACTCTCATATACCCTTTAGAATCATTAGGGTGTTTGAGTGCTTCAAATACATTAAGGACCACCTGTTCTTCATTGACCCTCAGGGTTAATTCACCTTTTTGCACATCAATCAAGGCTCTACCTGTAGCTAAAAAGGGTCTACCAAGAATAATAGAGGATTTTACATCCTCTTCCATATCCAGTATAACAAAATCAGCAGGAAAAATAAATGGTCCTACTTTCACAAGTAAATCCTCAACAACACCCATAGGAAATTTAATAGAAAGATCAGCAAGTTGAAGAGAAATACGAGTGGATTTTACCTCCTCAATTTGGAGCTTTTTCATCACTAAAAGTGGCATGAGATTGATGCTAGCTCCAAGATCACATAAAGCTCTCTGGATATTGACCTCTCCGATGGTACAAGGAATGACAAAGCTTCCTGGATCTTGCATCTTCTCAGGAAGGTTATGTTGAATAATAGCACTGCATTCCTTGGTCAACACCACTTTCTCTTGTTCCTTCCAATTTCTCTTGTTAGTTAACAATTCTTTCATAAATTTAGCATAGAGATGCATTTACCCAATAACCTCTGCAAAAGGAATGTTGATCTGCATCTTCTTGAAGACTTCTAAAAATCTAGAAAACTGCTTGTCCTTGGAAGCCTTCTGAAGTCTTTGAGGATATGGCATTTTTGGCTTGTATTCAGGAGCCTTTGGCAATGTAGGATAAGTGTCAAGAGAGTATGGGAATGGGTTGTCCGCACGCTTTGGAGAGGCGTTCTCTACTTCTTCCTTCTTCTCCTCTAGAGCTTCTTTTTTAACTAGCTCTTCATTGACCTTGGTCTCAGAACCAGCTACTTTACCACTTCTCAATTGAATAGCCTTGCAATCTTCCCTTGGGTTCACCACTGTATCACCAGAAAATGTACTTGAAGACCTCTCAGGTATTTGCTTGCTTAATTGGTCCATTTGCACCTCCAAATTTCTAATGGAAGCACTGGTTTCCTGCATAAAACTATTCATCATTGTCTCCCAGTTAGAATTCTGCTGGGGCTGAGAATTTGCCTGCTGAGGTGGTTGTTGTTGATGAGACTGAAATTGGCGGTTATTATGATTATTCTGCTGAAAACCGCCTTGAGAATTATTGTTGAAATTATAAGATCTCTGAGGTTGGTCTCTCCACCCAAATTTTGGGTGATTTCTCCACCCTTGATCGTAGGTCTTAGAGTATGGATCATTATTGGGGTGTCTAGGAGCACTCCCCATGTAATTGACCTGTTCAGAAGAAGATTGAGCATAATCATAATTCTCATTTTGCATAAAATTACCTGTCATGTTATAAGGGACCTCTTGAGGTGCATTGATAAACCACTATTTTATGGTTTATCTTGTGCTGATTTGAGTAGCTTTTATCAAGTCTTTACACACTTAGTCATACTATTTGCATGATTTTACAATTCCTTCCTAGTTTTGTTCTATGATTGAAAACTTGCTTCCTAAGCCTTTAATTTGTGTATTTCAATTCCCCTTTATACCATTCGATGCCATGATCCGTGTGTTAAATGTTTTAGGCTTTATGCATTCTGGGTGTTAACAGCTGAAACTTGCATTCCACTCAACTGTTGAGTAATTAGACTTATTTGCTGAGATAAAAGTTTGTTCTGAGCAAGAAGAGCATCGACAGCTTCCACTTCCAAAATGCCTCTTTTTTGAGGGGTCTAGAGAACATAAGCCCTCATAAAAAATATCCAGCTGAGTCCATCTAGAGAACATGTCCGGAGGGAATTGCCTAGTCAGTAGCTTGAATCTCTCCAAGGCTTCATAGAGTGTCTCACCATCTTTTTGTCTGAAAGTCTGAACCTCCACCCTTAGCTTAGTCAGCTTTTGAGGTGGAAAAAATTTAGTCAGAAATCCAGTGACAACCTTATCCCAAGTATCCAGACTCTCCTTGGATTGAGAATCTAACCACAGCTTTGCTCTATCCTTCACAGCAAATGGAAAGAGCATGAGTTTGTATACCTCAGGATTCACTCCATTAGTTTTCACAGTATCATAAATCTGCAGAAAATCAGAAATAAACCGATTTGGATCTTCCTGAGGGAGTCCATGATATTGACAATTTTGTTGCACAAGAGTAACTAGTTGTGGCTTCAGTTCAAAGTTGTTTGCAGCTATAGGAGGCACCACAATGCTTTTGCCATAAAGATCTACATTAGGAGCAGTGTAAGAGCCAAGCACTCTTCTAGGTTGCCAATCCCATTCAAATTTGCCATATTGGCATTAGCAGTATTATTATGATCCATGATGGACTCTGCAGCCTTGTAAAGTCTTGCGTATTGCAAACGCCGCCTCAAAGTCCTTTTAGGTTCAGGATCAAAGTCTAATAGAGGTTTTTTGTCCCTGTTCCTGCTCATAAACTGATAAAAGACAAGAAAATATGGGATTCTCTATGTCAGAATGTAGAGAATTCCCAGTGAGGTAACTTGTGTAAAACAATAAAATAAAAATACTTACTACTTAATGCTAAAAAAATTCGAAAATAATGATCAAAAGCAAGCCAAAAAAATTCAAAATTTTCAAGGAAAATTAAACAGAAAAATTAAAATAAAATTAACTAGGTAACACTAAACTTAATTTCAGAAATTAAGGAAAAATAAAGCTAGAAAAATTCAAAAATTAAGGTGCAAAAATTAAATAAATTTAAAGCTAAAACGCCTAATCTAAGCAATCAAACAACTAGTAGTTGTCAATCACAGTCAATCCATGGCAACGGCGTCAAAAACTTGGTGCGGAATTTATAACCACAAACTAACCGGCAAGTGCACCGGGTCGTACCAAGTAGTACCTCAGGTGAATGAGGGTCGATCCCACAAGAATCGATGGACTAAGCAATAAAGGTTAAGTGATTTACTTAGTTAGGCAAACAGAAAATGGTGTTTGAAGGTTCAAAAGCATTAACAGTAAATTCAGAATATCAGAAAGTAAGCAGTAAACAAGTTGTTAATAATATATGGAGAAATAGTTAAGGTTTCAAAGAGATCTATCTTCTGGATTAACTTTTCTTACTAACTATTTTAATCATCCAAGATTCAATTCATGGAAAACTATATGTGACTAAACCCTAATTTCTTAGACCTTTTTAGTCTCCTCTAACCTTCATCGACCGCCAATTCCTTGGTCACTTAATTTCAATTAGAGGGTGAAGTTGAATTCTAGTTTATATGCCAAAAAAACCCTAATTACCCAAATATAAGAGGATTATATGTCACGTATCCCGTTAAGTCCAGATAATTAGTAGTTTAGGAGCAATTGTTTTCAAGTTGTTGTTCAAGTAAAGAGCTTTTTCAAGTTATACAAGAACTCAATTAGAACAAGGGTCATACTTCTGTTCCACCCAAATTCATAAGATAAAGAACAAAAATAATTCTTGAAATAAAAATCAGTACATGAATTAAAATAGAAAAATAATAGTATCAATCCATACAATAGACAGAGCTCCTAACCTTAACAGTGGAGGTTTAGTTGCTCATGGTTCAGAGAAAAAACTAGGATTCTATAAAACTATAAATTGCAAAATGAGGTAGAAGAGAAAAGAAGAGACCGAAGGACTGATTCTTTTCCCTTTTATATCTAAACCTAATTAATGTAAAAATATATTTCCTAAAACTAAGTAATATCTTTTCCTAATTATAAATAAAATAAAATTTAATCAAAACTGCATGAATGATCTGTGCGAGCCTTTAGACGAGGTTGGGGACCACTGGCTTCATTAGGGTTGGCGCCAAACTTGGAAGAATCCAAGTTTGGCGTGGAGGAGGCAGAGAATTCTTCTTTTTCTTCTTGGCTTGTGGCACCAAACTTAACAATGGTCAAGTTTGGCGTGGAGTGATGCGCGTATCTTCCCTTGGAGACTTCATGCTGGTGCGGAACTTGAAGTTCTTCAAGTTTGGCGTGGAGGAGACTGAACGCTCTTCTTGGATAATGGAGTTGACGCCAAACTTGGGAGAAGCCAAGTTTGGCGTGGAGGTGGCAGCATTGCTTTCTTAGGGATTTTTGAGGTGGCGCCAAACTTGAGTGTCTCAAGTTTGGCGTGGAGGTGGTAGCTTTGCCTTCAAATCTCTCCTTTCTCTATCCTTGACTCAAACTCTGTTAAATTCATCCAAAATGATACATAAAATAAACAGAATTGTACACAACTCAAAGTAGCATTCATAGTGGCTAAAATATATTAAATCTTAATTAAACTTAGCAATTCAAATGCAAATTCACTAGGAAAAGATAGAAAAGATGCTCACGCATCAACTGGAGCAATGGGGGGTGATACATGCAAAGACACTCCGATGCCCAATTCAGAATGGATCTAAGAGGTATAAGGTGTGAGGAATGAGTTGCATACCTGAGGGAGTCTGAGGCTCCCTTTATATAGGTGGAGGTAGCTTATCTTATCTTATATTGTTTGAGTAAAATTAGGGAGGTATTTGAATTTGAATGTTGGTTAGGAGATCCAACAGGCCGGTTTTTTGAGCTTCTAGAAGAGGAAAATGGTCCGACCCAGGAGTCTGGCCTCAGAGCCATTTCGGGTTTGGGGGATCCGAGGATAGGATCCGTAACAGTTGCCCCCGCAACGGGAGAGTGAGTGAGGTCGTTCTTCACCGCTGGAGGTTCTTCGCTTGCCGTGCGTGGCTTCGTCGGGTCTTTCAGGGATGACGGGAGTTAGTGATTTGTCAAAATACCCGGTTGGGCGACTTTAGTTGTCATGTCGTGGAGGCCGTTGTTTTGGGTTTGGTGCGGAATTTCTAACCACAAACTAACCGGCAAGTGCACCGGGTCGTACCAAGTAATACCTCAGGTGAGTGAGGGTCGATCCCACGAGGATTGAAGGACTAAGCAACAATGATTGATTGATTGGCTTAGTTAGACAAACAGAAAAGAGTGTTTGAATATTCAAAGAGCATTAAACAATCATACAGAAATTAAAATAGTAAAGTAAATGGATTGGGAGTAAAGTATCGAGAAGGCAGTTAAGGTTTCAGTGTTATCTATTTTTCCGGATTAACTTTTCTTACTAACTATTTTAATCATGTAGGATTTAATTCATGGCAAACTATGTGTGACTAGACCCTAATTCCTTAGACCTTTCTAGTCTCCCCTAAAATTTATCAACTGCCAATTCCTTGGTCAATTAATTCCAATTAGAGGGTGATGATCAAATTCCAGTTTATATGCCACAAAAATTCTAATTACCCAAAAAATAAAAGGATTATATGTCACGTATCTCGTTAAATCCAGATAATTAAAATTTAGGAGAATATGTTTTCAAGCTGTTGTTCAAGTAAAGAGCTTTTCCAAGTTATACAAGAACTCAATTAGAAAGAGGGTCATACTTCCGTTCCACCCAAATTCATAAGATAAAGAGCGAAAACAATTCTTAAATTATAAATCCATACTTGAATTAAAATAGAAAAAGCAATAAAATCAATTCATACAAATAGACAGAGCTCCTAACCTTAACAATGGAGGATTAGTTGCTCATGATTCAGAGTAGAAAACTAGGATTACAGAATGTAAATTGGTATAGAATAATGTTGTGTTGTGGTGGAATGAAAAGTTAACTAATTACAATCCCCTTTTATATCTAATCCTAATAAATTTAAAATCTATCTTCTAAAACAAAAATAATATCTTTTCCTATTTTTTAAAATAAAAATTAAAGTTTTAATCAGAATTAATTAAATAATCAAGTCTTCAATTGATGGATGGGGACCACTTGTTTCGTCCATTCTGTAGCTTCTAATATGTGTTTTCTGGGCTGAAAACTGGGTCAAATAGCAGTCGAAATCGCCCCCAACATTTTTCTGCGTTTTCTACACGTGGCGCATGTCACACGTACGGGTCAATCACGCGTACGCGTTGATGGTCTTCTTCGCGTGTCACGCGCACGCGTCAGTCACGCATACGCGTCGCTGAGCAAATCTTCAAATCACGCGTACGCGTCAGTCACGCGCACGCGTCGCCATAGAAAGCTCTAAATCACGCGTGCGCGTCAAGTACGCGCATGCATCGCTCCTCGCTGCCATCTTCCTTAATTCTTGTGCTACAGAAACTCCATCAAATCCAACCGAATGCTACTTAAAATAAACAAAATTGCAAAAAACTCAAAGTAGCATCCATATTGGCTAAAAGATAATTAATTCTTTATTAAACTCAAAAATTTAGATGCAAATTCACTAGGAAAAGATAGGAAAGATGCTCACGTATCACAACACCAAAATTGAATTGTTGCTTGTCCTCAAGCAACCAAACTAATATAGGCTTAGAATGTGAATTTGCATGAGAATGAGAGTTCGATTAAGCTCATGTCTCTTCTTATAGTGGGGTTTACAACTGCAATCCTGAATAGTTTTGGCATCTCACTTTCCTTTAAATCAGAAGGATGTCACTGTCATTCGGAATTAGAATCCGGATAATATTATGAATTCTCTGATCTTTTGTAACTCTAATTTAATCCTTGAACACAACAATTTCTTTTCTTTGGTACTTTGCACCTTGAGCCTAGCCGTGACTTTAAATATTTTGTCTCAAGTTTTACTCAACACAAAAACACCACAAGCACTTAACTGGGGAACTCTTTTGAAGTTCTGATTTTTCTTTCAATTACTCCCAGACAGTGGTGCTCAAAGCCTTTGGCATACTCTTTTAATTTCAATTGATCTCGACTCGAAATGTTTTGTCTCAAGGATTACTTGACACAAGAACACCACAAGCATATAACTAGGGAAACAACTCTTTGAGCTTTTAATCATGTCTGACCTCCCTAGTCATTGATGCTCAGAGCCTTGGACCTTGCTTATTATACTTTTTTTTTCTTTTTCTTCATGTTGTTTCTTTTGCTTCAAGGATTAAATTTTTGTTTATTTCATAAAAATCATAATACTTCTCTAAATCCCTATTCCTTGTACATTAACATTCTTTGATTCAAATTTAAATATGCACTTGTTCATGTCATGCATTCAGAATCACAAAAAGTACCACCACATCTAAGTAAATAAGACTATTTTTCAATATAAACTCACTTTCTCATGCAATACATCACTTCTATATTTTTTATTTGAATTCAAGCTCAGTGAGTAATACATGAGACATATTTTCAGAATTAAAACAATTAAGAGAAAACTAAACTAGACCTAGGATTCTAACTAATAAAGGATCATGCAACAAACAAAGCAAAATAGCAGAAAACTGAAACATAATATAATAAAAGAGGGAAGGAATATAGAATGAAAGGAACTCAACCACCTTAGTTATCCTAGCGGTCATTTTATTCTTCAGGTTATGCTCCTCCTGTGAAGATAATTCGCCTCCCTTTGGTGCCATAATAATAAACAGAAAACTTCTTGGTGAAGCGTCAACACCAAACTTAAAGGTTTGCTTATCCTCAAGTAAAGAAGAACTGAAAACAAAAACAAATAGTAAGATGAAAGAATAATAAAAGGATAAAAGAACAAGAGAGAATTAGGATTGGGAGAGAGAGAAAGAAAATTAAAACTGGGCGACGAGGATTAGTTGCTCATGGTTCAGAGTAGAAAACTAGGATTACGGAATGTAAATTGGTATAGAATAATGTTGTGTTGTGGTGGAATGAAAAGTTAACTAATTCCAATCCCCTTTTATATCTAATCCTAATAAATTTAAAATCTATCTTCTAAAACTAAAATAATATTTTTTCCTATTTTTTAAAATAAAAATTAAAGTTTTAATCAGAATTAATTAAATAATCAAGTCTTCAATTGATGGATGGGGACCACTTGTTTCGTCCATTCTGCAGCTTCTAATATGTGTTTTCTGGCCTGAAAACTGGGTCAAACAGCAGTCAAAATTGCCCCAGCATTTTTCTGCGTTTTCTGCATGTGGCGCATGTCACGCATACGCGTCGATGGTCTTCTTCGCGTGTCACGCGCACGCATCAGTCACGCATACGCGTCGCTGAGCAAATCTTCAAATCACCCGTACACATCAGTCACGCGCACGCGTTGCCATAGAAAGCTCTAAATCATGCGTGCGCGTCAAGTACGCGCACGCGTCGCTCCTCGCTGCCATCTTCCTTAATACTTGTGCTACAGAAACTCCATCAAATCCAGCCGAATGCTACCTAAAATAAACAAAATTGCAAAAGACTCAAAGTAGCATCCATATTGGCTAAAAGATAATTAATTCTTTATTAAACTCAATAATTTAGATGCAAATTCACTAGGAAAAGATAGGAAAGATGCTCACGCATCAAGGTTCGCATAAGTTCTTCGTTTTGGCCGGGTTTGCTGTCTGGGAGTCTTTTCGCATGCTTGTTGCTTTTCTCGAAGGGCAGTTTTCATTTCTCGATGCATTTAAGTGGCATTAAATGCAAGGGAGTCATTTCAGTCGTTCCATATTTGACCTTTGCTTTTCGAGAACGCTTCAGTAATCGTTCCATTTCTTTTTTATTTCCCTCCGTTCGCGTTTGTCTTCTTTTTGTCTTTCTTCTCATTTCTGAACGGAGGAAACTCTTCATATTCTGCTCTTTGGTGTTTTGTTTCCCTCTGTTGTTCGTGCGCTAGCTCTACATTCTTCTTTCGCTTTAACTGAATCAGGTTGGTACCCCTCTCCTTTGTTTTTATTTATTTTGCTCTGTAGTATTGGGTTTCGGATAGGGTAGTGGGTTTTGCCTTGGAGGGGATGAGCACCACTGTGTTAAGTGTAGTTTGTGGTAGGTAGTAGCATTGTTCCATTTTTTCCACCTTTTTTGCTGCGTTCTTGGGCTGATGGTGGTGCTCCCCTCTGTTTTAGGTATGTCTCGGCGGAGGACAGAGGGTGTGGGTGCTCCGGTGATTCCAGCCGGGGACGTTCCTTCCCTTTATTCCTGGGTAATGATAAATCCATATTTGATGATAAATTTTGGTTTGATTTGAGTTGATTTCATCACATAAACCCACATTTATTCATCTAAATAGCATACTTTTGTGTTCTCTCCCTAAATTGAACCTAATTGTGAAAACATGCTATTTTGTGCTTAATTTAATCACTTTTATCCCACTTTTATCCCATTCGATGCCTTGATGGTTTTGACAAGTGATTTCAGGTGTAATAGGTTGGAATGGCTTGATAAGAGTGGAAGAAAAGCATGGAATTGGGAGAAAACATGAAGAAATTAAAGGAGAAAAGCATTTCAGAGTGTGCCCACGCACACCATCTGTGCCTACGCACAAGGGTCAAAATCAGCACCTGTGTCCACGCACAGAATGGAAATCAGCATGTGTTCCCATGCACAGGTCTGTGACCACACACAGGAGGAAAATCAGCATGTGTGCATACACACACACACACCTGTGCGTACGCACAAGTCCCAGCACGTGACCTCATTAATGCAAATCACTGGGGGCGATTTCTGGGCCTCCAGAGCCCGGTTTTGGGACTTTTTGAAGCTGATTCTTGCTATATCAAGGGAGCTATCATTCCGTGTAAAAGGGGGGGGGGAATTAGGGTTTTTTTTAGCATCATGTAGATGTAGGTCATTTTCTAGAGAGAGAAGCTCCCCCTTCTCTCTAGAAATTAGGGTTTATAGTTTAATTTCTTTGTAATTTCTCTTTTTAATTCTTGTTTTCATCTAGTTTTTTCTACCTTTCTTTGTTCTATTGTCTAAATTTTCTTAGTTTACCTTGTTAATTTCTCATTTTGCTTACTTTTTATGTTTATGAGCACTCTTGTTATTTTGATTCCCATTTAATGCAATTTATGTTTTATGTTCCTTTATTGCTTAATTATGTTGTTATTCTCACTTTCCTTGCTTGGTAGTTGTAACATTTATTATTCCTTGTTATTTTACCATGCTTTCCTTTTATGCCTTTCAAGTATTTGATAAAATGCTTGGTTTGGAATTTTGCCTAGTTTTTCACACTCTTGGTTGGGAAATTAGGTAATTGGGTGAACTAGAGTGGTGGATGTCCATTCCACATTGTGTGAGGATTGTTAGTTGGTTTGGTTTCTACTAACTCTAAGCTTCCCATTAATAGAGTTGGCTAGGACTTGTAGATTGAGATCACCTATACCCTTTTGACTAATCCTCGATGTTAGGATTGACTAATTGGGATTAATTCTACACAATTACCATGTTTGTGGTCCATAACTAGGATAGGAATCCTTAATTCCCCCAATTCTTGCCAAGAGTCCTTTTTGACACTTAATTTCCATTTTTGATTTAATTGCTTTCAGTTTTAATTTCCTTGCATGCTTATTTAATTTCTTGCCTCTTACATTTCTTACTTATTTCAACCAAAAACCCCAATTTTCTCGTAGCCAATAATATGACAATTAATTGCAATTCCTAGGGAGAACGACCCGGAATTTAAAACTTCCAATTTATATTTGTTTTGGATTGTGATAATATCTTTATTTCTAAACTTTGATGTTGGGATTTAATTGCCGGTTTAGACTATGCTATCAACGAAGTAATTCTTTTATTGAGAAATTCTAGACTGGCACAAATCTTAATTATCAAATACATATTCATCACATTCAGTCACAAATACAATTCAAATTTATCATTCAGTCATTCCAAACAATCATAAATTATTTGCAAATATCTACTAGACTTCCATGGCATTCATAAATTAAAACAGTTAATTTCAACATGAAATCTCCTACATTCGTACAAAATCAGAATCAACGAAAATTTAAGAGAAACTTTTTTACCGAACTACTGAAGAAGAAAACGTAAAAAATCGTCTGTGCCTCCTAGAACTCCAATTGGCTGAACTCAAGGGGAAGAGGAGCTATGTCACTGTCAACTTCTACTGGACAAAAGTAACACCAACATATAGAAGAGAAGGATACGAACACTTTTATCGGATTAAATTTTTAATTGGAGTCACGGATCACAAGAAACCAAAGCCGAAAGCTCAGGAGTTTTCACAGTTTCTCTCTTCTCTCTCGGTCATTCCTTTCAGTGGTTAAGGAAGAAATGAATGTAGTATAACTATTAATTAATGGAAGCAAGGAAACATGAGTCATTTGTGTTTTATATATATAAAGGCAACGTGGTTTGATTTTAAATCTATGTGTATACATGCATGTAAGTTCTATTTTCTTTTCTTTTGTTTCTTTAAATGTTTCGGCCATGGAGGAGGAGGAGGATGATGGTGATGGTGATGGTGATGGTGATGGTGATAAATTAATTTTTTGTCTTATCAAATTATTTTTTTTATAAATAATTTAAATTTAATAGAATGAGTAATAATTAAATTAAACTTCAATAATTATAAGATTTTATTTAATTATTTTGTTAAAAATAGTTTTCTTAAAAACTACATCTCAATATAATATTTTAGCTCATAAATAGCTAATTATTTAATTTTCAAAAACTTGGGGTATTATATTCTACCATCCTTACAAAAATTTTTGTCCTCGAAAATTGATATAGGATGAAAAAGATTCATATCAACTCCATTTTCAAAAACATCAAAGAAAAAGAATAGGAAGGTTTAGCACGTTCTGTTTTTCAAATGTGAAATAAATTATATCTTATGAGGATAACAGAAAAGGTGTAGTGTGCTGCGAAGATTTGGAAAGATACTTAAGATTAGGCTCTAACAAGGATATGCATGAATGGTAAGATATGGTTGGAATATAAATCAATCATTTCCCAAGAAAGAAATTCGAAACAAGGAATTCACTACGAGAAATCAAGGAAGAAATCCACATTAGCACGAATAAGGACTATGCTTTGAAACCAAGCTATCTTCGTAACCTCTAACATCCCCAGATCCCATAATTCGCATAATCTATTACGTCTATTTTATCTATGATAATCTATTAGTGTTCTCATATACCTAAATCATTAGTATTAAGTTGGCCATACCTAATACTATGAGGTATGCAATGGTAGACTAACAGCGTTATTCATCAAACAGTCATGCATGTGAAACTCAAACTCTTGTCATTAAGACAAGTCCTATTGCATGACAAACATTCAAAGTATGCATTGAAGTATGATCAGTTCATTCCCAAGGCTCTAACAGAAACGAACTGCTCTGATACCATAATGTAACACCCTAACTTTTAGCACGTTATTAACGTACCAAAAGTGAGACATTACTGACATGTTTTCCGTATTTACTATTTAATACTGAGCCTTTAGTTTGATTTCGCGTTTCAATTTTTAGGAAAAAGCCGAAAAGTTTTATTTCTATTAATTAAAATCGTATATCAAAGATCTCCAAGCAATACTAGCCACATAGTTATTAATAATAATAAATATCATACAAAAGAATTCAAATGAAACTCAGATACAACTCCTATCTCTCTGTATAAAATAAAATCTTAACTAACAAAGGCGAGGGAATTCTAGGAAAGTGACTCAACACATAAACTTAACTCAAATAAGACTAATAATCGCCTGCAACTTTAAACTGAGTCTTCGAACATGTGTCACTGAAAGGGTGAAACATTTTGGGGTGAGAACAAACCACGTGTTCTCAGTAGGGAATGAGAATACCGTAAGAGTAATGAAATAAAATGCAAATAATTAACTTTACTTAATAAAACTATATTTTTATCAAACCTTTTGAAAATACTTTTTACTATTACTTTATATAATTAATTAGCTTCTTTAAATTTTCCGAACTTAAGACAAATCTCAATCACAACCTCAATTCTCAGTTACCTCAATACACAAACTAATAGTACAGGAAACAAATCAACACACAAACGAATAGCAATAAGACAAACAGCACAATCACCGAGAGACAAGATAAGCAAACACAATCAAATGCAAATGTGCAAACAATGATGATGCATGTCTAGTCCTATCGCAGGTAATGAGCTCATTTGTCGGTTTCGACCCGCACCCGACGCAATCCGACTCGCAAGTCAGATAAGGCATTCCATCGGCATAACCTCTGCAAGTTTTTACTTCTTGCAGGCGCTGATTCTCCAGCTGAAGTATGCCGAACATGACCTCTCAAGTACTTGCAGGCACTGATTCTCCATTTGAAGCATGTGCCACTTTCTCTTGGAAGCCATTCCGTACACACAAGCATCCCCGCTCAATCATTCACACATAAAGCCCACGCCCTCCAGTGAGCGTTATGTATCGCCATTCTCACTCAGCCATCTCTATTGTGTCAAGTGAGCGTTACGTATCGCCGTCCTCACTAGACACTTGGCACTAAGGCCCAACAACACTCAATATCTTTTCAGTTACTGTTCTCTGCTCTTCTTTGGCAGAGGTCCCTTTACTTAATAAATCAAATTCAAGTCATTTTTATTTAAAAGCAACACCTCTCTTTATAACCTTTCCAAACCTCCGAAACTACTTTACTTACAACAAGTTCTTCTTTCATACAAGAACCAGTTCTTTCTTAACCATGATTTTCCCAACCCAACTTCAAAACTATTTCAGATTTAAACCTCTTTAAAAGAATCATTTATTAAGTAAATCTCATGGCAGGGTCTCGAGACTTTAGGGATGACGACAGTCAAACTCAAAACATAAAGTCTTTCTTAATAAATCAAACCCAAACGTAAATCTTTTCTTAATAAATCAAAAGCCAAATAATACAATTTTTCATGTCCAACCTTTTTCTAAATATTTCAAATAAAGTCTTAAGTTTCATAATAAAATTTTGACAGTATCTCCCCTAAAACTCGGACTTTGCCACCCTTTTCGGGTCCCAATCAAACCATTCTCAACCTCTTTTCAAACATTTCCAAAATTAGAAATCATTTTCAAATCCTAGTTCAATACCAAGAAATCAAACTGACTTTCCAACTCAACAATTAGAATTCTCATCATTCCTAAATAATCAAGAAATCAAATACATATTCATCACATTCAGTCATTCCAAACAATAATAAATTATTTGCAAATATCCACTAGACTTCCATGGCATTCATAAATTAAAATAGTTAATTTTAACATGAAATCCCTACCTTCGTACGAAATCAGAATCAACGAAAATTTTGGAGAAACTTTTTGACCGAGTTGCTGAAGAAGAAAACGTCAGAAATTGTCTGTGTCTCCTAGAACTCTGATTGGCGAACTCAAGGGGAAGAGGAGCTACGTCACCGTCAACTTTTACCGGACGGATACGAACACTTTCACCGGATTAGATTTTTAATTGAAGTTACGGATCACAAGAAATCGAAGCCAGAAACTCAGGAGTTTTCACGGTTTCTCTCTTCTCTCTCGGTCATTCCTTTCGGTGGTTAAGGAAGAAATGAATGAAGTATAACTATTGATTAATGGAAGCAAGGAAACATGAGTCATTTGTTATATATATATATATAAATGCAACGTGGCTTGATTTTAAATGTGTATACATGCATATAAGTTCTATTTTCTTTTCTTTTGTTTCTTTAAATGTTTCGGGCATGATGATGATGATGATGATGATGATGATGATGATGATGATGATGATGATGATGATGATGATGATGATGATGATGATGATGATGATGATGATGATGAATTTAATTTTTGTCTTATCAAATTATTTTTTTGATAAATAATTTAAAAATTTAATAGAATAAGTAATAATTAAATTAAACTTCAATAATCATAAGATTTTATTTAATTATTTTGTTAAAAATATTTTTTTTAAAAACTACATCTCAATATAATATTTTAGCTCATAAATAGCTAATTATTTAATTTTAAAAAACTCGGGGTGTTATATAATTTATGAAGATTACACATAAATTTTTTTTTCTTTCAAATGAATTTATTCTAATTATATTACAATTAGTTCATGAATAATGTATAATTATATTATTTTAATAAAATATCTTTATTATAATTATATCAAATCAATATTCAATGCATTATTAAACTAATTATCAATCATTAATATTTTTATTCATTCTAATTATATTAATTGATATAGTTCTAATTCTCATTCATGTACAATAATTTTATTAGTAGATAGTTGTATTCACAATAATTCATGCTATAATTTTCACCAATCCTAATAATGGTTCATTAATTATATGATTCTTTATCTTCTACTTTAATTAGTGGATAATAATAATTGTAGCACCCTACCACATTGAGCTTTACGCTTAAGCCGTAAAACAGAGGTGGTGTGGTATTACGACCTCTAAAATAAAATATGTACATATAATAGCAGAAAGATTATAGTATACTAGGAGCCTTGAAGAACAGATGAAATAAAAATCGCGAAATAAAAGCGCAATGCTCAAGAAACGAGTTATCTTGCATACTAAGAAAGCTGTGGTTGTTAAGTATAAGGTAACAAAAACAGGAACAGAAGGCCAAAGATACAAAGTCACAAGCTCTTGACTCAGTCCGCAAAGTCAACACTAGTCGGAGAATATATACACATGTATATACATATCCAAAACCCAAATTTACATAAACAAAATTCTGTGTCTCCATAAACCTCTAAGAGGATCAAAAGGAACAGGTTATGCGGAAAGAAAACTAAATACATATATATACATAACTATACAACAAAAGTAGTCCGACAACCACTTCGCTTCAAAAATCCAGACGCCTACATGAGGTGCTGATGAACGAATTTTTGACGGTTTAGAATTTCACAATAAATACTCGTTGCAAGTATAGTATCTAAACCAACAAAGAATCCTTTCATGCAAAAAATTGTTTGTCACAAGTAACAAACCCTAATAAAAATAATAACCGAAGTATTTAAACCTCAGGTCGTCTCTCAAGGAATTGCAGGAAATTGTACTTATAATTGGTTATGAGATTGTATCTTTTTGGGATTTTGAATAAGGAACAAGAAAAGTAAATTGCAAGAATTAAACTAATAGCTAATAAAGCTCTTGGCAAGGTATGAGAATTAGAAGTCCTATCCTAGCTATTCTTATCAATTGTGATGAGAATTGTCTATTGCTCCCACTTAGTCAACCTCTAACTATGAAGGAAAGTCAAGTGGATGAATCAATTTGATTCCTCAACTCCTAGTCAACTCCTAAGGAAAGACTAGCTTTAGAGGGATCCAAATCAACTAGCAACTTTCAATTATCAATCAACAAGGGAGTTTGATAACTCAAGAGTCTCCAATTACTCAACCAAAGCCAAGAGGAGAAAAATCTACTCTAAAATCCAACCAAGCATTTTATCAAACACTTGGAAGACATAACATAAAAATATAAAAATTAACAAGAGATAATAAAACCTAAGCAACCAATTGCAAGGAATTAATGACAACAAATGAGAAAATAAGTAATAAATATGAAATACCTCAAATTGCATTAAATAGGAAATTGAATCTAACATGAAGGGTTCATAAATTAAATTAGGAAAATAAATAAACCAACAAGAGAAATAGATAAACTAAAGTTCTAGAACTAATAGGAGTAGAAGAAAACTAAATTAAAGTAAAATAGAAATATGAATTTGAGAAGAATTAAAGCTAAGATCCCTAAAACCTAGAGAGAGGAGAGAGCCTCTCTCTAGAAAACTACATCTAAAACCTAAAATTATGTGAATGAAAGTTGTATGAATGAATGAATGTGATTTTCCAACTCTGCAGCCTCTAATCTGTATTTTTCGGGCTTAAAACTGGGCCAAAAACAGCCCAGAAATTGCCCCCAGTGATTTCTGATACGTACAGCACATGGTTCGGTCACGCGTACGCATCGCTTGTCTGCCGCACTATCTACGTGTACGCGTCATCCACGCGTACGCGTTGCCTACCAGTAAGGAAACTATGGCAAATTTTATATCATTTTGAAGCTCTGGATGTTATCTTTCCAACGCAACTAGAACCGCCTCATTTGGACCTCCGTAGCTAAAGTTATGGTCAATTAAGTACGAAGAGGTCAGGCTTGACAGCTTAACAATTCCTTCAATTTCTTGTATTCCTTCCACTTTTGCATGCTTCCTTTCCATCCTTTAATCCATTCCTGTCCTATAAACCTTGAAAACACTAAACACACATATCAAGGCATCGAATGGTAATAAGAGAGGATTAAAATTAGCAAATTTAAGGCCAAAGAAGCATGTTTTTGATCATAGCACAAAATTAGGAAGGAAAATGTAAAACATACGAATTATATGAATAAGTGTGAGTTTAGTGGATAAAATCCACTCAATTAAGTACAAAATGTACCACGAAATAGTGGTGCATCAAATCTCCCCACACTTAAACATTAGCATGTCCTCATTGCAAGTATAGTATCTAAACCAACAAAGAATCCTTTCATGCAAAAAATTGTTTGTCACAAGTAACAAACCCCAATAAAAATATTAACCGAAGTATTTAAACCTTGGGTCGTCTCTCAAGGAATTGCAGGAAAGTGTACTTATAATTGGTTATGAGATTGTATCTTTTTGGGGTACAAGAAAAGTAAATTTCAAGAATTAAACTAATAGCTAATAAAGCTCATGGCAAGGTATGAGAATTAGAAGTCCTATCCTAGTTATCCTTATCAATTGTGATGAGAATTGTCTATTGCTCCCACTTAGTCAACCTCTAACTATGAAGGAAAGTCAAGTGGATGAATCAATTTGATTCCTTAAGTCCTAGTCAACTCCTAAGGAAATACTAGCTTTAGAGGGATCCAAATCAACTAGCAACTTTCAATTATCAATCAACAAGGGAGTTTGATAACTCAAGAGTCTCCAATTACTCAACCAAAGCCAAGAGGAGAAAAATCTACCCTAAAATCTAACCAATCGTTTTATCAAACACTTGGAAGACAAAACATAAAAACATAGAAATTAACGAGATAATAAAACCTAAGCAACCAATTGCAAGGAATCAATGACAACAAATGGGAGAAGAAGTAATAAACATGAAATACCTCAAATTACATTAAATAGAAAATTGAATCTAACATAAAGGGTTCATAAATTAAATTGGAAAAATAAATAAACCAACAAAAGAAATAGATAAAATAAAGTTCTAGAACTAATAAGAGTATAAGAAAACTAAATTAAAGTAAAATAGAAATCTAAATTTGAGAAGAATTAAAGCTAAGAACCCTAAAACCTAGAGAGAGGAGAGAGCCTCTCTCTCTAGAAAACTACATCTAAAACCTAAAATTATGTGAATGAATGAATGTGATTTTCCCACTCTGCAGCCTCTAATATGTGTTTTTCGAGCTTGAAACTGGGCCAAAAACAGCCTAGAAATCGCCCGCAGCGATTTCTGATACCTACAGCACGTGGTTCGGTTACGTGTACGCGTCGCTTGTCTGCCGCACTATCCATGCGTACGCGTCATCCACGCATACGTGTCGCCTAACAGCAAGGTAACTATGACAAATTTTATATCATTTTGATGTCCCGGATGTTAGCTTTCCAACACAACTGGAACCGCCTCATTTGGACCTCCGTAGCTCAAGTTATGATCAATTAAGTACGAAGAGGTCAGGCTTGACAGCTTAACAATTCCTTCAATTTCTTGTATTCCTTCCACTTTTGCATGCTTCCTTTCCATTCTCTAAGCCATTCCTGTCCTATAAACCTTGAAAACACTAAACACACATATCAAGGCATCGAATGGTAATAAGAGAGGATTAAAATTAGCAAATTTAAGGCCAATGAAGCATGTTTTCAATCATAGCACAAAATTAGGAAGGAAAATGTAAAACATACGAATTATATGAATAAGTATGAGTTTAGTGGATAAAATCCACTCAATTAAGTACAAAATGTACCACGAAATAGTGGTGCATCAGGTGCCCCTCGACTTGCATCTGAAAAACAAAAACATAGTATGGGGTGAGAACTAGAGGTCCTCAGCATGGTAAAGGTGCCACACATATAAGATATAAGGTCTTGGAAATGCCAGAGGCAATCATAGAATGCCTACACTCAGATTATAACGCTTAAGGTATTAAACAGAGACCATAAAAGGTGGTTTTCTAAGAGTATCTGAGCCTAACTTAACTTAATATTAAATCTAAGTCCCATACTACCATTCCTCCATACCTCCATCTCCGTCAACATTTCACAGACAAATAAACAGATAAAGGCAAGCACAAGAAGGTTACAAATACTGTAGGTAACAAATGTACATTTAACATGGCAAGTACACTTAGGCACACCCAGTTAACGCACAAACAAGTAATTCAAGTAATATGCACTTGATGCATGCCTTTCCTAGGCTGATGAGTCTCATCTGTCGGTTATCAAGCTAACCCGACAAGTCCGATTTGCTAAACCTTTGGACTGTCCCCCGACGCGCATCCCCGTGAGTCTATGCATAGCTTTTTCTCATATATATCAAATCGCTCAATGGGGGTACCATTCTCGAAAATTTATAAGTGCTCGGTCACCCTTACGTTGTAGGGTCAATAGAGTATCGAGTTTTTGACCTGGTACACGTGGTGGCAAGCCACAGTACTTTACCCAAGGAATCTCATATCTCAGATCATTTGATTATTCAAGCCAAGTATCATACATGATCATTCATTTGATTATCAAGCCAAGTATCATACATGATCATCTATACCATTTCATAATCAATTTATCACTTTTCATCTTTACTTCACCTTTAAGTTATCACCATTTCCTAACTTCATCTGATTATTAGGTTTAAATCTATTATTTATGACTAAAGAAATGAAAATAGAGGTTTAGAAGTTTGAAATAGAGTTTAAAACTCAAAAAAATCATGTTTGTTGAAAGAGGGGCCACGCGTACGAATGAAAATAGAGGTTTAGAAGTTTGAAATAGAGTTTAAAACTCAGAAAAATCATGTTTGTTGAAAGAGGGGCCACGCGTACGCGTGGGAGCGTAAAAAGGCAGCTCGTGCGCGCATCCCTTTATCATGCGTACGCGTGAACATGCATGCTAGTCCATTACGCGTGCGCATAAGGCTACTCACGTTCGCACAGTTAAAAATTTCATGCCATGCGTATGCGTGGGTCACGCATACGCGTGGGCGTACGTTTTCCAAAAAAACCTGATTCAGTTGAAAACTACAGAATTGCCTGTTTCCAAACCAAAATTTCTGTTGAGCATAATTTAATCATTTTAAATCGTTTTTCATCCATTATTCGAACGGCATAAACATCATGAACCCAATTTTCATTTAAAACAAGTTAAAAATAAATTGAGGGTCCGGAAGCCAAGTTATAACTCACTGAAGTTTGACCCAAAACCAAGTTTTGCAAAACTCCCCAAACCTCATTTTCATTTCAAAAGCTCCATTCTATTCACTACCAAACCTGCCAATTCAACACAACATACCCTTCCTCATCAACAAATTCATCAAATCACCACTAACCATCAAGCATCATCAACCATAAATTTACATCCTCAAATCTTTAATCAACAAACTTATCAATTCACCAATTAGTTAATAAACACCAAACCAAAACCAACTAGTTAACAAGATACTAAGCAATAATTATATACACATCTAGCCTAAATTTTCACATAACATTATATATTAAATGCAAGAAACATAAACCATACCTTGGCCGGTTTTCTCGTAGTGATTAAGGCAACTCACTAAACAAACACAGCCCCCCAAAAGTTCAATAAACACTAGGCTCAGCTTCCTCCAAGTTCCAATATCCACAATTTCAAGATCCAATTATTTATTCACAACCTAATACACATTCAGAACACATATATACCCAATTTAATATCCAAAGCTCAAATTCAGTAAAATTAAAATGGAATTATGGTATTCTCACCTTATCCAAGCTTCACATAAGCAAGAGTGAACATTTTCCTCAAGCTAATTGGATCCTAAATCATCATAGAGCAAATAAATTTAATACCTCCACTTAATTTAATGAAAATTGGAGAAGAAGAGGCTGAGAGTGAATAAGCAGGTTACCTATAAAATTGTTCTGATAGAAACGTAGAGTTCGACACGGTGGTCGCGTGAATGCAAACGGTGCGGCGATCGGAGCTCGGACGGAGGAGATACGTGGGTTTGAGTTTACCGTAAAGGTTATGGAAAGCTTCTCTTCTCCTTTCCCCTACCCTGTTTTAGCGTTGTTTTCTGCTGAATTTGGGAAAATGAGAAGCTTGGGTTCACTTAAGTGCTAGGCCAGTGGGGCCCACAGACCCGATTTGGGCCCGGTTCAACCGGTCTGCTGATCCGTTCAATTCAATCTTAGGTCGAATTTCTTGAAATTAGTGTCGAAATTCTCGTTTTGATGAGCTCTATCCTAATTTAATATAATATTTATATTTCTAATTTTTTTATTAAAGATTAATTTATTGGCTAATTATTTACTAATTTAACGGGGTTTACAATAATAATAATAATAATAATAATAATAATAATAATAATAATAATAATAATAATATTATTATTATTATTATTATTATTATTATTATTATATGGACACAAGATTAATTAGTTAAAAATTAAATTTTAATTATTATATTTTAGTTTTTACTCATATTTTTATTCATTAGTTATTTATTTTTTATATTTATAGTAAATATTGAATATAAAAAAGAAAAAAATAATATTGATTGTTATCTATTTTATTTATTTAGAGTCATAATTAAATTTGATGTAATTGTAGCAAGTATCTATAATTAATAATAATATGATACTATAACTTTAAGTTGTATAATAATAAAAAAGAACGTAGTAATTTATATCTGCTTCCTATAGAGCAACAATTTTGTATATATTTATATATCTCTTCTTTTAGTTCTTTCCTAAAAATATTGGCACATAATTAATGTAGATAACATATATATTGAGCAAGTATCTCCATTGAATTAATCATAAAGGTTAATAAAAGATAATGGCATAATTTTTACCTAATTATAACAAGTATCTCCATTAAAAATATTTGCTAATTATTACCGTGTACAATGAGTGTGTGTGTGTGTGTGTGTATATATAAGGAGTAATAGTGAGTGTAACAATTATTTATCGTCTAGAAAATTCGTACCTGAGACATAGTTCTTTTTCTGTTTATTATTTTGCATACCTAATAGCCTACGATTCTATCAACAGTATTATCTATGGTAGATTATGTAATGAAAAAGTTTGGAAAATAAAGGCAAGAGTAACGAATAAAGATGGTCTGCGAATGCTGTTGCAAGATCACGGACAATTGGAAGATAATTGCACGATGAATGTGGTATATAGAGAAGTTTTTGAGAACTTATAATGAAAAGGTAATAACGAAATCTCTTAATTAATTTTATTAATTTATTAAAATTTTTACTATCAATTTAAAAAATTGACAAATTCTAGGTGCTAATGGGTAATGCATTCTTACTATACATTTATAGCTTGAGAATATTAGAATTATCATAAAAATCCGTATTATTGTATTCTCTTGATAAACAATTTTATAATTACTTTAATCATATAATTTTGTATACTAACATTGATATAGTATTGTTTCAGGTATATATTTTGCAGGCATCAAAGGATAGTGTTGAGTTGTTATTTAGTGGGTTTAAATTATTTATTGTTTATTGGAGAACTTTCTGCATTAGAATTCTCTAATAATTTGTTGTTCATTTTCAGCTGATTTTGATATGTTCTTACACATATAACAATTTGTTGGTGGATTTAGGTATTACTAGATTATTTATGGTTACATTTAGTATATATGTCTGATTTATTGAAAAAAATAGATTACTAAAATCGGTTAATAACTATTTTAGAGTTAATACAATTAACACTAAATTAAGAAAAAATAAATAATGCATAACTCATTACTTTTTATTAGTCAAATTAATTTTAACAAAATAACTTAAAATTATAATTTTAATTTTGTCACGTGCATGGCACGGGTAATATTCTTTATTTGGATATGAGAGTCATTTGGTGTCCAATTTATTTTTCTAAAATATTCTTTATTTTGTAATTTATAAAATAAAATATTTTGTCACTTACTATCTTAGATAATTTCAATTTTAGTATTATATTTTATAAATTATTGAATTAATAGATATGTCAATGCTTATTAATACACTAGTTGAAGAAAATTAAAGGTAAACAAATTTTAGTTGAAGAAAATTTTAGTCAAAAAATATAATTTTTTAATTATTTTATATAATTTAATGAATAAGTATATTTATTATTTAAATACGATGTTATGTTAATAAAAAATAAAATTATCCACTATAAAATTTAAATTCATTTGATAAATATTTCAAACAATAAAATTTTATTTTGTAATTTTATTAATTTATTTCAAATACTGAAACTTAATTTTAATTGAAATTTATTTCTAATGAAATTCAATTCAATTCCATAAAAGTAAAAGTTTTCAATCAGGCTGTTAGAATTAGCAATTGACTTGAACATAATGTATCAAAATAGAACCTTAAACATGGTTTGCATATAACAATGTTTTTTTTTCACATTGTTCTGTTTCAGATATATTTAAGATATTTTACTCATTCAACACTCATTCAATAGCATGTTCAATTAAAAAATACTTTATACTTTATTTATGTAATTATGTATAGGATTTCCATGTCTTATAAAAAATTGTAATTAGTGTATATGCATATCTCATATTATGCTGCTTTAGTATCTCTTGGTTCACCACTCACCACGGGCCTTCAGTCTCTTTCTCGTCACTCTTTCACTTAAGTTTAAGCTCTCTCACCTTTTTCACGGATGGTGTTGTCGCACTCAAACTCTCTCGTCTTCGGTTTCGCTCACTCACTCACTGTCTCGCACTCAAGTTCGTCATTGGGCTATGTATTATCAGTCCTTGGCAACAGAAGCAGATAGAACTAATATCTGGTCCCTTATTGGTTGGTGGTTGTTGTCGGCTTCTTGCTTCGACCATCAGTTGGTTAGCTTCCTTCACCGTCGGTTGGTCTTGAACAGGTGAGTTCCAACAAATTATCATGTTCTTTCTTTTTTATTTTTGTTACTGTAAATCATCACTACATCTTGAATTTGTTGTTAAAAATATCACTGAGCTAATTTTTTTCTCTTTGCTAAAAATCATCACTTCTTGTTGATTATCATTACTGGTGGTTATTTTTGAAATAATGACTTAGCTAAATATTTTGTTGTTGTAAATCATATTTAGAATTAAAGTTTTTGTTGCTAAAAATTATCATAAATAAATTTGTTGTTGAAAATTATCAATAAGCTGAATTTGTTGCCGTAATAATTCTTAGTATTGATTGATTTAATTCTTAGTAATGATGAATCGAGTAACAATGCTATGGAAAATATAGATGCAAATCAAAATGAGAAAAATGTTAGTCAAGGTTTAAATTTGTCTTATGAAGATATAGATAACGACTTTGAAATCACTCCTTAAATTTAATTTATTGATTGTGTTATCTTGTGCTCTCTCATATTCATTTAAATTAAAAAAATATTTTGTATTATCTCTTTTTGTATCATTAATTATGTCTAAAAATTAATACGTAATTATTATTAATATATTTGTGAAGATATATATTTTATTTTATTTTATAATTTTATATTTTTATTTAATTACAACTAAGTCAATCAGATAAACTAATAATCCATCAATTAAATTAGTAATCTATTGATCCAATTGTATGACCAAATCAATATGAGTCAACCAGAACAAAATTTGATCAAATACAAAGATAAGACTTGAACAAATGCAAAACTCATGACCAACTCTATGATTTGCTCTATATATTTGTCACCACTCCTATCCTTTGTCACACACTTCTAATAGCGAATTGTAGCTACTTCAAGCTATAACTGATCTCTGATTTCCAATCATGCCTATCGTGAAGCAAATTCTTAACTAAACAACTTAGCAAAGCATGCATTCTCATAGCCTTACATGCCTTTCTATTTACTCCCTTTATGTTTTTCAACTTAATATTTAAACCATATACATAACACTCTAGTATAATAGTTAAGCAGTGCAGTACCCAAAGCTTACACAGTGTTCCCACCAAAAACACCCAATTCTAAAGTTTCGGAGGTAACTCCACAATGAATAGTGTTCTCTTTATTAGGATGAAAATGCAATCCCTAAATCCTACGCGTTGACTTATGCATAAAGATCCTCCAAAAAATTGTCCACCACCAGAGTTATCAACCCAAAAAAACAATTGCCGTCTTTTTCTCAGGGCTGGTCGTGAAGGTAACGTCCCAGTGGACGAGGTAGCTACAATGTTCCCTCTAAAAGAAGTGCAGAGATGACGGCTTCATTGGTCTAAGGTCTTGGCAAAACTGAATTCCAGATACAAGTAGCATATCTTCCCGTCCATGTGAAAGGATATGCGGTTACTAAAGGAATGGATTTGGGACATTCCACTTTGGCGCTCACCGGAACTCTTTAAATATCCCAGGTTTTCCCGCTCATTCCATTCATTGATCGGGAAACAACTCTATATAAATATTAGAATGGTACAGGTTACATGAGAAATATAAATCTATTGTTAATTATACTGGTAGAACTTTTGGTTGAAGCAGATTTAGGGTGCAAAGAATGGCTGCAAAAATAGACTTGATCAGAAGCATCAATCCAACCAAGCTGGCTTGGTCGTTGGTCATGGGGTTGCCCGATTGTATGAGTTTCCCAGCCAGTGGAACCAGAATGAAGTGTTTAGCTTGGAGATGGTTTTGCAAGATGAGTAGGTATTGGGTGGGAGTTTGTTATCTGTTGCATCCTCTTCTTTAATGCCTTTCTAACAAGTTTTATTTTCTTGGGTTTCAAAATGTTTTGTAGGGTGATAGAATTCATGCAACGATATATAAGCCTGACTTGGATTTATTCAAGGAGAGGATAAAAAAGCATGCCATGTATAGTATGCTGGAATTTTATTGTGAAAATTAACAATGGGAAGGTAAGGACAACTGCTCATAAGTACAAGCTTAGCTTCTATACAAAGACAGAGGTGGAAGTCCTTCCAATCGAGACTTTCGCTTTTAACCCATTCAAATTTCGCCCCTTTGCTGAGCTTGAGGCAAATGCTCTAATGGATGGGAATTTGTTGTTTGGTACGTTACATCAGCATACTTCTTATTTTATTGAGATATGATCATGGATTTTATTACAGGTTTAGATTTAAATGGCATTACTGTGACATGCAGATTACATAGGAGAGGTTGTTGGAAAGGAAGAGGCTATGGGGATGATTACATGCACGGGTAAAGAAAGCAAGTGTATTGCACTAGAGTTGGAAGACCTAAAATAATATTTACTTTTTTCTCTCTCCTTTCAGTTGTACATTTTGTTTGTGTTTTGCAGTCATTTAATTCAAGCATATGCTGGATATTAAGTGTCGAAAAATATTGTTAGAGTTGTATTATGCCTTTTGTTCCAGGAAGCACAAGATTAAATGTACATTGTTTGGAGAATTGGTGGACCAAGTGCTTCCACACCTCGAGCGAGATGATGGGGAGCCTTTCATAATGGTTGTTCAGCTCTTTAAGTCAAATGTATACTTAAGTTCTGTGAATGTTCAAAGCACTTACTATGTCTCCAAATGTTACTTCAATCCAAACCTTCCCAAAGTTATTGACTTCAAAAAAAGGTGTGTCTCTGGAGTGCCCAAATTACTGCTCTGTTATGAGTACATAAAATATAACTTAAAAACCATATTAACTTTTATGAGTCTTTTTGGACTTTCTACAAATTGGCAGAGGAGGTTGTGCCCTGTTCGCAACGGATAACTCCTATTCAATCGCAGCCTCAATACTCTGTGGCAGATGAAATCAATGCAAGCATTGTCCCAATACGCACCATAGAGGGGGTTCTTAATATGACACAGGTGAGATTTGTAATTGATCACTTAAGCCGATAAAGTTTTGTTACTGATTTCGAAATATTTTTTTAGGAAACCTCTTGCTGGATTGTGGGAAACATTGTGTCTTTAGAGGTCGGTAAAGATGACTGGTCCTATACGTCGTGTAAGACATGTCCAAAGAAAGTTCTAGAGAGCAAAGATAGATACTGATTTGATCATTGTAGGCGTGTAGGCTTCAAGGCTATGCTAAGGTTAGTTGTTTTGTGTCCAGTATTTGTTTGCTTTTTTTAGGTTCAGCTTGATATCTGAATTATGAAATTCAGTGTAGTTGCATATGGCCATGTTTTTATTGTTATCAGTCATGTGCTACTGATATGTTATTCCAGGTATAGGCTGCAAGTAATCGTGACTGATGGAAGTGGTTGTATGAAGCTCCTTCTATGGAACAAAGAAGCAGAGCAAATGGTGCAAAAGGTTGCGGAGAAAATTAAGGAGTTATCTATAAGTCTAATTGATGGGAGTTTAAAATACTTTGCTTCTGTATTGTATGTTTTCTGGAATGATAACAAAATTATTATGTGCATGTAAAGAAGTGGGAAAAAGGAGAGTCGTATCCTAAGTCCTTGGATACTATTGTTGACAAAAGGTTCTTATTCAAACTCAATATCACCTATAAGAATATCAATGCTGTTGAAGTGGTATACAGCGTTTTAAATATTTCAGATGATGAGTATCTCATGTCCATTTTTGGTTTTGCCAATTCTTCTTTCAATGCTTCTGTAAGTATAGCATGTTGCGATTGGAACTAGAACTGAGTTGTGTTGAACAATTTATTGTTCAAACTAACATCTAGCCTTCAAATGATCTTGGTTCCTGCAGTGCTCTCAACATGTACCTAATACCTCTACAACTGAAACAGGTGATAATAGCAATGGACATGAGGCAATTTCTCTGTCCAACGTAAGAAGTTATTGTATTTTTTTTATTGTTATCCACCTTATATAGAGATGATTGGGCCTGATCAAGAGGTCACTCATGTTTTACTTGCTAATTCTCGAGTTTTCGTGAACAATAGGATTCAGCAGTTGAGAGCAACTGTGATAGCTCCTATGAGACTACAGCCAAGAGGTCCTCTCCTGATATAGGTGATGGCTCAACAGCAGAAGCAGTTGTGTCTGTAGATGTGCAAGCATCAACTAACAAGACTTTTAAGAGGAATTGTGGAAAAAAGGTTGGATTGAAAACTTTTGATGTTAGTTATAGTGTTGGTGTGTTTAAAAAGCTGTGATAAGACAAATATTTTCTTAGCATTCTAGCTTAGTATATGTAGTAACTGTAATTTGGTAGTGATTTATGTATTTATCATGGTTAATTAGTTTGCTTTTTTAACTGGCAGATACTATAGTTGTCAAAGCCTTTAAACCTTACAAGTAAAATTTTCTATTTTACTATGTGCCAGAAAATTCCTTGCACTTATTGCTCATTAACATGAATGCAATATTACTTGATTCAAAGGATGCCTAACTCATCCATCATAACTAAACCAGTTCTTGCAGAAACTTTTTGCCATACAGTAAAGTTTTTTATCTTTTGAAACTAAATTAAAATAATTATTTGATGTTATCTTAAAATTTAATTTTAGATATTTAATTAATTTTTTATATTCTTTTTTTTAGTACTCTCAGTACTCTTTAGTACTTTAATAGAAAACACCAAAAAAATATATTCTATATAAAAAAGAAATAAAAATAACAGTAATAAGTGTCTTATAAACAAAAAAAATTGAAGTTTTAAAAAAATTAATAATATGCATAAGAGAGTATTGAAGAAAAAATGTAAAAAAAAAAAAAACAACAAATACATGAATAATGAATGAAACAATTATTACGTAGCACATTATACTCTCATCATGCATATTATATAATAATCTCCTTCGGACAATACATATAAGTAATGCTATATGAATTTCCATTTAGTGTATTATTGTTATATACATTAAACGATATATACTATGTTGCTATTTATAGTACCTCAACTAAGTCAATTAGACCACTCTTCTACATAACCAACAGCTTTATACATTCCTTCAATTTATTAGGTGGCTCAATTTCATATGATAAAAAACTCTTTAAACAAATGCCCTGGACATAATAATACAGAGTTAATTAAATATACTTCAAATTAAGATTTAGAGTTTTCATTGTGGTTTTGTTGTTTAATTTAAACTCAAACCTTTCACAATTAGTCTAGCTGAATTGAGCAGCACGGTGCTTCAATCAATTACTGATGCAACATCAGTTAAATATATTGGAATGAAATGAAGAACTCAAACCTCTACCAAATTGTATCCTATTTCGGTTGCTTCATTTATGGCATTCTAATTACACAGATAATTATCTATATATCTTATACTTAGATTTTTAAAATTTTACCTCATAATGTGTTGTCATATCTAAGAAGTCCTTTCACCTATTTATTATAGAAATCTGACGTTGTTAAAGTAATGGACGGTTTACCTGTTTATGTTAGAGGAACCAGATGGCAAGGAAAATTCTAAATGAAAAACACACTTCCCTCTTTGTAAAGTAGAACTCATTAGAAAGTAAATAAACCAAGCGAGGATAGAATAGAGAATACACACACCTAAGCCTGATTTTTTAGTCATGTCACCGTTAATGGTGAATCTTCACCAAGATTATCATTGATTATATTTGTAGCTAGAATTAAACCTTCTCTTTATTGTCTCAAGATATGCCTTGGAAATGTTGAGATTTCTTTTGCAGATAATAAAACTCTACTTTCTCTCTATGCGTTTTGCCATCATGACTTCGAGATCAGTGTGACCATAACATGCAAGATGTCAAAAGTATATGAAAAGTGCATTGATTGTTAAAAATGGAACATGCCAAAATACTATTTACTGAATAAGCATTAGAAGATGTTCAACGGGTTTCCTTGCCTCACTCAAATTGGCTTCACAAACTCTCACTCCGCTGACAGTAGTAGAGATGAAAGTTGTTCTCACTATTTGTTGTGAGTTATAGTTTATTTTCCAACTTCCAATAGTACCTAAAAAGGACTCATCAATATATGTATACTTTAATTTAAATGAAATTGAATTCGGTAAATACATCTAAAAAATCCAATCATGTCATTAAAGCTAAACTCCTCTATACTCCTCTATAAATAAAAACCAGTCCTCACAGCAGAGGAACTCATCTCATATTCACCTAAAACTTCTATCCCAAACTATCATATCTCTCCACTCCCGCAAATCTAATTTGTACAATCCTATTTTTCAAAGAGGATGAGTGACATTCCTCTAGTTTCTCTTCCTCTGCCAGAACTTCCTGACGAGATTCTCTTAGACATATTCTACCTTGCTGATGCTTCAACCATCTTAAATGCCCGCTGCACATCTCGCTAATGAAGATTGAAGCTTAGTAGATATGAATTCATGTCAATCATTGCTGAAAGGTGGAAACATCATCGATGCTCACTGATGTTGCATTTTTGCTATCCATCCTCTCTCCTGAAGTCACTTGATTGGGTCATGAGGATGGATTCTTCAAGTGGTTACACTATTGCATTTCACTTTCCTTTTTTACTGACATATGAAGGTTGGTTCCAAATTATTTGCGTTCAAAATGGCATCTTTTGCATAAGATACTCCTCTATGGGAAGGAAGTCTTACCTGCTAGCTTAGAACCCTGTTACTAGAAGGTCCAAAATCATTCAAGATCCTGTTATGTTTACAAACCTGACATGGTATATCTATATGCATTTCTGTACTATCCGTACACTCTTCATTATGCCATTGTGCATGTCTTCAAGCACAATTCGAAAAGTACTGCATGCATATTAGCCATCTATACAAGCTTTACAAGAGACTGGTGTGTGGTAATGACATGTCCACCATATGTGCAAACTATAGATACAACTTATGTTACACTTGATGGATGTATTTATTGGGTAACATACTCGGATGAGGATGTTGAAAGAACAAACCCTTATATTGTATGCTTCTCAATATTATCTAACACTTTTCAATAGATTTTTGTTCTTGACAAGCTCTGGCTCATTGCTACATGCTCATGATTCTCAACCAAAAGCTTTGCCTTGCTGCATCTTATCATGATGAGGAAGTGTTCCACACTTCTATTTGGCATGTTCATGTTACTGAGGAAGACCCAACATGGACTAGGTTGTTCATGTATAATGGCATTGGTTCTCTCTTTACTCCTACTACGTTTGTTGATGAAGATATAATAAAAATCAAGGAAAGACATTTTGAAACCGAAGGTGCAGATGAATCACACTTTTCACACTTTTGTATCTGCCAATATACTCCAATGAACGACACAAGGAGAACTCTTCATTGGGTAGAATATGAAGATCAAGTAAGACTTAGGTCTCTGCATGTGTACTATGAGACAATATACCCAGTGTGAAGCCGATCTCATAGATTGCATTTAGTTTTAGCAAGGTTATAAGAAGCCAGATGTTAGAATACCTCTAAGTTACTTCTATTATTTGTAATGATCTTAGTTTTAGACCTAAGTATGGTGCATGTCTCATATTAGTCTTTAGTTTATGTCGTTAGTGATTAATCACATGGTCTAAGCGTCCTTATTAGTAGTACAAGGTATATATTAAATCTAATTATGCAATGGCATGTGAATGCATCTTTTGTATGGCACATCTACTACAATGCCTTGTAATTCAATGGTTTGGTTGCTATGAACTGATATAGATTAATGTTGTTACAATCGCCTTAAATGCATTATTCAGCATTGTCACTTAAAGTCACTCACTTTATGCTTGAATCATAACATGAAGATGGGTTAAAAAAATGGATGCTTTAGCCAATGTCATATATTGTTTGTTGAAGTCAATTTGAGGCAAAATACAACATAGTAAAGGGAGCTTCATGTCATAGAATCTGCCATTTTTGGGAAAAACTCATGGAAACTGGATTTCTCCTTATATGCCACTCACCATAAATTCTAATACAGAATTAATTTAATGGGAGCTTTATTCAGAACATGGCTCTGTAATGAGTGGCAAAAATAGAATGAAAGGACACACTAAAGCTATTAAACAAGACATGTCTATAAAAAAACTGTTAAATTAGTTTCAGATTTTGTGGTTGTTATAGTTTACTAGCAAACAATATATTATTTGTATACGAGTCCATGAATGGCTACTTTTCCATCACATACATTAATGAGGTTTACATCTTGGTTGGACTAATGTTTCTCTAATTTTGCTAACATGCTTCCATTAGTTTATTATTTATCCAGCTCTCTTTGTAGGAGAATAAAGTTAACAATATACATGAATTGGTTTAAACTAAGAAAGGACTTAGTATTTATTCAAAAAATACTGTCAATTTCTTTTGTTATACTAATTGGCTTAGGCATCAATGTGACAAAAGAGTGAAATAACCATGCCTTTTGAAGTAGCTTGCATGCATTTAGTATTAATTTACTTTGTTGCAATTACATTTTTTGCTTTAACTAATGTGAGCAATTCTTGGTTTGATTAATATCAGGTTGCAGAATAGTTTAAAAAAGAATTTGGTCTTAGTATATTGACCATGTTATTTTTTTCTTTTGAATATAGTTTCTCCCATCTATCTACGTAAATGGATAAGTAATAGTTGTTGAAATTCATATATATCGACATATTTGTACAAATAAAAATGTAAGCAATAGATTTTTCACAAATCAGAACTAACTTAAAATAAAAATGCTCAAAAATAAAGTAAATTAAGAAATGTGAATTTCTTTATTGTAAAATAAGACTAGGTCTTGACTACCATTGTTTGGGATTATATTTAAGTCATTATTTTTGTCTATATTATCAACAAGATTATGAATTTTGTGAGACAATTTACTTATTGCTACGGGAGTGTCATATTATGACAATTCATATGTTACAATTTTTTAAGAATAAAAAATATTAATGTCATCTCTTATGATTGATATGCAACTCCTTTAATAAAAAGATTTATTTTTTAATGTTGTTTTTAACTTGTTGATAGTTGAATATAAGTGTATTATCATCAAATTTATAATTTAAAAAATCACCTAAATATATAAATTTAATTGAATAAATATGTAAATTTTTTTATACTATTAATACCTGAAAATTGAATTTTATTTTTTTTCTTCTATTGATTCAAAAAGTAAATTATTCAATTACATATTTTGGTTAATTTATACTATAAATCTCTCTAATTAGTTGGTATGATAAACTAGATTACATGCATTTAGTTTTCATGCTACTAAAACTTTGTTGCATCCTCAATTGATTTACAAAAAGTCCCAAATATATCTACACAAGAAGGAAAACATAAGCCATTCCAAACCAAGGTTACACTGAACTTTAAACCATATGTACTTCTTGAAAGAAAATTCCTCTGTCGCATGACTTAAGCTTAATATAGAGGATAAGATTCAATTGCAAGCATAGTTAATTTCTAAGGTCTGTACAGGGATACTCTAATTAAACATACAAAATATTTCACTCCATCTTGGACCTTACGTTTTCTACAGTGCAAAGTCATGTCATTTCAACTTTCAAACTCAGTATATATTAAATTATACATGCCAAGAGCTGCACCAAAAGAATTGACTGTGTTCAGTCTCAACATTGTACTCAAAGACATATGCCACTACTTTTCTATAGCAGTGAAAAATACGACTTCGTGCCAATTAAGTATAGCTAACGTCATAAACTATTCATTTCCTATATTTCTCCCTAAGAAGCTACGGATGTGGCCTCCTCATCGAAGCAACCAAACCATAGGGTCACGCCTGAACTTCATCTGAACCGCAACATGAAGAATCCAATTGCATTTCCATTCTTAAATGTAAAATAGCATAAATATCACTAATTCTCATAAACACCATACAATTATCTTCAACTTCTTTTGAACCATTTTTTCCTGAGCATTCAGATCTCCAGCATTGAAACACTAACATGAGAGAGATAGAGCAAAATCTTCCCAATGCCAAAGAAGCTAGGTGGAACATATTTGAAAAGCTAATCGGAAAAAAAATAAAGCTAATGGATTCCCGCCACAAAGGTGCTTCTGAAGTATATGTTTAGATTGGATGAAACAATTTCACTGTTGCCTATATGCTCTGTTTATACATTACCAAGCTTTATCTCATATGTGCTAACACGTTGCAGAAAATAATGAAGTAGCACAGGACCTTCTGCAGAAGCAACATCTATCCACAATGCATCAATCTTCTGAGTATGTGGCTCAACAATGGCAACATAGAACCCCCTTCAAGTAGCTACTGTTACCTTTGCTACAAGGTATGTCATGTTCGTGGTTTATACATGCAGGAAAATAATTAACGCAAAGCAATAACTAATGTTGTCTTCAACTATACCATACATATATTTCCATTGCTTATTATTTTTTCAGATAAATCTTCTAATTATGTTGTAAAGTAAACTTTCTTGCTTTAACAATTGGGTACCCCAACTAATTAGAGAAGCCTATCATGTTGAATTGTCACAAAATGGCATCTTCGAGTTACGACCACTCCATCATGTTATTCTTAATTGTTTTTGTTAGCTAATGAAGGTTACCCAACACATGCATGTTTCAGACTCCAACTATAACTCAATCGATCCAATTTCTCTAAACCCGTCAACCAGTGCCACCTTCAAAAATAAGTTGACATCATAGTTGGCCACTTCAAGAATTTTGGACACCACTAACCAACCACTGAGTACAGAGTTTTTAAACATCCCTCACAACTTCTCGGGTTCAGATTCCTCCATCACAAGGAGAACACCTCAAGGTTTGGAGACTTACAAATTTTATGCACGTTGTTAATGTTTAACAAAGAATCCAATTATAACCAAAATATATACACTATTTGTTTATAGGTGCAGAAAACACAATGCAACTAACTTTGTATCCAAGTCATCCATGCTGCTATGCTCAAAAGCCTTCAAGAAGTGTGGGCGCAGGCCGGCACATTCTGATTCCATCTTCACATAACCTCACCAATGCAAAATCATCCTTTCTACTAACAAATTCTCATCTGCTTGCAACCGATGGTACAAATCTCTTTCCATTCTTTTTCACAATTCTTCAACATAGATTATCCCTGGCGACGAAAATGTATTTGTTGAATGGTATCAAAGAACAAAATGATGAAACCACAATATTCTCTTTTCAGATCCAACAACGTCCCAAAAGATTTCTTCAAATGAAAGTAAAAGTGGTGTCATTTTTGCCAGGTCTTGCAGAGGTCTAGCATTGACATGCGAGGTGCTCAATGCCTCATTAGATGGTAGAGCCAACTTAGAATCAACCACCTTGCATACCTCCATCTCATTTCAACCCAGCGAAGGTTACATTTATTTTTTTTAAATAGGCTACTTATTCATGTACACAAATATATAAAAGTTTCACTCAGCAAAGTATTTCAAAGAATGCTTAACAGCAAATCAAAAGCCTGTACAACTTTTCCTCATGAAGAACATAATTGTTTCTGTAGTACATTTTCCCAATCCAAATGAAGCCATTGGAGACGATGCACATGAATTTCAAACTAGCACAATTACCAGTTCCCGTTTAGGTAACCAACAATATCCTGGAGAATCTCTTCCCGGTAACAAACTTAGAGCATCTATTCCGAATATTGAGAAGTGAGCTAGCAAAATATTCATTCATTATAACATAATTGATTGAATCTTTTGAATTTAGCAGACTTGGAATGCACAACTAGCCACATACAGTCAAACCTAACACCGAATGAAACATTGCGCACAAGTATAACTGACGTCTTCAATAGATGTTTGTGCTTTTTGAGTAAATTTTTGCCACACCCAACCTTTCGATGATGGACCTGTCTACCGTAAAAGATTTGAGAATCTAACTTTCAAGCTTTAACGTGATAAAATGTCTCAATATAACCATTAAACTTATGAAATTATCAGCTTCATTCATTGAGATATAAGATTAAAATAGGTAAATCTTGCTATTGAGTTCATTTACATAGTTCAATTCGCAGATTCACCACGAAAGTTATATTATCGTTATTTTACATTCCATTTATTTAACAAACACCCATCATTTATGTAACACCCTACCACACAAAGCTTTACACCTAGGATGTAAAACAGAGGTGGCGAGGCGCTACAACCTCTAAAATAAAATATATATAGTATAAGAATTGAAAGGATTTAATATACGAGGAACCTTGATGAAAATGTAAAGCAAATATCGCAAAATATAAAAGCGCAATGTGCAAAAAATGTGGTTACTTGCGTACGAAGAAATCTAAAGTCCACTAACATAATTATACAAAAGATAAGAGTAGAAGATCATGGGTACAAGATAACAAGCTCCTAACTCAGCTTGCGAAGCTAAGGCTGGCCGGAGAATAATTACGTATATATATACATAGCCCCAAGTCCCAAAATGCACATACATAAACCCTTGTTCTTCATAAAACCTCTAAGAGGTACATAAACAAGGCATTCTTATACACAAGGGGAGAAACTATAAATTTATACATAATAATATCAAAATAACAAAAGGATACCCCAAAACAAACCACTTCACCGTAGAAACTCCAGACGCCTACCGAGGTACCTCTCGACCTACATCTGAAAAATGACAACACAGTATGGAATGAGAACCGGAGGTTCTCAGCATGGTAAAGGTGCCACACACATAAGATATAAGGTCCCAGGAATGCCAGAGGCAATCCTAGAACACCGACATTCAGATTATCAAACTTAAGAATTAAAACTGAAACCATAAATAAGGGTGGTTTTCTAAGGATTCCTAGACTTAACCAAATACTTTAACCTAACCTTCCATCACCCTCTTTCCTACAAAACTTCTATCACCAGTACAATCACACAGACAAGCAAGCAAACAATAACAAAAATAATTAGGATACAAGTAATGCAAGTAGCACGTATACAAGTAAGCATATGAAAGTCACAGAGGCATTCCCAAATAGAGCATGACGATCGAATTTCCTGTCGGTAAAGAAATTTATAGAATTAATCATATTGTAAGTATAGTTTCTAAACCAACAGAGAATCCTTTCGTACAAAAGTTTTGTTTGTCACTTAAGCAAACCCAATAAAATTGATAACCGAGTATTTAAACCTCGGGTCGTCTTCTCAAGGAATTGCAGGGAAGTATGATTTATTATTGGTTATGCAAGGGTATATTTTGGGGTTTTGAAAATGTTTGAACAAGTAAATTAATTGATAAGAAAAACAAATTAATAATTAATAAAACTCTTAGCAAAGTGTGAGAACTGGAATTCCTATCCTAGTTATCCTTATCAATGGTGATGATAATTGGGTTCTAATCCCACTTAGTTAACCTTTACGAAACAAAGGAAGGTCAAGTGGACTAATTAGTTTGATCCTCAGGTCCCAATCAACTCCTAAGGAAAGACTAGAGTTATTGGAATTCAATTCAATTAGCAAAAATAACAATTATCAATCACGATGAGTTTGATAACTCAAGAGTCTCCAATTAATCAGTTTAAGCCAAGAATATAAAAAGCTAAATAAGAATCATAAATCTGAAATACCTCAATTTATATTAAATAAAGAAAATCCTAACATGAATGGTTCATAAGCCAACTTGGCAACATAAGTAATTAACAAATAAAAGCATTAAAGTATCTGAAAGTAGAAGAGAAATATAAAGTAAAAGGAATATTGAACCTGAGAGAAAGTTGAAATCCTAAATCCTTTAAGAGGAATCCTAATCCTAAAACCTAAGAGAGGAGAGAACCTCTCTCTCTCTCTCTAAAAACTACATCTAAATTATGAAAAGTGAATAATAGAAGACATTGTTAATGAATGGATGCATTCTCCCACTTTATAGCCTCTAATCTGTGTTTTCTAGGCCGAAAACTGGGTTAAAAATAGGCTAGAAATCGCCCCCAGCGATTTCTGGTACATACAGGTCGTGGAAAAGTGACACGGAGGCGTCGTCCACGCGTTTGCGTGGATTGCGTTTCTGCCAGGTCACGTGTCCGCGTGATCCACGTGTTCGCGTCACCTAGATTCAAGGCAGCTATGGCAAATTATATATCGTTGTGAAGCCCCGGAGGTTAGCTTTCCAACGCAACTGAAACCGCGTCATTTGGACCTCTGTAGCTCAAGTTATGGTCGATTTAGTACCAGAAGGTCAGGCTAGACAACTTAGCAATTTCTTCAACTTCTTGTATTCCTTCCACTTTTACATGCTTCCTTTCCATCCTCTGAGTCATTCCTGCTGTGTAATCTTTGAAAACACTTAACACACATATTAAGGTATTGAATGGTAATAAGAGAAGATTAAACATATCAAAATTAAGACCAAAGAAGCATGTTTTCAATCATAGCACAAAATCAAGAAGGAAAACGTAAACTCATGCAAATCATATGAATAAGTGTATGAAAGATTGATAAAATCCACTCAATTGAGCACAAGATAAACCATAAAATAGTGGTTTATTAACCTTCCCACACTTAAACATTAGCATGTCCTCATGCTAAGCTCAAGAGAAGCTATAAAGGAGTGAAGAGGGATGGTAAAATGTATGAAATGCAATCCTATCTATATGAATGCAACTAAATGTGAAATGCTTCTACCTACTTAGTTAAAAATAAATAAGTTCTCCAAGACAAACATAAATCAAAGTCCACTAATTTAAACCATACAGTAAAAACAAGTAAACTTGTAAGAAGATAGCTCATGAAAGCAGGGAATATAGAATTAAGCATTGAACCCTCACTGGTAGTATATATCACTCTAACTCTCAAGTGTCTAGGGTCAATCACTCTACTCTTTCCTAGCCATGCTTTCTCAACCTTGTTCTTCATCTAACCAATCAACAAATATTTAGTATACCAATGCAAACATCATGAGGTCTTTTTAGGGTTGTAATGGGACTAAGGTAAAGGTAAGGATATATATATATATATATATATATATATATATATATATATATATATAAAGCTAATTAAGTGAGCTAACAAAGTGAATCCTTGATTAGTCTAAGATCTCACCTAACATATACATACTTTATATAATTTAAAATGCTTTACCTAGCTACCCAAATTTTTCCCACTTTTGTATTACATGCTCATGTATCAAACTTATTTTTGAATTTTGTCCCATGTGCATTGATTCTTTTTATTTTGCATTTGGGGTAATATTATTTTTCTTTCTTTTCTTTCTTTTTTTTTGTATCCCCTTATTTAATTACTTAATATTTTTTTTTCAATGCACATATTATTTTGATTTCACATGAGCATGCTTTCCAAATTAAATAACTTATTCAATTTAATCCCTTTTTTTTTATCATCCCATGTTCCCATAAAATTCTCCATACTTAAATTATACACAATATCTATCTTAAGCTAACCAAGGTTTCAACTTGGGATTTTCATTTTGTTTTTCTGCTTAAGGCTAGTAATGTGGTTATGGAATAGAGGGGGTTAAAAAGCTCAAAGTGGCTAACAAGGGTGACATAAAAGGGTAGGCTTATTTGGGATAAGTGAGTGAAAACAAGTAATGGTCTCAATCATATGCAAGCATGTAAATACACTAAATAATTGACATATAGAGTGGAACAAAGTAAAGATTGCAATTATAGGGAAGAAAACACACAAGAATAAAATATTTATGGTTAAATAGTGTAACCATGTAATTAATCTCAAAATCTCACAAGTTGTGTGTTCTTTGGCTCAAAAACCATGTTCCAAATACAACTTCAAACAAATTTAACACAAAAAAAAATTTTTTTCAATTTAAATTAGTAAAATACTATAAAAATTTCTTGAAGAAGAAAATATTACTTCAACCAAGTAGTGACTAAATGCATAAAATTAAACAAATATGCAAATGCAACAATGAACAAACAAAGAAAATAGAGTATTGGTGTTGAAAAGAAGGTAACTAACCCCTAGAAGTCGGTATCGACCTCCCCACACTTAAAGATTGCACCGTCCTCGGTGCATACTAAGATGTGCAAGTGGATGGGGGTTGTGGTTCCTTAGCTGGTGCTCTTTTTGTTGCTTTCCTTGCCGGTGGTTTGGGAGTAGCTTTCTCTTTACCCTTCTTGGTGGCCATCCTAAAAAGGGAAAAAGAAAGTAACTTTTAAAGCTAAGGGTTAGAGCAAGGAAGAGAGCAGGAAAAGTGGTAATCAATGCACAATAAAGAAAAATGACGTTAACACATGGTCATGACTACATGTGTAAAGTTCATCAATGGAAATATAGCAAGTGCATGTAATGACAATTAAATGCAAGATATTTATTGACATGCTGGCAAAGGCATGAGTAGCATAGATCAAGCATTCCATGTCCAAGTTAGATTACCAAGTCTTTCAAACTAACAACATATTTGTAATAGCAATTATATTTAATTAATAAAATATAAAAAGGGTTTTGTGAAAAGCAAGCATTTAGAGTAGCAGAATAAAAGATATCGAAAAACAGTGCACAATGCCATACGGGTGTTTTCACAAACACATAGCATGCATGGTGAATAAGCTATTGAAAGTATTAAATTGAACATGCAAGCAACCCTTTAAAAAGTAATATATAATTGTCAAACAATTCCTTTAATAATCCACAAGCAAAATATAGAAAATAATGACCCAAATAAATTTCTAACACCAATAAAAATAATGCAATGAATGAAAGTATGCAAAGAAATTAAATGAAATAGAATGGAAGTAAAGAGGGATGAGAAGTTAAAGAGATGAAAAGAAGAAAGTAAGAATAGGAAGAAGAAAGAAGAAAAGATAGAAGAAATTAGGATTAGAAAAGAAAAGATAAGATAATTTGCACTGAAGTAAGAAAAGGAAGAAGAAAGAAGAAAAGATAGAAGAAATTAGGATTAGAAAAGAAAAGATAAGATAATTGGCGCTGATCTGGATAAGTTGTGCGGCGCAGGCGATGCGAGCGCGTGGGTTACGCGTTTGCGCGGATAGCGCTTCTATGAAGTGACGTGGACGCATGGGTCACGCGTTTGCGTGGAGTGATTTGTGCCATTAACGCGAGGGCAGCCTCGCGGTCGCGCAACTCTCTGTTTTAAATGCATTTTGCCAAAAATCTGGGTGACGCGGTAGCGTGGTTGACGCGATCGTGTGAGTGGCCATACTTTGAAAAACGACACGGACGCGTGGGGCACGCGTTTGCGTGGTGGGGCTTGTGCTTCTAGCGCAGTTCCAGCCCCACTCCATCATAACTTGCTGCCATACACCCTTTTTAAGTCGATTTTTAGGGCACGCGTTCGCGTGGGTGACGCGGACGCGTGGGAGGCATTTTTCCCACATGACGCGGACGCGGTCGCGTGGATCAATTTGTGCTAAAGGCACGCCTCCAACCATGCTCTCATGTGACTCTCTGTTCACTTTTCTTTTCTTCCTAATGCACTTGTGATGCGGACGCGTCAGCGATGCTTACGAGTCGCGTGCATTTTTTTTTTATATGCAAAATGCAGAATGCAGTATGCAGATGTTATGAATAATTTCAGGTTCAATGAAATAAAATAAAATTCAAAAACAAATAAAACTAAATAAAATTATAATTGAAACAGGAACGATTATACCATGGTGGGTTGTCTCCCACCTATCACTTTTAGTTAAAGTCCTTAAGTTAGACATTTGGTGAGTCCTTTGTTAGGGTGACTTGTGCTTGAACTCATCCAGGAATCTCCACCAATTTTTGCAAATCTAATATCCTCTGGGATCCCAAACTAGGCACATAAAGCCTTCAAGTAAGTTAAAGCAGATGACTAGGCCCGAGAGTGTTGATTGCCAGAATGAATTCCGGGGTCCCAAACCTTGCTTTTGCACCCGTCTTCTTGTTGATCATCATGATTCCATCTGGGTAGCAAGCAATCTGAATTCTCACTAAAGCGGCCAACCAACTTCCTAGACCCATTCGGTTGAGCTTTACACCAACCTTTGCATTTAAACTTTGAGTATGCAACCATATTGAACCTTGCTTGACAACTTTAACCACTAACCATCTTCCTCTTACTCTTAATGCCACAAAGAGCTCTAAGTTGACCATCCGTCTCCAGTAGCCCATATTCAAGTGGAATTAGAAAGCTAAGGGATATGAATTTTACCCACTTGAATGTTGTGAAGGATGATGGCAACTTAGGTGGAGAGGTCTCCAGCAGCTTTGGCAAAGTGATATCAAGCTCCTCTCCCTTATGTTCTTTCTTGACAACTTCCACCTCCTTGTAAGCTTCTTCAATTTCAACCTCTTCCTCTTGGTAGCTTTCTTCCAATTCAATCTCCTCTTCACTGCTTTCCAAGGGCATGGGAGGTTGTGCTTCTTCTTCTTGAATCTCCATCTCTTGATCGATCTCTTCCAATTCCTTAACCATGACATGCCTTGGAGGTTGTACACCCTCCTCAACATTAAATGCAACCGTCTTGGAAGGAGGCTCTATGTCTTGACTTTCCCATGGAGGTTCAGCATCTCCCAAGTCTTCAACCATTTCTTCCTCTGCAACTATTATGGCTTCCTCCACTTGTTCCAATACAAAGCCATGTTCTTCATTGTCCACCGAAGTTTCTAGTGTCTCCTTCATGATACGCTCTTCTTTTGATTCTCCACATGCAACTATGGGAGTACCTTGAGTGCTCAGATGTTGAGAAGCTAATTTATTTACTACCTCGGTTAAGGCAGTCGTGAGTTCCAGTACATCCTTTTGCATCTTCGCTTGCCCTTGAAGAATACCACAAAGGAAGTCATCCATTGGAGATTGGGGTGGATATGAGGGTTCATTATTTTGGAGAAAGGGTTCATAATAGGAAGGTGGTTCTTCTTGATAAGGATATGGAGATGGTGAATATTGAGGTGGTGGTTCTGGGTGTGGTTCATATGGTGGTTGGTGTGGTGGATATAGGTTAGGGTCATCTGGAGGTGTTTGGTTGTAAGGGGCTTGTGAGGATAGTGGTTCAAAGCTATGTTGAGAAGGTGGGTCATAGGTATATGATGGGGTCCACCATATCTATCGTCTTGGTATGCACCTCGGAATGGCTCTTGACTATAACAGTTAGATGGGTGTTGGTTGTTGCGAAAGGGTCCACCATAACAATTGTTTTGGTTTGCATTGTAGGATGGTCTTTGTCTGTGGTATTGTGGAAGGTGTTGCTGCCGGAAGGGTTGATCAGATCCTCGTGGCTCCTTCCATCTCTGATTGTTTTGACCTTGATGCATGTTCCTGTTATAATTTCCATTCCTTGCAACAACATTGGAACCAAACTCAAAGCGACGGGGGTGAGAACTCATAGTAACTAATAAAAATTAAAAATAAAAACAAATAAACAAGCAAAGGAAAATAAAATAAAATAAAATAAAATAAAATAAGAGAAAAGGTTTGAAAAAGATTTAAATTTTGAAAAGGTTTAATTTTTTAAAATTTTAAATTTAAAATTTGAAATTTGAATTTTGAATTTTGGAATTTAAATATTGAAATTTGAAATTTGATTTTGAAATGAGATAAGATAAGATTTTGAAAAAAGATATGATTTTTGAAAAAGATTTGAATTTTGAAATTTAAAACTAAGATAAGATAAGATAAAAAAAATTAAAATAAAAATCTAAATTTTTTTCTTTTTTTTTTTAATAAAAACAAATAAACAAGCAAAAAGCAAATATTTACAATAACCAATAATAAGGCACACATTTGCAATTCCCCGGCAACGGCGCTATTTTGACGATCGGATTTCCTGTCGGTAAAGAAATTTATAGAATTAATCGTGTTGTAAGTATAGTTTCTAAACCAACAGAGAATCCTTTCGAACAAAAGTTTTGTTTGTCACTTAAGCAAACCCAATAAAATTGATAACTGAGTATTTAAACCTCGGGTCGTCTTCTCAAGGAATTGCAGGGAAGTATGATTTATTATTGATTATGCAAGGGTATATTTTGGGTTTTTGAAAAGGTTTGAACAAGTAAATTAATTGATAAGAAAAACAAATTAAAAATTAATAAAACTCTTGGCAAGGTGTGAGAACTAAAATTCCTATCCTAGTTATCCTTATCAATGGTGATGATAATTGGGTTCTAATCCCACTTAGTTAACCTTTACTAAACAAAGGAAGGTCAAGTGGACTAATTAGTTTGATCCTCAGGTCCCAGTCAACTCCTAAGGAAAGACTAGAGTTATTGGAATTCAATTCAATTAGCAAAAATAACAATTATCAATCACGATGAGTTTGATAACTCAAGAGTCTCCAATTAATCAATTTAAGCCAAGAATATAAAAAGCTAAATAAGAATCATAAATCTGAAATACCTCAATTTATATTAAATAAAGAAAATCCTAGCATGAATGGTTCATAAGCTAACTTGGCAACATAAGTAATTAACAAATAAAAGCATTAAAGTATCTGAAAGTAGAAGAAAAATATAAAGTAAAAGGAATATTGAACCTGAGAGGAAGTTGAAATCCTAAATCCTTTAGAAGGAATCCTAATCCTAAAACCTAAGAGAGGAGAGAACCTCTCTCTCTAAAAACTACATCTAAATTATGAAAAGTGAATAATAGAAGATATTGTTAATGAATGGATGCATTCCCCCACTTTATAGCCTCTAATCTGTGTTTTCTGGGCCGAAAATTGGGTCAAAAATAGGCTAGAAATCGCCTCCAGCAATTTCTAGTACGTACAGGTCACGGGAAAGTGACGCGGAGGCGTCGTCCACGCGTTTGCGTGGATTGCGTTTCTGTCAGGTCACGCGTCCGCGTGATCCACGCGTTCACATCACCTGGCTTCGGAGAAGTTATGGCAAATTATATATCGTTACGAAGCCCCAGATGTTAGCTTTCCAACGCAACTGAAACCGCGTCATTTGGATATCTGTAGCTCAAGTTATGGTCGATTTAGTACTAGAAGGTCAGGCTAGACAGTTTAGCAATTTCTTCAACTTCTTATATTCCTTCCACTTTTGCATGCTTCCTTTCCATCCTCTGAGTCATTCCTGCCCTGTAATCTCTGAAAACACTTAACACACATATCAAGGCATCGAATGGTAATAAGAGAAGATTAAACATATCAAAATTAAGACCAAAGAAGCATGTTTTCAATCATAGCACAAAATCAAGAAGGAAAACGTAAACTCATGCAAATCATATGAATAAGTGTATGAAAGATTGATAAAATCCACTCAATTGAGCACAAGATAAACCATAAAATAGTGGTTTATCAGAGCATGAACAGGAAATTCAAGCAATATGCTTATGATGCATGCCTGTCCTATGGCTGTTGATATCAACTGTCGGTTACTTAGCCAACCCGACATGTCCTGGTAGCTAACCGTGGACAGAACACCAAACACGAAGCAAGTAGGACAACGCCTCAACCCTTGCGTCTTACCCGCGTACCCGGAGCAGGGGACAACTTCACCCTATCTCTAACCTAGGCAGTGTTACATTCTCGGCCCGGAGCAACGGGAAACAGAACATGATGATTTGGGATTCTTGTGTGGTCTAGAATTCACAATAAATTCTCGTTGCAAGTATAGTTTCTAAACCAACAATAATCCTTTCATACAAAAATTTGTTTGTCGCAAAAATAAACCCCTAAAATCTATAAATTGAAGTATTTAAACCTCGGGTCGTTCTCCCTAGGAATTGTAATACAGTTTCTTGTTATTGGTTATGAGTTATGTTTGGGGTTTTTGATAAGAGGCATGAAATGTAAATGGCAATGAATTAAACTAATAGCTAAAAAGGTCTTGGCAAATATTGGTGGTCAAGGATCTCTATCCCTATCACTAACCACAACATGAGAATTGGTAAGGATCAATCCCATTAAGTCATCCTCTAACTAGTAGTAAAGGAAAGTCAAATGAGCTATATCAATCCAAATCCATTAGTCCTAGTTCTCCACCAATTCAATTAGTGAGATCTAGCGTTAATGGCTTCCAATCATCAATTACTTGGACATTAGTAACTCAAGAGTTCCTAAGTTACCTTCCCAAGCCAAGAGCACTAAAATCTACTCTAACATCCTTCCAAGCATTTTATCAAACACTTGGAAGGCATAAAAGGAAAGCATAGTAAAATTTCAAGGAAAGTAAATCTACACTACTCAATTTCAAGGAATTAAACAACAACAAATCAAATGAACAATAAAGGAACATGAATCATAAATTGCATTAAAGGAAAATGGAAGAACAAAAGTGCATCAACATAAAAGTAGAGAATTACAAGAATTAAATGCTAAACTAGAGAGAGGAGATGCAGAAAAAGAATAATTACAAAAGGAAAAGTAAATCAAAGCATAAAATTAACCTAGATCTAAGAATTCCTAATCTAGATCTAACCTACTCTTAACTCTAGAGAGAAGTGAGAGCTTCGCTCTCTAAAACTAACTAAAGCATGATAAAACTAAAATAAAACTCCCTAACTAACTAGATGTCTCATCCATCTTCAATCCTTGGGTTAAATAGCATTATAAATGAGTTGGATTGGGCCCAAAATGCACCAGAAATCGCTGGCCACGAGTTGCACTTAGGTGAGTCACGTGCAACATCGGTGCGTATGCGTACTGTGCGCGTGCGCGCCCCTAAACGTGATGCAACTATGGCAAATTTTATATCATTTTGAAGCCCCGGATGTTAGCTTTCCAACGCAATAGAAAATGCATCATTTGGACCTCTGTAGCTCAAATTATGATCAATTAAGTGTGAAGAGGTCATGCTTGACAACTTTGCGATTCTTTCATTTCTTCATGAGTTCTCCATTTCTACATGCTTTTCCTTCACTCCCTTGATCCAATCTTTGCCTCCTAAACCTGAAATCACTTAACAAATATATCAAGGCATCTAATGGAATCAAAAGTAAATCAAGATTAAACAATTAAGGGCCGAAAAAGCATGTTTTCACTCTTAAGCACAATTAAAGGAGAATTTACAAAACCATGTTATTTCATTGAATAAATGTGGGTAAAGATGATAAAATCCTCTAAATTCAACACAAGATAAACCCTCCAAATGGGGTTTATCAACCTCCCCACACTTAAACCAAGCATGTTCTCATGCTTAAACCATGAAGGATAAGAGAAGGGGTATGGACATTTATTCAATGTAAATAACCTAAATGCATCTATCTATATGAATGCAACTAAATGCAAAATGATTCTAACTACTTGGTTAAAAGTAAATCACTCTCCAAGACATACATGCACAAGTAGGGCCAAGATCATATAACGATTCATGAATCCTACCAATTCATGTATAAAAATGGAGTTCAAGTAGACTTGCAAGAAGAAAGCTCATGAAAGCCGGGAACAAGGAATTGAGCATCGAACCCTCACCGGAAGTGTTTGCACTTTATTTGCTCAAGTGTTTAGGGTCGATTCTCTCAATTCTTCTCTAATCATGCTTTCCAAGATTTGTTTTTATCTAACAATCAACATTTATTTCATGCATGCATGCAACTATCATGAGGACTTTTTATAGGTTGTAATGGGGCTAGGGTCAAGGTAAGGATGCATATTTAGTCAAGTGGACTTGAAATTTGAATCTTTGATTACCTTAAACTTCCCACCTAACCTATATAGCAAGCTACACAATATTAAACAAACCTAACTACCCATTCTCCACTTTTTCACATACTCATGCATTTTTTTCCTTGATCACAACACATATGCATTGATTATTATTGAGCTTCACTTGGGGCATTTTGTCCCCTTTTTATTACTTTTCTTTTCTTTTACTTTTCTTTCTATTTTTTTTCTTTTTCTTTTTCTTTTGTTTTTCTCATTTTTATTTTTAATTTTTAATTTTTTTTCTTTTTGCAATAAAGTATGTACAAAAGTGTTAATGCATATGGTTTTACATTTAATTAACACATGAGCATGTACCCCAATTCCCTAAATATAGAAATACAAAACAAAAATACCCTTTTATCCCAACCAATGTCCCAAGTTTTCCCACACTTGAATGATACTCACACTCACTAGCCTAAACTAATCAAAGATCCAAATTGAGGACATTTATTATTTTTCCCTTTAAGGCTTGTAATGTGCTAAATTAAAGAACAAAGTGGGTTAATTGTAGGCTCAAAATTGGCTAACAATGGAAGATAAAAGGTAAGGCTATTTGGGTAAGTGAGCTAAATGAAATAACAGCCTCAATAATATAAATGCATGAATACACAAAATAATGGACATAAAGAATCAAACAAATCAAAGATTACAATCATAGAAAGAGAGCAATGCACACAAGAAGGGAAAATAAGTGGTTATAATATGTAACCACATCAATTAGGCTCAAATCTCACAAGCTTGTGTTTTTAGCTCAAAAACCATGTTCCAAAATAAATTCTTTCAAGCAAGTTTAACAAAAATTGTTTTCAAATTGGTTGGTTGCCCTAAAAATAATTTCTTGGAAAAGAAATCATCACTCTAACCAAGTAGTCCTAATAGGAAAGAAGTGGTAAAAATATGTACAAATTCTAACTAACATGCAACCTATCATGCGATGCAATAACTAACTAACATTGGTGTTGAAAAAAGAATTGTTACCCATGGAGATCGGTCGGACGACCTCCCCACACTTGAAGTTTGCACCGTCCTCGGTGCATGCAAAGAAGAGCAAGGTGGACGGGTTGAAACAATTGATGAGCTCTTCAAAAAGCTGTGCGGATGACTTGTTTGTTGCCCCATTTAAAAGCTTTTCCTTTTTCTCCTTTCTTGGTGGCCAGCCTAGAAGGAAAGAAAAAGAAACAAAATTAAGCCTATAACAAAGATATCAAAGCAAATAGAACATAGGCGGGGGCTAATGCCAAATAAAAGTAGGGTTCTCACTACATGGTAGCTACAACATGTAAGTGAGAAAACAATGTAAGCTAATGGCATATCAACTAATACTTGATGTAAGAGTAAAGTCGAAGCATGAAGAGCATATTGAGCATCAAGACTAAACAAGAATTGACACAAACAAGGTTAGTGATAAGCATGAGAGCAATTGGTCCCAGCCTAACTAAATGATAATGAGGCACAAGAACAAAGAATAATGAGTTAGGACGGACTAAGGCACTAATCTTGTGTGTGGAACAAATATTACAATTAATGCAACAAGTCATGAAGCACCAAAATAATATAAGAGTGTCTCAACAATTGAGTAGGAAAGTTCAACACCATTATTAAAATGAGAAACTTAGAAAAAAAAATGAAAACAGGCTATAAAAACAAAATTGAAATGTAAAGAATAGAAGTATACAAATGCGATAAACAAAAGAAAATGGAAGAGGAGGAAAAAACTCTTTTTTTTTACCGGCGCGGATGCGTCATGCACGCGTGCGCGCCGATGCGCAGTTTGGCAGAAGGGCGCGTACGCGCCAGGTGCGCACACGCGTGCTTGAGGTTGGACGCAGGGCACAGTGTCAGCTCAAGGTTGGCCCAACTCTCTGGAAAATGTACTAGGAGGGCAAGTGGCGCAATCGACGCGCGCGCACACAGCGTGCGTCCGCATGCATTGCGCAATTAGCATGATGGACGCGTACGCGCCAGGTGCGCGTACGCTCGGGTTGGTTTGTGCCTTATGCCCAACGTTCGCACAGTGCAGGTCTAACTCTCGGGTTTTTGGCTGGGAGTGGAATTTTTGCATCCACGCGTACGCACCATGTACGCGTGCGCGTAGATGGTCGAAAATGCTTGAGGCGCGCGTATGCGCACAGTACGCGTACGCGTGGGTTGGTGCCCTGTTTTTCAAAATTTTTCAAGTTCTTGCACCAAACCAAGCCTTCCAAACCTCCGAACAGCTACCAAAACACCCTAAAACCTTATTTAACATATTATACTACCAAATATACTCAACTAACTAAACAAAACATGAAATAAAACCTATTCTACCAATATTTACAAAAGAGAAGATGAAAAGAGTTTACCATGGTGGGGTGTCTCCCACCTAGCACTTTCATTTATTGTCCTTAAGTTGGACTTATTGGGAGCTCCTCTCAAGGTGGCTTGTGCTTGAAGCTATCTTTGAACATCCACCAATGCTTGAGTCTCCAATAAGCTCCATTCTTCAAATTTAATATCTTCAAGCCTTGATGGAGTTCCTCACAAGCTATGAGCTCCCAAAGGTGATTCTCATGTATTCCCGAATCCCATATCTTGTTTCCACACCCATCCTTGAATTGATCATCATTAATCCATCCGGGTGGCAAGTAAGGTGAATTCTCAATAAAGTAGCCAACAATCCTCCTAGACCCATCTAATTGAGCACTACTCCAACATTTATATTTCATGTTTGATGTGTCAACCATAATGAGCCTTGATTTGCAATGCCAACCACAAAACCTTTTTCGCTTACGCTTCATCCCACAAAGTTCTCTAAGTTGGTCATTTGTTTCAAGCAAACCATATTCAAGTGGGATAATAAAGCTAATAGAAATGAATTTCACCCACTCAAATGAAGGAGTAGATGGCAACCTAGGTAAAGAAGCGTCCAAGGATCTTGACAAAGCGTATTCAATTCTCATCCTTCTTTTTCTAAGGACTTCCACCTCTTCACAAGATCTCTTAATTTCAATCCTTTGTTCACCAATTCTATCTAAGCCTTTTCCCTTATTCAAATCTTAAATGGGAGGGTGAGAGAAATTTACCTCCACATTGCCTTCAAATTCACCGGGAGAAGGTTCTTCATGCTCAAAGGATTCTTTACCACTAGGGCTTGATGCTTGATCTTCATCACCAAGGGAACTCAATTCTTGCTCTATCCCATCCAAATCTTCATATGGAATATGCCTTGGAGGTTGTGCACATTCCTCCTCAACATCAACTTCAATCTTGTTGGAGGGGTTTTCATCAACTCTATGTTCTCATGGAGGCTCCGCATCTCCTAAGTCTTCAACCACTTCTTCCTTTTCTTCAACAATTTTGGCTTCCTCCAATTGTTCCAATATAAAGCAACTTCCCTCATTATCCACCAATCTCTCCTTCATGTTATGCTCTTCATTTGTTTCTCCACATGTAGCCATGGGAGTTCCTTGAGTGTTCAAGCATTGGGATGCTAACCAGTTTACCACCTCGTCTAAGGCGGCCGTGAATTGTTGCACATCCCTTTTCATCTCCTCTTGGCCTTGAACAAGAAAATCAAGGATGTCATCCATTAGAGGTTGGGGTGGATGGAAGGGTTCATGATCTTGGGGGAAGGGGTCATAGTAGGAAGGTGGTTCTTCTTGGTAGAGTTGTGGTGGTTCAATAATTTCCACTCTTTCCACTTGTTGCACAACACGCTCCATGGTTGCTTGAAGTTGATCCAATGTTTCCTTGAGACAATCCCTTGACTCTTGTTCCTCTTGGATAATATGATTAGGATCATATGGCTCTTGGATCGATGGACATGAATATTCTTCCATGGGAGGTTGTGGTGGGAAGTAGAGTTCATCTTGTGGTTGAAAATTTTCATACATTGGAGGTGGTTCATCTTGGTAATAATATGGAGGAGGTAGCTCTTGAAAATGTTGATGTTGGAATGGTGGTGGCTCTATATGTGGTTCATATGGCTCATATGGTTGTTGGAATGGTGGATATGGATTAGGGTCATATGAATGTGGTTGTTGAAAAGGGGCTTGTGAGTATGGTTGAGGGTTATGTTGAGGATATGGCTCATAGGTATATGGTGGTAGTTCTTGAAAATCACAAGGAGATTCACCATAGCCATTGGATTGGTATGCATCATAGAATGGCTCTTGTTCATAGTGCATTGGTGGAGGTTGTTGCCAAGAGGATTGATCATATGCATATGGCTCCTCCCACCTTTGATTGTCCCATCCTTGATACACATCCTCATTGTAGCTCCCATTACCTACAACATAGTTAGAACCAAACTCATAGCCAAAGTGAGAATTCATAATGGAAAGAGAAAATAGAAACAAAAGCTAATAAGAAATAATAAAACAAAGTCCTAAAACTAGCAAAAGCTTAACAAGCAGTCCAAAAATCAAGCTATTTACAATATTCACATATATACAATAACCAATAACACAACACCATTGCAAATCCCCGACAACGGCGCCATTTTGATGATTTGGGATTTTTGACGGTTTAGAATTTCTCTAATGAAATCTCGTTGTAAAGTATAGTTTCTAAATCAACAATAATCCTTTCATACAAACATTTGTTTGTCACAAAAACAAACCCCTAAAATCTATAAACCGAAGTATTTAAACATCGGGTCGTTCTCCCTAGGAATTGCAATAAAGTGTCTTGTTATTGGTTATGAGTTATGTTTGGGGTTTTTTATAAGAGACATGAAATGTAAATGGCAATGAATTAAACTAATAGCTAAAAAGGTCTTGGCAAAGGTTGGTGGTCAAGGATCTATATCCCTATCACTAACCACAACATGAGAATTGGCAAGGATCAATCCCATTAAGTGATCCTCTAACTAGTAGTAAAGAAAAGTCAAATGAGCTATATCAATCCAAGTCCATAAGTCCTAGTTCTCCACCAATTCAATTAGTGAGATCTAGCGTTAATGGCTCCCAATCATCAATTACTTGGACATTAGTAACTCAAGAGTTCCTAAGTTACCTTCCCAAGCCAAGAGCACTAAAATCTACTCTAACATCGTTCCAAGTATTTTATCAAACACTTGGAAGGCATAAAAGGAAAGCATAGTAAAATTACAAGAAAAGTAAATCTACACTACTCAATTTCAAGGAATTAAATAACAACAAATCAAATGAACAATAAAAGAACATGAATCATAAATTGCATTAAAGGAAAATGGAAGAACAAAAGTGCATCAACATAAAAATAGAGAATTACAAGAATTAAATGCTAAATTAGAGAGAAGAGATGTAGAAGAAGAAGAATTACAAAAGAAAAAGTAAATCAAAGCATGAAATTAACCTAGATCTAAGAATTCCTAATCTAGATCTAACCTACTCCTAATTCTAGAGAGAAGTGAGAGCTTCTCTCTCTAAAACTAACTAAAGCATGATAAAACTAAAATAAAACTCCCTAACTAACTAGATGTCTCATCCATCTTCAATCCTTGGGTTAAATAGCATCAGAATTGAGTTGATTGGGCCCAAAATGCACCAGAAATCGCTGGCCACAAGTTGCACTTGAGTGAGTCACGTGCAACATCGGCACGTACGCATACTGTGTACGTGCGCACCCCTAAACGCGATGCAACTATGGCAATTTTATATCATTTTGAAGCCCTGGATGTTAGCTTTCCAATGCAACTGAAACCGCATCATTTGGACCTCTGTAGCTCAAGTTATGATCGATTAAGTGCAAAGAGGTCAGGCTTGACAGCTTTGCGATTCCTTCATTTCTTCATGAGTTCTCTATTTCTACATGCTTTTTCCTTCACTCCCTTGATTCAATCTTTGCCTCCTAAACCTAAAATCACTTAACAAACATATCAAGGCATCTAATGTAATCAAAGGTAAATCAAGATTAAACAATTAAGGGCCTAAAAAGCATGTTTTCACTCTTAAGCACAATTAAAGGAGAATTTACAAAACCATGCTATTTCATTGAATAAATGTGGGAAAATATGATAAAATCCTATAAATTCAATACAAGATAAACCCTCCAAATGGGGTTTATCAGAACACAGCCCTTGCATCTTACCCGAAGCCTTGAATTTTTCGGCAGCAAGTGGATAACACTACTGCGTATTGACTCTTACCCGGAGTAAGTGGATAACACTACTGCATCTTACCCGGAGTCACATACAGATACACACTTTCATTATCATTACCATTCATTCATTTATCCATTCATTCTCAATTCATACCCGGAGCAAGTGGATAACACCACTGTATCTTACCCGGCTTTCTCGCCTCTTATCTGGAGCAAGTGGTTAACACCACTGCATCTTACCCGGAGGGACATCACAATCAATTTCAATTTTATTATCATTATAATTCATTCATAATCATCTATAACCAATGTATAATCATCCTTTACAACCATGGCATCACATATACTTCAGTTTTTTGTATTTTCATACATAATTCATCATTTTTCAACCTTGCTTCACCCTCAAGTTACCACTCAATCCTAGTTCCATCTCATCACCAGGCTTACTAACAAAATCTAGGACCAAAGGAATGAAAATAGAGGTTTAGAAGTTTAAAATTAGGTTTAAAATTCAAAAACCAGATTTACTAAAACAGGGGCCACACGTACGCGTGGGTCATGCGTACGCGTGGAAGTGCACTACTGAAATGTCACACGTACGCATGGGCCATGCGTACATGTGGGAGTGCATTTGGCCCATTTCACGTATGCATCCTTCTTTACGCGTACGCATGCAAACCAGGCAGTAGCATTTGTCAGCGAAGGGGGTATATGCGTACGCAAAAAATCCATGTCACACGTACGCGTGGACATGCGTTTTCCCAAAAATTTCACTAAGTTTCAAAAGCTGTAGAATTCTAGTTTTTAATCTCAAACTTCCGACGTACATAACTTTTTTATTTTAAATCATTTTTCCTTCTTTCTTCGAACGACATATACATCTCAGACCCAATGTTATTTCGAAATAAATTTGACATAAATCGGGGGTCCGGAGATCAAGCTATGCTTCGCCAAAGTTGGCCAAAAATTACAATTTTCACAAAAACCAATAAACCTCAGTTTTCAAAACAAACTCTTCTCAAACCTCTTTTTATTCAACCAAAACTTTACCAATTCAGCCTCAACCCCATTCTAACTTCCTTATTCATTCTACAACACATCAATTCTCTATTTCATCAATTTTAACTCAATAATCCAAGTTCATAATTCACAATATACATTATCAATTTTAAATCTTTCATTTTCATCAAACCTCAAAACCAAGACTCCCAATTCTACATTGTTCAATATACAAACCAATTAACCAAATTAAGTATAATTCTCAACTTCAAATCAATCTTCATGCATACCAAGTATCATCATACACAATTCACATACATCATCAACAAAAACACCAACTCCACCTTCAAAAATCAATAATCACATAATCCATGTAATCTGTTCTAACCAATCAACAACATCTCAAATTCAATGCCTATTCTAGGGTCTCTAGCCTAAGTTTTCATAGAACATTATATATTAAATACGTGAAACTTAAACCATACCTTGGCCAATTTCCACATATTTTCCAAGGCAACCCACTAGGCAATATTGCAAGCCTCAACACCAAAAATTCAGCATCTAGTTTCCAACTCCAAGCTTCCAATTAAGCTTCCAATTAAGCTTCTAGTGTTCCCAATTTGCTTCATATCACATATATACACCTCACCTATATCATATCATGAATATCCACACATACACACTTAATTTCCAACACACATAACCAAGAAATCCAATAGGGTTTGAGGGTTCTTACCTCACCAACAGAGAATTGGGAGAAGACTTGGCAAGTCCACTAAGTTAATTCGATCCTAAACACCGAAATTACACAAAATCTAAATACCAAAGCCCAATGATTTTTGAAACTGTAAATGGAGAAATTGAGGAAGAAAATGTGACTTTCTTACCTCACAATGTACCGGGCTTTGTAGAGCTTGACTCCGCAGACGCGTGGCCAAAACAGTGCAGCGATCGGAGCTCAGAGCGAAAAGTTATGTGGATTTGATTGAGAATCAAGGGTTTGGTGCTTTGGTTGTTCTTCCCCCTTTTTCCAAATTGTTTCCAGCATGGTTGAGAATGAAAGGGAATAAGGGAAACTGGGTTTAATTAAATGGCTAGGTTGGATTGGGCCTGGTTTGGCCCGTTCGGCCCAATCTTGGGCCAAATTCTTTGGAATTACTGTCAAAATTATTATTTTAATTAGCTCTATCCTATTTTGCTATAAAATTAACATTTCTAATTTTTTTATTAAAAATTAATTTATTGATTAATTACTCGCTAATTTTTCGGGGTTTACAATTTACTTTATCTTATATTGTTGCGAAACTGAAAATTAATTATCTATATAATCAGGAGCGGATCCAAAAATTTTTTGAAAAAGGGCCGAAAAAATATTTATTTAATTAAATATTGTATTATATAATTGATGATATCATTTTATTATTATTATTTTTAATAAAAAGTTATTAATAAGTACTATATTAAAATAGGAAGTTCTACTCCAAAATAATAATGTCATATTTGATATCATTTATAATAACTAAAATTCTAATTTTTATCCTTTATTATTATGAAGAATATAGATTAGTTAATCTTATATTTTTGTATATATGAGTATAAAATAATTTAGCAAACAAAATATGTAAAATATTCATACTAATATATAATTTATTTAATATGTTATTAATTTAATATCGTAAGAAAATAAATAAATGTTGAAATAATTTAATTTATATGTATTCACTTTTTTACCATTCAATTAGAATTTGTCATAAAAATTAAAGTATTTTTTATATGATAATAGATTTGAAAGGTTAGGAAAAAATTAAAAACATAAAAGAAACAATAAAAAAAATTCATTAAAACAAATGGCTAATGAAAAAAATGAAGAATTTAAGGAACAATTAAAAAAGATTTATAGATAAAAAAGATTATTCTAAAAAATGTAATACACTATTAATATTCAAAATGTATATTAATCTTCAAAATGTAACAATTGGGATTTGAACCCAAGTCATGGGACAAAAAAAAGCTCAATTTTAAAGTTGAATATATCGTCATATAATATATAGAAGTTTTAAATCCTTTCGGCCAGGAGGGGGAGCATGGCCCCACTGGCCCCCTCTAAATTTGTCCCTGTATATAGTTAAAGTATACACTAATCTTAAATTTATGTGTCATATGTTAAAAGTAGATTGCAAAATATTGATTTAAGTTTTCGGACTCAATTCCATTTAATCATTCAACTCATTTCTAATAAGCACTTAAATTAATTTTACTATTTTAACATTTTGAATCGGTTTCTAGATTAAAAAAATTAGTTTTTGTAATTAAAGTTATACAAGACTGCATCTTAATTTTTTGAAAAACTTTATTTTTATTTTGCGTAAACTGCTATACTTTGTCATCTCATGCTACTTTCCTTTGCTAATTCCTTTTCCTTTTTCATAGATTTTTGGGATATTGGAGATCCCAACTATACATGCCAATATTACAAAACTCTATTCTAGTATGAAGAGCGCATAGAAAAGCATTACAATCCTAAATTACCAAAGTTCAGCCTATGCTGCCGACAAGGTCAAGTTCAACTTCCTATGATGCAAGATCCTCCTGAGCCATTGAGGAGGCTTTACTTTGATAATAATTAAAAGGCCGAACATTTTTTATCGAATATTAGAAGCTATAATAGTATGTTCGCTTTCACATCATTTCGAGGCAAGATACACAGGTCGATTAATGAAAGCCGTGGACCCCCAACGTTTATTTTGCACGGTCAAAACTATCATTTAATGGGGAGCTTGCTTCCACTGGATGGAGGAATAGTAAAATTTGCACAATTATACATATATGACACCGAAAATGAGATAAAAAATAGAATCCATGCTGTGAGGTAAATTCAATACATTTTAATTAAATTTTGGAATAAAGAAAGTATGATTTGGTTGAAATGTTATACACACGGTCATGTTAACATCCTTTCTTGCTGATTCTTTGTAGCTCAAAGGATAAATTGAACAAACTCCATGCGGATATAGTCTCTACTATCAAGACTATCTTGGACGATCATAATGTCCTTGCAAAGTCTTCTCGACTTGCTTGCGATGCACTCGCAGCGAACGCTACTGATTCAGTTCGCCTACGACTCATAGGCAAAAGAGGCCAAGATGGAAGGAGATACAATTTGCCTTCGGTATCTGAGGTTGCTGCCTTAATTGTCGGAAATTTTGATGGATCCACAAAAGAATGAGATATTATTGTCAAAACTAAGTCGGGAGCACTTCAAAGAATAACAGAGCTCCACCCATCTTATCTAGGCTTACAGTATCCTCTTTTATTCCCATATGGTGAAGATGGATGGAGAGAAGATATTGTGTTGAACCGAGTTAAGAAAAACCCAACAGATGAAGACAAACATGTCACAATGCGGGAGTTTTTCGCATTTTGAATCCAAGATCGGGGTTCTCACAATGGTGTCCTTTTACAATCCTATCGCTTATTCCAACAGTTCTTAGTTGATGCATTCTCAATGGTTGAAAGTGCTAGGTTGAAATACATTTACACCCACCAAAGCGATTTTAGAGCTGAGATATACCATGGGCTTCGAGATGCTGTATTCAATGGTGAGACAAATGCTACTTCAAAAGGAAAGAGAATTATACTACCAGCAACATTTACTGGTGGTCCAAGATACATGATACAAAATTATCAAGACGCTATGGCAATATGCAGATGCGCTGGTTATCCAGATTTATTCATCACCTTTACTTGCAATCCGCAATGGGATGAAATACAATGGTACTGTGCAAAGCATAAAGTCAAACCAGAGGACAGGCCAGATATGGTTTGCAGACTATTCAAAGTAAAACTGGACAAGATGATTAAGGATCTTAGATACAACAAATTATTCGGGGCGAAAAAAGCAGGTATGCAACTGAAATACATATTTCAGATTTTTATTGCTACCATGAAAATACTTCATCATATCTTAGCTTAGTGGTGTTAATACTATTCAGTTTCTGCCATTTTTCTCAGTTATCTATACAATAGAATTTCAAAAGCAAGGGCTCCCACACGCACATATACTACTATTCTTGCATGAACAAGATAAATATCTAACTCCAGCAGATATAAACAAAATTATTTGTGCTGAAATTCTGGATCCTAATGTGGACAATGCATATTACGAAGTTGTGAAGACTTTTATGCTCCATGGTCCATGTGGTATTAGCAGGCCAACTTTGCCTTGCATGGATGAAGGACGTTGCATACATCATTTCCCTAAGAAGTTTAATGAAGTTACCACGGTAGACAAAGATGGTTACCCAGTTTATAAGCGTTGAAACAATGGACGCACAATCAAAGTATCAGGAATTCATCTTGACAACAAGTATGTCGTGCCATATAATAGATTGTTGTTACTGAAGTACCGTGCTCACATTAATGTCGAATGGTGTAACCAGTCAAGATCTATTAAGTATTTATTCAAATATGTAAACAAAGGGAGTGATCGTGTCACAGCCTCTTTTTGCACAAACTCCACCGGTGAAAAATCAACTAAAGAAGTTGATGAAGTGAAAATGTTTTACAATTGCCGATATATATCTCCATGTGAAGCTGCTTAGAGGATATTTTCCTATGACATTCAAAACAGGAATCCATCCGTGGAAAGGCTTATCTTTCATTTACCAGATCAACAACCTGTTGTCTTTACAGATGACGAATCATTACTTGATGCAGTTGCAAAGGCGACTGTTAAAGAGTCCATGTTTCTAGCATGGTTTACAGCTAACAAAGAATATGCTATAGCTAGAGAACTAACCTACAACGAGTTTCCAAGCAAGTTTGTTTGGAAATCGTCACCTAGAGGTTGGGAACCCAGGAAAAGTCATCAAGTCATTGGAAGGATGATCTTTGTTCCACCATCATCTGGTGAGCTCTATTATTTAAGGTTGTTGTTAAATATTATAAAGGGACCAATAAGCTATGCAAACATTCAAACTTACAATGGTGTTATTTACTCATCATTTCGAGATGCATGCTATGCACGCGGCTTGCTTGATGACGACAAAGAATACATTGATGCTATTGAGGAAGCAAGTCATTGGGGCTCGGGTTATTATTTGCGAAAGTTGTTTGCGACTCTATTTTGGTCTAACTCAATGGTGCGCCCCGAAGCTGTTTGGGAAAAAATAGCCATGCTATTGAGTGATAGAATTTTGCATGATCATAGAGCCATGTTTGGCCTATATGGTAAGCAAACGATTGCAATAAATATCTTTTTAATTAAATTTAAAATCTTTAAAATGTTGCCTATATATTTTTGTTGTCTTTCTTTTATCCATAATCAATTTTCGTGTACAATAGTAAATGATATTTTTACCTTCTCAACATTTCAGATCTAGCTTTGAGTGATGAAGAATTAAAGAATTTAACGTTGATTGAGATCGAGCAAATCTTGAACAGTAATGGAAAAAGCTTACGAGATTACCTGACCATACCATTTCCATCAGGAGATACTGACCATTTCAGAACCCGAAACTAAATGATCTTTGATGAGTTAAATTATGATCGTGTTACATTATAAAAGCAACATACTAAGTGCCTCTCCAATTTAACTGCAGAGCAAAGAAAGGTTTATGATAAGATCATCAACGCTGCAAAAAATCAACATGGACGTGTATTCTTTTTTGTATGGCCACGGAGGTACAGGAAAGACTTTCCTTTGGAAAACTTTAGCTTCGGCACTAAGATCAAAGGGACAAATAGTCTTAACTGTTGCATCTAGCGGTATTGCCTTTCTATTGCTACCTGGAGGTCGGACTGCACATTCTAGGTTTGCTATACCATTAACTCCAGATGAGTTCTCAACTTGCAACATCAAATAAGGAAGTCCGTTAGCAAAATTGATTGTAACAGCTAAGCTCATAATTTGGGATGAAGCTCCTATAATGAGCAAATTTTGCTTCAAGGCACTGGATATGACAATGAGAGATTTGATGAGGTTCAAAGATGATCAGAATCGAAAATTGCCTTTTGGGGGAAAAACAATTATTTTCGGTGGGGATTTTAGACAAATCTTACCAGTGATCCCAAAAGGAACAAGACAAGACATTGTAAATGCATCTTTAAACTCATCATATCTATGGCAACATTGTGAAATATTAAAGCTCACTGTAAACATGCGACTACAATGTATGGCTACAGATACTCCGGCAGAAGATTTAAAGCAATTTGCTGAATGGATTCTTTAGGTTGGCAATGGAACATCTGAAGGAACATGTGATGGAAGCAGCATGATTAACATACCTCCTGAATTGCTTATCACTAATGATCCTATACAGGCAATGATTGAAGCAATCTATTCTGATTACATTGCTGACATGGCTAACGAAAGCCACTTGAAAGGTCGAGCTATTTTAGCTCCTACAATTCATGTTGTAGATGAGGTAAATGATTACATGACTGCAAAGAACAACAATCAATGCAGGACCTATGTTAGTTCCAATAAGTCTCTGTCCGAAGGAGGTAACAATGAAATTGAAGGCATCCACACACCAGAATCTTTAGCAACACTTAGGTGCTCAGAGCTTCCAAATCATGAATTGAAGCTAAAGGTCGGTTGTCCTGTTATGCTTATCAGAAACATTAATCACTCATCAGGGCTTTGCAACGGTACCAAATTGATAATTACAAGACTTGGGGATAAAGTTATCGAGGCAAAGTTATTGAATTCCTAGAATGATACTAACACCATCAGATGTAAGGATACCATTTAGATTTCAAAGGAGACAATTTCCTGTTATGCTATCTTATGCAATGACAATAAACAAAAGTCAAGGACAATCGTTGGACCACGTCGGATTGCTACTGAAAAAACCAGTGTTTACATATGGCCAACTTTATGTTGCCATCTCAAGAGTCACAAATAAAAAAGGTTTGAAAATTTTAATTGCTCATGATGAAAACACTAACAACACAGAGAATGTTGTTTATCCCGAAGTCTTTAGAAATATATGACAATGGATTCAACTTGAGGTATTTTTTTCTTTATCTTCTCATTTCTATATACATCCATGGTCCCTTATACAAACCTATTGCTCCAACTTTGATTTATTATCGGCCATGATAATACGTTTGACCAACATTTTTTTCTTTTTGGAATTTATATAATAACCTGTAATTTTCTTATATTATTCTCAATCTTGCAGATCTAGCAACAACACCAACATATTGAATATTAAATACTACCAATCTTACCACATGACATATCCTATCATTACAGAAGATTAAGACTTACATGGCTTATTTTAGATATGTCATTCTAACTATTTTGTTGTACCTCTATTACATTAAATCTTTATCCTTTTCGTAGTTTTTACACTGTTAAAACTCCATTTCATTTCTTGCTACCTATTTCTTTCGTTAGACTCATTCTAAGTGTTCATATTTAATACAAATCAAATCTTAATCAATCAAAATGATAAAAATATATACGAATTAATTTTATCTAATATTCAATTCATCACATCCTTAGTTACGGACAAAAACATCGCATAAACTTCATTAGTTTTTCTTTTTCCTTTATAGAAACTCTTTTCATTTTTTCCAAAATTTTAATAAATTTTTTTACAACATACAGAATCTCTTTTACTTTTTATACCAAATAAAATACAAAATATAAACAGACATTCATGTCATTATAGTTTGCATCTGTATTGTCCGCGCACCGCACGAGTATCTTTCTAGTTAATCTATTAATATATAATAAGCAACTAGTGCTTGATCCATTCATCGACAAGTGTCAAGTTTATTTACTCGACAAGTGTTCACACTGTTTGTATGACAAGTGGCACAATAAAAAAGTAAAGTAGAGTTCAAATTTTGAAACAAAGAAGAATTGATTTTGAGCGCAATCTTTCTCCTTTTGGATCAAAATTTAAATGTGTATATCTGAACCATTTTGAAATCAGTGTTTGAGGAAACAGATTTAAATTCAGGATATTAAAATTCATTTCTTTCCTCAGCTTTGTTTATCTCTCTTTCTGTTATTTCTTTCTCAAAAGCGCTCTCTGTAATTGAGGCACAAACAGAGTGGCAGTTCAAAATACCTAGAGATATCACCAGCAAGAAAGAAGAGGGAGCTCGCTGGTGATGGAAGCAGTAACTGGCAGAGAAGGTAGAGTGGCGGTGGTTGGTGCAGCAGATGGCGGTAGAGGTTTTGAATTGGTCTTCATCGAGTAGCAGAGATTCCGAATAACAAGCCAGTGGTGATGGTGGCCGTTGATGCAGTAGTAAGGAGAAAGAACAGTGATAGCAGTGAGTGGTGTTGCTGCCATCAATAAATAAGGAGCAGCTGGCAGCAAGTTGTCGACACCAATGAAAAGCTTTGATATCCTATCGTCGGCTGTGTTTTTATAGATCTGAAAAATTACATTTCATTTTAGGAAATTTATGTGATCTATTTTTTATTTTTTTATTTTTTTTACAGTGGTAGCAGGTAACTAGGAGCTAAAATCATGTCTAGAAAATTCACTGAATTTGTCTGGTGACAGTGAATATAGTTGTGAATGAACTAGACACATAATAAGTTTCAAATGGTGATCACGTTATTTTTGTCATATGTAGGTATGCATTTTTTCTAATATATAATAGGTAAAAGATTAATACTTGCCTTATTAATGCCCTTGATTAAATTGGTGAGTGTTAGTTATCGTGGTTGTGGTGCATTTTGTTCAAAAAATTGATTGCATCAATCCTCCTGTAATATGTGTTTTGGCCTTTTTTTTTTTTTGTTTAATAATTAAGTTGGATGAAGTACTAGTTCTTTGTATCCTCCTAGACATTTATAAATCTAGAATTGGATTCCATTGTTTGCTTGAAACTCGATATGCAAATTCCATTCTCTTCTCCTCTAAATACACCATGTTAAAGGGTGAAGTTGAAATGGTAACATGCTAATCATTATGAGAAAGTATTGGGAGACAATGATATTAGTGTACAATGTGTACAATGAATTAAAAAAAAGAAATATTAAATATTAAATATTAGATTTCTAATTAATTATTTAATTTCAAAATTTAAATTTTGAAAATTTAGGATTAGCATTTAAACTCATTCACACTACGTGCGGTTATTCCTAATCTCACTATGACCTTCAATACAAGTCCAAAACTTGCCGTCATCTTCTCCAGTCCTCACCTCATGCCGCTGCACTTTCTGCCGGCCATACTGACACTGCCGCTGCCTCCCGCCAACACCGCCTCCACCTCCACCGCTCAGCAGGCACCTTGCCCTCCGAAGCTCAACCCAATGCTACTGCCTCTGTTTTCGCGTCACTCTTCTCCTGCGGCATTGCTGCGGTGTTGCACAACCCTCTCGTGGAGTTATTGATGTTGACAGCAATTGCATCAAGAACATATCCCACTAAGAAGTTGATATGGGCAATGTTCCCAAAAATAGATACTTGTTTTGATGGTAAAATTGGCAAGCACACCACACCATCTGCAACCTCTACGAAAGTATTGATTGGGCGTAGCACCACATGAGCCCCCTTGAAATTTGGAGTAATATGCGGTAATTCCCTCTCCCCCTCAACAATGTAACAAAGGCTTAATTGTTTGGTAGGGTTAGTCATCCTGGGAAGGCTTATGGCTTGTTCCAAAGCAGAAGTCAATTGAAGAACTCTCTCTTGTGGTAGGAATGTGAGCACTATGCTAGAATTAATGACGATATTCCTCTCTCGGCATCTTTGATCCTTTCAACCATTTAATATTAACTCAATAGCCAGATGGTTATTTTAGTAGGTATGCAGATGGTTATTTTAATTCTTATGTGGATGGTTATTTTGATTGGATTAGGTTAAGTTATACAATTAAAATATGTTGGATGTTCAATTTATTAGATATGCAGATGATTATTTTTATTATTGAGTAGATGGTTATTTTCATTATGGGTGTACAACGCCGGTGGTAGCATGTGGCAAGCCAAACAGCAATAGTAAAGTGGGATGATTATTGATGAAGGTTGGGGTGGCAACCGGTTGGGAAAGAAGAGGGTATTGGAGTGAAATATTTTGATAAATTAGGATTTGAGGTGGTTATTTTTTCGGAATAATTGAGTGGGTTTTTTTATTTAGATAATTTGTGGAGTGTTTTTTATTTTTGATATGTATTTGGGCCAAATTCAAAGCCCATTGTACACATTGTCAAGATTTCTCATTGTTTTCCTAGCGGAATTCTTATTGAAAGTTGTTGTCTCTTTTATCTATGTGATTTAGTGTTTGTTTGGGCGCCATTATCTGAATAAAAAAAGATTTTTTTCAACGGAAAAAGATCTTTTTTTAGTGTGTTTGACAAATTTCTAGTAGTAAAAATAAAAGCATTAGAAAAATAAAAAAAATATCTTTTTTGAAAAGCTGTAATTTACATCTTTTTTTAAAATATCTTTTTCATTAAAAAAAAGATATTTTTCATGTAATAAATAAATAAATAAGTACTTTTATATTGTTATACCCAAACATAATTGATAGATAAAAACATCTTTTGGAATGAGATATCCAAATATAAAATTACTTTTACTTTTCCATAAGATCTTTTAAAAAAAGATAATTCGAAAAAAGATCTTTTCTTAGAAGTTTATCCAAACAAGGCCTTACCTAGAAATAATAGGTTTATGTGTTCTGCTTTTTTACTTTTTCTGTTTTTCAGATCTATTTCTTTATTTTTAAATTTTTTGCATTTTGATTTCTTTAAATTTGTTTTCAGATTCACATTGTGCTTCTCATAAGCGAACAAGGAAAGTGAGGCTTACAAAGTGGTACTCCCTATACTCTTAAAAGGAAAATATCTAAGATAAATACTTACTTTAAGCTATGATCTAATATATTTCTTGTTTTCGATTTATACATACTAGAGTTGTGTGAGAACTTTATAATTACCTGTCTAAGATAATGTTTACCTGTTGCAGGAAGAACAATTGGGGATAATGCTAATGACATCACCAAATGGTAGCCTAATTCCTTGCGATTCTTCAATAATAGAATGCACAACCAACACTAAAAGTAAGCCTCACTTAGTTCTCTAATTTCTTATCATTTATAGATTTTGAAAATGTACAGAAGGCACTATAGTTATTTATTCATAATAATATAATGTTATAATCTTTTCAACTCCAAATTTATCTGTGGCATGGACAATATTTTACTTTTCTATTTCAGTTTAAATATAATACTCAAGAAAACTGTATATATATCCATCAAAACAAAAATATCTTCAACAAATTATAAGATGAGATGCATGAATGAAACTCAATTGTGTTAGATAATAAATATTTATATACTAAGATGAGATGCATGATAGAGTTGGGTGCTTTAGTCGGTTATTTAAATACAAAAAGGTGTTTATATTGGTATTTGTATTTTGATATTATCCCTTAAGAATTCATTTATTTAAGGTTGGAATATGAGGAAAGCATGGTGTCAGCCATCTTCTATTGCATTATTTGCTCAAATTAGTCTTGACTCTATCTCATACTCTTCCTTTAGGTCAGATTTTTAATTTAAAAATAAATTGAAGTTTTAAATGTTCAACTTTTACTGAAATTTGAAGACTCTTACAGGATTTCAATTGAAAGGCTTGCAGCAGCTCAAGTTGCAGTTTAAAAAATTTGTTAATCTGGTGTAAGATGGTTTTCGTTATAAATTGATGCTGAAAGCTTGCAAAAAATTTGGCCCCTATTTTACTAGATTCATGTATTGTTAGTTAAGTTGAATTAGATAATTAGTAATGTTCTTGCTTCTGTTTTATTTTTTGTAAATGACAGTCATCTTGGTTTAATAAAATATTTTTATTCCGAATTTCAATTGTGTTTTTTTGGAACAAAAACATTTCAGTGACTAATGCAGAGAACTATCTTCCTTAGTTACTATAATTTTTTTATGTTTGTGTATCTGATTTTCATTTTCTATATTATTTTCAGATACGTTATACCTGCACAACTTACGGTGAAGTATAGAGGGCTAAGTAGAGATGGTGAATTCAGAAATAACGATATTGAGACCAGGATCTAATACTGTGGAGTTTCCAATTAATGAGGTGTGTCTCATGCATTATTGTTGTCCTTTTTTTCTAGCTTTAGTTTTTTCATTCATAACATCAGAGTCCAAAGCATTGTATCATTAGAATGCGTAACATCTCTTGACCTAGATGGATCTGATGGACCTATCAGAAAAGTAGAAGCTTGCATTCTTCTTGAATCTTGAATTTGTATAATGCAATGGTAATCCATGCTGTGATAACAGGTCCTTAGAATAAGTATATGTAGTCTCTCATCATCTATGTTTTTATCCTCCCTACTGCTTTCCCAAATGCATGGATCCGAAGACCATAGGGGTAAACTAAAAGAGGGGAGGATAATTATTAGTGGGAAAATTCAGTTCTAATAGGTAACATTTAGTTTCTATTGGAGAGAATGGAGAATGGCGGATAGTAATAAACACTTAAAATTCCCACTATTTTAAGTAAACTTTGTTTCTTTAAGGCTTCTAAAAAGCATACATTATCATTGGTCTATTTCCTAAACTTATTAATCAATGAATCTTTTTTACATAAATTATCTTATCAAGATTAAGATATGGTTTTTTGTTCCAATAGTCCTTAAAGAGGACCAAAGAAATATCTTATCAAATGACCCTTATATTGATACATTTATCTTGAATGGCACTAGAAAAATGCAGTTTATCTTATTCGTTCTAATTCCAAATCAATTAAGAACTGAGACTCTTCTGTTGTAATTTGTTTACAACTTACAGCTAGGTGAATGCAGGGTTATTTTATGGGAAGCAAGTGCTTAGCACAGGATGCCCACAAGATACAAAATTTACAACTCAATTTTCCAAGGTTAGTTCTTAATATCTATTTTGTTATGTCTAACATCTATTGTCTTTTCACTTGATTTTATTATGTTAGAAATTTCGTTATTTTCTAGCATGAAGTATGAGAATCCTTTTTTCATTGCAGTTGGGAGAGCGTTTGGCAAAAAAAAGAAAGAAAAGATAGCAGCAGATGCTCTAGAGGTGTTTCCGTTGAGCAGCGGAGATGAAAAACAACAAGTCAGAGGTGACGAGGGTTGTTGATGCAGCGGAGATGAAGAACAGTGGCAGCGATGAGTTGTGAGTTGTGTTGCTCCCGTCATTCAAGAAGGAGCAGCTAGCGGCAAGTTGACCATATCGGTGAAGAGAACGCAGAGATCTGAGATCCTGTTGTCCGCCGTATTGCAAAGGTAATTTACTTTTAAAGGTTAGAAAACAAATAAAACTTATGAAGTGTTTCTTTGACCATTAAAATTCATCAAAAGATTGGGTTTCATAGATTTGAAAAACAAGAACACATTTCTTGAAAGGATATCATCTGTGAATGATCCTGAGAAGAAGGGTTTGATCTAAAAGGATATCATGTGTGTATGATTCTATTTTTATTTTTAAATTTTCTTGCTTTTTTATTTCTTTAAATTTGTTTTCAGATTCACTTTGTGATTCTCATAAATAGAATAGGAAAAGTGTACTGGATGGAGTGAGGGCAGTAATTTCAGTAAAGAAAATCCTATTAGTGGAAAGAACATCGGAGAAAAGACGTTATTTGGCATTGAACCTTTGTTTGTTGAAGAGATTGCTTTTGTGGTAAGTTCATTACTTTTTAAATCAACAATGTGTGAGCTTCTTTTTCAATTCTTTGAACATTGATATATTAGAAATTTTATTTTTATCATTGTACAATTTCTGTAGGTTGAAAATAGTCAGATGTTGCATATTCAATTTGTGAAAATTATTTCTTTGAAAGATCTAGCATTTTTTAAGTTCCTCCATTTCTTTATCCAGAACATATTGGTGATGTATCGAAAGGAATGTCGGCAGATCGCAAGATTATTTTTAAAGAGATACTATTCAAGTTATCTGATGTATGAATGTTAAAAGGATTAGATTAATTTCATTATCATCTCCATTTAAAATTAGATGTATCCTAAAGATAATTGCATTACAAGTTACTCTTCAAAGTGAGGATCATAAAGTAGTACTTCCTGTACTCTCAAAAGAAAACATCTAAGAGAGACACTTACCTTAAGGTATTTCTTTTTTTATTTCCTCTGCACTGCACCACTTCAGTTTATAGCTGAATCTTAATTTAAAAGAATTAAAAAAAAATCTCCAACTAAGTAGTTTTTTTTTTTCCTTTATACATGTATGCATATGCAATGAATTAATTACATATTGGTGTTTGCAAAGAATGAGTTATTAATAGGTTTTTGTAAAGTTATCATAAAGCATTCCAATAAGCAATAATATTGGTGTTTCTTAAGGTCCTTTAATGCTTTGCTTTAATAAGCATTCCATGCTTTGTTCTATCTTTGTGTAATTCTAAAATTATTATTGAAAAGTTTGACTAAAGGAAACTCATACACGTTTCCGTTGTTCAATTTGAAAATTTGATTTTATAGCTCTTTTTTTTTAGATTTATACATGATAGGGTTGTGGGAACTTTATGATGATTTGGAGAAGGCTTTTATTTTTGTTTGACCAAGTGATTTAGTGTGTTTGTTGTTGTTTACAGTTTTTGTTGTTGGGTGCAGTCCTATCTTCAAAGATGTATTTGATAAGTGTATAGGCTAATTGATCAATAAGTGTTCCGTTTAAATGTATCAAAATATTCAGATAACATTCATTGAACGGTAAGTTTCAACCCTTTTAAATCTATGGTTTAAATATCTCTTTTGCCCATATTTTGTTTCTTTCTTAGTTCACAAATCATAATAGAATTGAATACTAATTAACCATTTTTGTAATCATGAAATTGAAAACCAAATTACTTTTATTTAAATTTCAGAGATGAATCTTATTTAACTATATATGTAAATTATGACCAAGGTTGCGAGAACCGAACTGATCATTGAACTGGTCAAGTAACTAGTTCAATGGATCAATGGTTCAACCGTGGTCGAACTATGGTCGAATCGATTTTGTTAAATATAAAATAAAATTATTAAAGATACAATATAAATCTTTTAAAATTTAAATTCAATCATTCATGGCATAAAATTCTATATCCACATTCAATCAATAATCACCAATAATAATTAATAATAATGTCAATAATTACTTAATTAGACAAAACTCACTCAATTGATGCCAAATTACTAATTAGAAATATCTATGAACCAATCTCAGCAATAAAAATTGATACAACCTCAAAGAAGAAAAGTCTAATATATTGCGGAGATTGGTTCATAGATATTTCTAATTAGTAATTTGGCATCAATTGAGTGAGTTTTGTTTAATTAAGTAATTATTGACATTATTATTAATTATTGTTGGTGATTATTGATTGAATGTGGATATAGAATTTTATGCCATGAATGATTGAATTTAAATTTTAAAAGATTTATATTGTATCTTTAATAATTTTATTTTATATTTAACAAAACTGATTCGACCACGATTCAACCACGGTTGAATCATTAAATCATTGAATCAGTTATTTGACCGGTTCAATGACTGGTTCAGTTCTCGCAACCTTAGTAAAAAGAAAAGTAAAAAGTAAAAAAGAAAAAAAAATAGAAAAGAAAAACAAGAGAGTATCAAATATTGTTGGGCACACATGGTTGCGGTTGATTTGAAGAGTATTCGCTCCTTGTTAGTGAAACGGCGTAACAAGAAAAAGAGAAAAATGGAGAAGAGGGAAGACCTGAGATCGATTCTGCCGTACCTACCGGTGGTGATGCGTTCTTCCACACTGTTTTGGCCGTCGCAAGTGGTTGAAGCGCTCAAAGAACTCGCCAGAGGACCTCTTCACAGCCACGTTGACTCAGGCCACATCCTCTTCACCGCCATTGAAGACATCAGAAACTCTCTTTCTCTCTCTTCCAACTCCTTGGCTCCTTCCACTTCTCTTGGATACTCCCTCTTCTTCGACGAGGTAATTACACACTCACACAGGTGCCATTTTGGGTTTTCCCACTCAATTTTCAATTTTGAATTGTGGGTTCTTCTAAAGTTGGGATTTTGGGGTTATATGGTGTTGCTTTGTTTCAGCTGATGACTAGGGAGGAATCAAGGAAGTGGTTTGAGGAGGTTGTTCCAGCATTGGGGAGCTTGCTTTTGAGGTTGCCATCTTTGTTGGAAGCACACTATGAAAATGCTGATAAGGTTTTAAATGTGGGAGCTATGATTGGAACCGGTCTTCGCATGTTGGATTCACAGGAAGCAGGGATTGTGATCCTTTCCCGGGTTTGCTTCTTTTGCTGAGTTTATATGATTTTAAATTACGGTTACTTGCTGTATTGTATGTTGTGTACTCAATAATATAACTTGCTTAATGGCTGCCACTGCTGATGACTATGGTTATTATAGTCAACCTTATCAATTCTTTGCTTTTTAGGAGTTGATTGCTGCTCTTCTTGGGTGTTCGCTTTTTTGCCTATTCCCGGACCATGACAGATACATGAAACAGCTTCAAATAATCAATTTCGATCAATTGTTTGCGTATGGAATCTATAGCTTTTCTCTCTCTTTGTTAATTTGCTGTTTTAGTCTTTTGTTTTTCTTGCACTGTTGGAGCAACAGCTGAGTTGTCTCCGTCTTCGTGTGACCTCAAGGTCACGGGTTCAAGCCGTGGAAACAGCCACAGATGTAATTTTAGGTTAGGCTGTGTACATCATACCCTGCGTTAAGGCGGGAGGCTTGTGCACCGGGCTGCCCTATTGGTATCAAGATGATGCAGCCAATGTCATGTTGTTTTCTGTGTGAAATGGTGACTGAATGGGTGTGAAAAATAGGAAGAGAGGGTATTGATATTGCTCTAGGTTCATTTTGTTCTAATATTTATCTATTATAAAATTATGTCTGGTTGCAAAAATTTCTGAATGTATTAGTAAAATTGATGTAAATTTTGGATAGAACAGATCAATTATGCTTTCTTCATTTTCAGGAGTCTATATGAAGATTACAGTCAAAAGCAGGAAAGTAAGATTCGATGCATCATTCACTATTTTCAAAGGATAAGTTCTGATATGCCTAAGGGTGTTGTCTCTTTTGAGCGAAAAGTACTACCCTTTGAAGGTGATGCTGATCTAATTTCTTACCCAAATTCTAACTTTTGGAGCACTTCGGCTATACCTCTTTGCAAATTCGAGGTAATTGAAGGAAATTCATTTTCTACTACTAGGAGGCCAATTTCTTTTTGGTTGTTAATGAAATATTTACTTTACAAGGTAATACTATGGCATTTTCATAGGTTCACACTTCAGGACTCATAGAAGATCAGTCAGGTGAAGCTGTTGAAGTGGATTTTGCAAATAAATATGTTGGTGGTGGTGCTCTTGGAAGGGGATGTGTACAGGTACAGTGTAGTATTACCATGAGACCTAAATTCTTGGCAAATAGGATAGCTGTTTAGATCATAGTTCCTGATATGTTTTACATGCATATGTATATGGTGTGGGGTACATTTTGTATTAGCAACTTTTATCATTTTATAGACACTGTAGATTGAGGTATTGTTTTGCCAGGTGAAAATTTTTGCCTGCTGATTTGTAATTTTTCTTCTTTTTATTTTTATTTTTATTATATATCTTTTGTAATTGTCTGATATAGGAAGAAATTCGCTTCATGGTCAGTCCAGAATTGATTGCTGGCATGCTTTTCTTGACAGCCATGGAGGAAAACGAGGCTATAGATATTGTTGGCGTTGAAAGGTTCTCTAATTATACAGGGTGAGCACTACAAAATGGTTTTCACTTCTAATCGGAGAAGAATATTTTTAATGCCTATTGCTCGAGTAAGGTGGAAGAAAATTATGTTTCTTCATCATTATGCTTAGCATAGTGTATTTCCTCTGTTTTTGCCTCTGTTAATGTTTGGCTATTATTTGTATTTGCTTTTTTTTTTTTTTTTTGAAATGGTTAAATTCGACATCTGTTTTTCTTCTCACTGTTTTCTGTTTATGCACTGAGAATAAAAAGGATCAAACATTTTATTGTTCTTTGTGTTGCTGCATGTTTTCCAATATGGTATTTATTGTCCTTCGTAACCTAATGATAAAAGTATATCCTGAATTCTTTAGGTATGCATCATCATTTCGATTTTCCGGTGATTATGTGGATGAAAGGGACGTAGACAATCTTGGAAGACGTAAAACCAGGATTGTTGCAATTGATGCATTATGTAGCCCAGGGATGCGACAATATAGGGAAAAGTTTGTATTACGGTTAGTAAATCTTGGTTTATGTTCCTGAATCTCTATAAATGGGTGTTTTGTATGTATCCGCTGCAAAGTTGAAACTCTTTTCAAACTTTGTTTTAGCTTTATTTTCTCACTCATTTCGAGGAATGTGTATGATTTACGTCGAGAGATAATTATAAATAGTAGCCATACTTCAGTTTTGTAATTATATTTTTCTTTCATTTATTATGGTCTTTTCCAGTTCAATTCCTTTAAACTAATGTGTATTACAAAAACAATTATTTGGGAAAATATTATTATTTGCAACGGTTAAAAAAGTTCAAATTGCTAATTCCTGTAGAGAGCTCAATAAGGCATTCTGTGGTTTTCTATACCAATTTAAATATCAGAAGTATCAGAAAATATTACAAGAGAATGGATGGTCATCTGAACAGGTTGGTTTTCATCATGTCTGTCAATAAACAAAGAAATTGGATTTTTGGTTGAACAGCCATGTTTGAGTATGAAATTCTCATAAAAGATATTTCCGGACATTTTCTCTTTTTCTTTGCAGTTTGACGCTTCAACGCTAACATATATGGAAACAAGTGAAGGAGAAATTTCAAATCATGAATTCGAAAAATTTCAAAATAACTACCAACAGATGGAGCAGGGCAATAATATTGGGGTTGCAACCGGAAACTGGGGATGTGGTGCATTTGGAGGAGATCCTGAACTAAAGGCTATAATTCAGTGGCTTGCTGCTTCACAGGTAACACATATTTTGATTATTTTCATTCTTTGGCGACAATTCAAAATGTTGAATTCGTGTTGGTTCCTTCCATGCAGGCCCTAAGACCTTTCATAGCATACTACACATTTGGCTTGGAGGCGTTGCAGAACCTAGACGAGGTAATTTGAATTTTCCTTCTTAATGGTGTGTTGGCAGCTATCTTTGTGGTTTGTTTTCAATGAATATCATCATTATCCGTTGCTTCCTTCGTCACTTGTTTCTCTGCAATTGGTGGATGCTGTCCATCCATTGAGTATCTCCATCCAGCTGAGTGCTGGCAACATTTTCAGCTTGAGATGGACTTGTTTTGATGTTAAGATTCTTAGTAGGAATTTTTTGGGTTCGATGTTGTGCAGGTGGCTAGTTGGATTTTGTCACAGAGATGGACGGTTGGGGACCTGTGGAACATGCTGATTGAGTACTCGACAAAGAGATCAAAAGGCGAAACTACTGTTGGCTTCCTCCGATGGCTTCTACCATCATTGTATGGTCATGGTACTAGGCTCAACTCATCAAACTCACCTTGATCAATTGTTGATTGCCTGTCCTGCTCTAGCTTTGAGAAAAACTTGTAATTACAAGAAAGAAGAAAAGGATGAAAGAGTCGTTCTTTTCTTAGAATTTGTGTTTTCTATGTACAGTTTGATTTGGAGACTGCACTTTTTATCATTCTTTGGTTTTGTATCATTGAAAATTGTATAACATAGTTGGAATTTAAGAATCCTTCATTCATTGTCATAGGTCCTTTGATGGAGATGGGTGTTTGGTGACCTGAAGGTTCTTGGATGGATGAGTTTAGCTATGTCTATATTTCTAGAAAATGTTGTATTGTTTATAAGAACTAATGGATTCATTTATTGTATGTAATAATAACAAATGTGAGGTTATAGTAAGTATTTGGTTTCCTAACCAATGATGTCGAGTTCAAGTCTTAGGAATAGAAAGAACATTTTTTGACAATACCCAAAAAAAAATTATGATTTTTAAAGAGAAGAATAAAAGAAGGGTATTTTAAGGGGAAAAAAATAGACATTGATTCTCTTTGTTCCCTTTCTTTCCTTTTTTTTTTTTTTCGAAAGACAAGGCAATTGGTATCCAAAAGAATGATACATTTCGACCCTTGTCCCGGTTTATTGCGAGGCGAGGCATACTATTATGATGACTTGTACGTTAAGTGCCACGTTGATAACTGGAAAATGGATAGGGACCCATTTATCCCTTCTTCACCCTTTTCAACCTTCTTTCCAAGGATCAAATTCAGTGGTGAACTTTGAGAATATTAGTAGCAACAGAATAAAAAAATAGGCCCTTGTTGGAAGCCACAATAGAGAAGAGAACATTGTCGGCGTTGATAATAAAGATTGTGATTGTTGCTTGGTGCAACAAGGTAGTAGTTGCAAAAAGAGGAGGTTGATAAGCGAGCAAGTTGAGTTTCTGGAGAAGAACTTCGAGGTGGAGAACAAGCTTGAACACGAAAGGAAGTTCCAACTCGCAAAAGAGATTGGTTTGCACCCAGGTTAAGTTGCCATCAGATTTCAAAATTGTAGGGCAAGGTTCAAGACCAAGCAGATTGAAAAAAGACTTAGCTGCATTGAAACAAGCTTGGATACCCTTCAACAGCAATATGATAATCTTCTTCACCACAATCACAACTTACAAAAACACGGAATAACAAATAATCAGTATATATATATATATATATATACACACACACACACACGCCGTTTTTAATTTTATCTTGGAATAATTAGTTAAATTTTGGACATGTATTTTACGTAAATAAGAGTTTCTAGGATTGTGTGAATAAGGGCTACGGGTGAAGATAAAGAGGGTGAAGATGGAACAAATCGGCCCCTATCCGTTTTCTACTAGGTCATCACAATAACATGCCTAGAAGCTAACTTCTGTTAACATTTAACGTTGGAGATCATGGAAAGGCTGCATCCTCTCATGATAAATAGGGACATGGATAAGGTGGCTGTTAGCCAAAAATATAATTTGGTTAATTAATTAAATTAATTTTGCTTTGTATAATGTGTAGGTACTAGGAATAATAAACATCTCATGGGTTCATAAAATATCGAATTCTGATCTTTTGGATCTAAAGCTCTCATACCATGTCATAATACCACTCATCCTAAAAATTTTAGCTGATGGAAAAAAATAACACTAATGGGTTATATCTCTAATACTGAATTGGACATCCCTAAACCTCCATTGTACATATTGTACAAATATTCTATTGGCTCCCTGCACTTTTTCAATTTTATATAATAAAACTGATTATTAATCGGTTAAAAAATTCAAAAACCAATTTTTAACCGATTATAAAAATAAAAATTAGTTTTGAAAAATAACCAATTTTAAAAAAAAAATCGATTTGTACGTAGAAAAATGGATTTTCAAAGAAAAAAAATTTAACAACCGATTTTTAACTGGTTAAAAATCGATTTTAATCAGTTAAAACTGATTTTTACAAAAAAATCAGTTAATTAATTTGACCACAAGAGTGGCATAAAATTTGGTTTTAGTTTTGATTATCCGGTTAAAAATTAATTTTTAAAATTTAGTTTTGGTTAACCACTTTTTGATAATATGAATATAATTTTTTAAATTATTTTATTAAATTGGTTAGTCAAAATGTGATTATAATTTTCTAACCGGTTAACCATAATTTGGTTATTTTATGTGCACCCTAGGTAACGGTATATCATTCTTTTGGATCGAAATTGTCGTCTTTCCAAAAAAAAAATGGTCGGATTGAATCTTCACTTCTTTTTGTATAATAGATAAGTAAATATGTGGTGTTTTAATTGGATATGCATTATCTTTTTTGGTTTTGTAAAACTTCTCGGAAAAACAAGTGTAACAATTTTACTTACGCAAAATTGTATGGAAATAAGTTTACAAAATTCTCTTAAGTTTCAGCATATTATATAACACCCAATCCGGATACAATAAACTGTATTTTAACCTCATCATATAGTATACCGATAGTCTCTCAAATTAAACATATTTGTAATTGCTCAAGCAACTTTTTAGTATGCATAATAGTGGAATAAAGTCAATTTTAAAGTGACAGGCATGACTAATAGGAAAATAAACACAGATTTATTGAGATCTCATCATTTACGAGCATGCCATGCTTTGCAAAGGTGTTTACATAAAAATTTGCTTCTCAATAAGCATGATTAGCAACCAGGGACCCGTTACTAGGTGTGAGTGTGACCACTACCAGGCTTAACATCATTGGTGGATCAAAATAGAGAGAACTTATACAATGTGAACAAAACAACATTGTTATATGCAAAACACTGAGAGGAGATGTAGCTCCTTCTCATGTTTAAGGTCCCATTCTGATACATTATGTTCAAGCCAGTTGCTAACTCTAAAGAGAATTCTACTAAATTCACAATTTAATCTTAGGCTTGGAATGTATAAGTTCCCCCTTGTGAGTCAGAAGAATTAGTGGTTATGCAAAGCATCACCGAGGATCAAATCAACCATCAGCAGTTGCCTTGTCAAAAGATGATTTTTCTGGTTTCTTATGTGGTTCCATATCCACATACAGAACACGCCCATGCAATATCTGCAACAAAAGAAAAAGAAAAGGGTTGATTCATTTATGAATTTTGGCATTTCACAGAAGAGAAAAGTAAAGGTACTAGATTCTTGCATTTCCATTCATGGCCATCTGTGCCTTGCGGGCTTCTTCCTCCTTAGCAAAGGTCACGTATCCGAAACCCTTAGATCTGTTTTTGGCTTTGTTCAGTACTATATCAGCTGGAAAAGGGAAATGACATTGACAGGTACATTAAGATTTTAATATGGGGCGTTCATGTTCAATGCTTGTAGTGACAATAGAAGAAGAACATACCATTTAGGACATTGCCATATTCTGAAAAGGCTTCAGCTAATTTCTCTTTCGTGGTAGAAAATGCTAATCCTGCACCAAGATTTTCATTCAGTTCATGTCACGGCAACAGCAAAACAAGAGAAATTAAATTTCAGGGCAAAGGCAAATCAAACACTTCTACAACAGTAATAAATAAATAAATCATATACGCTAAACAGGATTGGCATTAAGATGGCTCAATTGTACTCAAACTAAACCTTTTTCCATATACCACAATCTAAAGTAATGAAAGTTATTTCTTGATTCCTACTCAAAGGCGGCTGGCGGCTGCAACTACTTAGTTGCATTGTAATATGCTATTATTTCCTTTTTCTAATTGCTCTGGGACCATTGTTATACTTCTATTTCTGAAATCATCGTTTATAGCAATGATGTGCAAAACAGATTTGATTAAGTATAAACCCCCCAATGTTGAATCAATCCATTTGAATCCAATGCTAAAACCAATAGCAGGAATAACCAGCCGTGCTCTGCAGTTATTCAAATCTCCATAGTAAAAGCAATTGCTTGAACAGAACTTTAAGATAAATCAAGAAAACAGCTCAAATTAGCAGACTAGTGAAAAAATCGAACTAAATTTTTGGTACTCCAGTTTGCAAATAGTAATAATGATATTACACAAGAGAGGGAGAGTCCCAGGAAAACGAAAAGGGTGTGTGTAGCTATGTACCTTTGACAAAAATCTTGGAAGAAATTGATCGGAGGAAAAGAAGCTGAGAAAGAGAGCGGTGCTGTTGACACCATATTTGCCGCAGACTCTCCATGCTTCAGCTTCAACTTCAACTGTCACTCAACAAAATAATTTATATTCAATTATTACAATTCATAAAAAAAAATCCAAAATTATCCACCAAAAATCTCATGTAACTAATCTCAAGTACCAAATAAAAAATAAACAAAGCTAATACTAAATTTTATTATCAAAATCCCAATCTAAAGCTTTTGTATCTACTATTTTTTGCAAATGCTGTGGCATAAGCATTTAGGCACCCTCAACAAAGATTGTATATACCATAATATGACCAAAAAAATAAAATAAAAGGATTGAACATAACAACCTAATTTGATCAATAATGTGATCAGAAATTTTATCAATAATTTAGTCAGCAATTTAGCAACAACAGGACCAACAGCAATACAATGATAGCAGCAGCAACATTAGCACTTAACAATAAAAATTAAAACAGCGTAGCAGCAAAACAAAAAAAGAACAGAGGTAGAGGCAGAGAGGCAGAGAGGCGGAGCAGACCGGCGGAGAGGAGGTGGCAGAGGGGCGAAGAGGAGGCAGCGGTGGAGCAGAAAAGAGAGTAGGCTGCCGCGGAGAAGAAGGGAAGTGAGGTCAGCTAGCAAGAGCCGAGAAGCCTCATTCAGAGAGAGAGACAGAACAGATCAAGGCTTGGGCAAATTTGCAAGAACCGAACCGGTCAATGAACCGAACCGGTCAACCCAGGTCAAATTGTGGTTGAACCGGTTTAATTAAAAATAAAATAAAATAATTAAAATTTTCAAAATGCACATTATGTTTCATCATTAAAATAAAAAATTTCTAATTAATTTATAATCAACAACAAGCCAACAACTAAGAAATTAACTCCGAATCAGAACAATAGTACAAAATTAACTAAGAAAATTAACAACAATCAACAATAATTGAAACAGAACAAAAACAACAATCATTTCCTGGTTTTTTCTCATAGTTACATATAGTGACACTGACACAAATGCATGTATTTGAAAAACTCTCTTCATTGTTCCAGTAATAGAAAGGTTTAAGGAAGATAGAGTCTCGAACTGAACAACTATATCTGAGGTTTGAAGTGTTAAACAGCCCAATCAAAAGAGTGAGATTTCAGAAATGAAAACACTTCTATTCTATTATCACTAGCATAAATATCTTCATCAAGGCACACCCACATTCAATTAATAAAACGTATCTTCTGCTACAGGACCTGTAGATTTAATAAACAAAAGATATATCATGTATGCATTGTGGCAATTCAGAAATGGAATAAATATTTAGAAGAATAATATATTAATATTAGCCTTAACTAATATGAAAGAGCAAAAGCTAACTTCCAACACGTAATATTCCATCATAGTTGTTTACAAAGTCAAAATGCTGGAGCCTTAAAATGAAAGATTTGTTGTGCTGCTTCAGAGAGAAAAAGCAATACAAATAAAATTTCAATCTCAATCATTGTGTATCACCCAAGAGTATCAAGAAAAGTTTATTATAACCATTAAAAGGCTCACAAAATCCCTAATAGAGTAATAGATGATAATATCCAAAAATCAGCATGGATTTGGAAGCTTAGAACAAAAATGAAATATGTTACCCTACTCACTCAGATAATAAATTTACTAGATTCACAAATATAAATAGTTCAAGCTAGAAACAATGAAGAGAGTTTTTCAAATACATGCATTTGTATCACTAACAGCATAACCTCAACATGTCAACCGCCATAGCAGAACAAGAATACAGGACATTCAACAAGAAAAAGCTAAGGATTAAAGGACACAACAAAACAAAATTAACAAACTCAAGAATACACTAAACTCAGAGAAATTAACAACAATCAAGAATAAAGGAAATTAACTCAGAAAAACAACAATTAACTCAGAAAACAAGAATAACAAAAAATACCTTCCAGAGCATAGAGCATAGAGGTGAGGGAGAGGGAGCACGGCGGACATACGAAATGGAGCACAGCGGAACTGGACCAGAGGAGGGCTGGAGCGCGGCAGAAGTGGGGCTGTGCGAGGGAGGAACGAGACAGAGGAGACCAGTGGTGCACGAGACGCGTTGCGACGGCGGAGACGAGCTTGAGCAGTGGAATGGCCACTGGAGCAGATGCGATGGCGGCGGTGAGATAGCGGTGGACGTGAGTTTTCGGTGATGGAGAAGGCGGCGGGGGTGAGTGTGGGTAGTAGGGCTACTGAACTCTGATATTGATTCTTCAGTGTATGCGAATTTGGGTGACGGAGGATTTCGGGTTTCTCTTTCAAGGGTTAACTACTAGTCTACTAATTCGTTACCGAAAAATAAAAATTAAAAATAAAAAAGTTTTTTTAAATTTTTTTGGTAACTAAACAGAGAAGAAAGAAAGAAAAAAAAGGACAAAACTAAATTAATTGATTAGGTTCATATCTAAATTTATTAGATGTTGAAATTCACTCTATGATTGACTCTAATTTGAGCAAATGTTCATGTCAAAAGCAACTGCTTTACCCATACAATCTGCAACACTATTTGCATTTTTCTGACATAAAAGAATGAGTAAATGCCCAAAATGGTCCCTGAATTTCAAATCGGTATTCAATTTAGTCCTTGATTTTTCTAAATGACCAACTAAATCCCTTAAAATCAGAAACGTGCATCTCCGTTAATCCCTCGTAGAAGTGCCGTCTAAACGTTGCTGATGTGGAACGTTAACTGCCATGTGGGCATTCCGTTAAACGACGTCGTTTAAGGAGTGGATGCCCTAAGTGTGTAAAACGACGTCGTTTCCAATAACACCTTCTCCCCCTTCCCCTTCAACGTTTCCCACCAAAACTTCAGAAAAGCTTTCTCTTCTTCTCTGTCCGTTCACTCTCCCATACTTCCCACTCACGTTTGTTCGCCGAGGATCATCCTTAGAATCTGTTCTCTCCGGTCAGTGAAGTAGTTATCGACGAAGCATCACCTTCATACACTGCCGACGGTGAGAGGTAACAGTTCAAGTTGATTATTCTCTTCCATTTTTTGTATTTCATTGAGGGTTCTTGATACTTATGTGTGAATGCATTGTTGTATATGTAAGGGAGTGGTTTAGAATGTTGTGGTTGTTGATGGCGCAAATGTTAGGGTTTAGGGTTTCTAATATGAAACTTGTAACCACATAAATCATAATCTGGTTTAAGTTATAGTCAATAGGAAGTAAATATATGCATTCTTATTACAAATATAGTTTGATTTCTAGTTCTTTGCAATTTTTAGTTATCTCTTCAGTTTTCTGTGTTATTATTGATGCTGGGTTTTTTGTACTTCGGATCAGATGATGGGACAAGTAAATAAAAAGAGACTGGAAGAATACCTTGGAGAGCTATAGCAGAAGGAGAACACGAATGATCGATATGTTGTTGCTCTAAAAGGGAGACTTTAACCAAAAAACCTTATGTGAGGATTCAACCGGTCCCAGAGAAAACTGACACCAGCTCCAGCAAGGAGTAGCGGAAGTAGATAAGTATTTTATTGCAAGATATTGCAAATACTTCGAGTTATCTGTACATTATTTAGAACTTGGAAGAAAGGCTTCAAATATTTATTATGTACCTGATGCTGTTCTGCTCTAGTTTTCTCTGGTTTTATCCTTGGATTTGTTTGTTTAAGCAATAAACCAAAGCAGATGTTGTTAGATGGGAATGAGTGCCCAGGGTTCTCTGCAAACAATATATTAGTTAGGTTCAGGCTAGTGATTTTATGAAATTCTTCTACTATTCTCTTTAATTCTCCTTCCAATGCTGTTTCTGTCTTTGTTCACAGAGGAATGACTTTCATTAAATTTTAAATTTAGCTTTTGCAGTGTTTAATTGCTTTGTTTATATTTTGCTTTGGTTTGGTGATAATCAGGGTTTGAAGTTACTTTTCATCTTGTCCATAGTGTTTGTACTTGGCAGCATTGTATGATTTTTTGGTCATATGTATAGCCATTAAAATTGAATAGGTAAAACAGAGGCTTGTGTGAGAACCATGAATCGTGTATAGCATTAAGATGTGCAGTCAGACTATCTTGATCATTGCTGCTATCTTTTGATTAATATTTCTTGGTGCTCATAAATTTTTTGCATTAACTATGCGCCTCTAATAATGGAGTTTGGGGGAAGTTATGCGAAATTGGTGATCTAGAATCATGTAAAGCCATGTCTTTATATGTGTGTTGACTGTGAACTTGTGACTCTATGATCTTGTTTAGGTTGTGGCTTGGTGATCCTCCAATTATTTAAAATTAAAGCTGTAAGATTGTGTAAGCACTACAAATCTACAATCAAATGAATTTGGGTTTTAGGGCGAAGAAGAGAAGGAGAGTCGAAGAAGAGAAGGTCGAAGAAGAAAGGTCGAAGAAGAGAAGAAGAGAAGAAGAGTCGAAGAACAGAAGAACATAGCATACGATTTGAAGAAGGGAAGACAATTAGGGTTTTATAATTGAAATGGACTAATTTGGGTAATATTAGGCAATTCCAGATACCAATTTGAATCAAATTCAACCTTGGCACACATCAGCATACAGCTGGAATGCCCACATGACAGTTAACGTTCCACATCAGCAACATTTAGACGGCACTTCTGCGAGGGACTAACGGAGACGCACGTTTCTGATTTTAAGGGATTTAGTTGGTCATTTAGAAAAATCAAGGACTAAATTGAATACCGATTTGAAATTCAGGGACCATTTTAGGCATTTACTCATAAAAGAATAGAGACTCTCCAATTCCAATTCATAACATCCTGTATATGCTTTGCCAAATTCCATTCTAGGATATCCTTACCAAGCATTCTTTGGTTTACTAAAAAAATAGCTTCTAAACAGTCTGTTTCACAAATAACCTCACAAAATCCACTATCCCAAGTTAAAAATAAACCTCTTCAAATCACATACAATTCAGTAAAAAGAATACTGCACACTTCAACTTTTCCAATGCAACCTTTAAACCAACATCTATCAGAATTGCAAATGATATAACTAAAATCAACATAGCCAAAAGGAGCAAAACAACTAGCATTACAATTCAATTTAACATAATGAACTGGAGGTGGAACCCAATGCAAACAAAGCGAAAGAGGAGACAAAGATTGATGCATGGCAAAAATAGTGTGAAACTTTCTTACTGAACTACGAATCAAACTCACCACTTTACTAGTACTCCAAGAGTCATCTGTATTAAATAAGTCATGATTCCTACTTCTCCAAATCCACCAAATGGTTGAAAAGAAAAGAAAAACATCTCCACTCCTTGGACCTTTGTAGAGCTAATCACGTAAATTCGAGTTATCTGAATACAGACCTAAAAGGTTCCAAACCTCCTTGGCACTAGGACACTCCCGAAGACAATGAAGAATGGATTCAGAACCATTTTGACACCCATGACAAGTGCTAGATAAAGTTAAGCCACGACCCAAATGAAACTATGTCGTAGGACTAGCGTTATGAAGACTGGGCCAAATCAAGAACTTGTACTTCTTAGGAATATGCAGTCGCCATACCCACAACTAATTATGACGCTCATTCCAGTCAAACTTTCTTTTGGCTAGCCAACTGTATCCACTCCTAGTTGAGTAGAGTCTAGAAGATGCCACACCCCACGACTAACCCGAACTCTCTCTAGCATTCAAATCCGGATTATAAGCATTCAAACACTATTTGACATCTTTTAGAATGTTAGAGAAAACATCATGGAGATTCTATTGACCATCTTTTCAAACGTCTCTAATAGTTAAATCAGAGTCAGATATATGTACAAAAGGGACATCTTGAGCAATTGGACCCTCAATACTCCAATTGTCAAACCAAAAAGATTGATCAAGTGACCCAACGCACCAAGAGAAGGCATCCTTAAAAGTACCAAAAGCCTTTGAGATACTCTTCCAAACATGATAAGCGTTGCAAGGGACAGGGCCATCTAAAACTCCCTCATTCCTCAGATACTTCGCCTTCAATAGAGCAACCCAAGGCTTGTCCTAACAATGAAAAAGTTGTCAAACCAATTCACAAAGTAAAGATATATTAACACACGTAGGATCTTTAACACCCAGGCCACCAAATTTCTGTGGAGTGACCACGGTCCTCCAATTAACAAGAGAAAGACCTCTGCCGTCAATTTGATCCTTCCAAAGGAATTGTCTCATCATAGAAGACAATTTATTGCAAATCTAATTTAGAAAAAAAGATACCTGCATATGATAGACAGGAATGGATGCTGCAACAGAATTGATCAGGCAAAGTCTCCCCGCTTTATTTAGAAGCCTTCCTTTCCAATTAGCTAATCTTCCCCTCACCTTTTCAATCACCGAATGAAAAGAAGCCCTACTGGTATGGGAATGATTAAGGTTAACTCCAAGATATCTTCCTAAGTCCAAAGCAAAACGTATTGAAGAAACACTAGTAAACATATCTCTTTTACAAGCAGTCACATTTTTAGAACAAAATTCTTTAAAATTTTCAAGATTTACTTTCATGCCAGATGCCTTGCAAAAAATGTTAAGAGAATGCATGATCATTTGGACCTGACTCTTTGTAACTTGACAAAAAAGTAAGAGATTATCTGCAAACATCAAATGAGAAAATTTCAGGCCATCCCTAGTGACAGAAACTGGTTTCCACACACCCTCGACCACCTTATGAGATATATAGCAAGCAAGTCTTTCCATACAAAACACAAATAAGTAAGGAGACATTGGATCACCCTGTCTAAGCCCCCTTCTAGGAGCAAAACTATCCAATCTATTCTCATTCCACATAATAGAAAGAGATGATGCACGGACACAATTCATAATCAAATTAACAGTGATGATAAGAAAATCAAAAGCAATGAGAGTACTCTCCAAAAACCTCCAATCCACCCTATCATAAGCTTTTTCAAGATCAATTTTAAAAGCAAGAATACTTTTCTTGGATTTTGTGTACTTCATGAAATTCAAAATTTCTTAAGCCACAATAATATTATCAGGAGCACCATGATCCGGAATAAAACCTCCTTCTAAAGGACTAACAATATCTGGAAGAAAGGGCCGAAGTCGATTAGTCAATACTTTGGTGATAATTTTATAAACAACATTACACAAGCTAATAGGCTTGAAATCCTTCATAAAGGTAGGGTTATCAATTTTGGGAATAAGCACAATCAGAGTTTTCATGATGTTAAGATTTAAGTACTCTCCCAACAAAGCACTCCGGATAATATTCCAAATCTCAGTGCCTACTATCTCCCAATATTCTTTAAAAAAAAAGCTTAAAAGTCATCTGGACCAGGAGCCTTAAAAGGGCTCATACTGAATACTGCTGACTTGACTTCCGCAAAACAGACAGGGTCAATTAACTTAGCACAAGCCTTGGTGCTTAGAATGGGCATCCGAACATCCCCTAAACAATCAACCTCAATATCTTCCGTTGTACTAAAGAGATTCTTGTAGAAAGAGAGGGCTTCTTCCTGGAGAATATCTGGATCAGTAGACCAAGACCCATCTCTAACATATAATCCATGTACTCTATTATAGTTTCTACGCACCAAAGTCTCAAGATGGAAGAATTTAGTATTTCTATCCCCATACTTGATCCACTGCTCTCAAGATTTCAGGTACCAAAGAAATCTCTCTTGCAATAAAAGCCTATTGTAATCTTCCCTCAGTTCAGCTTCTTTAATTCTCAGAGACAACACATCGGTAACCTCCAAATGTTGTTGAATCTTATTAATCTGATATTCCAGCTTACTTTTTTACACAAAATTATTTCCAAAAATCTTTGAGTTAAAGTCCAAAGAAACCTGTTGAACCATCTTAAGCCTTTCAGTAGCGCCTTCAAACCCTTAATTCCAAGCCTTACTAATAACATGTTTATAAGAAGGGTGTGTTGTCCATACAGCCTGGAACCTAAAAGGACGAGAACCTTTCACTCTGGGACCACCATGACAACGAACTAAAATAGGGCAATAATCAGAATGAAGCCTGCTAAGAATTTCAGAATAACCCTCAAGAAACATTGTCATCCACGCCTCATTCACTAGTACTCTATCCAACTTTTTAGCCAAGTCTCTGCCAGCCTGAACTATTTTTTACCAAGTATATCTCCTACCAGTCACTTTAAGATCAAAGAGTTCACAGTCATCTAGAGTAGTAGCTAATAGACTAGCTCTACGAGAAGAAAAATAAGCACCTATACTCTTGTTTGGCGCCACAATCTCATTAAAATCACCAACAGCTAGTCATGGTCCATTATGACCTAAATTAATAAAACGCAAATGATCCCAAATCATACTTCTTTTTTTCAAATTGAGGACTCCCATACACTGCACTACAAAGCCAAACTAAGTTACTCACACTCACTTTCACTGCGATACATTGGTTAGTTTGGTCAGTAACCACACAAGAAGCATTAGCAATAGAAGAGAGAAACCAAATGCCACCCATGTGTCCTATTGCTTCCTCAACACCAACATAATGAAAATCTAACTTATCCCAGAAATTCTTTAAATTATTAAACATAGTATGAGTCTCAAAGAGAAAGAAGAAAGATGGTTTATATATTCTCACCAAATCTTTGCAATGCACACGGGCCATCTTGTTAGACGCACCCCTCACATTCCAGGCTATGATATTGAAACTATCCATAAAAGATAGCAAAAAGAGAGCTCCAATAACAAACCTGAGACTCAACATGATGTCCCTGTCTTCGACGATCCCGCCTTTAATGGACTTTCAAGTTGCAAAGTAATTTTCTCCGTCGAAACTTGTGCCACACTTGCCACCGATGCTCCATCCTTTTCTGCCGACAAATTCTGCAAAGAGTTTGGGTGAGGACACTTTCGCACAGTGCCATTTGTTGTCTCACCTTGCTGCTGATGATGTACATTGTGATGGGTCCCCGAATAATCCATACTAACCGGTTTTTCAATATTGATACCCCTGCTTAATTTTACTTTGGATCCAATAGCATGTGTTGTACGTTGATGATTAGGCCTTGTCCAAGTATTGGTAGCCTTGTTAGGAGTCTTCTTTGCTTTTGGTTGGACCTGATGGGTGCTAGGAGAAGGCTTTTGACCCATTTTATACTTTCCTTTCCTAATCACTTGAGTCCAACCTTCCAAATCCTCATGTTGTGAATGGTCTACATAAACAGCATGCAAATCACTCTCCACCAAATTCGGGACAGCAACAGTTACGGTCTCACCTCCAAGATTCTTGCCAAAATAAAAATTTGTCATTTCCACATGCATCGGATTTTTTAAATTTGAATTTTTTGGCTGCTTTGCTACATCGCCGACCACCTTGGCATTCGTTTCTCCTCCCGCATTGCTGTCAATCTTGCACACCTTCATATCATGACCAAACTTGAGACAGGTGCCACAAATAAGGTGAAGACTTTCATATTCAACACCTTCAACAAGAATCTTCTTAGTCATTGGCAATCCTAAATCTATCTGAACACAGGCACGAGCATATCGTCCTCTTTCAGCTAATTTTGTTGCCAAATCAACCTTGACGAGGATGCCAACTGCAGCTGCAACACAGAACATTGCATCTTCTTGGTAGCACCAAATTGGTAATCTAGAAATTCTAATCCACACTAAAGTTGCTCCAAAACAGTTTTCACTTGATCTAAACTCTTGATTCCAAGGCTTCACAGCCACATAATTTTCCTCAATCATCCATGGACCTCCTAAGTTCTCGCTCCTCAGCCACATCAAACTTCACAAGAAAATAGTTAAACCACACATCCAACAAATCAAAACCTCCCTTAATTTGCTATACTGTTCGGAGTTTATGAGACAATGCAGTGTAGTTATAATGTTTACCTAGCACCTTAATCACTATAGCATCCTTATAAGGTTCTGCCAAACAATTCTTAGCTTCTTGGATAAACATTACACTCGGTGGCAAAAGATCTCCTTGCTTTCCCGAAACTACCGCAATGTTATCTCCTGACAAAGTTTTCACGAGTGAAAAAGTTTTAGCAATCTTAGAACCTACAACTTTGTCCCAGAAAGAAACCTTCAAAGACTTAAAAATCCCTCCCGAAATACGATCCTCCTTTTTCCCTGATGCAAGCCTTCCCCCGCTCTCCTGCTTATCTCTTCCGCCGACATTATCGGCTGCCTCGCCGTGTTTCACCCTCAAAGTCTCTTCCCCGCTCACTCCACCGCTCATCTTCAAATTTTTTTTTAATATGTTATCAACAAAACTGCTTCTAAATTATTTAAAATACGATAAAAAAAATTAATAAACATGGTATTTTTAGAAATAATAAAAAAATTATATTTAATAAATAATTTATTTATTAAATCTAAATTTGTATAATAACATTCGAATAAATATTTAAAAAATATACCAAAAATTTCAAAACACAAATTAATTTTTAAATTTTTCTATTTATTTTTTAAAAATATATGATCATTCCCAATAATCTTTTCAAAAAAAATTCACTTAACAGAAAATTACTAAAATTTTAAGAATGAAAAGATCTTATTTTTTTAATAATAATTGCAAAAATTTGCATCAAAGTTGATCTCTAAAATTATTTTTTAGAATATATTTAATTAATATTTAGTCTTTTTTATCGTATTTTTAATTCTTTTGGGAACTTATTTATCGTTAATTTTTTTGGAGTTCGTTTTTATCAGCGATGTAAACTTTCGACTACCATTTTAGTAAATTAATATCTAGTTTAATATATATATATATATATATATATATATATATATATATATATATATATATATATATATATTTAATATTTAGTATTTTTTTTAAAGAATTAACTTCCAAATAAGTATTCAAAATATTCAAGTACTAACAAAAAGACCCTAAAAGATATTAACAATAAAATAACTCTTAAAATGTTTTAAAATTTGACAAAAGTAACCAAACGTTAACTATTTATATTTTTGTTAACAAAAAATGCTAAGATGGCTAATAAAAAAATGACTTCATGTTCATAATTATATGGCATTTTTAATTATTTTAATTTTAAAATAATAAAATAGTCTCAAATAAAAAACTTTAGCATTAATTTCTTTTTCTATTTTCTAAGCATCTATTAAAAATAACTCTCCATCTCTCCATTCTTCTTAAAGAAATTCAAACTCTTCAATAGAGGAGCAATACCACTCTCCTCCGTCATCACAAACAAAGACAACAACAATGTATCTTATTTTGTCTTTCACAATGAGATATCCCTCACTGAGCATTCATCCACCATGCCGGGTTCTGCCACTCTCAATTTTTTTTCTCTCGACATTGTCGACAAGGTCTTCCACCAAAACTCCGTCAATAGAACAATAACTTAAAGTCTTCAGCAACACCAATCAAAATAACAAAACTAGCAATAAGAAAACATAGTAGCACAAACATACAAAGTTAAGATACTATGCCACAGCAAAAGACTCCAAACAAATGACCCCTTTGCATGATTTTTTTATTTAAATTAAATAAATATAAAATTTACGAAAATACATAAAATATAGAGTAATTACTTAAATACACAACATACTACATCTCGGGTACTGAGAGAGTAACTCAATTATAGACATATACCGAGTATTAAGACTCTGGGCTATGACGTAACGAAAGGCTGACATATCCTCGTTGCACTCGAGATACGTGTCACGTGGAAAAACGGGTACTGAACACTCGAGATTTGTTCAAACGCTGATTAGGGTCTCAGTACCCGAGATACGCTCAAACATAGAAAACGGATCACTACACCCAAGATATAGTCAAAGACAAATTAAGGCCACAGTACCCGAGATATGTTTATTATGGTCTAGGTATCTCTACACCCTAGACATCTTGGAGAAAAATTCTATATATATTCTCCAATCTTCAACCATACCGTCAAAATTCATTTTTTTCTTTTCTCTCTCTCTTTATCCTTCAACTTTGTTCTAATGGATAATAATCAGTTCTTTTTTGTTGTAATTTATCCCAATGGGATAGTAAAAAACGGTGATGAAGGAGTGAGTTTTGAGTCTAATTCAACTGTGATGTTGTGCACTAACTGTGTTGATACCCTACATGCGATAAATACTGTTATACTCAACAATGGGTAGAATAGGTTCCAAGGAGGTTGGGTGGGTCACATATAGGGGTGTAAATTACCGAACCGGACCGAAAATTATCGCAGAACCGAACCGAATTTTACAACAACCGATTGAAAAACCGAAAAAACTGGTTTTTTTTGTTTTTTTCGAACTAAACCGATCGGTTCGGTTCGGTTTTCGGTTGTCTTTGCTAAAACCGAACCAAACCGGACCGAACCGAAAGATGAGGGTTCAGTGGAGTGTGATTTTACTAAGTTGCCCCCGTTAACCTAGGTATAAAAAGGAAACTCAGAAAAATAACCTAGCTTTCTTCTTCCCCTTTCTTCTTCAGCCGCGAACCCTAGCTAGCCTATACCCAGTTACCCAGTCTGCCAGCCACCCACACCTCTCTCCTCCATTCTTCGAAGGTTCCACGGTTCCACCTCCGAGCTCCATACTTGAGAGAAGGAGAGGCTGAGGGAGACAGAGAACTCGGCAATCGTCGCTCGAAGCCTCGAGGTCGTTCATCATCGCCGTCGAAGGGTCACCGTCGCAGGGTCGCCGTCGCAGGGTCGCCGTCGCAGGGTCGCCGAGCAACAAAGCCAAAGTCGAGCACTCGAGCAGCACTACTAGTGAGTCTCTTTGATTGCTCTTTCTTGTTCTTGTGATACTGATCATTGGCTTATTTGTATTGTTATGTGAGTTTCTAATTGTATGTTTAGTGATTTAGAAGACTTATTTAAAAATATACAAAGTTAATGAACAGAAAAAATGAAGTTATAGAGTTATTAGATCTAAGAAAATGTTGCTGTGTTGAATGTGTCTTATTTTTTGGGGTGAATCAGCAACCTCTTATTCTTGGTGATAACCATAAGTTGCAGGTGATTCCTTTATTTATCATTTGTTTGATTAAGCTGCTAACCATGTGGTGAACTGCCTTTTCATGTTGCCTTTTACATGATAAAGTAAATATTGAGTTTTAGTATATTACTGGAATGTTACTTAAAGATGCTGAAAAGAGACCATGATATCTTTGAGAATATTGGTCAACTATTTTATGACTTTGCCAGTACTATTAAGTGATATGACAGTGATGCATGATGAATAACTAAAATAGTTCGATTGTGTTAACAGCAGTGCTTAAAACTTGTTTTAGGTTTGTACTTGTAGGCATATGATGTGCATAAGCCTTTCTATTATCTAATAATACTTTTTTAACCATTTCTTAGTATTACATAGTTATGATTATTAAATTCTAAAACTCAAGCAATTTATTATATGAGAAGTGTGGTTAACGTAAACAGAGAAAAAGATTAAAAAAAGAAGGTAGTTTCTTGTTGGAATGGTTATCAATTATCACACATAAAATGTTGGCAGTTTAGATATCACTTAAAAGAGAATGAATTTATTTTAAAAATCTTATGACATTTATTTATCACTTTTTATTTGTGATGGATATCTCTGCATCTCTGTTCCGTCTTACCGAAGGTCTATTTTTTGTTCACTTTTCTGCTTCTTTAACTGTGCACTTTTGTCAAGTGGATTCATTGGTGGAAGATATTGGTTTATTTTATATAGAGGTTGTTTATTTTATTGGTGGAAGGTCCAAAAAAGAAATTTGTAGTTCCCTTTATGGTTTATGTTTATAATTTATAATCTATATTATGTTTATAATCTATATTGATTTTCTTGTTTTATTTTTGTAGAAATTGCACCAACCGGAGAAGATGAGGATGAGTCTGGTGTAGATTCTGATTAAACATGGTGGCTATTTGGCTTTTGTTTGTTTAAAAGTGAATGTTTCGGTTTAAACTGTGTTTATTGTTGTTGTTTGTGTTTATTGTTTTTGTTTTGCTAGACATTTTTAATTGTCTTTGTTTTATGTTTAATTAAGTTGAATTTGTATTGGATTTGGATGTGATAAACTCTTGTTATTCTAGTTTATTGAAGATTTTAAATATCATTTTATAGCATTTTAAATTCAGTTAAGCAGGTGTAAAAAACCGAAAAAATCGACCGAACCAAACCGCTGTTGGTTCGGTTCGGTTCGGTTCGGTTCGGTTCGGTTGGTCAAGCAGCAGCCAACCGAACGGTTGGCCTCTTGGAAAAACCGATCAGGTCGGTTCGGTTGGTTTTCGGTCCAAAATCGAACCGAACCGAGCCGATTACACCCCTAGTCACATATAGATTTTTGCACGTGCTTCCGAGCGGTGGATTTACTAACAAGTTATTCTGGCTTGAAAGGGGATCAACATGTGAGGGTAATGTTTGACGTATATGCGAGGCTAATACCACAACATGTGATGGAGTGGTATGTTGTGGTTCGTGACGTGGTTATTGGTGGTGGGCCATCCTCTGAGTCCTCAAGTAGTCTCGCTGAATGCAAGACCGATCCACTTTGTCCAGCCTTATGATAGTGCCGAAGAAGACGATAGCGAGGTCAATTCAGATTATGTTGCCGAATTTGGGTCATTAAACGAGAATTCTTCCTCAAATGAGTATGTGCCAGAGATTTCCACTGGCGGTGATGCTTAATTTTTCCTGCCTCCCCTTTTGCCTATTCATCAATTGTCAGAAGTTTCAAGTCATTATCATACTTTGAATTTGGATAAAATGCAGCTGGATGATATTTTCAATACTAGTCAAGGGGAGGATTACAATACCGACGGTAGGTTGGAATTTTGGGTTGGCCATAGGTTTAGGAACCGTGATGCTGTTCTTATGGTGGTGAACAACTATAGTATTTGAAAGAATGCCAAGCACAGAGTTTTAGAGTTGGATAGGCTTAAATACTATTGTCATTGCAAGAAATTCACCAGCGGTTGTCCATGGAGTCTTTATGTGGCACTACATCAGAATTTAAACTACCGGTATATTTTATTTGTTACTTTTGATGAAACTAAAGTCTATTATGTTAATTATGTCTTGTACTAAATGTTAACATCCATGAGTAATTTTGTAGGATGGTGTGTAGGTTTGGTGGACCACACACCTGTTTGACACCGACCATGTCTCAAAACTATGCTCAGTTGGATATTAGTTTGATTTGCAAGGTCATCCTACTTATAATAAAGACTGATCCATTTGTCTCTATCCCAGTGTTGCAAAGTGTGGTGCATCAAAGTTATCATTTCAAGCCATTGTATCGAAAGGTATGGATGGCAAAGTAGAAAGCGATTGCTCAAATTTTTGGTGATTGGAAAGAATCATACAACAAAATATCCGGCCTGTTACAATCTTTGCAAGAATGTCTCCCAGGTACGATTCACTTGCTATTCCGTATTATAATGGCAACATGGTTGACGGAGATTGGAGCTAGCTTGATAAGGTTTTTCAGTTATTCCCTCATTGCGTTGAGGCATTTAAGCACTGCAAGTCTTTTGTATCGATGGATAGGACACACTTGTATGGAAAAGATGTAGGCGTGCTTAAGATGGTAATAACAACATTCTGTCCATAGCTTTTGCATTAGTCGAGTCTGAGACAACTGAGTCATGGTCGTCTTTCCTATCGAATTTGAGGTAGCATGTTACTCCGCTGACGAGACTTCTTCTCATATCTGATAGATCACAAGTCATTTGCACTGCCCTAAATGCACCGCACAGTGGTTAGCATCCTCCCTCAGCACATCATGCTTATTGCATACGTCACATGGCTTCAAACTTCAATTCACGGTTCAAATGAACCGAAGGTAAGAGGTACCTTATAAATACATCGTATAGTCCAAGCAAAGAGGGTTGCGATTGGTACTTGGATGCTTTGGGTGGGTTATCCTGGGATATGTTGGATTGGGCTCTTCGATTAAGGAAGGGCTTATGCTTTCAGCATTGTGATGAAGGTCGTCGGTATGGTCACATGACGACGAATCTTTCAGAGTTTATAAATGCAGTGCTAAAGGGAATGAGGAACTTTTTTGTAGCGGCCATTGTTAGGGCAACTTATGAGAGGTTGCAACATCTAATCATGTGCAAAGGTCATGAAGCGCATGCTTAATTATAGGGTGGACAGATATTCTCACAGAGACTGTTAGCAGCTATAGAGAAGAATAGAAAGATCCTACCGATGATGAGAGTCACCCACTGTGATCGTAGCAAATCCGTATTCAGTGTGGAGGAGGTGGATCCAATAGAGGGATGGTGCCAGGCTTCATATCGCATTTGTCTTAATGCGCGTACATGCGACTGTGGATTATTTTAGTCTTTGCATTACCACTGTCATCACGCACTTGTGGCATGTGCAGCTGCGAGCATCGAGTGGGGGCACCTTGTTGACCTCGTGTATAAGATGGCTTCTGTTTTCAAGGTTTTTGAGATGGAGTTTCCGTCGATACTAGATGAGAAGATGTGGCCTATATGGTATGGTGCACAGCTGAAGCCTAACCCCTCCATGCGACGGAAGGCAACGGAGAGACTGGCATCTACCTGGTTGTGAAATGAGATGGATGCTGTGTACAGAGAAGAGATGCGGTCTTTGTCAGTAAGAGGGGCATAGTAGATGAGGATGTCCTAACGCTCCTTAGTCGGATTCTTTAGAGCTATAGTTTATGGTTTAGGTTTAGGTATGTTTGGTTTAAGCTAGTTTAACTCGAAATAAAGGAATATATGGTTTATATATAATCAAATAAAGTTTATCGTCATATATCAAATCTTTTAGTTTGTTGTCTTGTTTTCAATAAATTGGTCGTATTAACATAAAAGATTCAAACTTCTTAAAAACCATAAACCAGTCACATGTCCTACCTATAATACAAGTACATAATGTATAGTGATACATAAAAGACCTACATGGTAATACTACATAAACAAGAACCTAACTACTGATGCTGACCGCCATGATGGTCCAAGTGGTGTCCCATCCCACATCCATGAGGACGTGTCAATCTCTGAGGCCTTCCTGACCGAGGATGAATAACTAAGTGGCTCCCAGTGGGGGGTGTCTGCTGTGGTGGAGGTGTTGGTGGTACTACTCCATGCATGTATGGAGGCGGCGGTGGTGGAAGTGGTACTAATCCAATCATGTGTAGAGGTGGTGGTGGTGGTGGTGGAGTCTGGTAATACGATGATGGAAATGATCTATATTGATACAATGGTGGTAGTGGTGTCTGGTAATACGATGATGGCATTTGCTGGCTTGTCGGGTGAGCCTATGTATAGTCCAAACCATGCTCAGTATGCTATTGAACACCTGGACCTGTAGATGAGCCAGGTATATCGGTATGGTTTCTCCTAGTCCGATAATGATCTGCCAAATGATCTATTGCATCCCCAGGTGCACCCACGATATGAAACATGTCATCGAGTTGTATAACAATGTTTAAGCCGATGTCGAACTAGGTCTGGTCCCAGGCAACTCCATCATCCTGGTGACGAGCAGTGCTGGAGGAACCTGGCATGAGGCTCCTGGCCATGTCTACCTCATGCCTAGCAAAGAATCCCAAGCATGCCTCCTAGCCTGTCATCTCCTATTTGGGGCATCTGGTGGAAGCTGAAAGTAATCTCTCTGTCCCAAGGCAGTAGGGGGATATCAGTAGGCACTGCAGCTACTCTCGGATTAGCCAGGATGTCCTCCCCAGATAGAAATCAAACTTTACATGCTTGCTGCCACCATGTCTAGTTCTCTTGTGTCGGATGAGGATCAAGGATCCCATCTATGGTCACCAAGTGGTGTAGCTAGTAACGTCCCCTAAACAAATCGTACCTGTCACGGTGCACGTCGGGCCACCGACATCATCTCCCCTCGTCGTCTTGAACAGAAACTCGTCGACGTTAACCGGATCTGCTGACCTATGCTGTTGCCACCTAAGCTATCTCATTACTCTGTCCACATGATGAAACTCTAGACAATGAGAGTAGACGAGGGTGACAATAGTCCTCTATGTATAAATTTCTTCGTCACTACTAAGCCAATCAGGAGAAATCTAATGTAACTGGAGATCTTTATATGGTGTCCATTGAAACTAAAAAAATTGCATAAAGTACAATAATTAGGAATGAATCACCAATACCTGAAATAAAGTAGAAAACAAAACATCTCGTACCTCATCAAAGGTGAGGCCATCAATACGATGACGTAAACTCTGGATCCTGCCATTGTGGCGATCCCTGCTTTGTGTCCTAGTCTTGCCAACTTACGCACAATAAAAATAATTAACAGCAAAAATTTAGTTATTTACAATAATTAACTTTTTCTACTATTTATAAGATGTTAAATTAAAATTTTAACAATAAGTACATACCTAGTTGCAAGTGGAAACCTAATGACGTCATATTATTCCGGTGGACAAAATGACAGAAACCTATGGTAGATCCAGGAAACAACAAGTGGCATGCATCCCGCAATGTCAGTCACATCACACCCAATAGCGGTGTAAAGTGAGTGGTACGTGTGTGCCAGTAGTGCAGACCCCAAGACAACTGCCTACAATGATCGAAATCCACCAGCAATAGCAACCATTTCAAAGGAACAAGTGTAGTTGACTTGTCTGTGAAAAGAAACCCCTCGATAAGCATCATCAAGTAGCACCTAGCATACTTACGGAGTGTATCTAGATCTGCCCCAGGTGAAATGTGTGAAACCCTCTTCTTCAGCCAGGTCATCATTAAACTGAAAACATGCTTCCTATCCTCTGGCTGTGGTGGCGGTCTGTCGCCAAGTATATCCTCAACCCACTCCCATGTGGAGTGTCCATGGTACTACTAGAAGTCTGTGGTACAACCCCCAATCGGCTCACGCTCAGTGCACAAACTATGATAGTAAACAACATCTTGAAGCATATGCTAACCTCATCCCATGGAAGGTGGAAGCTGTGGGTCTCAAGCCTCCACTGCTCGACAAATGCAGAGATTAAGGAATTGTCAAGCATAAAATTCCTCAACTCTACTGCATGTCCAAATCCCGCCTCCCTGATATAAAGCAATAGGATGTCCGACGAGGGGATGACGCATCCAGATCTTGAGTAGTCTTTCTTATATTTTCTTATGTTTTTCTCTTGTTTCCGTAAGTTTAGTTACATAATCTTCCTTTAATCTCATTACTTTATAATGTCATTTGCTACTAAGTGTTTTCAAAGTATTTTTAAGAAAATACATTATTAAAGAGATAAAAATCAAGTAGCAAAGAGGAGATGAATCAAGAGGCAAGTGTTGCATGGAGAACCAATGCAAGTACGTGAAGATCAAAATCATGCAAACCATGTAAAGAGCTGGCATGCAACGCCCTAGAGAGGAAGGGAGGGGCGTGCAACTCTTTGGGTGCAAGAGTAAAGGACGTGCCACACACTAGAACTAGGAGGAGGGGTGTGCCATGCCCATGAGAAGATTGATGCATGGCATCCACGCCATGAAGAGCAAGTGCCACGCCCATGAAGTAACAAAGCATGGCATGCCACACAGTGAAAGAAAAGTGCCACGCCTGGGAGGAAAATCAACCCCTAGGAGCAAATTGCAATGCTGTCAATCATGACCTCTTCACACTCAAGTGACCATAATTTGATGAGCTAGAGAGGTCCAAATGAAGCAATTCAAATGATGTTGGAAAGCTAACATCTATAGCTTCGAAACAATATACATATGTCTTTAGTGGATGTTCAGTTTGGGCCACAAACAACCCTCACTTTCCCAGCTCGAAAATCAGCGAAAATGGCAAGGCGTGGCATGCCCAGACAAGCACGTGGCACACCCAAACACCCAAGGCAGCAGCGTGGCATGCCCAGACAGCCCTTTTACATCCCAGACTTTCAATTTTACACGCCTAAAAGACCAAATTTCATGTCAAGCAAGCCCACAAACCCGTGGAAGATGTAATTTTGATTAAGATTGTGGAAGATTCTATAAAATAGGATTTGATTTGAATTAGTTTTGACTAGAATTTGAATTATTGTTATTAGTTATTTTAATCTTCTTAAAAGATAAGATAAAGATTTAGTTTTTGAATTTGAATTATTAGAAAACCTAGGATTTAAATAAGTGAGATTGCTCACAGAGAAGGGACATACGGGGAGAGGATCTTTGGATCCTATTCCACCTATTCTTCTTTTCTTTTGCTTTGTTTTTGAATTTTTCATTAGTCACTAAACCTTTGTCAAAGGGTTAGGAGCTCTGTTTATGTTTCGATGGTTTATTAATCTAAGTTTTCTTTTGTTTTAAAGCTTTGCATTAATCTATTTCATGATTGAGTATTTCGTTCTTCATTACTAAAGGATTAGTAGCATCGACAAGTGTGCTAATTCCGTTTTGGATTTATTTACTGATTCGACAAAACTGATATTCAAAATGTGCTTGAAAACTCTTTCACGTGACTTTTTAAATCGACTAGACATAGTAGTTTTCTAAGTGTGCGACACAATACATGATTTTTAACTACCCTAGTTTTGAATACGTGACATATAATTCGGATTAGGATAATTCTTGAAATTATGTTTTCTCATAAGATTCAATCGGACAGGACTAACTTGGATACGTGACATATAATCTGACCCAAAGACTACTTTTAAATCTTATGAGGAACTAACTCGGATTTTGCACTTAATCTTTTCAATTAATCGATTGACCAAGACATTGGCGGTTGGTTAATTGAGAAGAAACCGAGAAGCCGAGACATCGGAAATAAGTTACTTAAGATTTGTCGTGAATAGAGATTTTCAAGCTTTAGAATTAGGTTAAGAAAGTTTAATTCTCCTAAGAACATGAGCATCTCTGAAGCCTTAGATATTCACCACCATTGATTTCTTCCAATTCAACAATTACTGCCTCTAAAGCATTCACTCTTCAGCACTCCGGCATTCAAGCATTCTAGGGTTCTTCAGCATTCCTCAATCTAGGTTCTATTGATCTAATTAGTAGTTAATTCGATATTTGCATGCTCAGTCCTTTAATCCTCATGGTAATGATATCCACTCACCGTGGTATTACTTGAACGATCTGGTGCACTTGCTAGTATCTGTGAGTATTACTTTTCGCTCATCAAGTTTTTGGCACTGTTGCTGGGGATTAACTGAGATTGACATCATACATTAAATTAAATTGCTAAATTAGATCCTATTTTTCTTTGTTTTCATTTTGTTTCCATTCTTCTTATTTTGGTTCCTTTTAATTATTAGGGTTTAATTAGTTTTGTCCCTTTTGTTTGCATTTTTGTTTATGTTCTTTTCATTATTAGGATCTATTTTATTTTGTTCTTATTCATTCCACACGATACTTTTAATTAAGTTTGATGTTGCTCTTTTGTTTTGTTAATTTTAGTTTTTATTGCTTCAATTTTTGTTTCTTTCCACTGGTGCCTTTGATTTGCCTGTTTGTATCCAAAGAAGTAATAGACCCCATGAACAATCTTTGCTCTCAGCAAGTGTATGTTTTAACAAGTTTTCTTACTCACAGCACAAGTAGAACAATTGCATGTTTCACAATCCCCTGACTATGATTTTTATGGAGAAGTAGACATGGTTTATTCCTCAAAGTGGGGGAGTAATCCCTATCCCCTCAGATAGAGGAATTATCATGATGATTGGTTTGGCCAAGGCCAAAAGTGCTCCAATTTTTTCCACTAACAGCAATTGGAGTTAATGCAACCCCAAAATTCTTTTGAGCTTACCATAAAAAGTTTGTCTCAATCTACTCAAGAGTTTGCATAAGAAAATCAAGATTTCATGCAAGAAACAAGAACAAACTTCAAAAACTAAAAAAGTTTCTTTCAACAATTTGGAGAAGTAATTAGACTCAATTGCCAAACAATTGGCAGAGAAGCAAGCAAATCTCTCTCCAAGTGACACAATGTCTAATCCTAGAGAGGAATGCAAGGCCACCAACCTGAGGAGTCCATGCCCTAATGAATCAGAAGGTTGCATGAAGGTTGATGTAATTGACCCAATTATCCAAGAAGTTCTTAATGAAAGGGCCCTTTAGAACTATGTACAGCACTTAAGTCCCGAAAAAGAAGAAGAACTAGAAGAGGTGTGGTCAATAGAGGAATTCATTGAAAGAAGGATTGTAGTCAACAAACAAAAAGCACTATCTTGAAGAAGAAGAAGGTCAACAAAAATTAATCTCTCTGCTATCCTAGAAAGCGGTATGAGTCAAGCTAGTGACGTTAAAAGAGCACCTGTTGGTAGGCAACTCAGTCGGTTAATATTCTTTTTCTTTTCTTCTCCATTAAGGTCCTTTCTTTTAACTAATTGGAAGAAAAGAAAAACAAATACTTTAATGAATAAGTTAGATCTTAGTTAATTTTTGCTTTCTACTCATAGTTTTTCTTTATTGATTTTAATTTTCAAAACTAGTTTTCAAAAGTTTCATTACCATCACTATTTTCTTCTTCTCCCTCTTCATGCAAATTCACCTTATTTCTCATATTAATTTTTCTGCATCCATTTTCATTCAAGTTCTATCTTTTTAAAAAAAAAAGCATGCATGCATCACGTAACACAATATGTACTTAGCATTTTATGTTCTTTCATATTCTTCACCACTTTATAATATGTCCAAACCCTAAGTTTCATGTTCACCAATCTGTACATGGACAAACTCTAAGTTTGGTGTTGCAACTAAGACCAAGAATGAGGATGAAGAGAGCAACAAGGATAGAGAATGAATCTGGTAACAATTGTGTATGGTGGTTAGTAATTCTTCATTTCTTTAAGTTTTCTTTCGTTTTTCTTTTCCTTTCTTTGCATCATGTTTATTCTTTGTTCTATTTTGCTATTATGCTTATTATGGAACTTGTCCTCCAAGCCTCTAATCACATGAAAAACAGTTGTTCTAATGGAGAAAAGTTGAATCTATTAAACAAAGTCCTATTATATAAAATGGTGGTCCATGACTTGTGATTGTATTTCATGGAATGTGATAACATGTGAATAGTCATGAATGAAAGGGAAGAATAATTCTTCATAAACAGAGATTTAGAGAAGTATTATAAGATCTCTAAATATCCCAAAAAGATCTTTGAATTGAAAAGAAAAAGTTAAAGAGAGAAAAGAAACAACAAGAAAAGAACAAAATATGAAAAGATCAAAAGAAATTCAAAGTTACAAAGCTCTGAGTACCAATGGCTAAAGAGTCCAGTTATGTGTCTATGGTGTTTATAGTCCAAGAAAAGGCTTGGGTGATTAGATCCGAGGGGTGCTTCATCACCCGGTAACTTGGGCCAACTTGCTCGGGATTATCGATCAAAAGCCCACTATCAAGAGCCGCCTTGAAACATAACATTTAGAAGTCCAAAAAGGCTCTAGGCATCAATGTCTGTGAAATCAAGTCTTTAGCTATATTCTTGTGGTGCAACCGTGTCAAGGAGAGACTTGGGTAATTAGATCTGAGGGGTGCTTTATCACCCGGTAACTTGGGCCAACTGGCTCGAGATTATCGATTAAAAGCCCACTATCAAGAGCTACCTTAGACGAAGCATTAAGAGTTAACAATTGAAAAATTTCTCTCTATCAAAAGAAAATCAAAAGACTCAAGGATCAACCAAAAACTAAGAAAAAAGCTTTCATAATATCATCTGAACCCAAGTTTGTGAGAATTGTTTGCTCTCAAGACTTTAAGAGTCATTAGAGAAGAAAAGTCAGTTTATGATCACAAGGCTACTAAATCCCATTGTTAATACGGACATGAGTTTTCAAGAGGTTCAAGTCTTCTTCATTAAATCTAATTATTTTCTTTTCTTTTTGCTTGAGGACAAGCAAAGTTTCAAGTTTGGTACTGTGATGCATTCGCATCTTGAGTAGTTTTTCTTATATTTTTCTCTTGTTTTCATAAGTTTAATTATATAATCTTCCTTTAATCTCATTACTTTTTAATGTCATTTGCTACTAAGTATTTTCAAAGTGTTTTTAAGGAAATACATGATTAAAGAGATGAAAATCAAGTAGAAAAGAGGGGATAAATCAAGAGGCAACCATTTCATGGAGAACCAAACCTAAAGTCCTAAACCTAGCACAGTGCCGCAACCTCACTCTCTCAGTCTCTCAAAGAAACCTCAAGCCCCAGCACGGCAGCGTCGAACCCTAGCACTGTCGTCCTCCACCATCACTGGTCTTAAACCTAGTGCAGCACCGCAACCTCACTCTCGCGAAGAAACCTCAAGCCCCAGCGCCGAGCCCCAGCACCTCCCAGCACCGTCGTCCTCCACAATCCACGGCACCATCGCTGACTCGCTAGACGGTACCCTCATAGACAGCATCCTCACTGACAACACCCAGCCACCACAGCATCGTTTTCGTCGTCGTGGTCAGCACCCACAACACCGTCTCCTCCATACCGTCTCTCTCCCCGTCTCCTCTATCGTCTTCGCACACAGCAGCTGCCAAGTCAGATATGGAGCCTCTGAGTCATGTATTCAATTTCTGTTCAATGTATTTATTTAGTGTATTCGGTAATGTATTTGTTATGCTAATTGTTGTTCATTGTTCAATGTATTTGTTGTGCTGAAATTGTTAGTAATTTATTTTGTTGTTGTTGTATTTGTTAGTATTTTGTTGATGATGAATTGTTGTGCTGATTGTTTCTCATTGTTCAACGTATTATTATGCTGAAATTGATAGTAATTTATTTTGTTATTGATGTATTTGTTAGTATTTTGTTGTTGATGTATTGTTGTGCTGAATTTTGTTCATTGTTCAATGTATTTTTTGTGCTGAAATTGCTACTAATTTATTTTGTTGTTGATGTATTTGTTAGTATTTTGTTGTTGATATATTGTTGTGCTGAAATTGTTAGTAATTTATTTTGTTGTTGATGTATTTGTTAGTATTTTATTGTTGATGTATTTATTAGTATTTTATTTAATTATTTGTTCAGTGTATTTATTCGTTGTAGTTGTTATTGATTTTTTGAAATTGCTAGTAATTTTATTTTTGTTATTCAATGAATTTGTTTATGCAGTTTGATATCAGTTTAAGTAAGAATATGAGCGACACTAGAGAAGCAGCAGGAGCTGTTGTTGCTCTTTCGAATGAATCTGCAAGCATCAGATCTCCGACTGCATTGCCTGCAGCACCAGCTCCTCGTAGAAACACAAGGAAGCTTGCTAATAGAGACCAAGAAAAGAGACCACTGAAACTGATACCGATGAAGGTAAGGAAAAGCCTTGTAGACCTAGGTCTTGGATATGGGATCACTTTACTAAAGATGAAACTAGTAATCCATAGTACCCTAAAGCTAAATGCAATTGTTGTGGGGCTAGTTATGCTTGTGATACACATAAAAATAGCACCAATAATATGAAAAATCACTTGCTGTCGCAATGCAAAAAATTTTCTAAAGAGGCATTATATCCTACTCAAAAGTTTCTTTGTTTTCAAGATGTGATAAAAGATGATGAAAAAAGGATAGGTAGTTCACTTTCTGCTGTGTCTTTTGATATTGATCTTTGTAGACAAACCCTTGCTAGAATGATTATTATGGATGAATTGCCTTTTTTGCATGTTGAGGGGAAGAGTTTTCGTTATTATATGAGTTGTTTGCAACCCAAGTTTTCAATTCCTAGAAGAATCACAGTTGCTAGGGATTGTTGGAAGCTTTATTTGAATGAAAAAACTAAGTTGAGCTTTATTTTTAATCAAACAAATAAAAATATTTGTTTGACTACTAATTGCTAGTCATCTGTGCAAAACTTGAACTATCTTTGCCTTACTGCTCATTACATTGATGTTAATTGGAAACTACAAAAAATAATCTTAAATTTTTCTGCTATCAAAAATCATAAGGAAAAACAATTGGTAGGAAGATTGAGAGATGTTTGTTAAGCTAGGGGATTTTTTGGGGTTTTTCTATAACGATTGATAATACTAGTTCAAATGATGTTGCTATTTCTTACTTGAAAAGTAGAATGGAGGATTAGAACTCACATCCATTGAAGGGAGAGTTTTGCATGTTAGATATTGTCCTCATATTTTAAATCTTGTTGTGAATGATGGGTTGAGAGAAATGCATAATTCAATTTTAAAGATTAGGAATGCAATTAGGCATGTGTGTGCATCACCAGGTCGTATTGAGAGGTTTAAGGCTATGATTAAGGGAGCTAGAATTAAAAAAATGCACTATGTATTTAGATGTTCCTACCAAACGGAATTCAACTTTTTTAATGCTTGAAAGTGTTTTGAAGTTTCAAAAGGAATTTAAACGATTGGAGAAGAGAGACTCAGAATATGCTATGATGGCTGGTGGAATCCCTAAATATGAGGATTGGGAGAATCCAAGACATTTTGTAAAGTTTTTAAAAATATTTTATGATATAACCAACAAAGTTTCTAGTTCAATATTTGTTACATCTTCTCAATATTTTAATGATTTTTGTAAAATATTGTCTACACTTAAGCATTGGATGGGAAGCTTAGATCTGGTGCTTTCAGGAATGGCTGAGAAAATGAAGTCTAAGTAGATAAGTATTGGAAAAATATAAAAAATACAAATATGATGATTTTTATTGCAGTAATTCTTGATCCTATTTATAAGCTTCAGTTGATCAAATAGAGTTTTAAGAAGTTGTATGAAAAAGAAGATGCCGGTTTCTTGACTTCAAAGGTGAAGGAGATGCTTTTCAAGGTGTTTAATAGCTATAGGCCATTTGGTGGAAATGATAACTATCAAAGATCTACTTATCAAGATCCTCCTGAAATTGGCACACAAGAGCTTGATGCAAATGAAACTTCTTTTGCTATGAAATTTGAGAAAAAAATGCAATTTAATGAGAGTGTTAACAAAAATGAGGTCAAAGATTCACTTTGAACATAAAACCTACCAACTATGACATACACTTATAACACTTTTTATTAGTAGCATAACCAATAAATATGCAAGGATTAGACTTGAATTTCAATTTGTGAGTATTATAAGATCATAAATGAGGAAAATACAAGCATCCAAATACTTTGAAAAAAATATAATCTGAGACTTCATTAAAAATAAGTTCATGTGGAAAAATATGAGAAATGACAGTAGAGGCCATTCTATTAATGAGAAAAACAGATGTTAAAAATGCTTCATCCCAAAAGGACAAAGGCAGAGAGGTTGTGGCTAGCAATGCTAAGCTAGTCTCAACGATATGTTTATGCTTTTTTCGGTTAAACCATTTTGTTGTGGTTATGAGGGCATGATAATCGATGCAGAATGCCTTCTTGATGAAGAAATTATTTAAATTCATTAGAGAGATACTCTCCTCCATTATCAGTCTGAAATGCTTGAATGTAATAGCTAGTTTATTTTTCTATGAAGCTTTTATATTATTTAAACACCTGAAAAACTTGAGAATTATGTGTAAGCAAGTAGATACCAGTATGCCTAGAGAAAAATCTATAAATGATACATAAAATTCGTATCTATTGTGTAAAATGATTGGGACCACACATCAGAAACTACTAATGCAAGCGGGTAGTCGTAATCATGAGAGGATGCAATATAAGGAAGGCAATAAGATTTAGTCATAATATCTTTTTGAATAGGAAAATTACACCTTTCAATTATTGATTTGACTATTGGCAGAGAAGGATGGCCAAAGTGTTTATGATACACATATAATGAAATACAATAAGCAACTAAAGCAGTGTGAGAGTTAGACGAAGATTCATGTTTAGACATGTAAGTTCATTAAAATTTGTATAAGTCTTTGTCAGTCTTGCCTCGGAGAAGAACTTCTTTGGTAGTCTGTGATTTAACCAAGCAAAAATTAGGCCAAAAGAAGAAATAAACGTGATTATCCCTTGCAAAACGTGATACACTAATTAGATTTTGAGTAATGGAAGGAACATATAGTAAGTCATATAACTTATATTTTTTAAAAGGATGATTAGATTGTAAGTAAGAGTGTCCAATTCTAGAGATTCTCATACCTGCACCATTACCTGTATAAACATGTTCTTGTCCTTGATATTTTGTGTAATTATGAAGGTTAGATGTATTATTTGAGCAATAATGAGTAGCACCAGAATCAACATACCATGAATTATCACCAATAGATGAGGGGGTTGCAATCATTACTTTTGGGTTGTTAAAGGAGGAGGTGGTGGTAAAACTCTTGATTGATTATTAATTTTAGATTGTTGAGGAGAGAATTGATATGTCTGATCAAATTTAAAATAGCAATATGAAGTAACATGACCAAACTTACCATAAATTTGGCATTGTAGACAAGTTCCAGAATTCCGTGAAGATCTGCCTCCACGCATATTTCTTCCTTCTCTGCCTCTTTTACCAAATTGAGTGCCTCTACCAAGACTAGGGTTAGTAGTCCTTCCAAAATTGCTAAGTAATAAAGATTCTTGGTTTTTGAATTTAGTAGTTGTAGTATTGGTGAAATGAATATGAACCATAGAAGATTCAGGTTTCTTGTACTTGTCAATAATCTCTTATTGAGTCATCAAGAGATCTTCTAAATCTGATATAGCATAGGGAAGGTCTTTAGCAGTGACAAGAGTGACGAAAGAATGATATTCTTCATCTAACCCATCAAGGATCACATTAATGTACTCTGAATCTGTTAGTGGAGCTCCTATAGCTGCTAAAAAATCAGTAATTTTCTTGATTTTCACAAGATAATAAGCAATTGATCCATTTTTTTGATAATCTTTAATTGAGGTTGTAATTGTCAAGCTCTTGCTTTTGTTTTGGATGCAAAATGAGTATGAATTCTTGACTAAATTTCATGAGTAAAATGACATGATACGAATCCTGTGGGACAAACTGAGAACTGTCATATGCCAATTAGTCCAATTACAAGAGCAACAACTAAGAGAATAAAAGAAGGTTTTGCAAACATGGCTAAAATCATGTGTTCAGGAGATGCATCAAGAATTGGGCAAGACAATTATTAACGATTATCAAAAGTTAAACGTCTTACTATTTTACAAGATGCATTGAAGACTCTCATTAGTTAAGATGAATTAAAAGAGACATTACTTTTTTAGAATTTATTTTATGTTTATTTTATTTTTGTTGTTTGTTTGTTTTAGGTCCATTTATGATTTGGCCCATTTTTTTATTCTAGTGAACTTATGAGTTAGGATTTTAAATTTAAAAGATATAAAAACCCTCTAAAACTTAGTCGCCACTTTTTTTTTCTTAATTTGATGAATGAAATTTTTTTTAAATTTCTTTGAGAAACTTGGGTGTGAACAGATGAGGTAGAGTGATTCTCTTAACTGTTGTATCAGAAAATCAAATTGAGATAGAGAAGTCTCTTTCTTTGATCTTTCATCTTATTTTACGTTACGTTCCGTAACATTTAGTATCAGATTTTAGGTATTAAATTAATTTTTATTAATCTATATTCGTCTTTTTGTGTGTTCTTATAATTAAAAAAAAAAAAAGTCTTCGTCGTTCGTCTTTTCTGTGTTTCTGTTTTGGTTTCTCTGCAGATATATATTAAAAAAAAAAAAAAATCCGCAACGTCTTCGATATCTAGTTTCCATATTCCTCTAGTATTTATGTTCTTTAATTGAAGTTATTTCCTGTGTCGGTGCTCTTTTTGCTTTTATCTTTCAAAAAAACAAAACCTACCTAATAAATAAAACGCAGCTGTGCACCTTTATACTCTTAATATTCGTGCCTTGTTTTTTCAGTATATTAAGGTTCTTGTAGTGTGTTTTTTTACCTTCCTTTCTTTATTTAATTTTATTCTTTTTATCTTTTTCCTTGCAGCCAATATCACTTCTTTTATATTTTTTTTGGTTATCTCAAAAAAAAAAATAATAAAAAAAATTCAATGCAAAAAAAAAAAAACAAAAGCATTCAGTGCAACAAAAAAAAATTGTGTTATCGTATAAAAAAAACTCAAAAACATAACTTTTTGATTATTATTATTATTATTATTATTATTGTTATTATTATCTCTTTGTATTCTGTGTCTTAGTCCTTTTTTTAGTCTTTTTTTTTTATTGTGGTGTTGGATTCTCTCTATCATTTTTATTTTATTTAATTTTTAAAGTGCAACAGTTAAAGAGATTCAATAGTGGTAAAAGATAAGAGTGGTGAGTTTAACAGAGGATAAAAGCCAATTTTAAGACTAAACACGAGTATCCACCCGTGAGTGAAACACGTAAGGGAGTGATTGTGAGATCTTTCTATAATATTTTTGTTACAGGTTCATTGTTATGACAGCTCATTCCGAAGATACCTTAGTTGACATGAAGTTGATGCAAAGGGCCATTCAACACTTAACTAATCGCTTGACTAAATTGGAAGCATAGAGGCATGAGGTGACACAGACACTGTCCAAGAATATTAAACAAGGACCTTTTTGGAATCGGCGTCAAAATCATGTACCTTCTGATGATGACTCTGATGGGGTTATAACACCTTGACATAAAAGTCAAGATAGCAATATCAATGTCATCAAGATGCAAATACCACCATTCAAAGGGAGAAATGATCCTGAAGTTTATTTGGAGTGGGAACAAAAGGTGGAAAGAATTTTTGCTTGTCATAATTACTCTGATGTAAAGAAAGTTCGTTTGGCAGCAGTTGCATTCTCTGACTATGCTTTGCTTTGGTGGGATGAATTAGTGAAGACAAGACGGCGGAATGATGATCACCCTATCGAGTCTTAGGATCTTATGAAGCGTCTCATGAAAAAAAGATTTGTGCATTCGTACTACTACAGGGAAGTGCATCAGAAGTTACATCGGCTGACTCAAGACTCCAAGTCTGTTGAAGACTACCATAAGAAAATGGAGATGTTTATGATTACTGCCAATATAGAAGAGGACACTGAGGTTACTATGGCACGATTTGTGGGTGTTTGAATAGAGCAATTGCTGATGTTGTGGAGTTACATCATTATGTGGAGATGGAGGATTTGGTCAGTATGGCAATGAAGGTGGAGAGGCAACAACAAAGAAGAGCACCAAGAGGATTATCTCATGCTAATCTAAAGTGGGAGTCTCGTAGTGCTGACACAACAAAGACTAAGGTGTTGAACCCAATACATTGTTTGATGCTACGAAGAAGAAATGTAATTCTAACTCTTCTTCTGCTACTTCTAGACATCGAGATATTAAATGCTTCAAGTGTCATGGTATGGGTCATTATGCTAGTGATTGCTCAAACAGGAGATTGATGGTTATTAGAGGAGATGATATTGTGTCTGATTCTGATCATAGTGATGATTCTGATCATAATAGTATGCCATCTTTGGAGGATTGTTCTGATTGTGATGTTGAGTATGCAGTCCATGGTGAATCTCTTCTTGTTAAACGTGCTTTGAATTCGCAGGTGAAAGAAGATAGCCTAGAGTAACGCCAAAATCTTTTTCACACTAGATGCTTGATGAGTGGAAAAGTGTGTAGTCTGATTATTGATGGCGGGAGTTGGACTAATGTGGCTAGTACATTTATGGTGGAGAAATTGGGTTTGACATGTGTTCGACATCCTAAACCATATACGTTGTAGTGGTTGAATGACAGTGGAGAGATCAAGGTTGATAAACAGGTGACAATTGCATTCTCTATAGGAAAATATGTTGATGAGGCATTATGTGATATGGTGCCAATGCAAGCTTGTCATTTATTATTGGGGAGACCTTGGCAGTTAGACCGTCGAGCATTTCATGATGGTCACACGAGTCGGTTCTCCTTTAATTTTAATGGTCGCAAGATCACTCTTACTCCTTTATCGCCTAAGGAGGTTTACCTTGACCAGTTGAAACTTCAACAGGATACCAAGGGGAACATGGGATGTGAGATCACAGAAAAATCTGAGAGAAAAGAGGCTATGAGAGAAAAGAATATAGCAAAAGGCCCAAAGGTGAGTGAAAATAAAGAAAAGAGTCCATGTCATGAGAGCGGTGCAAATACAGAGAAAATTGAGAAAGTTGAGAGAAAATTATGTTTCTTTGCAAAAGAGAGAGATTTAAAGAGTGCTTCATGGTTTAGTTTAGGGATATTTTATTCTCTGACACTGACCTTAACCCAAATTTGCCAAATAACTTTGTCTCTTTGTTGCAGGAATTTGTCGATGTCTTTCTTACTGACGTGCCACGTGGTTTGCCTCTATTACGTGGGATTGGGCACCAAATTGATTTTATTTCTGGTGCTAGCATTCCTAATAGACCAGCCTATAGGAGTAATCCTGAAGAGACAAAGGAGCTTCAAAGACAAGTGGAGGAGTTATTAGCCAAAGATCACATCAGGGAGAGTATGAGTCCATGTGTTGTACCAGTTTTGTTGGTTCCAAAGAAGGATAGTACTTTAATGATAAAACAATAATGAAACACAAACAGAAACAAGAACACAAGAACTTACGATGTGACTGACTCTTTTTTTTATGATAAAAGAAGAACAAATATAGATTAATAAGAATTAATCTAATACCTGAGATCTGATACCAAATGATAAAAAAAATAAAAAGATAAACAAGACAAGAATTAAAATTGAATAGAAAAGATAAATTGTAATTGAAATAAAAATAAAAAAGGATAGGTTGAAATTGAGTACAAAGAGAATCACTCTACTTTCTACCCAATTTCTTGATGCAACAAGAAAGAGACTTCTCAACCTAACTTGTCAACGCCATAGTTTGAGAATTGAATCGAAGGGAATCCTCAACCTTCTACCCAATTTTCCGATGCAACAAAAAAGGGACTCCTCAACCTCAATTGTCCACACCATGGTTTCATTACGAAACCAAAAGGGGGTTTTCAAATCTCTAAATCATTCTTTTTTACGATTACCCTAGTTTATGAGGTATTTATAACCTCTTATTAGGTTAAAATATATAAAATCCTAAGTCCACAAATATAAGGCCCAATCTAATAATTAAATAAATAAAATAAAAATACATCAAATTAAATTAAAATATTCTAAAAATGTAAACTAATACCTTCTAAATAACATTTGAACTCTTCATATTACGAACATTTGAAGCACGTATCATGACACCCAATTACATGATGCTGAAAAGAAGAGTCCATGGAAGCAAATAATCAAGAAGTAACATTATAATCATCTGTACGCCATTGCTTGTAGGTTTTTTATTTTGACTTGTTAGCTTCATCTTCAAAGGAATCATATCTCTTGGGATCTTTTCTATTTTTAGATGTTCTTGCAGTTCTTAATCGTAGATAGTGAGTGTAGTAAGATAACTCCATGTCAAGAAATCGTTGTCATTGAATTTTTTGGCAAGAGGCACTAAAAAAAATTTGTGTGCAACTGTATTGAGAATGGTGGGTGAGCCTTGTACCAGTTTTAGAAAATCTTCTGGTGTGATATTAGCAAAATTTGAGGAGTTTGAAGAATTATAGTCAGTCATAGATCAGTTAAACTCTTGATATCATGTTTGAATATTAAAAATGATAGAGAGAAGTAGAATGCAGAGAGTAAAAAAAATGAGAAAATGAATATTTTGTGTTATTATTTTTGGTAACAAAAATACAAGTATATATATTAGTATTGCAGAATTTAACACCAACTCTAACAGAATGTATAATTTTTTAACAAATTTGTAACTGACTTTTATTAAGGAAAATTTTTTTAACTGATTCTGATTCTCCTAACATTAACTAGTTTTAAATGGTTCTTTCTTCTAGATTTGGGATGTGTTTTTTTTATATGTTTTAGATATTTCTTTTTCTTATGTTTTGGATGATTTTTCTTTTTAGGTTTTGGATGATTTTTTAATAATTTTGAATTTTTTTTCTTAGCTTTTGGATATTTTTTTTTCTAATATTTTTAGATGTGTCGTCTGTTAGATTTTAGATTTTCTAAAATGATTTTAGATATCTCTTTTTTGTTAGATTTTTTATATTTCTTTTTGTTACGTTTCAAATATTTTTTTTATTAGATTTTGGATATTCGTTTTACAATGATTTTTATTTTTTTATTTAATTTTAAATATTTTTTATAATAATTTAAATTTATGTTCTTTCCAAAAAAATTCAAAAAAAATGTCGAATTCAATTTTTTATAAAAGATTTTTTTTGCTAATTGACTATAACTTACTAATTTCATAGTTAATTATTTAATAAAATTAAGGAAACATTTTTTTTTTAAAGAAAAAGCTCAACACTCGGAGTGGAGCATACACAGAGCAAGGTAAAACAAGACTAACTAGCTCTTATATCATCTCCGACATAACCATCAACAACATAAGCTAGTTTCCACACCATTCCACAGCACTAAGAAACGATTGTGTCACACACTCTACAACACCTACTGTTTTGTTCCGAAAGATTACATCATTTCTCTGTAACCAAATGTTCCATATCACTGAAAAGAACCCAACTAGCCAGAACTTGCGTACCTCCTGTCTTATTGGCATGGATCTCCAACTCTCAAAGTGATCTTTCAAGGTGCCAGGAGCTGTCCATTCCTGACCGAATTCCGAAATCCATCTACACCACACTTGCCAAGAAAACTCACAAGCAACCAACAGGTGATGAACACTTTCAACTGCTTTCTTACACAACACACACAGATTATCATGTGGTCCTAGAATACCCAACTTACTAAGCCGGTCCTTTGTGTTGATCCGACCAATCAGAGCAAACCACGAGTATAACTCAACTCTAGGCGGAACTAAACCTTTCCAAATCTCTTTTGTGAATTTGTACCTCAGAATTTTCTCATCCAGAGTCGCTTCCTGCAAAACCTGCACAAATGAGTTAGTCGTATAAACACCTTCCTTGTCGAATTTCCACACCACTCTATCTTGCACTTCTGCTATCAGCCTAACAGATTGCAAGTCATGCAGCAACTGATCTAAAGTCTCTGATTCCCACTGGCGGAGCTCCCGCCTCCACTGAAAATGCCAAATCCACTCTATCCCATCTCAGAACCCACAAATCCCAATTGATTATCCTTTTTGGTTCGAAATCAAGAAGAGTCTCGGATAATAGTCTTTCAACTTTCCTATTTGTAGCCACGTATCCTCTCAAAATCTGGTAGTCCTGCCATCCCCTACCTCAATAGCGAGGTCATCGATCATCTTCTGCCTTACTTGTTGCTCCTTTATTTGTAGATGACATATATCGCTCCATGGACCCCCTCTCACCGGCAAAGTCTGAGTTGATAGCAACTGATTTGAGTTCAATCTATTACAAGAACACACAATCTTCTTCCACAACGGACAGTCCTCCTTCGAGAAACGCCACCACCATTTAAACAGTAAAGCAGTGTTGTGAACCACTACATCACCCACGCCCAGCCCTCCTAACTTCTTTGGTGCCTGGATCATCTCCCACTTCACAAGAGTCATGCCAGGTTAAAACAAGTGCACTGAGGAATACTGGTACACCAGTTGTTTTAACCGTTGATTTCAATTAATATATATTATATATATTTTTTATAATTTAGATCAACGATTAAAACAATTGGAGCACCGATATTCTCGGTGCACTTGAAATGTTTCCTACAGTTAATATAAATATTATAAGTCAAAATTGGAAAACAACCAATAACTGCACATTTGCGTATTTAGCTGACTTTTAATACACATACATGTATCGCATATCGCATGCTTTGACATTCGCACGCACTTAGTTTACTTTTTATATAACATGCCTGAATGGGTCATGTTAATAATAATAAATATATGTCAATTAGTTATAGTGTAAATAGCATAGTCTCCTTATGTTGATTTAAAAGGTTACGGATTCAAATCTCTTTATAAATAATAATAATAATAATAATAATAATAATAATAATAATAAATATATTTTCCATTTAAATATTACTATTTATTTAGTAGTCACTACTGAATACTAATTGGTAGGATGAGCCTAATCCTCGAACACTACTTTAATGTGGCCGTCCTCCTTTTAAGAAAAGTTAAAACTAAAGTTATCTCTTAATATCTTATTGTTCAGTAAATAAGTTCCATTAACATTGAAAGTTCCATCATGTGTGATGATGAGTCGATCATCACAGCATCATATACCTATTATTTTATGAGGACTAATATGCATGGTTACATTATTAAAGTAAGTATTCTTACAAATAATTAAACGAGTAATTAAGTTAACAAAATATTTGAAAGACTAATGTGTAAAATTGAAAAGTATTTCTAGATAGACAAATCGTATTTTTACCAAATATATAAATATATAATGTCTTGTTCTTTACAAAATTTCATGCCAATTATCAAAGGTAACATATAAAGTGTCGAGAAAAAAGAATGTTTCATTAAAATTGATTATTGAAAATTTCTATTACTAATAAATGAAAGTAAAGTATTTGTAGCAAGTTTAAGTGTACAGTTGTTGATAGTTGACGCAGACGAAAGCAGCAATGACCAACCACATGGTTTTATTTCTTTTGGACTTTACTATTATATTATTATTTAATATTTAATTACATGGTCCACAACTACTCCATCTACTTCCATTATTCTAAGCTTGATTGCAATAAGAGTAAGCATCACTTTACCTCTTCCATTGATTCTTTCACACGTTCATTAACCAGTCATTAATTAGTCACACATACTCTCTCACACACACACACACGTTTCCTTCAGAACTCAGAGTCAGAGAGAGAGAATGTGTCCTTTGAGGGTGATTCTGATATTCTTATCCGCCACTCTTGCCGGCTTCTTCCTCCTCAGAAACATTAGATCTCAGCCTCCACAATTGGACAATCATGATGATGATGATGATGATGATTCCACACAAAATTCACACTCTTCTAACTCTTCTTCTTCCAAGGTTAGTTTCACTTCTAAACATTACTCTTCTATTTGTAGTTCCAATAATTTTGAGATGGCTAAAGTATATTGTCTCTAAAAATTGGTAAAAAATTTTAAAATAGTTTAGAACTAATTCAGCAATAATGCTTGACAATTAGGAACAAATAACAAAATTTTGTGTCTGCCTTGCTTGAGTTAAAAATTGTCCTCGTGAAATTATTGCTAAATTGCTTCTAAACTTCTTAAAAATTTAGGTGCGGTGATACATTTGATATAAATCGCAAATTTTTAAGACAAAATTAAAACAAATTAAAATTTAGGGCTATGAACAAAAGATGTACTTTGCCCTTTTGAGATTAATTGTTACAACGTTTTGTTTGTTATTATCAGATTGGAAGTGCTATAAATTCAGGGTTCTGGACTTTGGTTGACATGGCTAGTGGCCGTTACCTTTGGAGGCACAGGCACTTGGTCTCTTCAACTCAATCCTCCTGATGCCTCTTATGTTCTTCACCTTCATTTGGATTTGTATGTAATAGGGTTCTGCTCTAAATTGGTCCTTATTGTTAACAATTTCATATCAAGTTGTATACGCTATATGAATGGTCTGATTTGATGCCTTAATCATATTCAATGAAATTGTTTCCAGTAAATTGGTTAAGAAATTAAGTTATGGTGTGTTTGTGAGTTGAAATTTTGAAGAAGAATGGAGACAAGAAAAGTGCTCAATTTAAAGAGTAAAGTTATACAATACTCAGCATTACTGTTTTATAAATAGACAAGAAAAGTGTTCAATTTGATTGGTTTGTGAAAGGTGTGATATTGAATTATATAGTCTAAATCATATTGAATATGAATAGGGTTTAAGATTTTAGTGTGGCTTGTGATGGTAAATTAGGTATTTATTATTTTTGTTCATGATGGTACTGTAGCAGTGCAGAGTTGGGGGAAAACAACTTGGTTTTCCAAACATAACTTTCAAATGAGATATTGATAAGCAAAGCATGTAAAGAACTAAAGATCATCATCAAAAACTTGGTCAAATTGTTTTTGATAAATGACAATTTTTTTTCCCGAATTAGAAGCAGGTACTAAAAATCTCTCTGGAATATAGTTTTCCTGTTAACTTGTTTCTTTCTATCTTTCGCATTAGCATTTTCTATATAAACCTTCACCAGGGAAATGGAATTTGAACCTATTTATCTCTGTAAAACTGAAAATAAACTAGAGAAGCAATATTGTTACGGTGCTATCTTTGTGATATATTTTGAAAATTTTCCATCGTTTTACATTTCCTTGATGATTGGTTCTATTTCTCATCAGTTGTGGCATGTATTTGTAATGAAATGTACATTTTACAAAGATTTTGATTTTAGCTTTTCGCTTTCTAGGAATGGCTTGGCGGTGAAAATGTAAAAAGGGAATGCAATGTGATCAAGAAAAGAGGAGGTTGTTTATATCAACTTTACTCTCATCATGATTGCATCAACTTTTATCTACTCTTCAGCTAATATATCATGTAAAACTTGCAAATGTTCCTAATCATATCACCATTCCTTACAAGTAGAAAAGTTGCTACAACTATTTTTGTTATAACACACTTCAAGAAAAACCTGGAATACAGTTTAGCAGTTATCTCTTACGTTTTCCATTTGAACATAAGTCCCGTGTTCAAGTAGCATTAAATCAGAGATATAGAGCCATAACCAAGAGCCCTTTAATCTGGAATTTTAGAATTGATTTCCATGAAGATCTATCTATTAATGACTTGCATCTGAAAGAGGCTTGAAATTGGAAAGAACACAATTAAGGTCAGTAATTTATATAATAATATTTAATCCCTTCTAAACAAACCTTGAATAAAATAACAGAAGATATCAGATAGCAAGACCGAGAAATATAACTCTTCCCAGACAGAATTCGAGACACATGAGAACAAGCAGCATGATATATTGAAAATTGAGAATCATTTTATGACTGAGTTCCTTGCTACAGGTAGAAGGCAGGTCTTAGTATAATGATGGAGTTATTGTATTATAGCCATGACCTCACTAGTTCAAACTTTGTACATATACTCTGCTCCTCGGATCCTATCAGGCAGGGGCCAAGGGTGAGAGCCTTGCACCCTTGGCCGCGGCCGCGCCTTCTTACTGCTCTTCGTTCTCATGTTTCAGTTGTGCCGACTGTTGTGATTGCTCTTGTTGATTTTCACCTTGCCAAACCCAAACAATGTCCTTAAGGGCAGGCCTTATATCCTTATCCATAATTTCTTGATATTCCATTGTGTCCCCATTGGATTTTTTCACTTCCACCAAATGGAAATATGGAGTAACCTCAAAGATCTCCGCATCCAGTGATAGATTCCCCTTCCTACCTTCTTTGAGTCCTTCTAATTTCAACAAACCAGCAGCCTTCTTCTTTATCTTCATCTTTAGCCGCTTCGCAATTTCTTCCAACCTCGATATGATGACGGGTGCCGGCTGTCTGGAAGTAAACCTTGCTTCCCTTTTCTGGAAACTGTCTTCAAAGAATCCATTAAGGTTGAAGCCAGAGGACAGGCTTATGATATCAAAGGCGTTTATACTTGTAGCAGCCGGCTCTTGATTTGATTCAGCCACTGCATTATCACCTTCATTGTTTTGATCAGCACAATTTGTGATGGACTTGTTTTCGACTTCAAGCTTTTTCTGTCTAGCATTTGGCCCTTTCCTAAACCAAGATGACTCCCTGATCTTAGCTATGGTAGCCCTATTTTCTGGATCTGGATCCAACATCTTGCACAATAGCCGCCGGACATTGTTCGGGAACCAACTCGGACAAATGAATTCGCCTTTGCTTATCTTTCTGTACATCTCGATCAAATTTGAATCATGAAAAGGGAGATACCCTGCCAACAGGACAAAGAGAACTACTCCACAAGACCAAATATCAGCTTTTATACCATCATAACCTTTCCTTCTAATGACTTCAGGGGCAACATAGGAAGGAGTTCCACAAGTTGTATGCAGCAATCCGTCCTTCCTTTTCGATTCGGCCAACGCACTCAACCCAAAATCCGACACCTTAAGATTCTCATTCTCATCCAACAGAAGATTCTCCGGCTTTATATCTCTATGGTATACACCTCGACTGTGACAAAAATCGACTGCATTCACTAGCTGCCTAAAATACTTGTAAGCAACTTCTTCTTTGAGCTTTCCTTTGGCCACAAGGTCAAAAAGCTCGCCACCTTTCGCATACTCCATAACAAAGTAAATCTTGCTCTTGGTGGCCATGATCTCAAGAAGCTGAATTATATACGGATGACGAACCAACCTCATAATAGTTACTTCCCTCTTAATCCGCTCGCATTGCCCGGTTCTAACAACTTTATCTTTGTCAATTACTTTGATGGCCACACTCTGGTTAGTAATCGCGCTCCTTGCATAGTAAACCTTGCCAAAGGTTCCTTGGCCTAGTAGCCTTCCCAATTCATATCTTTGCAACAAGGTATTTGTAGTGCTATCCATTGGAGAACCTTGAATTTGAAGTATGCTAAATCCTCTGCCAGATAACAAATACTATATCCTTTGCTACTTCGAAGAGAATGCAAAATGTTTAAATAGAGAAAGAATCAAGATTCAACCGTCTTCGCACAAATCATGTACAAGCATAGCAGGCAATACCAAAAATTTTGCGTGCCAATTTTGCATCAATGAATAGTGAATCAGCAAATTCAGCAAGAGCAAAGACAGAACCTTCTGGATCTCAGAGTTAGGGTTAGAAACAGAGAACATCTCTTAGCATTCCAACCAGTGTCTATATGCCATTCACAACTGAAAATTTTGTGAATTTGATTTTTTCAATCTGAAACACAAATCAGCATATATATTCAGAATTCAGAATCGCTTATATTTAGTAAAATTTGAATCAGAAAACGAAATTCAAAGAAGAATGTTCAAACGATAAATAATCATGGCAGAAAACAGTCAAAAAAGGTCAACAAAATCTACACACAAAAAAAAAAAGACTGAGCCCACCACAAAATCAACAATTCTTTTGATGGCTAATCAGCTTGAAAATCAGTATGAATCAATTTTTATGGCTAAATAGTTTAAGACTTACATACTGAAATAAAGATCAATAATAAGGAGCAGTTTTCATTGCATGTTAAATCAATAAACTGAAGAGTCAGAAACTTGCACAATGAAGACACAAAAAGAGAATCAACATACATACATACCTTACGAATTGGGGATAGATATGAGCACAGGCAGATAGGCACTGGTTGGTGGTATTGAATAAGGTTTATGGCACCAACTCAGAGGAAGAGGCAAAGATATGATATAATATAGATAAAAGTTTGATGTATTAATGAATTAATGGACAAAAATGCTTAGTTCATAGTTGATATGATATGATAATGTATTTAACCGGGTTATTGGTTGGTATTTGGGCAAAAAATAGAACAAAATCGAGTGTCTGGAAAGTGCAAGTGGGGCCCTCAGAGTGACACGTGTGAGGCTAATAAGGGTCCTGTGAAGATTGAAGAGAGAGCAGAGTGCAGGGCTGCTTCGTGAAGAGACCAGCTTTGTGGTGATCAGCTTGTGATGCGATGCGTCATAGTTGCCACGTGGCTTCGTTTTATGTTTCGTGTTTACTGTTTAGCTTTGCTGCTTTAGAGATGCATTAAACGTGACCATTTATGAGAAGAGGACAGAAATGTGCACTTCGCATGATGCAACGGGGTCAACAATGAATCCTTTCAATTTTTTTAATAATTGAAAAAATAATGTATAAATTTTTTAATTATTAATTTTATAAATAAGATAAAAATAAAATATGAAAAAGAAAATAATAAAAAATTAGAAATTACATTTTATTTCTTAAATTTTTTTAATAATTGAGAGAATCAATTTTTTAAAGAAGTGAAGTGAATTGAATCAGATCGAATATAACCAAATTTCGATCCGATTCGCACTAAAATTATTAGGTCAAATTGAATTCAATATCCGCAATTTTTACGTTTGGATCCGAATATATCCGCAAAATATATAAATATTTTAAAAAGTTTATTTTTATTTAAAAATATCAATAAAATACTATTTTTTCTATTCTTTTAAACATATTTATTCTTAAAATATTATTAAACATAATTTTCTTAAATAATACCATATATATGATAATTATTAGTTAAAATAAAACATAAAAATAATATTTATTTATTTATTTATTTATTTATTTATTTATTTATTTATTTTAGCGCATCCGCAGATATGTGGATCGAATATGACAGATACTTACAGAAAATTTGCAATCTGATCCAATAATCTTATGGATCGGATCAATATCCACATTTTTTGAATCAAATTCTAATAAATACCGCGAATATACGGATTGAATCCAATTCATGAACACTTCTGATACAATTAAACCTTCCTTCCTAATTTCCACCGTAACTAATCTTTTCTCATCATTTTAATATCTTCAAATCTCTTTCCTTTCTTTTTTTTTCTCTTATTATTTTACGCACATTTTTTTATTTTCTAATATTTCTTTTACGACGAAAAAGAGTAAATAATAAAAAAATTAATATAATTAATTTAAAATATTTAAAAGACGAATTTAATAAAAATAATTTTAAAAAATAATTTAAAAAATAAATATTTTTTTAAAAATAACTTTGACTATTTATTTTTAATAAAAATTTTACATAAATATTTGTTTAACCACATTTTAAAAACAATTTTATTATGAAAAGTCTACTAATTAAGTCGGTAGGAGTTAGTAAATTAGACTTATAAATAAAAAGACTATTACCATGAAATGAGAAATTGTCTATGGTGGAGAAAATATATTAAAAAACTTAAAAGACTAATTTAAAATATTCCATGATTGTTATTCATTCCTTATCCAATTATTATAATTTGTTTTAATGGTTCATGAAAATATCAAATTAAAATTATACCCCAATTCTAAATGTTACACTAATGATTCTTCTTCATCTTTTGAATTTATTTTTTTCATCTTTCATGACCATTTTCTCATGTGCTCACCAACAATAGTGGATACCACTCAAACTTTATGCTATGAAAAATAAATAAATTCAAATATGTAAATATATGTATGTTGCATTATAATTTATAAGTTATAAGTTACAACACATTTGTGTTTTTTTTCATTTTTTTTAATAATTTTCAAAAATTGCTTAATAAAATTGGATTATTATTATCAAATAAAGAATCTATAAATTCAAATGAGGAAATTTCATATTTTAAATTAAAAATTTGAGATTTATTCAATTCAAAATCTCTTAATTCAGAACCACAATTGCATGTTGACCTTTTAACTTATTTGCTCTCCACCTAAGGTAAAAGAAGGAGAAAGAGAGAATGGCGCTGACGAAGGAATAACTAAAAAAAAAAGAGAAAAAAAAATTATTTTTAGCCGACTCAGGAAAAAGACAGGACAATTCGTCAGCGAAAATGGAATCGGAGTCTACGACGGCAATAGAGGAATTGGAGGTGTCGTTTTCTGTACGATCCAATAGAGAACTTCTCAAGGTGCTGTCCTTTTTTTTGGTGGAATTTGAAAAAGTCAAAGAAGTCGTCGATAAAGAAATCTTTGCTAACAGCACCGCCATCGTTAATGACGTTGAAGCACAGTCGCCAAGTGCAAGTGGTGGCTAATTGGTTCTTATGATAAAACTCCATGTTTATGAGAGAGCCCAGAAATAATTGCCTATTTCATTATAAATTCTGGTCCTTTACGGATCAAAATATTCTTTCACCTTAGAAAGCTCCATGAATTAATATTAAACTTAGTTCAACTTTAGAATTTCTTCCCCTCACTCTGAAGAAAAAATTTTAACATTGGTGCTTTTATTAATAGTCTTTCATATGGAAACAACTCAATTCCATTGAGAATTTCTATGTTCAATGGTACTAGTCACATTTAGGTATGGCAACGAGACTCCATGAGGCGGGAACATGCCGCTGCCCCCCTCCCCCGAGCGTCCTCGCCCCCGCATCTTTGCCCCACCCCTACCTCCATAACCTGTCTTCGTCCCCGCCCCATCCTTGCGATGGGTAATGAGGACCTTGTATCCACCGGAGATCTGGGTCTTCGTGGATATCCATGGATTTTGAGAAAAAAAGAAAGATGATCTTCAATGGTTAATAAATTCTAATCACCAATCAGCAACAATTAAACACAAACTTACATAAATAACAATAAAATTAACAAAGTACCACGCAATTACATTTACTAATCAACAATAGAACTCAGAATATATATTTCATACAATTACATTTACATCAACAATCAACAAAATTAAACCATAAAAGTTGACTCAGAAAAGAAGATTACCTAAGAATTGAGAAATCTTAGGAGTAAGAAATTTATAATCATAAAAGTTTACTCATGAAAAAATAAATGAAACTGAAGTAGAAGAAGAGGATTGCCTACTGGCAGAGCAACGAAAAGGGAGGAACGGAGGTGAAGAGGTTGAGACGGCGACAAAGATGATTCTCTTCTTACGCGATGAAGATATATAGCGACGGTTTTACCCCTAACGCGACGATTCTCCTCAACTGGGTCAAGCACGCGACAAGACGTTCTTCTCAGGCATGGGACGACGGTGCTGCGGTGACCATTAGAGTGAGAGGGGAAAGCAGTGAGAAGGGAGAGCACGGTGGCGAGGGGAGAGGAAGGTGGCATACGTTAGTAAGAGGAGATGTGGAGAGAATTTGAACTGTGATAGGGTTTGAATGAGAGGGAGTGAGTGAGCGTGACGGCAGTTTGGGAATTTAGGGTTTTATTGAAACTAATATATAAGGATATTTTAGTCAATTTTTATATACAGATATTATACAGATCTCCAGGGACCTCTATCCCCGTCCCATCCCATCCCGTTTATTATACGGGTCCCATCTCCCATTCTCATAGGTAGCAAAAGGTCCTAAAATACATCCCCTAGCGAGTAATTCCCCGAACATACCCAATCCACTAGGGGAAATTGCCAAGCCTAGACACATTACCATTTGTAACAACCGCCCTTCTAGAAACAAAATTTAAATTTCAAAGTTTGAAAATCGGTTAGGAGATAAGATTAGAATTTTGAAATTTTGGATAGGAACCTAGTAACCGCCCTCAGTTTGAAATTTAAAATATCCCAACCACCCCATCCCCAGACGTATATAAATAGGGGAGCACCCATAGGTAGAAAATCACTCCTCTCAATATCAATCATCTCCCTTCTCTCTCTACAAAGAAATAATATTCTGTGTGCACACACAAGAGGCAGGCTCGAAGAAGCGTTAGGAAAAAGAGTAGGGAATTATGCCTTTCTTACTTATGTTGGCATGTAGTATGGTTTACTTTGTTTTCTTCCATCCATGCATGGCTATCACCTTTCATGTATTTTATGGCATGAATTATTCTTTGCATCTACATTGAGCATGATTATCTATTTTGTCAATTATACCCTCTTGAAATCCATTAATATGTATCCCATATCTTTTCTATGTGTATTTACATGACCCTTTAATTATTATTCCTTTTATGTTGAGAGTACATGCCCCTTTATAACATTTTATTAAATTATTTAACATTCCTTAATTTTACTATGTGCCCTTACGTGACCTTTGATACCATTACCTTATTATTATTCCTTTTATGTTGAGAGTACATGCCCCTTTATAACATTTTATTAAATTATTTAACATTCCTTAATTTTACTATGTGCCCTTACGTGACCTTTGATACCATTACCTTATTATTATTCCTTTTATGTTGAGAGTACATGCCCCTTTATAACATTTTATTAAATTATTTAACATTCCCTAATTTTACTATGTGCCCTTACATGACCTTTGCTACCGTTACATTATTATTATTCCTTTAATATCGAGAGTACATGCTCCTTTTTATATCTTGTTCAAGGAACCCTATTTTATTATATGCAACTAAATGACCCCTTATATCATTATTGCTCCTTTATTTTAAAGATCAAAGGTACATACTTTTTATAATATCTAATCCAAGTATTTCAAACATTCACTTTCTTACTATATGCACTTAGATTATACTTTTTACATTATATCATTAATATCCTCTTAGGGTCAAAAGTATATGTTTTCTTATAATGGTTTTATTCAGTTAATTAATATCCTATTTTTTTTATAATGTACATCTATTTTATACCCCTCTAGGGACGAGAGTACCTACTTTCGTATAAAATCTTATTCAAACATGCTTATTTTATCATGATATATGCCTCTCCTCTCGCATGGTTCATTCTTGTATATGCCTAAATAACCGTACTTGTTAAAGAACTGAGGGAATGATCCTTCGGTAAGGGAAGGTGACCCCCAAAGACAAGATAATCGAGATGATCCTTCGGTAAGGGAAGGTGATCGAAAAACGTTTGGGATAAGAACCTTCGGTAAGGGAAGGGGACTATCCCATCAATCTTATATAATAAGATATCTTTTTATATGACTCCATTCTTGTGTATGTCTAAATAACCTTGATTGTAAATTAAACTGAGGGAATGATCCTTCGGTAAGGGAAGGTGACCCCCAAAGACAAGATATCGATATGATCCTTCGGTAAGGGAAGGTGATCGCCAAAACGTTTGGGATAAGAACCTTCGGTAAGGGAAGGGGACTCCCACTTATACCGGTTTGAGCTCAATACCTTCCATATAAGTTATAAATTAAGAAAGAAAGAAGGCACGAATGAAAGCTTAAGTTCCATGTTTTCCTTAGATTTAATTATGATTATGTTGATGATTATCCTTCTATTTTCCTATATGTTTTCCCTTTCTTCTACACACATGTTTTACAAAAAAAGAAGATGCATATTACATGCCATGTTATACGCTTGTTTTTAAAATCCCGCACGTGGGCTGGAGATGGATATGGAGGTGTTGCATAGCACTCCTACTGAGACATTAGGTTCTCACTCCCTTTCTTTTCCCATACTGTCTCCAGAGGAACATGGCACAGCGGATAGAGACGACGCAGTGCCCCCCGAGGGTAGCTTCTGAATATGACCCCTCAAAGCACGCGTGGGTAGTTGCGACCACTACTACCGTGCTTCAGACTATCTACTTAGGTCGAGATCCCGTGGAAGAAGAACCCCAGCTGCCCGTCATAACTTTCCTAGACAGGAATGCTTCAACATCTCGAAAGCAGTCACCTAAGGTGGTACACCTCGAGTCCGACTCCGAAGCCGAGGAAGAGGGACCCGATGACCCTGGCCGGAAGGAAGACACCATGGAGGAAGATCCAGAGGAGGAGTTGAACCCTTACGGAAGTCCAAAGGTGGAATACGTACCCTATTCCCCCACTTCGACACCCCGTCGAGTTTTGGTCCATCCCACGCAATGGAACCGGGTCTTCACTGCGCGAAAGGGTGTTGGAGGGAGACCCCTGATACCTCGATTCGTGAATAAAGACTCCTGATCAAGGATAGGATAGGATGCAAGTAGGGGAGCCTCTTCAACGAGATTAGTTTAGGACGTAGTTAGCTTCTTTTCCTGTTTCAGTTTCCTATAAGTAATTTTATTTTGAAACGTACTCACGGTTAGGATGTTTATTTCCCTTTAATTCAAATTCCAACGTTTTAGCGCTACTCGTTCTCCGCTCTACACGTATTTACTCCTGCCACGCGTAACGATTAAATCATTCTTTTTTCTTGGCTCAAGTGTGGCACCTTATTCTAAAAACCCCCACGATAGTATAAGAACTTAGGGTGTTACACCATTCGCTTTCCTTACAGAACAGTTTTGAAATGCTCAAGGAATCACAGAACAGCAAAGATTTTTCGAAGAACTTCCACTACAAGAAATTACTAGAATAGTGACCGATTTAGCGACTAAATTTTGTTTTTTTGAAAATCGGTCACTAAACCCTTAGTGACCGATTCTGGTAGTCGCTAAAACCTTGGTAACTAATTAGAAAATAGTGACCAACTTCGCTCGCTAACCGTTAGCGACCGATTTTTACTAATGCTACCAAACTAGTACCAAACGATATTGGTCGCTAATAAAATTGGTCGCTAAATGGTGACCAATTTTTTTGTCGCTAAATTGGTCGTTGTTGAAATTGGTCAGTTACTGAGAAAATTGGTTGCTAAATCGGTTGCTGAGGAAATTGGTTGCTAAATCAGTCGCTGAGAAAATTGGTCGTTAATATCTGATTTGAAAATCTAAAATCGGTTACTATTATTAATTTTCTAATTATATTTTTTTACTAATTTCACATATACCACTAGTAAAACTTGATTTTCATAAATAATTATATTATATGAAAAAATTATGGATAAAATCATAAACTACACAATTTTATCAGATAAAATTTAAATTTTTTGGTAGTATTCAAATTACTAGTTTAATTTGAACTTAGAAAAACCAAGATTACTAATTCACTAGTTAAATAAACAAAAAATTTGTATTATTATATTTTTTGGACTATCGTACAAATCGTGAAAGAGAAGTACAATAATTAATAATATATTTCCAAATGAAAATTATATTAAAATATACTACATTATTTTCTCTATGCTTATATATAGATGTGAAAAACATTTGAATCGGTCCCATGTAGATGTGAAAAACACCTGCTGGTCGACATGCCGTTATCCCTAATTTGTTATTTGCAGTATGGTGATGCGTGAGCATCTTTCCTATCTTTTCCTAATAAATTTGCATTTGAATTTGTAAGTTTAATCAAGATTTAAATACTTTTGAGCCACTATAAATGCTACTTTGAGCTGTGTGCAATTTTGTTTAATTCAGGTAGCATTCAGATGAATTTGACAAGCTTTTGTGGCAGAAAAGGGAGAAAGTGAATGATGCTGTCAACCCTGACCTCTTGCACTGCAATGGGAATAACTTTAGCTACAGAGGTCCAATTGACGCGATTCTAGTGGCATTAGAAAGCTAACTTCTAGAGATTTTCAAAGATATATAATAGTGTACACTTCTCTCCCATCTTGTACGGTCAAGGTGGCGCCTAACTTGGAATTTCTCAAGTTAGGCGCCAGAACCGCAAAACTCCACAATTGCGTTCAGCCAAGGGTTGCGCCTAACTTGGAATTTTCCAAGTTAGGTGCCATATGAAGGGAGAAGCTTTAAGTTTCATTCGATCAAGGCAGTACCTAACTTCAAATTCATGAAGTTAGGCGCCAGTTCAAAGGGAAGCGCTGATCCCCACGCATTCAAGGATTGTTCGAAGATTAGATTTCTATTTTTGATTAAACTTTATTTTATTTATAAATAGGAAAAGATATTATTCAGTTTTAGAAAATATATTTTACATTTATTAGGATTAGATATAAAAGGAGAAAAGATCTTGACCTACACTCCATCTCAAAATTTTCATTCCACACTTTTATACTTTTCTCTACTAAGGTTTATTTTCTCCATGAGGAACTAAGCCTCCATTATTAAGGTTAGGAGCTCTATTTACTTTGATGGATTAATAATTATTTGTTCTTCTATTCTTGATTAATGTTTTGATTATTATTTAAGAATTGGTTTCGTTCTTCATCCTAAGAATTAGTGATTATTGGAAAATAACTCTAATTCAACTTGAATTCTATTTGTATCTTAGAAACGTTATATCATTAGAATTATATCTTGAAATCAATTCCTCATAACTCTCTATTTATCTGGATTTAACGCGATACGTGACATATAATCGTCTTATTTTTGGGTATCTAGGGTTTGTGTGGATCATAAACTAGTTTTGAACTTAATCCTCTAATCGAAATCAAGTGACCAATGAATTGGCGGTTGATAAAGGTTAGAAGAGACTAAAAAGGTCTAAGGAATTAGGGTTTAGTCACATATAGTTTGCCATGAACATAATCTTTGAATGATCAAGGTAGTTAACATTAAATATTAATCCGAAAATTTAAATATCTCTGACATCTTAACTATTTTTAAACCAATTTTAGTTTATTTTTATTTAATTCTCTGTTTTTATATTATTTGCTATTAAAACCTTAAATTTTGATTGTCTGACTAGAATAATCAATTGACTATTGTTGCTTGATCCATTAATCCTCGTGGGATCGACCCTCACTCACCTGAGGTATTACTTGGTACGACCCGGTGCACTTGCCGGTTAGTTTGTGGTATTCAAATTCCACACCATATGGCCAATAAGTTCTACCAAAATATCAACTTGATCTTCTCTAACTATTTCGGCAACCTTCTTTTCATCGATCCCATATATATCTTTTCAAATCCCACCCTTCTTTAAGACTTTCTCTCTAAATCGAATGGTTTTAGCATCAGCCTGCAACAATACAAGAAAATCAATTATCTGCCAAAAGTGAAAAAAAATTACGATAGCAGAAAACTATGCACTCGAAGTTATCAGAAATGATGAAATGTAAGTCAAGACAACAACTATATAGAAATGCATGTTAAGACAGATGAAACCAATGCATTTTTCATAGAAGCATTTATCTCCAAAAGTTAAAGCTTAGTGCTGGTATTTCATCCCTAACATACAGTACTAGCATTTATCAAAATGACCTAGCAAAATGAAACTTAAAAGTTTGTTCATGTATTATTCATATCTCCTGTAAAAACCAGTTAGAAAAAACTCAACCACTAACCTTTTTTTTTACTAGGAAAGCTTCAATCATTTACATAGCAAAGCAGTTGAAAAAATGAGGTTAAGATGACTGCCTTCAGATCAGGTTAAAACAAGGAAAAAAACTCATCAACAAAACAAATATCCTTACATTTGTTTTTGTTCACTATTGAGATAAGATTTTTCAAAGTATTCTACGACGGAATAAAGTTGAGGTCTCAGGTTCTTAAGCTCCTGAAATGACCATAAAATATGAAGATCAAAAGACTATCAATACAATTTGCATGCTTTAAACTTTTAAAGTTTAAATCATAGCCAATATAAGCAAAGGATAAATAACTAAGCCAGAAAAGCGAAGAAAAACAGGAAAATTAAAAATCAAATCTGAAAGGAATTCAGCCTTCACTTTGCTTATATGAAAAAATAAGAAAATCAGAGAGCATGTGCCTCCCAGTTAGGATAACCAAATGACAAAAGAAACTAAGCCAAATAATGATGATATCATAGCTACCAGATGAATTTATTCCATAGGATTATGAAATTAAACACAATTTAAAACAAGTATCCATTTCATTACCACACCTGCGAATCTCTGTAACTTGAACCAATATACACAAATGCATTATCAAGATATGATATGGTAGATGCAATAGAAGTCTCCCCAAGAGGCTCGATTTTTAGTCCTATGACCCTACAAACAAATATACATATAAACATAAAGTCAGTGTTTGAAAACTTTTATCAAACAACTTATACTACAAAAAAATCAAGGTTTAAAAAACTGATTAATTCACCAAAATAAGTATACACATAAACAACATGTGAATCATTTCATGAATTGTTAAATCGCAGCTAGATTTCAACAATTTTTTAGCGAATATGGATTAAAATAGAAGAGCGAACTCAGAAGATGATGGTGCTGCGAGCTGAGAGGAAGACGTCGCAAATGGAAAGAAGCATGCAATTTTTTCGGCGGTTAGTGAGGGAGAGAAGTGTAAGGTCCTACTTGAGATGGTGTGATCTCCAGAGACGAAGATTAGAAGAAGAAGTAGCTCACCTTTCACCAGAGATAAAAGAGAAGAAATGAAGAAATTGGAAGCAGAAGAATGATCGAGTAAGAAATCGAAAGTTTCAAAAAACTAAAATATGCTAGTGAGAGTTCAAGTTTACCAGAAAGCGGCGACGGCGAGCGGCGACAACGAGCGAAGGGCGGCGAACGACAAGCGAGCAGCCCCGGCGAGCGACGAGATTGAAGACGACAGGGAAGGAGAGCGTGGTTGTGGCGCCGAGATATTAGAAGACGAAGGCAACAGTGCCAAGACCGCAGAAGACAACAGTGACGAGACCTTAGAAGAGTTGCTGCGATGAAGAAGACGACAATGGCGCTAATGAAGATGACAATGGTAACTTAGTAACTATTTGGAAAAGATGAGAATGGTGTGGGTGAGTTAGGGTTAGTGATGGTAGCTCAAAAAATTATCTTATTTTATTTAAATTAGTGAGTGATTTAGTGACTGATTAGTTTATAAAATTGGTTGCTATCTTAAAAATTAGCAACCGATTTAGCGACCATATTCTTAGTGACCTAATTAGTAACCAATCAATTTTCACCCTATTTCCTTAACGATTTTAAAATTGGTCACTAAATTAAAAAAATAGCGACCAATTTTGTAACTAAGAGTTTCAAAGACATTCCTTCCTTGTTTTGGTTGATAATTCGGTCGCTAAATTAAAAAATAGCAACCGATTTTAGCGACCAACTTTATTTGGTGTTATAAAAACTTATCAGTCACTAATTCGGTTGCTATTAATGACCGATTCTGTTGGTCGCTAAAATTAATCGCTATCTTAACAATTAGCAACCGATTTAGCGACCAGTGCATTAGCGACCGAATTAGCGACCAAACAGTTTACCCCATTCACTATTAGTTGCAAAATCGGTCGCTAAAATAAAATATAGCGACCGATTTAGTGACTAATAGTCCTAAAGACGTTACTTTTTGTTTTGGTTGCTAATTCGGTTGCAAAATTAAAAAATAGAGACCGATTTTAGCGACCAACTTTATTCTGGTTGTATTAATAACTTATCATATGCTAATTCGGTTGCTATTAGTGACCGATTTTGTTGGTTGCTAAAATTGGTTGCTGAATATAATTTAACGATCGAGTTTAGCGACCAACATTTTTTTATTCTAAAAATTCTATATTGGTCGCTAAATTCGTCACTATTAGCAACTAGTTTTTTCAGTCACTAAAATTAGTTACTATTCTAATAATTTCTTATAGTGTTCCTACCAAAATGACCACTCATGGCTAGGCCACCAACACCCTTGGCGGTAGTACTTCCTTAGAATCGACAACGTGAGATTCCGACGAGAATAAAACAAGGTGAGACATCAGTGACCGGGCCTGTGGCGGCGACAGCAGCAGATGGCATTCAATCTCTCTTTAAGGCTGGCAATGTGGTGACACATTCAAGAAAAGAAAGGAGACTACTAAAAGAATTAGGGATGAGACGAGAATGGCAACTCTGATCTAACGCTATTAGGCCAATGTCCAGTCCAAACTTTCATTCATTCTAAAACCAGAATTAAGGTGCTGGTGGGTGAAGATCAACACCAAACCATAAATGAAACTTTAATAGGTTATGTATGCAAGCTTCAAATTATGGATCCAACTCATTTTGGTTGGGTTTTGATTCTTGCATTTTAAATTTATTAATGGAATCCCAATGAAATTTTTATTTCTAGAATAGGTTACTTAGTAGTCCCGTTTATATTTTAAAAATTTAATAAATGTAATTAAAAATTCAATTGTTTTTGTTTTTATTTTTTTATCAACTTTGAAGAGAAGGTTGGTTTAAAGAGGGAGGGGGGATATTGTTACAATTGATCCACTAATTAGGCCTATATGAGTTAGTTAGGATTATAAATAGAAGGACTATTACCATTGTATAAAAGAAAAAAAAATTAATGAATTGATATTAAACTTGATTTAATTTAAATTTTTTTTTCTAATTCTAAGAGGGAATTCTGCTAGATTTTAAGAAGATTAACATTTTTATATGAGACAATTATAATTTATAAAATTTTTATTGGGATATTCACTTTCTTTTATAATCACTCACACATATTTGATAAAATGTCTTTTTTTTTTGTTATATTTTTTTAAATTTTTTAACCAAAAGATATGAGAAAAGGCGAAAACATGCATTTTTAGTAGCGGGAATGGAAGACAAATTGGTGATAACATGAAAGAGATAATGCACATGAAGTAGTAAATTCAAAAAATTAGTGAGTTAATAAATACTTAAAGAAAAAGATATTTTTATAAATATTTTTACAAGATTTTGTGATGAGCAAAACTTGATCCAATAGTCTAATTAAATGTTTTTTATTAGTAGTAGAATTTATTATAAACAAAAATGATAATAATGCAATTAATTAAGCAAAAAGTTAGTAATTGTACTATTTTCTTTTTTGAAATTCTATTTTCATAGAATTATCTCTTTTTTATTTTTCTCTTATTTAACTAGTTCTTTTTTATTCTATATTCTTTTCCTTTCAGATTTTTTTGTGATAAAAAAATATCTAAGATTATATTGTGAGATGATTTATACAAATAATTTAGCATCTTTTTGTTTAAAAGATGAATGGTACAATTCTCAATTCTAAATATTATAATATTATAATATTCATTTACACTATACACACTGATACACCTAATATTAAGAGTTTTTATTTACCATTAACATCAATCAAGTTTCAAATTTGAATATATTTATTAGAAGACAAAAATTATAACAACTAGACTAATGTTTTGTTTGGATGGAAAGATGGAAATAAAAAAGGAAATAGAAAGGAAAAAAAGAAAAAGAAAGAATTTAGATGTATTTTTATTTTTTTTTGAGTTATTTGGATGAAAGAAAAATAAAAAGAAAGAAAAGAAAAGAAAGAATAATTTTTTGTTTGGTTGGAAAGAAAATTAGAGTGAAAAAAATAAATTAATATTAAATGATATTTTTATCCTTGTATTATAAAAAAGGTATTTTATCTATATGAATTTATTATTTAATTTAAAATAATTAAAATAAAATAAAATAAAATATATTAACACAATTAATAATTTAAAGATAGATCATGAATCACAATTTTTTTATGTTACAATAAGTTTGAATCATAAGAAATAATATCATAAATCACATAAAATATCACTTCATGCAACTTATTAAGACAAAAAATAATGCATTGTTTAAATTATAGAAACTCAAGTTCATGCCAACCATGATGAATAGATAGTACAAATTCTATTAAATTTTCTTCATACACATAAAAGAAATCCTAAAACATGTGATTGCTCTTTGATGGTACACATATTTTGAAAGATTTAAAGTTTCATATCTTTCCTAGCTAATTCTTATAAATTTGATATCTTCAACAAGAAAAATATAATATGTTTTAACTTTTAAGTACAATATTAATCTACCATCCAATTAATGTATCAACAACACAAATTTATCAACACCACACAATTTTTATATCACCTTTAGAATTTGTAAATAATACTTTCATTATAATCAACCAAATAAACTCTTATAGCTCTAATTATTGAGCAACTTCAACAACACCAATATCATAATATGCAATTTTTCATGCATTAAATATATATTTCAGTCAATATTTAAGATATATAACTATATATTCAAAATGCATAAATATAAACCGTAAGTCTCTTTTAAGATTCTCGTGACTATATTAATTACAAAATATAAAGATTTTACTAAGATTATATAACATTAGATCCTAAAATCATCAATATGCACAAAATATATTTTACCATTATTGACAGCATTGTTCTTAAATTGCATTAACTTCCTTCATTAAGTCATATACGATCTTCAAAGGGAACACCAAAAAAATTTTGTTTTACTCTTTCATCTGTATAGAAAAAATGATAGTAGCTCCAAAATATCTCTTTCACAAAACCTAATTTTTTTAACTCGTTATACACATCATTTTCAGAGTAAATTCGAGCCCTACTTTGCTCCAAGAATATGATCCCTTTCTCAACCGCTTGAGCTTGGATCTTGGAAATGTGAATTTGTTCTTCAGCCATCAGAACTTATCTTTCAACTAACATGACTTGTTTTTCAGCTGTTTCATCTTGCCTTTCAGCGGTTAACTTTGCTTCATAGCAACATCAATTGATTTATTATAGTAATTATTCTCATCCTTCAACATATCTGTCAATTCTTGAATACTTTTACTCATTCATTCCATATTAGCTTCAAGTAAACCACTCATTGGTGCATTACGCTTAGAACCCTATGATTCTCATACATTCCATTAGATTGGTTTGAGTTACTTAGATCAGAACTCTTCTCCGCAACAAAACTAGTTGAATGAGTAGTAGATTGCCAATCATTCCACTCACAGTCAAACCCTTGATAATCATCATCATTCAAATTAATTGTTTTCTTCATCTTATCCATACTTTTATTTCTTTCCTTGGCACTTTCAATAATATTTTCAATTGCTCTATCTTGACTGTATATAAAATATAGTTTATTATAATATTTGATGGGAGTTTGCATCTACTTCTTTGTATATGGTCTTGTCTATATAAAAAAATGATATCTTACGCCTCGATATAGAGTTATTAGAGCTTGTTTAAGCATGAATCCAGCATCTCCAAGATAAATTTTTTTTTAAAAAAAATTCATATAGAAATAATATATTTTAGATTTCACCACTTTATTTAAATATGTCAAAAAAAATTTTAACAAATAGACTTCTTAGAATTTTGAGCCTATCATTCCTAATAGTGTACTTTTAAGAACTTTTGAGTCAGATGCGGTCCTTTCCAATCTGCTAAAGCATATGCAAATCTTATATCAAAGCCATACGCAGCAAGTACATTTTGAGTTGGTCATTCTTTTCTACCACAAAATCTAGGTTGATCACTTATTGAAACCTTGACTCTGATATGTGTTCTATCGATGGCTCTAATACAATCCTACATATATAACTTAATTAAAAAGAAAAATTTTGTTCTCTATACTAATTATGATTATCTACTTCAATGTACAACTAATCATACTGATAAACTCCAATTTTATGGTTTATCTTGTGCTTAATTTAGGAGATTTTATCAACTTTTCTCATATTTATTCAATGAAATAGTATGGTTTAGTAATTCTCCCTAAATGTGTACTTGAAAGTGAAAACATGCTTTTTAGGCCTTTAAATTGCTATTGATTCACTTTGATTCCATTCGATACCTTGATAAGTTTGTTGAGTGATTTTAGGTTCATAAGGCAAGTATTGGGTGGAAGAAGAGAAAAGAAAAGCATGCAAAGTGGAGAATTCATGAAGAAATAAGGATTTGCTGAATTGAAGGCCACGCGCACGCGTCACCCACGCGTACGCGTGAAGAGGGAATTTGCAAGGTGACGCGCACGTGCCGACCACGTGCACACGTAACGCTGATTATGTGACCTCATTAAAGGAAATACGCTGGGCGATTTCTGAGCTTTCCAGGCCCAAATCCACCTCATTTCTGAGGTTATTTGATGCAGAATTCAAGATTGGACAAAGGGGGAGCAATTAGTTAGTGTAGGAAACATGCCTTAGGTTAGTTCTAGAGAGAGAAGCTCCCTCTTCTCTCTAGAAATTAAGGTTCTTAATTTATTTTCATCTTAGATTTAGGTTTAATTACTTGTTTTCATTTAGTTTCTTTTACTTTTTCTTGTTCAATTGCTTTGATTTTCTTAGTTATTCTTATTGATTTCTCATTTTGGTTACTTTTTATATTGATGAACTCTTGTTAATTTCCATTTTCTTTAATGCAATTGATGTCTTTTTATGTTTCTTATTGTTTAATTGAGTTGCTATTGTTAATTTCTTGCATTGGGTAGTGTTAGATTTTATTATCTCATGTAATTTATGATGCTTTTCTTTTATACCTACCAAGTATTTGACAAAATGCTTGGCTTAGGTTTAGAGTAGTTTTTGAGTATTCTTGGCTTGGAAAGAGAAATTGGACAATCTTGTGTCATTAATACCCAATTTAGATTGGTAATCTAGAGTGATTAGTTACTCTTGTATCCATTAACATTACCTATGGATTGGGATTAACTAGGCCTATTTGACTTTCTCTTAATATAAAGATAACATTATACATTCTTCCGATGTTGGAGATGACGAAATAGGATTAGCTCTTGTTAATTGTTGTATGATAATTAATGACTAGGATAGAAAGTCTAGATTCTCAATCCTTGCCATGAATGCCTCTTTTTAGTAATTGCTTCCCTTAGTTGTTTGTTTTAATTTCTTGCCATTTAAATTCTTGTCCCCTTATTTGCAAACCCCATGAACCCCATAACAAATAATTGAGCATTCTATTGCAATTCCTAATAAGAACGACCTGGGAGTAATACTCTCGGTTATTTTTGTTGGATTTGCATTCGTGACAACCAAAATTAAACTTTGATTTGAGGATCGAATGTCGGTTTGGGCTATACTCACAACGCAATTATTTTGTTAAATTTCGAATTGATATAAATCCTCACATCACATACCTTAAAAATATGGATAAAATATATTGCTACGAAGAATCTCTGAGGAAACAGTTGTTTCGGAAGGTTGCCGAAGAAACTCTTCTTCAAATGAGATTACAGCTCTTAGTACAACATGAAAATTATGATCGTCTCTTCAGACCGGTGGAAGAAAAATAAAATTGTCCTATTTTTAACATTATAAATTATAATTTATAAGAATCTAGCTACTTACTCCTCAATTGTGACATGTATAGTATCTTTCACATGACCGATTACCCTTGATTTTGCACATAACTCTGAAAAGGCATGCAGGTCCATTCGCAAAATATCACGACACCTATTAGTTTTGCGCAACTATTGTAACAAAGTGGCTCGAATCTATTCTCTCCCAATAATATGATTTCTTATGGGTTTCTCAACTTTCTTAGTCATCACTTTTAGTAAATATAACATGTGTACAGTATAACACAGCATTGTTATTGTACAAAGTTGCTTATTCCTCTTCCAGTTTTCTTTGAGAACAGTTAATAAATATCTTTAACTCTCAACAGTATATATAATTCTCTGATTATCTATAGGAACAATTAACCTATGCTCTTGATTTTCAACCATAAGATTGAATATTTAGGATAACAAAAAAATCATGAAAAAAATATTTTTCATGCCGTATATTACATGCTCAAATTACAAAAATAACCAAACCTTGTTTAAAATAATCAGTGAATGAAAAACAATTTTTTTCTATATGTAATGGATTTTAAATTTAGATCCTGTAATACCATTTTTAACAAAAGGCAAAACTTAACATTAACAACAATAGAATAAGCCATGCACATATGCAAAAGATTAAATACCCATATTTAAAATAGATAAAATCCTAACATTTTATTTGTACTAACACAATTTAAAAAGTTTTGAATTTTTTATTATCACAATTTTTTTATTTTTTTAATTATGATAGAGCAAAATAAAATAACACACTCAAATCACAAAGTTGGTAACTTAATGCAACAAAAAAGAATAAACCAAAAAGATAGAAACAATAATGCTATTACTATAAATTAAAGACAGAAAATAAATTTCAAGAACTATCATAAAATCTATACTACAGAAGTAGTTTTATTATGAAGAAAAAAAAAAAGAAAAATGACATTTTTTTAGATTAAAAATCGTAGAACCATAACCTATTTTGTAAGGTTAGACTGATAATGATTGTAGTAAAATATTAATAGTAACACAAAGGTTGAAAGAGAAATGCACTCTGATTTTGTGATAGAAATAGAATTTAAATGTTTTTATTTGATACTCAACTTCAATGTTATGGAAAATTTTTTTTTAGTATTTTTTTTGTATAAAAAAATATAAAATATTATTTTTGAGTTTGATTTTCATCTCAGTTTTTTATTTGTAATTAAGAAGAAAAATTTTGGATGGACTCACTTTCAGTTTTAAATTATTTCAGTTTTTAATTAAAATTTTCATTCTAAACAAATAAAAGTACATTTTCTCTCTCACTTCTTTTCTTTTGTTTCTTTTCTATTGATTTTCTATCCAAACAACCAAATTCTAAGTGTTACATATATTTAAAAATGTTATTAAATTTTTTTTTCCACTGGAATTTTTATTGAGCAAATTTTGTATCTATAAAAAGATGTTTTGATGATAATTTTTTGTTGGGAGATATGTAAGTTCTTTGGTTTTTAAAAATTATTTTCAGAGTTCAGAAGTTGTGAAAAAAAATTCAAGAAGACTTTTGTTGGATGAGTCAAATTTTTATATGGTTTAATTATTTTGTTAGTTCTTATAATTTTATTAAAATTTTAATTAAGTTTTTATATTTTTTAATTAGATTTTTACACTACTTTAATTTTGTAATTAGGTCTTTTTTGTGTCAAAAATATTAAAATTAATAGAATATTATTCCCAAAAAATATGTGATCAAACCGTCAAATATCTAATTTAATTCTTAATTATGTGTATTTTCAACTTGCAAGAAAATATTTTATTAATTCGAATATTTTTTACACTGGTAAAGACCTAATTACAAAATTAAAAATAATGTAGGAACCTAATTAAAAAAAATATCAAAAATCTAATTAAAAATTTGATAAAATTATAGAGACAAACTACTACTACTACTACTACTACTACTACTACTACTAATAATAATAATAATAATAATAATAATAATAATAATAATAATAATAATAATAATAATAATAATAATAATAATAATAATAATAATAATAATAATAATAATATAATTTGGGATCTTTAATTTTTTTTAAAAATTCTAAAATAAAATAAATGGAGAAATTTAACTTATAATAATAATAATAATAATAATTTGGGATTTTTAATTTTTTTTAAAAATTCTAAAATAAAATAAACGGAGAAATTTAACTTATAATATTTTAACTTTTAAATTAAATACAATTTTTATTTTATTATATAAAAAATAATTTTTTTTACTTAATGATGGAGCTAACATGGTATACTTTTGGGAATATTTTTTTATTTATTTTTTTTAACTCATTAAATATAATTTATTATAATAAATTAATTATATTAACTAATTGATTTGATTAGATATTTAAATATCACAAACTTATTATAATTTATATCAATTTATTTTGATAATATTTTTTAATTTATTTCTTTTAATATTCTATTAGTATTTTTTAATTTATTTCTTTTAGTTTATTAGTTATTAAAATATGAATAAAATAGACAACTAAGATATTTTTAATTAATAATTAAATCAAATCAAATCATATGTATCGAGCTAAATTCAAATTATATGAATTAAAGATTAAGCTAAAATAAGATGATTTATTACTTATTCAAATTGAATACAATAAATTCAAATTAATTTTATTAAATAATGATGATTTTCTGGTCTTTCATACGTAAATAGCCAAACAAAATTATAAGAATCGTCATTTTGATCATTCTTGTTATTTCAGCTCTTCTTTTTTTTTTTTTAATGTGTAATTTTTTTTATGTATAAATATACTCAAAATGAAAATGTATAAATAAATGTTTTATTAATTGTTTATTTGACGAATGTTATAGTCCAAAAATGTCTCAATTTAGGCATTCTAACCTTTTTTTAGTAATTAAAATTTAAATAATTGAAATCATTAAATACTAAATATTTTGTACCTAACTAATTTTATTTTTGTTATTGAAATTAAAAAAGGATGAGTTGTAATCAATTCTAAATTTAAATTTAAATTTAAGTAAAAGAATAAAAAATTATTTTAAATTTTATCTCACTAACTAGCAAAATTAATTTTAAGATAAAAAATTATTTTGTATATCATATTGTAGAATAATGTGGTCATTTATTATTCTTTAATGAATATTACCAAATAAAATAGTGTAAAAAATTAGAAAAAATTATATTTATCAATTTATAAAATACTAATTTATTTTTCAATGGAATAAATTATATATTGAATAACAAAAGTTGTTATTGGTTTCTGTTTACACTAACTAATACTCAACGATAATGTTCCGATAATGTTACCAAGAAATATTAGTCAATTTAATATCTTTTGTAATGACATAAGTTTATAAGTTTGAAAACTTAAAAATCATGTTATAAAATGTGAAGTTTTAACACATAACAACGTTGATCATATTATTTTGATTTCAACAATAAATACAATACCAATAAATAAAATTGTCTCAAGTAAATTTTAACAAAGATAAATCTCCATAAGCATTTCTATCAATAAAAAATTGTTCTACTTTAAAGTTAAATACTATTTTTTCTTTACGATATTTTCTAACTCAGCAAACTGAGGATTAATCCACCACGTATTGATGCTTCATTTATTAAGATTCTGTCGCTAGTTAATGAATTGCTTTACACACAAGACGGAATTTGAACTCCTATAATATTTGTTTAATCGAACGAGTAAGATGACCATTCAACCAACCCAAATTAGTTAAGTCAAATACTAATTATTTTTAATATTTTCAGCAAGTTGTAAAATATTTATTATAATAATTAATATATATATATATTTGTTGTTTAATTTTTTAATAAAAAAATTATATAGTTTTATGTATTATTTAATTAAAATTTAAAAATTTATATAATTTTATGTATTATCCTACACGAAAACATATACTAGTTACATTAAAAAATTATGTTTAAATTAAATATAATTTTAAAATTTTAATTTCTTAAATCAAATTACATATATTTAATTCAAACCATCAAATTTTAAATTTTAACATTTATATTTATAGTTGTATTTATTATTTTAAATAGTATTTAATTTCAAATTATAATTTAGTATATTATAAATAATATTAAATAAATAATTGTTAATTTAATTTATTAATTTTAAAAATAATTAAATTATAAAAATTTATTTCTACTAACTATAAAAATTTTACTATTGAAAATATTATACATATATATTATAAATCTAAAGAAATAAAAAAATTATAATTGGATGGATCCATCCGATTTTGCTCCAGAGTCAGAGTGAACCCACCCAGTTTTCATGCTCTAAAAAAAAAAAGAGTTTGGATAATAATATTGTTATAATTTTTTTTTAAAATATTATTTTTTAATCTTTTTATGAAAAGATTCCTTTAATTTAGCTTATTATATAAGTTTTATATTATTTAAATTCTAATGCAAATTAAATAAAGTTCTCTCTACCTTTGACATATAGTAGTCAGAGTCTTTTAAATTAAAAATAATAATTATTGTATTCCTGTTATCTAACTAAGGTTATTCCTATCATAAATAATTTAAATATATTATTATTTGATTTATTTTTTATTCTTTTGTGATATAAATCAAGAATAAAAGATTCTCAAATGAAATAATTATTATTAATTAGTCTGAAGACTCTTAGAGAAAAAAAGTTATTTTCATTAACTTTGCTCAATTTAATAAGAGACAAAAAAAAAAAAAAAAAGACACAATAGAAGATCAACATGCTACCTTAATAAAAGAGTTTAGGGGAAAAACTGGTTTTTAGTATATTAAATAAATAGATAGATAGATAAATAAATAAGTAGATAGTAGATAGGTAGATAAATATTTTAATATTCTATTAATGCTTAGTGTAATGTAATATATAAAATTGAAAATGTTATAATAGATATTTAACTGAAATGTAAGAAAATGATAAATGCAATGAGCAAAAATCATTCAAAAATAGATCATTTGAACTTCATAAATACTGAAGTTCAAATAAATAAATAAATAAGAAATAGGTAATGCATGCAATCTTTATGTGATTTTTTTGCATTGTCATCATATCTAAATTTTTTTCACCAACTAAACATGTGTCTCAGCTTCTAAATTTTAAATTACATACAAGAACAAGAAGTCTTTGTCTTCTTTTCTTGATTCGTTTGTTACAAGGCTCAAAGAAAATGTAGATTTCGGATTTCCCTTAGAAACGACACTCTCAATTCATGGCTTTTCTTTTCTTTTCTTTTCTTTTCTTTCACCAACATAAGCTTTTCTCTCCATCCATATGTTTTGTTTATTTAGTCTCATACATATTGCATGTGAATTTTCCTAAGTTATTTATAATGTCGTTAGTTAGTCCCATTTCATACCTCAAATTGTGATATGTTTCTTTTGATATCTTTGTGTTTTCTTTCCGATTAAATATACTAATGGCGATTAGGATTGGCTAACAGATGTTAGTTTTGGAAGTGGTGGGTAACACCTTTGTTGACTATCTTCTCTTTGGACGGCAATTAATTAGAGTGTGAGAAACTTCGTTGATCTTAATCGAATAATCATGCATATATTATTATGGACTATGGAGCTGCTAATAAGATATTAAATTTATTATTTGAAAAAAAAAACTTTTATGTGAGTTAAAATTCCTTTTATAATTTTGTTAGTTAAAAGGAGATCAGAAATTAATGGTAAATCGGTAATGGATCCCGGTTGAGACTTGAAAATAATGGAGACCTGACAAAAACACGTGCTTCTGGCAGGAGCAGCACGTGCTCATCTTCATTATATTTTCCATTCATTAATTGCAAAGTTATAAAATCATATCATATTGCCATGTTCTATTGTTGCGGTGGATGATTGAGGAACAACATACTTGTAATATTCAAATCAATAATGCTCAAAAAATAATAAAAAATCAGTCTAAATGATTTAAAATTATATTATTTAGTATTTATTAATTATTGCTAGAATAATTATATAATTTTAAATATAATAAATATATAATTACGAATGTTATATATATAAAATTATGAATATTATGTTATATAAGATAATTTTAGATATTGTCTTTCTAAAATTAATTTGGATTGGCCAAGTAATCAGTTTACTTGTCCGCTTAAGTGTTGGAGGTTCTAATCTCATCTTGTGCATATAACAATCTATTTGGTCAGCGACAAATTTTTAAATGAATCTCAAATATGCAATAAATTAATCTTTAACATATCGAATTGAAAAATATCGTAGACAACTAAAAATAAGATATTATTTTCCTAGCATTACTGTATTCAAACAACTTTATATTACTTGGTAGCTGGTAAAAAAAAAATGAAAATAGTCATATGAAAACATAATTAGCAAAGGTTATTAAATATATAGATTATGATATAATTGATTTTTTAGAGTAAAACTTATTATATCCATCCAATTTCTCAACCAATTACATAGATATAGTATAGAGTATAGACTATGGAGTCATACTACGTATTAAGAAAGATTTCATCAATCATCTTCATTTTTGGAGAGGATAAATCTTTTCTTTTTCTTTGTGATGACATACTATATATCTTCTTCTAAATAAGTGTTTTTTTTAGGTTCATTAAAAAAAATAATGTGTTTAGACATCTTTTTATTTAAATGAATTAAATTTTTAATAAATCTAAAAATTAAAGCATAAATTATTTTAGGATAAAAGAAAAGAGAGATCTTAATAACAAAATATTATACGAGGGAGTCACTTTTATTCATGTCCTTATATATCCATAGTGTCAACACTTTTTTATTTTTTGTTAATAATACTTCTATTTGAAGAATGATATAGAAAAGTCAAGAAATAATTTGAATGACATAAATGTTACTAATTCCATTCAACAAGTAATCTACCCATCTTCAGCTATAATAAAATCTAAGTGTTTTGATAGTTAGAATTGAAGATCCAAATTTTTTGTTTTTTATTATTTTATCTCTATTTGAGAACAAAAAATAATAACTTAATTGTCATTAATTACTATTTACTAAAGCAATTAACAAAAAGATAATTAATTAATAATTAACAATACTATCCAAATTAAATTCTATATTAATAAATTAGACCATATAAAATATAAAATCCTAACCCCAAAAAAAAATAGTAAAAGGTGTATATAAAAGTTTCTAAATAAAACATCTTAATTAAAGTCTTCTCGCACCAATTCAATTTTATTCTTTAACTGCTCTAGCTAGGACTTGTGACTTCATCATATAGAGAAATATATAATATTCAAACAAAGTCTTGAATTCTTAATAAGGCCATTACACAAACATTAGTTTAAATATGTTTATAGAAACTAAGATATATATAGTCTAAACCACCGACAAAAAAATAAAATTAAAAAAGAAAAAAATATATAAAATTTACTCGATCTTTCACTACATAAAATGTGTTTAATACCATCAGATTTAACGACGGATATTATCGATAAATTTAGAAGCAATTTTTTTTTTCAATTAAGAGTACAAATTTATCCCTCAAATAAATTATTGTCGGATTTAAAATTCTATAACTAAATTTGACGGTAAACAAAAGTATGAAAATTAATGTCAAATTTATCGTCAGAATTTTTTAATAATAATAAAATTTAGTGAAATGTACTGTTTAAACAATGACGAATATTTTTACTGTCAAATTTCTCCGCCAATAAATTTGAAGTAAAATTCAAATATAAAACCCTCTCTCTCATGCTCTCTCTCTCATATTGAAGAAAGTTGTTGCACCACTACCCAAAAATGCCGTCGTCGCCACTTAGTCTTATTGTCTTGCAGATCAGTACAACAATGTCATTGTTGCTGGAGTCTTTATGAAAAGTCTTCGCCGTTGTTAGTGTTCCTTTCGCCACTGTCTAAGTGTTTATTTAATTTGTCTCGTTGTTTTTGATAGATTTCTACAAAACATGTGCAGGATCACATAAGCATTAACAACTTCAATTGTTTTAAAAAAATTTGCTAATATAAGTTTATCTCCTTGCTTGAGAATTATATGAATTGGTTATATGTGAAATTTTATCTCATGTGTCAATAATGTAACACAAATATTATTAATTGTTAAATTTTGTTACCTTTTTTCTTACACAAGTGATTATTATTTTTTTTTTAGTAAAAAATTTTGATATTTAAACTTGCTTATAAACTTTTAAGTTTTAACTAAAAATTATAGACAAATTATTATTAAAAATAGTAAAATTTTGAATTTTATTAGTTAAAAATTACTGAATTTAGATATTTAAAATTATATATTAAATTTTTAAATAATTTTATTAAAAAAAATTACAATTTAAATTTATCGTCAAATTTATTGGAGAATAAATCTAATAATAACAAGCTCTAAAATTTCATCAATTAAAATTTATGTTTACCATTAAATTTATTAGTAATTAACGACGAATAAAAAAACTCATAAATAAATAATTACCGACAAAATTTATACTATTAAATTTAACAATAAATAAATTATTGATAAATTTACTAATAAATATAGTGGTGTCTGACGACTTTTTTTATAATGGTCGATTAATTCGTGCCTTTCATTGCACTTCATCCTTTCATTCCTTACACCTTTGAATCTCAATAATTAAGTGAAATAAAATTAAAAATGAATTAAAATCTGACATACATCGCTCGGAGAACAATAAATCCATTAGCTATCAATGATTACTTTTTTTTTTTGGTTATCTACGGTATTTTTTGATCCGATAAGTTAATGATTAATTCGCTGTGGATCTAAGCTCCATTTAAGAGTTTTTCGCTGGCCAATGAGTTGCTATATGCATAAAATGGAATTCAAACTCCCAATACTTACTTAAGTAAACGAGTGAGTTGATCACTTGGCCAACCCAAATTGATTAAGTATCAATGATTACTACAGGCTTGATTCAGTCATTGTTTTAATTTCTTTGTATGTGAACTAAGTAATTAATCTACCAAATACATATATATAGTTGACTTCTTTTTTTTTCTTAATTATTTTCGATGATCTGATCAAACTCTACTATTATTAGAATGTGGAATACCAATTAAATATTGCAAGTGCACCCACTACCAATTCCCAATCTCATGTTAGAGATTCCTTTAATGAAAAGTCTTAAACTACTTCCTCACCAAAACCCTTTGAAGATGCCTCTCTTTACACACACTCTCCAGTCGTTTACATTACATTTATATTTTAGAATTTTAATTAAGTAGTTCCCACGTTGATTTAGATTTAAATTATGTAAATAATTTATATTTATAGAGAGACTTATAAGTTTATTATTGTAAACTTATTTTTGTCAAAATATATGGTTAGTCTATTTTATTATTGTTTCTAACTTAATCTATTAATTTCTATGTGCTTAATTGCGTGACTACTTACCCAATAAAAAAATGTTTACATATCCTTTGATGCATATTTTAGAAATATTCAAAATCACCCTCTCTTTATTTAGTAATAAAAAAATAATTTTTATTAACATGTTTCTAAAACACCTATTAAATATATTCCAGAATCAAATATTTCTATTGATTCAATCACATACTATAACAATTTTGCTAAGGAGGATGACAAAAATTAGGGAGTGTCACACTTTTTATGGCTCTAAAATAATGTCATTAATATTAAAGATAATTACATTTAATATTAAAGATAATTACATTTAATTTCGTTCCAATTATCACTCCATTATAATATATTAATTAAGGGTGTTTTAATTTAGTAATTTTAAACAAAGTTAATTGGATAGAAATATCCCATTAGCAACAAAGAAGGTGGCAATAATCTCTCTCCAAAATTGAACCAAAAAGTCACATAAAGATTACACATTAAAATTTACTTGTATTGATTAATTAATAATTAATATTAATAATTATATACACTTACATACGCGCACACATATTTCAATCTCAACCTTCCATCATAACTATATATACATATATTATATATATAGCAACCTAGCTAGGCAATTGAGGATCAGCATCATCATGTCATCAAAATCAAACCCTTCAAACATTATTCTCCAAAGTCCTCCCAATATCGTTGTTATGAGTCAAAAGAAGAACAACAAGAAGAAGCTTAACATGTTCCTTGTTCATGATGAGGAACACTTATCAAGACAAGTATCATCAAATGAAGGTTATTACCATGATGTTGGTGAATCAGCATCGGTTCCATTTGTTTGGGAATCTCAACCAGGTACTCCTAAGGTTGTTAGATTCAGAGAAACCTCTTTTCCTCCTCTCACCCCTCCACCTTCTTATAATTACCAAAATGCCACTCCAAAAAACCCATTATTTACCAATGCCAAGAATAATAAAAACTCTTCAAAGTCTACTAGTCTTTTGAAAGCTTTATTATTTCCCAAGAAACGTAATCCAAGAAATAATAATAATAATAATAACAACAAAGGTTGTGTTGTTGTTCCTCCATCGCCAGAATCTCCTAATTCTTGGTCACACTCGTTATCGTCATCGTCGTCTTCTTTGTCATGGCGGCCAACATCGTACTCCGTGCCAAATTCTCCCATGGTACGACATCCTAGGAAGAGTGGTGTTACTACACAAAATGAAGATCTTTATTATGTGAATGATTCTAGTTTGTGTTTTGGAAATGCTAGGTCAAGAGGGTGTTACTCGTCTATGTTCAAGAAGGTATTGCTTGGAGATGTTATGTAATAATAATTATAATGTGGAATTTTGGAAATTATCTTTATTTGGTTAATGTATGTTAATAATAATAATTACTAAGTGCTGATATATAGGTGGAAAGATTATTGAATGTATACCAAACCAAACTTATTGTAATGAAGTGCACGTCATATCTTTTACTTTATTATTACCAATTTACCATATAAGGATTTTATTCCTTCTGTAATCTTATTCTTAAATCTTATGTTATATATGCTAAATTGGTAGTAAATAATTATCATAACTAACATTGTTATTTATGGTGAAGGAAAAATATTTGGAATTAATTTTTTTAATCAACAATCAGTTAATTTTTTCTTTGATTATTCATTTTCTTCTTTTTCTTAGTGTATGCTGGCCCACTACTTTGTTGGCTGGTTATTAATTAAAGAAAAATGAGCTCCCTAACAAAATTGTATTCTTGAAATGTATAAAGTATGGTACATCTTATCATATGTATATGAGAGCAATTCACTCTCACATTATTACTTGCTTGTCAATTAATTATTATCAAATAACTGTTTAATTTTAAATGCTCATCAATTTAAAAAATATTGAGAAGTATATTGATATTGTAACAAAAAGGAAAATAGTTTAAAAATTATTCTTAATATTAACATCTAGCTAGTAGTGGTTTCTCTTTTCTAAGCATGGTTTCACTTATTCTCTTATAAAGTAAATATATAATTGATATTAAAAAAATTATACAAAACAATTTTGAGTTGGTTGAGTGGATTAGCTGCATTCACTCGTCTTCTTAAGCAATTTTACTGTTATATTCTGTAATTTATTAATTATCAACAAATCTCAAATAGAACTAATTTTTGTGACAAATTAATTCTTGTCTTGTTAAGTATGCATGAAATATCGTAAAAAAAAAACAATAATAATAATAAAGTAGATTCTCAAACAAGGCATACTATACCACCAGCTGGTTAAAAAATGAATAAAGAACAAAGGAGAAAGAATGGGTTAAATTAAAGCAGCTTCAATAAAAAAGAAGCAAAAGCTAAGAAGAAAGAAAGAGCGAGGAAGGAGCCATTATATTAATTAATCCAAACACTTTGACTTAAGTCTTATCTTTATATATTGGCATTGCTGTAAACCTATTTATGAAAATAATGAAACTCGTTTTAGGTTAAAGTTTGGGAAAAGTTCTCTCTAAAGGACACTACAAAACTTTACTAGCTAGCAGCAGTTAATTATACCCCTTATTATTTATATATTTTCGCTACTTTTCATATTATATATTGTGAAATAGATAGATGAGACATGTTAAAGAAAAAAGTGTGTATATCATATAATATATGCTACATATTTCGGGTAAGAAATAATGGTAAGATACGGGATTTGAGTACCCTAATAAGTCCTAAAGTGCGTACATATAAAAAATAATAATATAAATAAAAATGTTAGTAGATACAATAATTTTTGTAATACATTCGTATTTATTTAAAATTTTCACTTTTTGTCCGGTGGGTGTTGTACCCTAATGAGAACGAGATCAGATTATTGGACAATTAAAGAAAAGTATTTGTAACACATTTTATATTGATTTAAAATGTATAATTAATATAATTTGTTATTGAAGGTCCCAAACGAATTAAAAATAAGTTGAATTAAAGAATTATTTTTATGATTTAATAAGTCTAATTTATTGTATACTGAATTTAGGAAATTTTTTTTTTATTTTTATCTCGTCCTACACTAGCAGAATAGAATATAAGTGAAAGTTGCAGAAAAGAAGAATAAAAAAGAATAACACTACGATATATTCTAGTTCAGTCATGAAATGTAATGTGATATGCGTTCAGTTTCCATCATAATAATAGTAAAATTTTTACTATAATCAAGATTGACTACAAACACCAATTCCAAGAGACTCACACTTTTATAATACACCTAAACGATATAATCCTAGGTTTAGTATCCTATAGACTATAAATACTAACCCAACTTAGATAAAAAAAAACAAAATACACTCGAATTCTAATATACTTTCGAAACCAAAATATTCAAACAAAAGAATAAAATAATTTTTGTGTGATCAATTCTCTTTGTCTTTTATATTTATCAATATAAATTTAATTTTAGACAATAAAAAAGTATAAACACATTCAAAAAAAAAAAAAAAAAAACAAAGGCTAGTGTATATGATCAGATTTGGCTCAAATGGTTGTCTTCTTCCTTGGATGAATTCTTCATATATAGAGTTTTGATCACTTCCTCAATGTTGAAATCATGCCCTATTTGATCAAGTTAGCCATTGCACAATCAATGCTCCAGCTATTGGCAAAAAGAGATGAAATCTTTTCTTCTTTAGCTTGATCATAAGTGCAACAACTTTTTAAACTTGACTTAATATCATCTTTTATAATATTCTTTTTATTATTGCTGTTTTGCATAATCCAAACTTGCTAGTTTGGTCATTTTTAATTGATTCTTCTGGAATTTGAATCCTCTACATTTTGAATTTCACTTTAAAGAAAAAAGTGTGATCTCTCACTATTTATTTCATAGGTGGGACCAAGAAAAAATATAAGAAAAAAACCATTCAAAAAGTAAGAGATTACACTTTACCCTCTAAAATAAAAATTTAAAATTTAGAAGATCTAAATTCCTCTATTAGTACTCATCATAATAATTAGTTATAATAAAAAATTATCAATTTATGTTTGTCATAATAAGATAATTAATCAATTCTTGACTCAACATTTATGATTTAAATTATATCAGTTTAATTTTATTTTTAAATATAATTTAATTTAATTAATCAAAGAATTATAATTTACACTGTATCAATTTGACTTTAGTTTTTACTGATCAAATCGAATTTAAATTATTGTGATTTATCACACTGTAATAAAATTTAGAGTAAAATGATAAATAAATCTTTAAAAATTTATATTTTAGATAGATTAATCTTTTAAAAAAATATATCAATAAAGTCTTTTAAAATAATAAATATGAATAAATTAGTTTAAATTAAGACTTTATATTCTAATTATAGCGATAAATTTAAAAATAATATGTCTATATCTGATATCCTAAAAAATTTTATTGATATTTTTTTTAAATTAATTTATCTAAAATATAAATTCTCAAAATTTTATTTCTCACTTTACTCTAAAATTTATGTATATTTTTTCTGCACCCAAGATAAACGACACAAGAACGTAAAAATGTGAATAATTTTAAAAGATACTTATAAGTGTTAATATGAAATTTAATTATTTATTTTAAAAGATATCATGTTTGCATGCTGATGTAGTCTTTTCTTTAGCATTTAGTCCCGTTATTTATAAAAAAAAGTAATAAGTACAGTAATTTGGAAAAACTAAACGAGCAAATGGATGTTTGTATACAAGCTAATATAAGGTCGTTATTTGTTAATCACAAGGTCAATGCTTATTACTATATTGATTAATTATTAGTTGCCCAGTTAATGTACATGTAGCATTTTAATAATTAACATACATAATAATCTATTACAAATTTACAATCTATTGAAGAGAGCGAATAGCAAATGAAAAGGATTAGGTAAGAATCATTTCATGTTAGTTTAAATGCGCGTTGTCTTCTGGCACGTGGCTTAACAAACTATAAGGAAAACGCTTATTATCGTTGGATTTATTATCATCCTGTAATTAATGATATAAATAGTATTAAATATTGTGAAATAAATAAGAAAGATGTTTTAAATATAAAATAAAGATATGTAATTAGAAGATTCTAATATTAATATAATTAACTCGATAAAATAATTTATATATTTATATGCAGTAACGTAAAGATAGATAGAGAGATATTATTAATAGTATATAAAGAGAGAAGATAATTTTATTGCTATAGAAAGAAAGAAAGGAAAGTATTTGTAATTGTATATAAGAGAGAGTAATTATTGTTATTGCTGTGTATGTATTTGCATAAGGTCATGCCTATTTATAGGTGTACAAGAGTAGTGTTAATTAACTTCATTCAGTATTGAGAAAGTAAATTCTCATATGTGAAAAGAGTGAACCGCCTATTTAATGGGCATCCACATCATCATGCATATCTTAACACTCCCCCTTTGATGACCATTTAGGAATATGACTCATTAAAACCTTACTAAAGAAAATTCAATGGGAAAAACTTTAGTGAAGGAAAAAGAGTAGAATATCCTTTGTGATGGGGACTGCCTCATTAAAAACCTTGTCAAGAAAAATCCAATGGGAAAAAAACCTGACCAAGGAAAAAAGAGTACAGTCTCCCCCTCTTGTCGACATCAGTTGATGTCTCGAAATCGGCGCATCCCAATCTCATGTACCAATTTTTCAAAGGAGGATTTTGGGAGTAACTTTGTAAATAAATATGCTAGATTGTCACTTGAGTGGATCTGTTGGACATCAATTGTCCCTTGATTTTGAAGATCATGAGTGAAGAAGAATTTGGGAGAAATATACTTTGTTCTATCACCTTTGATGTATCCGCCTTTAAGTTGAGCAATGTATGCTGTATTATCTTCAAACAGGACAGTTGGAGCTATCTTATGATCAATCAGTCCACATGATGACAGAATATATTGGATCAAACTCTTGAGCCAAAAACACTCGCGACTTGCTTCATAAATCGCTAGTATTTCAGCATGATTAGAGGAGGTTACTGCTATCGTCTGTTTTGTGGACCTCCATGATATAGCTGTACCACCATATTTGAACAGATATCCTGTTTGAGATCTCCCTTTATGTGGATCTGACAAGTATCCAGCATCTGCATAGCCAACTAATTGTGACTTGGATCTATAAGGATAAAACAATCCCATATCAACCGTCCCATGAAGATATCGAAAGATTTGTTTGATTTCACTCCAATGTCTTCTGGTTGGAGAGGAACTATATCTTGCTAGTAAATTCACAGCAAATGATATATCGGGTCGCGTATTATTAGCAAGATACATTAGCGCTCCAATGGCACTAAGATATGGTACTTCAGGACCAAGGATATCTTCATTTTCTTCTTTAGGATGGAATTGATCATTTTCCACATCCAAAGATCTTACGATCATTGGGGTACTCAAGGGATGTGACTTATCCATATAAAATCTTTTCAAGATCTTTTCTATGTATGTTGTTTGATGAATAAAGATCCCACTTTTTGTATGCTCGATCTGCAAGCCGAGACAAAATTTAGTCTTTCCAAGATCTTTCATCTCAAACTCTTCTTTTAGAGTTTTTATAATTGTTGGAATCTCTTCAAGAGTCCCAATGATATTTGTACACAGAAATTATAATGAATCCAAATGCAGATTTCTTTATAAAAACACATGGGCAGATATCATCATTCTTGAATCCGTTTTTGGCCAGATGCTCAGTAAGACGATTATACCACATTCGTCCAGATTGCTTTAGACCATATAAAGATCTTTGCAATTTGACTGAGTATAACCCTTGTGAATATTCATTGGATGGTTTAGATATCTTTAGTCCTTCAGGGACTTTCATATAGATATTCCAATCTAATGATCCGTATAAATAGGCTGTTACCACATCTATTAAATGCATATGCAGTTTATGATATGCAGATAAACTGACCAAATAACGCAATGTTATCGCATCCACTATAGGGGAATACGTTTCTTCATAATTTATATCGGACCTTTGTGAAAAACCTTGTGCCACAAGTCGGGCTTTGTAGCGCACAACTTCATTTTTCTCATTTCATTTTCTCACAAATACCCATTGGTATCCAACAGGTTTTACATCTGCAGGTGTACGGACTACAGGTCTAAAGACTTCATGTTTTGCAAGTGAGTCTAATTCAGCCTTCATGGCTTCTTCCCATTTTGGCCAATCATTCATTTGTCGACATTCTTCGACTGATCTTGGCTCAAGATCCTTACTTTCATATATGATATTTAATGCCACATTATATGCAAATATTTCATTGACAATCCGCAAACCGGGCTTTAAATACATCTCCAGTTTGTATCTCAAGATACCTCACTATAGAAGGAGAATCATATCCAACATATATCCCCAATTTTCTTTGGGGTCCCATTTTGGTGAGATTAGGTGGTGCAATGGGAACATTGATGAGCGGATATTTTATACGCTTTTTGGGGTTAATTTCATATAGTTTTTAGTATATTCTAGTTAGTTTTTAGTTTATTTCCATTAGTTTTTAGGAAAAATTCATATTTCTGGACTTTACTATGAGTTGTGTATTTTTCCATAATTTCAAGTATTTTTCTGGCTGAAATTGAGGGAGCTGAGCAAAAATCTGATTCAGGCTGAAAAAGGACTGCTGATGCTGTTGGATTCTGACCTCCCTACACTCAAAGTGGATTTTCTGGAGCTACAGAACTCGAAATGGCGCGCTTCCAATTGCGTTGGAAAGTAGACATCCAGGGCTTTCCAGAAATATATAATAGTTTATACTTTTCTTAAGGATAGACGACGTAAACTGGCGTTCAACGCCAGTTCTCTGCCTAATTCTGCCGTCTAGCGCCAGAAAAGGATTAAAAGTTTGAGTTCAACGCCAGAAATGGATCCAAACCTGGCGTTGAACACCCAAAACAGCCTTATGCACGTGAATTGTTTAAGTCTCAGCCCCAGCACACACCAAGTGGACCCCAGAAGTGGATCTCTGCACCATCTGTCATAGTCTACTCACTTTTTGTAAACCTAGGCTACTAGTTTAGTATTTAAACAACTTTTAGAAACTTATTTTGCTCCTCATGACATTTTAGATCTGAATTTCGTACTCTTTGACGGAATGAGTCTCTAAACTCCATTGTTGGGGGTGAGGAGCTCTGCTGTGTCCTGATGAATCAATGCAAGTAATTCTGTTTTCCATTCAAACATGCGTGTTCCTATCTAAGATATCCATTCGCGCCTAACTATGGAGAAGGTGATGATCAGTGACACTTATCACCTTCCTCAATCCATGAACGTGTGTCTGACAATCACCTTCGTTCTATATCAGATTGAATGAATATCTCTTAGATTCCCTAATCAGAATCTCCGTGGTATAAGCTAGATTGATGGCGGCATTCATGAGAATCCGGAAAGTCTAAACCTTGTCTGTGGTATTCCGAGTAGGATTCTGGGATTGAATGACTGTGACGAACTTCAAACTCACGAGTGCTGGGCGTAGTGACAGACGCAAAAGGATAGTAAATCCTATTCCGGTACGACTGAGAACCTGCAGATGATTAGCCGTGCGGTGACAGCGCACCTGGACCCTTTTCACTGGAAGGATGGATGGTAGCCATTGACAACGGTGATCCACCAACACACAGCTTGCCATAGAAGGACGTGCGTGCGTGAATCAAAAGACAGAGGAAAGCAAAGATTTAGAAGACAAAGCATCTCCAAAACTCCAATATATTCTCCATTACTGCATAACACGTAACCTTTAACTCATGCTCTCTTGTTTATTCGCAATTCAACTGATAAATATAATTGACTTCCTGACTAAGAATTGCAAGATAAGCATAGATTGCTTCAAACCAACAATCTCCGTGGGATTCGACCCTTACTCACGTAAGGTATTACTTGGGCGACCCAGTGCACTTGCTGGTTAGTGGTACGAGTTGTGAAAAGTGTGATTCACAATTCGTGCACCAAGTTTTTTGCGCCGTTGCCGGGGATTGTTTGAGTTTGGACAACTGACGACTTATTTTGTTGCTTAGATTAGGAAAAAAAAAATTTCTTTTTGGTTTAGAGTCTCTTATTATTGTTCTTGGTTAAAAATATCCTTCTTCAAAACAAGTGTTACATTTATTGCCCAATTGGCTAGAGTGTTGGTTTATGTTCTTGATGATTGGGCACCAGTTTTATTAAAAAATCTTTTTCAAAAAAATAATTTTTCTATTAAATTCTGTGTCAAACTTTAAGTTTGGTGTTCTTCCTTCATGTTCTTGTGTTCTTGTGAGTCTTCAAAGTGTTCTTGAGTTTTCCTTGTGTCTTGATCTTAAAATTTTTAAGTTTGGTGTTCCTTGGTGTTTTTCCCTCCAAAAATTTTCGAAAACAAGGAGCATTAGATCTAAAAATTTTAAATCGTGTGCTATCTTATTGCTTTTCTCTCTATTTTAAAGCATCTTTTCGAAAATCAATTTTTAAAATTCAGATTTTTTTCAAAACTTCCTAACCACTTTCTCTCTCCTCAATTTTTCGGAAATCTTCACCCATTTTTATTTATCTTTATCTTATTTTTGAAATAAATAAATAAATAAATAATATTTTCTCTATTTTACATCATCTCCCTTTCTCCATCATGGACCTAAGCGGAAATGAACAGTCCAGGAGGACTCTGGGGTCATATTCTAACCCCTTTACTGCTTCATATGGGAGTAGCATCTGCATACCCTCCATTGGAGTCAGTAGCTTTGAATTGAATCCTCAGCTCATTATCATGGTGCAGCAAAGTTGCCAGTATTCCGGTCTTCCACAGGAAGAACCTACAGAGTTTCTGGCACAGTTTCTACAGATTGCTGACATAGTACATGATAAAGAAATAGATCAGGATGTCTACAGACTATTACTGTTTTCATTTGCTGTAAAAAATCAAGCTAAGAGGTGGTTGAATAACCAACCTAAGGCCAGCATAAGGACATGGAAACAGCTGACAGAAAAATTCCTGAATCAATACTTTCCTCCAAAACGGATGACACAGCTAAGGCTGGACATCCAAGGCTTTAAACAAGGAGATAGTGAATCTCTTTATGATGCCTGGGAGAGATACAGAGAGATGCTACGAAAATGCCCTTCTGAAATGTTTTCAGAGTGGGTTCAGTTAGACATCTTCTATTATGGGCTTGCTGAAGGAGCTCAGATGTCTCTAGATTACTCAGCTGGTGGATCTATCCACATGAGAAAGACAATTGAAGAGGCTCAAGAGCTCATTGATACAGTTGCCAGGAATCAGCATCTGTACCTAAGCAGTGACCCTTCCATGAAAGAAGAGGTTAAAACAGCAACTGCTGAACTCAGTCCTGTAAAACAAGCTGCTGAATTCAATCAGCAATTGGACTTTCTAACAAAGCAGTTAGCCGAATTCAAAGATAGACTACAAGAGACAAGGATGGATAATATACATATGGAAGAACAGTTTAAGCAAACAAAGCAGCAGCTGTCAAGGCAAATAACAGAAGAATGCCAAGCAGTTCAATTAAGAAGCGGGAAAACATTAAATACCCCACCTCAAGGCAGCAAAAAGCTAAGAAATGAGCAAACCACCCAAAATTCACCTGAGGACAGTAAGAGCCTAGGGAGAAGCAATTCTGGAACTAAAACGCCAGAAATTTGGTGGAAGGCTGGCGCTGAACGCCCAGACCATGCTCAGGACTGGCGTTCAATGCCAGAAACAAGGCAGGACTGGCGTTCAACGCCAGAAATAGGCAAGGATCTGGCGTTGAACGCCCAAAATGGGCAAGATTTGGCGCTGAACGCCCAAAATGGGCACAGTTCTGGCGTTCAGACGCCAGGAACAGACAAGGAGTTGGCATCTAACGTCACTCCAATTTCTAACTCTGGCACTTAATTGCCAGTGAGGGATCAGACACACACAAATGCTGAAAGCAACCCCTCTAAAATGGCTTCTTCAACCACTTCTGTAGGCAATAAACCTACAGCAACTAAGGTTGAAGAATATAAAGCCAAGATACCTTATCCTCAAAAACTCCGGAAAGAGGAGCAGGATAAGCAATTTGCTCGCTTTGCAGATTATCTCAGGACTCTTGAAATAAAGATTCCATTTGCAGAAGCACTTGAGCAAATACCTTCTTATGCCAAGTTCATGAAAGAGATCTTGAGTCATAAAAAGGATTGGAGAGAAACAGAAAGAGTTCTCCTTACTGAAGAATGCAGTGCAGTCATTCTGAAAAGCTTTCCTGAAAAGCTTAAAGACCCTGGGAGTTTTCTGATACCATGCATATTAGAAGGTCAATGCACCAAGACAGCTTTATGCGATCTTGGGGCAAGCATCAACCTAATACCTGCATCCACTATCAGAAAGCTTGGCTTAACTGAAGAAGTTAAACCAACCCGGATATGTCTCCAACTTGATGATGGCTCCACTAAATACCCATCAGGCGTGATTGAAGACATGATTGTCAGAGTTGGGCCATTCGCCTTTCCCACTGACTTTGTTGTGCTAGAAATGGAGGAGCACAAGAGTGCTACTCTCATTCTAGGAAGACCCTTCCTAGCAACTGGACGATCCCTCATTGACGTCCAACAGGGGGAAATAACCATGAGAGTCAATGATGATGAGTTTAAGTTGAACGCTGTCAAAGCCATGCAGCATCCTGACACATCAAAAGACTGCATGAAAGTTGATCTTATTGACTCTTTGATAGAAGAGATCAACATGGCTGAGAGTCTCGAATCAGAGTTGGAAAACATCTTTAAAGATGTTCAGCCTGATTTAGAGGATTCAGAGGACATGAAAGAGCCTCTGAAATTTCTTCTGGAAGAAGAAAAACCTCCTAAACCCGAGCTCAAGCCATTACCACCATCCTTGAAATATGCATTTCTGGGAGAAGGTGACACTTTTCCAGTGATCATAAGCTCTGCCTTAAATTCACAGGAAGAGGAAGCACTTATTCAAGTGCTAAGGACACACAAGACAGCTCTTGGGTGGTCCATAGGTGACCTTAAGGGCATAAGCCCAGCTAGATGCATGCACAAAATCTTATTGGAGGATAATGCTAAACCAGTGGTTCAACCACAGAGACGGCTAAATCCAGCCATGAAGGAAGTGGTGCAGAAAGAGGTCACCAAATTACTAGAGGCTGGGATTATTTATCCTATTTCTGATAGCCCCTGGGTGAGCCCTGTCCAAGTCGTCCCAAAAAAGGGAGGCATGACAGTGATTCATAATGAAAAAAATAAACTGGTTCCTACAAGAACAGTTACAGGGTGGCGCATGTGTATTGACTACAGAAGGCTCAATACAGCCACCAGAAAGGATCATTTTCCTTTACTATTCATAGACCGGATGCTAGAAAGACTAGCAGGTCATGATTATTACTGCTTTTTGGACGGCTACTCAGGCTATAACCAGATTGCAGTAGATCCTCAGGATCAAGAGAAAACAGCATTCACATGTCCATCTGGAGTGTTTGCTTATAGAAGGATGCCATTTGGGCTGTGTAATGCGCCTGCAACCTTCCAGAGATGCATGCTCTCTATTTTCTCTGATATGGTGGAAAAATTTCTAGAAGTCTTCATGGATGACTTCTCAGTATATGGAGACTCATTCAGCTCCTGTCTTGATCACCTGAAACTTGTTCTGAAAAGATGCCAAGAGACCAACCTAGTTTTAAACTGGGAAAAATGTCACTTCATGGTGACTGAAGGGATTGTTCTTGGGCATAAAATCTCAAACAAGGGAATAGAGGTGGATCAAGCAAAAATAGAGGTAATTGAAAAATTACCACCACCTGCCAATGTTAAGGCAATCAGAAGCTTTTTGGGGCATGCAGGATTCTATAGGAGGTTTATAAAGGATTTTTCAAAAATCGCAAAACCTCTAAGCAATCTGCTAGCTGCTGACACGCCATTTATGTTTGACACAGAGTGCCTGCAGGTGTTTGAAATGCTGAAAGCTAAGCTGGTCACAGCACCAGTTATTTCTGCACCAGACTGGACATTACCATTTGAGCTAATGTGTGATGCCAGTGATCATGCCATTGGTGCAGTGTTGGGACAGAGGCATGACAAGCTTCTGCACGTCATTTATTATGCTAGTCGCGTTCTAAATGATGCCCAGAAGAATTACACAACCACAGAAAAAGAATTACTTGCAGTGGTTTACGCCATTGACAAGTTCAGATCATACGTAGTAGGATCAAAAGTGATTGTGTATACTGATCATGCTGCTCTTAAATATTTACTCACAAAGCAGGATTCAAAACCCAGGCTCATCAGATGGGTGTTGCTTCTGCAAGAGTTTGATATAGAAATAAGAGACAGAAAAGGGACAGAGAACCAAGTGGCTGATCATCTGTCCCGGATAGAGCCAATAGAAGGGACGCCCCTCCCCTCTCTTGAGATCTCTGAGACTTTTCCGGATGAGCATTTATTTGCCATTCAGGAAACACCATGGTTTGCCGATATTGCAAACTATAAAGCTGCAAAGTTCATACCCAAGGAGTACAACAGGATACAAAAGAAGAAATTAATTACTGATGCAAAGTACTACTTGTGGGATGAACCCTATCTCTTTAAGAGATGTGCAGACGGAATAATCCGTAGGTGTGTGCCTAGAGAAGAAGCACAGAGGATCCTATGGCATTGCCATGGATCTCAATATGGAGGCCATTTCGGAGGTGAGCGAACAGCCACCAAGGTCCTCCAATGTGGCTTCTATTGGCCCACACTCTATAAAGATTCCCGAGAGTTTGTATGTAACTGTGACAGTTGCCAAAGAGCTGGTAATCTGGCTCATGGTTACGCCATGCCTCAACAAGGAATCTTGGAAATTGAGTTGTTTGATGTATGGGGAATTGACTTCGTGGGACCTTTCCCACCATCATACTCAAACACTTATATTCTGGTGGCAGTTGACTATGTATCAAAATGGGTTGAGGCCATTGCCACACCCACCAATGATACTAAAACAGTGCTGAAGTTCCTCCAGAAACATATCTTTAGCAGGTTTGGTGTCCCTAGAGTACTAATCAGTGATGGGGGCACTCACTTTTGCAATAAACAGCTTTACTCTGCCATGGTTCGGTATGGAATTCGCCATAAGGTGGCTACTCCATATCATCCACAAACTAATGGGACAACTGAAGTCTCTAACAGAGAATTAAAGAGAATCCTAGAACGGACAGTAAGTACCCGTAGAAAGGATTGGGCACGGAGCTTGGATGATGCTCCCTGGGCTTACAGAACAGCATTCAAGACCCCTATAGGGACCTCTCCATACCAACTTGTGTATGGTAAGGCATGTCACCTGCCCGTGGAACTGGAACATAAAGCCTACTGGGCAACCAGATTCCTAAACTTTGATGCCAAATTAGTAGGAGAAAAAAGATTGCTCCAGCTAAATGAGCTAGAGGAATTCAGATTCACAGCTTTCGAAAATGCCAAGCTTTATAAAGAGAAATAAAAAAAGTGGCATGACAGAAAGCTGTCATCTAGAATCTTTGAGCCAGGACAGAAGGTTCTGCTGTTCAACTCTAGACTCAGGCTATTCCCCAGGAAATTGAAATCCCGGTGGAGGGGACCATACGTGATTACAAGTGTATCACCATATGGTTATGCGGAGCTTCAAGATATTGATTCTGATAAGAGGTTCATTGTCAATGGACAGAGAATCAAGCACTATCTTGAAGGCAACGTTGAGCAAGAGTGCTCAAGGCTGAAGCTAGACTAAAAGCTCAGCAAGGTCCAGCTAAAGACAATAAAGAAGCGCTTGCTGGGAGGCAACCCAGCCATGGGGCATCAATCCTCTAAGCATTTTGCCCTATTTTTATTTTTATTTGTTTATATAAAGTTCACTGACACTAAGGTAAAGAATCAATTGCATAAATTCACAGGGTTACAGAAGGAATTTGCATTCAAAACAGAGAAAAAGAGCTCACTGGCAAGAAAACGCCAGTGAAAGTCCATTTTGGGCGTTCAGCGCCCAAAAGGGGCATCCAGTGGGCGCTGAACGCCAGTAAAGATAGCTATCTGGCGTTCAACGCCAGGATGGCAAGGAGGAGGTAAATTCATTTTTTCTTCATATTTTTCATTTTAATCTTAATTTTCATGCTTCAATTCATGATTTCTTGCATAAACATGTTAAGAACCCTGATTTCTAAAATCCCTAATTTCTAAAAACCCTACCTTAAAAATATCAAATGTATCTTAATCCATAAGCACAAACCCTCTTTTGCAAATTCAATCCAACTCTTTTTCAAATTTTCAAAACAAATATTTTTTTTTCAACTAATATCTTTTTCAAATCTCCACATTATCTTTTTCAAAATCTAGATTTATCTTTTTCAAAAAAATTTCATATCTTTTCAATTTTAAACTATATCCTCTCTTATCATATCTTCTATCTTATCTTTTCCAAATCAATCTTTTTATCATATCTTTTCAAAATTTTCGAACCCACCCCCTCCTTTTATATATGGGTTCGGCCTCCACCCTCCTCCATCAACAATTGCACCTAGCTCTCCTTCTATTCCTCTCCTTTCTTTTCTTTTGCTTGAGGACAAGCAAACCTCTAAGTTTGGTGTGTTTATCCGTGATCACTAAGAGCATGGCTCCTAAGGGAAAACAACCCACTTTAAGAGGCAAGAAAGAGAGCGTTCCAAAACCACTTTGGAATCAAGGGAAGTTCTTATCTAAAGAACATGCAGACCATTATTACAAAATAATGGGTCTAAGATCAGTGATCCCGGAAGTTAGATTCGATCTGAAAGAAGACGAATATCCGGAGATCCAGGAGCAAATTCGAATCAGGAACTGGGAGGTCCTAGCTAATCCTGAGACAAAAGTGGGAAGGAATATGGTCCAGGAGTTCTATGCTAATATGTGGCAGACTGACAAGCAAAAACTATCTGGAACTACTTTCTATGAATATCGGACCATGGTCAGAGGAAAGATTGTTCATACCATCCCTGACAAGATCAGAGAGATCTTAAAGCTACCTCAGCTGAAAGATGATCCAGACTCTTTCAACAGGAGAATGATGAGAACAGACAAGGGCCTGGATAAGATTCTAGAGGATATATGTATCCCTGGAGCAAGGTGGACCACTAGCACGAAGGGTGTCCCAAATCAACTCAAAAGGGAAGATCTCAAACCAGTCGCCCGAGGATGGCTGGACTTCATTGGGCATTCTCTGCTGCCCACTAGCAACCGTTCTGAAGTCACTGTTAAAAGAGCAGTGATGATCCATTGCATCATGATGGTAAAAGAAGTGGAAGTTCATCAACTGATTTCAACTGAATTCTACAAAATTGCCAATAAAAATTCTAAAGAGGCCAGGTTGGCTTACCCAAGCTTGATTTCTCTGCTTTGCAAGGACGCTGGAGTAAGGATGGGAATAACTGAGTATATCTCAATTGAGAAACTAATCACCAAAGCATCAATGGAAAAACAACAAGCACAGGATGACCCCATCAAGAAGAAAACACAGGAATTTCTCCCAGAAATCCCTCAATCTGAATACTGGGAGTACCTTGAAACATCAGTTACCAAGATGCAAGAAGCTATAGAACAAATAATAAAGGAACAGAAGGAACAAAGTCAAATTCTTACCTATTTGTTTAAAGAACAAGAGGAGCAACGGCGTGACTTAAGGGAATTGAAGCGCCAGAAGTTATCTCTTGAAGGACCAAGCACCCCACAGATCAGAGGAACATCCACTTCCCAGAACAAAGGTTGTTAAATTCCAATTTCCGCTTTAACTCTGTGATAGTGTCATTATAGAAGTTCACCTTAGGAGTCATATAGTAGTAATTAGTATCTATTTTGATTTTATCTCCAATAAAGCCATAGTTTATTTTTCTCATCATCAGCAAACATGAATAAAATAGTAGATCTTTTGAATAAGAGGCAATAAAATTTCGAGTTTTTAATAAGAGAAATTCTAATTAGTTACATGCGGTGGTAATACTTTCTGTCTTCTGAATGAATGCTTGAACAGTGCATATGTCTTTTGAATTTGTTGTTTAAGATTGTTAAATATGTTGGCTCTTGAAAGAATGATGAACATGAGACATGTTATTGATAATCTGAAAAATCATAAAAATGATTCTTGAAGCAAGAAAAAGCAGCAAAAAAAAAAAAAGCCAATAGCCCTTAAAACCAAAAGGCAAGGGTAATAAAAAGGATCCCAAGGCTTTGAGCATCAGTGGATAGGAGGGCCTAAGGGAATAAAATCCTGGCCTAAGCGGCTAAACCGAGCTGTCCCTAACCATGTGCTTGTGGCGTGAAGGTGTCAAGTGAAAACTTGAGACTGAGCGGTTAAAGTCAAGGTCCAAAGCAGAAAGAAGAGTGTGCTTAAGAACTCTGGACACCTCTAATTGGGGACTTTAGCAAAGCTGAGTCACAATTTAAAAGGTTCACCCAATTATGTGTCTGTGGCATTTATGTATCCGGTGGTAATACTGGAAAATAAAGTACTTAGGGCCACGGCCAATACTCATGAAATAGCTATGTTCAAGAATCATCATACTGAAATAGGAGAATCAATAACACTATCTGAATTCTAAGTTCCTATAGATGCCAATCACTCTGAGCTTCAATGGATAAAGTGAGATGCCAAAACTGTTCGGAAGCAAAAAGCTACTAGTCCCGCTCATCTAATTAGAATCCGAGCTTCACTCAAATACTCTGAGATATTATTGCTTCTCAACCTATTAGTCTTCTATTTTATTTGTCTAGTTGCTTGAGGACAAGCAACAGTTTAAGTTTGGTGTTGTGATGAGCGGATATTTTATACGCTTTTTGGGGTTAATTTCATATAGTTTTTAGTATATTCTAGTTAGTTTTTAGTTTATTTCCATTAGTTTTTAGGAAAAATTCATATTTCTGGACTTTACTATGATTTGTGTGTTTTTCTGTAATTTCAGGTATTTTTCTGGCTGAAATTGAGGGAGTTGAGCAAAAATCTGATTCAGGCTGAAAAAGGACTGCTGATGCTGTTGGATTCTGACCTCCCTACACTCAAAGTGGATTTTCTGGAGCTACAGAACTCGAAATGGCGCGCTTCCAATTGCGTTGGAAAGTAGACATCCAGGGCTTTCCAGAAATATATAATAGTCCATACTTTGCTCAAGGATAGACGACATAAACTGGCGTTCAACGCCAGTTCTCTGCCCAATTCTGGCGTCCAGCGCCAGAAAAGGATTAAAAGTTGGAGTTCAACGCCAGAAATGGATCCAAACCTGGCGTTGAACGCCCAAAACAGCCTTATGCACGTGAATTGTTTAACTCTCAGCCCTAGCACACACCAAGTGGGCCCCAGAAGTGGATCTCTGCACCATCTGTCATAGTCTACTCACTTTTTGTAAACCTAGGCTACTAGTTTAGTATTTAAACAACTTTTAGAAACTTATTTTGCATCTCATGACATTTTAGATCTGAATTTTGTACTCTTTGACGGCATGAGTCTCTAAACTCCATTGTTGGGGGTGAGGAGCTCTGCTGTGTCCTGATGAATCAATGCAAGTAATTCTGTTTTCCATTCAAACATGCGTGTTCCTATCTAAGATATCCATTCGCGCCTAACTATGGAGAAGGTGATGATCAGTGACACTCATCACCTTCCTCAATCCATGAACGTGTGTCTGACAATCACCTCCGTTCTACATCAGATTGAATGAATATCTCTTAGATTCCCTAATCAGAATCTTCGTGGTATAAGCTAGATTGATGGCGGCATTCATGAGAATCCGGAAAGTCTAAACCTTGTCTGTGGTATTCCGAGTAGGATTCTGGGATTGAATGACTGTGACGAACTTCAAACTCACGAGTGCTGGGCGTAGTGACAGACACAAAAGGATAGTAAATCCTATTCCGGTACGACTGAGAACCTGTAGATGATTAGCCGTGCGGTGACAGCGCACCTGGACCCTTTTCACTGGAAGGATGGATGGTAGCCATTGACAACGGTGATCCACCAACACACAGCTTGCCATAGAAGGACGTGCGTGCGTGAATCAAAAGACAGAGGAAAGCAGAGATTTAGAAGACAAAGCATCTCCAAAACTCCAACATATTCTCCATTACTGCATAACACGTAACCTTTAACTCATGCTCTCTTGTTTATTCGCAATTCAACTGATAAAAATAATTGACTTCCTGACTAAGAATTGCAAGATAACCATAGATTGCTTCAAACCAACAATCTCCGTGGGATTCGACCCTTACTCACGTAAGGTATTACTTGGACGACCCAGTGCACTTGCTGGTTAGTGGTACGAGTTGTGAAAAGTGTGATTCACAATTCGTGCACCAAACATATATCGCACACCCAAATATTCTTAAATGGGAAACATTTGGCTACTGGCCAAAAGCTAATTGCATAGGAGAGAACTGATGGTAACTCGTTGGCCTCAAACGAATAAGTGCTGCAGCATGTAAAACAGCATGCCCCCAAACCGAGGTTGGGAGATTTGTTCTCATAAGTAAGGGTCTAGCAATTAATTGGAGGCGTTTAATAAGTGATTCTGCTAACCCATTTTGTGTGTGAATATAAGCTACTGGATGTTCAACACTTATTCCATTAGCCATACAATAAGCGTCAAAAGCTTGGGAAGTAAATTCACCAGCATTATCAAGACGAATTGCTTTAATTGGATTTTCTGGAAATTGTGCTTTTAATCGAATAATTTGAGCCAATAATCTCGCAAACGCCAGGTTGCGGGAAGATAATAAGCACACATGTGACCATCTCGAAGATGCGTCTATTAGGACCATAAAATATCTAAAATATCCACATGGTGGATGAATAGGTCTACATATATCACCTTGAATCCTTTCTAAGAATTCAAGGGACTCAAATCCAATCTTTACTGGTGATGGCCTTAAAATTAACTTCCCTTGAGAACATGCAACACAACAAAATTCACTAGATTTAAGAATCTTCTGGTTCTTTAGTGAATGTCCATGAGAGTTTTCAATAATTCTCCTCATCATAGTTGTTCCCGAATGACCCAATCTATCATGCTAAGTTATGAATTCATTTGGGCTAGTAAATTTCTGGTTTACAATGGCATGTGATTCAATTGCACTAATCTTGGTATAATATAACCCAGATGAAAGTGAGGGTAATTTTTCTAATATAACCTTTTTATTTAAATCATGAGTTGTGATACATAAATACTCATGACTTCCCTCATTCATAATCTCAATATGATATCTATTTCGGCGAATATCTTTAAAGCTCAAAAAGTTTCTTCGAGACTTGGTAGACAACAGTGCATTATTTATTATAATTTTGTTCCTCCGGGAAACAAAATTATAGCTCTTTCGGAGCCTTCTATCACATTGCCTGAGCCAATGATAGTATTAACATATTCCTCTTTTGGCACAAGATGGGTAAAATATATATCACTTTTGAGAATGGTGTGCGAACTTGCACTATCCGCAAGGCATACATCTTCATTATATATCTTGCCATTTTCTTTAAAGACAAATAATAATAATATGAGTAGTATGCATTGTTAAATTGAATACTTGATCGGAATTATTTTTCTAAGAAATACTATACATAAAAATAATGTCATATACTAAAATTTTATTTAAAATTTGACACATTTAATGATTTCAAAATTCATAAACATTAATATTTCATTATTTATATACATCACATTTGAAACTTAAATACATAGGAAATAAAACTTAATAATAAGTTCTTTACATTATTTATTTACATAGATACTTCACAATCCCACATATTAAACTATTTCATCATTGATCAAATGACCAATATTTTCTTCAAGGTCCTCAAAGAAATTAGATACATCATAATGAGTGGTGGAATTTTCAGCATCATTTGAAACAAAATTCGACTCTTTTCCCTTGTCGTCCTTTTTCAAAGATGCTTGGTAAAGATCGACTAGGTGCCTTGGGGTACGGCAGGTACGTGACCAATGGCCCTTTCCACCACAACGGAAACACTTATCCTCTGTTGATTTATTCTTCCCGATATTTCTTTCTTTATCCCACTTCTGGTGAGATCCTGTCTTTTGAATATAATTCTTTTTTCTTTCATAATTTTTCTTGTTATTAAAACCTTGCCATTTACCTCTTCTGGGGTAATTTACCGCATTTACTTCAGGAAATAGGGCGGCGCTAGCTGGGCGCGCTTCATGATTCTTTAAGAGTAATTCATTGTTGCGTTCAGCAACAAGAAGTCAAGAAATTAACTTAGAATATTTTTTAAACCCTTTTTCTCGATACTGCTGTTGCAGGAGCACATTCGAGGCATGGAAGGTTGAGAAAGTTTTCTCCAACATATCATGATCAGTTATCTTTTCCCCACATAATTTCATTCGTGAGGTGATTCGAAACATTGCAGAATTATATTTATTTATAGATTTAAAATCTTGTAGACGCAAGTGCGTCCATTCATATCGAGTTTGAGGAAGTATCACCGTTTTTTTTATGATTGTACCTTTCTTCAAGGTCTTTCCAAAGATCTGCAGGATCTTTTAATGTGAGATATTCATTTTTCAATCCTTCGTCAAGATGACGATGAAGAAAAATTATGGCTTTGGCTTTATCCTTCTGGGATGCATTATTTTTAGCCTTAATGGTATCTCCAAGATCCATTGAATCAAGATGAATTTCAGCATCTAGTATCCATGATAAATAATTGTTTCCAGATATATCAAGAGCATTGAATTCAAGATGAGAGAGTTTCAACATAATGAAAAATTGTTACCTAAGCCTTCCTAAAAATTTGATCAGAGTCTCGTGCTGATAACGTGTTGTGAAATAAATAAGAAAGATGTTTTAAATATAAAATAAAGATATGTAACTAGAAGATTCTAATATTAATATAATTAACTCGATAAAATAATTTATATATTTATATGCAATAACGTAAAGATAGATAGAGAGATATTATTAATAGTGTATAAAGAGAGAAGATAATTTTATTGCTGTAGAGAGAAAGAAAGGAAAGTATTTGTAATTGTATATAAGAGAGAGTAATTATTGTTATTGCTGTGTATGTATTTGCATCAGTTCATGCCTATTTATAGGCGTACAAGAGTAGTGTTAATTAACTTCATTCAGTATTGAGAAAGTAAATTCTCATCTGTGGAAAGAGTGAACCGCCTATTTAATGGGCATCCACATCATCATGCATATCTTAACATTGAAAATTTTTTGTCTATGTTGTAAAATAAATAAGAAAGATAAATTTAAAATAAAAAAATATAAATATGATCTTATTTCACTATAATATAAGTAGTGACGGATTCAGAAATTTTATAAGAGGGGGCTAAATTAAATATAAAACAAATTAAAATATAATATAACAAAAAGTCAATAAAATATAATTTATAGTATATAGGTTAAAATTAATAATTATAATATATAAAAATCAACATTTAACTACATACTTTTAAGTTTTAGTATTTTTAAATTTGTTCTGCGATATTTCATATAACTAAAATGATCAATTTACTATCTGAAATAAATTTTGAAGCATTCTCTTTTTCAACATATATAATCATATAATCTACTAAAAATTCATTTTTTATTTTATTTTAATAATTTTATTATTTAAAAAGTATATTCAATTGTTACTGTTGTCATAGAAAAAGTCAAAATAATTTTTTGTATAATTGTTAATTTTTTACATTAATCAAAACCTATATATTTCAATAACTTTTCAATTATTTATATATTTATAAGCTTTTATTGTTTTTTAAATTTATTTTTTATTTACTACTAATATATTATAATACACATTATAATTTATACATATTAAATTACTAACATGTATTTTTTTTAGTGTGTAATATATTAAAATATATTTAATCTATAATTAATATATATATTAATTATACAATAATAATAAACTAATAATACTACTTTTTTTAAAAAAGGGGGACCATGGCCACCTTAAGCCCCCTTGGATTCGCCATTGAATATAAGTGATCTATATATTTATAGATATTATAATTATTGTAATTTAAACCCACACAGAGATAAAAGAGAGAGAGAGAGAGAAATATTTGTAACATAAAGAAGGAGAGAGAATTGTTTTATTGCTTGTTGTGTGTTTATTCAGATGGATGCTTCTCCTATTTATACACACAAATTGTCATCACTTTTCAACTTTCATTAAATTGATTCTCTCGTGAGAATGATTCCTTCAGTATTGAAAAGGTTAGTCTACGTGGTCATCCACATCTTATCACAACACTCCCCTTTGGATGACCATTTAGGATTATACCTCATTAAAACCTTACTAAAGAAAAATCCAGTGGGAAAAAATCTTAGTGAAGGAAAAAGAGTACAATATCCTTTGTGATAGGGACTACCACATTAAAAATCTTGTCAAGAAAAACCTAATGGGAAAAAAACCTAACCAAGGAAAAAAGAGTACAGTCTCCCCCTCTTATCGACATCATTTAATGTCTCGAAATCGTCGCATCCCAATCTCATGTACTAATCTTTCAAAGGAAGATTTTGGGAGTGACTTTGTGAATAAATCTGCCAGATTGTCACTTGAGCGGATCTGTTGGACATCAATTGTCCCTTGATTTTGAAGATCATGAGTGAAGAAGAATTTGGGAGAAATATGCTTTGTTCTATCACCTTTGATGTATCCGCCTTTAAGTTGAGAGCGATGCATGCTGTATTATCTTCAAATAAGACAGTTGGAGCTATCTTATGATTAATCAGTCCACATGATGACAGAATATATTGGATCAAACTCCTGAGCCAAAAACACTCGCGACTAGCTTCATGTATCGCGAGTATTTCAGCATGATTAGAGGAGGTTGCTGCTATCGTCTGTTTTGTGGACCTCCATGATATAGCTGTACCACCATATGTGAATAGATATCCTGTTTGAGATCTCCCTTTATGTGGATCAGACAAGTATCCAGCATCTGCATAACCAACTAATTGTGACTTGGATCCATAGGGATAAAACAATCCCAAATCAACCGTTCCATGAAGATATCGAAAGATTTATTTGACTCCACTTTAATGTCTTCTAGTTGGAGAGGAACTATATCTTGCTAGTAAATTCACAGCAAATGATATATCGGATCGTGTATTATTAGCAAGATACATTAGCGCTCCAATGGCACTAAGATATGGTACTTCAGGACCAAGGATATCTTCATTCTCTTCTTTAGGATGGAATTGATCATTCTCCACATCCAAAGATCTTATGATCATTGGGGTACTCAAGGGATGTGACTTATCCATATAAAATCTTTTTAAGATCTTCTCTGTGTATGTTGTTTGATGAATAAAGATACCATTTTTTATACGATCGATCTGCAGGCCGAGACAAAATTTAGTCCTTCCAAGATCTTTCATCTCAAACTCTTCTTTTAGAGTTTTTATAATTGTTGGAATCTCTTCAGGAGTTCCAATGATATTTAAATCATCAACGTACACAGCAATTATAATGAATCCAGATGCGGATTTCTTTATGAAAACACATGGACAGATATCATCATTCTTGAATCCATTTTTGGCCAGATACTTAGTAAGACGATTATACCACATTCGTTCAAATTGCTTTAAACCATATAAAGATCTTTGCAATTTGACTGAGTATAACCCTTTCGAATATTCATTGGATGGTTTAGATATCTTTAGTCCTTCGGGGACTTTCATATAGATATCCCGATCTAAAGAGCCGTATAAATAGGCTGTTACCACATCCATTAAATATATATGTAGTTTATGATATGCAGATAAACTGACCAAATAATGTAATGTTATCGCATCCACTACAGGGGAATACGTTTCTTCATAATCTATACCGGGCCTTTATGAAAAACCTTGTGCCACAAGCCGGGCTTTGTAGCGCATAATTTCATTTTTCTCATTTCGTTTTCTCACAAATACCCATCTGTATCCAACAAGTTTTACATCTTTTGGTGTACGGACTACAGATCCAAAGACTTCACGTTTTGCAAGTGAGTCTAATTCAGCCTTCATGGCTTCTTTCCATTTTGGCCAATCATTCCTTTGTCGACATTCTTCGACTGATCTTGGCTCAAGATCCTTACTTTCATGCATGATATTTAATGCCACATTATATACAAATATTTCATTGACAATTGTCTTATTTCGGTCCCATTTCTCTCCTGTAAAGATATAATTTATCGAGATTTCTTCATTTTCACAATTTTCAGGTACCTGAACGTCTTCTGGCGTTAAAATTATATCAGAATTTTGGACAACTGCATGTGTCTTTACTATGTCATTTTCAACAGGAATAGTATTTACCTCTTTTCTCTTTCAAGGATTTTTGTCTTTGGAACCGACAGGCCTACCATGCTTTTGGCGTGTATTTGCTTCGGTTGCAATTTGTCCAACTGGGACATCAATTCGAATTGGGGCATTTTCTGCTGGTATATAAGACTTGGTTATCTTCTTTGTATCGAAAAATGCATCAGGCAATTCATTTGCTATTCTTTGCAAATGTATAATCTTTTGAACTTCTAGTTTACATTGCCCTGATCGAGGATCTAAATGCATCAAGGATGATGCATTTCAATTAAGTTCCTTTTCAGGAAGCTTATTCTCTCCCCCTAATGTTGGAAATTTTGATTCATCAAAATGACAATCCACAAAACGGGCTTTAAATACATCTCCAGTTTGTATCTCAAGATACCTCACTATAGAGGGAGAATCATATTGAACATATATCCCCAATTTTCTTTGGGATCCCATTTTGGTGCGATTAGGTGGTGCAATGGGAACATATATCGCACCCCCAAATATTCTTAAATGAAAAATATTTGGCTGCTGACCAAATGCTAATTGCATAGGAGAGAACTGATGGTAACTCGTTGGCCTCAAACGAATAAGTGCTGCGACATGTAAAATAGCATGCCCCAAACCGAGGTTGGGAGATTTGTTCTCATAAGTAAGGGTCTAGCAATTAATTGGAGGCATTTAATAAGTGATTCTGCTAACCCATTTTGTGTGTGAACATAAGCTACTGGATGTTCAACCATTATTCCATTAGCCATACAATAAGTATCAAAAGCTTGGGAAGTAAATTCACCAACATTATCAAGACGAATTGGTTTGATTAGATTTTCTAGAAATTGTGCTTTTAATAGAATAATTTGAGCCAGTAATCTCGTAAACGTCAGGTTGCGAGAAGACAATAAGCACACATGTGACCATCTCGAAGATGCGTCTATCAGGACCATAAAATATGTAAAAGATCCACATGGTGGATGAATAGGTCCACATATATCACCTTGAATCCTTTCTAGGAATTCAGGGGACTCAAATCCAATCTTTACTGGTGATGGCCTTAAAATTAACTTCCCTTGAGAACATGCAGCACAACAAAATTCACTAGATTTAAGAATCTTCTGGTTCTTTAGTGAATGTCCATGGGAGTTTTCAATAATTCTTTGCATCATGGTTGTTCCCGGATGACCCAATCGGTCGTGCCAAGTTATGAATTCATTTGGGCTAGTAAACTTCTGGTTTACAGTGTCATGTGATTCAATTGCACTAATCTTGGTATAATATAACCCAGATGAAAGTGAGGGTAATTTTTCTAATATAACTTTCTTATTTGAATCATGAGTTGTGATACGTAAATACTCATGATTTCTCTCATTCATTGTCTCAATATGATATCCATTTCGGCGAATATCTTTGAAACTCAACAAGTTTCTCAGAGACTTGGTAGATAATTGTGCATTATTTATTATAAATTTTGTTCCTCCAGGAAACAAAATTATAGCTCTTCCAGAACCTTCTATCACATTCCCTGAACCAATAATAATATTAACACATTTTTCTTTTGGCACCAGATGGGTAAAATATATATCACTTTTAATAATAGTGTGCGAACTTGCACTATCCGCAAGGCATACATCTTCATTATATATTCTTGTCATTTTCTTCAAAGATAAATAATAATAAAATGAGTAGCAATCCTTGCACAGTCAAATCAAATTCTTGATTGGAATTATTTTTCTAATAAACACTGCACATAATGTCATATACTAAAATTTTATTTTAAAACTTGACACATTTAATGATTTCAAAATTCATAAACATTAATATTTCATTATTTATATACATCACATTTGAAACTTAAATACATAAAAAATAAAACTTAACAATAAGTTCTTTACATTATTTATTTACATGGATACATAACAATCCCACATTTTAAACTATTCCATCATTGATCAAATGACCAATATTTCCTTCAGGATCCTCAAAGAAATCAGATACATCATAATGAGTGGTAAAATTTTTAGCATCATTTGAAACAAAATTTGTTTCCTTTCCTTTGTCATCCTTTTTCAAAAATGCTTGGTAAAGATCCACTAGCTGCCTTGGGGTACGACATGTACGTGACCAATGGCCCTTTCCACCACAACAGAAACACTTATCCTCTGTTGATTTATTTTGCCTAATATTTCTTTCTTTATCCCACTTCTGGTGAGATCCTCTCTTTTGAACATAATTTCTTTTCCTTCCATAATTTTTCTTGTTACTAAAACCTTGCCATTTACCTCTTCTGGGGTAATGATTTGCCGCATTTACTTCAGGAAATGGGGCGGCGCCAGCTGGGCGTGCTTCGTGATTCTTTAAGAGCAACTCGTTGTTGCGTTCAGTAACAATAAGGCAAGAAATCAACACAGAATATTTTTAAACCCTTTTTCTTGATACTGCTGCTGCAGGAGCACATTCGAGGCATGGAAGATTGAGAAAGTTTTCTCCAACATATCATGATCAGTTATCTTTTTTCCACATAATTTCATTCGTGAGGTGATTCGAAACATTGCAGAATTATATTCATTTATGGATTTAAAATCCTACAGACGCAAGTGCGTCTATTCATATCGGGTTTGAGAAAGTATCACCGTTTTTTTATGACTGTACCTTTCTTCAAGGTCTTTCCAAAGATCTGCAGGATCTTTCAATGTGAGATATTCATTTTTCAATCCTTCATCAAGATGACGATGAAAGAAAATCATGTCTTTGGCTTTATCCTTTTGGGATGCATTATTTTCAGCCTTAATGGTATCTCCAAGATCCATTGAATCAAGATGGATTTCAGCATCTAATATCCATGATAAATAATTATTTCCAGATATATCAAGAGCATTAAATTCAAGATGAGAGAGTTTCGACATAATGAAAATTCGTTACCTGAGTCTTCCTAAATTTTGATCAGAGTCTCGTGCTGATAACGTGTTGTAAACTAAATAAGGAAGATAAATATAAAATAGAGAAATATAAGTATGCTCTTATCTCACTATAATAAAAGTGATCTATATATTTATAGATATTATAATTATTGTAGTTTAAACCCACACAAAGATATTAAATTGTTGTGTGTTTATTCGGATGGATGCTTCTCCTATTTATACATAGAAATTGTCATCACTTTTCAACCTTCATTAAATTCATTCTCTCTTGAGAATGATTCCTTCAGTATTGAGAAGATTAGTCTACGTGGTCATCCACATCTCATCACAATAGTCTGAAAGTTAATTACTAGCAAATTTTCTATTGATATTTTCAATAGATTGTCGATCTTGAGTTAATAATTACTATCAGATTAATCTGCTGATACATCCGTTGGTAATTTTTTATTTTTTATGTTTTATTTTAGCACATTTTATTTAGCTACAACTAACAACCAAATCAAATTAAAATTCTTGTTAACAAAATTGTTATTAGAAATCTAAAATTAGCATAAAGTAAAAAATTATTTTATTAAAAATAAATGGTATGAATACAATAAAATGTAATAGAAGTAGGGTAATGTACCCTAAACAAACAAAAATGCATAAAACCCTAACCCCTACAGATTTTGATAATCGTCGTCGTCGTCGTGGTCCTCCTACTGAGGAGGTGGAGTAGATACAGCTGTCGGTGCCCTACTAGTAGCGTCGCTGTTGGAACCAGCAGCGCCGCTATCTCCAACGCACATCTGCTAGCTGTACTCCTCCATCTGTTGTCGCAAACGACTGAGCTATTCCAGCTTCTTCGTCAGGTTCGAGCTGGAGGCAACGCGTTCAAGAATCTCTCAATACCTCTACTCAGGTTGCTCTTGCTGCTAGTGAAGCTCGTGTGTTAGCTTCTACACCTCCTCCCTCAGGTCGATAACTTCTTGGAGATCAGCAGAGCTGGTGGCAGAGGCAGAGGAAGCCGCCAACGTAGTGGAACGGAGGCCACTAGCGAAGAACAAGCCCAGCCTAAAGCGGCAATTCTTGTGGGGTTCAGAGGCGGTCTTGCACCAAATCCTGTCGGGATTAATAACTGCCTAATAGGATACACGAGATAAAATCGTTACAATGATTAATAACTGCCTTATGCATCTTTTCAAAGGCAAAGGTTTACTATAAAAAAAATATCTGAAATCTTTTCTGAAAAAGGAAACTGTTCATTTCTTAAAAAAATTCAAAAGCCTTTCAAAAGGTTTATCTATGCTGAACCAGATTAGTTTTTCATACTTTTTTAAACCAGAAATATCAACCAAACATGGCTTTCGGCCCACCTCATAATCAACCACGGCCCTAGGCCCAAACAATCCAAACAACAACCAGTCACCACAGTCCAACAGAATCCCAGTCGCAAACACAAGTATGAAAGTTCAAGCACAAACAAACAATTACCTCAAGTAGAACAATTAGCAGTTAACCACAATTAATCACAAAGGCAAACCAAGTACAATATGCAGACCCAAACAATGTCACATAGATGCATATAATGAATGCCTGTCCTAGTGGCTGATGATATCATCTGTCGGTTATTAAGCCAACCCGACAAGTCCTGGTAGCTAACCATTGGACTGTCTCTCTGTCGTGCATCCCCAACTCGAGTTATTCACAATCAAAATCATAATTCACATCCAACACCCTCACTAGTGTATATTCACGGGGGCGAGCTCATCCGGAACTTTCACAGTGTTCGGCCACACTTACGACATAGGGTCAGCAGAGTATCGAGTCTCCACCTGGAGCACGTGGTGGCTAGCCACTGCTTTCACCTAGGAAAACTCGTATCTCAGATAGGTGGAGTGCAATAAACACAATATCAATAACTCAGCATATATGCATTTATTCTCAGCCATAAATCAACATTCATCTTAGCCATCCGGCTTAAATTCATGATTCATAGTCGGCCATGATTCATTATCATATACAGCCATTCCGGCTCATAACATATTCCAGAATCAGCCATAATTCATTAACATATACAGCCATTTCGGCTCATAACATAATAGCACTTCCACCATCCAACATCATCAATAGCATAAAATCATTATTTAAGCCATAAATCACTTTTCTCAATTCACTTTACTTTGAAATAAAAAATTAATTCTTTTTAGCCCTGGCTTTAAAATCTCCATTCCTCAAATCATTTCAGGCTCATAAGCCACTTTTCCTCAAACGTAAATTCTCCTTTTTAAAACATGGTTACTGAGTACGTGGTGGCTAACCACTTCTCCTCAAACATAAATTTCTCCTTTTAAAATAAGGCCACTCTCCACAACATCTTTCCAAACATTTCAGAAACCACACCAAATCAAAAGCCATTTCCGCGAGATTCAAAATCATTCATTCTAAAATAAGATTTGGTAACAAAAGATTCTCAGTAGAGTCTCAAGACTTTAGGGAAGAATAACACAACTCTCTTCCTCAAATTTGTTTGAAGTCTTTAAAATCTTAGCTTCTCGATTTGAGTAATAAAAATAGAATCTAAACCAAGCCGAGTCGTGTAATCACTTACTCCAACCACATTTTCAAAACCATTTCGTTCCCTTGAACCAAAACCAATTTCAACCCCTTGATAAAAATCTGAAGCGTTTCCAATGGCTTGAAAAATTATTTTTGTTTTGCTAAACCAGAATTCAAAGGATACTTTAAAGCTTATCTAAAACGTCAAAAAAATGAGATTTGTCAATCGAAACCCAAATTCTTTTAAAGTCACAAAAACTCCTCCAAGTGACAATCTTTAAGTTAAATAAAGAAAAACATAAACCCTTTTCACCTTTAAAACAGCCTTAAAGCATAATTCTCTTTCGAATGACTTGCACCCAAGGACATACTATTTTTCTTAGGAAATAAGGAGAAATTATAATTCTCTTTTCAATAATTCTTTTCAAAGCGTAACTTCATCGCTTTCATAATTGATCCAAGTAAAGATAATAAAAAGTCTTAAATTCGCAATCCTCCAAGTAAAATAGTAAAGGCATTAAACTCATAATTTTTCAAATAACAGTTCAAATAAAGACTCGGATTTTATAGGAATTTTGGCAGCATCTCCCTTAAAACTTGGACTTTGCCACCCTTTCCGGGTCCCAACCAAACCATTCTGCAACCCTCTTTAAAGGGTATTTCCATTTTCATATTTCAAAAAAACCAAATCAAACTCAAATCAATTTCCAACGGATTAAACTTGATTTCAAAGCTTTAAAGAAGCGACTTTAAAGAAACACTTCAAAACCGTCCGTTTCACAAAACCAAATAATAATCGAATCAACCAAGCATTCATATTCATCCAAGACAACCAACATTACATAAGACTTATACAATCACTCAGGGATACATTTTTACCACATAATATCCATATATAATAATTCCAATTTATAAAATAAGCTTTTCTGAAAAGGCCCCTACCTCAATACGCGAAACCATAGCCCAAACGCCTCACAGAGTTCCTTTCGCCTCAACCCGAATTGATAGCAACCAAAACCTCGGCTCCGCTTGCTCTCTCAAAAGCAGAAACAGCTTCAAACGCCACAAGCAAACTCGGATTCTAACTCCTAAAACCATTAACATCGCAAATACTTTATTACACGGAACAGAACACTAACGTAGGGCTTTCGAAACAGAAATACTTACTGAACTAGCGAAACGAAACAGCGGTGGGCTCTGAACTAGCTTAGCAGTGGCCACGGCAGCCACCTCAAGCGGCAGCGGCGACCGGACTTCGGCGATGGTGACGGCAGAGTTTTCCGGCAACGACAGTGGGGTTTCGGGTGGCAAAAGCAGCCAAAAGCTTCGGCGGTGGTTTTAGCAGCCACAATGACTTCCCCGGCGACAATACACAGCGGCCCACAAACCACTGCAGCAGCTAGGAGGCCGGCGGCCATGGCGGTAACTTCTGACGACGACGGAAGCAAGGGCGGCGGAACAACCCACCACCATCGCGTCTCACCCTCTCTGCAAGCTCCCTCGTGCGTGTTCTTCCTCTGTTCGCGCCTCCAATGGCACCGGCGAGGGCGACTTCTGTGGCGACGGCAAGGAGGCTCGGCGACGGTGACATAGGCGGCAATGGCTTCCCCTGTCGCGCTCTCTCTCTCTGCTGTGCAAACTCCTATCTCTCTCTCTCTCTTCGCGCTCGACGGCAAAAGTGGTGGCGACAAACCCTAGCAGTGGCAGCGGCGAGCTTCACGGTGACTCCCTCTCGCGCATCCTCTATGCGCGACTCCAACGGCAGCAGATCGGCAAGGACGAGCTCCTCTAGCTCGCGTGCGGCAGCTGCTCCCTCGAACCCTCCTCTGGACTCGGCTCGACAGCGATGGCTCCACGGTAATGGCGAGCTCGTGGCAGGCGTGACGCTCTTCTCTCCCTTCGGTCAGACGACGACGCGATGGCGGCGGTGCAGCCCAGCACGCCGGCGCGATCTTCTTCCTATCCTCCTCCCCTTCTCCGCGGTGGTTCACTGTTTCGTTCTTCTTCGTGGGTATGGGAAAAAATTGTGTGTGTTGAGTGATGAGGGTGATGCGGCACTGAAGAGAGTGGGGGAGGGTTAGGGTTTAGGCAAAAATTAGGTTTAGGGGTAGTTTTGTAATTTCAAATAAAAATAAGGATAATATAGTAATTAGAAGTAAATTTTAATCCAACAATAATAATGTATAAAATACTATTTGTTGATCAATTTTACAAATTATTTTCAATAAAATGTTCAAATAAAAAATTAGAAATAATATAATTAATTTCTTTATTTTTCAAAACAGCAGTATTAATATTTTAAAAATATTAATCATTTAGTCCAAATCATATAAAATTCTTATTATTTCATAACTACCAACTTTATAATTTAAAAATATAAAATAATTCAATAATTATAAAATTGGATAATAATCTTAATTTATTTCAAATTCAATTAATCGAAACTTGCTTTAATTATCTTTAATAAAGAAATTTCTGAAATTAAAGCTGCAAAATATTAAATTTGAAATTAGCTCATGATAGTCCTTTTTCAAAAGTTCTGGATCTTACAAATTTAAACTCACATAATGGGCTGCCAATCGCTCATGAGCAAATCTCTCCTTGTTTGCCTTACGATCTAACGACTTAGACTACAAATAAATATATCAACCAAATAATAAAATAAATGAACAAATTAAACAATGACAGACAAATATGTATGAAGCAGGAAATCTAATTTTAATAAAAACATAATTTTAATTTTTTTTATTTCACTAAAAATGTTATAAAAATTTCGACAGAGTCTCCCTTGAAATTAGGATTTAGCCACCCTTAAAGGGTTCCATCCAAACCAAATTAACATCATTATTTTCACAGTCAAGCATTTTCTAAATACTTTTAGCAGCAGGAATCAGCAAACAGTTAAATAATCTAACATTTTCCAGCAATGTCAGAGCCTAATCTAACCTATCCTAACCACCTAAATCTACTAAAATTAAAAATTAAACACCCTAAACTCTACTAACTACTTGAATAACTTGATAATAAAAAAGAAAATTAAATACCCTAAACTCTACTAACTAATTCAAGTAACTACTATAACATAAAACAATGTCAAAGTTCTTACCAGTCTCGTCTTTGTCTTCATGAAAGTCGTCGACCCACCCGTCTATCATGACGACTTGGCGCGAAGCCCGGTTGGCGATGTTCGTCAGACAGCAATGCTTGAACCCCTCATTATCTCTGAAATGAGCCTCTAGGTAACACTTGATGTTTGGCCGGATCTACGAGGTCATGTGGTCTTTTCCCTGACAAACATCGCTCATCATCTGCTGAAAACGTTTGGTTGTCCAGTGGTCGTAGATCTTCCAGATCATGACGTTATGCTCTGCCTCCATATGAATTTCAACTGCAAAAAGTGATTCACCAATATTAGTTAGTTGGAATAAAATATAGTTTAAATACAGTAAATTAATTGTAACTAAATTGGGTTCTTACCGCCCACTTCTAAAACCAGCATTCTCTGGTCTCAACCGGGATCTGCGTGTAGGTCGGTCACGGGTGGTCATACATGAATTTAATGACTCTAATTTCTCTTGTGTGCAAACATTAGAATTTGGTGCAAACCTGTCAGATAACAAATCACACATTAATAATCAAATAAGATAAACAAACTTAATATTAAAAGATTGAACTCATGATTGCATGCCATCAGGCCAAATCTTCAGCCAGATGACGGGCGGTGGTGGAGGAGCATTCTGTAAGATTCATAATTTTTGAAAAGTCCTATTATGATCTAATTTCAATTTATTTATTCATTAAAGACTTTAATCTTAGAAATTATTTTATTAAAGATAATTAAAGTAAGTTTTGATAAATTGAGTTTAAAATAAATTAAAGTTTTCATCTAATTTTTATTGAGTATTTTTTTATATTTAAATTATAAAGTTTAGTAGTTATAAAATAATAAGAATTTTATATGATTTAGTTTAAATAATTGAGATTTTAAAATTTACACTTTAATTTTCATATACAAAGAAAATTAATTATATTATCTCTAATTTTATATTAGAATACTTGATTTAAAACTCACTTAGCAAATTAATAATTAAATAATATTTTTAAAGTAATTTTAAGGGATTAAATTAAATTTTAAACTCATACAACATACCCCAATTTTATTAAAATTACCAATCTTCAATTTAACCCAAAATTCCTAAATCAAACCCTAATCGTAACTAAACAAAACCTAATTTTATCCTAATCCCTACCCACACTCATCGCCACTCACCCTACCCTCTTCCCCCCTTCACACACACACAACACCAACACACACATAGAGTAAGAGAGGAGAAAGGGAGAAGAAAGAGATCGGAAGGGAAAGGGAGACCGCATCCAGCGCGATTGCTGCCACGTCCTGCCGTCATCCATCCCGTTCAACCATCACTGAGCCATCGCCGAAGACAGAGAGAGAGAGTGACGCACAGAGTTCAAGAGGAGAGAGAGGCCGAACGCGACGGGCCTCCGTCATCGTCCTCGTCACTGCTGAAGCTTGCCGCCGCTGCTGCTCTCCGCACCGTCGTCATCGTCGAAGGAAGCCAGCGTCGCCGTCGTCCATGGGTGAAGCCGAAGAGAGAGTTCACAAAGAGAAGGAGACTAACGGAGGAGAAACGCAACAGAAGGGAGGAGGTGGAGTCGTTCGCATCACCGTCACTAAGCTTCGTCGCCCGCGTCGATGTGGGTCACTGTCGTCGCGTGCTCTGTTGCTGCTGCTGTCTTAGAATACAATCATATCAACCATAATGTGCATTATTGGATCTAAATCAGATACTAAGTGTGAAAAATACTTCAATCAAGCAACTTGACAGTTACACACAAGATACATACACAAAACTCAATTAGCAAATAATATCCAACATATTACAATCCTATATCACAAATAGATTTAATTAATTATGCCAAGCAAAAATAAAACATCCTAAATCACATGACAGCTACAACATGCAATGTAAAATAGACAATAGACATAGAGGCATATAAACGAACACTTGACAAGTATATACATCAAAGATGCACAATCAATGCAACTAAGTAACAGTTGACAGCCTCTTCTTCAAGTCTATTCAACCAAATTTCAGCAATTGTTCAACAAAACAAATAGTCTTTTAACATCAACTCATACATATTTAGCATATTCAATACAAAATCAACAACATTATCCATAAATTCTTCCAACACTTTCACCAATATAACAAAAACTAATAATCCTAAAACTAACATATCCTAACCACCTAAAATCCACTAAAATAAAAAATTAACTCTAACTAAAGTAACTAACTAAAATTAGAATAATGAAACAACCTAACCAAAACAGAATTTGAAGAAGAAAGAAAAACAGAATTTAAAGAAACTTGGATGCAGAACGGCAGAACGGTGGCGGAACGATGGTTGCTGAAGCTATAGGTGACAAAAGGATGGTCATCGAAGCATGGAAAACTCGCCGAAGGCTGGGTAGCAGCGGCGAGATGATGACCGGGGGCGAGGGTCGTTTGACGGCGTGGGGAGAGAGGAGCAAAAGAGAAGAAGGAGAAGAAGGAGGGATCAGTGGTGGGTTGACGGCGACGGAGAGGGGGTGCCGACGACGACACTGGAAGAAGAGAGAGAGAGAGAGAGAGAGAGAGAGAGGGGAAGAAAGAGAAGAGGGAGGGCTCGGCGGTGGGCTGACGGTGACGAAGAGGGGTGCTGACGGTGGTAGTCTCAGGCTGTGGCGGCAGATGACGGCGACACTAGAAGGAGAGAGAGGGGGGATGGTGGTGATGGTTTCGGATGAGGGGGAAGAAGATCCGTGATTTGAATTTATGTCCCTTTACCGTCGGATTTATCGTCAAAAAATTCTAACGATAACTCATTGTGGGACACCAAAATGCAGCGTTTCACTAATTAGAGTTACCGTCGTAATGGTACAAGACGTGCCAATTTAATTTATTTTTTCTCCAAATATTACTATCGAGTTTACCATGGAAAAGTAGAATATGCCTGTAATTTAGGTCGAAAAATGAGAATAAATAGATATAATTGGAATGACAAAATTTCATTAGTTTCAATTATCTAAACTGAACTGAATTAACCGAAAAATATCTCTAAGTGAATGTATGTCATGCATGTTAGCTATATCATTAATTGAAAAAAGTCTGTTTTATAATAATAATAATAATAATAATAATAATAATAATAATAATAATAGGGTGATGAAGATATGAAGATTGGGAAAAATATTATTAAAGAAATACTGATTTTACTATAGGCATAATTTAATTAAGATAAAGGTACAATCTATTATTTCTTGTCTTCTGCCTCTCCATTACGAACTGCTTCAAAAAGGGGGGAATAACCATATATATATAGAATTATAGATTGTTAAGAATAGCAATCTTCTAATTGTAATTGGTCCCTCATAGATGGCTTTGGCTACTTCTTGAAGAAATTGTATTATTGTGACCATTATATAAAGACAAAACCAATAAGGAGAGGGATACCACTTTTTTCAGCCCATAGCAATTTCCCCCAAATAATTAATATTATTATTCTTAGAAAACTCAGCTGCTGAATAGCCTGACATTGATGTTTCCTTGTTTTATATTCAAAAGTCAATTGGCCAGTTTGCCACAAAGACTAACACGTGTGCAAGTTATTGACAAATAATTAGAGGGCTCTGTTTAATCTTTTTTCTAAATGACAAATGCGACCTAATCCTTTTGTTTTTATTAATAGTTTTCCTCTCCTTCTATGTATGTTACCTTGCTTGTATTATTCAATTTGGACTGATTTATTTTATTTGAATATTTAGGATTTGAAAACAAAAATTTAAACACTAAAATCCAAAAATCTAAATATAATAGAGTAAATAATGGCAACATATATAGTGTATTAGTGTATGAAACATTTTTTATTTAAACGATAATGTTAGAGAGAAAAAAGAACAGTCAAAACTTATCTTATTTAGTATTTATTAATTACCGTAATAATTAATGAATGTTAAATAAGTTAAGCTATGGTTGTTTTTGGCTGATTTTCTTTGATTATCAAATATTTTTATTATTTAAATAATATATCTTAAAGAAACATTTTTTTTAATTCATAAATATTATATATATGTGTGTGTATGTAATGTGAGATCTCCAAGTTTTGTTTATTGCCTTCTTTTTAATTGTTTCTTATAAAGAGCATTGACCTACTTTTCTCCCTAAGTGCTTCCTTTCCTTTTAATTTAGCTCTACTTTTCCTTTTCTTTGTGTCTGTGTCTGAAACAAAAACCTTTCTTTTTTCCCATCTCAATCCACCCCATAGATCAAGACAATCAACAAGCATGTTTGGATGTCCTGAGACAGGTAAAATTATTATTATTATTATTATTATTATTATTATTATTATTATTATTATGTATGGTCAAATAAAATGGTATCTAATAAAGTTGTAAAGTATATTATTAAGATGAGGTTTTTGTGATTTTGGAAAAAGAAAGAATAGATGAGATAGCAAAGAAGGTGAAGATAGAGGGAGAATTATTAACATCAAGTTGTAGTGAAAGTGAAATAGAAATAATGGGGAGGAAGCAAAGCTTAAACACAGTGACACCATGTGCTGCTTGCAAGCTTCTTAGAAGAAGGTGTGCTGAGGAGTGTCCCTTCTCTCCTTATTTCTCACCACATGAGCCTCAAAAGTTTGCTGCTGTTCATAAAGTCTTTGGTGCAAGCAATGTCTCCAAGATGCTCATGGTTGGTATCTTAATCATTATTATTCACAATTTATTCATATATACTCCCTCCTCTCTTCAACTACTTTCTTCCTTTTCAAGATTCAATTTGTTTAGGATTACAGAACATTTAGAGGTATAATAACTAAACATTTTATATTTCTATTTAATAATTTACATTTTTGGGTTAAGTAATTTTGTAATATTTTATTTGAATTTTCATAACAAAAAATTTTTTTTGTGTTGGATTTTTGTTGTTTTTATTTTACTAAATAAAAATTAAAGGATTTAAAGACACAAAATAAAAATAAAAAATTATACATAACTCACTATAAAATACATATTTTACTGTCAGATTTTATATATAAATTTGACGATAAATTATATTACCATCAGATCTAACGCAATAAAAAAGATTTGACGAAAATATATTATCTATTTATTTTTAAATAAGTTTATCTTCCGAAAGGAATCTATTGTATTAATATATCAGTTACATGCTACTCATAATAATAATACTAAATCCAGTAATAACTAGCTATATATTTTGTTTTTTTTTTTTTTTTCATTAATTGGTTTTAATATGTGTAGGAAGTAGGAGAGGGACAAAGAGCAGATGCAGCAAACAGTTTGGTATATGAAGCAAACTTGAGATTAAGAGATCCAGTTTATGGATGCATGGGTGCAATTTCAGGTTTGCAGCAACAAATTCAAACATTGCAAGCTGAAGTCAATGCTGTTAGGGCTGAGATTCTCAAATACAAATATAGAGAAGCTGCTGCCACTGCCACTGCCACTCTCATTTCCATGAATCATCATCATCATCACCATCTTCCATCTAATAATCAAGCACCAATAATAATCAATAATAATAATAATGATAATAATGCTGCAAACTCTTCATCACAACAACAAGGTATTTCTCAACCTCCTCTTCCTCCACCTTTGCGCCCTGTGCCGCCAAATCCATCTTTACCTTCACCTTCTACTGTTGTGCTTTCGTCGTCTTTGTCTTCGTCTTCGGCTTCTTCTGTTTACAACAACACTCCACCTAAAACCACATTGAGTCATGGATCCATTACTAGTGAAAGTGTTCCTTACTTTGCTTAATTATAATTAATTAGTATGATGTCCAATTTTTGTTTTTTTTTTTGTTTTTAATTAAAATATTCATTATTTTGTGTGGGGAAATTGAACAACCATGCTCCTAATTCCAACTATTGTATGTCTCTTAGCTTGAGTCTTGGCCTTATATTTTAATTTGGTCTTCTCTCCTGTTTTGGTTGGTTGAGAGAGCTTCAATTATGGGGAAGGGAAATCCACATTCATTATTATTGTTAGTCCCTAGTGCGATACTCTCAACTTGTAGTAGTATTCTTTATATTTCTTTTCATATCCGCATATATATTATGATGAGTTTAATGACTACAAAATAGTTGTTCAATTATACTTGTTCATGATTATTTACGTCATTAATATGAAAAATAGTTATTTTATTTAACATAATTAGATATAAATGTAAAAGTATTTTACATTTTATACATTTTCAATTATGTAAAAATAATGCATTCGGAGTGTAGGGACAGTTAATTAGCATATAGATTACGTCCCTTACCTTTTTATCAATTTCATGCATGTATTGCAATATAATTTTCATGGCGTATACTATTTTCTTTCTTTTAATTAGAAGGTATTATTAATCTTTTCAAGGAAATATAAAACTGATGAAGGGAAACTGTAATAATCTAGACTCTTCAATAATCTACATATTGAGAAGGGAAACTGCATAATCATAAATTATTAATAAGGAGATTTTTATTACAAAAAAAACAGCCAAAACTTGCCTTATTTAATATTTATTAATTGTCGCAACAATTAATGAAGGCTAAATAAAGCAAGTTATGACTGTTTTTGGCTGATTTTCTTTGTCTACCAAACATTTTCAATATATATATATATGATTCCATAAAACTCAGGTCAACTTAATTCAATAGCTTTCGATTTTTATATCAATCTAATTATGAACTTAATACTCTATCACCCAATTTTATTCCATAAATAAATAAATTCATTTATTAATTTTTTTTAATTATCTTTTTATCCTTTTTCATTTTTTTCCCTCTCCTCAGTACATATTTTTTGCCCACAATTATTAGCCACCCACCACCACCGTCGCTGTTGACTTCCATCATAGTTCTGAGTTCAATGGTAAGGGACTGAGCTAGATTCAATTTTAGGAAGGAACCAAAATTTAGTTTCATAATATAAATGAGAGTAAAATAAATATTTTAAGGGAACTAAATTAAAATTTATATATAATTTATGAAAAAAATTTGAGATTTAGGAGGGATCATTGCCCCCTTTCTTTGTGAGAGGCTCCATTCCTATGTTGTCATCATTCTAAATTTTAAATTTTGAATTTTAATTAAATTTTAAATATCAAATTTTAAATTTTAAATTAGTTTTATTTTATTTCATGTTCTAATATTTTTTTTATTTGAGTTTTGGATTTTTTTAGTTTTATGTATGTTTTTTTTTTATATTATTTTTTATTTGTTGGCTGATTTTTACATTAGTTGGCTGAATTTATATATATATTCTCAAGGTTTAATTAATAATACCAAACATTTCTATGACCATAACACTAACTTCACCTACGAGGAAGTTTAGTGGACATTATTAATGTAACGAAAATATATAAAAAATGCATCACCATAGATTTCATCAAATCTTTCAAAGAAATTGAATTAGTGTAATTAATAGTCACAGCAATGTTTTATATAGAGTAGGAGGTGAATACATATCACATGAAGCTGTAGGGAGTGGGGACTCTTGAATAATAATAATAATAATAATTTGCACGTGGAAGAAATATCTCCATTTGACTTATTATAATTACACATAAAATGAGTCTATGCTTCTGGTGATGAAGTCCCTATTTCCATGTGAAGTAGAAATTTATAGGATCGGAATAGTTCTTAGCTTTGATGCTTGTTGCCATGGGTATAGATCTAACTACATTGCAACTATTAATTAAAGATGAATGCTACCCAACCCTCTCTAAAATAATATGTAAGTTATCCTTTATTATGTGTCACATTGTAATTGGTCCTTATCTTAACCATAGTTGAGTTATTTTATAATTTATTATTCTTAAAATATCAAAACTCTACTTCCGTTAATTGAAGTACATTCCAGTCATCCATTCTTTGTTTATCACTTCATCACTTAGATTTGGTCCTTCCAAGCCAACGTCATCGCCATGCCCTTCCACACAACCTCTCTTCCCAGTATAGCCAGCGCCTCTTTTTGCTGTGGATCACTACTTAATTTGGTTAATTAATGGTTAATTTGGTTATTAAATTTTTTTATTAAAAAAACATATCTTTATTTAATTACGTGATGGAACATATATTTATATGTAAAATATAATATAATAAAATAAATCTATTCAAAGTATTTAAAAGTATAATTAAAATCATGAACATACAAATATAATAATAAAATTTGTACTCCAAACAAATAAACATATTTTTTTATCATACATATATTATTTAAAAATAAATATATTATTAAAATTAAAAATAGAAATTTAAAATGATAAAATTCAATTTTTTTTACTGTATTTTTTTATAGTATTTTTTTTTTATTTTTTAATTTATTAGTACTTTATTATTTAATTAATAATTAAACAAATTATTTGTATGAAAATTTATTTTTTATATTATATTAGAGAATAGACCAATATAACAGTTTAAAAAATAAATTGTATAAATATTTAAGAGATAAATATGAAATACATACTTAAGTAATGTTTAGTTTGGCTATTAAATTTTTTTATTAAAATAAATCTTTATTTAATTACACGATAGAACATATATTCATATGTAAAATATAATATCATAACTCTATTTAGAGTACTTAAAAGTATAATTAAAATAAAAAAACATATTTTTTATCGTACATAAATTATTTTAAAAAATAATAAATTGTTAAAATTAATAACACAAGTTTAAAATGATAAAATCTAACTTTCTTACAAATTTTTTTATAGTATTTTTATTCTTTTAATTTTTAATTTATTCGTACTTTATTATTTAATTAATGATTAAATAAATTATCTTTATGATAAATTATTTTTTGTATTATTTTAAAGAAGAGACCAATATAACAGTTTAAAAAATAATGTAAAAATAATTTTTAAATAAAAATAGATAATATTAAAATTTTTAAATACAAAAGTAAATTATATAGATAGATATTTAAGAGATAAATATGAAATACATGCCTAAAATAAATAAAACAGACAAAAATAATTCTCCATTTCACAAGAGTACTCCTATTTTGTCTGTTTTATTTATTTTAGGTATGTATTTCATATTTATCTCTTAAATATTTATACAATTTATTTTTTAAACTGCTATATTGGTCTCTTCTCTAATATAATACAAAAAATAATTTTTCATAAAAATAATTTGTTTAATTATTAATTAAATAATAAAATACTAATAAATTAAAAATTAAAAAATAAAAATACTATAAAAAATACGATAAGAAAGTTAAATTTTATCATTTTAAATTTCTGTTATTAATTTTAATAATATATTTATTTTTTAAATAATATATGTATGATAAAAAAATATGTTTATTTGTTTGGAGTACAAATTTTATTATTATATTTGTATGTTCATAATTTTAATTATACTTTTAAATACTTTGAATAGATTTATTTTATTATATTATATTTTACATATAAATATATGTTCCATCACGTAATTAAATAAAGATATATTTTTTTAATAAAAAAATTTAACAACCAAAATTAACCATTAATTATGTGGATAAGCAGTGATCCATGGCAAAAAGAGGCGCTGGCTATACTGGGAAGGACAAGTTATGGGCGATGGAATTCAACGACGTGACTAAGGGATTATGCACTAAAGAAAGAGAGGTTGTGTGGGAGGGCAGTATATGACGATGACGTTGGCGCTTCTTGTCACGAAACGCGATAGTGCTTGGAAGGACCGAATTTAGGTGATGAAGTGATGAATAAAAAATGGAGGAGAGGAATGTGCTTCAATTAAAGGGAGTGGAGCTTTGATATTTTAAGAATAATAAATTATAAAATAACCCAATTATGGTTAAGATAAAGACCAATTACAATGTGACACATAATGAAAAGTAACTTACATGTTATTTTAGAGGAGATTGGGTAGCATTCACCTTAATTAAATTATCATAAACTCATTATGCATACTTAAATAATTGAAGTAAAGTCAATTTCCCTATTTTATATAGTTCTTTTAGTATCAATTTGCATATTATTTAAAAAATGTGAAAAAAAAAATATTCAGTTTGTTTTGAGTCACGTTCTTCATCATTGAGTAAAGCTTGTGAAAGTGGAAGTAGGCCGTATATTACATTGAAACTTAAATAAAAATTAGAAAATATATTGCGATGGACAAAATGCCGCGATAATAATGATTTGCATACATGCACCTTTCCCTATCAAAACGTGTGAAATTTAGGCACATATAGTTGCAAAATTAGTAATAATTTTATCCCCGAAGAAATTAGATACGTGCACTCCATGATATAAGATACAGTTATTCTATGAAGAGCGCCCAAAAGAGACATACTAACAGATATTGCAGATCCATGACACATACATATTAGCGAGTAATGTTAAGTAAATATATATTTGAGAAAATGACACTTTTTTTAATGAGATATTTAAATAATATTTTTTATTTATAAAATATACACTTCTTTTTGTAAAATTAAAATAGCATACACTTTAGTTTATTTAACCAAAATATCAATCAATAATTATTATAATTAAATATATAAATTTGTTATAATTATTTAGTCGATTTAATAATAATAATAATAATAATATAAAGTATAAATTTATTATTATTGTAATACACTTTAGTTAATTTTTAATATTTTATTTTTTGTAATTCTTATTTTACCCTCTTAACAAAAATATGTATTATAGTTAAAAAATTTTAGTATCAAAATTTAAAATCTTTATGTGTCACAGTTAAAAAGTTTCGATAATATTTTCTGATAAATTCTGCACAATTCAAAATTCTTTCTCTTCGTCTTCTTCGTTATCATTATATTCTTCTTCTTTTCTTGGTCATCTTGTCCTTCTCGTTTAACATTCGCATAATTCTTCTTGTTTTACCTTCTTAACAAGAATAAAAACAAAAAAAAATTAAATACAAAAGAAGAAAAATACATAATGTTACAAAATCACTAGGAAGAGGATGAGGAAAAGAAAAAAAACACACGCAACAGTCGTAGCGATAAAAAACGACCATAGTTATCAGAACCGAACTGATAATTCACCTGATCATACAACTGGGTCACTGGTCATTGGTTCAACCTGTGGGTCACTGATTCATCTTATTGATCCAATCATAACTAAATAAAAATACAAAATTATAAAAATAAAATTAAAAGTTAAAATGTATCTCGTCACAAATATATTAGTAAAAATTAAGTATCAAATCTTAGATATAATTGATGATGCAAAAAAAATAATAACTAATACAAAATACTTTCTCAATTTAAATGAATAAGAGAGAAGAAAAGATAACACAATTGGTTACTAATGGTATTTGTGATAAAAACATTTTCAAAACAATTTTCAACAACACATTCAACTCAATGATAATTTTCAAAAAAAAAAAGCTAAGTAATTCTTTCAATAACTCAGCAACAAGTTTAAGATTTAGTGATGATAATTAGTAACAAATTCAACTCTAATTATTTTTAGCAACAAATTTAAAATTTAATCTTTAATAAATTCAAGCTTCAATCACTAACAAAAATTTAATTAAGTGATTATTCAGGAAGAAAAAAACAAATTCAAGGTTCAATCACTAATAAATTCAACTTAGTGATGATTTTCAACAACAAAAAACTAGCTCAGTAATATTTTCAGCAACAAGTTATTCAAGGTAACAAATTCATGTCAGTGATGATTTTCAGCAAAAACAAAAAACTAATTTAGTGATATTTTCAGCAACAAAATTAAAGTGTAGTGATGAATTACAGCAACAAAACTGAAACCAAAAGAGAAGAGAAATTTGTTATAACTCACCAAATCGATTCTCGTTGCGCGAAGGAAGCTGACGACAGTGAGTAAGTTGGCAGCGAGACTCGAAGCAAGAAAACGACAATGACAACTAGCCTCTGGTCCTGCTGCTTCTGCCTCTGGTGATGACATCACAAGGAAGGTGCACGATTGAGTGCGAGATGGTGATGAGACGGTGACGAGATAGAGAACAACGAAGACGACCAGTCCCAAGATCTGTTGTTTCTGCCGTCGGCGACGACGAGCGCAGGGAAGGCGCGCGATGTGACCCAATGCGAGACGATGACGATTGACGACACAGAGACTAACGATGAGCTTGAGGGAAGACCATAGATGAGAGAGGAAGAGAGCTTGAGTGTGAGAGCCAATGAGCCACAGTGAGGGAGATGAGAGAGCTCGAGCTTAGGCCTCAGGGAGAAAGGGACGAGATGAAGGTGGAAAGGGTCAGGGCAAAAGCGTTTGAACTTTTGATGAAGGAAAATGACGTCGTTTCCAAAATTTTAAAAAAAAAAATTAAGCATGACCCAGTTCGGGTTTCGTAAATCAGTTGGGTGTTCGTGATGCAGTTTGGTTCCATTATTTAAAAAAAAAGTCATCCAATCCAATTTTATATTAATTTTTTGATTCGATTTGGTTTGTTTTTTTTTATCAAGACCAATCAAACTAAATCCATTAAAATCGGTTTTGTTTTGGTTCGGTTTTTTCTGTTTTTCAATGCAAAAAATATACTGTTCTAATAATATCTAGTGTACTAAAATCAAATATTAGAACAGGAAAAAAAATCAAAACAGAATCAAAATCCTAAATAAAAAAGAAGAATCTAAAACAAATAATCATAAGAAAATTATAATAAAAAATCAAAATAGAACATATAATCAGAATAAAAAAGAAATAATCAGATCTAAAATTCTATACAAAAACTCATGACCAAGAACAAAGAATCACAACCAACAATAAAAAATATAAAACTATTAGATCAGAACCAAAACATAAAACTAATAACAAATGTCAAATCCAAAAATAATTTAAAATTGTAAATCATAGAGATGCAAAGACGAAGAGCTGCGAACTATGACGACGAAGACACTACGAACTGCAAAAGAAGAAGAAAAAGAAGAAGGTGCCGCAATTTGAGAAGACATCAACTGGACGACTGAACGTTGTCGACAAAGAGGAGTAGACGATTGTGAGTCTGTGACAAAAAGAGGAGAGTGCACCTGTGAGACCGTGATCTTGAGTGAAAGAGCACAAATCAGTTTTTGTGATTTGGACATGAGTGAGAGTGAGAGAAATGGTGTGTGGCGTGGGTAAGAGGGAGGAAGTGAGGAAGGGGGCTATGCCGAGAAGAGGGAAGCGCGACGAGGGAGAAAGAGAAACGAACGCGCCTCCGTGACGGTGCTATTCAGCGGTGTTAGGGGCTGAGAGAACGATAGCGTTGTGGAGTGTGGGAGGAGAAGTTTTAATTTGGGCGGAAGGATTCAAGAGTGGAGCGGAGAGTGGAGAGCATTACTGTGTTAGGGTTATAGTAGCGGCTAGGTTGGGTGATCCTCGTTTGGGCTTGGGGGTTGGTTTATTTAGGATTTTTAAGAATTCTAGTTTGGTTTAGTTCGGTTAGGATTTTTCCTACTAGAATTGAAAACTGGATTGAACCGCTGAAAAAAAAATAGAATGTCAATTTTTCAGTTTTTTAATTTTCGATTTGTTTGGTTTTTGGTTTTTTGGTTCTATTAGTCAGTTTTATTCGATTTGGATCAGTGTTGAACACCCCTAACTATGGGAATGACGATGAGGTGGAAACAAGCAAAGAAGAAGAAGAAGGAAGAACGTAAAATATAAACGTTTACGTTAGTAGAGAGTTGAAGTGTATAGACACGTTCTCATTAATAAAATTGATTTTTGTTGTGTTTAGACTAATTTAATTAAATTTGATTATAAAAAAAAACTTAAATATATAACGAGACTATATATATATATTATTATTATTATTATTGATGAGTATTTTGGTTAAATGAATTAAAATATATATTATTTTAATTATAAATAAAGAAAAGAGAGTATTATATTTTTAGACATCTAAAAAAATTATTTTTTTAAATATTTTGTATCAACATAGTATTTTATCAACTCACTTTTTATGCGATATTACTCGTATAGTATTTTATTTATCATTTAATATAAATATATTACTCGTCAATTTTATTTTGTTTTGACACATATAGAATTGTTGCCATAGCTTAGCTAGGTATATTCAAGGTTTGCAAATGCATGACCCAATAGCTACATGAGAACTTTTGTTGATGAACGTCAAATAAAGAATAAAAAATAATGATTGTCTCATCATCGTTAGTTTTTCTTGCATTGTAAGGTTGTTCTATTCAAGCCAAATAAAAGTATTGAGAGTCCAAAAGTCAATGTTTCCACCAATATAATCTCGAATTCTACGAAGCATTCGATTCCTTGACGTGTGAAACTCAACCTAAGTTTTGTGAAATAATTAATAGGTCTATCTAGGAACTGTACTAAAAATTAATTAAAAAATAAAAATTTATTCTCCCATCTATTTCATTGTGTGTGGTAACTTAGGGTTTATACGAAATATATGCGCATTGATAGAACTTGAATTTGTCACCGTTGCTTGAAATATTCGCATCTTTGGCTCAACATGGCCATTAGTGATTTTTCAATTTACTATGACCTAAAACACTCACATAATATTCAAACTTTAGAAACTTCATCTCTTTCTAACAAGGCATCATCTTTCATATGTTTATTAAGTATTAAGACCTATTAATAATGAAAGATCGTTTGCGTTTTATTTGTTAGTTGCTATATTATTACTTTCATTATTTTTTGTTGAAAAAGCTTATATGATGATCATTTTGATATATCGATTATTTTATTTTAAATGTATACAGAAGATTACTACTAAATTAAAATAATTCTCACATATTAATATAATAATAGCCGAATTCACATTTTTATATTTTTTTTTGGTTTATGGTATCCCTCAATCCGACAGGTTAAAGACTAATCCGTCGTGGATCTGAATTTTATTTAAGAGTCTGCCACTGGCTAATGAATTGTTGCATATACAAAACAAAATTCGAACCCACAATACTTATTTAAACGAACGAGCAAGTTGATCACTCGACCAAACCAAATTGGTTTCATATTTTTATATAATACGACTAATCGTAACTACAACATTGCCATTTGGCTGTTACTATATTATTCAACCTGAGAAATTAAAGGAAGAGATAAATTTTATAACACGCAATTCAAACTAGTTGGGAGTGACTTAGTGTAAATCATGCCATATCGATGACAATATTCATAAAACAAATTTCAAACTGATATCGCATTTATGTGGGGTTGACTATCTCTAATATGTGGGGTTGACTGTCATAAAACAAAGTTAGAGTAGTTTATTCTAATAACTTATGCGGTTGTTTGATTCCTAGATAGAGGTTTATTAAACATAGGTGTTTGGATCTGTCCAACATTAAAATATAGGAGAATGGATAGATCTGTTTCCGTCAAAGAATCATATCTATTAAAGCATTCACATGGATATTGTCTTTGGGTTCTAATTAAAAATTAGTGGATTTAATTTGTAACAGTAGCTAATTACTCAGCAGTGTTCCTTATCTAGTGACAGGACAGCTCAATATTTTCAATGTTATTAATGATACCTCACATGGAATCATTAACTAGACAATTACAGTGAGTTAATATTTAAATTCGTCCCTGAAAGATCGCGAATTTTTTATTTTCGTTTTGGAATGATTTTTTAATTAAATTAGTTCCTGAATAATTTTTTTATAATCACGTTTGTCTTTTCGTTAATCTCTTCACGTTATCGTTACCTATATAATTTTATTGGTCATATCAAGTAACTCTTTTGTACTTTATGGTCAATTGAACTATGTTTTATTTTTACATTATTTTCGAATGTGTATTTTACTACTGACATTTTGTTTTTAAGATATCATTATCTTGATTTGTTATTTGCTTTACTTGTGATATTTTATCCATTTTTAAGTTGTTCTTATTTATGCATTTGTCTAGATATAGAAGTAATATAATTGAGCAGCTTTACAAAGCCAATTTTTTTAATATAATTGTGAAAATTGTGGGGGTTATAAACTTCCGTAATATACATTTTTTTTAAACTGCATTCAGGATTGCGGCGGTTTACAAATTGCTGCAATTTTTTTTAAAAACATGTTAACCAAATTGTGGCGGTTTTTGACCGCCGGTAAAGATAGGTCAATCCTGACACTTGTATATTGCGGCGGTTTTAAACCGCCGCCAAATCAACTGCTACAAAATATTGAATCAGCGGCAGTTATACCAACGGTTGCTAGAAACCGCCGCGAAATCAAATGCCCACCCCAATAACCAGGGTGGTTTTTCGAACTGCTAGTATTGTGTTTTACGGCGGTTTAAAACTGCCGCTATTCTCCGTTTGTGTTGTAGTGAATGTGAAGTGGCAATAAGAATTACACCTGGCATATTGTGTGCGTTGCTGACGAGATATGTTTAGGGTTATGTATCAATTTAGTCCTTAAATCTCAAATAAATAAACCCTAATTCCCAACTTCCCATGAACATGAATGCATTGTTGCTTGAGTGTTGTTGCAGATCCAACAGTGGTTGAGAGAGGAGAAAATCGATTTCGGCGCTATGATGGAAAGCGAAAGTAAAGGTCCCGGTGGTGGGTTGCCGTTGCACATGTGAAACCACCTTGGGGGATGGGATATGTGAAACCAAAAAACATTCTTTCTATCTACTGAATTATTATTCTCTTGTATTAAGTTGCAATGAAAATTCAAGTGATTCAAGAGAATAGAAATTTACCCATAATGATCCCTTGTGCCCTTGGTAGTAAGAGCTTGTGAGTGTTCTGAATCTCTCTTGACCAGCTGCATTATTAAAGTTAAAGTATAGACAAATGGAATATATATAGAGTGACTCAGACATTAAATCAAATAGAAAGAATGCATACCAATATCCCACATGGAAAGCATGAGAGTCACAAACAAAATGGCAAGCTTGAGCTGTTTACCACCGATAGTGACATATTTGATCTTAAAATCAACACCTGAAGAAGGAAACTTCAAATCAAACAACAAATAGAAACAATGAGTGATATAATCAAAGATGCAGAAGAGAGCACACTGACCAATGGTGGGGGAGAGATCTTGAAAATCATCAGAGGTAAAATTGGGGAATAGGCTGCTCTTGCCAACACCAGAGTCTCCGATCATCAACAATTTGAACAGATAATCGAATTCCTGCTGCCCCAAACTCGAATCCATCCTTTCAAAACTGCAATTAATCAATCAATTAAATCTATGGCATGCAAAGTAATAACAATAATGATTTCATAATAGACAACCACTGATTGTGCAACGGCAACCCACCACCGGGACCTCCACTTCCGCTCCCATCATGGCGCCGAAATCGATTTCCTCTTCCTTCAATCGCTGCTGGATCTGTAACAACACTCAAGTAATGCATTCATGTTCATGGAAAGTTGGGAATTAGGATTTATTTATTTGATATTTAGGAACTAAATTGATACATAACCCTAAACATATCTCGTCAGCAACACACACAGCATGGCAGGTGTAATTTTTATTGCCACTTCACGTTCCAAGGCAGCAAATTGTTAACGGTAGCATGAAGAGATTAACGGAAGGATAAACGTGATTTAAAATAAATCATTCCGGGACTAATTTGATTAAAAAAAATCATTCAGGGAGAAAAATGGAAAACGGTGATCTTTCAGGGACGAATTTGGTCGGGGTATGGGCCGGACAGACTCAAACCCACACCAAAACAGAACTTGGAGACCCGATCTCACCCCGCTCGAATAAACAAGTTCAAACACTTTTTTAACTACCCAACTCTACACCTGTTTCTCAACCTCCTTCCTCCTATTTTCTTCTATTTGTCTTCTCGCTCTCTCCATCAAAGACGAAGATGAAGACGAAGATACCCTTTGACGGTTGCAGATCGTGGCGCAAGCTGTAGACTATAAGAACCCCATCTCAGTGCACCTCTTCGTGGAACGTACAAAGTCTCCATCAATGGCTAAATCTTTGGAGTGTCCAATGGGAAGCTGGCCGGTTACGCACACCGCTGAATTGGTCGGGAAGGGACAGAGACTTTCACACGCTGAGGTTTCCAGGTATTTCAGCCCTTATAGCTTCTACCTTGAATGAATCCTCTGGTTATCCCCTCTCTGCCGGTTGTGATGGCCGAATCTAAATCAGATTTGATCAAGTAAGCTCAATGCTGACCGCTGACGAAGGGTTGGACGTGGACTGATTGGTGTAAATAGGATGTTCGGCTGCCGAGATGTGTTGGCAAATTCTGAAAATGAAGGCAGTTTCTCCTGCTGAAGCACATTACCAATTGTGGAGCGTAGTTATAGCTCCGATCCTGTAGGAGATGATCTTGTTCTTTAAGCTCGGTAATCAGGTGAGCTACTCTATTTCCTTTTCTTGGTATCCATGTGAAATCGCATAAGGGTATATCAGTATTTAATTTCTGAATGTCTTCCAAGATTGGATCTATTTTCCATAGGGTCCCTCCCGATTTCAATGCTTCCACTAAAGGTTGGCAATCAAATTCAATGATAACATTGTTAATTTCCATATTCTTAGTTAGAATCATTGCTTCCCTTAATGCTATTCCTTATGTTTCTAAACTTGAAATTGCTTTCACTTTTGTTGCAGATCCTCTTCTAAAATTTCCTCTGCTGTCTCTGATTATAGCCATTGTGGCCTCAGAGTTTTCTCCTGACATAAAAGCTGCATCGATATTAATCTTGAGCCACTCTCTCGGCGGAGCCTTCCACTTAATATGTATGACTCTTTTTGTTCTCTGAAATGAGTTGTGTGAAGTTGGCATTTCTTGAATTTTTATTCTTGGTGTGTTGCAAATTTAATTGTTATGCCTGGGTTTGGAGAATATAACATCATTTCTAGATTTCCAAATAGCCCACATAATATGTATGATTTTGCTCTAGCTTGCTTTCCTTCCTTCTTTATGACCTTTTCTGATGTCTTGTAGAATACCCAGTAGCCAGCTCTTTAGGGTTGAAACATTTTTCTTTGTAGGGGGTGCATAGCATTTGAGACCCCAACCACACCATTCTAGTCTATTCGCACAACAACGTGCATGTTCTCTGGTCTCTGCTTCTTTTCAACAAAGAGGAAAAATAGGATCATGAACTATTTTTTTCACAAATTAGCTCTTACCGGGATGATGTTTTGGGATTCTTTCCAAAGAAAAGATTTTAACCTTTTGAGGAACGCGCATTTTCCAAATTCCTTTCCAGAGATCCTTCAAATCTTTATCAATGGACAAGCTTGCATCTGATTCCTTGATTTCCTCTCCTCTTGCAACATAATATCCTATTTTGACCTAATGGATTTCATCCTTCTTGTAACGCCATAATAAGGAGTCCACTCTTTCCATGATGCTAAGGGGAGTTTGCATGATTAGGTTTCTCATAGGCATGGAAAAGATAGCTTCCATTAATTCTTGGTTTCATTTTTTTTTGTAGTGATGAGGTCAGAAACTTTGTTTGACAGCTGAGATTCCTTTCTTAATGGTTTTGATATTTCATGTATCCAATTATTCTTCCAAATGTCTAATTGATTTTCTTTTTCTATTTTCCATTTTCCATTCCTTCTGAGAAAATCTCTTTCCTGTATTAAGCTTTCCAAACCCATGAGACATGCTTCTTTTTTGGGGCTCTCTAGAAGTCCTTGTTTGGGAAGTAGATTGCTTTGAGAACTCTGACCCAGAGTGCATCTAAGTTTTTGATAATCCTCCATGCTTGCTTTGCAAGATGAGATGTGTTCTGGTGCATAAAGTATTTAAAACCCAACTCCCATCTACTTTGCTCATGCTTAATTTTTCCAAACTCTTCCAATGTATTCCTTTGTCTTTCCCTGATGATCTCCACCAAAATTTTGCTATTCTCGGGCTCAAATTTTTGCAGAAGTTCTTGGAAAATCTTAGGACACTTATAGCATAAGTTGGAATTGCTTGAATTATTTCCTTGATGAGAACTTTTTTACCGACTTGGTTGAGCAGGCTTTCCTTCCAACCGTCAGTTTTATTTGTTACTTTCTCTTCTATCCATCACAAAGCCTTGGTCTTGGATCTACTTGATACGGATTTTACAAACCATAAAATATCGGCAAGTGCACAAGTCGTACCAAGTAATAACTCACGGTGAGTGAATGTCGATACCACGAGGATTAACGGATTAAGCAAGCAATAGTCAATCAATTAATCTAGTCAGACAATCACAAATTAGGGTTTCAGAAAGCTTTAAACATAAACAGTAAAGTAAACAGAAGCAATAAACAGTGAGTATTAAAGTGTAATATGATTAAAAGAGTTAAGGTTTTAGAGATGTTAAAACTTCCGGATCAATACTTTTCACTTTCGACCTTAATCATGCAAAAATACTTCTATGGCAAATCATTAGTAATCAAACCCCAATTCCTTGGTGATTCAATTTCTCTTTAACCTAATTAATTGCTAATTCCTTAGTTAATTATTTAAGAAAAGAGTTAAGCACGTCCACTGATTTATAAACCACACAATTCATAAGAATCTCCCATAGTTGATTCGATGTCACTTATCAAGTCTAATTTCAAAACTTAAGAGTTGTGCGAATTGGTTTTCAAGCTTAATTCAATTAATCAACTTTTCCAAGAGGTTAAGAGAATTCAAATCAAAGAAGAATTGTTTCCCAACACATTCAACCTCTTTAAGATGAAGAATGAAAACCTTTTCTTAAGAAAAAATCAATGCATAAGTTAAAGGTAGAAAAGTTAATGTATTAGACCATAGAATCAATAGAGCTCCTAACCTTAACCAAGGAGAATTAGTTGCTCATGTTCTTCAGAGAAAATCAAGATAAAAATTGCCGAAGAAGAAGAGAAGATCCCTAAAGTGTCTGACTTCTCTCCTTAAATACTAACCCTAATGAAATTTAAATTCAAACTAAAACAAAATCGAATTTAAAAATCAAATCAAATATAGCTAATTAATGATTTCCTCCAACAAAGATTTCAATATTTTCCTCTTGAAAATCCTTAATAAATGCTTGTGATTATTGGGCTTGAGTGAATCAGATAATTTTTGAGAAGTGGGTACATTGAGGTCCTTGGGAGTGGCTAAGGATCTCACGTGGCACGTGAAGAGTTCACGTCACACGTAAAGCTCAAACTCAATTTGTTTCACTCACTGGATAGATCATGTGGTATGTGGAGTATCCCATGTGGTATGTGGCTTAGTTTTCCTTCAATTGTAGTCTTTGTTACTCCATTGTGTTGTACGTGGAAACTCTCACGTACCACGCGAAAGTATAATCGTGCGTACAGATACCTCATGCGTACGCATGACTGCTCAAAATCTTGTTGTGCGTACGCATGGGTTAAGCGTACACACGACAGCCAACATCCCACGTGAAAGCCTTCACGTCCCACATTTATTCTTCTACGTCCTACGTGAACTTTGGGGTCATGCGTACACATAGGTCATGCGTACGCATGAATGAGAAAATTCCACCATTTGTGCATACGTACGTCTTCCGTTTTGGCGTTGTACGCCAATGCTCCCACATTGCACTTTGAGCTTATTTTTCTTTCAATTTCTGTAGTCAGTAGTACTCAGAGCCTTTGGCTTCTCTTCCACCCTTTTTCTTATTGTTTTTTATTTTCTTGCCTCTTCAAGGCTTTGTCAAGTTTAAAGATCCCAAAATAGTCCTCTAGACTAAAGCCTCAAGCAATTTGGCTCAACTTGTGTTGAATATTCTTAGTTAGTTTGGCCTTCCAACTCACATTGTCATGCTCTTTATGATCAATCCCTTGTTTCTTTCTTAGCATATGACTCCTTCCTCACATTTAGGAGCAAGCACAATTATAATTGTGGGTTGTAATGGACAAGTAATGATACGTACTTGACAAATAGGAATTTTAAATGCATTATATAAGATAGAACAAAATGAAACACATGCATATAATTAAAAAGGAAGGAAACAATTAGAATTCAACAACCTTAGTTCTCAATGTCTTTCTCTTCACCATCTTTCTCTTCACCACCTTTTAGGCTCTGTAGAGCATAGCCTCCAACACCAAACTTATAATAGTTGCTTGTCCTCAAGCAACAAAAAAAAAAGAAATAGTGGTGATGGAAATAGGCATAAACAGGATTATCAAGTGAAAGCAATCAAGCAATGCAAAGGCTTATTCAAAGAAAACAAACCAAAATAAAACAAACAGAAAGCTAAAACAAAGCATATTAACTAGGTTGTTAATGTGTTTGCATGGGGATGAACCTTGCATAGGTGAAGTATGGCAACATCAAACTTAGTATGACACAATCAATGTGAAACTAGGCCAAGTTACCAGTGAAATCAAACATCCTGTTGGTGTGGCACACCAAACTTAATCCATGAAACAATACACAAATTTAAATGAAATAAAAAGAAAAATGAAAAGAGAATACCAAACATTGGGTTGTCTCTCAATAAGCGCTTCTTTAACGTTACCAGTTTGATAATTATTTCTTGTTAAGAAGGAGGTTTATCATAGTGCTTCACCTCCTCCCTCTCACTTTAAATTTTCTCCCAGTGTCTTCATGTAGTAGCTCAAGATGCTCAAAAGATAGAATTATATTCATAGTATATGACAATAGTGGGTGGTGAGATAACACCACTTTCTCCCCTGGTGAGAAGTCTTTAGTGGGGATTTTCTTGTTCCTCTATCCTCTAGGCACTTTTTTCTTAGGAGCTTCCTCCTTATTTGATGCACACCCAACACCAAACTTAGGTTTGATGTCAGGGGGTTTGTTGACTGTAAAGGGAGGCTTTAGTTGTAAGCTCTTGTTAGCTTCAATTGAATTTTTAACTTGCTGCACCTTTTCTTTCTCCTATTTTATTCCCAAGCATGGAAAAAGAGTCTCTGAAATTGATTCATTAGGTGCTTCCTTTAAGTTTGGATCCTTGGCTTCAACCTTCTTGCAATCCTCTTAATCACTTGAATGAGACATGGTCTTGAAAATATGAAAAACTAAATATTCCCCATGCACCCTTAACATTACTTCACCCTTTTCAACATCAATAAGGACTCTTCCAGTGGCTAAGAAAGGTCTCCCTAGAATGATGGAGACATTCTCATCTTTCTCCATGTCAAGAATAACAAAATCTACTGGAGAAAGAATTTGTCCACTTTAATCAAGACATTTTCAATTATTCTATGTGCATGTTTCATTGATTTGTGTGACATTTGTAGAGCTATTTTTGTGGGCTTCAATTCTTAAATTTGTAACCTCTTCATCACAGATAATAAACTAATACTTGCTCCTAAATCACATAATGCTCTCTCAAAAGTAGTGTTGCCAATAGTGCAGGGAATTTGAAAATTCCCTAGATCTTTCTTTTTTTTGGCAAATTCCTTTGAATTATTGCCCTATACTCCTTGGTCATCTCCATTGTTTGGCCTCCCTTCAAGGTTTTTTTCTTGGACAACAAATCCTTCATGAATTTGGCATATAAGGGCATTTGTTCAAGTGATTCTATGAAAAGAATGTTGATGTGCAATGTCTTGAATATTTCCAAAAATTTGGAGTAGTGCTTCTCCTTGTTTTCTTCCTGGAGCCTTTGAGGATAAGAAATTCTTGACTTATACTCTTGTACTTGGACCTTGTCTCTTGATGCATCTTTTGAAGCATGAATTTTATGGTCTTGTGAAGTGGGCTACACGTGCTCCAATTGAGGGGTGATGTCCTCTGGGGCTTCTTTCCTTTGCATGGTCGTGGCCTCCTCCTTGTCCTCTTGTTCTACCACTTTTTCACTTCCTAAATAAATAGTTTTGCACTCTACTCTTGGGTTTGAAATTGTGTCACTGGGAAGACCATTTGTTGATTTTGCCAATTGTTGAACAATTTGGCCTACTTGCACCTCTAAATTTCTAATTGAAGCACCTTGATTCTTGAAGTTGGTTCTTGTTTCCTCCATGAATCCTCTAGTTTCTTGCATGAATGTGAGTGTGCTCTGGGAGAGTTTCTCCATGGCCAGTTCAAGAATAGAAAGTCTTTGAGAGTCATGAGATGGTTGGGTGAGGGGTGGTTGTTGTTGGTGATGGGGTTGAAGGAATTATGTTGAGGTTGGAAGTGGTTTTGTGGATGGTTGTTGTTGAAATTATGGAACCTTTGACCTTAATTTTCTCACCCAAAATTTGGGTGATTTCTCCATCCATGATTATAAGTCTTAGAAAAGGGATAACTGTGAGGTGATTTTGGAGGGTTATCTATATAATGTACTTGTTCTAGAGAAGAATGTCCATCCTCCAAACCTTTACTTTGATGTAGTCTACTACTCATGCCATAGGAATTCCCTTGGGTGCTCACTACTGAAACTTGCATGCTTTGTAATTCTTGAGTAATTGCATTAATTTGTTGTGATATGACTTTATTCTGAGCCAACAGAGTGTCCAAGACATCTAATTCCATAACTCCTTTTCTCATTGATCTTTCAAAGGAATAGAGGAATTTATTGTTGGCCACCATTTCAATCAACTCCAATGTTTCATCAGTGATCTTTTTCATATGCAGAGATCCTCCAGCCGAATTATCCAATGAAACCCGTGAGGCTGGGGTGATCCTATCATAAAAAATCTAAAGTTGGAACCATTCAGCAAACAAATCTGGAGGACACTTCCTAAGAATCTCTTTATACCTCTCACAAGCTTCATAGAGGGACTCTCTTTCATGCTGTTTGAAGGTTTGAACGTTGATAAACCCATATTTCATGAGTTATTTTGTGCTTAGTTTGAGTGATTTATTCAATCCTTCACCCACTTATTCATATTAATTGCATGGTTTTACCTTCCCTTCCTTATTATGTGATGTACGTGAAAAATATGTTTCCTAAGCTTTAAAATTAATTATCTTAATTACCTTTATTTCCATTCGATGCCGTGATTAGTGTGTTGAGTAGTTTCAGATTTTCTAAGACAGAATGACTTAAAGGATGGAAAAGGAAACGTACAAAAATGGAAGGAAAGTGCGAAACAGAGTTTTGAAGAAACTGGCATCCACGCGATCGCATGGACGACGCGATCGCGTGTCAGAAGCGAAGAAGCAGCGACGCGGCCACATGACTGACGCGGACGCGCGACTTGAGCATAGCGCATTCGATGCGGAGGCGTGATCGACGCGACCGCGCCACAAGGAAAACTCCAGATGACGCGACCGCGTGACCCACGCGGACGCGTGACAGAGGCCACGTATCAGAATTTACAGAATACGCCCCCAGCGATTTCTGAAGCCCTTTTGGCCCAGATCCAGGTACAGAACACACAGACTAGAGGCTATAAAGTGGGAGAATGCATCCATTCAAAAGAGAGCTCGCATTTTTATTACTTTCCATGATTTATATTTAGTTTTGAGAGGGAGATTCTCTCCTCTCTCTCTCTTAGGATTAGGATTTAGGACTTCTCTTAGTTTTAGGAGTGACTCTCGATCCAGGTTTAATATTTACTTTAATTTATGTTTCTATGCTACTTTTACTTTAATGCTTTTATTCGTATCTACAGATGTTGCCCAATTGGCTTATGAATTATTCCATGTTACAGATTATTATTTGAATTAATGATTATTTGAGGTATTTCAGTTTATTATTGTTCTCTTTAATTTAAGTTATTATTGCTTCCCATCTAAGGACATTTTTATTCCAACAATTTTACTTTTTCCCTTTTTGGTCTTGGTTAAGAAATCAGTAACTCAACATTATTAAACTCAGCATAATTGATAATCGTTATCTTGCTAATTGAACTGAACTTCAATAATCCCAACTTTTTCTTAGGAAATAAATAGGATTCGAAGGTCAAACTAATTGGTCCCTTGACTTTCCTTTACTTTAGTAAAGGTTAACTAAGTGAAATTAAGATTCAACTTTCACTATTGTTGAGAGGAATAACTAAGTTGGACTTCCAATTTCTCTTACCTTGCCAAAAGTTTGCTTTACAGTATTTATTTATTTTAATTGCCATTTAAATTATTTGTCATATCTACTCTTTACTCTCAACCCCGATTTTACAACCTCCATAACCAATAATAAGAACATACTTCCCTGCAGTTCCTTGAGAAGACGACCCGAGGTTTAAAATACTCGGCTATCAATTTTATGAGCTTAGTCAACCTCTGAGGTGGGAAGAACTTGTTTAGAAACTTAGTAGCCAAGTCCTCCCATGTGGCTATGCTCTCCTTGCGCTGATTATCTAGCCACTACTTAGCCTGATCCCTTATATCAAAGGGAAGAGCAACAATCGATAAACTTCAGCCGGGACGCCATTTGTCTTGACCATGTCACAAATTTGCAGGAAGTTGGAGATGAAAAAATTAGGATCTTTCTGTGGACTCCCACTGAATAGACAATTTTGTTGTATTAGAGTGACAAGTTGGGGCTTCAATTCAAAGTTATTAGCATTGACAGTAGGTGTCACAATGCTACTTTCACAACTCCCTAGATTAGGAGTAGTAAAAGATCCAAGGGTCCTCCTAAGTTGAGGAGCATTAACATTGTGATTTGTATTCTCTGCCTTGTTAAACTCACATTCTTCTTGAACTGCTTCTTCAATTTCTTCTTCAACTCTTTGATTTCTAGCTTGTTTTCTTTGTCACCAAAGAGTTTTTTCAATTTCAAGATCGTATTGAAGAGATTATTTGTTCCTCTTGTTCTGCATAGACAAAAACAAACAAAAAAACCAAATTAGAACTCCCTTCACAGTGATGAAGGGAATTCCCAGGCGGAGTAAAATAAAAATAGTAAATAAATAAAAGCTAAAAAGGTCTAATCTAGGAAATCAATTGATTAGTAGTTTGTTAACCAGGATTAATCCCTGACAACGGTGCCAAAAACTTGATGCGGATTTTACACACCACAAAATATCGGCAGGTGCACCGGGTCGTACCAAGTAATAACTCGTGGTGAGTGAGTATCGATCCCACAAGAATTAACGGATTAAGCAAGAAATAGTCAATCGATTAATCTAGTCAGACAATCACAAATTAGGGTTTCAGAAAGCTTTAAAATAAACAGCAAAGTAAACGAAAGCAAATAGTGAGTATTGAAGTGTAATACGATTAAAAGAGTTAAGGTTTTAGAGATGTTAAAACTTCTAGATCAATACTTTTCACTTTCGACCTTAATCATGCAAATATACTTACTATGAAAAATCATTAGTAATCAAACTCCAACCCCCTTGTGATTCAATTTCTCTTTAACCTAATTAATTGCTAATCCCTTAGTCAATTATTTAAGAAAAGAGTTAAGCACGTCCACTGATTCATAAACCACACAATTCATAAGAATCTCCCTAGTTGATTCGATGTCACTTATCAAGCCTAGTTTCAAAACTTAAAAGTTGTGAGAATTGGTTTTCAAGCTTAATTTAATTAATCAACTATTCTAAGAGGTAAAGAGAATTCAAGTCAGAGAAGAATTGTTTCCCAACACATTCAACCCCTTTAAGATGAAGAACAAAAACCTTTTCTTAAGAAGAAATCAATGCATAAATTAAAGGTAGAAAAGTTAATGTATTAATCCATGAAATCAACAGAGCTCCTAACCTTAACCAAGGAGAATTAGGTGCTCATGTTCTTGAGAGAAATCCTTAATTTTCAAGATAAAAACTGTCAAAGTAGAAGAGAAGATCCCTAAAGTGTCTGACTTCTCTCCTTAAAAACTAACCCTAATAAAATTTCAATTCAAACTAAAACTGAATCAAATTTAAAAATCAAATCAAATCTAACTAATTAATGATTGCCTCTAGCAAAGCTTTTAATCTTTTCCTCTTGCAAATCCTTAATAAACACTTGTGATTAGTGGGCTTGAGTGAATCAGATAATTGTTGAGAAGTGGGTACATTGAGGTCCCTGGGAGTGGCTAAGGATCTCACGTGGCACGTAAAGGGTTCACGTTGCACGTAGAGCTCAAACTCAATTTGTTTCACTCACTGGATAGATCACGTGGTACGTGGCTTAGTTTTCCTTCAATTGTAGTCCTGTTACTCCTTTGCATTGTACGTGGAAAATCTCACGTACCACGCAAAAGTGCAATCGTGTGTAGGCATGCCTCATGTGTATGCATTACTGCTCAAAATCTTCTTGTTGTGCGTATGCATGGGTTAAGCGTACGCATGATAGCCAACGTCTCACGTGAAAGCCTTCACGTCCCACGTCTATTCTTCTACGTCCTATGCGAACTTTGGCGGTCATGCGTATGTATAGGTCATGCGTACACATGAATGAGCAAATTCCACCATTTGTGCATACGCACGACTTCCGTTTTGGCGTTGTACGCCAATTCTCCCACGTTGCACGTTGAAGTGCTCAGTTCCCCTGGGAGTGCATAATTGATTGGCGTGGCACGTTGCCCTCCTCACGTTACACGTGAAGCTTTCTGTTTAATTTAGCAGGCTTTCTGTTTGTATCCAAAGATCTTTCTGTTTGCTTCTCCATTCTTGCTCTCCTTGCTCAAAGTGATTCATTGCCTCCTTTGCTCTTTAATCTTTGCCATTTCTCTTCCAAATTCTCTGAAATCAATGAATGCATACCAACTCAAAGTATTGCTTAATTAATCGTGAAATCATTGTTTAACTTGCAATAATTCTTTGTTTATTGATTGGAATTGTAAGAGAAAATTACTAAAGATGCGCACGCATCACTACCCTATTAAGCTGGGAGTCCTAGATAAACTCGGGTTATCCCAACTTAACATGCCAAGAATTTCTTCTATGTTGACCCGAGTTTGAATCGGGATTTGATTTTTGTTCCAGATTTATCTAGGCTGATTCTTTGTCCCGACACCGTTGTGTATTGGTTGATAATTTGGATTAACTGGTAAATCTCTTCTTTGTTTGCACTTGAAAAATGATACAATCATCAGCGAATAAAAGATGTGTAATTGGGGGAGCAGTGGGGGCGAGTTTAACACCAGAGATAAGATTATCCCTTTATGCTAACTCCGTTAATATTGTAAAGACTTCGGAGGCAATTATAAATACATAAGGGGATAGAAGATCTCCTGTCTCAAGCCTCTTTGAGAGACAATTTCCTTGGATAGGTTACCACTGATCTTGAATTTGTAGTTCACTCATTTGACATACTCCGTCATTCGTCTAGTCCATCGATCCATGAAGCCAAAAGCCCTTAGAGTTTTCTCCCGAAAGTCCCACTCAAGTTGTCATATGCTTTGTTCATGTCAAGCTTGATGGCTAGATTGTCTGAACTATCCTTGCCCCTCTTGGTTAAAGCATGAAATGCTTCTTGGACGATTACAATATTATCTTGGATTTGTCTACTGCCTATAAAAGCACTTTGGATGGGAGAAATAATTTGGTCTATAATCCCTTTCAGTCTTATAACCATTACCATTGAGATAATTTTGTATATAAAATTGTAGCAGCTAATGAGCCTTAAATGATTGAGACTCTCCACTTGCTTGACTTTTGAAACCAACACCACATGAGTCTTATTGACCTCCTTCAGTAAGAGGCTATCCCTGAAAAAACTTCTAACTACCGCACAAAGTTCTTTGTTTACCACCTTCTAGTGTTTCTGATAAAACAAGCCATTTAATCCATTCAGTTCTGGCGCTTTAAGGCTACCCATGTTAAAAATTGTATCTCTAATTTTCTCATCATTGACTTCTCGGTTAATAAATTCATTCATGTCTTCATTGAACCTCTTAGGAATTTTGTTGATGTATTCATTCATCTCCACCATCCCTTTTGATTTGAAAAGATTTGAAAAGTGGCTTTCAATGAGTTGCATAATTTTCGCTTGCTCTTGAATCCATTGCCCGTCACCATTTTTTAGTTTCTTTATTCTGTTTCTGTCTCTCCTTTGAATGGCTGTAGCATGAAATTTTAAGTTGTGTTTTTATCTCCCTATTTTATCTATTTAATTCTTGCTCTATCTCTACAAAATTTTTCTTCTTGCGTTGGTTCCACAATCTGAAAACGGCTTCCTTAGTCTCTTGGATTTTTTATTGATGTTGGTAGGTGTAGGAGCTATTCTATAGCCTTTGAAGCTTGGTTTTAAATTTTTCTATCTCTTTATCAGCCCTTCTAAACATTCTCTTACTCTATTTTCCTAGCTCTTCCTTGCAATGTTTCATTCTTGTAAGAAGCTTGAGCCAACTTCCATCTGTTGCACCCCCTTTGTCCCAGCCTTTCTTGATAGTTTTCTCATATTTCTCATTGTCTTCCCAAAATGCCTCGTATCTAAACAGTTTGGTGCTCCTCTGCTCTAGATTTAATTGGAAAAGAACGGGGCAGTAATCGGAAGAAACAGCAGGGAGGGCAGTGAAGGTGGCATGATTATATAGGCTCCTCCAACTCTAGTTAACCAAGGCTCTATCCAATTTTTCCTGAGTAATGAATCCGTCTCTAGGATTACTGAACCAAGTGAATTTATTTCCTTTCATGTCCAGGTCCATAAGTGCATTGTCATTGAAAAATTCTCTAAACTCTTCCATATGTATCTTGCGTTTAGGACGCTTGCCTTTTTTCTTCTCTTGGTATAAGACCTCATTGAAATCTCCAATGTAGCACCTGGGATCTTTTGAGTCTCCTCTATTTGCAGATAAGGTTCTCCATAACTTCCTTCTATGTTTGAAAGTGGGATTACCATAAACAAAATTACCTTCCCATCCGTTATATGCTTTAATGAAATTTTGTGACCAAGAATAAACAACAACATTCATACTATTCTTCCATAAAATGCATAGCACACTGATAAACCACTATTTTATGATTTATCTTGTGATAAATTGAGTGATTTTTTAACAATTCTTCACCCACTTATTCATATAATCTGCATGATTTTACAATTCCTTCCTTATTCTGTGATGTATGTGAAAACATGTTTCCTATGCCTTAAAAATGTTAATTTTAATTATTCTTTATTACCATTCGATGCCGTGATCTGTGTGTTAAGTATTTTCAGGCTTTATAGGGCAGGAATGACTTAGAGAAAAGAAAGAAAACATGCAAAAGTGGAAGGAACGCACACAATAAAGTTTTGATGGAAATGGCAGAGACGCGCGCGCATGGACAACGCGGACGTGTGCCTAGTGCAAAGCACGAGCGACGCGTACGCGTGACAAGGAAAATCTCTAAATGACGCGCACGCGTGACCTACGCGTACGCGTGACAGACGCCACGTGCAAAAAGTTGCAGAATTCGCCCCCAGTGATTTCTGGGTCCTTTTCGGCCAAAATCCAAGCCCAGAAACACAGAATAGAGACTGGAGAATGAGGGAATCAAATCAATCATCATTCATTCATTCATATTCACAATTGTTAGGTTTTAGATGTAGTTTTCTAGAGAGAGGCTCTCTCCTCTCTCTTAGGTTTTAGGATTTAGGACTTCTCTTAGTTTATGGTTCATTCCTTCTCAATTCCAGGTTCAATGTTCCTTTAATTTATGTTCTCTTCTACTTTTAATTATTCTATTACTTTAGTTTATTTATTTTCCCAAATTAGTTTATGAACTCTATGTTGAATTTGATTTTCCATTTAATACAATTTGAGGTATTTCAGATTTATGATTATTTCTTTTATTTATGTTATTAATGTTTTTTTTAATTTAATTTAGATTTATTCCCCCTTGCTTTGGTTGAGTAATTGGTGACACTTGAGTTATCAAACTCAGCTGTTGATTGAAAATTGGAATTTGCTTATTGATTTGGATCCCTCTAAAGCTAGTCTTTCCTTAGGAGTTGACTATGACTTGAGGAATCAAATTGATTAGTCCACTTGACTTTCCTTTATTTAGTAAGGGTTAACTAAGTAGGAGCAATAAACAATTCTCATCACCCTTGATAAGGATCACTAGGATGGGATTTCCAATTCTTATACCTTGTAATAGTTTTCATGATAATTTACTTTAATTATTGCCAATTTATTTTCCTGTTTCCTATTCAAAAAACCCAAAAATATACCTTTTTCCATAACCAATAATAAATCATACTTCCCTGCAATTCCTTCAGAGACGACCCGAGGTTTAAATACTTCGGTTATAAATTTTATTGGGTTTTGTTACTTGTGACAACCACAACTTTTGCACGAAAGGATTCCTTGTTGGTTCAGAAACTATACCTACAATGTGATTATTTTTATAAAATTCTTTATTGGCAGAAAATCCCGCTCGTCAAAATGGCGCAGTTGCTGGGAGATTGCAAACGTGTGCCTTATTATTGGTTATTGTAAATATTTTTTTTTTGCTGTTTATTTGTTTTTTTATTTTTGTTTTTGTTTTTAATTTTTATTAGCTACTATGAGTTCTCACCCCTCTGGCTTTAAGTTTGGTTCCAATGTTGTTGTAAGGAATGGAAGCTATAACAGGAACATGCATCAAGGTCAAAACAATCAAAGATGGAAGGAGCCACGAGGATCTGATCAACCCTTTCGGCAACAACACTTTCCAAGGTACCATAGACAACGACCATTCTACAATGCATGCCAAGACAATAGTTATGGTGGACCTTTTCATAACAACCAACCTCCACCAAATTACTATGGTCAAGAGCCATTCCGAGGTGCGTACCAAGATGATAGATATGGTGGACCCCTTGTAGTTACCAACAAGCCCATCATATGCCTATGAACCACCTCATCAACATAGCTTTGAACCACCATACTCACAAGCCAACCACAACCATTTACCTCCATATGACCCCAACCCTTATCCACTCCATTCCAACCTAATTACCCCCAAGGACCACCACTTCCATATACACCATGTCCATATCCATCGACCCAAGAATCACAGGCTCGCCTCAAGGAAATAGTAGATCAATTTCATGTAACCCTTCATCAACTGGAGCAAGCGATAAATCAATTACCTTCCAGACGTTCGGACACTCAAGGAACTCCCATGGCTTCATGTGGAGAATCTAATAAAGAACGTAGCTATGAAGGAGACACTAGAAACTCCGGTAGACAGTAAGGAGCATGACTTTGTATTGGAACAATTGGGGTAAGCCGAAATTATCAAAGAAGAAGAATTAGTTGAAGACTTAGGAGACGCTGAACCTCCATGGGAATCAAGAGTTATGGAGAATTCCACCAAGAAAATTGCAATTGACGCTAAGGAGGATGGTGCACAACCCCCAAGGCATGTATCTTATGAAGAACTGGACGGAACAGATCAAGAAGCAAGTTCCCTTGATGATGATGATCATGAATCACGCTCTCCTAATGATGAACTTGCATTCATATTTGAACTCTTTGAGCTTGAAGAATCTTCCCCAAGTGAGTATGAAGATGATGTGGAGGTAGACTTTTCTCAACCTCCAACTTATGACTTGAGTTATAGGGAGGAAATCGAAGACTTTTATCAAGGCATGGTTGCAATTGAAGAGGTTTGTAAGGAAGTGGAAGAATTCGAAGAGTATAAGGGAGTGGAGCTTGAATTACCACTGGAAACACCTCTCCCAAGGCCATTACCACCCAATACAAACTTCAAGTGGGTAAAATCCTTAGCCTTTATCTTCACATTCCCACTTGAATATGGTTTGCTTGAAACCGATGGCCAGCTTAGAGCTCTTTGTGGCTTTAAGAGTAAGAGAGAGATGGTTTGTAATAGGAGCTGGCATACAAAGTTCAATATAGTTGCACGCTCCAAGATGAAGTGCAAGGATTGGTGTAAAGCTCAATTGTATGGGTCTAGGAAGCTGTTTGGATGCTTCAGTGAGAATTCGGATTGCTTACCACCCTATTAGAACAAAGATGGTCAACAAGAAGACGGGCACAAAAGTAAAGTTTGGGATCCTGGAATTTATTCTGATAATCAACACCTCTGGGGCCTGAAAACCTGCTTTAATTTGCTCGAAGGCTTTACGTGCCTAGTTTGGGACCCCGGAGGCTATTGGAATTGCAAACGTTGGTGGAGATTTCTGGATGAGTTCAAGCACAAGCCACCATAATAAGGAGCTCATCAAATGTCCAACTTAAGGACTTTAACTAAAAGTGCTAGGTGGGAGACAACCCACAATGGTATGATCGTTCCTTTTCAATTTGAATTTTATTTCGTTTTGTTTGTTTTTAGTTCCATTTTATTTTATTTTTCCTAGTATCATTCATAACATCCGCATCAGCATCTGCATTTTGCATCCTGCATATTCAAAAAAAAAGCCTACACCACGCGTGCGTGTAGGCCACGCGTGGGCGTCAAGTCCAAATCGGTGTCAACATCCAACGCCCAGAAAGTTGGGCTGGAATTGTGCGGCTGGGATGCGATAAGCACAAATTGGCCCACGCATGCGCGTCCACGATGCGTACGCGTCGTTTTCATTTACACACACCACACGTGGGCGTGCGTGTCGCCTGAAAATTTTTGTCCCCTCAATTGAAACAGAGAGTTGCGCCAAAATGACGTTGGATTCGTGCGTTTAGCACGATTCTGGTCGACGCGTACGCGTGTCTCATGCGTACGCGTCATTTTCATTATCCCCTGTTTACGCGTTCGCGTCAATGACTGGTGCACGAAATTGTGATCTCTGGTAATGGCTCCAAAAACTTGGTGCTCTAATCTCAATTCATAATTTGTCACAACTTCGATACAACTAACCAGTAAGTGCACTGGGTCGTCCAAGTAATAAACCTTACGTGAGTAAGGGTCGATCCCACGGAGATTGTTGGTATGAAGCAAGCTATGGTCACCTTATAAATCTCAGTCAGGCAGATAATAATTGATTATGGAGTTTTCGAAAATAATACTAATTACACAGAAAATAAGGATAGAAACACTTATGTAATTCATTGGTGAGAATTTCAGATAAGCGTGTAGAGGTGCTTTCGTTCCTCTGAATCTCTGCTTTCCTGCTATCTTCATCCAATCAGTTTTACTCCTTTCCATGGTTGGCTTTTTGTAAGGACTTCACCGTTGTCAATGGCTAATTTTAATCCTCTCTGGAAAATGGTCCAAATGCTCTGTCACAGCACGGCTAATCGTTTGGAGGCATCACCCTTGTCGATGGCTGCGCTCTATTCCTCTCTGTGAAAATGGTCCAATGCGCTGTCACTGCATGGCTAATCATCTGGAGGTTATCGATCGTACTGGAATAGGATTTACTATCCTTTTGCGTCTGTCACTACGCCCAGCACTCGCGAGTTTGAAGTTCATCACAGTCATTCAATCCCAGAGTCCTACTTGGAATACCACAGACAAGGTTTAGACTTTCCGGACTCTCATGAATGCCGCCATCAATCTAGCTTATACCACGAAGATTCTGATTAAGAGATCCAAGAGATAATCATTCAATCTAAGGTAGAACAGAAGTGGTTGTCAGGCACGCGTTCATAGGGAATGATGATGATTGTCACGTTCATCATATTCAGGTTGAAGTGCGAATGAATATCTTAGAAGCGGAATAAGTTGAGTTGAATAGAAAAACAGTAGTACTTTGCATTAATCTTTGAGGAACAGCAGAGCTCCACACCTTAATCTATGGAGTGTAGAAACTCTACCGTTGAAAATACATAAGTGAAAGGTCCAGGCATGGCCGAATGGCCAGCCCCTAAACGTGATCAATAGATCAAAATATAATCCAAAGATGTCTAATACAATAGTAAGAAGTCCTATTTATAATAAACTAGCTACTAGGATTTACAGAAGTAAGTAATTGATGCATAAATCCACTTCCGGGGCCCACTTGGTGTGTGCTAGGGCTGATCTTGAAGTCTACACGTGGAGAGGTCATTCTTGGAGTTGAACGCCAGCTTTTGTGCCATTTTGGGCGTTGAACTCCACTTTGCAACTTGTTTCTGGCGCTGGACGCCAGAATTGGGCAGAGAGCTGGCGTTGAATGCCATTTTGCGTCATCTAAACTTCGACAAAGTATAGACTATTATATATTGCGGGAAAGCCCTGGATGTCTACTTTCCAACGCAATTAGAAGCGCGCCATTTTGAGTTCTGTAGCTCTAGAAAATCCATTTTGAGTGCAGGGAGGTCAGAATCCAACAGCATCAGTAGTCCTTCTTCAACCTCCGAATCTGATTTTTGCTCAAGTCCCTCAATTTCAGCCAGAAAATACCTGAAATCACAGAAAAACACACAAACTCATAGTAAAGTCCAGAAATGTGAATTTAACATAAAAACTAATGAAAACATCCCTAAAAGTAACTAGATTCTACTAAAAACATACTAAAAACAGTGCCAAAAAGCGTATAAATTATCCGCTCATCACAACACCAAACTTAAATTGTTGCATGTCCCCAAGCAAATGAAAATCAAATAGGATAAAAAAAGAGAATATACTATAAATTCTAAATTATCAATGAAACATAGCTCCAATTAAATGAGCGGGACTTATAGCTTTTTGCCTCTTGAATAGTTTTGGCATCTCACTTTATCCATTGAAGTTCAGAATGATTGGCATCTATAAGAACTCAGAGTTCAGATAGTGTTATTGATTCTCCTAGTTCAGTATGATGATTCTTGAACACAGCTATTTTATGAGTCTTGGCCGTGGCCCTAAGCACTTTGTTTTCCAGTATTACCACCGGATACATAAATGCCACAGACACATAATTGGGTGAACCTTTTCAGATTGTGACTCAGCTTTGCTAAAGTTCCCAATTAGAGGTGTCCAGGGTTCTTAAGCACACTCTTTTTTTTGCTTTGGACCTTGACTTTAACCGCTCAGTCTCAAGTTTTCACTTGACACCTTCACGCCACAAGCACATGGTTAGGGACAGCTTGGTTTAGCCGCTTAGACCAGGATTTTATTCCTTTAGGCCCTCCTATCCACTGATGCTCAAAGCCTTGGGATCCTTTTTATTTGCCCTTGCCTTTTGGTTTTAAGGGTTATTGGATTTTTGCTCTTGCCTCTTGGTTTTAAGAGCTTTTGGCTTTTTCTGCTTGCTTTTTCTTTTTCTTTCTATTTTTTTCGCCTATTTTTTTTTTCTGCAAGCTTTGTTCTTTGCTGCTTTTTCTTGCTTCAAGAATCATTTTTATGATTTTTCAGATTATCAAATAACATGTCTCCTTGTCATCATTCTTTCAAGAGCCAACATATTTAACATTCTTAAACAACAACTTCAAAAGACATATGCACTGTTCAAGTATTCATTCAGAAAACAAGAAACATTGTCACCACATCAATATAATTAAACTAAGTTCAAGGATAAGTTCGAAACTCATGTACTTCTTGTTCTTTTGAATTAAAACATTTTTCATTTAAGAGAGGTGATGGATTCATAGGACATTCATAACTTTAAGGCATAGTTACTAAATACTAATGATCATGTAATGAAGACACAAACATAGATAAGCACTTAACATAGAAAATGAAAAACAGAGAAAGTAAGAACAAGGAATGAGTCCACCTTAGTGATGGTGGCGTTTTCTTCTTGAAGAACCAATGATGTCCTTGAGCTCTTCTATGTCTCTTCCTTGTCTTTGTTGCTCCTCCCTCATTGCTTTTTGATCTTCTCTAATTTCATGAAGGATATGGAGTGCTCTTGATGTTCCACCCTTAATTGTCCCATGTTGGAACTCAATTCTTTTAGGGAGGTGTTGATTTGCTCCCAATAGTTTTGTGGAGAAAAATGCATTTGAGGCATCTCCGGGATCTCATGGTGATGAGCTTCATGCGCCTCTTGAGCTCCATGAATGGGCTCTCTTGCTTGCTCCATCCTTTTCTTAGTGATGGGCTTTTCTTCCTCAATGGGAATGTCTCCTTCTATGAAAGCTCCAGCTCTCTAATCATGATGCTATGAATCATGATGGCCCGATCCACAGTAACTTCAGATCGGTTGCTAGTGGGGATGATGGAGCGTTGGATGAACTCCAACCATCCTCTAGCCACAGGCTTGAGGTCCAGTCTTCTTAGTTGAACCGGCTTGCCTTTGGAGTCAATTTTTCATTGAGCTCCTTCCACACATATGTCCATGAGGACTTGGTCCAGCCTTTGATTAAAGTTGACCCTTCTAGTGTAGGGGCGTGCATCTCCTTGCATCATGGGCAAGTTAAACGCCAACCTCACATTTTCCGGACTAAAATCTAAGTATTTCCCCCGAACCATGGTGAGATAGTTCTTTGGGTTCGGGTTCTTACTTTGATCATGGTTCCTAGTGATCCATGCATTGGCATAGAACTCTTGAACCATTAGGATGCCGACTTGTTGGATGGGTTTTGTTAGAACTTCCCAACCTCTTCTTTGGATTTCATGTCGGATCTCCGGATACTCATTTCTCTTAAGTATGAAAGGGACCTCGGGGATCACCTTCTTCTTGGCCACAACATCATAGAAGTGGTCTTGATGGGTTTTAGAGATGAATCTTTCCATCTCCCATGACTCAGAGGTGGAAGCTTTTGTCTTCCCTTTTCCTTTTCTAGAGGATTATCCGGTCTTAGGTGCCATCAATGGTAATAGAAAAACAAAAAGCTTATGCTTTTACCACACCAAACTTAGAATGTTGCTCGCCCTCGAGCAAGAGAAGAAAGAATAGATGAAGAAGAAGAAGAAATGGAGGAGAGGGAGAATGGTTTGTGTTTCGGCCAAGAAGGGAAAGAGAGGGTTGTGTTGTGTGAAAATGAGGAAGAATGGAGGGCTATATATAGGGAGGGGAGGGGGGGTAAGGTTTCGGCCATTAAGGGTGGGTTGGGTGGGAAATTGATTTTGAATTTTGAAGGTAGGTGGGGTTTGTGAGGTAGGTTTATGGGGAAGAGTGGATGGATGTGAGTGGTGAAGTGGTGATAGGGAAGAGAGATTGAGGTGATTGGTGAAGAGTTTTGGGGAAGAGTGTTTATGGGATTGTGTGAAAGAGGGGTGAGAAGAAGTGAGTGGAGGTAGGTGGGGATCCTGTGGGGTCCACAGATCCTGAGGTATTCAAGGATTTACAACCTTGCACCAAATTGGGCAAGCAAAATGCCCTTGCACACAACTCTGGGCGTTCAGCACCAGATTGGTGCTTGTTCTGGGCGTTGAACGCCCAATTGTTGCCCATTTCTGGCGTTGAACGCCAAAACCATGCTTGTTCTGGGCGTTCAGCGCCAGCTCTTCTCCAGGGTGCAATTCTGGCGTTCAAACGCCCAGATGCTGCCCATTTTGGGCGTTCAGCGCCAGAACCATGCTCTGTTCTGGCGTTGAACGCCAGCCAGATGCTTCTTACTGGCGTTTAAACGCCAGTAAGGTCTTCCTCCAGGGTGTGATTTTTCTTCTGCTGTTTTTGATTCCGTTTTCAATTTTTATATTTATTTTGTGACTCCACATGATCATGAACCTAATAAAACATGAAAGAACAAGAAAAATAAAATTAGATAAATAAAAATTGGGTTGCCTCCCAACAAGCGCTTCTTTAATGTCAATAGCTTGACAGTGGGCTCTCATGGAGCCTCACAGATGTTCAGAGCATTGTTGAGACTTCCCAACACCAAACTTAGAGTTTGGATATGGGAGTTCAACACCAAACTTAGAGTTTGGTTGTGGCCTCCCAACACCAAACTTAAAGTCTGACTGTGGGGGCTCTGGTTGACTCTGCAGTGAGAGAAGCTTTTTATGCTTCATCTCCATGTTCACAGAAGGGTAACCTTGAGTTGTGAACACAGGAGAGTCCTCATTCAATTGAATGACTAGTTCACCTCTGTCAACATCAATCACATCTCTTGTTGTGGCTAGGAAGGGTCTTCTAAGGATGATGGATTCATCATCATTCTTCCCAGTATCCAGGACTATGAAATCAGCAGGGATGTAAAGGCCTTCAACCTTTACTAACACGTCCTCTACTTGTCCATAAGCCTGTTTTCTTGAATTGTCTGCCATCTCTAATGAGATTTTAGCAGCTTGCACCCCATAGATTCCCAGTTTCTCTATTACAGAGAGGGGCATAAGGTTTATCCCTGACCCAAGGTCACACAGAGCCTTCTCAAAGGTCATGGTGCCTATGGTACAAGGTATTAAGAACTTTCCAGGATCCTGTTTCTTCTGAGGCAATGTCAATTGATCCAGATCACTTCGTTCATTGGTGAACAAGGGAGTTTTATCTTCCCAAGTCTCAATGCCAAATAATTTGGCATTCAGCTTCATGATTGCACCAAGGTACTTGGTAACTTGCTCTTCAGTAACATCCTCATTCTCTCCAGAAGAAGAATACTCATCAGAGCTCATGAATGGCATAAGGAGGTTTAATGGAATCTCTATGGTCTCTAGACGAGTCTTAGATTCCTTTGGTTCCTCAGAGGGAAACTCCTTATTGATCATTGGACGTCCCAGGAGGTCTTCCTCACTGGGATTCACGTCCTCTCCTTCCCTTACAGGTTCGGCCATGGTGATCAATTCAATGGCCTTGCACTCTCCTTTTGGATTTTCTTCTGTATTGCTTGGGAGAGTACTAGGGGGGATTTCAGTGATCTTTTTACTCAGCTGGCCCACTTGTGCTTCCAGATTTCTAATGGATGACCTTGTTTCATTCATGAAACTCACAGTGACTTTAGATAGATCAGAGACTAAGTTTGCTAAATTAGAGGTATTTTGTTCAGAGTTCTCTGTCTGTTGCTGAGTGGATGATGGAAAAGGTTTACTGTTGTTAAACCTATTTCTTCCACCATTATTAAAGCCTTGTTGAGACTTTTGATCCTTCCATGATAAATTTGGATGATTTCTCCATGATGAGTTATAGGTGTTTCCATAAGGTTCACCTAAGTAATTTACCTCTGCTATTGCAGGGTTCTCAGGATCATAAACTTCTTCTTCAGAAGATTCCTCTTGAGTACTGTTGAATGCAGCTTGCATTCCATTCATACTCTGAGAAATCATATTGACTTGCTGAGTCAATATTTTATTCTGAGCCAATATGGCATTCAGATTATCAATTTCAAGAACTCCCTTCTTCTGAGGCATCCCATTATTCACAGGATTCCCTTCAGAAATGTACATGAACTGGTTATTAACAACCATGTCAATAAGTTCTTGAGCTTCTGCAGGCGTTTTCTTTAGGTGAATGGATCCACCTGCAGAAGTATCCAATGACATCTTTGCTAATTCAGACAGACCATCATAGAATATATCCAGGATGGTCCATTCTGAAAGCATGTCAGAAGGACACTTTTTGGTCAGTTCTTTGTATCTCTCCCAAGCTTCATAGAGGGATTCACCTTCTTTCTGTCTGAAGGTCTGAACATCCACTCTAAGCTTACTCAGCTTTTGAGGAGGAAAGAACTTGGCTAAGAAAGCCTTGACCAGCTTATCCCAAGAGTTCAGGCTATCCTTAGGTTGAGAGTCCAACCATATTCTAGCTCTGTCTCTTATAGCAAAAGGGAAAAGCATGAGCCTGTAGACTTCAGGATCTACTCCATTAGTCTTAACAGTATCACATATCTGCAAGAATTCAGTTAAGAACTGAAAAGGATCTTCAGATGGAAGTCCATGGAACTTGCAGTTCTGCTACATCAGAGAAACTAGCTGAGGTTTCAGCTCAAAATTGTTTGCTCCAATGGCAGGAATGGAGATGCTTCTTCCATGTAAATTGGAATTAGGTACAGTAAAGTCACCAAGCGTTCTCCTTGCATTATTGTTGTTGGGTTCGGCTGCCATCTCCTTTACTTGTTCGAAATTTTCAATAAGGTTGTCTTTGGATTGTTGTAATTTAGCTTCTCTTAGTTTCCTCTTCAGAGTCCTTTCAGGTTCTGGATCAGCTTCAACAAGAATGCCTTTTTCCTTGTTCCTGCTCATAAGAAAGAGAAGAGAACAAGAAAAGAAGAGGAATCCTCTATGTCACAGTAAAGAGGTTCCTTATTGTTAGTAGAAGAAGAAAAGGAATAGAGGTGAAGAAGAATGAAGAATCCAAACACAAGGGTAAGGATAGGAGTAGTGATGTGAGATGAAGAGAAGTGTTAGTAGATGAATAAATAATTAGAAGGAGATGAGGGACAAGGATTTTCGAAAATAATTTTTGAAAAAGAGTTAGTGATTTTCGAAAATAATTTTTGAAAAGTGTTAGTAATTTTCGAAAATTAAAATAAAAAATTTGAATAATTAGTTAATTAAAAAGAAATTTTTGAAAAAGGGGGGGAGTTATTTTCGAAAATTAGAGAGAGAGTGAGTTAGTTAGGTAGTTTTGAAAAAGATAAGAAACAAACAAAAAGTTAGTTAGTTAGTTGAAACAAATTTTGAAAAGATAAGAAGTTAGGAAGTTAGAAAAGATATTTTGAAATCAAATTTTTGAAAAAGATAAGATAAAAAGATATTTTTGAAAAGATATGATTGAAATTAGTTTTTGAAAAAGATTTGATTTTTAAAATCACAATTAATGACTTGATTCACAAGAAATCACAAAGATATGATTCTAAAACTTAAAGTTTGAATCTTTCTTAACAAGCAAGTAACAAACTTGAAATTTTTGAATCAAAACATTAATTGTTATTGTTATTTTCGAAAATTTGATATAAAAATAAGAAAAATATTTTTGAAAAATATTTTTAGAATTTTCAAAAATAACTAAGAAAGAAGAAAAAGATTTGATTTTTGAAAAAGATTTTGAAAAAGATAAGATTTTTAAAATTGAAAATTTGATTTGACTCATAAAAATAACTAGATTTTAAAAATTTTTGAAAAAGTCAACTCAAATTTTCGAATTTATGAGAGAAAAGAGGGAAAGATATTTTTTTATTTTTATTTTTTTTTGAATTTTTATGATGAGAGCGAAAAACACTAAAATTGCTCAATGCATGGAATTTTTAGATCAAAACAATGAATGCATGCAAGAATGCTATGAATGTCAAGATGAACACCAAGAACACTTTGAATGTCAAGATGAACACCAAGAACATATTTTTGAAAAATTTTTAATGCAAGAAAAACATGCAAGACACCAAACTTAGAAATCTTTGATGCTTAGACTCTATGGATGCAAGAATGCATATGAAAAACACCATACAACACAAAACAAGAAAACATCAAGATCAAACAAGAAGACTTACCAAGAACAACTTGAAGATCATGAAGAACACTATGAATGCATGAATTTTTCGAGAAATGCAAAATGAATATGCAATTGACACCAAACTTATAACATGACTCAAGACTCAAACAAGAAATACAAAATATTTTTTGATTTTTATGATTTTATGATTTTTTTGTATTTTCTTTTAATTTTTTCGAAACTCATTTTGAAAAAGAAAAATAAGGATTCCAAAATTTTTAATATGAATTCCAGGAATCTTATGCTCTTTAGTCTAAAGCTCCAATCAAAGGGTCAGGCATGGCTTAATAGCCAGCCAAGCTTTAGTATGTAACTCAGACATGACACGCCTAACATGCCCTATCCAAAAGAATTAGACATGGCTTTACAGCCAGCCAGGCTTCAACATGCTTCATGAAACACTAGAATTCATTCTTAAAAATTTTGAAGAAAAATATATTTTTGAAAACATTTTTTATTTTAAAATTTTTTTCGAAAACAAAGGAGAAATTTTTGAAAGATTTTAAAAAAAATTTTTGAAAATAAAACAAAAAGAAAGTTACCTAATCTGAGCAACAAGATGAACCGTCAGTTGTCCAAACTCAAACAATCCCCGGCAACGACGCCAAAAACTTGGTGCACGAAATTGTGATCTCTGGTAATGGCTCCAAAAACTTGGTGCTCTAATCTCAATTCATAATTTGTCACAACTTCGATACAACTAACCAGCAAGTGCACTGGGTCGTCCAAGTAATAAACCTTACGTGAGTAAGGGTCGATCCCACGGAGATTGTTGGTATGAAGCAAGCTATGGTCACCTTGTAAATCTCAGTCAGGAAGATAATAATTGATTATGGAGTTTTCGAAAATAATACTAATTACACAGAAAATAAGGATAGAAACACTTATGTAATTCATTGGTGAGAATTTCAGATAAGCGTGTAGAGGTGCTTTCGTTCCTCTGAATCTCTGCTTTCCCGCTGTCTTCATCCAATCAGTCTTACTCCTTTCCATGGCTGGCTTTTTGTAAGGACTTCACCGTTGTCAATGGCTACTTTTAATCCTCTCTGGAAAATGGTCCAAATGCTCTGTCACAGCACGGCTATTCGTCTGGAGGCATCACCCTTGTCGATGGCTGCGCTCTATTCCTCTCTGTGAAAATGGTCCAATGCGCTGTCACTACATGGCTAATCATCTGGAGGTTCTCGATCGTACTGGAATAGGATTTACTATCCTTTTGCGTCTGTCACTACGCCCAGCACTCGCGAGTTTGAAGTTCATCACAGTCATTCAATCCCAGAGTCCTACTTGGAATACCACAGACAAGGTTTAGACTTTTCGGACTCTCATGAATGCCGCCATCAATCTAGCTTATACCACGAAGATTATGATTAAGAGATCCAAGAGATAATCATTCAATCTAAGGTAGAACGGAAGTGGTTGTCAGGCACGCGTTCATAGGGAATGATGATGATTGTCACGTTCATCACATTCAGGTTGAAGTGCGAATGAATATCTTAGAAGCGGAATAAGTTGAGTTGAATAGAAAAACAGTAGTACTTTACATTAATCTTTGAGGAACAGTAGAGCTCCACACCTTAATCTATGGAGTGTAGAAACTCAACTGTTGAAAATACATAAGTGAAAGGTCCAGGCATGGCCGAATGGCCAGCCCCCAAACGTGATCAATAGATCAAAATATAATCCAAAGATGTATAATACAATAGTAAGAAGTCCTATTTATATTAAACTAGCTACTAGGGTTTACAGAAGTAAGTAATTGATGCATAAATCCACTTCCGGGGCCCACTTGGTGTGTGCTTGGGCTGAGCTTAAAGTCTACACGTGGAGAGGTCATTCTTGGAGTTGAACGCCAGCTTTTGTGCCATTTTGGGCGTTGAACTCCACTTTGCAACTTGTTTCTGGCGCTGGACGCCAGAATTGGGCAGAGAGCTGGCGTTGAACGCCAGTTTGCGTCGTCTAAACCTGAGCAAAGTATAAACTATTATATATTGCTGGAAAGCCCTGGATGTCTACTTTCCAATGCAATTCGAAGCGCGCCATTTAGAGTTCTTTAGCTCCAGAAAATCCATTTTGAGTGCAGGGAGGTCAGAATCCGACAACATCAGCAGTCCTTCTTCAACCTCTGAATCTGATTTTTGCTCAAGTCCCTCAATTTCAGCCAGAAAATACCTGAAATCACAGAAAAACACACAAACTCATAGTGAAGTCCAGAAATGTGAATTTAACATAAAAACTAATGAAAATATCCCTAAAAGTAACTAGATTCTACTAAAAACATACTAAAAACAGTGCCAAAAAGCGTATAAATTATCCGCTCATCACAAAACCAAACTTAAATTGTTGCTTGTCCCCAAGCAACTGAAAATCAAATAGGATAAAAAGAAGAGAATATACTATAAATTCTAAATTATCAATGAAACATAGCTCCAATTAAGTGAGCGGGACTTATAGCTTTTTGCCTCTTGAATAGTTTTGGCATCTCACTTTATCCATTGAAGTTCAGAATGATTGGCATCTATAGGAACTCAGAGTTCAGATAGTGTTATTGATTCTCCTAGTTCAGTATGATGATTCTTGAACACAGCTATTTTATGAGTCTTGGCCGTGGCCCTAAGCACTTTGTTTTCCAGTATTACCACCGGATACATAAATGCCACAGACACATAATTGGGTGAACATTTTCAGATTGTGACTCAGCTTTGCTAAAGTTCCCAATTAGAGGTGTCCAGGGTTCTTAAGCACACTCTTTTTTTTTCTTTGGACCTTGACTTTAACCGCTCAGTCTCAAGTTTTCACTTGACACCTTCACGCCACAAGCACATGGTTAGGGACAGCTTGGTTTAGCCGCTTAGACCAGGATTTTATTCCTTTAGGCCCTCCTATCCACTGATGCTCAAAGCCTTGGGATCCTTTTTATTTGCCCTTGCCTTTTGGTTTTAAGGGTTATTGGCTTTTTGCTCTTGCCTCTTGGTTTTAAGAGCTTTTGGCTTTTTCTGCTTGCTTTTTCTTTTTCTTTCTATTTTTTTCCCCTATTTTTTTTTCTGCAAGCTTTGTTCTTTGCTGCTTTTTCTTGCTTCAAGAATCATTTTTATGATTTTTCAGATTATCAAATAACATGTCTCCTTGTCATCATTCTTTCAAGAGCCAACATATTTAACATTCTTAAACAACAACTTCAAAAGACATATGCACTGTTCAAGCATTCATTCAAAAAACAAGAAGCATTGTCACCACATCAATATAATTAAACTAAGTTCAAGGATAAGTTCGAAACTCATGTACTTCTTGTTCTTTTGAATTAAAACATTTTTCATTTAAGAGAGGTGATGGATTCATAGGACATTCATAACTTTAAGGCATAGTTACTAAATACTAATGATCATGTAATGAAGACACAAACATAGATAAGCACTTAACATAGAAAATGAAAAACAGAGAAAGTAAGAACAAGGAATGAGTCCACCTTAGTGATGGTGGCGTTTCCTTCTTGAGGAACCAATGATGTCCTTGAGCTCTTCTATGTCTCTTCCTTGTCTTTGTTGCTCCTCCCTCATTGCTTTTTGATCTTCTCTAATTTCATGAAGGATGATGGAGTGCTCTTGATGTTCCACCCTTAATTGTCCCATGTTGGAACTCAATTCTTCTCGGGAGGTGTTGATTTTCTCCCAATAGTTTTGTGGAGGAAAATGCATTTGAGGCATCTCCGGGATCTCATGGTGATGAGCTTCATGCGCCTCTTGAGCTCCATGAATGGGCTCTCTTGCTTGCTCCATCCTTTTCTTAGTGATGGGCTTTTCTTCCTCAATGGGAATGTCTCCTTCTATGAAAGCTCCAGCTCTCTAATCATGATGCTATGAATCATGATGGCCCGATCCACAGTAACTTCAGATCGGTTGCTAGTGGGGATGATGGAGCGTTGGATGAACTCCAACCATCCTCTAGCCACAGGCTTGAGGTCCAGTCTTCTTAGTTGAACCGGCTTGCCTTTGGAGTCAATTTTTCATTGAGCTCCTTCCACACATATGTCCATGAGGACTTGGTCCAGCCTTTGATTAAAGTTGACCCTTCTAGTATAGGGGCGTGCATCTCCTTGCATCATGGGCAAGTTAAACGCCAACCTCACATTTTCCGGACTAAAATCTAAGTATTTCCCCCGAACCATGGTGAGATAGTTCTTTGGGTTCGGGTTCTTACTTTGATCATGGTTCCTAGTGATCCATGCATTGGCATAGAACTCTTGAACCATTAGGATGCCGACTTGTTAGATGGGTTTTGTTAGAACTTCCCAACCTCTTCTTTGGATTTCATGTCGGATCTCCGGATACTCATTTCTCTTGAGTTTGAAAGGGACCTCGGGGATCACCTTCTTCTTGGCCACAACATCATAGAAGTGGTCTTGATGGGTTTTAGAGATGAATCTTTCCATCTCCCATGACTCGGAGGTGGAAGCTTTTGTCTTCCCTTTTCCTTTTCTAGAGGATTATCCGGTCTTAGGTGCCATCAATGGTAATGGAAAAACAAAAAGCTTATGCTTTTACCACACCAAACTTAGAATGTTGCTCGCCCTCGAGCAAGAGAAGAAAGAATAGATGAAGAAGAAGAAAAAATGGAGGAGAGGAAGAAGGGTTTGTATTTCGGCCAAGAAGGGAAAGAGAGGGTTGTGTTGTGTGAAAATAAGGAAGAATGGAGGGCTATATATAGGGAGGGGAGGGGGGTAAGGTTTCGGCCATTAAGGGTGGGTTGGGTGGGAAATTGATTTTGAATTTTGAAGGTAGGTGGGGTTTGTGAGGTAGGTTTATGGGGAAGAGTGGATGGATGTGAGTGGTGAAGTGGTGATAGGGAAGAGAGATTGAGGTGATTGGTGAAGAGTTTTGGGGAAGAGTGTTTATGGGATTGTGTGAAAGAGGAGTGAGAAGAAGTGAGTGGAGGTAGGTGGGGATCCTGTGGAGTCCACAGATCCTGAGGTGTTCAAGGATTTACAACCTTGCACCAAATTGGGCATGCAAAATGTCCTTGCACACAACTCTGGGCGTTCAGCGCCAGATTGGTGCTTGTTCTGGGCGTTGAACGCCCATTTGTTGCACATTTCTGGCGTTGAACGCCAGAACCATGCTTGTTCTGGGCGTTCAGCACCAGCTCTTCTCCAGGGTGCAATTCTGGCGTTCAAACGCCCAGATGCTGCCCATTTTGGGCGTTCAGCGCCAGAACCATGCTTTGTTCTGACGTTGAACGCCAGCCAGATGCTTCTTATTGGCGTTTAAACGCCAGTAAGGTCTTCCTCCAGGGTGTGATTTTTCTTCTGCTGTTTTTGATTCCGTTTTCAATTTTTATATTTATTTTGTGACTCCACATGATCATGAACCTAATAAAACATGAAAGAACAAGAAAAATAAAATTAGATAAATAAAAATTGGGTTGCCTCCCAACAAGCGCTTCTTTAATGTCAATAGCTTGACAGTGGGCTCTCATGGAGCCTCACAGATGTTCAGAGCATTGTTGAGACTTCCCAACACCAAACTTAGAGTTTGGATATGGGAGTTCAACACCAAACTTAGAGTTTGGTTGTGGCCTCCCAACACCAAACTTAAAGTCTGACTGTGGGGGCTCTGGTTGACTCTGCAGTGAGAGAAGCTTTTTATGCTTCCTCTCCATGTTCACAGAAGGGTAACCTTGAGTTGTGAACACAAGGGAGTCCTCATTCAATTGAAGGACTAGTTCACCTCTATCAACATCAATCACAGCTCTTGCTGTGGCTAGGAAGGGTCTTCCAAGGATGATGGATTCATCAACATTCTTCCCAGTATCCAGGACTATGAAATCAGCAGGGATGTAAAGGCCTTCAACCTTTACTAACACGTCCTCTACTTATCCATAAGCCTATTTTCTTGAATTGTCTGCCATCTCTAATGAGATTTTAGCAGCTTGTACCCCATAGATTCCCAGTTTCTCTATTACAGAGAGGGGCATAAGGTTTATCCCTGACCCAAGGTCACACAGAGCCTTCTCAAAGGTCATGGTGCCTATGGTACAAGGTATTAAGAACTTTCCAGGATCCTGTTTCTTCTGAGGCAATGTCAGTTGATCCAGATCACTTAGTTCATTGGTGAACAAGGGAGGTTCATCTTCCCAAGTCTCAATGCCAAATAATTTGGCATTCAGCTTCATGATTGCACCAAGGTACTTGGTAACTTGCTCTTCAGTAACATCCTCATTCTCTTCAGAAGAAGAATACTCATCAGAGCTCATGAATGGCATAAGGAGGTTCAATGGAATCTCTATGGTCTCTAGACGAGTCTCAGATTCCTTTGGTTCCTCAGAGGGAAACTCCTTATTGATCACTGGACGTCCCAGGAGGTCTTCCTCACTGGGATTCACGTCCTCTCCTTCCCTTACAGGTTCGGCCATGGTGATCAATTCAATGGCCTTGCACTCTCCTTTTGGATTTTCTTCTGTATTACTTGGGAGAGTACTAGGGGGGATTTCAGTGATCTTTTTACTCGGCTGGCCCACTTGTACTTCCAGATTTCTAATGGATAACCTTGTTTCATTCATGAAACTTACAGTGGCTTTAGATAGATCAGAGACTAAGTTTGCTAAATTAGAGGTATTTTGTTCAGAATTCTCTGTCTGTTACTGAGTGGATGATGGAAAAGGTTTACTGTTGTTAAACCTATTTCTTCCACCATTATTAAAGCCTTGTTGAGGCTTTTGATCCTTCCATGAGAAATTTAGATGATTTCTCCATGATGAGTTATAAGTGTTTCCATAAGGTTCACCTAAGTAATTTACCTCTGCTATTGCAGGGTTCTCAGGATCATAAGCTTCTTCTTCAGAAGATGCCTCTTGAGTACTGTTGGATGCAGCTTGCATTCCATTCAGACTCTGAGAAATCATATTAACTTGCTGAGTCAATATTTTATTCTGAGCCAATATGGCATTCATAGTATCAATTTCAAGAACTCCCTTCTTCTGAGGCGTCCCATTATTCACAGGATTCCTTTCAGAAGTGTACATGAACTGGTTATTAGCAACCATGTCAATAAGTTCTTGAGCTTCTGCAGGCGTTTTCTTTAGGTGAATGGATCCACCTGTAGAAGTATCCAATGACATCTTAGCTAATTCAGACAGACCATCATAGAATATATCCAGGATGGTCCATTCTGAAAGCATGTCAGAAGGACACTTTTTGGTCAGTTCTTTGTATCTCTCCCAAGCTTCATAGAGGGATTCACCTTCTTTCTGTCTGAAGGTCTGAACATCCACTCTAAGCTTACTCAGCTTTTGAGGAGGAAAGAACTTGTCTAAGAAAGCCTTGACCAGCTTATCCTAAGAGTTCAGGCTATCCTTAGGTTGAGAGTCCAACCATATTCTAGCTCTGTCTCTTATAGCAAAAGGGAAAAGCATGAGCCTGTAGACTTTAGGATCTACTCCATTAGTCTTAACAGTATCACATATCTGCAAGAATTCAATTAAGAACTGAAAAGGATCTTCAGATGGAAGTCCATGGAACTTGCAGTTCTGCTGCATCAGAGAAACTAGCTGAGGTTTCAGCTCAAAATTGTTTGCTCCAATGGCAGGAATGGAGATGCTTCTTCCATGTAAATTGAAATTAGGTACAGTAAAGTCACCAAGCGTTCTCCTTGCATTATTGTTGTTGGGTTCGGCTGCCATCTCCTTTACTTGTTCGAAATTTTCAATAAGGTTGTCTTTGGATTGTTGTAATTTAGCTTCTCTTAGTTTCCTCTTCAGAGTCCTTTCAGGTTCTGGATCAGCTTCAACAAGAATGCCTTTTTCCTTGTTCCTGCTCATAAGAAAGAGAAGAGAACAAGAAAAGAAGAGGAATCCTCTATATCACAGTAAAGAGGTTCCTTATTGTTAGTAGAAGAAGAAAAGGAATAGAGGTGAAGAAGAATGAAGAATCCAAACACAAGGGTAAGGATAGGAGTAGTGATGTGAGATGAAGAGAAGTGTTAGTAGATGAATAAATAATTAGAAGGAGATGAGGGAGAAGGATTTTCGAAAATAATTTTTGAAAAAGAGTTAGTGATTTTCGAAAATAATTTTTGAAAAGTGTTAGTAATTTTCGAAAATTAAAATAAAAAATTTGAATAATTAGTTAATTAAAAAGAAATTTTTGAAAAAGGGGGGGAGATATTTTCGAAAATTAGAGAGAGAGTGAGTTAGTTAGGTTGTTTTGAAAAAGATAAGAAACAAACAAAAAGTTAGTTGAAACAAATTTTGAAAAGATAAGAAGTTAGGAAGTTAGAAAAGATATTTTGAAATCAAATTTTTGAAAAAGATAAGATAAAAAGATATTTTTGAAAAGATATGATTGAAATTAGTTTTTGAAAAAGATTTGATTTTTAAAATCACAATTAATGACTTGATTCACAAGAAATCACAAGATATGATTCTAAAACTTAAAGTTTGAATCTTTCTTAACAAGCAAGTAACAAACTTGAAATTTTTGAATCAAAACATTAATTGTTATTGTTATTTTCGAAAATTTGATATAAAAATAAGAAAAAGATTTTTGAAAAATATTTTTAGAATTTTCGAAAATAACTAAGAAAGAAGAAAAAGATTTGATTTTTGAAAAAGATTTTGAAAAAGATAAGATTTTTAAAATTGAAAATTTGATTTGACTCATAAAAACAACTAGATTTTAAAAATTTTTGAAAAAGTCAACTCAAATTTTTGAATTTATGAGAGAAAAGAGGGAAAGATATTTTTTTTATTTTTTTTTTTGAATTTTTATGATGAGAGAGAAAAACACTAAAATTGCTCAATGCATGAAATTTTTAGATCAAAACAATGAATGCATGCAAGAATGCTATGAATGTCAAGATGAACACCAAGAACATATTTTTGAAAAATTTTTAATGCAAGGAAAACATGCAAGACACCAAACTTAGAAATCTTTGATGCTTAGACTCTATGGATGCAAGAATGCATATGAAAAACACCATACAACACAAAACAAGAAAACATCAAGATCAAACAAGAAGACTTACCAAGAACAACTTGAAGATCATGAAGAACACTATGAATGCATGAATTTTTCGAGAAATGCAAAATGAATATGCAATTGACACCAAACTTATAACATGACTCAAGACTCAAACAAGAAATACAAAATATTTTTTGATTTTTATGATTTTATGATTTTTTTGTATTTTCTTTTAATTTTTTCGAAACTCATTTTGAAAAAGAAAAATAAGGATTCCAAAATTTTTAATATGAATTCCAGGAATCTTATGCTCTTTAGTCTAAAGCTCCAATCAAAGGGTCAGGCATGGCTTAATAGCCAGCCAAGCTTTAGTATGTAACTCAGACATGACACGCCTAACATGCCCTATCCAAAAGAATTAGACATGGCTTTACAGCCAGCCAAACTTCAACATGCTTCATGAAACACTAGAATTTATTCTTAAAAATTCTGAAGAAAAATATATTTTTGAAAACATTTTTTATTTTAAAATTTTTTTCGAAAACAAAGGAGAAATTTTTGAAAGATTTTAAAAAAAAATTTTGAAAATAAAACAAAAAGAAAGTTACCTAATCTGAGCAACAAAATGAACCGTCAGTTGTCAAAACTCAAACAATCCCCGTCAACGGCGCCAAAAACTTGGTGCACGAAATTGTGATCTCTGGTAATGGCTCCAAAAACTTGGTGCTCTAATCTCAATTCATAATTTGTCACAACTTCGATACAACTAACCAGCAAGTGCACTGGGTCGTCCAAGTAATAAACCTTACATGAGTAAGGGTTGATCCCACGGAGATTGTTGGTATGAAGCAAGCTATGGTCACCTTGTAAATCTCAGTCAGGCAGATAATAATTGATTATGGAGTTTTCGAAAATAATACTAATTACACAGAAAATAAGGATAGAAACACTTATGTAATTCATTGGTGAGAATTTCAGATAAGCGTGTAGAGGTGCTTTCGTTCCTCTGAATCTCTGCTTTCCCGCTGTCTTCATCCAATCAGTCTTACTCCTTTCCATGGCTGGCTTTTTGTAAGAACTTCACCGTTGTCAATGGCTACTTTTAATCCTCTCTGGAAAATGGTCCAAATGCTCTGTCACAGCACGGCTAATCGTCTGGAGGCATCACCCTTGTCGATCGCTGCGCCCTATTCCTCTCTGTGAAAATGGTCCAATGCGCTGTCACTGCATGGCTAATCATCTGAAGGTTCTCGATCGTACTGGAATAGGATTTACTATCCTTTTGCGTCTGCCACTACGCCCAGCACTCACAAGTTTGAAGTTCATCACAGTCATTCAATCCCAGAGTCCTACATGGAATACCACAGACAAGGTTTAGACTTTCCGGACTCTCATGAATGCCGCCATCAATCTAGCTTATACCACGAAGATTCTGATTAAGAGATCCAAGAGATAATCATTTAATCTAAGGTAGAACGGAAGTGGTTGTCAGGCACGCGTTCATAGGGAATGATGATGATTTTCACGTTCATCACATTCAGGTTGAAGTGCGAATGAATATCTTAGAAGCGGAATAAGTTGAGTTGAATATAAAAACAGTAGTACTTTGCATTAATCTTTGAGGAACAGCAGAGCTCCACACCTTAATCTATGGAGTGTAGAAACTCTACCGTTGAAAATACATAAGTGAAAGGTCCAGGCATGGCCGAATGGCCAGCCCCCAAACGTGATCAATAGATCAAAATATAATCCAAAGATGTCTAATACAATAGTAAGAAGTCCTATTTATAATAAACTAGCTACTAGGGTTTACAGAAGTAAGTAATTGATGCATAAATCCACTTCCAGGGCCCACTTGGTGTGTGCTTGGGCTGAGCTTAAAGTCTACACGTGGAGAGGTCATTCTTGGAGTTGAACGCCAGCTTTTGTGCCATTTTGGGCGTTGAACTCCACTTTGCAACTTGTTTCTGGCGCTGGACGCCAGAATTGGGCAGAGAGCTGGCGTTGAACGCCAGTTTGTGTTGTCTAAACTTAGGCAAAGTATGAACTATTATATATTGATGGAAAGCCCTGGATGTCTACTTTCCAACGCAATTGGAAGCGCGCCATTTCGATTTCTGTAGCTCCATAAAATTCATTTTGAGTGCAGGGAGGTCAGAATCCAACAGCATCAGCAGTCCTTCTTCAACCTCTGAATCTGATTTTTGCTCAAGTCCCTCAATTTCAGCCAGAAAATACCTGAAATCACAGAAAAATACACAAACTCATAGTAAAGTCCAGAAATTTTAATTTAACATAAAAACTAATGAAAACATCCCTAAAAGTAACTAGATTCTACTAAAAACATACTAAAAACAGTGCCAAAAAGCGTATAAATTATCCGCTCATCAATGGCGTTTTCGCATCGTTTCAATTTTACCTCATCCATGCGCACGCGTGACCCATGCGTCCGCGTGGATTTGAATTCACTAACCCCCCCGACGCAAAAACCCTAGCCCCCGCGTGCTCACTTTCCCCCCTCCCCAACGTTCCACCTCCATTCTTCTCTCTCCCCTCCAACCTCCCACTGCCACCAGCCACCACCGCCGCCATCACCGCCGCACCGCCACCGTCACTGACCCCCAAACCCGCCGCCATTCACCCCACCCTCACCCATCCCTCTTCCCCTCTTCTCCTTATCCTTCCCCCTCTTGAACCCTCACTGCCCCCTGCCCCGTCGCCGACCCAGCCCCCCGCCACCACTGTCGACGACCCCCACCACCACCATCACCCCCTCCCCCTCCTTCCTTTCCTTTTCTTCTCTCCCCCTTCTTGTAAACCCCGGTTAAATTAGTAGATAATTAGTCAATAAATTAATTTTTAATAAGGAAGATTAGAAATGTGAATATTATATTAAATTAGGATAGAGCTCATCGAAACGAGAATTTTGACACCAATTTCGAAGAAATCGGTCCAAAATTAGACCGAACGGGCCAAACCGGTTGAACCGGGCCCAAACCGGGCCCAACCGGACCAGCCCTTTAAGTGAACCCACGTTCTTCTTCTCCCCATTTTTGGCAGCGTCGAAGAGCATCAGGGAGAAGAAAGGAAGAACGTCAAAATTGTTACGTTAACTTCCGATCCCCGTAACTTCTCCGTCCGAGCTCCAATCGCCGCACCGTTTGCGGCCACGCGTTCACCGCGTCGAGCTCTACATTTCTACCGGAACAATTTCATAGGTAACTTGCTATTTCACTCTCAGCTTCATCTTCCCCCAATTTTCGAATTTTAAGTGGGAATTTGAATTTCTTTGATTTCTGATGTTTTAGGATCCAATTAGCTTGAGAGAAACGTTCACTCTTGCTTATGTGAAGCTTGGGTAAGGTGAGGATACGATAATTCTATTTTAATTTCATTAAATTTGAGCTTTGAGTATTAAATTGGGTATATATGTATTATGAATGTGTATTAGGTTGAAAATAAATAATTGGAGCTTGAAATTGTGAATACTGGAACTTGGAGGAAGCGAATTAGTTGAGTTTTGAGGGGCTGTCTTGGTTTTGAATAAATAGCTTTGGTCGTTACGTGGAAATCGGTTAAGGTATGGTTTAGGTTTCTTGCATTTAATATATAATGTTCTGTGAAAACTTAGGCTAGACGGCCATAGGATAAGTTGGAATGCAGGTGTATGTTTAATGTTTAGTAATTTGTTGATGAATATATTTGGTTGAAGTTTATTGGATAATTAGTTATTAATCTTGGATGGTGAATGTTATTGTTGATGAACATGGTTGGTCTAGTGCTAATGATTTGGTGAATTATTGATTTGAGATATTATGTGTTAGAAGCCTAGGGTTAGTGAACTATGATCCTTAGTTGAATTTTTGGTTGTTGGATTTGAATATTGTATGAATATAATTGTAAATCTGAAGTAGATTTATTGTGGTGACTGTTATGATGATGAGGAAGGGTATGTTGAATTGAAAAGAAAGCAGGTTTGGACCCGAAAAGGGTGGCAAAGTCCGAGTTTTAGAGGAGATGCTGCCGAAATTTTATAAAAAATTAGAGATTTTGTTTAGATGATTATTTAAAAGAGATTTAGATTTAAATGTTATATGGTTTGATTTTGAGTTATTAAGAAAGTGAGTATGTTTTAAGTTTGAAGTTTGATTCTTAGAAAAGAATGAATTATGTTTTGAATTGAAACTATTGATGGACGGAATGGGAGGTGTGATAATGAAGGATAAGGATTGAATATGTTTAATGTATGATGATGAATGAGATGCAATTGAGAATGATGTGGATGTTGAGGAATTATAATTGAATTATTTATATGGCTTATGAATTTGAATAATCTGAGATACGAGATTCCTTGGATTAAGTGCCGTGGCTTGCCACCACGTGTACCAGGTTGAAAACTCGATACTCTGTTGACCCTACGACGTAAGTGTGACCGGGCACTATATAAATTCCTGGGAATGTTACCCCCATTGAGCAATATTGATTATTTGAGAAAAATCTATGCATAGACTCTTGGGGATGCACGTCGGGGGACAGTCTAAGGACAATTCAGACTTGTCGGGTTGGCTGGATAACCGACAGATGAGCCTCATCAGCCATAGGACAGGCATGCATCATATGCATATTACTTGAATTACTTGCTTGTGTATTAACTGGGTGTGCCTAAATGTACTTGCCATGTTAAATGTATATTTGTTATCTGCAGTACTTGTAACCTTCTTGTGCTTGCCTTTGTCTGTTTAGTTGTCTGTGAAAATGCATGATGGAGTCGGAGGTATGGAGGAATGGCAGAATGGGATTTAGATTTAAGGTTAAGTTAAGTTAGGTTTAAATATCCTTAGTAAACCACCTTTTATGGTTTCTGTTTAATACTTTAAGCTCTACAATCTGAGTGTCGGCGTTCTAGGATTGCCTCTGGCATTCCCAGGACCTTATATATTATGTGTGTGGCACCTTTACCATACTGAGAACCTCCGGTTCTCATTCCATACTATGTTGTTGTTTTTCAGATGCAGGTCGGGAGCCATCTCGTTAGACGTCTGGACTCTTAAAGCGGAGGGGTTACTAGATAGTGTTGTTGTATAGTTTTGTTGTACAGTGATGTATATATATGTACTTAGCTTTCTCTCCGCATAACTTGTCCTTTTTGATCCTCTTAGAGGTTTATGGAGAGGCAGGATTGTGTGTATGTACTTTTGGGTTTTGGATATGTATGTACATATGTGTAAATATTCTCCGGCCAGTCTTAACTTCGCAGGCTGAGTTAGGAGCTTGTTATCTTGTATCTTTGGCACTCTATTCCTACTTCTGTTATCTTATGTTTGACAGTTACAGTTTTCTTAGCATGCAAGTTAACTCGTTCCTTGAGCGTTGCGCTTTTATCTCGCGATTTTTATTTTCCCTATCCTTCAAGGCTCCTAGCATATTATAACTCTTCTGCTATTATATGTACTTATTTTATTTTAGAGGTCGTAATACCACATCACCTCTGTTTTACGACTTAAGCGTAAAGCTTTGTGTGGTAGGGTGTTACATTATGGTATCAGAGCAGTTCGTTCCTATAGAGCCTGAAAGACGGACTGATTGTACTTCTGTGCATTCTCTGTATATGTGTTTATGTGCTATTAGGATATCTGATTGATATATATGGCATAAACGTTTGTGAGCATGCATTTGGAACTTAAAGCATTAGACCTGCGATATTGAGACTGATCAACTTAATATCACTTGTTTGGTGTGTATAGGGACCAGATGTCGACTCGCGGACGCGGTCGCGGGCGAGGTAGAGGTAGGACAGGCACCGTTACTCCTGTACCCACAGGGACTGATCCAGTAGACTTTATGGCTGCCTTGGGAAATATGGCTGCAGCTATGCAGGCAACAGCTGAGGCACTGGGTAATCAGATAAATCAGGGTAATCATGGGAACAATAATGATGAGGACGGTCCTATGACACTTGCTACATTTCTGAAAGTTCGCCCTCCGACTTTTAGGGGAACCTCAAATCCCACTGATGCAGATAATTGGATTCAGGCTATGGAAAGGGTATTACAGGCACAACAGGTTCCTGAAGAGCAATGGGTTGAATTTGGAACTTATCAGTTGCAAGGTGAAGCTCAGTATTGGTGGCAGGGAACACGACGTATCCTGCAGCCTGATGGTGCTGCGATTCCTTGGGAGGTTTTCCGGACAGAGTTCTATAAGAAATACTTTCCTAATTCAGCTAGAAATGCCAAGGAACTTGAATTAATGCAGTTAAAGCAGGGACAAATGACTGTTGCTGAGTATACCAGTAAATTTGAGGAGTTATGTCGCTTTTCTCGTATCTGTCAAGGTGCGCCTGAAGATTTTACTGAATGGAAGTGTATTAAATATGAGGGAGGTCTTCGGAGCGATATTCTAAGCTTCGTTGCCCCAATGGAGATCAGGGTGTTTTCTGAATTAGTGAATAAGAGTAGGGTGGCTGAGGATTGTGTGAGGAAGGCGGCAGCAGAGAAAGGGAGTTTGAGGATGCCTTTTCAGAGGTCTTCAGGGAGGAACTTTGCTCCGAGAGGTAGGAATTTCAAGCGTGGAGGCTTTGTTCCGCAGTAGACTCAGGGTCAGGGTAATTATAAAAGGCCGAATATTACTGCTAATCAAGGAAAAAGGTTTGGGAAGCAGCCACAGCAGGATCTGAATTGTCAGAAGTGTGGAAAATATCATCCTGGAGTTCCGTGTAGATTAGGACTTGGAGTGTGCTATTCCTGTGGACAGCCCGGGCATATAGCCAGTAATTGCCCTGAGAAGAAGTATGAGACTGGTAGGGTGCAGCAGCCGGGGAGAGTATACACCACTTCTACCATTGGTGCTGAGGGATCTGCGACACTGATTAGAGGTAATTGTGAAATGGCTGGTAAAATCTTAAATGCTTTATTTGATTCAGGAGCGTCTCATTCATTTATTGCATTTGAAAAGGCCAATGAATTAGGATTGAGAATGGTGGTTTTAGGTTATGATTTGAAAGTATATAATGCTACTCATGAAGCTATGGTGACTAGGATAGAATGTCCACAAGTTCCTTTTCGAGTGCAACAACGTGAATTTGTGCATGATTTGATTTGTTTGCCTATAACTGGTCTTGATCTCATTTTGGGATTGGATTGGTTATCCAAGAATCATGTTTTACTTGATTGTTCTGAAAAGTCAGTACAGTTTATGCCGGAAGGGTCAGAAGCACCAGTTGTGGTGAATAGTTACTATTTGAATTCTATGATAGTAAACTGTTCTGGAACTGAATGTCAGGGTATTATGTTATTAACTGCGGGAGTATCAGGTGATGATCAGAGTTTAGAACAAATTCCGGTTGTATGTGAATTTCCAGATGTGTTTCCGGATGATATTAATGAATTCCCACCTAACCGAGAGGTTGAATTTGCAATTGAGTTGGTACCTGGATCCGGTCCAATTTCAATTACTCCTTATAGGATGTCGCCTTTAGAAATGGCTGAACTGAAAGCTCAGCTGGAAGATCTGTTGGGTAAGCATTTTATCCGACCAAGTGTTTCTCCGTGGGGAGCGCCAGTGTTACTTGTAAAGAAGAAGGATGGGAGTATGCGGCTGTGTGTCGATTATCGGCAATTGAATAAGATCACTGTGAAGAATAAATATCCGTTGCCTAGAATCGATGATCTAATGGATCAGCTACAGGGTGCCAGTGTGTTTTCTAAGATTGACCTGCGATCCGGATATCATCAGATAAGGGTTAGAGACGAGGATATTCCGAAAACTGCTTTCAGGACCCGTTATGGTCATTCTGAGTATACAGTGATGTCTTTTGGGTTAACTAATGCCCCGGCAGTATTTATGGATTATATGAACAGAATTTTTCGACCGTATCTGGACAAGTTTGTTATTGTCTTCATTGATGACATTCTTGTTTATTCTAAGACTGAAGAGGAACATGCTGATCACTTGCGGATTGTGCTTCAAATTCTGAGAGATAGGAAGTTATATGCTAAGTTATCTAAATGTGAGTTCTGGAAGAGTGAAGTGAAGTTTCTCGGCCACGTGGTGAGTAAGCAGGGGATAGTTGTGGATCCTGCTAAGGTGGAAGCAATGATGAATTGGGAGCGACCAACTTCAGTGACAGAGATCAGGAGTTTCTTAGGTTTGGCAGGGTATTATCGCAGATTCATTAAGGGATTTTCACAGCTCGCCTTACCTTTAACTAAGTTGACTAGGAAGGATACACCTTTTATCTGGACTCCGGAATGTGAAGAGAGTTTCCAGGCATTGAAGCACAGGTTGACTACTGCACCTGTATTGGTATTACCTGAACCAAGTGAACCGTTTGAAGTGTATTGTGATGCATCTCTGAAAGGGTTAGGGTGTGTTTTGATGCAGCACCAGAATGTTGTAGCATACGCCTCACGGCAGTTAAGGCCGCATGAGATGAACTACCCGACACATGATTTAGAACTTGCTGCTGTTGTGTTTGCTTTAAAGATTTGGAGGCACTACCTCTATGGCGTTAAGTTTCATGTTTTCTCAGACCATAAGAGTTTGAAGTATCTTTTTGAGCAGAAAGAGTTGAATATGCGTCAGAGGAGGTGGATGGAGCTTCTGAAAGATTATGATTTTGAATTGAATTATCATCCAGGAAAAGCGAACGTTGTGGCGGACGCTTTGAGTCGGAAGTCTTTATATGCAGCTTGGATGATGCTACGGGAGGAAGAGTTACTGAAGGCATTTCAAGGTTTGAATTTGGGAGTTAGAGAAGAATCTGGAATTTTATGTTTGAGTCAGTTACAGATTTCAAGTGATTTTAAATCAGAACTTCTGAAGGCTCATCAAGATAGTGAAGCGTTACGTAAGGTATTACCAGCAGTTGAACAGGGAAAACAGTGGAGAATGTCAGAAGGTCATGATGGTTTATGGAGGTTCAAGAACCGGATTATTGTGCCTGATGTTGGAGACCTACGACAAAGTATCTTGAAGGAAGCTCACAAGAGCGGGTTTTCAATTCACCCAGGGAGCACTAAAATGTATCAGGATCTGAAAGCGATGTTCTGGTGGCCAGGTATGAAGAATGATGTGGCATTGCATGTATCTAAATGTTTAACGTGTCAGAAGGTTAAGATTGAGCATCAGAGACCATCAGGGACCCTTCAGCCTTTAGAGATTCCACAATGGAAATGGGAGAGTATCGCAATGGATTTTGTGATAGGGTTGCCTAGAACCCGATCAGGTTATGACGCTATTTGGGTGGTTGTAGATCGATTGACGAAATCAGCTCACTTTCTTCCTATCCGAATAAGTTGCACAATGGAGGAATTGGCTCGAATGTATATCAAAGAGATTGTCAGATTACATGGTGTGCCCTCTACTATTATATCTGATAGAGATCCCCGTTTTACATCAAGGTTCTGGGGAGCTTTTCAGCGTGCATTTGGGACTCAATTAAGCTTGAGTACTACGTATCACCCTCAGACAGATGGTCAGTCAGAAAGAACTATTCAGACCTTGGAGGATATGCTAAGGGCTTGTGTTTTGGACCAGCCGGTAAGCTGGGACCGGTATATGCCATTAGTAGAGTTTGCTTATAATAATAGCTATCATGCGAGCATCGGAATGGCTCCATATGAGGCTCTGTATGGCAGAAAATGTCAGTCTCCGTTGTGTTGGTATGAAACTGGAGAAAAGAGTTTATTAGGGCCTGAGATGATAGCCGAAACGACTGAACAGATAAAGAAGATTCGTAGTCGAATGCTTATAGCCCAGAGCCGCCAAAAGAGCTATGCTGATCAGAGGCGAAAGCCTTTGGAATTCGAAGAAGGAGAACATGTCTTTCTGAAAGTTACACCAACCACTGGAGTGGGAAGAGCTATTAAGACCAAGAAACTGAATCCTCGTTATATTGGACCGTTTGAGATTCTGAAGAGAATTAGACCAGTGGCTTATAGAATTGCCTTACCGCCGTACCTTTCGAATTTGCACGATGTATTTCATGTATCACAGCTTCGGAAGTATACTCCTGACGCAAGTCATATTCTAGAACCAGAACCAATCCAAGTGAGAGAAGATCTAACACTTCCAGTGATTCCAGTGAGAATTGATGATACTAATATTAAACGATTACGCGGAAAGGAAGTATCATTGGTAAAAGTGGCTTGGAGTCGAGCTGGTATCGAGGAACATACCTGGGAGCTCGAATCAGATATGCGAAAGGACTATCCACATCTCTTTTCAGGTAACTAGATTTGAATTTTGAGGGCAAAATTCTTTATTAGGTGGGTAGGATGTAAACCCCGGTTAAATTAGTAGATAATTAGTCAATAAATTAATTTTTAATAAGGAAGATTAGAAATGTGAATATTATATTAAATTAGGATAGAGCTCATCGAAACGAGAATTTTGACACCAATTTCGAAGAAATCGGTCCAAAATTAGACCGAACGGGCCAAACCGGTTGAACCGGGCCCAAACCGGGCCCAACCGGACCAGCCCTTTAAGTGAACCCACGTTCTTCTTCTCCCCATTTTTGGCAGCGTCGAAGAGCATCAGGGAGAAGAAAGGAAGAACGTCAAAATTGTTACGTTAACTTCCGATCCCCGTAACTTCTCCGTCCGAGCTCCAATCGCCGCACCGTTTGCGGCCACGCGTTCACCGCGTCGAGCTCTACATTTCTACCGGAACAATTTCATAGGTAACTTGCTATTTCACTCTCAGCTTCATCTTCCCCCAATTTTCGAATTTTAAGTGGGAATTTGAATTTCTTTGATTTCTGATGTTTTAGGATCCAATTAGCTTGAGAGAAACGTTCACTCTTGCTTATGTGAAGCTTGGGTAAGGTGAGGATACGATAATTCTATTTTAATTTCATTAAATTTGAGCTTTGAGTATTAAATTGGGTATATATGTATTATGAATGTGTATTAGGTTGAAAATAAATAATTGGAGCTTGAAATTGTGAATACTGGAACTTGGAGGAAGCGAATTAGTTGAGTTTTGAGGGGCTGTCTTGGTTTTGAATAAATAGCTTTGGTCGTTACGTGGAAATCGGTTAAGGTATGGTTTAGGTTTCTTGCATTTAATATATAATGTTCTGTGAAAACTTAGGCTAGACGGCCATAGGATAAGTTGGAATGCAGGTGTATGTTTAATGTTTAGTAATTTGTTGATGAATATATTTGGTTGAAGTTTATTGGATAATTAGTTATTAATCTTGGATGGTGAATGTTATTGTTGATGAACATGGTTGGTCTAGTGCTAATGATTTGGTGAATTATTGATTTGAGATATTATGTGTTAGAAGCCTAGGGTTAGTGAACTATGATCCTTAGTTGAATTTTTGGTTGTTGGATTTGAATATTGTATGAATATAATTGTAAATCTGAAGTAGATTTATTGTGGTGACTGTTATGATGATGAGGAAGGGTATGTTGAATTGAAAAGAAAGCAGGTTTGGACCCGAAAAGGGTGGCAAAGTCCGAGTTTTAGAGGAGATGCTGCCGAAATTTTATAAAAAATTAGAGATTTTGTTTAGATGATTATTTAAAAGAGATTTAGATTTAAATGTTATATGGTTTGATTTTGAGTTATTAAGAAAGTGAGTATGTTTTAAGTTTGAAGTTTGATTCTTAGAAAAGAATGATTTATGTTTTGAATTGAAACTATTGATGGACGGAATGGGAGGTGTGATAATGAAGGATAAGGATTGAATATGTTTAATGTATGATGATGAATGAGATGCAATTGAGAATGATGTGGATGTTGAGGAATTATAATTGAATTATTTATATGGCTTATGAATTTGAATAATCTGAGATACGAGATTCCTTGGATTAAGTGTCGTGGCTTGCCACCACGTGTATCAGGTTGAAAACTCGATACTCTGTTGACCCTACGACGTAAGTGTGACCGGGCACTATATAAATTCCCGGGAATGTTACCCCCATTGAGCAATATTGATTATTTGAGAAAAATCTATGCATAGACTCTTGGGGATGCACGTCGGGGGACAGTCTAAGGACAATTCAGACTTGTCGGGTTGGCTGGATAACCGACAGATGAGCCTCATCAGCCATAGGACAGGCATGCATCATATGCATATTACTTGAATTACTTGCTTGTGTATTAACTGGGTGTGCCTAAATGTACTTGCCATGTTAAATGTATATTTGTTATCTGCAGTACTTGTAACCTTCTTGTGCTTGCCTTTGTCTGTTTAGTTGTCTGTGAAAATGCATGATGGAGTCGGAGGTATGGAGGAATGGCAGAATGGGATTTAGATTTAAGGTTAAGTTAAGTTAGGTTTAAATATCCTTAGTAAACCACCTTTTATGGTTTCTGTTTAATACTTTAAGCTCTACAATCTGAGTGTCGGCGTTCTAGGATTGCCTCTGGCATTCCCAGGACCTTATATATTATGTGTGTGGCACCTTTACCATACTGAGAACCTCCGGTTCTCATTCCATACTATGTTGTTGTTTTTCAGATGCAGGTCGGGAGCCATCTCGTTAGACGTCTGGACTCTTAAAGCGGAGGGGTTACTAGATAGTGTTGTTGTATAGTTTTGTTGTACAGTGATGTATATATATGTACTTAGCTTTCTCTCCGCATAACTTGTCCTTTTTGATCCTCTTAGAGGTTTATGGAGAGGCAGGATTGTGTGTATGTACTTTTGGGTTTTGGATATGTATGTACATATGTGTAAATATTCTCCGGCCAGTCTTAACTTCGCAGGCTGAGTTAGGAGCTTGTTATCTTGTATCTTTGGCACTCTATTCCTACTTCTGTTATCTTATGTTTGACAGTTACAGTTTTCTTAGCATGCAAGTTAACTCGTTCCTTGAGCGTTGCGCTTTTATCTCGCGATTTTTATTTTCCCTATCCTTCAAGGCTCCTAGCATATTATAACTCTTCTGCTATTATATGTACTTATTTTATTTTAGAGGTCGTAATACCACATCACCTCTGTTTTACGACTTAAGCGTAAAGCTTTGTGTGGTAGGGTGTTACACTTCTCACCCCTGCCCCATCGTCGACCCCAAACCCGCCCCCGTGCCACCACCGCAGCACCGGAGCTGCCTTTCCGCCACCACCAGCGCCACCATCAACATCCCCTTCCCTCTTCATTTCAATTTCTTTCACTGCCCTCCCAGGTTTTACTGCACTCCAATTTCTTTTCCGTTCAAATTAGTTAGTTTGCATATTTTAATTATGTTTAATTTAATTTAGTTAGATATGCATGTTCGTAGTGGATTCTAGGTGGTTAGGTAGCTTGGATGTGATTAGAGAATTCTAGGTCTGATAAGTGCTCCTTCGTACATGCTATTTGATTTATCTGCTTTTCACTATTGGTTGGCTGCTGATGTTCCTATTCACTGCTGTTTGATTGCTGTTCAATCCTATTTTGCTTCATCAAATCTTAATTGATTGAACCCGCTGCTTCTATAGCTTCATATACATTAGCATTCTTGTTGCGAATTACTTTTTCCTTGTTAATTCAAGTGAGCTAATTACATTGCATCCATATCTTAAACTATTGCTTGCTTTCTGAATTTGCTTAGGATAGGCTGACTGCATATACATGCTTATTGCTGTTTTGGATTGGCTTAATTACTGGATTCTTCTGGTGTTACATAGTTTTCATGCTTGAAATGGTTACTGCCTTCATCAGGAATCCAAACTGATAAAAATGAGTTTCCAACCAGCATGCTGCCTTGTTTTGCTTTATAATGTCTGAGTCGCATAAATTACCTTGTTTTCCATGCTGCTAACATATATCCATATTCATATGTTATTTGAAATTAAAGGTTTCTTGCATGTTTCTATGCTGCTTTTATGAAATTTTATTTACTTCCTAAAGTGCTCCAATTCAATTTTTCCTATTTTAATTCCGCACTTCCATCTTTTCACTCAACCATGCTGATTTGGTTGCTAAATTTACCTTGACTTTCTAGTGATTCAATTTTTCTGCTCACTACCATTTTACTTGCTAGTTTGATATATCTTGTTCTCAGACTCATATAAACTGCTAAATCTTTTTGACAATTGCTGCTACTAGCATTATTATGCTGTTTGATTTTCCGGGAACGTTCCTTTTACAGCCAGAATGCTGCCCAATTTTTCCAAAAACCGATTTTACTTAACTGCTATTCATGACTCGCCTTTGGTAATTTCACATTGTGCTTTCCTTGGTTTAAACCAAAGTCACCTCATGATATGCTGGGCTAGCATTCACAATCTCTTTTGGTTCCTTTCCAACTTTAATTGCATTATTGATGATTATTAATCTTTTTCATGCTTCTTTTATTTTCATGTTTACCATCAATAATCTACATTCTCTGCTTGAATGTGAGTTACTTGTTCTTTAAGTTTATGCATTTCTGTTAGCTAGGAACTACAGTACCATGCCACTAACTTTAACTTTCCTTTTTAACTTTTGACTTCATTGACTTTCTAACTTCTTTCTTGGTTTACACTAACCCCTTTTAACCCCTTTCATGGCATGCTTATTGTTGTTTCCTGCCAAACAGGCATTGTGCATTTCAGTTAATTGTTTTTGGATTGTGATTTTTAATTGAATTCTTTGAATTTTATCTTGCATTCAGTCCAACATTCTATATATTTTTGGCTCACTTCATGCTTTGGCTTTTATTCCTCTTTTGCCCATCTATGCTTATCTTGCTTGAATCCTATTTGTCTTCCTATTTTTTCTGCTTTAAGTTAATAAATTATACCCTGAATTTTCTGTTTTTCAGGATGTATGATCCCAAAGGGAAAGGAAAAGCAAAAGCAGGCACAAGTAAAAGAAAGAGAGGAGAATCATCTCCCACTGTTTTAGATATACTACATGATGATTCCTGGCGTGAGAAAAACTTTACTCTGCAAGAAAAAGCAGATCAACTCGTGCCTGCCACTGATCTGATCAAGTTCGCAAGCCGCTACTATGAACTGAAATATGAAGTCTTTGGGACAAAGAGGCACCTATATCTGGAAAAAACCCTCATAATTCCAACTGAATTACAATAGTATACCACAGAGCAAATAAAACAGAGAGGCTGGTTCTTTCTGGAAAGGAATTTGACTGAGGTTAATGCATCTTTGGTCAGGAAATTTTACTGCAACTATTATAAAACGACCCTGAATGCATTATAGCTCAGAGGAAAACAAGTTTTAGTTACTGAGGAGGCAATTGAAGATATCCTCCATTTCCAGCCTAAGTCAGATGAACCAGATGGTTACTAAAAGGCTGAGGAAGCCATGAGATTCATGACTTTTGATTGGGAGGCAGTGAAGCGAACCATCTCTATTGATCCAGCTGTCCCATGGATTATGGGTAAGTCAATAGTGAACCCAAAAGGCATAAAAATTATTTATATGAATCATGAGGCTCGGCTATGGCAAAAAATTCTGAGCAACTATGTGATGCCGAGAACTCACGAGACTGAGGTGCCAGCTGCCATGATTACCCTTATCTGGTGCGTGATGGAAGGCAAGGACATGTACCTTCCCCGATTTATACGTCACTCCATGGCTAAAGTTCATGCCCGAGGCACTCTACCTTTCCCATATTTGATCACCCAGTTGGGCCACCGAGCTGAGGTACCCTGGGAGCCTGAAGATGAGAAGCCACCAGCCACCGACTGTAAGAAGATCATCCCACATGGCAGGAAGTTCGAGGCTCTGGGCTACAAACCGCCCTTTCTTACTGCCTCTGCTGATGCAGCCACATCTTCTGCTACCCCTTCAGCACCTGCCGCACCACCCACACCCACAGCACCCTCGCCAGCTTCCCAGCCCATCTACCACCTTATGCATCGACTCTTCGAGCGCCTGAATCGGATGGAGCGTCGCAATAAGCAACGCTACGAGCATCTGAAGCTAATGATCAGGACAAGACACACTGACATCCCCTCTGAGCCTGACACGCCATCAGAGCCATCTGAGGAGGAGGCGGATGAGCATGAGGAGGATGCACGAGCAGAGGATGAGCAGGCAGAGCACCAGCACCAGGAGCATCAGCAGACACAGCCGGCAGATCCACAGGCCCCTATACAGGCATAGCCTCAGGCACCTTCACTACCAGAGCCTATAGAGACAGCATCAGCATACCCTTCCAGAGGTGACGACTCTTCACACCCAGCCTGACTGAGCATCGAGGATGATGCTATTATGTAAGTGTGGGGAGGTCGCCATCTCTGGCGAACTTTATTTTGGTGAACTACTTTCAGACTCTCTTTATCCTATTTTGTTTCATTTTCTGTATTTTTATTTTATTTTATTTTATCTTATTTTTCTTTCAGTACTTGCACATTTTCTTTTGCTATATTTCTGTTTATTCCTACTTTGTTATATTTCGCACTTTGGGCTGTATATATATCTTAGATATTTAGCTTAATTTGCACTCTTAGCTTATTAGTTGTGATATAGAAAAATATGGATTATTAAGTTTAGTTTACCCTTTTATCATATATAATTTGGTTTAATTGAAAATAAAGAGTAAACTAGAAATTTTTAGATTTTCATAATCACAACAATCTAACTAAGCATAGATATATAGTAATAAATGTTGGTAAATTGACGACATTTTTTTTCAAGGAATATATTTATTTTTATAAAAGCCATTCAAACATTCACATTGATTAGAGTTGAAACTCTTTATCCCTACTTGCATAATATACATGACTGATATATGGTTTCTGAGCCAAAGAACACACAACCCGTGAGTTTTTTAGCTTAATTGCATGGTCACATTATTTAACCATAGTTTTCATTCCTGTGTGTTTCCTTCTCTATAATTGCAGACTTTACTTTGTTCCACTCTATATGTCCAATATAGAATGTATTTACATGCTTGCATATGATTAAGGCCATTACTTATTTTTGCTCACTTATCCCAAATAGCCTACCCTTTTATGTCACCCTTGTTAGCCACCTTGAGCCTTTAATCCCCCAATTATTCCATATTTTATCACATCACTAGCCTTAAGCTGAAAAATAATTATAAATATCCCAAATTGAATCTTTGGTTAACTTAAGATAGAGATTGTGTATCAACTAAGTGTGGGAAAATTGTGGGAACATGGGTTGATAGGAAAATGTTGAATTGACAAAATATTTGGAATTTGGGTGCATGCTCATGTGAAAGTTAAATAATTAAAATACCATGTGCATTGATATTTTATGTTCATGTTATGAAAAAAAAATTTCCTATAATTAAATAAATAAATAAGGGGACACAAAAATTACCCCAGTATTAAGTTTAGTAAAAATCAATGCACATGTGAAAATAAAATTAAAAAGAATTGGTACATGAGTATGAATTGAAAAAGTGGGAATTATGGGAAGCTAGGCATAATTTAAGAATTGTATAAAAGTATGTATATGTTAGGTGAAATCTTAGACTAATCAAGGATTCAATTTATAGCTCACTTAGCCATATATATATATATATATATATATACCCTCACCTTTGCCTTCACCCCATTACAACCTTGAAAAGACCTCATGATGTTTGCATGTATACATTAAATATTTGTTGATTGGTTAGATGAAGAACAAAGTTTCAGAAAGCATGACTAGAGAAAGTAGAGTGATTAACCCCAAACACTGAGTGATTAGAGTGTATATACAAATCCAGTGAGGTTTCAATAGCTCATTTCCATATATCCATGTTTAATCATTACTTGTCTTGCAAGTTTGTGAATTCTTTCGATTAACTCAACTCAACTGTGAATGTGTTTTTAACATGATTTAGCCCTTGGCTGTGCATATATGTTTCCTTGAAGAATTTGACTCAATTTAACCACATGTAAGCTTTATATATCTAGGTGGATAATAATTAGAATTGCATAATTCATTTAGGTAGCTTGCATTTAGATAGACTGTATTGCATAGATTCCACCATTCTACCTTCACTTTTTTTTTAGTTTCTCTTGAATTTAGCATGAGGACATGCTAATGTTTAAGTGTGGGGAGATTGATAAACCACTATTTTATGATTTATCTTGTGCTAAATTGAGTGGTTTTTATCAATTCTTCACCCACTTATTCATATAATCTGCATGGTTTTACAATTCCTTCCTTATTCTGTGATATATGTGAAAACATGTTTCCTATGTCTTAAAAATGTTAATTTTAATTATCCTTTATTACTATCGATGCCGTGATCTGTGTGTTAAGTATTTTCAGGCTTTATAGGGCAGGAATGGCTTAGAGGACAGAAAGAAAACATGCAAAAGTGGAAGGAACGTGCAAAATGAAGTTTTGAAGGAAATGGCAGTGACGCGCACGCATGGAAGACGCGGACGCGTGCCTAGCGCAAAGCACGAGCGACGCGTATGCGTGACAGACGCCACGTGCAAAAAGTTGCAGAATTTGCCCCCAGCAATTTCTGGGTCCTTTTCGGCCCAAATCCAAGCCCAGAAACACAGAATAGAGAAAGGAGAATGAGGGAATCAAATCAATCATTCATTCATTCATTCATATTCACAATTTTTAGGTTTTAGATGTAGTTTTCTAGAGAGAGAGGCTCTCTCCTCTCTCTTAGGTTTTAGGATTTAGGACTTCTCTTAGTTTATGGTTCATTCCTTCTCAATTCCAGGTTCAATGTTCCTTTAATTTATGTTCTCTTCTACTTTTAATTATTCTATTACTTTAGTTTGTTTATTTTCCTAAATTGGTTTATGAACTCTATGTTGAATTTGATTTTCCATTTAATACAATTTTAGGTATTTCAGATTTATGATTATTTCTTTTATTTATGTTATTAATGTTTTTTTAATTTAATTTAGATTTATTCCCCCTTTCTTTGGTTGAGTAATTGGTGACACTTGAGTTATCAAACTCAGCTGTTGATTGAAAATTGGAATTTGCTGATTGATTTAGATCCCTCTAAAGCTAGTCTTTCCTTAGGAGTTGACTAGGACTTGAGGAATCAAATTGATTAGTCCACTTGACTTTCCTTTATTTAGTAAGGGTTAACTAAGTGGGAGCAATAAACAATTCTCATCACCCTTGATAAAGATAACTAGGATGGGATTTCCAATTCTTATACCTTGCAATGGTTTTCATGATAATTTACTTTAATTATTGCCAATTTATTTTCCTGTTCCGTATTCAAAAAACCCAAAAATATACCTTTTTCCATAACCAATAATAAATCATACTTTCTTGCAATTCCTTGAGAGACGACCCAAGGTTTAAATACTTCGGTTATAAATTTTATTGGGTTTTGTTACTTGTGACAACCACAACTTTTTCACGAAAGGATTCCTTGCTGGTTCAGAAACTATACCTACAACGTGATTATTTTTATAAAATTCTTTACTGGCAGAAAATCCCGCTCGTCACGCACCGAAGAAACCCAGAGTTCCACACAAAAGTGATTGTCTAGTGACAACCTTCTTTTTAATTTAATGATTCTCACATCTCTTGCTTTAGTTTCCATTAGAAATACGAAGGCATGCTTATATTGTATACATAAACTTCTAAGCTCAGCTACTATCGTGGCGCCTGCCACTCTGTGACAGTTCCAACTTAGGACACTCATGGCTGTGTAGAGGGTATGGTTAGGCCTGCCTCCTCAGCCATTGAGTCTTCCTCTCATTTGTTCTGTCTTGTGTACATTAGCTTCTGGTAAAGCTCCTGAAATTCCTTCTCATCAGTATCACTTCCTCTGAACTTTTTTACTTGCTTTGGCTCTTGTTCATTCTCCCACTCCTCGTTTGTGATTAGGTAGCTCGCTGCTTCTTTTTTGCTCTTCATCAGACTCAGAACCTTCTTCATTCTCATTACTAGTTCCCTTTCCCAGCTGTTGAGTTCTCTTTGCCCTAATTCTCTTGCACAAAATATTCTTCCTCCTCTGGTGGAAGCTCCACATAATAGTCGCCCTTTTCCACATAGTTGAATGAGCCTTCTAGTCTCAGTTTTTCTTTTTCTTTGTTCATTTTGGCTGCTTCCCTAGTAGCCCATATCCCATATTCTGGCTCTTCACAGATCAAATTTTTTCAATTGGATATTCTGGATTGATTGAGAGTGCTCTTGGGTAGTTAGATGGTTGGTGCATGAAATTAGCTCTGCAGAATTCGCACAGAGAGACCGGCAAGTATACCAGGTTGTCCAAGTAATACCTCAGGTGAGTGAGGGTCGATTCCACGGAGATTGTTGGTTTGAGCAAGCAGTGGACACCTTGCAGATCTTACTCAGGAGGATAGAAAATATAGTTTGTCACGGAAGAATGCAAAAAACAAATAAATAAATAAAACGTTACTAGATAGACGAGAATTCAATAGTTTGAGAACGGTTTAGACTTTGGATATGCTTTGTCTTTCCGGATTAACTTTTCTTATTGTCTTCTTCAATAACCTTCTGATTCCTTCAATGACAGCCGTAAGTGATTAACTCATGTTCTCTCATCAAGTTAACCTCCTCCACTGTAGCAATCTACCACGTTGAGATGACTCATGTCCTCTCATCAAGCCACCTCTAGGTTTCTCACTGTAGCAGAAGATGAAGCTCTAAACAATCCACTCCCCTTCACGATCCTACTCAAGGTGCCACAGACAAGGCAGATCTTCTGGATCAGAAAGTGCTACTTCTCTGACTCTAGCCTTAGCGCCACAGAGACATCACGCACCCATAGTCAACAAGATTCCATGTCACATATTCAAAGTTGCTCAGATGCTTTATTGGAATCCCAATGCAATCTCTAGCTTTAGTTCAACGCTATCCGGGTCAGAAATCGCACGGAACCCATGTAGAACAAGGGTGATTGTCACGTGTCACCCTCAATTCATAAGATGAAGAACGAGATTGCATAAGAGAATAGAATCAGACATATTGAATTAGAACAGTAATATTATTGATCCATGAAACTCAGCAGAGCTCCTAACCTTAACCTTAGGAGGTTAGTGACTCATATTGTACAGAAAATAATAATGAAAGGTTCGAATGGGAAAAAGATGAGGTAGAAGATCCTAAACAAGGGTGATTTTCTCCTATATATACTAATCTAATAACTAAGAATTATAGAAATAAGATAAACTAGGCTGATAGTGCAAAAATCCACTTTCCGAGCCCACTTGGTGAGTGTTTGGGCTGAGAAAAGGGTGTCTCCACGTGCTAGTACCCCTTAGGGGCGTTGAACGCTGGCTAGGGGCTCCATCCTAGGCGTTGGATGCCAGCTGCTCCCCTGTGGGTGCTGGACGCAAGGAATGGGGCTGGTAACTGGCATTGAACGCCAGTTTTGGACCTTCATTTTCAAAGAAAAGTATAGACTATTATATATTTTTGGAAATCTCTGGATGTTAGCTTTCCAAAGCCATTGAGATCCTGCTAGTTGGATATCTGTAGCTCCAGAAAATCTCCTTCGAGTGCACAGAGATCAAATCCTGACAGCATCTGTAATCCTTTCTCTGTCTCTGAATCAGACTTCTGCTCAAACTCCTCAATTTCAGCTAGAAAATACCTGAAATCACCATAAAACTCACAAACTCAAAGTAGAATCCAAAAATGTGAATTTTGCACTAAAACCTATAAAAAATTAATAAAACTTAAACAAAATATACTAAAAACTATATGAAAATAATGCCAAAAAGCGTATAAAATATCTACTCATCAGAACACCAAAATTAAACTGTTGTTTGTCCCCAAGCAACCAAAAACAAAGCTGGATAAAAAGAAAAGAAGGATACAATAAATCTCAGAGTTCTCAATGAAGCTCAGTTTCAATTAGATGAGCGGGACTAGTAGCTTTTTGCTTCTGAATAGTTTTAGCATCTCACTTTCCATTGAAGCTCAGAATAATTGGCATCTTTAGGAACTTAGAATTCATATGATATTATTGATTTTCTTAGTTTAATTCTTTTTTATTCTTGAACACAGCTTCTTTAGAGTCTTGGCCGTGACCCTAAGCGCTTTGTTTTCCAGTATTACCACCGGATATATAAACGCCACAGACACTTAACTGGGTGAACCCCTTAGGATTGTGATTCAGCTTTGCTAGAATCCCCAGCCAGTGGTGTCCAGAGTTATTAAGCATACTCTTTTCTTTGGATCACGACTTTAACTGCTCAGTCTCAAGTTTTTCACTTAACACCTTCATACCACAAGTATATAGTTAGGGAAGCGGCTCATTTGAACTGTTCAGGCCAAGATTTTTCTTCTTTTAGGCCCTCCTAACCGTTGATGCTCAAAGCCTTGAATCTTTGCTCTTGCCTTTTTGTTTAAAGAGCTATTGGCTTTTTCTTATTTTTATTTCTTATTCTGCTTGCTTTTTTTTGCATATATATATATATATATAGGTGAGTTCTACCCAACCCTCTCTAAATCAACATGTAAATTACCCTCTATGACATGGCACATGTTAATTGGATATTTAGTTTTAGTTTGAGTTAATTTAATTCAATATGAGTTAACATCTTAACTAAAGTAGGATCATTTTGTAATTAAATAACTTTGTAAGAAGGATAATTAGATAATTTTTGTAAATATTAAAAAATAAATTTATATGATTTTACATTTTATAAAATAAAAAAATCCTAAATCTAACCATGACCCTCAACGCAGCCCAGTGCCCCAGTCACACTCCCATCCCTCTCCTCTCTGAAATTTTGAAATTGAAATTGAAAGAACAAACTCAAGAAAGACCCTAGCCACCCAGTCCCGCCGCCCGCAGCCACCGCAGCCCCGTCGCGTGTATAGGCATCACGTGTGGAAGTTTCGTTGCCGTCGCAGGAGCTGTGTCGCCGTCATAGGAAGCTCCCTCGCCGTCGTGTGGAAGCTCTGTGGCTGTCGCCGTCTCCTCTGTTCGAGCGGTCTCTCTGTGTTCGCCGGTGTCGCCATTTCCTCTGTTGTTGCCGTCACTCCCCTTCCTCCTCACCGCCGGTAAGCAGTAAGCACTGTGACTTGGAATCTTTTTGTTGGTTTTAGTGTTTTACTGTTGTTGAGTAGGTGAATTTTGTTTGTTGAGTTAATTTTGTTCATGATTTTTGTTAGCTGGATTTTGTTTGCTGAGTTAATTTTGTTAGCTGATTAACTAGATTTTGTTAGCTGGATTTTATTTGCTTGAGTTAATTTTGTTCATGATTATGTCAAATTTGAAATTTGTTTGCTGAGTTAATTTTGTTCATGATTATCTATGCTGCTTTTATATATATATTTTATTATTTTTTGCTGCTTTTTCTTGCTTCAAGAATCAATTTTTGGATTTTTTAGATCACCAATAATACTTCTCTTTTACCATCATTCTTTCAAGAACCAATATTATCAAATATGCACTGTTCATTCATACATTCAGAAAGCAAAAGCAATGCCACCACATCAAATAATTGAACTATTCTTAATATATAACTCGAAATCCAAGTATCTCACTTTTCTTTTTCAATTAAAATTTTCTTTTAAGCAAGGTGATAGATGTGTGGAATATTTCATAGCTTTAAGACATAAAGATGATCATGCACTAGAAACAGACAATAAAATAAACACATGGAAAATAGAAAAATAACATAAGCAAGGTGATTTAAGGGAACGGGACCACCTTAGTAACGGCGGCTGCTACTCTCTCTAGTGGATCCAATGGAGTGTTTAAGCTCCTTTATGTCTCGTCCTTGCCTCTGTTGCTCCTCCCTCATGGTTCTTTGATCTTCTCTTGTCTCATGGAGGAAGGTAGACTGCTCTTGGTGGTCTAACCTCAGCTGATCCACTTTTGATCCCAAAAAATTTTTTGGAAAGGAAAATTCATCCCTTGAGGCATCTCAGAGATTTCCTATTAAGGCGGCTCCATATGTTCTTGCTGTGGTCCATGTGTAGGCTCTCTAACATGCTCCATCCTTTTTTTAGTGTTGGGCTTGTCCTTCTCAATGGGGATGTCTCTTTCTATGACAATTCCACCTGAATTGCATAAGTGACATATGAGGTGAGGGAAATGGAGGCAAGTGCCTTTCCCTTCCTCTTCCTTGAGGTTTCACCATTCTTTGGTGCCATACTTAGGAGTGGTAGAAGTCAAAAAGCAAGGCTTTTGCAATACCAAACTTAAGAGTTTTGCTCGTCCTCGAGCAAATATGAACAATTGGGAATGAGAGAGTAGAAGGAGAAGAAGAAAATTGGAGAGATAGAGGGTGAGGTAGGTAGGGTAGGTGGAATTTCTGTGGGACCCACTGGTCTTGGGAGGCTAGAAAATTTGAATTCCCTGCCCTTTATGGGCGTTGAATGCCCAACTCTTGCTCCTGGCTGGCGTTCAACTCCAGCTTGACGCTCCTTATAGGGTGTTGAACGCCCATTGGGGTGCTCCTTCCTGGCGTTCAACGCTAGGTCTCTACCCCCTGGCTGGCATTTAACGCTAGCTTCATGCTCCCTGGCTAGCGTTCAATGCCACTTATGTGCTCCTTCCTGGCGTTCAACGCCAGGTCTCTGCCTCCTGGCTGGCATTCAACGCCAGCTATGTGCTCCCTGGCTGGCGTTCAACGCCAGCTTTGCTGCTCCTCATGGGCGTTGAATGCCCACTCTGGCCCCCTTGGCTGGCGTTCAACACCAGCAAGGTCTCTGCTCCAGGGTGTTTCGTTTCCAGCTCTGACAGTTTCTGTTTCTGTTCTAACTACTGCACATGATCATAAACGTTAAAAAGCAAGGGAAAACTCTAAAAATAAACTAAAATAAACTCAAATGAAGATAAACAAAAGAAATAAGAACATAAATACTCTACTCATGGTTGGGTTGCCTCCCAACAAGTGCTTCTTTAATGCCATTAGCTTAACACTCGATTGCTGACTTTCTTCCTCTTCTTCCAGTTGGTTAACAGAAATGACTCCATGGAAGAAGAGGAGGAGATTAGTGTCCTCATATTTGAATTCCTTCTAACAAGCTTTCTTTTAGTGTGATGAGCTTGATTCTCCTTCTTTGTTAGGGTAGGGGTTGTATTGTACTCTGCATGGTAGTACCTCCTTTGTCAGGGGGTAGTGTAGGTTGAAGGACCTTGATAATCATGTAATCCTTCTGTAACCTCATCACTAATTCGCCTCTCTCAGCATTAGAAAGGTTTCTTCCAGTAGATAGAGACCATTGCTCCAAAACCTCAGCAAAAGAAATATCGAACTGTAGCTTTTTATAGCCTTCCAAGGATTGTGAGCAGTACTCATCCTTGGTCTCCTTTTGGGGCATCTGAGGGTGTGGTACTTCAGGCTTTCTTCATATAAGAGGGATGTGCAACAATGTGCTTCTAGCCTCTTCTTGATTTAGTTCCTCAACAATGTGTACCATCTTAGGCTCAGCTTCCTTGGTACTAATGAAGGCTAGACACTCTTCTCTTATCTGTTCAGATAAGTGTTGTCTAGTTTGACTGAACTGTGCCTTTATAGCTCTGTTAGAGGCTCGGGCTTCTTGCATCATCTCTTGAACATTTATTGTGCAAGGGAGTGCAGTTACTAGGTTAATGACTCACTTTGCTCAGGAGGTTCTGACTCAATAGACACTATTTTAATCTCTCATTTCATTGGAGTCTCATTAGATGAGTACAGATGTTGATTGCTGGCAAGTGTCTCAATGAGCTCATGAGCTTCCTCAATTGTCTTTCTCATGTGGATTGAACTACCAGTAGAATGGTCTAAGGACATCTTAGCCATATCTGTGAGTCCATAATAAAAGATGTCTAACTTTACCCATTTTGAAAACATTTCAGTAGGGCATTTCTATAGCATCATTCTGTACCTCCCCAAGCATCATAAAGGGATTCATTATCTTCTTATTTGAAGTCTTGAATGTCCAGTCTTAACTGGGTTAGCTTCTTTAGTGGAAAGTATTGATTCAAGAACTTATCCACCAGCTGACTCCATGTTTTCAAGCTTGATTTGGGTTGATTATCCAACCACCTCTTTGCTTGGTCTTTCACAGTAAATGGAAAGCGCAACAACCTGTAGACATCTTGGTCTACTCCATCAGTGTACACTGTGTCAGCATATTGCAGGAAATCTACAAGGAATTCTATGGGCTCCTCTTGAGGAAGTCCCTGAAAATGGCAATTTTGCTGCACTAATGTAATTAGTTGAGGGTTGAGCTCAAAGTGAGCTACTCCAATAGGAGGTATACTAATACTGCTTCCATAGAAGTCAGGAGTGGGGGCTATATAAGACCCTAAGGTTCTTCTTGGTTGTGCCTCTTCCTCTAGATCTATAGTGCACTCTTCCTGTTCCTGCATACACAGACAAGACAAAGAAAAGTGGGAAGTCTCTATGTCAGAGTATAGAGAACTCCCTGTGAGATACCAAAAAGAAGAAAAGAGACAAGAATTAAATATTTTTTTTCAAAAATTAAATAAAAAATAAAATAAAAATAGAAAACTAATTCGAAAATAAAAAAATAATTAAGAAATTTCGAAAAAATAAGAAAAGGAAAGATTAAGAAAAGATATGACAACCAATTAACTAACAAGATTTAAAATCAAAGAGGGGATTTTCGAAAAAGAAGAAAGAGAAAGTAGTTAGGAAGTTTTGAAAAAAAGGAAAGAGAAAGGAGAATAAAAGATAAAACAAGTAACTAACTAATTAACAAAATTTACGAACAAAATAAAAGATTTGATTTTGAAATTAAAAGGAGAAAGTTTTGAATTTTAAAAGTTGAAAGAAAGTAAAGATTTGAAATTTAAAAGTTTTAAATTCAAAAAGAAAGATAAGGTAAAGATTTAAAGAGATTAAGAAAGATAAGACTTAAAATTTAAAAATTTTGAAAAAGATTTTAAAAAGATATGAAAAAGATTTGAAAAGATAAGATTTGAAATTTGAATTTTGAAAAAGATTTGATTTTGAAATTTGAAATTTAAAATTTGAAAATTGAATTTTTAAAACTTGAGTTTTGAAATTTTGAATTTTGAAATCTTGAAATTTGAAAATTGAATTTGAATTAAGATAAGATAAGAATTTTGAAATCTTGAAACTTGAAAACTGAATTTGAATTATGATAAGATAAGAATTTGAAATCTGAATTTTAAATTTGAATTTAAAATAAGATAAGATAGGATTTTTGAAATTCAAAGAAATATAAAAAAAAAAAGATAAGATGAAGATTTGAAAAAGATTTTGAATTTAAAACAAGATAAGATAAGATTTTTGAAATTCAAAAAAAGATAAAAAGATATGATAAAGATTTGAAAAAGATTACAAGATAAGCAAAAAGATAACTAACGGGACACTAAACTTAAAATTTGAAATTAAATTAAAATAAGATAACAAGAAAATTTAAAATTTAAATTTTAAATTTTGAAAAATTAAAAACACAAACACTAAACAGATACCAAACTTAAAGATTTTGAAATCAAATACTCCAATTTTCGAAATTTTGGAATGAGAAACACAAAAGGACACCAAACTTAAAAATTTTAAGATCAAACAAAGAAAAATACCAAGAACAATTCGAACACAACGAAGAATACTCAAGAACACCTTTCGAAAATTTAAGAAAAGAAGAACACAAAGAGACACCAAACTTAAAAATTTTAAGATCTAATAACATTAATTTTTGAAAATTAGAGGAAAAACAACTAAAACACACCAAACTCAAAATTTTTAAAATCAACCAAGAAAATTTACTAAGAACAGTTCGAATATGAAGAAGGAAAAATAAGAACACCTTCAAAAATTTAAAGAAAAAGATAAAAATAGGGGGATACCAAACTTAAAAACTGACAAAAGATTCAAACAAAAGACAAAGATTACTAAAGAAAAGAAAAGATTTTGAAAAATTTTTGAAAAAGAAAATAAGAAATAAGTAAGACTCAAAGTAAGAAAATCAAAAGAAAATACATAGCCAAAAACAGAAAAGGTTTTGAAATTTTTTTGAAAAGAAAACAAAAGACACAAACAAAAGAGCAAATAAACCATAAATAATACCTAATCTAAGCAACAAGATAATCCGATAATTTGTCAAATCCGAACAATCCCCGACAATAGCATCCAAAACTTGGTGCACGAAACTGGCTCCGCAGAATTCGGACAGATAGACCGGCAAGTATACCGGGTCGTCCAAGTAATACCTCAGGTGAGTGAAGGTCGATTCCACAGAGATTGTTGGTTTAAACAAGCAGTGGACACCTTGCAGTTCTTAGTTAGGCGGATAGAAAATATAGTTTGTCACGGAAGAACGCATAAAACAAATAAATAAATAAAATGTTACTAGATAGACGAAAATTCAATGGTATGAGAACGGTTGAGGCTTCGGAGATGCTTTGTCTTTTCGGATTAACTTTTCTTACTGTCTTCTTCAATAACCTTCTGATTCCTTCAATGGCAGCCGTAAGTGATTAACTCATGTCCTCTCATCAAGTTAACCTCCTCCACTGTAGCAATCCACCACGTTGAGATGACTCATGTCCTCTCATCAAGCCACCTCTAGGTTTCTCACTATAGCAGAAGATGAAGCTCTAAGCAATCCACTCCTCTTCACGATCCTACTCAAGGTGCCACAGACAAGGCAGATCTTCCAGATAAGAAAGTGCTGCTTCTCTGACTCTTGCCTTAGCGCCACAGAGACCTCACGCACCTATAGTCAATGAAATTTCATGTCACATATCCAAAGTTTCTCAGATGCTCTATTGGAATCCACAATGCAATCTCTAGCTTTAGTTCAACGCTATCCAGGTCAGGAATCACACAGAACCCATGTAGAACAAGGGTGATTGTCATGGGTCACCCTCAATTCATAAGATGAAGAACGAGGTTGAGAGAATAGAATCAAACATATTGAATTAGAACAGTAATATTATTGATCTATGAAACTCAGCAGAGCTCCTAACCTTAACCTTAGGAGGTTAGTGACTCATACTGTACAGAAAATAATAATGAAAGGTTCGAATGGGCAAAAGATGAGGTAGAAGATCCTAAACAAGGGTGATCTTCTCCTTTATATACTAATTTGATAACTAAGAATTATAGAAATAAGATAAACTAGGTTGATAGTACGAAAATCCACTTTCTGGGCTCACTCAGTGAATGTTTGGACTGAGGAAAGGGTGTCTCCATGTGCTCGTACCCCTTAGAGGTGTTGAATGCTAGCTAGGGGCTCCATCATGGGCGTTGGACGCAGCTACTCCCCTGTGGGCGCTGGACGCCAAGAATGGGGCTGGTGGCTAGCGTTGAACGCCAGTTTTGGACCTTCATTTCCAAAGTAAAGTATGGACTATTATATATTTCTGGAAAGTTCTAGATGTTAGCTTTTTATAACCATTGAGAGCGTGCCATTTGGACTTTTGTAGCTCCAGAAAAGCTCCTTCGAGTGCACGGAGGTCAGATCTTGACAGCGTCTGCAGTCCTTTTTCTGTCTTTGAATCAAACTTTTGCTCAAACTCCTCAATTTTAGCCAGAAAATACCTGAAATCACCATAAAACTCAAACTCAAAGTAGAAACCAAAAATGTGAATTTTGCACTAAAAACTTAATAAAACTTGAACAAAAAAACTAAAAACTATATGAAAATAATGATAAAAAGCGTATAAAATATCCGTTCATCAATGTGCTTGTTATGTTCAACTTTTCTGGAGATTGTAAGTTGGTTTGGGCTAAAATTCCTTCCTGTTATATCTTTGTTAGGGCTGAATCCACTTGAATTATCTCCCACCATAGCAACATCTTGATTGGTTTCTGCCTCTTTTTGTTTGCAGCCCATTTCTTGGTCTTTGATTTTTGGAATTGTTGTGTTGGGCCCCATGTAACAGGAGGCCCATTTTGATTGCTTACTATCCCTTTTCCTTTTCTCGGACACTCCAACACCCTTCTTTCTACCTTATTCTTTTCATTTATCTCTCTTTTGATTTTGGATGCTAGACTAATTTGATTGATTTACAACAGATCTTGCTTCTTGAGCTCCTTTCCTTGTGTCAGGGAATTAAAGATTTTTTCCTCCTTTTTTCCTGCCTCTTTCCTACCGTCCTCGTGTACTGCATTGCCCTTATCTTTAGAAGTCACTTTAGCCCCTTCTCTCTCTATTATCTGCTAGTTAATAGCACTTTTAGTAGTCCTTTGTTCACTCTCTCTAGTCCTGCTTGTCTTCTTGCCTCCATGGTGATTAGTGGTCTGGCTGGGTTGGTTCCTAGCTTCACGGAGTATTTGGGTATGTTAGGGTTCTAGCATGTCATGGCTGTGGATCTACTACAGGCCCTTCTCTCATGCCCTATGATGCTGCATTGAAACAGTAACAATCTTGTAATCTCTCAATATTTGATTTTGAGGCTTATCCACATTTCTAGATGGGGTCTCTTGAGAGCCAGAATCCTGTTTGGAGGGGCCTTGAAATGTCTATTGTGGTTTTGAATCTCAAAACTTTCCTCATGAGAGTGTTGTCTATGACAGGATCATCCACTTCCTTGACAATTCCTATTAAATCTACAATTTCAGAGACTACTTCCAGGTTCATGTTTTCCTCTGGCACTCCATGTACTTGAATCCAAAAAGCCATGAAGTCGTGGTTTATCTCCTCTAAAGCGTCCCCTCGGTGACCATCTTTGTAAGTTGATGAGATTTTCTTTTATGCACCAAGGACCATTGTCTAGGGTTTGCATTCATCTCCTTTTGTCGCTAAAGCTGATTAGGACTTTGTTCCTACCCACTTCAAAAATGGCTACTCCTTCTGAGTTTCCCCACATGCCCAAAAGGACATTCTTGCAAATCTTGAATTTTATTTCTTTTTCTGTGATGACTATTCCAACCATGTTGCAATGGTCTAGGTTGAGGCCTTGGTTTCTCTTAGGCTTTATGCTTATGATTTTGCCCTCAATGGGCTCCATTCCCATATTTGTCGCTATAATGTCCTGGTAATTCAACTTCAGTTCAATAGTTGATATGATTTGTGTGTGGTTGATTTCTAATGCAGGTTAACTTGTGATGAGATACGGGTTTCCTCGACTTGGGAGAGGATAAGGCTGTTTTGTAGATGTGGTTGGCGAAAATGGTTAAAAAGATGTTTAGTTGTGCTATGCAAGGTTATAGTTTAAGAGTATTTTGCTGCTTAGTGATAAAATATGTAGGATTGGACTCGGGAAGGGTAAAAATTAATGGTTAGGTTGTTGCTAGTAGAAGTTATATAATGTATGGTAGAACTGTTGAAAGCAGTGGAGTAGCTGGTTTAATTTTCTGTGTGCTCTATTGTTAGTTAAGTGATTGGGTTAGAATGGTTAAAAGAGCTTGGTCAGGGTTAAAGGTTAGCAAAGGTTGCAGGTTTGCTGAGTTATTTAGAAAAGTGGTTTAAGGGGATGTTTGATGGTTATGCTTAGTGATATCAAAGCTTGAATGAACAGGGTGTTATGATCGGAGACTGCTTGATTTGAAATTGTGTTTTGCACTTCAAATGTGGTTTGTAATGGAGACAACTCTCTCACTTACTAGAACCAAAGTTCTCAAGAACCTCTTCGTTGAGAGAAAATTTTTTCCAATTGAAAGAAACTTAACAAACGTAAGGTGTCTTTGCTTAATACATCTGGGTAGAGTGGTTAACAATATCAGTCCCATGAAATTTGGGTCTTGATTATACGAATTAAGATGAGAGAGTTCAAGAAAAAACGGTCACATTTTTTTAAAAAATAACTGGGCTGAAAGCCGATATATGAGGCCTAGGGAGTCTAGAACCAATCCTATGACAAGTTCTTTTTTTGCTATTTTTTATTTATTTTTATTTTGACCCATCATTTTAGTTTTATTCAATAAATTCTTTTATTAAAGTTATTTTATTTTGAGTATTTATCCATTTTGGTCTTTAAAAAATTTTGAATTAGACACTTTAGTTTTCAAATAAAATTAATTAGCTTATTAGTCCCTAACATTTAATTCTGTAAGTTGTACTGGTTTCTGACCCACTTTGCTCTGTCAAATCCTAACGGAACTATCCTATGTATCACGTTAAATTTCCATGTCAGACGTTAAGCGCCATGTGTACGAAGGAAACAAATTGGTTATTGGACAAATTACAGTCAATTTGGTCTCCAAAATTATTCATTATAAAACAAATCAATCCACTAAAATATTCATTATTAGGAAAATTAGACTATCACAAACATGAAAAAGATTTCAAACTAGAATGTCTATTTTTTACTAATTAAAGATAAAGTTTCACCTTTCAATAGCATAATCACCCAAGTCATCTTGCAATAAGCTCAAGAAACCACTTTTCACAATATAAACAATCACATAGAAGTGATTAAGACGAAGTGCAAGGTTAAGACTTAAGAGGGAGAGTGAGACTAATGCCGAAGAGGCTAGATAAGAAATGCTAATGGAGCTCCACTAAAAATGGATGAAGAAACACAAGAAGCAGCCGTTAAAACTAGAGCACATGGAATGATAATTAAGATTGGAACAGAAGGGAGATCACAGCAATTGGCTATAAGTAATATAAAGGATGTTGGGGCTAAAAGTGGAGGACCTCAACCACAAATTATTATAACAACCAACAATGCAGAAAATCCACAGAATGAATGTCCATGGCTTATTTATTGTGCTTGAAATAGTACAAGAGACTACTTCCAAATCAAAATTTATTGTGTAACGGAATTTGGATCTAGCCTGACTAATCAACGTTGAGTGACAACTATATGGGAGAAGAGGCTCCTTACTTAGCCTCACTTGACATATTGAGAAACATTTGATTAATTTCCAGTGATAAAATAATTTACAGAATTTTTAAACTAGCAAGGCAGAAATATATTAACAGTGAGAAGGTCTAATATGGCAATGATAGCTTAGTTGTTTTGATAATGAATATTTTTGGAGATTGATTTGTCTTATGAATAAATTTTAAGGACTAATTTGTTTGACAAGGAATATTTTAAAAGACCAAATTATTTATAATTTGCCTAGGATCAATTTGTCTCCTTTGTACACGTGGCACTAAACGTTAGGAGTTGGTGAAGTAAAATGGACCAAGGACCAAGACTACTTACGAAATTAAATGTTAGAATTAACAAGCTAATTTATTTTAATTAGGGACTAAAGTGTTTGGTTCAGAATTTTTTGAGGATCAAAATAGATAAAAATTTTTTATTTTTATCTCTTTTTATCATCTACCATTTGGGATTGGCTAGCACTAGACCAGTTAGTAGATTAACGGCGGTCAGCTAGGGATCAATTAGAGAATCGTGGGTGTGCGCTCGGCCAACTTTGAAAATATATATTTAGGTGAATACTATTCAATCCTCTCTAAATTAGAGGGTAAAATGTAAATTATCCTTTGTAACATATTTTTAAAGTTTTATGTGAAATAAAATTAATTGACTTATTATGATTAACTTTAACTTTAATCTAACCTAAATTTTGTTAATTTAATTAATTAATCATGATGTAACTATTTTTTGCAAATTATAAAAATTATTTAAAAAATTTAATTTTGTAATTTTTTATTTCTTCTCAAATTATATATTTGTTAATCAATTTCAATCGCAAAATAAAAAAAAATCTCAAAAGACAGAATAAATAAAAAATTCAAGAAGCACAAAAAAATTAAAATTTTTAAAATTTTCTCTCTTGCTTCCTTAAATTTTTTGAAAAAAATAATAAAATATAAAATAAAATTTCTCTAATCATTTTTATAATTTGTAAAAAAATTATACCATAATTAGTTGATTAGGTTAACAAAATTTAGATTAGATATTAAGAAAAGTTATATCATAATTAAAAATTTAAGAAAGCAAAAGAGAGAAAATTTTGAAAATTTTAAATTTTGTATGTCTCTTGAATTTTTTTTATTCTTCGAAAAAAATAGAAAATTAAGAAATTAAAATTTTTTTAATAATTTTTATAATTTGCAAAAAAAAAGTTACATAATGAAGAATTAATTAAATTAACAAAATTTAGGTTAGATTAAAAGTTAAAATTAACCATGATAAGTCAATTTATTTAATAATAGAACATGTCACAAGAGATAACTTACCCTCTAATTTAGAGAGAGTTGGGTAGAATTCACCATTTATTTAATATCTACTTTGTTTTTAAAATTTAATTTTAATACATTATCAGTGTAAAATACTTTCACGTATATCTAATTACGTAACGTCACATCAAAAAAAATAATTACTTTTTATATTGACATAGTCAATGATCATCCGAAAAAAATGGATGTAATTAAACAATTGTATAAAATATTTTATACTGTTAGTGTATTAAAATTAAATTTATTTTATCACATTTTTAAGTATTTAAGTAGTTTATTTATTATTAGTATCTTTTAAAATTATCTTTATCAATCAACTCACAATATCATTTTAGTAGTTTGCCTCCAAAAATTTATTAGGACCGAAGTATCTTACATGAATGAACTAGAAATGTTTAGTTTGTAAAATTTATTATGAATGTTTGGTTTGTAATTTTTTTGGACTTTTTTAAAATTTGTTATACTATTTATAGGAATCATGGATATCAGCCTTGCCATGGACAAATAAATGGAGACAGCAGGGACTGTGGTGCATTTTTTTTTTTTTTAATGGAAATGGGAGGAGGGATACCTACCCCAGTGACACTCCATTGCTATCCCTAACCGAGAAAAAAAAATTCAATAACCAACGTTAGCCACGACAAGGGTGGATCAAGGCCAGTCCTGTCTTTTCGAGGAACATTCTGGTTCTTGTCAGGCGGCCAAGTGTCTTTGACCTGAAACTGAAAGTTCATATTTAGAAAGTTATAAACTGATTATCAAATTACTCAGCATAGCGATATAGACTCCGTTTAGCCAACTTTCTACTGCAGATTTGCTTGATGCTGAAGTATGGATTTGTATCTATGCAGCCAGAGACAAATAAAATACACAAACACGGTAAAATATTTGTTTTAAGATTCACTCATAATCCTGGAATTTGGATATTTCAGGAATACAAAATTACAGCAAGAATTGGTATTATATGGTTTTCTTTGAGAGCATGAAAGGAAACTGGACAATGACAGAAAATGAAGTTGGAAATGATGAATAATCAGTACCGGAGAATATAAGCCCAGAAGTTTCAACATATAATTAGCTCCACGATTAGGAATTATTCAGTAAAGTTCCGAAATATACGCAACAAGTTCCAGCCACTACTGTCGAGCCCACCTAGTGGGACAAGACTTTGTTGTTGTTTGTTTATAATTTATAATCCTTGATCTTAGTTATTTTCAAGGTCAAATTCCAAAACAGAATGAGATATTTTATTAAGCACTAAATATTTCAGGGCCAAATGCCATGTTGAGTGGATAGAAAGTAGATAAAGAAATATTTTACTAAGTACCAATAATATTTCAGAGCCAAATGCCTGTTGAGTGTAAAGAAAGCAGATAAAGAATGCATGAATTCCGTGTGTAAAAGCTGTATCAATAGAGACTAGTTTATATTGATAGGATGAAATTAACACACACATACAGGAAACAAATACATATGAAAACATATTTTCTTATTGCATTCCCACATTGGCAATCAAGACTTACAAAGGAGATAACGATGTCCAACTTCACAACCAACTTCCTAATCAATGTTCATTTCAGCATAGCTTATGCTTCAGTCTCAACTACTTTTCACTTTTTTTCCCCTCCAAGAGGCAGGCATTCAACATAAATGTTCATATTAGCAACAGTAATTTGCAAATGCCCTTTTTTATTTTTCTTGTCAAAAATTGATGCAAAAATACAAAACAAGGAAATCAAATCTTTAGTATTTTGTTCATTCCAAATCGATTCATTTACTATTAATTAAATGTAATTATAATAAAAGAAGTACTAAAATAGGATTGATATGGTCTGCTAGTGACAACATTGCTCAAAAATCTGTTTACTTATTGGACCAGGCACCAAAACCAGTATGCGCTTTGTGAATTTCTGATGAGAAGAATTAGCGTGAACAGGGAATTCACCTAGAGAGTGATCAGGAGTCCAGGACTATCCTTATCAAAATAATAATTTTTCTTCTCACTAGACTCCAAATAGAGAAAATCACGAAAAGGACATGTAAAATTATTGAACAAGGTATGAAACTAAAGGAAGGGATTTGCTACTAAAATATTAGCATACAAAGTATCCAGACAAAATTTTCTGGTTCATACCTTGCTCACTTTTAAGAATTACTCCTCAACACCATTTCCTAAGTGCAGATTGAAATGGAAAATAAGCTCTATATTTCAGAATGCATATGTTTAATGGTTATTTCCAGATTCAATTGGATGAATTAGCATATGTTTAATGGTTATTTCCAGATTCAATTGGATGAATGTAATTAATGGACAACAAAGAAAAGGTAAAGGGGATATCCTAGAAAGCGGCCACTCTGGTATGATACTAGGGATTTTTTATTTTTTTTATTTTTATCTTAAAGTGAGTTGTTATACTCAACAACAACAACAACAACAACAAAGCCTTAGGGGTCAGCTGAGTTCTTATACTCAATGGGGAAAAATCAGAGACATCTAAACCAATGAAAGCAAAGCATTTTTGTTGAGTTTTCCTTTTCAAGATTCAATGAAAATTATTACTCGCAGAAGTCAGAATACCTAGTTGTATGCCCTTAGAACAAATGACAAACTAACCATTCAACATGAGGATGGATGATAGTGATAGAACTAGTAATGCTATTCAAGGATAGGTAAAGAAAGCATACCTTAACAGAGATAATACCATTAGAGTATCTTCGTCCAGTTTTTTCTTCAATGACGTCTCAGATCCCCAATCAAACCACAACAGGTTCTATATCGGTAGAACCAAACAAGCCTAGAAACCAGAAGTTGTTGGTTTTAGGCAGGGTTAGGTGAGAACATTTTCTTCTTCTCTCTCTAAAAGGATCAGGCATATCAGTATAATGATTCTCCATAGGCAAATAAATTCACATCAATAGGTCGAGCAAATGGAAGGCAAACAAAACTCCAATTTGTTCAACCACTATTTAACTACGATAAACACTGCCAGTTATGTGGCAAGACTTGAAATATGCCAACAGAGGAGTAACGTTCAAAACTGCAAGTATCTTCTGAGTTCATTAACTTATGCTGAATACTATAAGAAAATACTAAAAAATAACTACTCAATGTATTTACTTCAATATTCTCTAGCCAAGAAAAGGCTGAAGTGTTTAACCGCGGCAGCTGTTGTTGTATTCTAAAATCAAGAGGCACTATACCCAAAAGTTTACAATTGCAATGTTAGATACCCCAAAAAATGAATGCACATCTGCATTGCTTATTTGCTTTTACTTTTTTACCACTAATAGGAAAAAAAAAATTAAAACAGCATGCTAGAAAACCATATTAGAAAATCCATCACATGCCAAAACCGATGAAGATACTTACTCTTTAGCAGCAAAAATCAAAGGTATCATAAGAAGACAACAAAACTGCAATTATAAATAGTCATCAAAGAATATTCAGCTATCTAAGAATTCCCTGTCATGCTATTCTGACGAGCACCTTATTCTTTTTGCCAGCAGATAAAAGGAGAACTTTCCCATCCACTATATCTGCTTCCTCGATCCTCTAATTTTCACTATCCACTCTGTTATTTTTCAAGTAAAGACCCCCTTGCTTCAACAAACGGTGCGCGGCAGATTTGCTCTCAAACAAACCAGAAGAGACCGAAAGATCTACCAATGACAAGTTCAAAACACTGTCATAAGCCAAAGAACAAAATGGTACACCCTCAGCTATTCCCTCGATAGTTTTCCAGTCCAACTTTGTCTCAGATCCCGACCGCAATGCTTCTGTAGCCTTAAGTGCCTCAGTCAAACCCTCCTTTCCGTGAACAAACCTTGTAACTTCCTCAGCAAGTTTGCGCTGAGCAGTATTAGGCACATAACCCGGTTTCTTCATCTCCCCTTCCAATGCAGCTATCTCCTCAATATCCAAAAACATGAGAATCTTCAAAAACCTAATAACATCTGCATCTGGAACCGTGAAACAAAAGAGGGAATGTAAGTCCGTAAGCGCCCTCCACCTGCAAGATCTTCCGAATCAACTCAGTCCCGACAGTTATATTCCCCCACTGATCACTCCCCCCAATCTGAACATTCACACCCTCATTCTGAAACAAGTACAAGAAATCATATCCCTGCAACAACTGGTAGGTGAGTTCAGTATAACTCATTCCTTGTTCAGATTCCAATCTCTTCCTAACACTCTCCTTAGCTATCATAGACCCAACCCTGGCATACTTACCAACATTCTTCAAAAATTCTAACAAACTAAACTCTTTCCACCAGTCATAGTTATTCAAAATCACAACATTAGAACCTTCCAAGTTCGAATTCAGAGAGTGACCTAGAATTTTTTTTATAGTTTGGGATATACCGACCTTGTTCCTCTCGAGTGTGGCGACGTCGAGCTCCGGCCGCTCCAGTGACTTGCCAGAGGGGTCGCCAACGCGGGCGGTGGCGCCGCCGATGAGGGCAACGGGTTGGTGGCCGCAGCGGCGGAACCAAGAGAAGACGATGATGCTGGGGAGGTTGCCGAGGTGGAGGCTCTCTGCAGTGGGGTCGAAGCCGCAGTAGACCTTCAAAGGTGGGGAATTAGCAGCGTCGGCGGAGGATGACGGCGATGGTGCTGCGGCGGATCTCAGGGCGGAGTCGTTGGTGGTGGAGTCGAGGAGGCCGCGCTCTTCGAGGACTTCGATGACGTTGCGGCGAAGTAGAGTTTGAGGTTGGTGTTGGAGAGTGCATTTGGTTCTGGTGAAATGGAGAGTGAGGGAAGGGTAAGAAGAAAAAGAGAAAGAGGGTTTGAATGGGAAAAAGGGAGAGTTTGGTGGTTGAGTGAGATAAGAAGAGGATGGTTCTTGTTGAAGCAGCGATGTAAGCCATTGCTGCTTCTCTCTGCCTTGCTTTCTCTCTCTACCTTCCCTTTGGGATGTTTTTGTAAATAATATTAATGGGATAATTTACATAATTACGCTTTCCACCTCTAAATTGTACATTATATGTAAATGAATCCCTTGTACTACATAAAATTATATATAGAAAAATCTAAATCAGTCCCTGATAATTATCTCAAAAGACAACGAAGTATTCGACAAAAAAAATATCTAACCCGATTTTTGAGCTTTATTTTTATAGAACTGATTAGTCTCTGTACCAAAAAAAAATGAATGTTGTTTTTTTTTCTACATAGGAACTAATCAATCAAAAAAAATATCAAAAATTGGGTTGAATGTTTTTTTTTAATCTCGTTGTCCTTTCAAGATAATTGCGAGAGGTCGGTTCACTCAATTATATATATTATTTGGTCCTTAAAACTTTAGATATGACATATGAGCCAATTTGTTGATTGGTTCCATAAAATTGATAATAAATTAATGAAAAAAATTAGTGTCAAGGATCATAAAAGACTAATTAATAAATCTGTAACTAAGTATTCTTAAAAAAGTATTCATAATTCAGCATTTAAAAGAGAAAAAAATTAAAAATAAGTAACTTTTTAGAAAAATAGATATTTAAAATTAATTAAATAATATTATTTAAATAAAAAATTGATTAAAGACAAAAAATTTAAAAGACAAGTAACATTTCTCTTAACAAAAGGACTAGTTATATCAAAATTATTAAAAAGAATTAAATAGATATTATATTTAAAAATTAATAAATAAGATATAAAATGATAAAATTATCATATTCTCTTTTTTTTTATTTTTAGTATATCTTCTTTATTTTTGTTTATTTCATTTTCTTGTGTACAGATGCCTTTGTTATTATTGGAGCTCTTCCAATGAGTTCTTCTCCGTCTCTAAGTTCCTCATGAATCCACTTTTTTAGGTGCACCATACAACTTTTGCTAAAATTACTAACTTTTTTTTATGTTATAGAATTTGATGGATTATGTGTTTTATGATTTGTTTGAATTGAATGAAGGTACTTAAGTTTACTTGTTTGTCTATGATGAACACAAAGAAGTATCACCAAAAATCTATATATGTTCTATATTAATTTTATTTTGTTATTGTAAAAAATAAATAATTTGTTTTGTTGAGTATATTATCCGTTTGCTTTGGTTACAAATTGAAACAGGTACTTAACTCAAAACCAAAGCAGAATTTAGCTAGTGTTCCAAAAAATTCCTTATGTCATGTGTTATGTTAGGAGAATTTAAAATTTTCAATCTCATATTCTGTATTTTACTTTTTTTTGTATCGATTATCTCTTATCCAAATTGAAAAATAATGTCTTACTCATGAAGTTTGTATAGTTTTGTACTTTATTTGATATGTATAGTGGATTGTAACTTCATGTTGAGTTTGAAGAACTAAAATATTTTAAGATGATGACTAAACTGTATTGGGATAAAAGCCAAATTGTATGTGTGATTTATTTTGATTAGTGTGCAGGAAATAATTTAATCACACTAGGCCCAAGAAACATAAATACAAAGTCCAAAAGAGGTTCAGCTTAAACAAAGTATTCACACCATTACTCTTGATCCAAAGATTGAATGGCTGAACTATAAGAAAGAAGGGAAGGAAGCAAATTGGCCCAAGATCAAACCTAAGCCCAAAATTAGTGGTCTATATCCAAATCCAATCTTTCAACTTAGTTTCTAACTAAGTGATTCAATTTTCATTTCATTTGAACCACACTACACCACTGAACCAAACTCTCTCTTCTCTCTCTTCTCTTTTCTTTCACATCACCCAGGTGAACTTTCTGAAATAAAAGAAAGAAAAAGAAAGCTCTGAGCTAGGGCAAAATTGAATAACAAAAAGCAAGTTTCCAAATTCAAGCAAACAAGAGAAAATCAAAGAGGCTAAAGAAAAAAGGCAAAATCAAATCAGAAGGACAAATCACAAAAAGGAGTTTTCACATTTGTGCTTCGTTGAAGGTTGCTGAAGAAATTCTCTACATTGAAGGTACCGATTTGAAAAAATGAAGTAAAGATCATGGAGCTCTATTGTGAATCAATGTTCAAGCATCTGACTTAAAGACAAAGCAAGAATGAAGGGTTCAAATTCAACAAGCAAGATGAAAAAGGTTGAAAGAGAAAATAGAAGGTATGGTTGCATGTATGGTTAAGTCACTACTTCTACCCTGTCTCTTCTCTGTCACGCCGCTGCTGCTTCTGATTTTGGGAGAAGAAGTCAAACAAGTGCTGAAGCAAGTTTCAAGCCTAGGAAGTTTCATTCCTCTATTAAAGGGGTGAACGGCCAAGGATTGGAGTAAGGAGTGAGAGCACAATGTTTGGGTTTCCATAGCTTAGTGAGCTAGTCATTCTTCTCCTTCATGGTTCTCATTGAATATATTGTTTTCTCAGTATAGTCTTTCTTTATTATCAATGGAAAAAGGAAATACTATGAGAATTGTATGAAAAAAGCCATTGAGTGGAAAAAGGTAAGAGAGTAAGACTTGGAGAAAAGCCTATGTTTACTTCAGAAATTCTTTGTAAATTTTTCTATTTTGTTGTCATGATCTTGAGGGGATTTTCTTACAAGTTGGGTTAGCACTTTGCTGTTGAAAGCTAGGGTAAATTCCTAGTCAAGTCTGATTTATATTAGAAACTGGATTTGTCCTAGATAGGATTGGTTAGAATCCTGGGGAGAATTGGTGAATGTAATCTTGTTGAAAGATAGTGAAATTTCGTCATTGTTGTGATGGAAACTGGATGTAGGCTGCATTGCACTGAGTAGTCGAACCAGGATATATGGCCACGTTCTTCTTCTTCTCTTCTCTATTTCTGGTTCTACACTTTAGGAGACAAAATAAAAGTATCTCCTGATTCTACTATCTAGCTATACTTCACTATGATACACCTTGCTCATAACTTTGTTTTGGCTCCTACCGTGTCAAGAGACAAAAACAAAAGGTCTCCTATTTCTTACTCAAAATATCTTAACAGAATCCTGGTTCGAAAGTAAAAATCAAAAGAGGCCAAAATTCAACCCTTCCTTCTCTTAGCCACTGATATCTATCAATTGGTATCAGAGCCTGGTCTCAAAGAGATCAAGCTTCACAGCTTGGAGAAAAGATTCGGATGGCAAACAACATGGGTTCTAACTCAATGGCATATACACTGACTGAAGGACAATCAAACAATAGACCTCCATTCTTCAACGGAAAAAACTACAACTATTGGAAAGAAAGAATAAAGATCTTTATTCAATCGGTGGATTACAACCTCTGTAAGATAATCATGAATGGTCCTCAAATTCCTACCAAAACTGGCGCTGATGGTGTTGTTACTCCCAAAGCCGAAGCATAGTGGAATGAAGATGACAAGAAAAAGGTATAACTCAATGCCAAGGCAGTCAACATACTAAATTGTGCAATCAGCTTCGAGGAATACCAGAAAATTTCAAGATGCAAAACAGCAAATAAAAGTTGGGATAAGCTCCAAGTTATACATGAGGGCACCACACAAGTAAAAGAAACAAGGATTGACATGCTGAGCAAAGAATATAAGATGTTTCCTATGAAGAAAGGAGAATTGATTGATGACATGTTTGAGAGGTTCTCTATCATCATTAATAGCTTGGATGCTATGGGAATTACTCATTCCAAACAAGTGCTAGTGAGGAAAGTCTTGAGAAGCTTGACTAAAGAGTAGAAAACTAAGACTATTGTCATCTCTTAAAGTAGCAACTTGAATCAAATGACCTATGATGAGCTGAGAGGAAAGTTACTAGCATATGAAATCGCTCACATAAAAAATGATACAAAAAAGAAAAGAGTGACTCTTAAATCTTGTACTGAATCATTGGATGATGAATCCAGTGACTGTTTATCAGATAACGAGATTGTGTTTTTTACTAGAAAACTTAGAAGGATGATGAGACTGAAAGGAAGAAGCAAAGGAGGCAACTCAAAAGATCCAAAGAAAGACATCAGCAAGGTCATTTGCTACAACTGCAGAGAAGCTGGACATTACAAAGATGACTGTCCCAAGCTGAAGAGAGAAGACAAGTCTCAAAAGGACAAGAATAGGGGACTTATGGCTTCTTGGGAAGATCTGGAGAATGACAGTGAAAACAATGAAGAGTCTAACAACAATTCTCAAGCATGCTTAATGGCCGACCACAGCACCAAAATGAGGTAATCTTTCTTGAACCCTCTAATGAAGAACTTCATCTTATGATTGATGACCTCACTGAGAAAATTAGAATTTTTTTTTAATCAATGTCATGAACTTGAATATGAAAATGACATCTTAAAAGGCTGAAAATGCTTACCTCAAAGAAAAATTAAAAGAAGCCGAAAGAAGCTGAAAATTCTGTTGATCTTGTTGAGAAAAACAAATGGCTTAGATTTGAAATTCAAAGTCTTGATGGAAAGCATTCTGTTGTTGCCTATTTAAATTGCATTGAAGAAAATGAAAGATTACAAAATGTGATTAAGGGATTAAATCAATACATAGCTAAATTTGTCCAAAGTTCTGAAAACTTGGACAAACTATTAGCTAGTCAAAGACCTTTATTTGTGAAGACTGGGTTGGGGTATCAAGAAAAAATCTAAATCTGTTTTTGAAAATTTATGCTTTAAAAATGAAGCCTCAACATCCAAAAATTAGGCTTTCAAAATTCTAATCACATTGAAAAATCAGCAAGCAAAAACTTTTGTCAAAAATGCAATTGGGTTGGTCAGTTACCTATTCAATGTTTTATTTTTGAAAGAAAAATTAGTGAAAAAGTTTACAAAGTGATTGGCAAGTACAATGCACTTGGACAACTAAGAAGGTTTAACATTAAAGGATCTAAAATGATTTGGATATCTAAAATCACTTAAGGTATTGTGCAGTTTTGCCTAACATCCAAGAAGAAGAATGACATGTGGTACTTGGATAGTGGATGCTCTAGGCACATGACCGGAAAGTCCACATTCTTTATCAAGCTTGACAAATACGATGGAGACTTTGTGACTTTCAGTGAAAATGGAAAGGGAAAGATTGTGGCCATAGGTAAGGTTGGTAAGATCGAGTTTCTCCACTTTCATTAAAGATATATTCTTAGTTGAGGGTTTGAAACACAACCTTCTAAGCATTAGCCAATTGTGTGATTTAGGATATTTGGTCATTTTCAAAAAGTTGGAATGTTTGGCTGTTTGTGAAAATTATGGTGAAATTTTGTTTGTAGCTAAAAGATACAATAATGTATATGGACTCACCTTAGAAGAACTAAAAGAATAAAATGTAGCTTGTTTTACTTCCATTGAATCTGAAAAATGGTTATGGCATAAGAAATTAGGACATACTAGCATGTTTCAAATTTCTAAGCTTATGAAAAAGAATTTGGTTAGAGGTCATAGAAAAATCAAATTTGACAAAGACATCACTTGTGATCCTTGTCAATTAGGCAAATAAACTAAAAGTTCTTTTAAATCCAAGGATGACATCTCAACCAAAAGACTATTAGAAATACTACATATTAATCTTTTTGGTCCTACTAAGACTCAAAGTCTAGGTGATAAATATTATGGTTCAGTGGTAGTTGATGACTATACTAGGTTTGGATGGATTCTTTTCTTAACTCATAAGAATGATGCCTTCTTTGCCTTTTCAACCCTATGCAAAAAGATTCAAGATGAAAAAGATTCAAAAATTGTTTCAATAAGAAGTGACCATGGAAAGGAATTTGAAAATCAAGAATTTGAATCCTTTTGTGATGAATATGGAATTAATCATAATTTTTCATGTCCTAGAACACCTCAATACTTTGTGAAAATGAAATTCCAAAATTTTTATGGGCTGAAGCAGTAAACAATGCATGTTATATTTTAAATCGAACAATCATTCAAAAAATTTTAAAGAAGACACCATATGAGCTTTGGAAAGGAACTCCACCCAATCTTAAGTATTTTTATGCTTTTGGATGCAAATGCTTTGTTTTAAACACTAAAGACAATCTTAGAAAATTTAATCCAAAATCTTATGAAGACATTTTTGTTGGATATTTGATGAGCGGATAATTTATACGCTTTTTGGCATTGTTTTTAGTATGTTTTTAGTATATTTTAATTAGTTTTTATTATATTTTTATTAGTTTTTAAATAAAAATCACTCTTCTGGACTTTACTATGAGTTTGTGTGTTTTTCTATAATTTCAGGTATTTTCTGGCTGAAATTGAGGGACTTGAGCAAAAATCTGATTCAGAGGCTGAAAAAGGACTGCAGATGCTGTTAGATTCTGACCTCCCTGCACTTAAAGTGGATTTTCTGAAGCTACAGAAGCCCAATTGGCGTGATCTCAATTGCGTTAGAAAGTAGACATCCTGGGCTTTCCAGAAATATATAATAGTCCATACTTTGCCCGAGATTTGATGGCCCAAACAGGCGTTCCAAGTCAGCTCAAGAATTCTGGCGTTTAACTCCAAAACTGGCACAAAAGCTGGAGTTAAACGCCCAAACTGGCACAAAAGCTGGCGTTTAACTCCAAGAAAAGTATCTACACATGGAAGCTTCAATTCTCAGCCCAAGCACACACCAAGTGGGCCCGGAAGAAGATTTCTGCATTAATTACCTATTTTTGTAACTCTAGGCTACTAGTTCTCTATAAATAGGACCTTTTGCTATTGTATTTCACACACTTGATATACTTTAATAGATCTTTTCATGTTTGGGGGCTGGCCTCACGGCCATGCCTAGACCTTGTTCTTATGTATTTTCAATGGTGGAGTTTCTACACACCATAGATTAAGGTGTGGAGCTCTGCTGTTCCTCGTGAATTAATGCAATTACTATTGTTTTTCTATTCAATTCACGCCTACTTCTTCTCTAAGATATCACTTGTTATTCAACTTGATGAATGTGATGATCCATGACACTCATCATCATTCTCACCTATGAACGTGTGCCTGACAACCACCTCCGTTCTACCTTCGATTGAGTGTGTATCTCTTGGGTTTCTAATCTAAGATTGGAACCTTCGTGGTATAGGCTAGAATTAATGGCAGCCATTCCTGAAATTCGGAAAGTCTAAACCTTGTCTGTGGTATTCCGAGTAGGATCTGGGAAGGGATGACTGTGACGAGCTTCAAACTCGCGATTGTGGGGCATGTGACAGACGCAAAAGGATCAATGGATCCTATTCCGACATGATCGAGAACCGACAGCTGATTAGCCGATGTTGTGATAGAGCATCAGGACCATTTTCACTGAGAGGACGGGATGTAGCCATTGACAACAGTGATGCCCAACATAAAGCTTGCCATGGAAAGGAGTATGAATGATTGGAAGAAGGCAATAGGAAAGCAGAGGTTCAAGGGGAACAAAGCATCTTCATACGCTTATCTGAAATCCACCAATAAATTACATAAGTATCTCTATATTTATTTTATGTTAATTTCATCTTTTAATTATCAATCCTTCATCACCAATTGAATCTGCCTGACTGAGATTTACAAGATGACCATAGCTTGCTTCAAGCCGACAATCTCCGTGGGATCGACCCTTACTCACGTAAGGTTTATTACTTGGACGACCCAGTGCACTTGCTGGTTAGTTGTGTGGAATTGTGACAAAGTGTGATTCACGTTTGAGAGCTCCAAGTCTTTGGCGCCGTTGCCGGGGATTGTTCGAGTTTGGACAACTGACGGTTAATCTTGTTGCTTAGATTAGGTATTTTTCAGAATTTTTAAGAATGAATTCTAGAGTTTTAAGGTGATGTTCCTAGCATCACAAAAGCTGATTGATTCTCATCAATTTAGCTGCTGAATATAATGTCCTGCTGAAGCTTGGCCAAACATGTCTAATCTTTTTAGACTGAAGCTTTAGACTAACATTGCATGATTCCTAGAATTCTTATTAAAAGTTTTGATTCTCTTTATTTTCTTTTCTATATAATTTTCAAAAATAAAAAAAATTTTAAAATCATAAAAACCAAAAATATTTTATGTTTCTTGTTTGAGTCTATTGTCTAATTTTAAGTTTGATGTCAATTGCATGTTTCTGTTCTTCTTGCATTTTTCGAATTCATGCATGTTCTTCATTATTCTTCAAGTTGTTCTTGATGATTTCATTGCTCTGATCTTTAAATTCTCTTGTTTTGTGTGTTTTGTTGTTTTTCATATGCAATTTTACATTGTTATAGTCCTTAGTATACAAACATTTAAGTTTGGTGTCTTGCATGCATTGTTTATTTTATCTTAGTTGCATTTTTTATTATTTCTCATCATAAAAAATTCAAAAAATATTTTTAAACTATGTCTTTTCAAGTCAATAATACAGAAAATTGAAGATTCAGAACATTCAGCAGAGGAATCAAACAGAAAAAGCTGGGCGTTCAAAACGCCCAATGAAGAAGGAAAACTGGCATTTAAACGCCAGCCAGGGTACCTGGCTGGGTGTTTAACGCCCAAAAAGGTAGAGATTTGGGCGTTAAATGCCAGAATGGGCACCATTCTGGGCGTTTAACGCCAGGATGACACTAGAGGGAAGATTTTGTTTTTAATTCACATTTTTTCAAGTTTTCATAATTTTTCAAAATCAAATCTTTTTCAATTCATATCTTTTCAATCATATCTCTTTCAAAATCAATTTCTTTCCATTTTATATTTATTTTTACCATTTTCAAAAATCCTTGCTTCAATTCAAGATTTACTTCAAAAATTTTCAAGTTGTTACTTGCCTATTAAGAAAGGATCAAATTTTAAATTTTAGAATCATATTTTTTAATTTCTTGTTAGTCAAGTAATCAACTTTAGTTTTAAAACTTTCTCTTTTTTTAATTTGATTTTCAATCATATCTTTTCAAACATATCTTTTCAATCACATCTTTTTTAAAATTAATTTTTTCAATCATATCTTTTTCTAATTTCAAAATCTTTTTCAAAAATCACTTTATTTCTTTCCCAATCTTAGTTTTTGAAAATTTCAATCAAATTTTCAAATTTCTTTTTAAAATCTTTTAATTAATTTCGAAAATTTCTTCCCCTCTTCTCACATCCTTCTATTTAAGGGACTAACACTCCTCATCAAGGTGCAATTTGAACTCTATCCCTCTTGATAAGTTCGACTTCCCTCTTCTCCACCTCCTCCTTCTATTCTTCTTTTCCTCTGACACCTCAAGGAATCTCTATACTGTGACATAGAGGATTCCATACTTTCTTGTTCTCTTCTCTTTCATATGAGCAGGAACAAAGATAAAGGCATACTTGTTCTAGCTGATCCTGAACCTGAAAGGACCTTGAAGAGAAAGCTAAGAGAAGCTAAAGAACAATTCTCTTTAGAGGGCCTAACAGAACTCCTCAAAGAAGAAGAACCCATGGCAGCCGAAAACAACAACAATGCCAACAATGCAAGGAAGGTGCTTGGTGACTTTACTGCACCTACTCCTGATTTCTATGGGAGAAGCATCTCTATCCCTGCCATTGGAGCAAACAACTTTGAGCTTAAGCCTCAATTAGTTTCTCTAATGCAACAGAATTGCAAGTTTCATGGACTTCCATTAGAAGATCCTCATCAGTTCTTAGCTGAGTTCTTGCAAATCTGTGACACTGTCAAGACTAATGGGGTTGACCCTGAAGTCTACAGACTTATGCTTTTTCCTTTTGCTGTAAGAGACAGAGCTAGGACATGGTTGGATTCACAACCTAAAGAAAGCATGAACTCTTGAAAAAAGCTAGTCAATGCCTTCTTGGCAAAGTTCTTTCCACCTCAAAAATTGAGCAAGCTTAGAGTGGAAGTCCAAACCTTTAGACAGAAGGATGGTGAGTCCTTCTATGAAGCTTGGGAGAGATACAAGCAATTGATCAGAAGGTGCCCTTCTGACATGCTTTCAGAATGGAGCATCATAGGAATCTTCTATGATGGTCTGTCTGAACTATCCAAGATGTCATTGGATAGCTCTGCTGGAGGATCTCTTCATCTGAAGAAGACGCCTGCAGAAGCTCAAGAACTCATTGAAATGGTTGCAAATAACCAATTCATGTACACTTCTGAAAGGAATCCTGTGAATAATGGGATAGCTTAGAAGAAAATAGTTCTTGAGATTGATACTCTGAATGCCATATTGGCTCAGAATAAAATATTGACCTAACAAGTCAATATGATTTCTCAGAGTCTGTCTGGAATGCAAGCAGCAACAGGCAATGCTAAGGAAGCTTCCTCTGAAGAAGAAGCTTATGATCTTGAGAACCCAGCAATGGAAGAGGTGAATTACATGGGAGAATCCTATGGAAACATCTATAACCCTTCATGGAAAAATCATCCAAATCTCTCATGGAAGGATCAACAGAGACTTCAACAAGGTTTCAACAACAATAATGGTGGAAGAAACAGGTTTAGCAATAGCAAGCCCTTTCCATCATCTTCTCAGCAACAGACAGAGAATTCTAAACAGAGCCCCTCTGACTTAACAACTATTGTCTCTGATCTAATCAAAACCACTCAAAGTTTCATGACTGAAACAAGATCCTCCATTAGAAATTTGGAGGCACAATTGGATCAGCTGAGTAAGAAAATTACTGAACTACCTCCTAGTACTCTCCCAAGCAATATAGAAGAGAATCCAAAAAGAGAGTGCAAGGCCATAACCACATCTCACATGGCCGAACATGGAGAGGAGGAAGAGGCAATGATCCCCACTGAGGAAGACCTCAATGGACGCCCACTGACCTCCATGGAGTTCCCTAATGAGGAACCATGGGAATCTGAGGCTCACACTGAGACCATAGAGATTCCATTAAATTTACTTTTGCCATTCATGAGCTCTGATGAGTATTCTTCCTCTGAAGAGGATGAAGATGTCACTGAAGAGCAAGTTGCTAAGTACCTTGGAGCAATCATGAAGCTAAATACCAAGTTATTTGGTAATGAGACTTGGGAGAATGAACCTCCATTGCTCACCAAAGAACTGGATGACTTGACTAGGCAGAGATTACCTTTGAAGAGACAAGATCCTAGAAAATTCTCAATCCCTTGTACCATAGGCACCATGACCTTTGAGAAGGCTCTATGCGACCTAGGGTCAAGCATAAACCTTATGCCTCTCTCTGTAATGGAGAAGCTAGGGATCATTGAGGTACAAGCTGCAAGAATCTCACTAGAGATAGCAGACAATTCAAAGAAACAGGCTTATGGACTGTTAGAGGATGTCTTAGTAAATGTTGAAGACCATTACATCCCTGCTGATTTCATAGTCCTAGAGACTGGGAAGTATATGGATGAATCCATCATCCTTGGCAGACCCTTCCTAGCCACAGCAAAGGCTATGATTGATGTTGACAGAGAAGAATTGATCATTCAAGTGAATGAAGACTCCCTTATGTTTAAAGCTCAAGGATATCCCTCTGTAACCATAGAGAGGAAGCATGAAGAGCTTCTCTCAATACAGAGTCAAACAGAGCCCCCACAGTCAAACTCTAAGTTTGGTGTTGGGAGGCCACAACCAAACTCTAAGTTTGGTGTTGAATCCCCACATTCAAACTCTAAGTTTGGTGTTAGGAGGTTCCAACATTGCTCTGAACATCTGTGAGGCTCCATGAGAGCCACTGTCAAGCTATTGACATTAAAGAAGCGCTTGTTGGGAGGCAACCTAATTTTTACCTATCTATGTTAAATTTCTATTTTCTATTGTTATTTTATGTTTTCTGTAGGTTGATGATCATGTGAAGTCACAAAAATAATTGAAAAAGCAAAAACAAAGTGAAAAACAGAATGAAAAACAGAACACCCTGGAGGAGACAGTCACTAGCGTTTAAATGCCAGTAAAGGTAGCAGAATGGGCGTTAAACGCCCAGTCTGGCACCATTCTGGGCGTTTAACGCCAGAAAAGGGCACCAGACTGGCGTTTAACGCCAGGAATGGGCAAGAAGCTGGCGTTAAATGCCAGAAATGGGCAGCAGCCTGGCGTTTAACGCCAGGATTAGCAGAAAGGGGCATTTTGCACGCCACTTGGTGCAGGGATGAAAAATCCTTGACACCTCAGGATCTGTGGATCCCACAGGATCCCCACCTACCCCACCTCTCTCTCTCTTCTTCACCCATTCACCAATCACCTCAATACCTCTTCCCCAAAAAAAATCCTCACCTATTAAATCCCACCATTCTCTTCACCACTCACATCTATCCTTCATAAAACCCCCACCTACCTCACCATTCAAATTCAAACCACTTTTTCCTCCCAAACCCACCCTCTATGGCCGAACCATACACACCCCTCTCCCCCTATATAAACCCATCTTCACTCCTTCATTTTCACACAACCTAAACACCACTTCTCCCCCTTGACCAAAACACAAAGTCCACTCCATCTCCTCTATTTCTTCTTCTTCTACTCTCTTCTTTCTTCTTTTGCTCGAGGACGAGCAACCTTCTAAGTTTGGTGTGGTAAAAGCTAAAGCTTTTTGTTTTTTCATAACCATTTATGTCACCAAAGGCCGGAGAAACCTCTAGAAAGAGGAAAGGAAAGACAAAAGCTTCCACCTTCGAGTCATGGGAGATGGAGAGATTCCTCTCAAAGGGTGCATCAAGACCACTTCTATGAAGTTGTGGCCAAGAAGAAAGTGATCCCCGAGGTCCCTTTCAAACTCAAAAAGAATGAGTATCCGGAGATCCGACATGAGATCCGAAGAAGAGGTTGGGAAGTTCTCACCAACCCCATTCAACAAGTCAGAATCTTAATGGTTCAAGAGTTCTATGCCAATGCATAGATCACCAAGAACCATGATCAAAGTGTGAACCCGGACCCCAAGAATTGGCTTACAATGGTCCGAGGGAAATACTTAGACTTTAGTCCGGAAAATGTAAGGTTGGCATTCAATTTGCCTATGATGCAAGGAGATGCACACACATACACTAGAAGGATCAACTTTGATCAAAGGTTGGACCAAGTCCTCATGGACATCTGTGAAGAGGGCGCTCAATGGAAGAGAGATTCAAGAGGGAATCCGGTTCAACTAAGAAGGTATGACCTCAAGCCCGTGGCTAGGAGATGGTTGGAGTTCATCCAACGCTCAATCATTCCCATTAGCAACCGGTCCGAAGCTACTATAGACCGGGCTATCATGATACATAGCATCATGATTAGAGAGGAAGTGGAAGTTCATGAGGTTATATCCCAAGAACTCTATAAGGTAGCGGACAAGTCCTCTCCTTTGGCAAGGTTAGCCTTCCCTCATCTCATCTGTCACCTCTGCAATTCAGTTGGAATTGACATAGAGGAAGACATCCTCATTGATGAGGACAATCCCATCACTAAGAAAAGGATGGAGCAAACAAGAGATCCCACTCATGGACAAGAGCATGAGGAAATTCCTCATCATGAAATTCCTGAGATACCTCAAGGGATGCATTTTCCTCCACAAAACTATTGGGAGCAAATCAACACCTCCCTAGGAGAATTGAGTTCCAACATGGGACAACTAAGGGTGGAGCACTAAGAGCATTCCATCTTCCTCCATAAAATCAGAGAAGATCAAAGAATCATGAGAGAGGAGCAACAAAGGCAAGGAAGAGACATTGAGGAGCTCAAGCACTCCATAAGATCTTCAAGAGGAAGAACAAGCCGCCATCACTAAGGCGGACCCGTTCTTTAATTTCCTTGTTCTTTATTTTCCTGTTTTTCGAATTTTTATGCTTATGTTTGTGTCTTTATTACATGATCATTAGTGTCTAAGTGTCTATGCCTTAAAGCTATAAAAATGAATCCATCACCTTTCTTAAATGAAAAATGTTTTCAATTGAAAAAGAAAAAGAAGTGCATGAATTTCAAATTTTAAAACAGTTTAATTATCTTGATGTGGTGGCAATACTATTGTTCTTCTGAATGAATGCATGAACAGTGCATATTTTTTAATTTGATTGTTTATGAATGTTAAAATTGTTGGCTCTTGAAAGAATGAAAGGAAAAAGAGAAATGTTATCTGATGATCTGAAAAATCATAAAATTGATTCTTGAAGCAAGAAAAAGCAGTGAAAAGCTTGCCAAAAAAAAGAGAAGAAAAGCAAGCAAAAAAAGCCAATACCCCTTTAAACCAAAAGGCAAAGGTGATAAAAAGGATCCAAGGCTTTGAGCATCAGTGGATAGGAGGGCCACAGGAATAAAATCCTGGCCTAAGCGGCTAAACCAAGCTGTCCCTAACCATGTACTTGTGGCGTGAAGGTGTCAAGTGAAAACTTGAGACTGAGCGGTTAAAGTCGAGGTCCAAAGCAAAAAAAGAAGAGTGTGCTTAAGAGCCCTGGACACCTCTAATTGGGGACTCTAGCAAAGCTGAGTCACAATCTAAAAAGGTTCACCCAGTTATGTGTCTGTGGCATTTATGTATCCGGTGGTAATACTGGAAAACAAAGTGCTTAGGGCCACGGCCAAGACTCATAAAGTAGCTGTGTTCAAGAATCAACATACTTAACTAGGAGAATCAATAACACTATCTGGATTCTGAGTTCCTATAGATGCCAATCATTCTGAACTTCAAGGGATAAAGTGAGATGCCAAAACTATTCAGAAGCAAAAAGCTGAAAGCCCCGCTCATCTAATTAATACTAATCTTCATAGATGTTTTTGGAATTCATTGTATATTCTCTTCTTTTTATCCTATTTGATTTTCAGTTGCTTGGGGACAAGCAAAAATTTAAGTTTGGTGTTGTGATGAGCGGATAATTTATACGCTTTTTGGCATTGTTTTTAGTATGTTTTTAGTATATTTTAATTAGTTTTTATTATATTTTTATTAGTTTTTAAATAAAAATCACTCTTCTAGAATTTACTATGAGTTTGTGTGTTTTTCTATAATTTCAGGTATTTTCTGGCTGAAATTGAGGGACTTGAGCAAAAATCTGATTCAGAGGCTGAAAAAGGACTGCAGATGCTGTTGGATTCTGACCTCCCTGCACTCAAAGTAGATTTTCTGGAGCTACAGAAGTCCAATTGGCACGCTCTTAATTGCGGTGGAAAGTAGACATCCTGGGCTTTTCAGCAATATATAATAGTCTATACTTTGCCCGAGATTTGATGGCCCAAATAGGCGTTCCAAGTCAGCTCAAGAATTCTGGCGTTTAACTCCAAAACTGGCACAAAAGCTGGAGTTAAACGCCCAAACTGGCACAAAAGCTGGCGTTTAACTCCAAGAAAAGTCTCTACACATGGAAGCTTCAATGCTCAGCCCAAGCACACACCAAGTGGGCCCGGAAGAAGATTTCTGCATTAATTACCTATTTCTGTAACCCTAGGCTACTAGTTCTCTATAAATAGGACCTTTTGCTATTGTATTTCACACACTTGATACACTTGATATACTTTCATAGATCTTTTCATGTTTGGGGGCTGGCCTCATGGCCATGCCTAGACCTTGTTCTTATGTATTTTCAACGGTGGAGTTTCTACACACCATAGATTAAGGTGTGGAGCTCTGCTGTTCTTCGTGAATTAATGCAATTACTACTGTTTTTCTATTCAATTCACGCCTACTTCTTCTCTAAGATATCACTTGTTATTCAACTTGATGAATGTGATGATCCGTGACACTCATCATCATTCTCACCTATGAACGTGTGCCTGACAACCACCTCCGTTCTACCTTCGATTAAGTGTGTATCTCTTGGGTTTCTAATCTAAGATTGGAACCTTCGTGGTATAGGCTAGAATTAATGGCAGCCATTCCTGAGATCCGGAAAGTCTAAACCTTGTCTGTGGTATTCCGAGTAGGATCTGGGAAGGGATGACTGTGACGAGCTTCAAACTCGCGATTGTGGGGCATGTGACAGACGCAAAAGGATCAATGGATCCTATTCCGACATGATCAAGAACCAACAGCTGATTAGCCGATGTTGTGATAGAGCATCAGGACCATTTTCACTGAGAGGACGGGATGTAGCCATTGACAACGGTGATGCCCAACATAAAGCTTGCCATGGAAAGGAGTATGAATGATTGGAAGAAGGCAATAGGAAAGCAGAGGTTCAAGGGGAACAAAGCATCTTCATACGCTTATCTGAAATCCACCAATGAATTACATAAGTATCTCTATCTTTATTTTATGTTAATTTCATCTTTTAATTATCAATCCTCCATCACCAATTGAATCTGCCTGACTGAGATTTACAAGATGACCATAGCTTGCTTCAAGCCGACAATCTGCGTGGGATCGACCCTTACTCACGTAAGGTTTATTACTTGGATGACCCAGTGTACTTGCTGGTTAGTTGTGCGGAATTGTGACAAAGTGTGATTCACGTTTGAGAGCTCCAAGTCTTTGGCGCCATTGTTGATGATCACAATTTCGCCTACCAATATTCAACTACTAGTAAAGCTTATAAAATTTACCTCAAGGAACATAGAGTTATAGAAGAGTTCATACATGTTACATTTTGTGATTCTAACTCTATTTCAAGTGTTGTTGAGGAGAATGATGCAGGAATTGAAATTGAATTTAAGTTCTAAAAAGGTCCAAGGTTAAGATAAATCAAAACCCACATTGAAAAATATTGTTCCTGATTCTGCAGAACAAAATACAGGAGACAATTCTGTTTTGTCTCCTACTGAAGCAGAAAACTCTGGAAATCTCAACAATGTAGAAATTGATCATTCCTAACCTGAGATACTTCACCAAAACCCAGAGAATGGAAGTTCTTGAAGAACTATCCACATGAGTTTATTATTGGAGATCCATCTCAAGGAGTTATCACAAGATCCTCAAGTAGAAAAAGGGCCGAACTCAACAACCTTTCTCTTATATCACAAGTGGAACCCCAAAATGTGAAGGAGGCCCTTAATGACCTTTCTTAGATCAAGGCAATGGAAGAAGAATTGGTCTAATTTGAAAAGAATAAGGTTTAGACTTTGGTGCCTAATCCGAATGGTAAGAAGGTAACAGGTATTAAATGGATGATAAACCATAATTTTATGGTTTATTTTGTATTGAATTTTGTGGATTTTATCAACTTTTCCTACATTTATTCAATGAAATAGCATGGTTTTGTAAATTCTCCTTAATTTGTGTTTAAGAGTGAAAACATGCTTTTTAGGCCCTTAATTTGATAAATTTAATTCATTTTAATTCCATTCGATGCCTTTATATGTTTGTTAAGTGATTTCAGGTTTAAAAGGCAAAGATTGGATTGAAGGAATGAAGAAAAAGCATGTAAAAGTGGAGAATTCATGAAGAAATGAAGTTTTGGGAATCTGTCATGCGATGCATACGCGTGACCTGGAAAATGCAATATGACGCGTACATGTGACCCACGCGTACGCGTGACAAGCAGCACGTGACCTCATTAATGAAACACGGGGGCGATTTCTGGGGCTGCAGAAGCCCAATCCAACTCATTTCTAAAGCTATTTGATGCAAAATTCAAGAGGGAACAAAGGGAGAGCAATTAGGATAGATTAGTAACATGCCTTAGGTCATATTCTAGAGAGAGAAGCTCTCTCTTCTCTCTAGAATTAGGGTAGATTAGGTTAGATTTTCCTTAGGTTTATGCTTTAATTGTTGTTTTGATTTACTTTTCCTTACAATTTATTGTTCTTGCATCTTTGTTCCCTTAGTTCTACTTGTCATTTCCTTTATCTTGTTGCCTTTATGTTCATGATACTTTGTTAATTTTGATTTCCATTAATGCAATTTGTGTTTTCATGTTATTATTAATTTCTTTAATTGTTATTATTATTTTCTTGCATTGGGTAGTTGTAGATTTATATTTCTTGCAATTTTAACATGCTTTCCTCTTAGTGCCTTCTAAGTGTTTGATAAAATACTTGGTTGGATTTTAGAATAGATTTTGGTACTTTTGGCTTATGATTGAGGACTTAGGTCCCTTAAGATCATTGATGTCCAGTTCCATTGGTGATTTAGGGTTGTTAATTGGTTTTAGGATCAATTATGTCCTATTGACTTTCCTTCAATTGTTAGAGGATAACTAAGTGGAATTAACTCTTTGTAATTACCATATTGTGATCAAAGATAGGATACCTTGACTTTTGACCCTTGCCAAGGCCTTTTCACCATTTGAGTTTCCTTTCCTTCATTAGTTAATTGTCATTTACTTTCTTGTTATTTACATTTCTTGTCTCTCATTACAAAAACCCAAAAATATTTCATAGCAATAATTGAGCACATGATTGTAATTCCTAGGGAGAGCGACCTGGGATTAATACTTCTGGTTATTTTTTATTTGTATTGTGACAACCTTCTAAACTTTGATTGAGAGTTATTTGTTGGTTTGGAACTATGCTTACAATGAAGTTTTTTTCTATTGAGAAATTCTAGACTGACAATAATCCTCCATCAATGGATCTTTAGAAATAAATTAGGTGAGGATGGCAGTGTTATTAGAAATAAAGCTAGACTAGTAGCTCAAGGGTATGACCAAAAAGAGGGCATTTACTTTGATTATTCATTTGCTCCGGTTGCTAGAATGGAAGTAATAAGGTTATTGCTTGCTTATGCAGCCCACAAAGGGTTTAAGCTCTTCCAAATGGATGTTAACTGTGTTTTTTTTAATGGATATTATTCATAGTGTTGGTGTGTGTTCTAGGTTTCAATTCCATTCTAAATAATCACATCTTTCTGCTGTAAAAAGGATCATTAGATACATCAATGGCACTGTTGATTTTGGTCTTTGGTATCCTAAATCTGATGAGTTTTGTATAGTTGGTTATTGTGATGGGAATTTTGCCAGAGACTGCATTGATAGAAGAAGCACTTTAGGGATTTGTTGCTTTCTTTGACAGTCCTTGAATCTGTGGTCAAGCAAGAAGTAACCTACTGTTGCTCTATCTACTGTTGAGGCTGAATACATAGCCACTTCTTCTTGTTGTTCTCAATTGATTTGGCTTAAAACTTAATTTGCAGATTATAAATTGTAAGTCAATAGTATCCCTTTATTTTGTGATAACATGAGTGCAATCAATATTTCTAAAACTCCTGTTTTACACTCAAGAACTAAGCACATTGAAGTGAGATATCACTCCATTCGGTAACACGTGTAAAAGGGAACAATTGACATACAATTTGTGAAATCTGATGATCAATCGGCTGATATTTTTACAAAACCTCTGTGCGAAGATAGATTTTGTAAATTGAGAACTGGTTTAGGGATTGTTGATGCTGAGTTTTTGAAATAAATGTGATAAATCGTGTTCTTATTATTTTTGTCTCTCATGTCGACATGAGATAAAACTGGACAGATGATGACTTCCTCTAGGTTCCATGAAGTTCAGACAATGTATTGGTGATTTTAATCAATCTAGGACAAAACTGAATTTTTGGTAGTCCATTGTGTTTCCTTAAAACCACCATTGGGCCCAAGAGAAAGAGATTCTATTTTATGAAGTGGGCCTCATTGATTGTTTTGATCACTAACATAAAAAAGAGTATTTGCTTTTATTTTTTCATTCAAGTCAAATCAGTTTCTTTTCAAAATCTTTGTTTGACTTGTCATTTCAAAACTGTGAGCATTAATTTTAAAATTCAAAATTCCTTGAATCATGTTTTCATTTATTCCCTCTTGTGTTTTCAAAGGATTTTTGAACATTTAAAGCAGTTATTGTTTGATAATTTCTCATCTTCTTCATCACTCCACTACTTCCACTTCTTTATTCATAAAACCCTCTTAAGATGAGAAAGAAGGTTGCTACCCGCAGAGGCACTGGTACCATTTGTCCTCCACGCAACCCTCCACAAAAATAACAAGCCCACACTCACATTCACATACATTCACATTCTTCCTTTCATTCCTCTCAACCACCCGAACCAATGGCTAGAACGAAGACCACCAATTTGAGGCCATCTTCGGCACCTCAGGAGGAAGGCACTTTAAGGGCAAAAGTGGCAAAAGGGAAGAGACCCATGACTGATGAAGAACCACCAACTTCTCCTCCTCTTTGTTCAACCTCTCGTCCTTAAGGACGCTCAGTCCCCTATTCTCGCCTTTCAAAAGGTAACAAAAGACCTTTCATTAACTCTGTAAAGGAACCTGCAAATCCTAATTCAGAGGCCTTCAAATCTCATTTTAGTAAGCGACCTCACTCTCACTATGATCCTCTACGGTTTTCTTCAAGAATGAATTTTGAGTTTCATAGAGATATTGTTTCCAAATGACCCCTGTGTTCTACTTATGTTGCTGATCTAAAGACTTTGGCTGAAAAAGGAATTGATTTTATTGAAAATTTTAAATACTTGGATTAGAAAAAAATTTTGAAATTCGAAAACCTGTATACCCTGATTTGGTCAGAGAATTCTACGCTAACATGCACTATAGTGAGGCTTCTGTTTACTCACGTGTTAAAGGGTGCCAACTCTATTTGAACAAAGAAACTATTGGTAATTCTTTGATTATTATGATGTAAGAGTAAATGCCTACATTTTCGGAAAGTGGCATAATAATCTTGATGTTTCACACAAAAATGTCTTAGCCAACATGTGAGAACATATTCCTCATGGATGGTGTCACACCAAATCATAGAGCCTTAAGTCCTGCCAAAGTACAGCTTCACCGCCTTATCACTCATATTCCAATCCCCCAAAGTGGTTCATATCAGATAGTCACCTTCTGTGATACCTTGGTCCTCTATGCAATACTCAACAAAACTGAAATTTCTTTTGCTTACTTGATGATGTGCTATATGTTCGACTGTATCAAAAGCGATAAAAATATTTCTCTTCCATATGGAATATTTTTAACTTGTATCTTTGAGTATTTTGCTGTTGATCTAAGCAATGAGACCCTAGAAGACAAAATTTCATATCTCAAGAGTGGTGGTGCAGTAAAACAATCAAAGAGAAAAGGCATAAGGGCAGCCAAAAAAACAGTTTTGGAAGAAGAAAAGGAAGAAAGTCTTCCTCCTCCATCTACTGTAGGGACATCCTCCTCTCACAAATACTTAATGAATGGCATTGTTAAGGACGTCTTGCAAGAGTTTATAAATCTCACTAAACAGATGATCAAATCGAGCCAACAAGCTAGGAAACTAGCAATTCAAACTGAGAACTCCTTTAGGAAGTCTCAAAGCCAGGTTGAAATATTGTTCAAATATACAAACTCTTTGGATGACGAACAAGCAATGTCCGATCAATATGAAGATCCTCTCGGAATCGAGGATGAGGGATCTGATGTCGAGTCCTTGTCTACTGCTGCTACTAATGTTTAAAACTTTATTTTTTTGTGAATTCTAGTCTTTGTTTTTTTTATGGTTAAACACTGTTTGCTAATTGGATGACTGTAACTTAACTTTGATATTAACACTTTCACTTGTTTTACACTTTTGGATTGCATATTGAATTGTTTGCTATGCAGGTTTCTCTCCTTGATAACAAAAAGGGGAATAAAGTGACATGTGAAATTGAATTGAAATTGTTAAAATTATGATATTGTGATATTTATGTATGATGGTCGGAGCAGGCTGCTCTTTTTGTTTTGAACTAGTGATTGAAAATCTGCAACTTATAAATATTGTTCTGATTTTGAATATTGTTTACACCTATCATAGCCTCACCTTGGTATCTGAGTTTTAAATGAATGGCTTTGATATGGATTAGCTCTGATTGATGTGTGTTTTAAGGCTAATTGATAATTTTTTTTATAATAGCCTCGTAAATATTGGCATAGGATCAAACAAGTTCTCTAAGACATAAAACTATTTGATATATCTTGAATATCGGCATTATTTTTATGAAAGAATTGTTCAAATCAAGTTGGGATAAGCAAATATTCAGGGAGAACACTGTGATCAAAAGAAAGGGGGAGCTTCAAAACTAAGAAAACATTAAAGGAAAGTTTCTAAAAATGCTCTCATTCTAGTTTTTAATGGTGGTTAAGTGAAGAAAAACTATTGATGAAAATGATGCCACAAAAAAAGTAATTATAGTACAATAAAATAACATCGAATAAGAAATGAAAGAAGAGAACTTTAATATGTTGATAATATTGGTATTGGTGATGATGACAGTAGAGGAGATAATGATGATGATAAAGTATGGTTACATAATAAAAATAATAGAGATAGGAGTGATAATAATGAGGATGAAAAAGATAATGGTAATAGTGGTAGTAATTGGTTACATTGTTGAAAAGATTTTTGTGGGGGTTTAAAACCCCCCACAAAATACAAATAAAACCTTCCACAAAATTAATTTTATTATTATTTAATTATTTTTTTAACAGATGGATTGTATTATCCCAAAATAAAAAGGTTGAGGGTCGAAGTGTCCCTTTTATTTGGACAGGGATCGCTTTGTCCTTCGTGAAAATGGACAAGGACCGGATTGGGTGTTTACTCTTTATTTTATAATGTTTGTAATCAAGGGGGAGATTGTTGAGGTTGAAGAACTAAAATATTTTAAGATGATCACCAAACATTATTGGATTAAAAGCCAAATTGTATGTGTGATTTATTTTGATTAGTGTGCGGAAAATAATTTAATCACACTAGGCCCAAGAAGTATGAATACAAGCCTAAGAGAGGTTCAGCTTAAACAAAGTATTCATACCATTATTCTTGATCCAAAGATTGAATGGTTGAACTATAAGAAAGAAGATAAGGAAGTAAATTGGCCCAAGATCAAACCTAAGCTCAAAATTGGTGGTCCATATCCAAATCCAATCTTTCAACTTAGTTTCTAACTAAGTGATTCAGTTTTCATTTCATTTGAACCACACCACACTACTGAACCAAACTCTCTCTTCTCTTTTCTTTCACATAACCCACTTGAACTCTCTGAAACAAAAGAAAGAAAAAGAAAGTTCTGAGTTAGGGCAAAATTGAAGAACAAAAAGCAAGTTTCTAAATCCAAGCGAAGAAGAGGAAGTCAAAGAGACTAGAGAAAAAAGGCAAAATCAAATCAGAAGGGTAAATCACAAAAAGAAGTTTTCACATTTTTGCTTCGTTGAAGGTTACTAAAGAAATCCTCTGCGTTGCAAGCATCGATCTGAAAAAATGAAGAAAGTAAATATCATGGAGCGCTGCTATGAATCAACTTTCAAGAATCTGACTTGGAGACAAAGCACGAATGAAGGGTTCAGATTCAACAAGCAAGATAAAAAAGGTTGAAAGAGAATATAGAAAGTATGGTTGCATGTATGGTTAAGTCACTGCTTCTGCCCTATCTATCCTCTGTCACGTCGCTACTGCTTCTGATTTTGGGAGAAGAATTCAAACAAGTGCTGAAAGCAAGTTTCAAGCCTAGGAAGCTTCGTTCCTCTATTAAAGGTGTGAACGGCCAAGGATTGGAGTAAGAAGTGAGAGCACAATATTTGGGTTTTCATAGCTCACTGAGCTAGTCATTCTTCTCCTTCATGGTTCTCATTGAATATCTTATTTTCTCAGTCTAGTCTTTTTTTGTTATCAATGGAAAAAGGCAATACTGTGAGGATTGTATGAAAAATTCATTGAATGGAAAAAGGTAAGAGAGTTAGACTTGGAGAAAAGCCTATGTTTACTTCAGAAATTCTTTGTAAATTTTTCCATTTTGTTGTCATGATCTTGAGGGGATTCCCTTACAAGCTGGGTTAGCACTTTGCTGTTGAAAGCTATAGTAAGTTCTGAGTCAAGTCTGGTTTGAGTTAGAAACTGGATTTGTCCTAGATAGGATTTGCTTGCCTCCACCTCTACTTCATCTGCCTCGCTTTCTCCTCCATGTCTACCTATGATTCATCTGCCTTTTTCTTCTCCTCCATTTCCACCTTGCTTCAGATCTGAGTCGCCTGCATCCCATCACCATTGTGTCTTGTAACACCCTACCACACAGAGCCTTATGCTTAAGTCATAATTCAGAGGTAGCGAGGTATTACGACCTCTAAAAATAAAATTTAGTACATATAGTAGTGTGAAAAATGTTTATAACTAGGAGCCTTTGAAAAAAAAGGGGTAAAACAAAATCGTTAAATAGAAAAGCGCAACACTCCGATCAATAACGTAACAAAACAGATAAAGAATAGACTAACGTGAATACATAAACAAGAGAGTGCCAAAGATACGAATATCAAAACTCAAGACCCGATTTGCGAAGATAACCGGTCCGAGTATAAAAGTATATATATATATATATATAAGAAACCCAAGAGAAACCCAAAAGACAAATTACCAAAAACATGTTCTCCAAAACAACCTCTAAGAGGAGTCAAAATAGTATATACTTATTTAGTGGAGATAATAAGTATCTAAGTAAGTACAAAAAAAAAACCAAAATAAAGTCCCGAGAACTAAGGATCTTTGCTAATCCAGAAGTCTCCAGCATGCCTCAGCGAGAAGCCTCACGACTTTCATCTGAAAACCACAAAATCCGCATGGGTGAGAATCGGAGGTTCTCAGTATGGTAACAATACCCACATATCTAACATGTAATGTCCTGGGAAAGTCAAAGGCAATCCTAGAACTTCGAACAGATAAAATTAAAGCTTATAAACAGACTAAACCATAAATGACAACTGACTAAAGATCTTCAATCTAACTAATAGTCCCCTTTCTAAATCATGTGAACCTCCCAACCGCCATCAGTAGTTTGATATTGCAAACACAATTATATCAATAAGAAAATGCACAAATAGGAAGCAGATATAGCATTTATACAATTACCAAGTATTATGCAGTCAGTTAGGCATTCCAAACAATTCACATATAATGCATATGATGTATGCCTATCCTAGTGGCTGATGAGTCTCATCTGTCGGTTATATAGCCAACCCGACAAGTCCTGGTAGCTAACCATTGGACTGTCCCTCTGTCGTGCATCCCCAACTCGAGTTATACTCAATCATAATCATCAATACATATTCACAACACCCACACTAGTGTCTATTCACGGGGGCGAGCTCATCCGGAACTTTCACATTGTCCGGCCGCACTTACGACATAGGGTCAGCAGAGTATCGAGTCTCCACCTAGAACACGTGGTGACTAGCCACTGCTTTCACCCAGGGAAACTCGTATCTCAGATAGTGGAAGTGCAACATTCACATTTATTCAATACGCATATATGCAATCATACTCAGCCATAGTTCAATAATGGCTCAGCCATAATTTGGCAATATCTCAGTCATTCGGCTCATAATATAATCCATAACCAGCCAATTCATTAACAATTACAGTCCTTCGGCTCTTGGCATATAAAGTACTTCCACAATCATCCTCCGTATCTCATACAATGATCTTTGATCATCATTCATCATTAATTCTCCCCTTACTTCATCCACAAGTTACCATATTTCCTAACTTCTTCCCATTGCTAGGCATATCACAAGGATTTAAGACATAAGGGGTGAGATCGAAGGCTTAGAAGTCTGAAATTTGGCTTTAAAAACTCAAAAATCAACCTTGGGATGAAAACAGAGTTACACGTGCGCGTCGCCCACGCGCACGCGTGGATGGGGGAAAAGCAAAGTGATGCCTACGCGTGGGTGCATTTTGTGCCCCTCCCTTGCACAAAACCAGCACAATACCCGGACAACTCTCGGGAACTTTGGCTGGGCAACTAAATCAGCACATTGACGCGTACGCGTCGGCTAGGCGCACGCGTGGGGGAGTGAAAATTTGAAACTGACACGTGCGCATCGGCCACGCTTACGCGTGGAAGTACGATCTGCCAAAAATTTTACTAAGTTAAAAAGCTGTAGAATTCCAGTTTCAAACCCTAATCTTCCGACGGGCATAACTTTTTTGTTCCAAGTCATTTTCCATCCGTTCTTCGAACGGCATAAACATCTCAGATCCAATTTCATTTCTAATCAAGTTTGACACAAATTGGGGATCCAGAGACCAAGATATGCTCTGTCAAAGTAAGCCCAAAAACCACATTTTTATACAAAGTCACAAGGTTCTATTTTCAAAACAAACAAATTTCAACCCTTTTCAAAACCAACCAAAATATACCAAAAATCAACCTCAAACCTCCTCAACTCATATGTTAATATTTTTATCAAATTCGCAATCACCAATGCACCATTTTAACTAATCTCAACCAAATAACTCAATTTCAAACACAATATCATGTTATATATATTTCCTCATCCTAATCTCCAACAATACCCTTCCCAATCAACCCTCAATACATACAACCAATATCACCCTCACCATCAACATGGTTTCACCTACAATTCAACTTCAACCAATCATTAAGCGTATATCAAAACATGCATATCTCTCATGCATCATACCATCACAATACCAATATTCATTAATCACATACATAACGACACAATTTATCTCAACCATTCAACAACATCAACCATTCAAGTCCTATCTTAGGACCTCTAGCCCAAGTTTTCACACCACATTACATTTTAGATACAGGAAACCGAGACCATACCTTAGCCACTTTTCCGCTTAACCCGGAACACCTCCAAATCACTTTTTCACAAGCTCTTAAAGCTTTAACACCTCCAAGAACAGATTTTTAGCACACAGAGCCCTTCTTCCAAACTTTCCAAAACCTCAATCAAGCTCCAACACACATATATACACTTCCTAAACCACAATATCACATTCAAACATACCCACTCAATACCCAAACATCATAAACCAATAAATTCTATTAGGGTTGAAAATCTTACCACACCCAAGGATCAAAAAGACAAAATTAAGCCTCTTCTTCAAGCTAGTTGGATCCTATAACATCAAAGAGCCCAAAATCTCAACACTTTTTTCCAAAAATTTGAATTTAAGGGCTGAGAATACTAGACTAAAATCGTGGCTTACCTCAAGAACAAAGTAATGGATTTTGTAGAGCTCATCGCGGTGCACGCGTGGCCGCAAACGGTGCAGCAATCGGAGCTCCGGATCAAAAGTTATGATGGTTTGAAGATCAAGTGAAAGTTAGAACTTTGGAAGAGTGTTCTTCCCCTCCCTTACTCCATTTCAGCGTGTTTGAGGGTTTAGAGAGGAGAGAGAGTGCTGTTTTTAGGGTTTTAGGTTTTGTTTGGTTGGGTCAAGGGCCCAATATGGGTCCGGTTGGTCCGGTTTGGCCCGTTCGGTCTAATCTTGGGTCGATTTCTTTAAAATTGATATTGAAATTAAATTCTCATTTTAATTTCCTCTATCATATTAAACCATAAAAATCACATTTTTAACTTTCTAGAATAAATTCTAATTCTAATTTATGGATTAATTAGTCATTAATTAACCAGACTTTACATGTCTCACATATATGTACCGTCTCCACTTTAACACATCCACCTCCACCAACTCTTCCCTCACCTTCACTTTCAATCTCTATTTTAGATTTTTTTTTTCAAAAAATACAATTATTTAATTGATTGTTGAATTTAGTTTGTCTTTTCTATTTTAAAAAATAAAAATAATTACTGAATTGATTATTGAATTAGGTTGTTGATGGTAATAAATTTAGGCTGAAGTTAAACAATTAGTAGTAATAGTGGTGATGGTAAAAATAATAACAGTAGTAATAGTGATAGAAAAATCGTAATTACAAATGTATTATTTATATATTTTTGTGTCTATATCTCTTTGTATATTCGTATTTGTGTATACATTAATCAAACGCTGCCTCATGTAATTATGTCTCAAATGTCCTTTGATTCTATTCTACTTTCTTCTTCCATTGTTGTTTTAATCATTTATCACTTTTGTTTTAATTTAAGTCTCAAGGTAAAGTAGCCTTATCAACGAAATTGTTTATATTTTGATGTATTTTATTGCTGCATACTTGCATTCCACGTTCTGAAAATTAAATTGATTTATCAAATCACTATAATTACTTGTTCACCAATTTAATTGTTGGTAGAACTGAAATAATTGATTTTAATAAAAAAAAATATAAAATTATAAATAATACACAAAAGCATAAATATTCTAAAGTAAATTTTAAAAATATACAAATTTAAAGTACAACATTAACTAAAGTATTATAATCCCATGTAAATACACAAACAAATGGTGCAACGGTAAAATTAAATAAATTAACAATTCAATTAACAATCACAATGCCAACCATTTCAATTTATCGAATTTACAACTGTAACTAGGGACGAATCTACTTATATTGTAGAGGGGCAAGTGTCCCACTATAATTTGAAATTTTTTTAAATAGTGCATAACAATAATATTTATTTGTTCTCATTAAATTATTAAATTTGATTCCACAATATTTTTTTTATTCAACTTTTGACACTTGGTAGTCAATTTAAAAATTTCATATTAGATGTGCATTATAATGATAAATTCTCAAATTTAAATGAGATTGGTGTTCTTTCTTAAAAAATCGACTTGAAAGAATATTATCTATCCATTGATATTTTTTTTTCTTTTGAAATTAGTTTTAATTTTTTCCATAACGATTACACTAATTGAATGAACTTTTTCAACTGTAAATATCATTAAGATCAGAGCTAATTATATGAAATGTGGGTTTTAAATATTTTTAAATAATTGTCTAACAATATATATAAGAGACATTTTGATTACATTGTCAATAAAAAATTATTCAATTTTTTAAAAATATGAAATATAAAAAAATAAAATTCTAAATTATATGTTATTATTTAAATTATTATTTTAGTTTTTTAATTTGTAATTAAATATTCTGAAGACTAATCATATTTTATAATAACAAAATATAATTATACCAATAATTATATTACGTATACATAAAAAATATTATTTGTATAAAATAAATTTTAAAATACAAAATATACATTGAAAATAAGTTAAATAATATATATTTATTTATACACAAATTTATAGTAGATAATTTGATAGCTAATTTTTTATATAAAAATAATATTTTTATTATAAAAATTATCACATTATATATATTTTGTTTTTACTATCAAAATTTTCTGGATCCGTTACTGACCGCCCAACAATAAATTCAAAATTCTCAACACCAGTAAAGAGACAAGAGGGAGATAAAAGATGTTCGTCGAAAAAAAAGAGAGAGGACGAGACCAGAGATGGACGAGGGATCGAACCATAACTAACTAAGATAATAAAACAACAATGACGAAGATGAAGACTAGAAGACGAGATGCACGACTGCACGAGGAACGACAGCTGGAAGGCGAGATGAAAGAGAAAACGATAACACCACCTGGAAGCGTGATGTGAGGAAACGACCATGACGCCTGGAAGTGTGGCATAGGACACGACGACTGCGACGGCCAAAACTTTGTTGGATTTTCCCTTATTTTTTTCAAAAGACTTAATTAAAAATCTAATTTTCATTCGATTTTTAGATTTGTCACCGATTTTGGAACAAAATGTTTTTGCTTAAGAACCTGATCGACTTGGCTTTCGGTTCTCATTTCGACTGGTCGAAGCAATCAAGATTTTTAGAATTATGGTTGCAATGTTACTAAGACATTCATGAGTTAAATTTTAAAGTCGTTTCGAAACTTGTAATCCAATTTTGAACTCGTTCCTGAATTTAAAATTGTCTAAAATTTATTCCTGAACTTAATAATTGTCTTCCTTAAATTATTTTTCAACAACAGATTGATGACGTGATTGGACGAAGGCCACGCCGGACTTATAAACGTCATCATTTTCTTTCTAAAGCTGAAGATGAGAGTGAACTTGAAAAAGTTCTTCAGTTTTTGCCCTCTCTTCCTCTTCTTCTCCTTGAATTTTACCATAATGAACTCTCCTCTCCTCTCGACAATACCACTTCCGTGGTAGGCGACTAGTGTGGAAGTGGAAGAAGGCGGAATAAACTGTCGAATTTTGGATCTTCCTTAATAAATTGTTTCAGATAATTGATGATCACACGATTCTCAACATTTTCAAAGTCATTGAAAGGGAGAAAAAGTAGCTTAGCGGCAGCGGCGACGGGAGTATGTCTAACAGGGAGATCCGATGTTCTTATTGAAGAGAGAGGGGTTGATTTTGGGAGTGATGAGGTAGCAACGAGTGGAGTGAAAACCACGTCGTTTCAGTTATATTTGATGCCAGAAAGGAAATGACGATGTTTACAAGTTTAACGTAGTCTCCGTCCAACCACATCATCAATATGTTATCGAAAAATATCTCAAAGACGACCATTATTAAGTTCAAAAACAAATTTAGAGTAATTTTAAGTTCAAGGACGAGTTCGAGACTCAATTACAAATTTAGAGATCATTTTAAAATTGAACTCGCCGTTATTTTTTAAAATAAAAAAAAGGCCCAAACTCAGCATTTACAAGGCTAAAGATGAGTTGCATAAATGGTCAAACAGGAACTGATCAAATTTAGAAAAAGAGAACAGAGGACATTTGACCAAGTAAAAAAGTAGAACAACGGTGGTTGTTTCTATGTGAAAGCACCTTCATTCATGTCACATCTGAAACTTAATCTCTGTGGAAAAAAAAAAGTTACATGTTATATTTTTCTTAAAAATATAAAATTCACGAGAACGTAAAAAAGTGAAACTTAATTTGTGCCCATAGTATTTCTGTTACACGAATTACCATATTTATAACAAGAATTAATTTTAAGTCAATCTTGTCATTTCCAATTTAATTTATATAGGTAAGAAAAATTGTAATATTAATTAAATAATTTTAATTTCCTTTTTTTATCAATTTATAATAATTATTTTATGATTTTATTAAATAAATATTTCAATTAAAAATAATATAATTCCTTTACATGTATAGGTTTAAATAATTTTTTACTATGTGTAAAAACATAATTGTTTTTAAGATAAACGATTCAAAATTCACTCAAATTATCTTGGTACTAATAAAAAAATACGCTGACCCATATATATACGATTTTCATGGCGTGCTTCGCATTCCTCCTTCTCCTCCTCCTCTTCCTTCTTCTTCTCCTTCTTTTCCTACTCTTCTTCTTCTTCTTCCTCCATGAAAACGAATTTTTTGCCAAATTTGATCTCCTTCGTGCGTTCTCTCTTTGCCTTTTCATTCGTTGTTTTATCTGCGTTTATCACTGGTATTCTTGCTTCGTTTTTTTTTTTCGATTTTCATAGTTTTTGAAATTAAGCTTTGAAATCGTTTTGAAGATAATAGAATTTCAGAAATACACCCAAACGATTACAGAAATACACCCAAACAATTACAAAAATACACCCAAAGGATTACAGAAATACACCCAAACGGTTACAGAAATTCACCCAAAGGATTACGAAAATACACCCAAAGGATTTAAGAAATACACCCAAAATTCGTTGAATTACACCTTATACATAATTCAGAACTCTTTCTCTTTCTCCTCCTCATCTTCTATTGCTTCTTCTTCTTCAAAAACGATTTCAAAGCTTGATATCAAAAAATAATGGAAATCGAGAATAACGAAGAAAAAAAAACAGAGAGAAAAGCACGTAAATGAAGAAGGAGAAAGAGAAGGCAAGAAACGAAAGAAAAGAAGAAGAAGAAGAGGAAGAGGAAGAAGAACGTGCATCAAGAAGAAGAAGAAGAAGGTGCAGAAGATGAAGAGGAAGAAGATGAAAAACGTGCAGTCAAGAAGAACGAGGAGAAACACGATGATGAAGATAAAACACTTCAAAAACGAAGAAGAAGAAGAAGAAGAAGAAGAGGAGGCACAGAAAAAGAAGAAGAAGAAGGAGAAAAAAAAGAGGAGGCATGGAGAAAGAAAAATAAGAAGAAATAAATGACTTGTATAACTTGTATGGGAAAACGCTTGTATGCAGAGAATTTCTCTAAAATTATCTCCTAAATTTGACTTTTTTTTTTTCGATGTAGATTCTAAGATGTGTTGTTTATGATTATGAAGATTGGAGAGCTTGTGTGTGTTTAATCAATATAGAGCCTATTTTTTTCTTTTAAATTTCAAAAGGGAAAAAAAAACTGGTGGTCCAATTTGAGGGAAGGTAAATTCAAATTCGAGAGTTTACAAAATAGATGGTCAGATTTATATAAGTTTACAAATTAAGTGTGTTTAGATTACAGTTTATAAATGGGAGTTTGCATAAAATTGATTTTGCAAACTTGATTTTGATGAAAAGTAAGTTTGTATTGAAGTTATTTATGTTTGGCCATTTTTATATCAAAATGGATTGTAGTAAAATAAATATTGTTTGGATTACACTATTCAAAATCACTTCTAGATGAAAAATTACTAAAATAGATATCAACTTAAATAATTTTTTTATATTATCCAGTTATTTTAATTTAGATATTTGAATATTCTTATTAATTAATTTTATAATAAAATTAATATTTATTTATTAAAATAAAAATAACATATAAAAATTAGCAAAATATATTTTATATTAAAAATAAAAAATATAAATTATATATATAAGAGTATTTAATCAAATATGTTACATTTTTTTAAATTTTAAATATTAACGTAAAAATGTTAATTTAGTATTTTTTTTTTACATCGTATTTTTTTAATATTTTCAATAATCTTATTCTTAATATTATTTTGGAATCCAACGTGATTTTATTAATACCTATGATTAATTTTTTATTTAATTTGTCTTTTTTTAATATATCATAATTTATATTATAAAAAATTACAATAAAAAATTGTATATACTAGAATTATAATTATAAAAAAATACTAAAAATAATAAAATTAAATATTTATCTTAGTAGAAATGAAACAAATCTAAAAGTTCTTATAATATATTTTATATAGTATATTTTTAGTTCTTTTAGTACTCTTTTTTAGTACCTATAGTTTTTTACTATTATTATTATTTATGGTTAATTTTTTGTTTAATTTACTTTACCTAATAGGATCAATAAATTATATTATGAAAAGATAATAATAAATATAATTACAAAAGTTATAATTATAAGAGTGTATAATGTCAAATAAAAATTTAACAAAAAAATAAAAATAATAAATAATAGAAAAAGAGAGCTCATATAGAGAGAAATAATAAGAATTCCATAAATAATACAATAACATGTCTAAAGATTAAAATTGGTAAAAAAAAAATATATGTTTAGTATAAATGGCTAAAAGCTCGTTAGTAAAACGCAGAAGTTAGAAATTGTTGCTTCTGGTAAACGTGGTTTTGACTACAAAATCACTTCTACGTTTGCCAAATCAAAAGTTAGTCAAACAAAAAATTAAAATTTTTTCTCTTCAAACGAATTTGCCAAACGGATTTGCTTAAACGTGTTTTTTCTCTTTTTGAGAGTTTACAAATTAGATGGTCAGATTTATATAAGTTTACAAATTAAAAGGTCGGTTTTGTATTTTTAAAATTTTAAAATATTAAAATTACAAATTGAAAAAGTAATTTTGTGTTTTAAAAATTTTAAAAAGTTAAACTTTTTAAATTGAAGAGTCAAATTTGTGATCTTCATATGAAAAAATATATCAAATTTCACGTATTATTGGAAAATACTACTATAAATCCAATATCAAAATTAAAAAATACCTAAATTTTTATTAACGTAATTAGGTAAAACATCTCAATTTATAAATTTATATTTTTATCATATTTTTAATTAATAAAATAATTCAGATACAATTTTTTGAGTTAGTTTTGTCTTTGAACGGAGTTGCTATTTCTTCTAAGAAAAAAAAAATCAAATTGGGTTCGAATCAGTTGCGACAAAATTTCGTACACAAGTAACGCGGAGAAGTAATATCTATGCGCTACTTGTTCAAAGCTTACTAAAATGATAGTCAAACCCAATAGTCAATAGTCACAGACACAAATGTCAGAAAATAAAAGAAAATCAAAGTTTTAGAAAAGTTCAACGCTATATAAGAACAATTTCATATTGATATTTCGCGTACATAGAAATGTAGAAGCCATTTTAGAAGTCAACGTCAAAGGATTGAAAGGTCCCAACATAACTCTCCGATTCTCATCATCTTCTTCTTCTTGTTCCCTACCGCGTCCCTTTCATTTCCAGCTGAAACAAAAGCCTCTTCCGCCGGTGTCTGCGGTGTTTTCAACGCTTCTTTCTTTGCTTCATCAAATATTTCCGGTAATCCGCATGTTATTTCTGTTATACTTCCCAATGTTGTTTAAATCATTTGGAAGTTGTTTGAAGTTTTTCTAATTTTGCTACTTTATTCAGTTGTATGTATTGGTGTTGTTTGATTGGTTGTGTGTCCCTTTGATGATCTTGCTTGGTGTATTGTCGTGTTTTCCGTTTCTTGATTCTCAATGAAAATGAAAGCTTGACAATTTTCCTTTTTCAATTAGCTGTTAAGGTCTAGTTTGATATGATAAACATAGTTGAATCTGTTTTTACTCTTTGTTGAGTTGTGTTGAGTTGAGTTCAGCTTAATTTATGTTATGCTTGGTTGCCAATGATTACGTAGCTGGTTTCAAGTCTGGATAATCAAGGAGGAGAAAGTAGCAATAGCACATGTTGAAGAAAAATATGTTGTGATGGTTTTATGTATTTTCTTGGAGTAGAAACAAAATGATAAATTTCCCTCCAGAAAATGTTAATTTTTTTTGTTACACATATTTCAAAACTGATGCTGAGTGTTTTATTTTTTGTTTCTTAATACAGGTACTATGGACATATCTTTGTTAAATGTGCTCTCCAATGGCATATCCTCATTTTTGCATCCATCATTTTCTGGAAACATGAACTCAAAACCTGTATCAATGTATTGCCAAAGTGCAGAGCAGACACTTAAGTTGTTGAAGCCAATTATCGACACAACTGTTCATTCTGATATATCTGCTGATGAAGAGCTTAGAAAGTTATTTGAGGAACTTGGTCAGTCTGTTGATGAGTTGAGGGAGCTTTTCGAGAATTGGCATCCGCTATCCAGTAAATTTTACTTTGTAAGTCCTCATTAAATTCCTTAATTCACAGATAGAGAAGAGATTTTTATTTTAAGGTGTGATCTTCAGTTTTGATTTTGGAAGGTAAGGAGGAAAAAGCAAGGGCTTGAATTAATCTATTTTACTCTCTAAGCCTTTCCTATCCCTCAAAAATTAAATTTTAGAACTCGTAAAATAAGCTGAGCTTATATTTGCAGTGATTGATAAGTACTAACTGCTTTCTTGTATAGTTTTCCTGTTAAGCATGTGTTGATTATCATTATTTTCTCTTTCTTGATCACTAGGTGATGCAAGCTGAACCGTTGATAGCTAGAATTCAGTCTATAGGGTTCAATATTTTGCAGAAGCTGAAGGCTTCACAGCAATGTCTACCTGATGATTTGGGGCATGATATGACATCAATCATTAAGGAAGCTATAAATGAACAACCGGAAGGCGAAGGACCAAGTTCTGAGATTCTAGCAAATATTGCCGAGATCCTCGACTTAAGGTCTAATCAAGATGTTTTGATTGAAGCTGTGGCCCTTGAAAGGTTGAAGGAGAATGCTGAACAAACTGAAAACATTGCAGAAGCTGAGTATATTGATCGAATGATCTCTGTTGTGACTCGAATGCATGAGCGAATCATCATTCTCAAGCAAGCTCAGAGCTCTATCCCGGATTCGGTACCTGCTGATTTTTGCTGTCCTCTCTCTTTGGAATTGATGACAGATCCAGTCATTGTGTCATCCGGGCAAACCTATGAGCGAACTTTCATCAAGGACTGGATTGATCTTGGGCTCATGGTTTGTCCAAAGACTCGTCAGACTCTGGTTCATTCCAACCTAATACCTAACTACACTGTAAAAGCATTAATTGTTAATTGGTGCGAAACAAACAATGTGATACTAGTTGATCCAGTAAAGTCCACAAACATAAATCAACTGTCTCTCCTTCATGGATCTATTGAGTCTGGTACAATCAAGGAATCAACTGTTAGAACTTCTTTCAGTGCAAACCATCAAGAGGAAACATCACCATTCCATCCTAGTTCAACTCCAGAAGATTCCTTTAGTGGCGTGGATAATGCACAGCATGTGGATCCTGTAAGAATATCATCTGCAGTTTCAGATGACAGGTCTGCTAGCTCGGACGAAGAAAGTGTGGATTTAGTTTCACAATCATCAACTTCACCATCTAGAAGGGAAGCTTCAAATGCCTTGAGATCAGAGCAATCTCAAAACCATGTAAGAACTTATTCTGATTCCAGTGAACACTCTAGTGAAAATTTTCATCAAGGCATACAGGGTGATAGCAACAATGGTCCTCTTCCATCATCAACCAGTCCAATCCACAGTCGAGATGCTTCTGAGGAATTAGCTCCCGAGCTGGATGCTGGTGCCAGGCCAATTCCACAAGGCGAGCCCGAGTTTTCACCACAACTTGTGCAGCCAAGGTTTCCAAGAAAAACTGTATTACAACGGCCGTCAGAGAGGTTTGTCCCTAGGATAGTTTCTTCTCCTCCTGTTGAACCAAGAGGCGATGGATCCGGTATTGAATCCAGGGTTAAGGAGTTGATTGAGCTCTTGAAGAGCTCTTCTCTTGATACTCAAAGGGAAGCCACAGGAGAACTCCGCCTTCTTGCTAAGCACAACATGGATAACAGAATTGTGATTGCAAACTGTGGAGCCATTCCCTTGTTGGTCAATTTGCTTCTATCAACCGATACAACAATCCAAGAAAACTCTGTTACAGCACTTCTTAACTTATCAATCAATGACAACAACAAAAATGCAATTGCAAATGCTGGTGCAATTGAACCTCTGATTCATGTCCTTGAGACAGGTAGTGCAGAAGCAAAGGAGAACTCGGCGGCTACTCTTTACAGCTTATCAGTGGTTGAGGAGAACAAGATCAGGATAGGGAGGGCCGGGGCTATTAAACCTCTGGTTGAGTTATTAAGTAATGGAACTCCAAGGGGTAAGAAAGATGCTTCCACTGCTTTATTTAACTTGTCAATATTTCACGAAAACAAGGATCGAATTGTAGAAGCTGGTGCTGTGAAGCACCTTGTAGATTTGATGGACCCTGCAGCCGGAATGGTCGATAAGGCTGTGGCTGTTCTAGCAAATCTGGCCACAATACCGGAAGGAAGAACTGCCATTGGGCAGCAAGGTGGCATTCCTCTTCTGGTTGAGGTTGTTGAGTTGGGTTCTACTAGAGGAAAGGAGAATGCAGCAGCAGCTCTTCTACATTTATGCGTAAACCATCCGAGATATTTAAACATGGTACTCCAAGAAGGAGCTGTTCCACCATTAGTCGCTTTATCAAGATCAGGCACCGCAAGGGCTAAAGAGAAGGTATAGTTTTTTGTTTATGGTTTCATATCTAAGTTTCCTCTTTATCTTCTTTGTTTTGTTACAAAATGTGGTGACTGAGATTTGGTTCTGTTTAGGCCCTGTCTCTTCTGAATCATTTTAGAGATCGAAGGCATGGTGGTGCTGTGAGGGGCTGATTCTTTGTTACCAACTTCTTCTACCATCTAAAAGGTTTTGAATTGACTCTTAAAGAATGTTGCTAATTTATATATTTTCAATTTCTTGTAAAGATAATAAACATGGATTATATGTATCCTCTTGTAAACAAACCTTACAATGATGTGATGAAAAATTATACATGTAAATCTTCTTTGTTACAAAAACATGATGTCTAGCTTTTGTTGCTGACTTGTACAAGTTGTTCAATGACATTCAATTATGTATTAACTTCCAATTCAGTTAGATAGGGATCTGATCTATCTGGACCTTCTTGTCGTCCTTCGATTTCAAAGGGGCAAGGAAGCGATCTTGAAGTTCTGAAAAAATGGTTGCCTTGATATCAGCAATAGAAACTAGAAAGCACTATATACTTAGAAATAATTGAAAGTACTGGCAGGGAGCCAATACATGTTGTATTAGATATTTCTTGAATCCCTATTGTTTGTATTTTTCAATTCATTTTTGAATATTTGTATCAGTATAGGTGAAGCTTCACAGTAAGTAGCTAAATAATCGTTATGTTATTGTTCTACAATTCTACATTGAGGCAATAGATTTATGAAACATTAAAGTCTCTTAATTTATAGTTTAAGATTTCTTAATATTTGTTACTTCTGTTAATTTCATGTGTTGTTATCCATATCATGTCTTATAATTTTTAAACTACCATATCCATGTATTAGTGTTGTTATATTTCAGCATCTGCTTGGAGCTTCTTAGGAAGACTTGGGCATTTTTCGGTTGTCTTTAACCAAATTCTATATTTAAATTTTTATATATATTCTGTTTGTTGAAGTTTTGGTTCATCAATCATGTTTTAATATTTCCTTCCTTTTTTTCTTCCCCCTTGGATGAGGTGAATGCATAGTAGTGTTTCAAAAAGCTTCCTTACAATTTCTCCTTATGTAGTAGTTTTGGAAAGTTGATTCTATTATTTTCTATACTAGCAGAAGTTATGACAACCATTTTTTAACATATAAATTGGAAAGAAAACTTGTAGAATAAGTATTTATAGTGATTGCTATTAAAATTTTACATTTGATTAAAAATATAGTCTCATTAGATTCTTGAGGAATCTTCTTCAATATTGAGCTAACTTTTACGATCAAATTAAATTTACTTAATTATAAATATTATCAAAATTTTAGATGGATCACTCACGGATATGCTCAGTAATGAGTCTCCATGGTTTATCTTTGGAGGTAGGTGAAGGAGAACTAGCTGGGAGGATAATTAGTCGCAACGTTGTAGCATGAAAGCATCCTTTCCAAGGCTTTTTTCAATTTTGAACCATAAATGATTCATCATTAAAAAATGTGGATTTTTGGGATGGAATAGAGTGAATTTGGAATTTTTAGCGGGAGAGCTTTACCAATAAGAATTAGAATGTTAGATTAGCTTCACGGTGTCTTACAATTGGCTAAATTGACAAAAGAAAGGGAAAATACTATTGTGTAAAAATTTGATAAAAAAAGTATGTTTACTACTAATTCTTTTGTACAGATTTTGCAGACAAATATGATTTAAAAAAATATATCCCGATACGATTCAGAAACATATATCTAGTTATAGCTTCACTAATGCTATCTGAAGGAGGTTGGTTCCCTACATGAGTTAACTATTTATTTAGTTTGTTTTAGGGTATGTTTGGCAAATGCGTGGAAGAGGATAAAAGTGCGTTTAAGTTTTTAAACGCTATTTTTTGTGTTTGGTAACTTTTTCTTCCCTAAACACATAAGTGATTTTGCATCCTAAAGCCTGTTCACTTAAAACAAAAAGTTGTAGTTTTGCATTTATTTAACGTGTGTTTAGGTTTATTGCTGGTCATTATTGGTTTTCTCTAAGAAGAATTTTCAAATTTGTTTCAAGTCATTTCAAATATTTTAATTTTTTTTATCATTTTTAGTATTTTTTTTCATATTTTAATTTTTTATCTTTATTAAATTTTTTATTATGATTTTGTTATAATATAAATTATTGATCTTATTCAAAAGGACAAAGTAAATAAAAAACTGATCATATATAATAATAGAATCATAAATAATAAAATTTTACCATCCAAAATAATACTAAATAAAAGAATACTGAGAGTATTAAAAAAATTATAAATATTTTTTTGTTTGACATTGTAAAATTTATTATTGTAATTCTTGTGCACCATTTATTATTCTAATTTTTTATAATATGTATTATTATTCTTATTAGAAATAATAAATTAAATAAAAAATTAACCATAAATAATAATAAAAGCATAACTAGTAAAAAGTTAGAACCCAAAACAATAATACAAATAAGATTATTAAAAGTATTTAAAAAGAATATTAAAATATGTTATTTTATATGTTAGTTTTAATTTAATAAATAAATATTAATTTTTATTATAATAAGAGTACTTAAAATGTTGTCAAAGTTTATGTTATTTTTAATTTAATAAATAAATATTAAATTTTATTATAATAGTAAAAGATTATAACATTCTAAAATAGAATATTATAAAAAATAGAAAAATACTGACAATCTAACAAATTTTGTAATTTATAACCATCAATTAATCATCATTAATATTTTTATTAGTGTGAAATTACATCTAATTATATAGGATTGTTCACTTTCCTTCCTTTGACTGGTTAACTGCTGACCAAATTTTAATAAAATTACTGACTCTCTAGACTTTTTCTAAAAAATACTATATAAAAAATATACTAAAAAAATATAAAAAATTAAATACATTTAAAAAAATATTATAATTTAATATTATATTTTTTAATAATTAACTAATTATCTATCTAAAAATAATTTTAACTAATATTATCCAAACTATATCTATTTTATCAAAATCAATTTTAGTATAATGCCAAATATAAATCATGTTGATATAGACTCACTTCTACCCAAAATTAATTTTACAAAATCACTTTTATTCAAACTCTAGTTTGACAAACGCAAATCCAAATACAAACTTAGTTAATAAAGTTAATAAATAGATTGTGTAGACTAATTATTATTGAACCCAATGATGATATCCGTGTGTTGTGTAGTAAGGTATTAAAAATGTATTCCATTTATTTGTTGTTTGTATAAAGTAGAAAATAAAAACACTAAACAAACGTAACCGAAAATTTTCGAGGCAACACCAGAAATAGATTTAACATCACAAGCATAGCGTTCAATTCTAGACCACATGTATAACGTAGAAAATCTAAAAGGCTATAGATACATAATTTCTCATATAGGATCAGCTTTGTTAACTTGGTTCAATGCAAAAAAATGTCCTATTGGTCATCAAGTGTTGCTAGGGACTCGTTAAGTAGTCTTCGTGCCTCTTCTCTTCTCCTGAAAAGAAACATATGGTTAGAAAGAAAATAATACCAACGACAAACATTTACAGCAAGAAGAAGCATGTGTTAGCAATTATACTACATAATCCATCTTAAAAAACATTTTTAAGAAAAGGGTATTACATTATAGAACCTAAATGTTACACTAAAGTACCAAAGACTACTTTAGAATTCAGACAATAAACATTAGGTGAATTGGTGAATTGTGTTTCCCCAATCAATTTAATGCAACTATCTTAGAATAGTCACAGTTTAACTTTAGATCAAGTTTCAAAAGCACTGGAATTTCATTTTTTTAACGCAAGGTTACATCAAGAATTGTCTTCTACAATTTAATAGTAGCAGTGTCATACAATAGGAAACCGTGTCGAGAATTCTGAATGTAAAAACAATAAAGGGGGCCTTAGCAGAAATCATCACAGCAACGACACTTAATATCTCTCATTGTTTCCATTAGCTAAATTATTATCCATGCAGCAGTTTTAACCCTTCAAGTAAAACTGATCACAAACTGTAGAGGGATCTATCACAAATTATGGGCTATTAGCAAGGTGGCTACTTATGTCATCAAAGGAATCCGAAATACTTAAACAAAAAGCTGCTTTCCATGAACGAAAAATGAAGCAGGTAATTAGACTTTATTGCGAAATATTATTCGATTCCAGAAATTTCTAGGAGCAATGATAATTGACCCTATTTTTTGGGGTCAAAGTTTAGACAACATCTCAACCATCAATCTTGTATGGAGATTAAATTTATGGCCCCACAATATATGATTAATGGCTGGGATGATTGTGTCTAAATTTTGACACAAAAAAAGGGGGGTTTTAAGTATCATTATTGAATTTATAGTTTACAAAGATATTCTAAAGGAGAGGTAAAAGAGGATGTGATTGTCAATCAATGGATACCAACTAGAAGGAAGCATCTAATGCAACGATTAAGTAAAAGCAATGAATGAACTAACTTGGGTAAACTGGTCAAAATTATTGAGAACACGATAGCTCACGAGGTAAAATCAACTAAATTTTTAAAGCCTAAATGCAAGGGCATGTGATGTCGCATAAGAACAAGAGCTCACATGAAAGAAGAATGTCATTTCAACATGGTGAACAGAGGAATATGTTCCACGGTTTCAATTCAATTTAAAAAGAATATCAAGAAAATGTAATACATACTTCTTTATGTCTTCCACTGCTTCTTTACGACGCTCAATCTGAAGTTCCAAAATGTGAATTAATGTTGCTCTTGCCTACAGAGTAAACAAACATAAATAATGACAAAAGAAAAGGAACAGCAGCATGACAGTTACACGCATATATTTATACTTAGAAGATTATATACCTGATGAGGTCGCAAGGAATTTAAAAGGTGATGTAAGTTTTTGAATACAGTCGAAATCTCTTCAACTCTCCTTGCATACTGTGATGGTCTCTCAATAAGAATATCTGCAAGCTCCAAAATGTGTAGCTGCAATTCTCCATTCAGTGATCTCAGCTCCTTCTTGAAATCTATACAAGATCACAAGCTTTTAATATGAGATGGAATACAAGATGATTTAAAGAATCTTATCATTGATTATGCTGGGGCAACTTATAATGGAAGAGAAAATGCAGCACGAACCGTTTCTCGTCTTAAAATTACTCATTGTACAATGTGGATGCATGTAGTAGCATAAAAAAATTTGCATGATGATTATGTTATGTATGATGAAAATTCAATCAACTTAATAAATAAGATCAAAGCAGTAGACCTGGTCACATGCATACCGCTAACTAGAGGACTCATTACCCTCGTTTAACCAGGTGCATGTATAAAATGCAAAATTGTAATTGATCTTGTCTAATGTTAGTGACTCAGTGATTAATTTCTCTTTCTTACAGTAAATTTCCATGCAATTGATGTAAATCTGATTTCTATTTAGTAAGAGAACAACAATCATATATCCAACATCGGGCTCCCAAAGAAATTGATCAACAAGCTTAACATCTAAATTACTAAGCATGAATCAGCAAAAGCAATAATGCACAAGTCCAAAACAATACAAGCCTTCATGATTCATGAAGCAGTCACAAAATTACATCATTGTTGAAGTCTCACTTTCACATTGGTCTGTCGATCACCTTAACAAGTGTTTTGGAAACTCTCCTCCAATGAGCTAAATTTTGCAGTGGAGTTGGGCCTGCTTAATTATTGGGTCGTCTGCAGATGACTAGTTAAAAACTTTACAAACGTCTAGTCTTGATTGTGAGGGGAGTATTTTATAGTTTCCCAGTGCCTAAATAGTATTTTGCATTGCCCTACTACCCCTATAAGTTGGCTTCTTAGTAAAGTTAACCAACATTGTCTGGTTCAATAAAAAATTTATTATCATTCCTGGTATGTGCCACGTAGTTCCTTTTGTGACCAATCAAGTACTTTCCCATGAAAACACAGTCAATGTAATCAGACTAATAACAGTCGAAAGATCAGCTCCTAAGCTAAAACAGAGCAAAATGAACATAGCAGAGTAAAAAGTAGCCTACCAACATTAGCCCCCTTTGGATAGAGTTGGCGCACCCCTTGTTCTTCCAAGCTTGGCAAAACATCACTAGTCTACGAGGGGAGATAAAAAAAGGAAAAAAGTATAAGGTCAATAAATGTAGGATAAGTTGTTCATATGCCAAGGAGATCAAAGCATAAAAATTTTGCGCACCAAACTCCTCCCAATGCTCATTATATATATTATAAATAGTAGAGATAGCATATATATGTATATATAATAATGTTGATTTCTATTTATACTTATTATCTATAAAACATAATATTATATTATTTGTTAGTTTACTTTATGTATAGATTATGGTATTAAAATTTATTTATTTAAATTTCAAAAATATTTATGGATACCTGACTAACGGTGGATACCCAGTTACCTATGGGTCACCTCCCTATTAAGTACCTAGTCAAAGCCACTTACGCCTATTTTAGGCTCCAATCATTACGTAGCTTATTCCAACAAGGCCATATTAAGCTATCAAATCACAGGGAAAAGAGGCCAAAAGCACTTACAGTATAGGTGCCCCCAAAACAAACGTAGGTCCCTTCTATGGGAGGAGGAGGCTCTGGAGCAGACTTAGGGTCCTCCAAGTAATCTTTGTAGAGCCTATAATATGGTGGGGGCGGCGGGTATGTTGCAGTTGCCATAACTAAAATAAAATCAATCCTAAAATACCAAACTTGCATGTCAACTTCAAATTTACATCACACAATTCACAGAAATAAATAAACAAAATGACAATTTAAAATTTATTTGAAATTGATGAATAGAAACTGGAACTGTGCAATAATGAAACAATTGAGAGTTGGAAACCTAGTTTGGTGTTCAGGGTGGCATTGAGGAAGACATGACCCAACAATCATGAAATAAAGAGAAAAGTTAAACACCATTTTCCTAACATGTTCAGTGTGCACTTGCTTCATCAAGAGAGAGAAAATGTTACTGCTGAAAAACAAAGGATGCAGAAAATGATTCTCAACTCTGTTAATTAACCTCCCATTATGTTCTTGCACCTCTTTGGTTCACTTGGTTTTGCATTGAACCATTGTTTGTCCAGAATTATTGTATATGTCACTGATATGTAATGCTTGGTACAGAAACAATTTGGAATTTCTCGGACTTGGATAAACTGCTTATGGATTTAGTTAGCGTATCCCATCGTAAAAAGTAGTTAAATGTTTTACCTCCTCATAGCTGTACTTCTATGATTCCAGTTATTCCATGAATTTAGTTTATACTAGTGTCTCAATAGCATGCTACACTTAAAATTCATAAAAACATGAATACCATCCAAACATAAATTAAAATAAAACAAGAGTCACACAAAAATAATCTGAATCTCATTCTCATTATCATTATGGGCAACGCTATTCGTTTGTGTCTCTTCACCTTGACCTATTTGCCATTTGAAATAATCTTAAAGCATCTAAAGTGTCACAAAATAAAAATGTTATAGAAGATATTAAAAAAATCAAAACCAAACAATTAATCTACCAAAAATCTGAAGTCTAAAGTTTCCAAAACACACACAATTTATCCGCAGTGTATATGCAACAATAAATATTCAAAAATTTCCAAACACACCCCAGAGTTCATACATATTTCATATAAATGAATATGTACATATACATATCATCAGATTTACAGATTTATATTTTTGAATTTATCCATCAATAAATATTTAAAATAACAAGCTCACCGAGACAGAGGAGACGGCGGAGACTGGCAGATGCGGCTTTGACAGAGACGGCGCCGATGGAGGCTAGGGATCTGGGGTCTGAACGACGTCGTGGAGGCGTAGAGCCGACGAAGAGGAGGCTAAAGTTCTGGCCACGAAGGAGGCGAGGCTGAGTGAGGAGTAGCCGATGAGGGAGGTGGTGAAGCCGGCGAATTGTGACTGGCGAGGCCCTCGGAGGTAGTGAGGAGACGGCAGAGGGGATGCGAGGCAGTCTAGCAGGCAGCGGACAAGACTGAAAGTGGGAGGCAGGCTGGAGGTTGGAGGACTAATACTGATACTTATAAGCAGATTAATTAGATAACATAAAGATCTATTCTATCTCTTCTACTATATAAAAATTGAGTTTCTGCCGTGATAAAACTGGTATGGTATATTTTTTTGAGAGTGTTTCTTAATTTATTTTTTTTAATTCGTTAAATTCAATTCATTATTATAAATTAATTATAATTAATTTAATTATATATTTAAATATCACACAATTTATTATAATTTTATCAATTAATTCATTATAATTCAAAATGAATGATTATTTTATTAAGAAATTATTATTATTTATAGGCAATACATATATTAATTATAATCGTAAATTAAACTATTTTACATTAAATGACTTATATAACGATAATCTCATTTATTATCATAAATACTAAATTAAATAAATTATTATTACTTTTGATTTGGAATTAAATGAGAATAAAATCAAAGATATTATTTTATTTGGATTTTAAGGTTTAATGAGTATTACATTCAAATGTAAATAATGACCTCAGAATTTTGGTTCCCACCGCATCAAGATACTTGTGAATCCAGATACGCTTCCCCACTTTCAACTATCTTTCTTAAAGATTTAACATGGTTGATCTTGGAATTTAAGAATCCTAGAATTTTCAACATATTTAACTATACTCTTTTTTTTTTCTTAAATAAATTCAAATTTTTACTATTTTTTTATGAAATAGAAATGGAAGAATATGCACAAATATATAATGTGACAGCAAATCACCATTTAAATAGTGCATAATTAAAGACCTAAACGGTAGATGTTACATTTATGCATATATGCAAGAATAGTTGTAATCAAGGTTTTGAAAACCGGACCGGTCATCAAACCGTTTTAGTCACTGATTTACTGGTTCAACCGGTCTAACCGTGGTTCGACCGGAAAAACCGTTCCATAATAAAATAAAATAACAATAAGAATAAAATCAATAAATAACAATAAGAATCTGTTTAAAATTCTTTCTTTTGAAAAAAAATAAAATAAAATGAAAAATTAATATTCTGAAATTGAAATTTAGACTCATGTACTTACAGTCTTACAGGCTAACAAGATACATTATTATTTATGGCTCATGCCTAACAAGTGCTCCACCAGCAGGTTTTATGCACCATGCACTAAGCCACTTCTCTTTAATTGACATAATTTCAATTAATAAATCAAGAATTACAATGCAGAAAACAGGGCTAATGTCACATATGATGTACACTTAAAAGAATAATTCAATATAGCTCCTCTATCATCTTAAACCAGAGTTAGTTGGCGGTATATAGTTACCAAAATTCTTAAACACACCAACGCAAGATGTACTTCAAAATTAAGCAATTTCAAGTGGAAAAACAATCTTTATGAAGAGATAATTCAAGCTTACATTAATTATTGTATATATCCAACTATGAAGTTTTCTGTCCGTCGTTTATTTACAGTCTGCATATGAAATCAACAAGGTGGTCAGCATCCAAGTCTGCATATGAAATCAAACAAGGTGGTCAGCATCCAATTCATTAGCCTAGAAGATGCAAGAACCATATAAATTAATCATCAAAGCAGCTTTTAAAGAATAGCCTAGAAGATGCAAGAACCATATAAATTAATTAGTGAATAATCTGTATTATGAATCAATTATTTGATTTATTCCAATAAAATAAAATAGAATAACAGCTTTAAACAATTTAAGCTCACTCACCAGAATATCCAAGGTTGGAAGAAGGCCACTTATCCATTGTTTGATGCACAAAAGCTCCATCCGTTTCAACACACAACAGCACACCACACCACACCACAGCGGAGCCACAAAACACACAACAGCACACCAAAACCCAGAACTCACAGCAGCAAGACAAAGCCAGAGCAAATAAATGATTTCAACAAAAACACAAAACCTTATAATCATTCAACGATTTATTGATTTCAGAACAGAGAGTCAAAGAATAAAACGAAAAACGAAGAACAAGTGCACACCAAAGCTACTGACCTTCGAGAGGGCGACGAGACGACGGCGACGGCGACAGGACGACCGCGAGCAAGATGAATCCGATGGAGGATGGGCGCCGAGCGAGGAAGAAGACAGCGAACAGGGGTTTTGACTTGGATAACGCCAACAGTACAAAGAGAGACTCCTTGGACAGCCACGAACGGAGGTAGGGGATCACTCCGTTCGGCGGCGGTGAGGCTAGCTAGGGTTTTGCCTTTTTGTTTTCTTTGAGGGAAGGAATGAATGAAACTAACAAAAGGAACGAAAGAGAGGAGAGAGACCAGCAACGCGTTCTTCTTCTTTTCCCCCCTTCGAAACGACGTCGCATTAGTCAAACCGGCCGGTTACCGATCCGGTCCAACCGGCCTAAAACCGTCCGGTTCAACAGTTTTTCCGATTCTATCTTGAACAGTTTTTTGTAATAAACCGAATCGTTTATAATGTCGGTTTCCGGTCGAACCGGTTCAACCGGCTGGTTCGATCCAATTTTTAGAACCATAATTGTAATCATAATACTCAGTTTAATAAGGCAGGTTGCTAGTGCTTCTTATATATGACCCAAGCGGGATGAAAAACAATTTTTCAGTATTTGAAGTCACAATTTACATTAGTAGGTAACTGGTTAAATAGAATGTGTTTAGAAGGAAAATATATAAGATAAGAGGCATTCATATTTGAATTTTATGGAGCCTATTCGATTGTAAGAAATTAAAATTTACAAATTTTTTATATCTTTTTAAATATAAAGTTAGAATCTGTAAAATGATAAATTAGAAGGGAAAAAAAAGAGAGATAAAAGTTAAAAATTGAAGCAAGAGTCATGGTTATTTTAAATTTGAGAGTAAAGTATCGTTTTTGTCTCCAACGTTTAGGGTAAATCCTAAAGTTGTCCCTAACGTTTCAATCGTCCTATTTAAGTCCGTAACGTTTCAAAATTGACTCAATGTTGTCCTGCCGTTAGGGATCCGTTAACAGAATTGACGGCAGGACAAAATTGAGACGATTTTGAAACGTTAGGGACTTAAATAGGACGAAAACGTTGGGGACAAAAATGATACATAAAAATAAATTTTAATTTAATTTTATGTTTCAATAATATCAATTTTTTACTGTACATAATATTCAATTATTTTTTAATTACATCTAAGTAAATTACACTTAATTACATTACTTTCATTTTAAATAATTTATTTTTTTTATAATTTTAAAGAATTTTGATACATTAGAGAGACAAAAAGTATAATTTATATTTTATTCTATATATTTTTTTTTCTTTTCTGCAAGTTTATATACTAGTTATTCTACAAATATTTTATGATAACTAAAAATCTTTAAGAGTAAATTATAAAAAAAATAATTTATTTAGAATAAAAGTAATATGATTAAGTGTAATTTACTTAGATGTGATTAAAAAATAATTGAATACTATGTATAGTAAAAAATTGATATTATTGAAAGATAAAATTAAAATTTATTTCTATGTATCGTTTTTGTCCTCAACGTTTTCGTCCTATTTAAGTCCCTAACGTTTCAAAATCGTCTCAATTTTGTCTCGCCGTCAATCCTGTTAACGAATCCCTAACGGCAGGACAACATTGAGTCAATTTTGAAACGTTAGGGACTTAAATAGGACGATTGAAATATTAGGGACAACTTTGAGACTTACCCCAAACGTTAGGGACAAAAACGATACTTTACTCTAAATTTAAATAGCATGTCTTGTATGTCTTACCACTATTATTTAAAAAAAAAATTTGCATTTAACCAATTGTCAGAGACATTAAAAAATATAGTCAACAAAATATCATAATTTTATTGAAGTATTCTTCCATCTTTTCACAAAATTACAAGATTGAAAGAATAAGACAAATAAATTAACAAAATATAAAATGTTTCTTTACCCTTCAATTATTTATTATTTATACAATGTCAAAATCATGTTATTATTATCTCAATCTTATCTTTATTTTTTGCCGTTAATGAATTGACGTGGTAGGTTCTCGGAAGCATTTTTTAATTTATTTTGTTAATCAGTCCTATAAAAAATATTGACAAAGAGGCTAATCAATCCTATAAAAGTAAAGTTCAGGAGACGAAAAGGGTATTTTTTTATTGAGAACCTCGTTGTTTTTCAAGATAATTGTAAGGGACCTTTAAGATTTTTATGTTGGGGGTTTTATCTTTTAAATGTGTATTGTTTCTGATTATAGTTATCAAAATCGAACCGACAATTGACCCAATAAAGTTACTGGGTCACTAGGTTAGTGGTTCAACTAATAGGTTAGTGGTCGAACCGTTTGACCCGGCAATAATTAAATAAATATATAAAACTATAATACAATGTTTATTGAAAAATAAATATCAGTGTTTAATATTTTATATTATTTAAATTTAAATAAATTCTATATAAATTTCATTAGCTCGTTGCTTTAATGTGATATATATAATTTATATAAATTATTAGCCTTAAATTTAATAGGTCTAATCTGAAAAAAATTTTAAAAAAAGTTACATATAGATAAAATTAAAAGTAAAAAAATTTGTTGATAAAAAATAAGAAACAATCAAAATTTTATAAAAGAAATAAACATATGTAAGATGAATTACATAAATAAACATGTGAGGTTAAAATTATTTTAATAAAATATGAAGTAATGTAAGGTTACAAGTGTAAACCCCGGTTAAATTAGTAAGTAATTAGTTAATAAATTAGTTTTTAATAAGGAATATTATAAACGTGAATATTATATTAAATTAGGATAGAGCTCATCGAAACGAGAATTTTGACACCAATTTCGAAGAAAACGGTCCAAAATTAGACCGAACAGATTGAATTGGACCTGAACCGGGCCGTCGATCCAACCGGACCAACTCATTAAATGAAGCCGAACCCCTTTCTCTCCCTCATTTAGATGCAGCGTGAAACGCTTCCAGGGAGGGGAGAAAGCTTCCATAACCTTACGGTAAATTCCCGATCCCCGAAACTTCTCCGTCCGAGCTCCAATCGCTGCACCGTTTGCGGCCATGCGTCCACCGCGTCGAGCTCTACATTTCTATCGGAACAATTTTACTGGTAGCTTATTTAATCACTCTCAGCCCTCTTTTCCCCCAATTTTCGGATTTTTGAATGGGAAGGTTGAGTTTCTTTGATTTTTGATGTTTTAGGATCAAATTAGCTTGAGGAAAACGTTCACTCTTGCTTATGTGAAGCTTGGGTAAGGTGAGGATATGATAATTCTATTTTATTTTCATTGAATTTGAGCTTTGAGTATTAAATTGGATATATATGTGTTATGAATGTGTATTAGGTTGTGAATAAATAATTGGAGCTTGGAATTGTGAATACTGGAACTTGGAGGAAGCGAATTAGTTGAGTTTTGAGGGGTTGCCTTGGTTTTGAATAAATAGCTTTGGTTGTTACGTGAAAATCGGCCAAGATATAGTTTAGGTTTCTTTCATTTAATATATAATGTTCTGTGAAAACTTAGGCTAGATGACCATTGGATAAGTTGGAATGTAGGTGTATGTTTAATGTTTAGTAATTTGTCGATGAATATATTTGGTTGAAGTTTATTGGATAATTAGTTTTTAATTTTGGATGGTGAATGTTGTTATGTTAATTTGGAAAGAATTATGGTTGAATGTTATTGTTGATGAATATGGTTAGTTTGGTGCTTGTTGATTAACTAATAATTTGGTAAATTATTGATTTGAGGTATAACTATTGTGGAGGTTGTTATGATAATGAGGTATTTTGTGTTAAAAGCCTAGGATTTGTGAACTATGATTCTTAGTTAAATTTTGGTTGTTGGATTTGAATATTGCATGAGTTTAATTGTTGATCTGAGGTAGATTTATTGTGGTGATTGTTATGATGATGAGAAATGGTATGTTGAATTGAAAAGAATGCAGGTTTGGACCCGAAAAGGGTGGCAAAGTCCGAGTTTTAGAGGAGATGCTGCCGAAATTTTATAAAAATTAGAGATTTTGTTTATATGATTATTTAAAAAGATTTAGATTTAAAGGTTATATGGTTTGATTTTGAGTTATTAAGAAAATGAGCATGTTTTAAGTTTGATTCATTTAGAAAAGAATGAATTATGTTTTAAATTGGAACTATTGATGGACAGAAGGGAGGTGTGATAATGAAGGATAAGGATTGAATATGATTGACGTATAATGATGAATGAGATGTGGTTGAGAATGATGTGGATGTTGATGAATTATAATTGAATTATTGATATGGCTTATGAATTTGAATAATCTGAGATACGAGATTCCCTGGATTAAGTGCCGTAGCTTACCACCACGTGTACCAGGTTGAAAACTCGATACTCTGTTGATCCTACGACGTAAGTGTGACTGGACACTATATAAATTCCCGGGAATGTTACCCCCATTGAGTAATATTGATTATTTGAGAAAAAGTTATGTATAGACTCTTGGGGATGCACGTCGGGGGACAGTCTAAGTACAATTCAGACTTATCGGGTTGGCTGGATAACCGACAGATGAGCCTCATCAGCCATAGGACAGACATGCATCATATGCATAATACTTGAATTACTTGCTTGTGCTTTAATTGGGTGTTCCTATATGTACTTGCTATGTTAAATGTGTATTTGTTACCTGCAGTAATTGTAACCTTCTTGTGCTTGCTTTTATTTGCTTATTTGTCTGTGAAAATGCATGATGGAGTTGGAGGTATGGAGGAATGGCAGTATGGGACTTAGATTTAAGATTAAGTTACGTCAAATTTAAATATTCTTAGAAAACCACCTTTTATGGCTTCTGTTTAATACTTTAAGCTCTATGATCTGAGTGTCGGCATTATAGGATTGCATAAACGTTTGTAAAGCTTAGTGTGGTAGGGTGTTACATTATGGTATCAGAGCAGTTCGTTTCTATAGAGCCTGAAAGACGGACTGATTGTGCTTCTGTGCATTCTTTGTATATGTGTTTATGTGGTATTAGGATATCTGACTGATATATATGGTATAAACGTTTGTGAGCATGCATTTGGAACTTAAAGCATTAGACCTGCGATATTGAGACTGATCAACTTAATATCACTTGTTTGGTGTGTATAGAGACCAGATGTCAACTCGCGGACGCGGTCGCAGGCGAGGTAGAGGTAGGACAGGCACCGTTACTCCTGCCCCATAGGGACTGACCCAGTAGATTTTATGGCTGCCTTGGAAAATATGGTTGCAGCTATGCAGGCAACAGCTGAGGCACTGGGTAACCAGATAAATCAGGGTAATCATGGGAACAATAATGATGAAGACGGTCCTATGACACTTGCTACATTTCTGAAAGTTCACCCTCCGACTTTTAGGGGAACCTCAAATCCCACTGATGCAGATAATTGGATTCAGGCTATGGAAAGGGCGTTGCAGGCCCAACAGGTTCCTGATGAGCAATGGGTTGAGTTTGGAACATATCAGTTGCAAGGTGAAGCTCAGTATTGGTGGCAGGGAACACGACGTATCCTGCAGCCTGATGGTGCTGCGATTCCTTGGGAGGTTTTCCGAACAGAATTCTATAAGAAATACTTTCCTAATTCAGCTAGAAATGCCAAGGAACTTGAATTAATGCAGTTAAAGCAGGGACATATGACTGTTGCTGAGTATACTAGCACATTTGAGGAGTTATGTCGCTTTTCTCATATTTGTCAAGGTGCGCCTGAAGATTTTGTTGAATGGAAGTGTATTAAATATGAGGGAGGTCTTCAGAGTGATATTCTGAGTTTCGTTGCCCCAATGGAGATTAGGGTATTTTCTAAATTGGTGAATAAGAGTAGGGTGGTTGAGGATTGTGTGAGGAAGGCGGCAGCAGAGAAAGGGAGTTTGAGGGTGCCTTTTCAGAGGCCTTCAGGGAGGAATTTTGCCCCCGAGAGGTAGAAATTTCAAGCGTGGAGGTTTTGTTCCACAGCAGACTCAGTGTCAAAGTAATTACAGAAGGCCGAATACTAATGATAGTCAAGGAAAAAGGTTTGGGAAGCAGCCACAGCAAGATCTGAATTGTCAGAAGTGCGGAAGGTATCACCCTAGAGTTCCGTGCAGATTGGGACTTGGAGTATGCTATTCTTGTGGACAGCCCGGACATATGGCCATCAATTGCCCGGAGAAGAAGAAGTATGAGACTGGTAGAGTGCAGCAACCGGGGAGAGTATACACCACTTCTACCATAGGTGCTGAGGGATCTGAGACACTAATTAGAGGTAATTGTGAAATGGCTGGTAAAATCTTAAATGCTTTATTTGATTCAGGAGCAAGTCATTCATTTATTGCATTTGAAAAGGCCCATGAATTAGGATTGAGAATGGTGGTTTTAGGTTATGATTTGAAAGTATATAATGCTACTCATGAAGCTATGGTGACTAAGTTAAGATGTCCACAAGTTCCCTTTCGAGTACAACAGCGTGAATTTGTGCATGATTTGATTTGTTTGCCTATGACTGGTCTTGATCTCATTTTGGGATTGGATTGATTATCCAAGAATCATGTTTTGCTTGACTGTTCTGAGAAGTCAGTACAGTTTATGCCGGAAGGGTCGGAAGCACCGGTTGTGGTGAATAGTTACTATTTGAATTCTATGATAGTAAACTGTTCTGGAACTGAATGTCAGGGTATTATGTTATTAACTGCAGGAGTATCAGGTGATTATTAGAGTTTAGAGCATATTCCCGTTGTATGTGAATTTCCAGATGTGTTTCCGGATGATATTAATGAATTTCTACCTAATCGGGAAGTTGAATTCGCAATTGAGTTGGTGCCTGGAGCCGGTCCGATTTCGATTACTCCTTACAGGATGTCACCTTTAGAAATGGCTGAACTGAAAGCTCAGCTGGAAGACCTTTGGGTAAGCATTTTATCCGACCAAGTGTTTCTCCGTGGGGAGCGCCAGTGCTACTGGTAAAGAAGAAGGACGGAAGTATGCGGTTGTGTGTTGATTATCGGTAATTGAATAAGATCACTGTGAAGAACAAATATCCGTTGCCTAGAATCGATGACCTAATGGATCAGTTACAAGGTGCCGGCATGTTTTCTAAGATTGATCTGCGATCCGGGTATCATCAGATAAGGGTTAGAGATGAGGATATTCCGAAAACTACTTTCAGAACCCGTTATGGTCATTATGAGTATACAGTGATGTCTTTCGAGTTAACTAATGCCCCGACAGTATTTATGGATTATATGAACAGGATTTTTCGACCATATTTGGACAAGTTTGTTATTGTCTTCATTGATGACATTCTTGTTTATTCTAAGACTAAAGAAGAACATGCTTATCACTTGCGAATTATGCTGCAAAATTTGAGAGATAGGAAGTTATATGCTAAGTTATCTAAATGTGAATTCTGGAAGAGTGAGGTAAAGTTTCTTGGCCACGTGGTGAGTAAGCAGGGGATAGTTGTGGATCCTGCTAAGGTGGAAGCAGTAATGAATTGGGAGCGACCAACTTCAGTGACAGAGATCAGGAGTTTCCTAGGTTTGGCGGGGTATTATCGCATATTCATTAAAGGATTTTCACAGCTCACCTTACCTTTAACTAAGTTGACTAGGAAGGATACGCCTTTTATCTGGACTCCAGAGTGTGAAGAGAGTTTCCAAGCATTGAAGCACATGTTGACTACTGCACCTGTATTGGTATTATCCGAATCAAGTGAACCATTTGAAGTGTACTGTGATGCATCACTGAAGGGTTTAGGGTGCGTTCTGATGCAGCACCGGAATGTTGTAGCATACGCCTCACGGCAGTTAAGGCCGCATGAGATGAACAACCCGACACATGATTTGGAGCTTGCTGCCATTGTGTTTGCTTTAAAGATTTGGAGGCACTACCTCTATAGCGTTAGGTTTCATGTTTTCTCAGACCATAAGAGTTTGAAGTATCTTTTTGAGTAGAAAGAGTTGAATATGCGTCAGAGGAGGTGGATAGAGCTCTTGAAAGATTATGATTTTGAATTGAATTATCATCCAGGAAAAGTGAATGTTGTGGCGGACGGCTTGAGTCGGAAATCTTTATATGCAGCTAGGGGTGGCAGGAGTACCCAAACCCGCCCCGACCCGGGCAGGGCGGGTTTTGGTTGGGGCAGGTGGTTGAGCGGGGCGAGGCGGGGTCGGGGTCAGGGTAAACCCGCCCCTACCCGCCCCAGAGTGCATAGTATATATACACACTTACAAATTTAGGGTTTCTCTTTCTCAGTTCTCACAGCCGCATAGTTTACCCTCACAGCTTCACTCCTTCAGGTTTGAGCCCCCAACCCTAACAGAGAAGAGGTCACCTCTTCCTCTTCAGTCGCAACCCTCTTCCTCTCCTGCCGAGCCTATCACCGCCGCGACGCTACCTTCCTCCGAGCCCCTCGCTCACTTCCTCTTCCTCTTCAGCCGCAGCCCTCTTCCTCTCCCGCCGAGCCTATCACCGCCGCGACGCTACCATCCTCCGAGTCCCTCGCTCACTTCCTCTTCCTCTTCAGCCGCAACCCTCTTCCTCTTCTGCCGAGCCTCTCACCACCGTGACGCTACCATCCTCCGAGCCCCGTCGCCGAGTCTTCATCTGCTGAACAGTGAACCCCTCGCTGTGTCACTGCACTGCCGTCCTACACTACCGAACCTCTGTACTGCTCTCTTTGTCGCCGTCTTCCTCCTTTAGTAACTGGTAAGTTGCTCCTTTCTCTATCTCACATTATGCTCTCTCTGTTTTTTCCTGTAAGTGCTTGATCGATTTGAAATTATTCAGATTTTGTGATTGTTCATATCGCATTTGGTGAGCCAATAATCATAATAATTGCCATATCAGTTTCATCATGTCTGTATAAGTAACATAACCAGCCCGTTTTAAGCTAATTTCAACATTCAATTAATAGTTTGGTAATGCTTATGAATATTGCGTTGGTGATGCTTATGGTTTCATTCAATCATTGTATTCCTAAGTTTGGAATTAATAATAGTTTTGCTCAGGAGTATCCATTTACCAATCTGAGGGTTATTTATTTATGAAATTATTGAACATAATAATATATTTCATATGTAACAGCCCAGACCACCCGCTAGCACGATATTGTCCGCTTTGGCACACAAGGCCTCACGGTTTTGCCTTTGACGATAGGGATGATAGCCTAAGCCCCCACACTCACTCGTCAAAACGCGTCATGCTAGGGAGAGGTATCCACATCCTTATAAGGCATGCTTCGTTCCCCTCCCCAACCGATGTGGGCCTTACAATCCACCCTCCTAAGGGAGTCCAGCGCCCTCGCTGGCACATCGATCCGGGTTCCGTCTCTGATACCATCTGTAACAGCCCAGACCACCCGCTAGCACGATATTGTCCGCTTTGGCACACAAGGCCTCACGGTTTTGCCTTTGACGATAGGGATGATAGCCTAAGCCCCCCACACTCACTCGTCAAAACGCGTCATGCTAGGGAGAGGTATCCACATCCTTATAAGGCATGCTTCGTTCCCCTCCCCAACCGATGTGGGCCTTACATCATATCTTTTGGTTTTTTTCATATATCTTTTATATTTTCCTAGTAGTTCTATGCTATTCTTAAACATTCTCACCAATTTAATACTGTTCTCACCAATCTGAACAACATTCTTTGTTTTCATTATAGAGTTGCTATGAAGGAATTATAGGTTTCCCTTTGGCACCTTTTACATGCTCTGGAACTTAAAAAGATTCAGCAGCTGTAACTGTTTTTGGATATTTGTGATGAATTATTTGGTTGATAAATGAAAAACCATAAGTGGAATGATTCAAAGGGATTCAGATTTTTAATGTTTTAGTGATGTGAACATGATTAAGGACTAGATACCTATATAGCGTTGGAATATTCATATTAACCTATCATGTCATGAGTTATGATAACTTAATCCACAGCTATGACAGTTTGCCAATTCTTAAATTTTGTTTTGTGTTTTTTTAATTGTTTCCTCTTGTTGTGATTGAAGTTGTGGTTTATTGAATTGTGGATAAGAATTTTGTTACTTTATTGTTGTGATTCATTCTCTACACTTATATATCTCTAGTTTATATGCTTTGTGTTTTCAATGCAGGTTTGTTAAGGTAATTTTATGGCTAGCAATGCTAGAGAAGATACACAAAGCAATAATGTTGCTCCGACCGATAATGAAATTGAAGTTGAGAGTAATATTAATCCAACTTTGGAAACTCCACAAGCAACGGATAATAATGCCTCGAATCCAGAAGGATCAACTCCTGTTGAAGGTGACAATAAGGCTAATGTTAAGAGTGCTTATTGGAAGTATTTTGATCGTTTAAAAGTTGAAGGTGAATGGAAGACAAAATGCAAATTTTGCAAGAGTGTGCTTAATGCAAATCCGAAGAATGGTACCAAGTCACTGAGAAACCATGTGGACCGATATTGTAAGAGAATAAAAGTGGCGACCTCAAGGCAATCATCAATTGTTGAATCTCTAGCAAAACAAGCACAAGTGCAAAAAGTAAACGAAAATGGATTTGTGTTTGACCCTTCAAAGACAAGAAAGTGTGTTACCGAAATGATTGTCCTGCATGAGTATCCTTTGAGTTGTGTAGACCACCATGGACTGAGGCGAGCGTTTGCATCAATACAACCAACATTTAAAATGCCTAGTCGCAACACGGTTAGGAAAGACATCTTGAAGATGTTTGGGGATGAGAAGCTGAAGTTAACTCTTCAACTAGATGAAAATGATAGTAGAGTTGCGATAACTAGCGACATGTGGACTTCCAATCAAGAAAAGGGTTACATGGTTGTCACAGCTCACTATATCGATAGTTCGTGGAAGTTGCAAATGCGCCTATTGAGGTACTTCAAAAATTTCGTAAACTTTTATACATTGTGTTGTCTTTGTACGTTGAGCTTCGTTAATCTAAAATGCATGCATGTTTGTTTTATTTTTCATCTTTTGTTATGTTCCTTGTCCCCATACAAGTGAAGTTCTTGCTCAAACATTGATGAAAATATTGTTAGAATGGAACGTTGATAGAAAACTGTCTACTGTTACATTGGATAATTGTTCCACTAATGATGCTATGATAGATGAACTGTTGGGGCGTCTAGATTCTTCATTCTTGATGTTGGGGGGTAAATTGTTGCATATGCATTGTTGTGCTCATATATTAAATTTGATTGTCAAGGATGGTTTGAGTATAGTGAAGGAAAGTATTGAAAAGATTCGTAGTAGTGTATTGTATTGGACTGCAACGCAGAAAAGGAACGAAACTTTTGTGAGTTGGTGTGCTAAAACAGCGATTCCATTTACTAAGAAATTGGTTCTTGATTGTCCGACTAGGTGGAACTCAACTTATTTGATGTTAGAAACTGCATTGTTATATAGAGCTGTCTTTCCTAGGTTAAGGCAGAAAGAACCCCAATATAAAACTGTGCCAAGTAATGAGGAGTGGGAACTTGCCAAGGAAATATGTGATAGATTGAAGTTGTTTTATGATGTTACTCAGCTGTTTTCTGGTTCTAAATTTCCGACGACCAATCTTTACTTTACTTTGGTTTGTAAAATAAAAGTCTCATTGGATGAATGGCAACTTTCTAGTAATTCTTTAATGGCTAATATGGCATCTAGCATGAAGAAGAAATTTGAGAAGTATTGGGATGAGATTCATGGCATTATGGGTGTTGCTGCTGTTTTAGATCCTAGGTACAAGATGGTTGGAGTTGAGTTTCAATTTAAAAAAATGTATCCAGATCCAATAGAATGTTCCAAGCAAGTTGATAGAATTCATCAGTTGTGTAATGAGTTGGTTAATGAATACAATCAAAAAATGAGTTCTGATGTGTCATATGTTGGTACAAAGGAAGTTGATGAAAGTGGAAATACAAGCATATTTGGGGGTGATGATTATATGGTGTATCTTAAAAGAAAAAAATGACAAGGGGTTCATGTGTAAATGTTGAGTTTGATCATTATCTTGAGGAGGAAATTCATCCTCCAAATGATCCTAACTTTAATGTTTTGAAATGGTGGAAGAACAATCAAATGAAATTTAAAGTTTTGGCAAAAATAGCCAAGGATATATATGCCATTCTAGTATCCACTGTTGCTTCTGAATCTGCTTTTAGTACAAGTGGTCGTGTAATCTCTCCTCATCGCGGAAAGCTCAAAGAAAGCATAATTGAAGCTTTGATGTGTGGCCAAAGTTAGTTGTGGGCAGCTTTAGGGAATAAAGGTGATATATTACTTAATATTCATTTATGTTAATTTTTTACATCATAGTAATTAATATATTAATTGCTATCTCTTTTGATTTTTAGGTTTGAATCTTGATCTTCAAACCTTTAATGATGATGAAGATGTGGAGAGTGATCAAGAATAAGGATTGAAGATTTTTTTATATTTTAATGATGTAATTTCTTTATGTTTGTATTTTAATTTAGTTATTTGACATTGTATGAACTTTTTTTTTAATTTTAAGTTATTTGACATTGTATGAATCTTATGTTTGTATTTTAATTTAGTTATGAATTTTAAGTTTGTATCTTGATTTATATATGAATGTGTAAAATTTAAAATGTTATTTACTTTTTATAGGGGCGGGGCGGGTACCCGTGGGGGCGGGTTAGGGTAGAATAGCCTTCTACCCGCGGGTAGGGGTGGGGCGGGTAGTAGTGGGGTACAAGGAGGGCGGGGCGAGGTCGGGTAGGGCAAAAACCCGCCCCTACCCGCCCCACTGACATCCCTATATGCAGCTTGGATGATGCTACGGGAAGAAGAATTACTAAGAGCATTTCAAGGTTTGAATTTGGGAATTATAGAAGAATATGAAATTTTGTGTTTGAGTCAGTTGCATATTTCAAGTGATTTTAAATCAGAACTTCTGAAGGCTCATCGAGACAGTGAAGCATTACGTAAGGTATTACCAGCAGTTGAACAAGGAAAACAGTGGAGAGTGTCAGAAAGACAGGATGGTTTGTGGAGGTTCAAGAACCGGATTATTGTGCCAGATATTGGGGACCTGCGACAGAGTATTTTAAAGGAAGCTCATAAGAGCGGGTTTTCAATTCATCCAGGGAGTACTAAAATGTATCAAGATCTAAAAGCGATGTTCTGGTGGCTAGGTATAAAGAATGATGTGGCATTGCATGTATCTAAATGTTTAACGTGTCAGAAGGTTAAGATTGAGCATCAGAGACCATCAGGGACCCTTCAGCCTTTAGAGATTCCACAATGGAAATGGGAGAGTATTGCAATGGACTTTGTGATAGGTTTGCCTAGGACCCGGTCTGGTTGTGACGCTATTTGGGTGGTTGTGGATCGACTGACAAAATCAGCTCACTTTCTTCCTATCCGAATAAGTTGTACAATGGAATAATTAGCTTGAATGTATATTAAAGAGATTGTCAGGTTGCATGGCGTGCCTTCTACCATTATATCTGATAGGGATCCTCGCTTTACATCAAGATTCTGGGGAGCTTTTCAGCGTGCATTTAGGACTCAGTTAAGCTTGAGTACTGCGTATCACCCTCAGACAGATGGTCATTCAGAAAGAACTATTTAGACCCTGGAGGATATGCTAAGGGCTTGTGTTTTAGACCAGCCGGTGAGTTGGGATCGGTATATGCCATTAGTAGAGTTTGCTTATAATAATAGCTATCATGCGAGCATCGGAATGGCTCCATATGAAGCTCTGTATGGCAGAAAACGTCAATCTCCGTCGTGTTGGTATGAAACTGGAGAAAGGAGTTTATTAGGGCCTGAGATGATAGTTGAAACGAATGAGCAGATAAAGAAGATTCGTAGTCGAATGCTTATAGCTCAAAGCTGCTAAAAGAGCTATGCTGACAAGAGGCGAAAGCCTTTGGAATTCGAAGAAGGAGAACATGTCTTTTTGAAAGTTACACCAACCACTGGAGTGGGAAGAACTATTAAGACTAAGAAACTGAATCCCCGTTATATTGGACCGTTTGAGATCCTGAAGAGAATTGGGCCAGTGGCTTATAGAATTGCCTTACCACCGTATCTTTTGAATTTGCACAATGTGTTCCATGTGTCACAGCTTCGGAAGTATACTCCTAATGCAAGTCATGTTCTGGAACCAGAACCAATCCAAGTAAGAGGAGATCTAACACTTCCACTAATTCCAGTGAGAATTGATGATACTAATATTAAACGATTACACGGAAAGGAAGTATCATTGGTAAAAGTAGCTTGGAGTCGAGCTGGTATTGAGGAACATACCTGGGAGCTCGAATCAGATATGCGAAAAGACTATCCACATCTCTTTTCAGGTAACTAGATTTGAATTTTCAGGGCAAAATTCTTTATTAGGTGGGTAGGATGTAAACCCCGGTTAAATAAGTAAGTAATTAGTTAATAAATTAGTTTTTAATAAGGAATATTATAACGTAAATATTATATTAAATTAGGATAGAGCTTATCGAAACGAGAATTTTGTCACCAATTTCGAAGAAAACGGTCCAAAATTGGACTGAATGGACCGAACCGATTGAACCGGACCCAAACCGGGCCGTCGGTCCATCCGGACCAACTCATTAAATGAAGCTGAATCCCTTTCTCTCCCTCATTTAGATGCAGCAGCGTGAAACGCTTCCAGGGAGGGGAGAAAGCTTCTGTAACCTTACGGTAAATTCCCGATCCCCGTAACTTCTCCGTCCGAGCTCCAATCGCCGCACCGTTTGTGGCCACGCATCCACCGCGTCGAGCTCTACATTTCTACCGGAACAATTTCACTAGTAGCTTGTTTAATCACTCTCAACCCTCTTTTTCCCTAATTTTTGGATTTTTGAATGGGAAGGTTGAGTTTCTTTGATTTTGATGTTTTAGGATCCAATTAGCTTGAGGAAAACATTCACTCTTCCTTATGTGAAGCTTGGGTAAGGTGAGGATACAATAATTCTATTTTATTTTCATTGAATTTGAGCTTTGAGTATTAAATTGGATATATATGTGTTATGAATGTGTATTAGGTTGTGAATAAATAATTGAAGCTTGAAATTGTGAATACTGGAACTTGGAGGAAGCAGATTAGTTGAGTTTTGAGGGGTTGCCTTGGTTTTGAATAAATAGCTTTGGTTGTTACGTGAAAATCGGCCAAGATATGGTTTAGGTTTCTTTCATTTAATATATAATGTTCTGTGAAAACTTAGGCTAGATGACCATTGGATAAGTTGGAATGCAGGTGTATGTTTAATGTTTAGTAATTTATCGATGAATATATTTGGTTGAAGTTTATTGGATAAATAGTTTTTAATTTTGGATGGTGAATGTTGTTATGTTAATTTGGAAAGAATTATGGTTGAATGTTATTGTTGATGAACATGGTTAGTTTGGTGCTTGTTGATTAACTAATAATTTGATGAATTATTGATTTGAGGTATAACTATTGTGGAGGTTGTTGTGATAATGAGGTATTTTGTGTTAAAAGCCTAGGATTTGTGAACTATGATTCTTAGTTGAATTTTGGTTGTTGGATTTGAATATTGCATGAGTTTAATTGTTGATCTGAGGTAGATTTATTGTGGTGATTGTTATGATGATGAGGAAGGGTTTGTTGAATTGAAAAGAATGCAGGTTTGGACCCGAAAAGGGTGGCAAAGTCCGAGTTTTAGAGGAGATGCTGCCGAAATTTTATAAAAATTAGAGATTTTGTTGATATGATTATTTAAAAAGATTTAGATTCAAAAGTTATATGGTTTGATTTTGAGTTATTAAGAAAATGAGCATGTTTTAAGTTTGATTCATTTAGAAAAGAATGAATTATGTTTTAAATTGGAACTATTGATGGACATAATAGGAGGTGTGATAATGAAGGATAAGGATTGAATATGATTGACGTATAATGATGAATGAGATGTGATTGAGAATGATGTGGATGTTGATGAATTATAATTGAATTATTTATATGGCTTATGAATTTGAATAATCTGAGATACGAGATTCCCCGGATTAAGTGCCGTGGCTTGCCACCACGTGTACCAGGTTGAAAACTCGATACTCTGTTGACCCTACGACGTAAGTGTGACCGGGTACTATATAAATTCCCGGGAATGTTACCCCCATTGAGTAATATTGATTATTTGAGAAAAAGCTATGCATAGACTTTTGGGGATGCACGTCGGGGGACAGTCTAAGTACAATTCAGACTTGTCGGGTTGGCTGGATAACCGACAGATGAGCCTCATCAGTCATAGGACAGGCATGCATCATATGCATAATACTTGAATTACTTGCTTGTGCTTTAATTGGGTGTGCCTATATGTACTTGCTATGTTAAATGTGTATTTGTTACCTGCAGTAATTGTAACCTTCTTGTGCTTGCTTTTATTTGCTTATTTGTCTATGAAAATGCATGATGGAGTTGGAGGTATGGAGGAATGGCAGTATGGGACTTAGATTTAAGATTAAGTTACGTCAAATTTAAATATTATTAGAAAACCACCTTTTATGGCTTCTGTTTAATACTTTAAGCTCTATGATCTGAGTGTCAGCGTTCTAGGATTGCCTCTGGCATTCTCAGGACCTTATATCTTATGTGTGTGGCACCTTTACCATACTGAGAACCTCCGGTTCTCATTCCATACTATCTTGTTATTTTTCAGATGCAGGTCGGGAGCCATCTCGTTAGGCGTCTGGACTCTTAAAGCGGAGGGGTTACTGGATAGTGTTGTTGTATAGTTTTGTTGTACAGTGATGTATATATATATGTACTTAGCTTTCTCTCCGCATAACTTGTCATTTTTTATCCTCTTAGAGGTTTATGGAGAGGCAGGATTGTGTATATGTACTTTTTGGGTTTTGGATATGTATGTATATATGTGTAAATATTCTCCGGCCAGTCTTGACTTCGCAGGCTGAGTTAGGAGCTTGTTATTTTGTATCTTTGGCACTCTATTCCTACTTCTGTTATCTTATGTTTGACAGTTACGGTTTTCTTAGCACGCAAGTTAACTCGTTCCTTGAGCGTTGCGCTTTTATCTCGCGATTTTTATTTCCCCTATTCTTTAAGACTCCTAGCATATTATAATTCTTCTGCTATTATATGTACTCATTTTATTTTAGAGGTCGTAATACCACACCACCTTCGTTTTATGACTTAAGCGTAAAGCTTAGTGTGGTAGGGTGTTACAACAAGTTTGGAGCATTACTCATGAAAACTTGGTTATTATATATTCTATTATTAGCATATAATAGAACTAGTGTTAAACCCGTGCGATGCACGAATTTATATTTTAATTTGACATGATAAATTAAAAATAGTATTTTATAACTATAAATTTTTTAATTTTAGTATAATACTATCATCGTCATTATATAATAAGTGTATTGAATATGTTATTTTATATTTATTTAAATTAAATACAAATAGAACAGTTTGAAATCTATAATATTCTTGAACCATAAGAAAATAGACCTAAATAGATAAGAATATATATAACTGTATTAGTAGCATATTAATTTTACATTAAACTTTATATCAAAAAACCTAACAAAAGTTTATTGACAATATAATATTTTACTAACATCATTAGATAAACAATTGCCATATGATGTTGTGCTCTATGTTACACATTTCATTTCAAGTCTAAAAGTATAGTTATAGATAAATTAGTTAAATTTACAACAAATATTCGTACAAAAATGTAAATCATAACATGTTACTAAAATGAAAATACTATTTTTCTTACCTAAATATTATTAAAAACTTTTTTGAACATAACATTTGTTGTTGATGACTTTGGATTGCTATCTTAGCCTAGAATTATAATATTCAAGCCATTGCGACTCTTAACTCTTGACAAAGCAACGTAAAGTTGTCCATAGGTGAATACTGATTTTGGCAAGTAAATCCTACATGTGATAATGATTTGCCACATAATGAAATACCTTAATTTTTCAATATTTTTCTCCTCTTATATAGTATCCCGTCAGTTAATAATGCCCAAGTTACATTCTAAATACAATTTAGTTTACTAACACTATTAGATATCAATAACATCATAAAAAGTTTTCTTAATTGATGACCAAACCTCATTAATAGCTGTAATGAATTTTCTATTGTCATACAGTAGTCCCAATGAATAAAAAGCATCTTGAAAACTAGGATATGTAATCATATTAACTATCCTAATAGACTCATATATTGTGCAACATTTCTGAACAGTTAACAAAATTCTCATATAATAGATATCACCTATACCCAGTAGAACATAGTTTAACCTTACAATAGAATACCTTCTCTTGCGTGAATGTCATTTCCTTTTTTTCTCTATCATAAACAAATTGATTTGAAAACTCGGCATACGTTAAAGTTTGACTTGTTTTAAATTCTTTGTTCATGCTAAGAACATCGTACCTTTTTCTTTCTCTTATTTCATGATTTTCTCAAAATTGTCATGGTCATTAAAGATGATATTTTACTTTCCAGACAAATGAAAAATTAATTTCATTACTGAAGACCATCTCTGATGAATATCATAAGCCAAAATTCTCCATACAGCCTCACGTGCAGACAAATACCCTCACTCATAAAATTGTTTGATCTCATAATAATCTAAGCATCCTCTCCACTGAAAGCTTTATTTGAAACCTCAACTGCCACATTGTCTAAACCTTTATTCATATACTTGAATAAATATTTAATAGTATTTGACTTGTTGTAGTACTCTGCGTTAACGTGTGCTTGATAAGACATTAGCATATATGCCTTGTAAGAAATTACATTCCTATTATCCTTATGGAATTTCTTCCTTTTAGTAACTACTCTTGTGTTTTATCTTCTACATGATGGGTATCCACTATCATTAATAACTGTGGTGTTATTGAATAGTTTAGGATAATATTTGGTGTAGTACCCATCTTTTATGCAAGGAGATTTTGAGCGACTGGTCCATAAATCATATATGTAGACCCAACTCTAAACAATTTGGGGTATCGAATAGGATCGAACAATCCTAACAATATTAACCGGTCAATTTAAGTTGTATTTGTTATTTTGTGGTCTCCACTCAACTACAAAAGAATATGAATATGTGGTGGACTTCTCTTTTATAATTCAAGCTATAAGTCAACTTGAGTTACATGTCATTGTGATTAAGAGATATGGATATCCATATATTTCTTAAATTGTTAGAGTATCTTAATAATTATTAAACATGTATCTCACGCTACCTGTGAAAGACGTGGATAGCTAGATTGACATATTTATTTGCTTTGAAAGCACAAATTTTATCCCTAATAATTACGTCTTGAATCCTAACCCCCTTATATATATCACTCCTGATTTTATCTTTAAATTAATTAATTAATTAATTAATTAATTAATATTTTATTTTACACTCCTTTTAAAATAATGGCATGAAAAAAATTAAAATTTAATATTATTTTAAAATATAAACTCTTTTAATCTAATCAGAAAATAGAAATTAGAAATAATTATTTTAGTTTCATCATAAACTATATCTATCCTATTATTTTTCAATAAAAACAAAAAATTAATTGCAATTTAAAATTAATAATCTTATAAATTATGTAAATATTTAAAACTAACGATAAGAAAGCGTATTTAAAAATTTAAAAACTAACAACCTAACCAAATAACTTAAATTTTAAAAAATAACAACATAAACAAAATAACTTAAACAAATAACTTAAAATTTAAAAGATAGCCACTTAAGCAAATAACTTATAATTTATAAACAAAGTTTTAAAACTTTCTAATAACGACACCTAAGTAAATACTTTCCAAGCTCAATGTAATAGTGTCACACCAGCAAAAAATTCTCCTTTTTTTCGAACTACTAAATTGGTTCAATTTTTTAGGAACGATAGAAAAAAAATTAAGTATAGAAAAATATATATTAATTTTTTTAAAAATAGTATAAATAACTTCACATTTTGAGAAAATAAGTAATTTTATTCAATTTAATCTAATATTTTGTAGTTGGCAAATTTGCTTATAAATTATGTAAATAAAAAAGACATTTGTTTTTTTAAAAATTAAAAAAATTATATTTTAAATTAAAAAGTTAAAACAAAGTGTTTAAATTAGCAATTAAAAATTAGAATTAGGTTTTTTTAAATAATTACACATTAAAAATTAATGACTAACTTAATTATATCAATAATATTTCATATTATATGATATCAAATACTAAACTAGAAATTAACAAAACATGACCGGTATGAATTGAAAAAAAACACAAGTAATAACCAAATAAGATTAACTTATATTTAAAAAAAAATTCTAAATTCTAAATATAAAAATAAAAAAAAAAACAAAAAAATAACAACTTAAGAACAAATAATATTTTTACCAAAACAAATATATGTTTGGTATTATTTTATTAGATAGATTTAAAAAGGGATTCTAAAATATGTCCATTCAAATTCTCAAATTTTATTCTCAATCTTGATCATCTTGCAAGTTGAAGTATCTCCTTCCGCCCCCGAATCTTCGAACTCCGAGAATAGTCGCTTGGTTGGTATAATAGCATTTTTCAACACTTGAGATCCACCATCGTCTGCAATTTTGTTGGAGAATTCAAATAAAAAATTATGTACAAAACACTACGTTAAATAAAAGACATCATTCTTATATTTTATTTGAACTCAATAATATTTTTTAAATAAAATTAGACTTCAATTTTAAGAAAACAAACAAAAAAAATCTTTTGAAGGAGATAAATACAACTTGAACATTTGAAATTTTTGTAAAAACATAGGTAGATCTCTTTAAATTTTACAAAAATATAGGTAGAATTTAAAATTTAAATTTTATTATATCAAATAAAATTAAAAAATTAGCTCCATGTTAATAATTAACAATCTTTTGAAATGTAATAGTTACTTAATTGTTTTACAATAATGTGTTGATATCAAATTTTATTTTATTTTATTTTAAATTTTAAAACTTTAAAACATTAATTAATTAATTATTTTTTTTAGAGAAAATAGATGTTAGAATTACAATTTGTTATGGTTACAAAAGATATTTTATATTTAAATTTCATAAACTTATCAACATTTAGTTTAAGTATTGAATGTTATAGAAGGCTTAGAGAAGGGGGGTTGAATCTATGACCTTCTTCTAAGTTACAGTATTAACCCTTTTAAAACATACTTGCTGTCTGAAACTGTTTGAACTAAGCAGCAAAAAATTTATGAGACAATTTCATTTTGTTTCATGAATATCAGAAAATAGGACAGAGCAGAGAAGAGAAAAGTTAACACCATCATGTATCCTGGTTCGGTTGCTTTGTGCTATGCAACCTACGTCCAGTCTCTACCACAACAGTGGTGGAATTTCCACTATAGTTGAAGTATTAAATACACTAATTTCATAGGATTGACATAATCTTTTCATACTCAAGTTCTAACCTAACTTGACATTGGCTATGCTAATACATAACTCTTCACCCTTAGTGCTCACCCAACTAAGAAAGGGGTACCTCACTGGTACAAGATACAAGACACATACTTACCTAAAGAAATCTGAAAATAACTCTAGACTTTTCTCTCAAGTGTATCACTCAGCATCTTTCCACTCATTGGCTTTTATTTGAGCTCTCTCATTTTGCCTTTTCACTCAAGAAATTACAGAAAGATAAATATTAAAAAAAATTACAATCTGTAAAATATGAAGGAGATTGACTTCTTCAACAGCCTCTTTGCTATGTGATAAACCAGATTTGCTAGTCTCTAATTCAGTTCTTCATTCTGGCGGAATGCTCCTTTGACTAGGAAACACTGTCCAGTTAGATGAACTTCTTCAAAGAACACTTCTCAGAACAAAACCTCAATACACTGGTTATCTCTCCTTGCTTCTGAATGATAAAAAATCTTCTTTTATCTCATTGCATGTTGTTGGGTTCCTCTTCCTAGGTCAACTTCTTGAGCTTTGTGCTTCACCAACCCACCAACTCACTTTTTCCACTAATCTTCAGAATAGAAACTTTGGTTCTGACCTTCTCTTGTTGACCGAACACCATAGCAAAGCAGAATACAGATTTCCTCAATGGTAATCCCAGATCTTAGCGATTGAGAAGCTACTTGGTCCCCAAGACACGCTTGTGACCGTAGATGCACAGCAGTGGAAGCAGAGATCATCTTTCCTATGTATCTCATAATGGATAGGCAAGACGTTGAAGATGAAGAGAGGAAGATATGATGCATGTATAAGGAAATGGGTTACCTTTTAGCTCTGCCTTAGCTTGATGTGGTTTGAAGTGGTTGATTAGACTTCTGCCTTTCAAGCTTAATCTTTCTCTTTCTTGCTTCTTTAGTCATTAGCTTAGGGAAGAAGCTCTTTCTTTCTTCTGTGATTTCTGACCAAAAGGAGAAAAAGTGAATGTTGATTTGGTGAATGTAAATGAGAGGGAATTTCTTGCTATCGGGCTTGGATCGGATCATTTCATTTAACCCGTTTTGATTTCTCGGCTTTGTTTTCTTTTGGGCTTCGATTGTGTCACCAGCCCACTAGTCTTGTTCTAATTTCATCCGATTGGGCTGTTGAATTAATTTGTGGCCTGCAATGCTTAATTACAAATAATTAACCTTAATTAGATAATTTTTCAAAAATAATGTTTGTTATCATTAATTAATTTGGTTAATTTCTTAACTCAACAATCTCCCCATTGATGACAAACATAATTAAAACAGTGATCAAAAGGAAAAGAATTTTATTTAAGTTAAGAAACTTCCCTTTGAATGGTGTTGCTTGCTTTTATGTTGCTCCCCCTTTCTTTTTCAAATTTAGCTCCCCTTGGATTTATTCTCTTCTCTTCTTTCCTGTTTGCATTTACTTATAGAAAGAACTATAAAGAGCTACACAAAATTATTTTGACTAAAGAAGTTTAAACAATCACTACAAATTCAGCCCAATACTGAACATATTATGTTAGCAACAAAATCAAAGTAACAAGATTTATCAAGGGCAAACCAATCAATATATGAAAGCAAGTTCCAATTGTCATGTCAATACATTTCCTGCAGCAGCACAGTTGCAAATCAAAATTTATATGCTCAAAACTATCAGCAGCAACAATCAATCAAAATTCACAGTTAAAATCACAAAAAATTCAGTAACAACAATAAAGTTCAGCAATAAAGTTCAGCATTCAGCAGTTACTATTACTCCCCTTTTTGTCATCAAGGGTGGAGCATAAGCAAGATCAATAAAAACAACACCTTAAATCCTGCAAGAAAGTGTTAGAGCATAGTCCAAAATATCAAATAAATTAAAATAAGTGCAGTAGTATTTAGAGTATTACAGTCATCCAAGACAACAAAAACTAGTTCAAAATTAACAAAAAAAAAATTTCATGAGATAAAAAGAGAGCAGACAGCAGTAGTTTCATGACACAAATCTAGGCATCGGAACCGTTCCTCTCCGAATCAGCTTCCTCTTCAACATTAGTGGTAGGATCTTCATCTTGTTGAAGATTATCAATGAACTTCACAAATACAGCCACTCTATCCCTTGATTCCCGGAGGAAATTTTCATGCTTGCTTGCTAGCTTCCTTTGCTCCTTACTCATGGCAATCATGTGATTAGATTGGGAGACAAACTCCTGGACTACATCTTTGACAACATTCAACATAGCAGAGAACTCGGCATACGTTAAAGTTTGACTTGTTTTAAATTCTTTGTTCATGCTAAGAACATCGTACCTTTTTCTTTCTCTTATTTCATGATTTTTTCAAAATTGTCATGGTCATTAAAGATGATATTTTACTTTCCAGACAAATGAAAAATTAATCTCATTACTGAAGACCATCTCTGATGAATATCATAAGCCAAAATTCTCCATACAGCCTCACGTGCAGACAAATACCCTCACTCATAAAATTGTTTGATCTCATAATAATCTAAGCATCCTCTCCACTGAAAGCTTTATTTGAAACCTCAACTGCCACATTGTCTGAACCTTTATTCATATACTTGAATAAATATTTAATAGTATTTGACTTGTTGTAGTACTCTACGTTAACGTGTGCTTAATAAGACATTAGCATATATACCTTGTAAAAAATTACATTCCTATTATCCTTGTGGAATTCCTTCCTTTCAGTAACTACTCTTGTGTTTTATCTTCTACATGATGGGTATCCACTATCATTAATAACTGTGGTGTTATTGAATATTTTAGGATAATATTTGGTGTAGTACCCATCTTTTATGCAAGGAGATTTTGAGCTACTGGTCCATAAATCATATATGTAGACCCAACTCTAAACAATTTTGGGTATCGAATAGGATCGAACAATCCTAACAATATTAACCGGTCAATTTAAGTTATATTTGTTATTTTGTGGTCTCCACTCAACCACAAAAGAATATGAATATGTGGTGGACTTCTCTTTTATAATTCTAGCTATAAGTCAACTTGAGTTACATGTCATTGTGATTAAGAGATCTGGATATCCATATATTTCTTACAAATTGTTAGAGTATCTTAATAATTATTAAACATGTATCTCATGCTACCTGTGAAAGACGTGGATAGCTAGATTGACATATTTATCTGCTTTGAAAGCACAAATTTTATCCCTAATAATTACGTCTTGAATCCTAACCCCCTTATATATATCACTCCTGATTTTATCTTTAAATTAATTAATTAATTAATTAATTAATTAATTAATTAATTAATTAATTAATATTTTTATTTTACACTCCTTTTAAAATAATGGCATGAGAAAAATTGAAATTTAATATTATTTTAAAATATAAAACTCTTTTAATCTAATCAGAAAATAGAAATTAAAAATAATTATTTTAGTTTCATCATAAATTATATCTATCCTATTATTTTTCAATAAAAACAAAAAATTAATTGCAATTTAAAAATTAATAATCTTATAAATTATGTAAATATCTAAAACTAACGATAAGAAAGCGTATTTAAAAATTTAAAAACTAACAACCTAACCAAATAACTTAAATTTTAAAAAATAACAACTTAAACAAAATAACTTAAACAAATAACTTAAAATTTAAAAGATAACCACTTAAGCAAATAACTTATAATTTATAAATAAAGTTTTAAAACTTTCTAATAACGACACCTAAGTAAATACTTTCCAAGCTCAATGTATTAGCGTCACACCAGCAAAAAATTCTCCATTTTTTTCGAACTACTAAATTGGTTCAATTTTTTAGGAACGATAGAAAAAAAATTAAGTATAGAAAAATATATATTAATTTTTTTAAAAATAGTATAAATAACTTCACATTTTGAGAAAATAAGTAATTTTATTCAATTTAATCTAATATTTTGTAGTTGGCAAATTTGCTTATAAATTATATAAATAAAAAAGACATTTTTTTTAAATTAAAAAAATATATTTTAAATTAAAAAGTTAAAACAAAGTGTTAAAATTAGCAATTAAAAATTAGAATTAGGTTTTTTTAAATAATTACACATTAAAAATTAATGACTAACTTAATTATATCAATAATATTTTATAATATATGATATCAAATACTAAACTAAAAATTAACAAAACATGACCGGTATGAATTGAAAAAAAACACAATAACCAAATAAGATTAACTTATATTTAAAAAAAATTCTAAATTCTAAATATAAAAATTAAAAAAAAAACAAAAAAAATAACAACTTAAGAACAAATAATATTTTTACCAAAACAAATATATGTTTGGTATTATTCTATTAGATAGATTTAAAAATGGATTCTAAAATATGTCCATTCAAATTCTCAAATTTTATTCTCAATCTTGATCATCTTGCAAGTTGAAGTATCTCCTTCCGCCCCCGAATCTTCGAACTCCGAGAATAGTCGCTTGGTTGGTATAATAGCATTTTTCAACACTTGAAATCCACCATCGTCTGTAATTTTATTGGAGAATTCAAATAAAAAATTATGTACAAAACACTACGTTAAATAAAAGACATCATTCTCACATTTTATTTGAACTCAATAATATTTTTCAAATAAAATTAGACTTCAATTTTAAGAAAACAAACAAAAAAAAATCTTTTGAAGGAGATAAATACAACTTGAACATTTGAAATTTTTGTAAAAACATAGGTAGATCTCTTTAAATTTTACAAAAATATAAGTAGAATTTAAAATTTAAATTTTATTATATCAAATAAAATTAAAAAATTAGCTCCACGTTAATAATTAACAATCTTTTGAAATGTAATAGTTACTTAATTGTTTCACAATAATGTGTTGATATCAAATTTTATTTTATTTTATTTTAAATTTTAAAACTTTAAAACATTAATTAATTAATTATTTTTTGGAGAAAATAGATGTTAGAATTACAATTTGTTATGGTTGCAAAAGATATTTTATATTTAAATTTCATTAACTTATCAACATTTAATTTAAGTATTGAAGGTTATAGAAGGCTTAGAGAAGGGGGGTTGAATCTACGACTTTCTTCTAAGTTACAGTATTAACCCTTTTAAAACATACTTGCTGTCTGAAACTGTTTGAACTAAGCAGCGAAAAATTTATGAGACAATTTCATTTTGTTCATGAATATCAGAAAACAGGACAGAGCAGAGAAGAAAAAAGCTAACACCATCATGTATCCTGGTTCGGTTGCTTTGTGCTATGCAACCTACGTCCAGTCTCTACCACAACAGTGGTGGAATTTCCACTATAGTTGAAGTATTACATACACTAATTCCACAGGATGGACACAATCTTTTCACACTCAAGTTATAACCTAACTTGACATTGGCTATGCTAATACATAACTCTTCACCCTTAGTGCTCACCCAACTAAGAAAGGGGTATCTCACTGGTACAAGATACAAGACACATACTTACCTAAAGAAATCTGAAAATAACTCTAGGATTTTCTCTCAAGTGTATCACTCAGCCTCTTTTCACTCATTGGCTTTTATTTGAGCTCTCTCATTTTGCCTTTTCACTCAAGAAATTACAGAAAGATAAATATTAAAAAGAAATCACAATCTGTAAAATATGAAGGAGATTGACTTCTTCAACAGCCTCTTTGCTATGTGATAAACCAGATTTGCTAGTCTCTAATTCAGTTCTTTGACTAGGAAACACTGTCCAGTTAGATGAACTTCTTCAAAGAACACTTCTCAGAACAAAATCTCAATACACTGGTTATCTCTCCTTGCTTCTGAATGATGAAAAATCTTCTTTTATCTCGTTGCATGTTGCTGGGTTCCTCTTCCTAGGTCAACTTCTTGAGCTTTGTGCTTCACTAACCCACCAACTCACTTTTTCCACTAATCTTCAGAATAGAAACTTTGGTTCTGACCTTCTCTTGTTGACCGAACACCATAGCAAAGCAGAATACATATTTTCTCAATGGTAATCCCAGATCTTGGCCATTGAGAAGCTACTTGGTCCCCAAGACACGCTTGTGACCGTAGATGCATAGCAGTGGAAGCAGAGATCATCTTTCCTATGTATCTCATAATGGATAGGTAAGACGTTGAAGATGAAGAGAGGAAGATATGATGCATGTATAAGGAAATGGGATACCTTTTAGCTCTGCCTTAGCTTGATGTGGTTTGAAGTGGTTGATTAGACTTCTGCCTTTCAAGCTTAATCTTTCTCTTTCTTGCTTCTTTAGTGATTAGCTTAGGGAAGAAGCTCTTTCTTTCTTCTGTGATTTCTGACCAAAAGGGGAAAAAGTGAATGTTGATTTGGTGAATGTAAATGAGAGGGAATTGCTTGCTATCGGGCTTGGATAAGATCATTTCATTTAGCCCGTTTCGATTTCTCAGCTTTGTTTTCTTTTGGGCTTCGATTGTGTCACCAGCCCACTAGTCTTGTTCTAATTTCATCCGATTGGGCTGCTGATTAATTTGTGGCCTGCAATGCTTAATTACAAATAATTAACGTTAATTAGATAATTTTCCAAAAATAATGTTTGTTATCATTAATTAATTTGGTTAATTTCTTAACTCAACAATCTCCCCATTGATGACAAACATAATTAAAACAGTGATCAAAAGGAAAAGAATTTTATTTAAGTTAAGAAACTTCCCTTTGAATGATGTTGCTTGCTTTTATGTTGCTCCCCTTTCTTTTTCAAATTTAGCTCCCCCTGGATTTATGCTCTTCTCTTCTTTCCTGTTTGCATTTACTTATAGAAAGCACGATAAAGAGCTACACAAAATTATTTTGACTAAGGAAGTTTAAACAATCACTACAAATTCAGCCCAATACTGAACATATTATGTTAGCAACAAAATCAAAGTAACAAGATTTATCAAGGGCAAACCAATCAATATATGAAAGCAAGTTCCAATTGTCATGTCAATACATTTCCTGCAGCAGCACAGTTGCAAATCAAAATTTATATGCTCAAAACTATCAGCAGCAGCAATCAATCAAAATTCACAGTTAAAATCACAAAAAATTCAGTAGCAACAATAAAGTTCAGCAATAAAGTTCAACATTCAGCAGTTACTATTACTCCCCTTTTTGTCATCAAGGGTGGAGTATAAGCAAGATCAATAAAAGCAGCACCTTAAATCCTGCAAGAAAGTGTTAGAGCACAGTCCAAAATATCAAATAAATTAAAATAAGTGCAGTAGTATTTAGAGTATTACAGTCATTCAAGACAACAAAAACTAGTTCAAAAGTAACAAAAAAAAAATTTCATGAGACAAAAAGAGAGCAGACAGCAGTAGTTTCATGAGACAAATCTAGGCATCGGAACCGTTCCCCTCCGAATCAGCTTCCTCTTCAACATTAGTGGTAGGATCTTCATCTTGTTGAAGATTATCAATGAACTTCACAAATACAGCCACTCTATCCCTTGATTCCCGGAGGAAATTCTCATGCTTGCTTGCTAGCTTCCTTTGCTCCTTACTCATGGCAATCATGTGATTAGATTGGGAGACAAACTCCTGGACTACATCTTTGACAATATTCAACACATCCTTTGCCCTCGGTGGAAGGAGGAGGAGATTCCTCAGAAATGAACTCATCATCTTCATCATTTAGAACCACTTTCTCAGATCGAGTAGGTCCTTTTTGCTGTTTCACTGCACCACCTCTCTTTAGATATGAATGTCTATTTTCATAATCTTCATTGGTCAAGTCAACACCAAAATTCTCAAATATGCAAGTTAGAAACATGCCATAAGGAAGGGCTTTGTCTTTCTCACTCCTAACAGAGTCAAACATATATCTAACCATCAAATAAGCAAATAAAATTTCTGTTTTGGTGAGTAGGGCATATAAAACAAGAGTGTCACTGTAGGAAACCCTTTGACATGAACCACTTTGAGGAAGTATGATGTGGTTAATAATTCGGTGCAATTGAGCACGTTCATATCCTAGGGCTTTGTGAGTAGGTGTAATGCCATCAATTAAGGAGACATGTTCACAGATATGAGACAAATCATCATTATAAGAAATACCAACTCCTTCATCCACTTAACAGAAGTATAAGCACAAGACCCAACATCAGTATACTTCAAAGAATCACTAATTGTTTCATCATTTAAAACAATGTCTCTGCCCTTAACATAAGAATGAACACTGCCCTCGTGATATGTCATGTTAGCATAAAATTCTTTGACCAAAAGAGGGTAAACAGGCTCTTTGATGGAAAAAAGATGATGCCAGTCCAGAAATTCTAAATTTTCAACAAAAGAAAAACCTTTCTTTTTCAAAGTTGGCAAATCAGCAAGAAAAGAGAAACACATGGTACGGTACTTAATAACTCCATCATAAAAGTCATTATTCTTGGCCGATTTGAATCTATAAGGGTTATAGTTTGAGTGAGAAGTCAAGAAATGATATTTGTAATCAAAAGGGCCAATGTCTGGTTCTCTAACAGATTTAAGAGGGACTCGAGTTTTACCTCGCTGAGAACGTAATGGAACAGACCTTGACTTAGGTTGTGTGGGCTCAGAGGTAGGTTCAGGCGCTGCTGGTCGTTTCCTTTTTGACGTGCCAGGCTTCGACGATCCAGGCCTTGAATGAGGTTCCTTTGGAGGTGGCGTTGGCTTGGCTGAAGGTGGAACCCTGGAGGGATTCTTTGTGCGAGCCATAGGATCCTGACGAGGAGGTGAAGTTGGAGGAGAAGGAGAAGGAGCGAAGGTTCGGTCTTGAGAGCGAGTTGAGGGTTTTGTAGGTAGCTTGTAAACCTTTTCATGAGGAGGCCTTTTAGCTATGGTTTTCTTCCTCATTTGGTTGGTTTCACATTTTTGAGGGAAGAGAAGCAGTAAAGTTAGTGGGGAGAAACCGAAGGATTTGAGGAGGAGTTATGGAGGGAAGAGAAGGAGTGTTGGTAACCGTACCGAAAAGAAAGTTTCTCAAACCATGCAACTACATCACCACTGATTTGAGTTGAAGGGACTTGACCTCATAAAGAGAAAGATTTATTTGATTTAAAATTAAAACAGGAAATTAATTTTAAATTTTGAAAACCCTTTTTAAAACATTAAAACAAAATGAAAATCTTTTTGGACAAAATAAAAAACTGAAACACATAAGCCAACAAACTACAAAAATATGTAGCATTCATATTGAGCCCAGAGATAGTTGGATTTAAGGAAACACATTGGACCACTCCAGATCTGATTTTTGAGGTTGGCGCAGATCAATTTGCGCGTGCAACAAGCCCATAACACGCTGACTGAAGGGAACGTTCTTCACATGCCCAGAATTGTCTCATACCTGTTTATGAGACAAAAACTCCAACAAACACATCAGCAACTTTCAAACAAAGAATCATAACTTAAAATTCCTAGACTAGTCCTAAGCATGCAGAATCTGTCCTCAGCTAGTGGCTTTGTGAAAATATCTGCTAATTACTCCTCTGATTTAACAAATTGAATGCTAATATCCTCTTTTTGAACATGTTCTCTTATTGAGTGAAATTTCACTTTAATATGCTTAGTTCTAGAGTGTAAAACTGAGTTTTTAAAAATATTAATGGCACTCATATTATCACACAGCAAGGGAATATTTTCAGCATTTAACTTGTAATCAGCAAGCTGTGTTTTTAACCACATAAGTTGAGAACAACAAGAAGAAGCAACTATATACTCAGCCTCTACAGTGGATAAAGCCACTGTTGGCTGATTCTTGCTTGACCAAACATTCAAGGACTTTCCAAGGAAGCAACATAAGCCTAAAGTGCTCCTTCTATCAACTCTATCACCGGTAAAATCTGCATCACAATAACCAACTGCAAAAAAAATCATCAATCTTAGGATACCAAAGACCAAAATTGGATGTGCCATGGATATATCGAATGATCCTCTTAACTGCAGAAAGATGTGACTCTTTTGGTTTAGATTGGAATCTTGAACACATTCCAACACTTTGCACAATATCGGGTCTAAAGGAGGTTAAGTACATAAGAGAGCCAATGATTCCTCTATACCTAGTCTTATCCACATCTTTCTCAGTTTCTCCCTTATCTAATTTTGAATTAGGGTGCATGGGGGTTCCCATGGGTTTGGCATTTTCCATACCAAATTTTTTAACTAGTTCCTTGGCATACTTTTCTTGATGAATGAAAATACCATTTTCAGTTTGTTTAATTTGCAGCCCAAGAAAAAAATTAAGTTCACCCATCATACTCATGTCAAATTCACTTGTCATGAGTTTTCCAAATTCAGAACAAAGGAATTCATTGGCTGATCCAAAAATAATGCCATCAACATATATTTGGACTAGAATGAAAGAATCATTAGAATTTTTTATAAATAGAGTTGTGTCTGTGGTGCCTCTTTAAAAACCATTTTTTAAGAGAAAAGAGCTAAGTCTCTCATACCAACCTCTAGGAGCTTGTCTTAAACCATAAAGAGCCTTTGATAATTTGAAAACATGGTTAGAAAGCTCTTTATTTTCAAAATCAGGTGGCTGCTCCACATACACTTCTCTATCTATCACACCATTTAAAAATGCACATTTAACATCCATTTGATATAATTTAAAACCACAAAATGCAGCATAAGCTAAGAGAAGTCTTATGGCTTCTATTCGGGCAATAGGGGCAAAGGATTCATCAAAGTCTATTCCTTCTTCTTGGTCATATCCTTGTGCCACTAGCCTTGCTTTGTTTCTTGCAATGCTGCCATCCTCTCCTAGCTTGTTCCGAAAAATCCACTTGGTGCCGGTCACTTTCTTTCCATTTGGCCTTGGAACCAATGTCCACACTTGGTTCTTCTCAAATTCAAGAAGCTCATCTTCCATTGCCTTTACCCAAGAAGGGTCATTAAGGGCTTCTTTTACATTCTGAGGCTCCATTTGAGAGAGAAGGGCAATGTTTGTTCCTTCAATTGCCTTTCTAGTTGAAGACCGAGTTTTCATCCCATGAGAGACATCTCCAATAACAAATTCCTCAGGATAATTCTTCAGAAATCTCCATTCACAAGGTCTGGTGGACTTGGAGGCAGATTCAAATATCAAGGGATTTCGGGTACTACTGGTTTCAGGATCTCTTTTAGATTCATGAGACAAAATAGAATTATCTCTTGAATTTTCAGCAGCTGCAGTTTCTGGTTCAACTTGTCCAGAATTTCCATTTTCATGATTTTGTGCAGTCTCATCGTCCTTTTGATCTTGATTCCCTGTATCACAATCTTTCAAAACACTTTGCACCAAGTTAGTATCGCAAAATGTAACATGTATGGACTCCTCAATAATTCTAGCATCTTGATGATAAACTCTAAATGCTTTACTAGTTGTGGAATATCCTCTAAACAAGCACTCATACGCCTTTGGATCAATTTTTTTCAAATTATCTGTGTTATTAAGAACAAAACATTTGCATCCAAAGATGTGCAAGTAGTCCAAGTTTGGTGGGTAACCTTTCCATAGTTCATAAGGGGTTTTCTTCAAAAATTTCCTTATGATTGTTCTATTCAAAATGTGGCAAGCTGTGTTAATCGCTTCAGCCCAAAGGAATTTTGGAATATTGCTCTCACAAAGCATAGCTCTTGTCATTTCTTGTATGCTTCTATTTCTTCTTTTTACAACACCATTTTGTTGTGGTGTCCTTGGACAAGAGAAGTTGTGAGATATTCTAAATTCCTCAAAAAAGGATTCAAATAAATTATTTTCAAATTCGGTTCCATGATCACTTCTTATAGAAGAGATCTTTAAATCATTTTCATTTTAAATTTTTTTGCAAAAGATTTCAAAGGCCGAAAAGGCTTCATTTTTGTGTGCAAGAAATAAAACCCAACCAAACCTAGAATAGTCATCCACAATCACTAAACCATAATGTTTACCACCTAGTCTTTGAGTTCTTGTTGGACCAAATAAATCAATGTGTAGCAACTCAAGTGGCCTTTTAGTAGAGATGTCTTCCTTTGGTTTAAATGAACTTTTTATTTGTTTTTCCATTTGGCAAGCATCACAAGTGATGTCTTTGTCAAACCTTATCAAAGGAAGACCTCTTATTAACCCTTTCTTTACAAGTTTGTTTATTTGAAGCATACTTGCATGGCCCAATCTCTTGTGCCATAGCCACTTTTCAGATTATTTAGAATGAAAGCAAGCTACATTTTGATCCTTTAGTTCATCAAAGGTAAGTCCATACATATTATTAAAATACTTGGCAACAAAAAGCACTTCATTAGTCTTCTCATTTACAACACAACATTCAAGTCTTTTGAAAGTCACTAAATATCCTATATCACATAGCTGACTTATACTCAAAAGATTGTGCTTCAATCCACATACCAAAAATACATCATCAATGAAGGTAGAATGTTCATTACCTACCTTTCCAACAGCAATTATTTTACCTTTACCATCATCTCCAAAGGTCACAAAACCTCCATCATATTTGTTTAGTTTGATGAAGTAAGTTGACCTTCCAGTCATGTGCCTTGAGCATCCACTATCCAAGTACCACATATCCTTTTTGTTCTTGGATGCTAGGCAAATCTGCATGAAAAACTTCAAGTAACTTTAGTATCCAAATTAATTTGGATCCTTTGAAGTTAATCCATCTTGTTTGCCCAAGTGCATTGAAATTACACACAATATTTTAAATTTTGTTTCCTACAATTCTGTTTTTAATGAAGCATTGTGAAAATGAATGACCAAATTTTTGCAATTAAAACAATGATTTCCTGATGCATGTTGCTGAAATTGAGATGAGCTACCATGCTGGAAATTATTAAAGGGCTGAAATTTTCTGATTTTTAAAATAGGTGCATTTCTTTTGACAAACTGATTTTTGTTATAATTGTTCCTCTTTGTATAAGCATTTTCACCAGAATTTTTGAAAACTTTTGGACTTTTCGAATATGAGGTTTTGTTGTAAAATGGTGGTTTCTTGAAAGCAACCTTATTTTTCGAATTGTACCCCAGACTTGACCTATTTGAAGTAGGTTCGGTTCTTGGTGAAGGTTCAGTTTCACTTGTGTAAACTTCATCAAATTTCTCCTCAAATGTGGGAACATATCCAATACCAGATTTCTTGGATGTGGATTTAGTATTTAATGAAGAAGCCACAAATTTCATAGAGGAATCATTAAAAACTGCACTTTCCTTGGTTATATAACCTAAACCAGATTTTTCAAACAATGGTCTTTGGCTTGCAAGTAATTTATCTAAGTTACTAGAATTTTGAGCAAATTTTGCTAATTCACCATTCAGCCTTTTAATCATATAATTTAATATTTCATTTTCAGCAATTAACTCTTGAGAAGGATCCACAATGTGCTTTCCTTTTAATTTTTCAAGTTCAGATTTTAGAAATCTGTTTTCTTCAATAATGTCCAAATCACATTCAGTTTCCTTCACGTTTTCTTTTAAAAAATCATTTTCACCTTTTAACACATCTTTTTTAGATCTGCACTTATTGTACTTATCTAGCAGTTTTGAGGTGTTTAGAGTGAGATAATCAATAATAGTATGTAAATCATCTATTGATAAATCATTATAATTTACCTCATCAAGATTATTGTTTCCAGCCATGAAGCAATCTTTATCTTCACCTTTAGAATTTTCTTCTTCATTGGAGTCGTTCTCAAGATCCTCCCAAGCTGCCATGAGCACTCTTTTCCTTTCTTTCTTTCCTTTGTCCTCCTTCTTGAGCTTTGGATAGTTTAGCTTGAAATGTCCAGCCTCCTTGCAATGATGACACGTCACCTTGCTCAAGTCCATCTTGTGTTCCTTTGAGCTTGAACCCTTGTACTTGCCCTTGTTCTTTATCATCCTTCTAAATCTCCTAACAAAAAACATAAGCTCATCATCTGAAATACCATCACTAAACTCACTCTCTTTTTATTCTATTTTTGACTTGAGGGCTATTCCCTTTTTCTATGAGTCTGGGTTTGTGTGTGTGATTTCATAGGCAAGGAGTTTTCCTCTCAGCTCATCATAGGGCTTAGGTTGTTGCTCTCGGCTAGGACAGTGGCAATGGTTTCCCATTCTTTTGTGAGGCTTCTAAGGAGTTTTCTCACTAGGGTTTATTTTGAGTAGTTTGTACCCATAGCATCAAGGTTGTTGATTATGATTGAGAATCTCTCAAACACTTCATCAATGCTTTCTCCATCCTTCATATTAAACATCTCGTACTCTTTTCGCAGCATATCAATCCTCGTTTCTTTAACCTGTTTAGTGCCTTCGTGTGTAACCTGGAGTTTTTCCCAAATTTCTTTGGCTGTCTTGCATCTAGACACCTTTCGATACTCTTCAAAGCTGATAGCACAGTGAAGAAGGTTGATGGCTTTAGCATTCAGCTCCATCTTCTTCTTATCATCTTCATTCCATTCAGCTTCTTCTTTTGGAGTCACCACTCCATCAGCACATGTTTTTATTGGGATCTTGGGACGGTGATGAGCGGATAATTTATACGCTTTTTGGCATTATTTTTAGTATGTTTTTAGTAGAATCTAGTTATTTTTAGGGATGTTTTTAATAGATTTTATGTTAAATTCACATTTCTGGACTTTACTATGAGTTTGTGTATTTTTCTGTGATTTCAGGTATTTTCTGGCTGAAATTGAGGGACTTGAGCAGAAATCAGATTCAGAGGTTGAAAAAGGACTGCTGATGCTGTTGGATTCTGACCTCCCTGCACTCAAAGTGGATTTTCTGGAGCTACAGAACTCGAAATGGCGCGCTTCCAATTGCGTTGGAAAGTATACATCCAGGGCTTTCCATAATGTATAATAGTCCATACTTTGGCCAAGAATAGACGACGTAAACTGGCGTTCAATGCCAGTTTTCTACCCAAATCTGGCGTCCAGCGCCAGAAAAGGAGCCAAAACCAGAGTTGAACGCCCAAACTGGCACAAAAGCTGGCGTTCAACTCCAAGGAGGACCTCTGCACGTGCAACACTTAAAGCCCAGCCCAAGCACACACCAAGTGGGCCCCGGAAGTGGATTTATGCATCAATTACTTACTTCTGTAAACTCTAGTGACTAGTTTATTATAAATAGGACCTCTTACTATTGTATTTGACATCTTTGGACGCCTGGTTCTTAGATCAGAGGGGCTGGCCATCTCGGCCATGCCTGGACCTTCAATTATGTATTTTGAACGGTAGAGTTTCTACACTCCATAGATTAAGGTGTGGAGCTCTGCTGTTCCTCAAAGATTAATGCAAAGTACTTCTGTTTTCTATTCAATTCATCTTATTTCGCTTCTAAGATATCCATTCGCACCCAAGAACGTGATGAAGGTGATGATTATGTGTGACGCTCATCACCATTCTCCCCTATGAACACGTGCCTGACAAACACTTCCGTTCTACATGAAATAAGCTAGAATGAATATCTCTTAGATCTCCTAACCAGAATCTTCGTGGCGTAAGCTAGAATGATGGCGGCATTCAAGAGAATCCGGAAGGTCTAAACCTTGTCTGTGGTATTCCGAGTAGGATTCAATGATTGAATGACTGTGACGAGCTCCTAACTTGCGATTGCAGGGCGTTAGTGACAGACGCAAAAGGATAGTAAATCCTATTCCGGCATGATCGAGAACCGACAGATGAATAGCCGTGCCGTGACAGGGTGCGTGAGCATATTATTCACTGAGAGGATAAGATGAAGCCATTGACAAGGGTGATGCCTCCATACGATTAGCCGTGCCGTGACAGGGCATTGGATCATTTTCCCGAGAGATGACCGAAAGTAGCCATTGACAGTGGTGATGTATCACATAAAGCCAGCCATGGAAAGGAGTAAGACTGATTGGATGAAGATAGCAGGAAAGCAGAGGTTCAGAGGAACGAACGCATCTCCATACGCTTATCTGAAATTCCTACCAATGATTTACATAAGTACCTCTATCCCTATTCTATTAATTATTATTCGAAAACTCCATTATCAATTTATATCTGCCTGACTGAGATTTGCAAGGTGACCATAGCTTGCTTCATACCAACAATCTCCGTGGGATTCGACCCTTACTCACGTAAGGTATTACTTGGACGACCCAGTGCACTTGCTGGTTAGTGGTACGATTTGTGAAAAGTGTGATTCACAATTTGTGCACCAAATTTTTGGCGCCGTTGTCGGGGATTGTTTGAGTTTGGACAACTGACGGTTCATCTTGTTGCTCAAATTAGGTAATTTTCTTTTTGTTTTGTTTTCAAAAAATTTTTCAAAAAGCTTTCAAAAATTTTTCTTTTGTTTTTGAAAAAAAAATAAAATAAAATAAAATAATAAAAATAATGTTTTCAAAAATAAATTATTCTATGGCTTCAAGATTTTTGAGAATGAATTCTAGTGTTTCATGAAACATGTTGAATCCTATCTGGCTATAAAGCCATACCCAAACTGCTTTGGGATTGGTATTCAACTAATCACTCCAGTCCATGTAATTATATGCTAAAGCTTGGCTGGCTATTAAGTCATGCCTGACCCTTTGATTGGAGCTTTAGAGCATAAGATTCATGGAGTTCATATTAAAAATTTTGGAATCCTTATTTTTCTTTTTCAAAATAATTTTTCGAAAAATATAAAATAAAAATAAAAAAAATTTAGAAAATCACAAAAATAAAAAATATTTCATGTTTCTTGTTTGAGTCTTGAGTCATATCATAAGTTAGGTGTCACTTGCATATACATCTTGCATTTTTCGAAAATTTCATGCATTCATAGTGTTCTTCATGATCTTCAAGTTGTTCTTGGTAAGTCTTCTTGTTTGATCTTGATGATTTTTTGTTTTGTTTCTTTTCATGTTTATCATATGCATTCTTGAATTCTTAGTGTCTAAGCATTAAAGAATTCTAAGTTTGGTATCTTGCATGTTTTCTTTGCATTAAAAATTTTTCAAAAATATGTTCTTGATGTTCATCATGACATTCATAGTGTTCTTGGTGTTCATCTTGACATTCATAGCATTCTTGCATGCATTCATTGTTTTGATCTAAAAATTTCATGCATTGCATCATTTTTCTTGTTTTTCTCTCTCATCATAAAAATTCAAAAATAAAAAAAAAAAATCTTTCCCTTTTTGTCTCATCAAATTCGAAAATTGAGTTGACTTTTTCAAAAATTTTTAAAAATCAAAGTTGTTCCTTATGAGTCAAATCAAATTTTCAATTTGAAAATCTTATCTTTTTCAAAATCTTTTTCAAAAATCAAATCTTTTTCAAAATTCTTAGTTATTTTCGAAAATTAAAAAAAATATTTTTCAAAAATCTTTTTCTTATTTTTATATCAAATTTTCGAAAATAACATAATCAATTAATGTTTTGATTCAAAAATTTGAAGTTTGTTACTTGCTTGTTAAGAAAGATTCAAACTTTAAGTTCTAGAATCATATCTTGTGATTTCTTATGAATCAAGTCATTAATTGTGATTTTAAAAATCAAATCTTTTTCAAAACTAATTTCAATCATATCTTTTCAAAAATATCTTCTTATCTTATCCTTTTCAAAAATATCTTTTCAAAATATCTTTTCTAACTTCCTAACTTCTTATCTTTTCAAAATTTGTTTCAACTAACTAACTAACTTTTTGTTTGTTTCTTAACTTTTTCAAAACTACCTAACTAACTCTCTCTCTCTAATTTTCGAAAATATCTTCCCTCTTTTTCAAAAATTTCTTTTTAATTAACTAATTATTTTTATTTTTTATTTTAAAAAAAAAATTTCAAAAAAATACTAACAATTTTCAAAAACCATTTTCGAAAATCACTAACTCTTTTTCAAAATAATTTTCGAAAATTATTCCTCCCCTATCTTATTCTATTTATTCATTCATATCCTAACATCTCATCTCACATCTCTGCCATCCTCACAGTTGTGTTTCTTCCATTATATTACATCCTTTGTCTCCCCCTCTTCGTCTACTCACACAGGGATCCCTATACTGTGGTATAAAGGATCTCTATTATTATTATTATTTTTCTGTGCCTTCTTCTTTGTCATATGAGCAGGAGTAAGGGTAAGAACATTCTTGTGGAAGCGGATCCAGAACCTGAAAGGACTCTGAAAAGAAAATTAAGAGAAGCTAAATTACAACAATCCAGAAATAACCTTTCAGAAATTTTCGAACAGAAAAAGGAGATGGCAGCCGAAAATAATAATAATGTAAGGAAGATGCTTGGTGACTTTACTGCACCTAATTCCAATTTACATGGAAGAAGCATCTCCATTCCTGCCATTGGAGCAAACAACTTTGAGCTGAAACCTCAATTAGTTTCTCTAATGCAGTAGAACTGCAAGTTTCATGGACTTCCATCTGAAGATCCTTTTCAGTTCTTAACTGAATTCTTACAGATATGTGATACTGTTAAGACTAATGGAGTAGATCCTGAAGTCTACAGGCTCATGCTTTTCCCTTTTGCTGTAAGAGACAGAGCTAGAATATGGTTGGACTCTCAACCTAAAGATAGCCTGAACTCTTGGGATAAGCTGGTCACGGCTTTCTTAGCCAAGTTCTTTCCTCCTCAAAAGCTGAGCAAGCTTAGAGTGGATGTTCAAACCTTCAGACAGAAAGAAGGTGAATCCCTCTATGAAGCTTGGGAAAGATACAAACAGTTGACCAAAAAGTGTCCTTCTGACATGCTTTCAGAATGGACCATCCTGGATATATTCTATGATGGTTTATCTGAGCTATCAAAGATGTCACTGGACACTTCTGCAGGTGGATCCATTCACCTAAAGAAAATGCCTGCAGAAGCTCAAGAACTCATTGACATGGTTGCTAATAACCAGTTCATGTACACTTCTGAGAGGAATCCTGTGAGTAATGGGACGCCTATGAAGAAGGGAGTTCTTGAAGTTGATACTCTGAATGCCATATTGGCTCAGAATAAAATATTGACTCAGCAAGTCAATATGATCTCTCAGAGTCTGCATGGAATGCAAGCTGCATCCAACAGTACTCAAGAGGCTTCTTATGAAGAAGAAGCTTATGATCCTGAGAACCCTGCAATAGCAGAGGTGAATTACATAGGTGAACCTTATGGAAACACCTATAACTCATCATGGAGAAATCATCCAAATTTCTCATGGAAGGATCAAAAGCCTCAACAAGGCTTTAATAATGGTGGAAGAAACAGGTTTAGCAATAGCAAGCCCTTTCCATCATCAACTCAGCAACAGACAGAGAACACTGAACAAAATGCTTCTAATTTAGCAAACTTAGTCTCTGATCTATCCAAGGCCACTGTAAGCTTCATGAATGAAACAAGGTCTTCCATTAGAAATTTGGAAGCACAAGTGGGCCAGCTGAGTAAAAGGATCACTGAAATCCCTCCTAGTACTCTCCCAAGCAATACAGAAGAGAATCCAAAAGGAGAGTGCAAGGCCATTGACATAAGCAAAATGGCCGAACCCAATGAGGGAGAGGAGGATGTGAATCCCAAGGAGGAAGACCTCCTGGGACGTCCAGTGATCAATAAGGAGCTTCCCTCTGAGGAACAAAAAGACTCTGAGGCTCATCTAGAGACCATAGAGATTCCATTGAACCTCCTTATGCCCTTCATGAGCTCTGATGAGTATTCCTCTTCTGAAGAGAATGAGGATGTCACTGAAGAGCAAACTGCCAAGTTTCTTGGTGCAATCATGAAGCTGAATGCCAAATTATTTGGCATTGATGCTTGGGAAGTTGAACCTCCCTTGTTCATCAATGAACTAAGTGATCTGGATCAACTGATATTACCTCAGAAGAGACAGGATCCTGGAAAGTTCATAATACCCTGTACCATAGGCACCATGATCTTTAAGGCTCTGTGTGACCTTGGTTCAGGAATAAACCTCATGCCCCTCTCTGTAATAGAGAAACTGGGAATCTATGGGGTGCAAGCTGCTAAAATCTCACTAGAGATGGCAGACAGCTCAAGAAAACAGGCTTATGGACAAGTAGAAGATGTATTAGTAAAGGTTGAGGGCCTTTACATACCTACTGATTTCATAATCCTGGATACTGGAAAGGAAGAGGATGAATCCATCATCCTAGGAAGACCTTTCCTGGCCACTACAAGAGCTGTGATTGATGTTGACAGAGGTGAAATAGTCCTTCAATGGAATGAGGACTCCCTTGTGTTTAAAACTCAAGGATCTCCCTCTGCAACCATGGAGAGGAAGCAGAAAAAGCTTCTCTCAAAGCGGAGTCAACCAGAGCCCCCACAGTCAAACTCTAAGTTTGGTGTTGGGAGGCCACAACCAAACTCTAAGTTTGGTGTTGAACTCCCATATCCAAGATCTAAGTTTGGTGTTGGAGAGTCTCAACAAAGCTCTGCACATCTGTGAGGCTCCATGAGAGCCCACTGTCAAGCTATTGACATTAAAGAAGCGCTTGTTGGGAGGCAACCCAATGTTTATTTATCTAACTCTATTATTCTTGTTTTTCATGTTTTCTTAGGTTCATGATCAAGTGGAGTCACAAAATAAATATAAAAATTGAAAACGGAGTCAAAAAATAGCAGAAGAAAAATCACACCCTGGAGGAGCATCTGCCTGGCGTTCAACGCCAGAACAGAGCATGGTTCTGGCGCTGAACGCCCAAAATGGCCACCAACCTGGCGCTGAACGCCCAGAGTTGTGTACAAGGGCATTTTACATGCCTAAATTGGTGCAGGGATGTAAATGCCTTGACACCTCAGGATCTGTGGACCCCACAGGATCATCCCAGGATCTGTGGACCCCACAGGATCCCCACCTACCTCATCATCTCTCTTCCCATTCATGATCATCCCTTCTGTTTTTCATTTACCACTCACATCCATACAACCACTACCTTCAAAATTCAACATCTCTCTCCCACCCAATCCCACCCATATGGCCGAATACACACATCCATCCATCTCCTCCATATCTTCTTCTTCTTCTTCTTCTATTCTTTCTTCTTTTGCTCGAGGGCGAGCAACATTCTAAGTTTGGTGTGGTAAAAGCATAGCTTTTTTGTTTTTTCCATAACCATTGATGGCACCTAAGGCCAGAGAGGCCTCTAGAAAGAGGAAAGGGAAGACAAAAGCTTCCATCAAGGGTCTATAGCTCAGTGGTAGAACATTTGACTGCAAATCAAGAGATCCCTGAGACACCTCAGGGGATACATTTTCTTCCACACAATTATTGGAAGCAACTAAGGGTGGAACATCAAGAGCACTCCATCATCCTTCATGAAATCAGAGAAGATCTAAAAGCAATGAAGGAGGAGCAGCAAAGGCAAGGAAGAGACATAGAAGAGCTCAAGGACATCACTAAGGTGGACTCATTCCTTGTTCTTACTTTCTCTGTTTTTCGTTTTCTATGTTATGGTGCTTATCTATGTTTGTGTCTTCATTACATGATCATTAGCAGTTAGTAACTATGTCTTAAAGTTATGAATGTCCTATGAATCCATCACCTCTCTTAAAATAAAAAACTGTTTTAACTCAAAAGAGCAAGAAGTACATGAGTTTCGAATTTATCCTTGAACTTAGCTTAATTATATTGATGTGGTGACAATGCTTCTTGTTTTCTGAATGTATGCTTGAACAGTGCATATGTCTTTTGAAGTTGTTGTTTAAGAATGTTAAATATGTTGGCTCTTGAAAGAATGATGACTAGGAGACATGTTATTTGATAATCTGAAAAATCATAAAAATGATTCTTGAAGCAAGAAAAAGCAGCAAAGAACAAAGCTTGCAGAAAAAAAAAAAACAATAGGCGAAAAAAAAAATATATATATATATATAGAAAGAAAAAGCAAGCAGTAAAAGCCAAAAGCTCTTAAAACCAAGAGGCAAGAGCAAAAAGCCAATAACCCTTAAAACCAAAAGGCAAGGGTAATAAAAAGGATCCCAAGGCTTTGAGCATCAGTGGATAGGAGGGCCTAAAGGAATAAAATCCTGGTCTAAGCGGCTAAACCAAGCTGTCCCTAACCATGTGCTTGTGGCGTGTAGGTGTCAAGTGAAAACTTGAGACTGAGCGGTTAAAGTCAAGGTCCAAAGCAAAAAAAAAAAAAAGAGAGTGTGCTTAAGAACCCTGGACACCTCTAATTGGGGACTTTAGCAAAGCTGAGTCACAATCTGAAAAGGTTCACCCAATTATGTGTCTGTGGCATTTATGTATCTGGTGGTAATACTGGAAAACAAAGTGCTTAGGGCCACGGCCAAGACTCATAAAATAGCTGTGTTCAAGAATCATCATACTGAACTAGGAGAATCAATAACACTATCTGAACTCTGAGTTCCTATAGATGCCAATCATTCTGAACCTCAATGGATAAATTGAGATGCCAAAACTATTCAAGAGGCAAAAAGCTATAAGTCCCGCTCATATGATTGAAGCTATGTTTCATTGATAGTTTGGAATTTATAGTATGTTCTATTCTTTTTATCCTATTTTGATTTTCAGTTGCTTGAGGACAAGCAACAATTTAAGTTTGGTATTGTGATGAGCGGATAATTTATACGCTTTTTGGCATTATTTTTAGTATGTTTTTAGTAGAATCTAGTTATTTTTAGGGATGTTTTTAATAGATTTTATGTTAAATTCACATTTCTGGACTTTACTATGAGTTTGTGTGTTTTTCTGTGATTTCAGGTATTTTCTGGCTGAAATTGAGGGACTTGAGCAGAAATCAGATTCAGAGGTTGAAAAAGGACTGCTGATGCTGTTGGATTCTGACCTCCCTGCACTCAAAGTGGATTTTCTGGAGCTACAGAACTCGAAATGGCGCGCTTCCAATTGCGTTGGAAAGTATACATCCAGGGCTTTCCATCAATGTATAATAGTCCATACTTTGGCCAAGGATAGACGACGTAAACTGGCGTTCAATGCCAGCTTTCTACCCAAATCTGGCGTCCAGCGCCAGAAAAGGAGCCAAAACCAGAGTTGAACGCCCAAACTGGCACAAAAACTGGCGTTCAACTCCAAGGAGGACCTCTGCACGTGCAACACTTAAAGCCCAGCCCAAGCACACACCAAGTGGGCCCCGGAAGTGGATTTATGCATCAATTACTTACTTCTGTAAACCCTAGTGACTAGTTTATTATAAATAGGACCTCTTACTATTGTATTTGACATCTTTGGATGCCTGGTTCTTAGATCAGAGGGGCTGGCCATCTCGGCCACGCCTGGACCTTCAATTATGTATTTTGAACGGTAGAGTTTCTACACTCCATAGATTAAGGTGTGGAGCTCTGCTGTTCCTCAAAGATTAATGCAAAGTACTTCTGTTTTCTATTCAATTCATCTTATTTCGCTTCTAAGATATCCATTCGCACCCAAGAACGTGATGAAGGTGATGATTATGTGTGACGCTCATCACCATTCTCCCCTATGAACACGTGCCTGACAAACACTTCCGTTCTACATGAAATAAGCTAGAATGAATATCTCTTAGATCTCCTAACCAGAATCTTCGTGGCGTAAGCTAGAATGATGGCGGCATTCAAGAGAATCCGGAAGGTCTAAACCTTGTCTGTGGTATTCCGAGTAGGATTCAATGATTGAATGACTGTGACGAGCTCCTAACTCGCGATTGCAGGGCGTTAGTGACAGACGCAAAAGGATAGTAAATCCTATTCCGGCATGATCGAGAACCGACAGATGAATAGCCGTGCTGTGATAGGGTGCGTGAGCATATTATTCACTGAGAGGATAAGATGAAGCCATTGACAAGGGTGATGCCTCCATACGATTAGCCGTGCCGTGACAGGGCATTGGATCATTTTCCCGAGAGATGACCGAAAGTAGCCATTGACAGTGGTGATGTATCACATAAAGCCAGCCATGGAAAGGAGTAAGACTGATTGGATGAAGATAGCAGGAAAGCAGAGGTTCAGAGGAACGAACGCATCTCCATACGCTTATCTGAAATTCCTACCAATGATTTACATAAGTACCTCTATCCCTATTCTATTAATTATTATTCGAAAACTCCATTATCAATTTATATCTGCCTGACTGAGATTTGCAAGGTGACCATAGCTTGCTTCATACCAACAATCTCCGTGGGATTCGACCCTTACTCACGTAAGGTATTACTTGGACGACCCAGTGCACTTGCTGGTTAGTGGTACGATTTGTGAAAAGTGTGATTCACAATTTGTGCACCAGACGGCTCACAACAATCTTCCATATGTTGTAGTCAATGGATTGGATGAAGATCATCATCCTCTCTTTCCAGTAGGCATAGTTCTTCCCGTTGAAGAAAGGAGACCGGTTGTTTGACTGGCCTTCAGTGAGGGTGTAGGCAACTGTGGTTGTGCCCAAGTTGTTCGCCATTGGATCTTTGCTCCAAGCGGTGAAGCTTGATTCTTGAGACCTTAGCTCTGATACCAATTGAAAGTTGTAGAAGGCCTAGAGAAGGAGGGGTTGAATCTATGACCTTCTTCTAAGTTACAGTATTAACCCTTTTAAAACATACTTGCTGTCTGAAACTGTTTGAACTAAGCAGCGGAAAATTTATGAGATAATTTCATTTTGTCTCATGAATATCAGAAAATAGGACAGAGCAGAGAAGAAAAAAGCTAACACCATCATGTATCCTGGTTTGGTTACTTTGTGCTATGCAACCTACGTCCAGTCTCCACCACAACAGTGGTGGAATTTTCATTATAGTTGAAGTATTACATACACTAATTCCACAGGATTGACACAATCCTTTCATACTCAAGTTCTAACCTAACTTGACATTGGCTATGCTAATACCTAACTCTTCACCCTTAGTGCTCACCTAACTAAGAAAGAGGTACCTCACTGGTACAAGATACAAGACACAGACTTACCTAAAGAAATCTGAAAATAACTCTAGGCTTTTCTCTCAAGTGTATCACTCAGCCTCTTTCCACTCATTGGCTTTTACTTGAGCTCTCTCATTATGCCTTTTCACTCAAGAAATTACAGAAAGATAAACATTGAAAAAAATTACAATCTGTAAAACATGAAGGAGATTGACTTCTTCAACAGCCTCTTTACTATGTGATAAACCAGATTTGCTAGTCTCTGATTCAGTTATTCATTCTGGCGGAATGCTCCTTTGACTAGGAAACACTGTCCAGTTAGATGAACTTCTTCAAAGAACATTTCTCAGAACAAAACCCTAATACACTGGTTATCTCTCCTTGCTTCTGAATGATGAAAAATCTTCTTTTATCTTATTGCATGTTGCTGGGTTCCTCTTCCTAGGTCAGCTTCTTGAGCTTTGTGCTTCACCAACCCACCAACTCACTTTTTCCACTAATCCTCAGAATAGAAACTTTGGTTCTGACCTTCTCTTGTTGACCGAACACCATAGGAAAGTAGAAAACAGATTTTTCTCAATGGTAAACCCAGATCTTGGCCATTGAAAAGCTACTTGGTCTCCAAGACATACTTGTGACCGTAGATGCACAGCAGTGGGAGCAGAGATCATCTTTCCCATGTATCTCAGAATGGATAGGCAGAACATTGAAGATGAAGAGAGGAAGATATGATGCATGTATAAGGAAATGGGTTACCTTTTAGCTCTGCCTTAACTTGATATGGTTTGAAGTGGTTGATTAGACTTCTGCCTTTCAAGCTTAATCTTTCTCTTTCTTGCTTCTTTAGTGATTAGCTTAGGGAAGAAGCTCTCTCTTTCTTCTGTGATTTCTGACCAAAAGGAAAAAAAGTAAACGTTGATTTGGTGAAAGCAAATGAGAGGGAATTGCTTGCTATCAGGCTTGGATCGGATCATTTCATTTAGCCCGTTTTGATTTCTCAGCTTTGTTTCCTTTTGGGTTTCGATTGTGTCACCAGCCCACCAGTCTTGTTCTAATTTCATCCAATTGGGCTACTGAATTAATTTGTGACCTGCAATGCTTAATTACAAATATTTAACATTAGTTAGATAATTTTCCAAAAATAATGTTTGTCATCATTAATTAATTTGGTTAATTTCTTAACTCAACAAGTATAATTTAAATTTAAAAAACAAATTGAAGTTTGATTTGAATATAAAAAACAAACAAACCTCTTAATTCAGTGAGTTTTTAAATTAAAAAAAAAAACTTAAATAAATAAAATGAATAAATAAAAATAATCTATGTACAAAAAATTGAAATTATCTTTTTCTTAAATTTTTTTCAGTTAAGGATATTAACTGAAAGTAATTAATTGTACTAAACAATAGAGATATTATATTATGTATTTCTAACTCGTACTTTTATAATTGACTTATAGCTAGAATTTTCTGAAACGTAATTGAGTTTGATTTAAATTTGACTTAAATTTATAGATAAAATAAATAAATTTAAGTTATAAACTCTAATAACTAACTAATTTAACACTATAATTCTTTGGAAAATCAAAGAAAGTAAAAAGGAATATAAGGTAACTAAATAATTACGTGAACTTATTTATTATTATTAGTTATTAAGTGAACTTAATTTTTTCAAAAATAATAATTATTAGTTTTTTTTCTTAAATAAAAAATTAATATTATTATAATTAAAGTAAAATATAACTATAATTTAAAATTTTAAAAGTAACTTTTAAAGCAAATAATTTATAAATAAAATTTTTAAATTAGCTCAACAATATTAAAACTAAATATCTAACAACTTAAGAAAGTACATTTAAAAATTTAAAAACTAACAACCTAAGCAAATAACTTAAAATTTAAAAAATAACAATCTAAGCAAATAACTTAAGCAAATAACTTAAAATTTAAAAAATAACCACCTAAACAAATAACTTATAATTTATAAATAAAATTTTAAAAATTTCTACTGACGACACCTAAAAAGTTTTTTCAAATTCAATGTATGAGCGACACGTCAAAAAAAAACTCTAAATTTAAAAAATAATAATCTAAGTAAAATAACTTAAGCAAATAAATAATGTTATGGATAAAAGGAGACGGCCACAACTTGAACATTTGAAAGTTTTTGTAAAAGCATATGTGGACCTGTTGCATTCACATTGGCCACACCACCAGTCTGGAGTATTTATAATATGACTTATAGTAGCTAAGACAACACAAACAGCATTCTGAAAAAAATTAATGATTTAAATTCCCTGAATTTGGTAAGTTTTTAAATCTAAAAGATATATCTAAATAAATAAGATGAATAAACAAAAATAATCAATGTACAACAAATTTAAATTAATTTTTTTCTCAATTTTTTTACAAAAAAAAATTATCGTATCTAATTCTTTTAACTGCTCAATAATTTTGCCTTAATAAATTTTTAATAATGCAGCCTCATTTAAAATTCTGCCAATATTACTCCTAGGTTCTTCAAATCTTACAAAGCTAGATAAATAAAGCGAAAAAAACTACGTTAGATAACACACACAATATTAAACTAATTAAAGAATTAAAAAAATATATATATACTCACCTATTTTTAAATTGGATGACATTTACTTCTTTAATATTGAAGAACATTTTTGTGCCATACATGAAATTCTGTAAAACAATTTTTCTTGAAAAGTTTAATTTAATACAAAATGAGTAAAAACTCACATAAAAAATGAGTAAAAGCTCACATATAAAAATTCACATAATTATGGATAAATATTACTGTTATATAATTTCACTCTAACAAATTGTAAGACGACAACAGTTCCATCTTTATTGTCGGATCCCAAAAAAATATTTAATTCATGTGCATAGTTGTCCAGAAGTGCGCACTCCATTATTTTTTTATGTCAAATAAAATGTTTAATGTTAAATATTTTTTATAACAAAATAAATAAAAAATAATCACAACTAAAAAAGTAACTACCAATAAAATAATATTAAATTATATATATTTTATATTTTAAAATTTAAAAATTAACAATAAAATTAAAACGTCAAACATAATTTTAAAAAATTAATAATTAATTTATTAATTATTTTAAACTCATAAAAAACTAACTACGAAAAGAATGCTTTTTATTAAAATTCTTTTTAAAAAAATATTTAAATACTTTTTTTCAACAATTCAAACTGATTTTTCAAAAAAATTAAATACTATTAATAAAAAACGTTGCCTTTTTTTCAAAAACGTTGCCTTTGAATAAAAATATTTGTTACCTATTAATAATATTAACAAAAATATTCATAATAAAATAAATTAAAATAACAATTTAAAGAGATGAGAATATCAAAATTTTTAGATTTATAAAAATAAATATATGATTACCCATCATTAATCTCTAATTCAATAACAACAGTGTATTTGGTAGATTTGTTCTCCTTTTCAAGAGTCCTCTTACTCCCAATTCCAACAAGATATCCAATAATATCTGAAATGATTTAAAATAAAAAAAAATTGTTGTCAATAAGTTTGTTAAAAAAAATACAGCCGAAATTATCAATAAAATAAATTATACTTTTTCTAAAACAATAAACTTACTAACTAAGTAGGTGTAATCGTACCCAAGAGTATTGAGAGTATCAAAACTCACAAAACTAAATCCATATCGTGAGATACTTGACGATTCTGGAAGTCTGTGCACATCGATACGTTGGTTTAAATTAACCACATACTCATGATGTGTAGTTTTGAAGTCACCCTCATTGAGTCCATCACCAAAATATCTTATTTGGTAAGATATTCCTTCCTTTAACACATTTACAAATCGGGATATCCTCTCTAAAATTGATAAACAAAAAATCAAAGAACAATTAGATGGGGATAAATAAACAAATTTAAAATATAAATAATATAAATTTAAAATAAAATAAAAAATATTAGTAGAAAACTCACGTTTTCATCGAGTCAAATCATCTCAATTGAGTATGACAATGAAGAATTTCCGTAACTTGTTAGGGTCTATAACCGTATCGTATACGTGCACGTAAATTATCGATTGTAGGATTGATTTCTACGATTTTGTGAATACCACCATTGAAATCAGTAGAGAAATTTTAGATTTTGGATGTATTTAAAGAAAGGATTTTATGTACTTTAAATTATGGTGCTACACATTTTTCATAACTTATACTTTTATAGTTGATTCATAACTACAGTTTTTTAAATTTGATTGACTTTAATTTAAATTTAAATTAAATTTGTAGATAAAATAAATAAATATATTAACAATTTTTAAAATTCTAAATTAACGTAAATATATTTAAATTTATGTATGTAGCTGCAATTTTTGAAAAAAATCTACAAAAATTTAAAAAATAGTGTTAAAATTTAAAAAATAACCACATAAGTAAAACAATTTAAAATTTAAAAAATGACAATCTAAGTACAACAATCTAAGATTTAAAAAATAACAACTAAAATAAAATAATTTAAAATTTAAAAATTAACAACCTAAGTAAAATAATTTAAAATTTAAAAAATTAAATAACAATCTAAGTATAACAACCCAAACAAATAATTTAAAATGTGAAAATAACAATCTAAACAAATAATAATTTATAATTTATAATTTATAAATATAAATCTAAAAATTTTTAGTAACGACATCTAAGCAAATAAACTCTTAGACTTAACATATGAGCGCCATGAACTCCCCATTTATATTACTATAAAGATAAAGATAAGAGTGTGCCGCTGTTGAAGAGCTGCAGCCTTACATAACCCTTTCAGATTCGAATCCCATGTGAAGCATCTTTTGTGAATGAATTCACAAGTGTCTTCTATTGTGATTCAGCATTTCCACTACCGTGGAGGCGTGCTGGTTAGCTGCCCGAAGCCCGAACTGTACTGGTTTGTGTTGAATCGGCTGCTCTGATCCGGTTATAATAACTATATTTCAGAATTTTTAATTTATTGGTAAAGTAAAGATGAAGTAGTGTTGAAAATTAAAAGATGTGTGATTGATTAATTAATGACTTTTATTAGAAAAATATTTATGTAAAATATAATTTTTTTTTTTTTGTAGTTTATTAGTAGTAAATTTTAAGTGGTCTCATGCATATTTTGATATGGTTATACTTATTTTAATGTGAAATATATGAATATTTAAAATTATGATCATCTCAATACTTTTGGTTCATTATAAATATATTTTGTTTAAAGATAATATTTATTATTTAAAAAATATTGTATAATATTATTATGTATTTATTTTATTTTATAATATTTGACTAATATAATTAGAAATACAGGATTATATATATAATTACATTACTAAATATTAGGTTTTAGAAAAAAATTATTAGAAGATAAATGTAGCCTATTTTAATAAACATGAGTAATAAAAAGCATAGCTTTTAATTCTCCAAAAAAATAGCTTTTGTTAAAAACATAGTTTTTTTTAAATACATCTTGTAAAGAGGAGTTAAATGTTTTTTAGAGTAGTTACTCAAAAAAAATCTTAGAGAAAGTGAAAAAAAAAGTGCAGAGAACACATATAAAATGACAATTTAAATAGGTTAAACTCATGAAGATTGAGTTTTACACCAACCAAATGAGATATATAATTGTGTGAGCTTTATTATATTTTGCTTGCTATTTTTAATATTCAAATAAAATTTTTAAAATATACAAAATTTATCATTTTAACTAATTTCATATTTATAATTATTATATATTTAATTTATAAAAAAGACAATGTGTCTATTAATACACTAATACAATATAAACATATTTATATGATATACTTTTACAGAACATCATATGTAATATACAACAAAATTTAATTTTTAAAAAGACTAGAATTAAGTATTTGTTATGGTACCTAAAAAATTAATAACAAAATTAAATGGTACATTAGTTCATGTTGTACTGGTAGATATTGTGCATAACTTTTTGTTCCATATTCAATTTATCCTAATAATATAAAAATATAACGTATCGGTTTTATTTTATTTATCTATTAACACCTATAAATTAGTGGCATGTACTCTTTTATTTTATCAGGAAATACACATATAATAGATTCGTATAGTAAATAATTAAATATATAAATACATTCATTTAATCTCTTCTCTTGGTTTAACATATGCAATTTGGACATGACAATCATTAAGAAGTTGAGGATGATTATTATTTTTCAAGACTTCACAACTTCTGTAGAAATTTTTTATAGTGTTATTATTGTTAAAGATATAAAAATTTATTTTCCAATTTAAAATTGAAGTTGATTTGTTTAGTTTTAGGATTAAATTTAAGTTTTATGTTTATTATTTTATTATTTATTTAATTATATTTATAACTACTTTTAGTTAGAATTATAATAAACTAATTTATATATAGATATAATAAATACTGATCGAATCTTTCATTCAAAAGTTATTATTATTATTATTATTATTATTATTGTTATTATTATTATTATTATTATTATTATTATTATTATTATTATTATTATTATTATTATTATTATTATTATCCCTTTAAAATAGTAATTGATTGAATTAGAAAATTTTAGTGTTTTTTATTACATTATGAAAAATGATAATGTCACTTTTACTTTTTTTATAATGTCAGTTCTCGCAATTTTTTTTTGCATTATATATTTTTATGAATTTATTAAAAAATAAAAAAAGTGTCATTATGAGATTATTATTTTTTTTTATAATATTATTAGTAGACGTTAATGTGCTTCAAGTAAGTTTGAATTTTATTCAATATTATTAACTTATTATAATTGTTCAATTGTCATCAATTAAAGGCTTGCTTAGCTGAGTTTATAAGAAAATATTTTTTTTCGAGTTATCTTTTTTTTAAAAGATCTTATAAAAAAGTAAAAAGTAATCTTATTTAATTATAAAATCTATTTTTTATTTTATAAATCATTATTTTATCATTCATTTATCATAATAAAAAACAAAAACAATAACGTCGTAATAATTTTTTTTGACAATTTTAATCGATTAAAATTTTATCTTTAATCTGTTACATTTGTATAGGGTTGTGAAATCGTGTTTCTTATAAAATCAACTCGATTGGAATAAAACAATCGATTGAATTTCAGATTTCCACAAAATAATCGATTGAATTTCAGATTTCCATAATTCAAGTGATTAGAATTCAGGTTCATAAAACAATCTATTGAATGTTGGATGATAGTATGGTTTTCTCAAAAATCAATTGATAGTAACTTTTACACAATCGACTAGATGATGATTAGAATGTGGATTTTTTCTAATTCAATAGTTTGTTCATGTTACCCAATCGATTTAAGTTTTCAAAGCAATATAGATTTTCACAATTCAATCGATTGGTTGCGTTATCCAATCGATTGAATTGTGCACTACGTTATATGTTACGCCGTTCTCAATTTTCCTAATCGTGTTTATAAATTATTATTTTATTATCGATCTATCTTATCTTTAAAATTCTATCCTCAATTTTTAAGTTTTTATTTTAATTTAGATACTCTAATCTTATCTTTTCTTTAATATTAAGGTTATAGATTGGTGAATGTAGAATTTTCACCCTCAACCCTACCTCTTTTTGCGTTTTTAGTTCTTACCATTTTGGAGATATTGGTTGGGTGGGTTTTGTAGGAATTTGGATGAGAATTAATAACATGTATCTAGTTTAATGATGAGATTGGAGAAGAAGAAGAGAGAAATTTTATGGATTTAGAGAGAGAAGAGAGGTGGTGCACAAATGGGGTTGTAAAATTTAAAAAGGGGAGGGAGACTGAACACGGATAGTTATCAGGCTTAATATATAGCGCATATCAAAATTCAATCGATTGTATTATCATACCTGAATGCAGGAAAAAACCTTATTCACGTCATATTTAAATCGATTGAATGCTCATATCAATCGATTGAACTGGAAAATACCATTAGCAGCGTACAAACTTCAATCGATTGTGTATCAATTCCAATCGATTGAATTTCTAACAAACACAAATTTTCCAATCTAATATGTATGTAACGGATCAACGATAAAATTATGATCAATTAAGATTGCAAATATTTATTACGATTAATGGAAGATCTAATTTGTTATTATTTTAGTTTTTTATTATTAATAAACATGACAGATGAATGATAAAATAATGATTTATAAAATAAAAAATAGATTTTATAATTAAAAAATATATAAGAGATTAATTTGTAATTAAAATTAGATAAGGACTATATAAGAGATTAATTAGATAAGAGATTTAGTAGTTATTAAAAGAGAAAATCTTTACATACAAGTGTTTTGTGTTTATAAGCTTTACAAGTCTGAGAGAACAAAACCTACTAAATGCGCTGCTTATGTTACGTGCCTCTTTAACAGACTTTTAAATCAATTCAAATCAATTAACGCGCAAATATATAACTTCTATTTTTCAAAAGATTTCGTTTCTTTTTTTGAGTTTCTTGCCAAATTTGTTGGATCTCCTTCGTGTGTTCTCTCTTTGCTTCGTTTTTTTTTTTTTTCGATTTTCATGGTTTTTGAAATCAAGCTTTGAAATCGTTTTGAAGATAATGAAACTTCATAAATACACCCAAACGATTACATAAATACACCCAAACGGTTACAGAAATACACCCAAACGATTACAGAAAGGATTACAGAAATACACCCAAACGGTTACAAAAAAATACCCAAAGAATTACAGAAATACACCCAAAGGATTTAAGAAATACACCAAAAACAGGGGGAGACAGTATATTTCTTCTTGAAATCTTTTAATGTTTTGTTGGTTAAGAATGAGGCATGAGGCACAGTAAAACAGTACCTTGAATAATGTTTCTTCGTTTTTTCTGGTGATTTTTGATAGAGATTTGTATCTCTTCTTCTTGATTTCTTCTACTCTTCGCGAGGAGTTGGAACGTTTCTGCAGAATCGTAGTTTGTTTCGAATGTCCCTTGAATATTGACGGTTTGCGTTTTGATTGAGGAAGAAGAGGAAGAGTGAACGTGTTGTGGAAGGGTGATTAAGGCGCGTGCGTTGGACGCTTGATCCTAAAAGAGTGGTGCGCGTGTTTTTTCTTGAATTTGGAGCAACTTGTATAGCTTGTAAGCCAAAAAGGCTTGTATGTATAGCAGGCATGTTATTAAAAAACTTAAAAAACATGTTTTGTTATGAGATCATTTAATGGTCTAAACGTTCTGAGACCATCGAATCCAGTGCCCAAAAAGATTTTTTTATCTATCAATTATGTTTGGATATAACGATATAAAAGTACTTTTTTGTTTATTTATTACATAAAAAAACATCTTAAAAAAAAGATGTAAATTACATCTTCTCAAAAAAAATATTTTTTAGATTTTTTTAATGCTTTTACTTTTACTATTAGAAATTTGTCAAACACATTAAAAAATAAAAAAAAAATTTTATTGAAAAAATATTTTTTTTATCAAAATAATAGCGCCCACTAGATCTACATGAACTACATTATAATCAGAAAAATTACAAAATCTTTGTTGTCTCAATTGTTTTTCATTGTTAATAGTCCATTCTTGTGAATAGCTTTTTCAATGCTCTTTACATTGCTTTTGTTCAAAGGTCAGTGTTGTCGACATAGATGTAGCCTCACCTTCAATAACAAGCAGTTCGCCATTCATGAGGCACCTTGTTTTGAACTTTGCACTGAATCACATTGACAAAGTTATTCCTTTTCAAAAAGAAAAATAAGAAATATTAATGTCAAGACAAAACTTACAGGTATCTGTTTTTATTTTCTTTCAGATTTGTTGCTTGTACTTCACCAGTAATATGGTCTCCAATATGCACAGGGAACTTAAAATTCAAGCTTTGAGACACATAAACAGCTCCAGGCTTCAATCAACCAATGATGTTATAATAGTGAAGGTTACCATAGAAAACTAAGAAAAGAAAATTTCTTCAAATAAATTTCTTCTCTGATAAAATTTCCATTTCAAATAAATAACACACTTATTTAAAAGGTTTTCATCAAGTTGGTGCCACAATTCAAAAAACCATTCAAAAATTTGGGAATAACATCTTTTATCTGAGATGAAAATAGAGTCCTTTATACGTAAGCATGCATAGAACCCATGATAATACCTAAAAAGACTATTTGTGTTTATTTCATATCCCATCTACCTATTAATAGCTAGAGAATGGTTATTAGTTCTGTTGAAGGTTGCTGAAATAATGTAGATGAAAAAGACCAAACTATACTTCTGTTACTTTTCATCTCACTCTAAGCAAGATCATATCATAGTCTAATTCATCCGTTTTAGTCACTCGATTTTGGTTTACCAAGATTGTTAACTAACACATTTCCATAATATTGATATCACAAATCAAAACAGAGAGATTAGCATGTGATTTACAAAATATGACGAGATGATGCAAGGAAACAGAGAAGCAATGAGCATCCCATGGACGAGAGGACCTTCGAATCCGACATCTCTGGCAGCCGTAGGATTAGTATGCAAAGGATTAGAATCATGGCTCACTTTAGAGTATTGAATGACATCTTCCTCGGTAAAAAGTCTTGATTGTCTCAAGACATCACCAGTTCTAAGAACTTGGGGAGTTGTTGCGGATGAAAACCATCTCTGACTCAGAGTCTTGCTGGAAACTAAACTCCAAATCAGGAACATTCTTGAAAGGGTTCAGCTCAACAAAACAAATAAAGCTCCAATATTTAGGGGTATTCATGGATCGGATCCGATCCGTATATCCGCGGTATTTATCCGAATCCGATCCGAAAATTGCGGATATGGATCCAATCCGCAAAACTTTTGGATCGGATCTGCACACTAACTGGATCGGATTGCGGATTTTGTGTTGGTATCCGCACATCCGATCCGTATATCCGCGTATCTGTAAAAATAAAGAAATAAATAAATAAATATTCTTTTTATGTTTTATTTCAACTAATAATTATCATATATATTGTATTATTTTAATTTATTATTTAAAAAAAGTATGTTTAATATTATTTTAAGAGTAAACATATTTAAAAGAATAGAAAAAATGAATTTTATTGATATTTTTTAATAAAAATAAACTTTTAAAAATATTTTTGTGTTTTGCGGATATATCCGATATCCGATCCGATCCGCACAGGATCCAACCATAAAAACTGCGAATATTAAATCCGATCCGATCCGATGATTTTAGTGCGGATCGGATCGAAATTTTGGCCATATTCGATCCGATCCGATCCGCGTTGGCAATATTTGCTACACTGATTGGAAATGAAGCAAAATTCGAGTTAATATCATCACAATTCACAACTAAAAACCAGATTTTTCAGAAAGGGTAAATCTCCATTACTGAGGGGTGTCCGCGGATCGAATCGGATCGGATATAGTTGAAAATTCGATCCAATCCGCACAATTTTCATCGGATCGGATCGGATATGATATCCGCACGTTTTAGTGCCGGATCCGATCCGATCCGCACATTTGCGGATCAAATCGGATATCGGATATATCCGCATAATTAAACATTCTCTTTTTAATCATATTTCTATGTAAAAGAATTCGATAAAAATATTTCTTTCATACTTTTAAACTTATTTATTCCTAAAATATTTTTAATCAAACTCTCTCTAAATAACAAAAATAAAATAATACAATATATGAATAATAATTACTAACTAAAACATACAAACAAGTAAATATAATACCAAACATATATATATTTATTTATTTTTAATTATTATAGTGCGGATTTGCAGATCCGCGGATCGGATATGCGGATGTAGAGCAGATATCCGCGATCCGATCCGCAAAGGGTGCGGATCGGATTCGATCCGATCCGATCAATTTGCGGATCGGATCGTATCCGCAATTTTCGGATCGGATGCGGATATTTACCGCGGATCTGCGGATATGATCCGATCCATGGACACCCGCATTACTAGTTGTAAATTAAGCCAAAATGCCAAATATTTACATGCTCTTAATTATCTAGAAAATGAACTTTAAAAGTTCCACCCTAAAGAAATAATAAATTAATAATAAATTCTTGGGGCCTTGGGGGGATTGCTATAATCATTGAAACATTTCAACAAACAGGTGAGCTGCATAGCAAAAGCAACCATATGAAATAAAGAACGAATTAACTTCCAACAAAAAAAATCAGTGGCCAATCGTGGAACTACTGACAAAACGATTTGAACGTAGATACATGATTCTTCTTAAGATACACACAAGACAAAACCATCATATTACTAATGAAAGAAAACAAAAATAATTGTTAATTAGCAGCTGTAAGTTAGCTTGGTAAAAGCACCGAAGCACTATAACAAGAAAAAAGATTGAAAAGTAATACCCGGAGCTTGCAACTTTTTTTTTTTTTGTTGTGGTTGCATACGGTATTCTACGCAACATAGGCCTGCAATAGAAACATGAGAGCCCTTTAGAAAGACATCTTTATAGTATACAAATGGGAAGCTCATTTGCTGACGTGGCGCTCATACGTTGAGTCTGGGAGTTTTTTTGCTTACGTGTCGTCACTAGAAATTTTTGGATTTATATTTATAAATTATAAATTATTATTTGCTTAGGTTGTTATTTTCAAATTTTAAGTTTGGGTTGTTTTACTTAGGTTGTTATTTTTTAAATTTTAAATTGTTTTATTTGTTTGGATTGTTTTACTTAGGTTGTTATTTTTTAAATTTCAAATTATTTTATTTAAGTTATTATTTTTTAAATTTTATTTAGATTTTACTTAGATAGTTCTTTTTTATATTTTAACACTATTTTTTAAAAATCTGTTAATTCTTTTTAGAATTATTTTTTAAAATTTTGTTGATTTTTTTTAAATTGCAGCTACATAAATTCTTTTAAAGAAATTTAGAGTTTTAAAAAAATTTACGTTAATTATTCTTCGGTTGTTACATACTAATATTACTATAAATAAAGATTTACGTTAGTTTAGAATTTTTAAATTATTATTTATTTAGGTTGTTATTTTCAAATTTTAAGTTTGGGTTGTTTTACTTAGTTTGTTATTTTTTAAATTTTAAATTGAAGTCAACCAAATTTAAAAAAATTTAGTTATGATGCAACTATAAAAGGATAAGTTATGAGAGATGTAAAACACCACAATTTAAAGTACATCAATCCCTTTTTTTACATATATCCAAAATCTCCATACTTATTCCAATGGCTGGTATTCACAAAATTGCTGACATCAATCCTACAATCGACAATTTGTGTGTACGTATACGAGTGATACGGTCATGGACACTATCAAGTTACAAAAATTCTCCATTGCCATACTCAATTGAGATGGTTTGGCTCGATGAAGACGCAAGTTTTCTACTAATATCCTTTTATCCATGACTCCAAGGTTATTTATTTATTTTTTTAAATTAAAGTCTATGTATATTGGATTAGATATTGAATAAGTCTATATTTAACTTTTTTTTATGTTATTTTCTTTTTTAAGTAGGTATCGAATAAAGCTTGATGTCATTGATGATTCTGACTATGCATGTTATGTAGTCTTTGACAAGGAGGCAAAACAAGTTTTGGGAAAGAGCTGTGTAGAGATACTTGATCCACTCCTATTGATAAGATCTTTCTCTTCATCGTTCAAGTTCAAATATCTGATAATCCACATTTTTCACCTTCTTATAAAGTTAAGAAGATAACTGATAATGTGGACCTCATAAATAAATTCAAAGAGGCTCACCCTATTCAAATTTTGAGTATATATAAGTGTACTTTCTATTAAAAATTAATTTATTTTTTGCTTCCTTGGTCATTAGTAGTATCTAATTTATAAATAATAATTAATTATAATTTTAGGATGTTGACTATATCGGTGGTTTGCTTCCAATTTCAAAGACATCCTCAATCATTGAAGGGGAGAAAGTAGAAGGTGCTAAGGTATTTGTTCAAAAAATAATTTTTTTTTTGTTTGTTCTCTCAAAATTAGATCTTAATTTTATTCAAAAAATATTAGTGAGATAAAATCAAAGGTTAGAAAGAAGTCTTTAATTTAACGTGGTTTTTTGTAAAGAATTTGTTGCTTGAATTCCAATGAAGTTGCGGCCAATGATGAATCCGAATTGTTGGAAAATGCTATTACACCAACTAAGCGACTATCCTCGGAGTCGGAAGATTCGAAGGTGGAAGGAGATACCTCAACTTGCAAGAAGATCAAGATTGAGAAAGAAACTTGAGAATTTTGATGCACATGTTTTGGAATCCCTTTTAGAGTCTATCTAATAGAATAATGCCAAGCATATGTTTGTTTTGGTGGAAACATTGTCTTTTCTTGAGTTGTTATTTTTCTTTTGGTTCTTTTCGATTTTTATGTTTGGAATTTAGAATTTTTTTAAATATAAATTGAAGTTATTTGTAAATAGAATTATCAGTCTTATTAAGATGTGAAGTTATTTATACTATTTTAAAAAAATATAATACTGTTTAAATTTTAGAAAAAGTATAATAAAGTTAATAATGTTTATGATAAAACTAAAAAAAATCATTTTTAAATTTACAAATTTCTATATTTCTAATGGACAGCGGACAACGGACGTTTGATTAGAAAAATTTATTTAAAAATTTAAAATTTATATTAGCTAATTAAAAAATTTTATTTAAAAATTTTAAATTTGAATTTCTAATACTAATTTCTAATTAAGTTTTTAACCATTTCGATTTTTAAATTTAAATTTTTTTACTTGCCATATTTATAAATTTTTATTATTATCTTTTAGATTGTAGAAGTACTTTCATCTTTTTCTCTTTTTTTAAGTATTTTTTTCTAAATTTACGTAATTTATAAGGTTATTAATTTTTAGATTATATTTAATTTTATTTATTTTTACCGATAAATAATAGGATTGATACTATTTATGACGAAACTAATAAAAATTATTTTTAAATTAACAAATTCCTATTTTCTTAATGAATAGCAAACGTTTAATTAAAAAAGTTTATTTAAAAATTTTAAATTTATACTAGCTAATTAGGAAACTCTATTTAAAAATTTGAAATTTAAAATTTTAATACTAATTCCTAATTAAGTGGCTTCTTAACCGTTTTGATTTTTAAATTTAAATTTTTTTATTTGTCTCATTTATAATTTTTTTCTATTTACTCCTTTTACATTGTTATTTTTTAGATTATCCCAGTACAACAATAGAGGTACTTTCATCTTTTTCTCTCTTCTTACTTATAAGTTATTCATTTTCAATCTCTTTATTTAAGGAAATAAAAAAAAAAAGATTTTAACTATAAGTTGAATTTATTGATTGTGAGATTAAACTTATATTTTTTTTGAAAAAAGATACTTTTGTAGAAAAATATATATTATTTTCCGTAAAATATGTTTAAGTAACTAAATAAATGAGAATAAAAAAGAAATTAAAGCAGCCATTGAAAATAAAACCTGTGCGATTTTACATAGACATAAGAAGACACTAATTTCATATTCTATTTGGTAAGTTAGACATGAAAAAAATTATAAAAAAATTAGTGTCTCAAGTTAAAAATTAGTGTTTCAGCATTTTATTTTAGAGAGACACAAAATACATGTTTTTAATGGGTGTTTGTGTATGACTATGTCTTTCATCATTTTTATCTCAATAAACAAACACCATACATGTACTCCTGTGTACTCCTGTGTCTATGTTTTGATGGACATGTATACCAAAAACAATCGCTGTCATATGTGTACTACTTTATTTTTTTTAATAATATAAAAAATTTGATAATAAAAATGTATTATGTATAATGTATATATATTTTTAATTGGTTAAAAAATTTATTTATTTAATATTTTTAGGTATATATTGAAAGATGCAAGAAGTCCAAAGAGAAGCAAGATTATATTGAAGAGAAAATTGATATTAAAAGACAAAGAAAATACAAAGCGAAGCACAACTTAAAGTAGATTTCATATAAAAAAATAAATTGATTATTTTATCATTTTTGTTTTTAGGTTAGAATAATATATTTGGTAGATCCTGTTCAGCACCCAAAATTTTTTAGAGCTGTATCTACATATATGATTCATGGACCATGTGGTAGAGCATTCTCAAAATCTCCTTGCATGAAAGATGGGTATTGCACCAAATATTATCCCAAGACATTCAGTAAAAACACAGTTATCGATGATAGTGGATACCCATCATATAGAAGACGAGACACAGGGGTGGTTACTGAGAAGAAGGGAGTCCATATGGATAACAGGAATGTGGTTCCATACAATGCATATCTGCTGATGTCTTATCAAGCGCATGTTAATGTAGAGTACTGCAACAAGTCGAATGCTATCAAATATTTGTTCAAGTACGTGAATAAAGGTCCAGACAGGGTAGCAGTTGGAGTTACAAAGGAAGTTTCCAGTGGAGAGGATGCTCAGGTTATTGATGAGATCAAACAATTTTATGATTGCAGATATTTGTCTGCATGTGAGGCTGTGTGGAGAACCTTAGCGTATGATATTCATCAAAGGTGGCCTTCAGTGATGAGATTAACCTTTCATTTGCCTGGAGAGCAAAATATCATCTTTAAAGATGATGATGATCTTGAAGAAATCGTGGAAGAAGAGGAAGGAAAATGTACAATGTTCTTAGCATGGATGGAAGCTAATAAAAAATTTGAAGCAGGTCAAATTTTGACGTATGCTGAGTTTCCAAATCAATTTGTTTATGATAGAGAATCAAGGGAATGGCATCCACGCAAAAGAGGGTATTCTATCGGGGGGTTAAATTATGTTCCACCGGGTACAGGTGATATTTATTATATGAGATACTTCCGGTGATTCCGAAAGGAAGTAGACACGATATATTGGCATCCGCTATTAACTCATCCCATCTGTGGTCATTTTGTAAGGTTCTGAAACTGCATACGAATATGAGGCTTCTAATGTCTTCTTCGGATCAAGATGAAGGTGAAATGAAGAGATTTGCTAATTGGATACTTGATGTTGGAAATGGAAATATTGGCTCTGTTGTTGGTGATGAATCAGAAGTTGAAATTCTAAATGATCTATTGATTACAACTACTGATGATCCTCTCCCTCATTTGGTAGACTTTGCATATCCAAATTTATTGCAAAATATGTCAGATTACAGGTATTTTCAGAGTAGGGCAATTCTTGCACCCACGCTTGAGAGTGTCGAGAAGGTAAACGATTTTGTCTTGACAATCTTTCCAGGGATGGAAAAGGAGTATTTGAGCTCTGACACAACATGTCAAGCTGATGAGAATGAAGATGTACAACAAGAGTGGTTCACACCAGAGTTCCTAAATGACATCAAATGTTCGGGACTACCCAATCACAAGTTGACTTTGAAGCCAGGAGTCGCTGTAATGCTACTGCGAAACATAGACCAGACTTCAGGTTTATGTAACGGGACAAGATTAATAGTTAACGAACTTGGCAGCAACGTAATTGGAGCGACGGTAGTGACCGGTAGAAATATTGGAGATAAAGTGTACATTCCAAGAATGAACTTGATCCCTTCAGATTCAGGATTGCCATTTAAGTTCCAACGGAGACAATTTTCATTGACAGTATGCTTTGCAATGACCATTAACAAGAGTCAGGGTCAATCATTATCACATGTAGGGCTTTATTTGCCAAAATCAGTGTTCACCCATGGACAACTTTATGTTGCTTTGTCAAGAGTTAAGAGTCGCAGTGGCCTCAGGGTTTTAATTCTAGACGAAGACGGCAATCCAAAGTCATCAACAACAAATGTTGTGTTCAAAGAGGTTTTTAATAATATTTAGGTAAGAATAATATTATTTTTATTTTAATAGCATGTTATGATTTATACTTTTGTACAAATATTTACTATAGATATAACTAATTTATCTATAACTCTTTTTTCAGATTTGAAATGAAGTGTGTAACAAGGAGCCCAACATCCTATGCCAATTGCTTTTCTAATGAAGTTAGTAAGATACTAGATTATCGATCGATAAATTTTTATTAGCTTTTTATATAAAATTTAGTGTAAAATTAACATGCTATTATTACAGTTATATATGTTCTTATTTTTTTCATATCTCCCTCCTTATGCTTTAAGAATATTATAAACTTCAAACTCTTCTATTTATATTTTACTTTGAATAAAGATAAAATAACATATTTAACACGTTTATTATATAACGACGATGATAGTGTTATACTAAATTTAAAAAATATATGGTTATAAAATATTATTTTTAATTTAACTTATCAAATTTAAATATAAGCCCGTGCATCGCACGGGTTTAACACTAGTATTTATATATAGAAGGATAAATATTAAAAAAAATGTTTGAGAACTGGTAGAATTTATTATTTTTTGTTATCAGTTAATTAACAATATTTAAAAATGTGGGTTAAAAATATATTATTAAATTATTAAATTAAAAAAATTAGAATAATGACTAAAAATGCTAGACAAAAATAATAAATTATGCTGGTTCTAAAGTTTTTTAATCAAAGATTAAATAAATGTAAGTTATATTGCGAAAACAATATAAAAAACAACACGGAAAATTAACCAGTCACAACTCAATCACATGGAATTCAACCTATTTGAGGTAACATCCTCAAGAACAACTGTAGAATTGATATATATTTGGTCACTAATCTAATCATGCAATATATAATAATAAAGCAATATAAACTTCAATTGAAAGACATATATACTATATTGGTAGAATTCCCCTTCTCTGTTGTTTACGTTCACCATTGCATCCTAGTTTAACCTCAATATTCCTTTAGAGTATAATTCTTTGTTACCCAACTTCTTCTACCATCCAAAAGGTATTCAATTGACTCTCAAAGAATGTTGCTAATTTATGCATTTACAATTTCTTGCAAAGAGAATAAATATGGATTATATGTATCCAATTGTAAACAAACCTTACAAGGATGTGAAGAAAAAAAATTGATGTCTAGCTTTTGCTTTTGAGTTATGCAAGTTGTTCTTTGACAAGCATTTTAGTTGACTCATTTAGTTATTTATTAACCATCCAATTCATTTACATAGACTGTATTTATTTTTTAAGACTGAAATTAAGAGACTGAGACTTACTATTATATTTAGTGACTAGAGACTAAAACTAAAATTTCAGTTTTGGAATATAAAATTTCAATCCCTTCAGTATCTCAAAAAAGCAAAAATACAGGTGATTGAAATTTTAAAAAATGGAAATTAAAATTTTAATAACATTTCTTTTAAAAGCTACTCTTATTTAATTTTTCAAATTTTAAATAAATTTACAATATCATATTTATCTTAAATTAAATATAATACTAAAACATAACTCAATTCTATATATTTTTACTAAACATAATATAAAGACTTAATTTACTAATTTAGTCTTTGTTTCTTAGTCTTTATATTACCGTTTCTGTCTCACCGTCTCAATTTCCTTTCGAAACGCAGTCATAGAGTTACTCATAGGGATCTGATCTCTTTATTCACTCTCAATATGTCCAATAAGTGTCGATAGTCTTTTTAAGTGATAGACATAGTCTTCTCTCTATTGGAGTTATCTGTTAAGATGAAGTTAGGTCCTCTAAATGACGATAAAGAGATGTATACAAACAAGTGCAATTTTGATTGCTAAGTGGTGAGGTTGGTAATAATTCTAAAACTACTTCAATAAAACACCATTTGAAAGGTGGCACTTATTAAAACACTCTTTGTAATTTATTCCTTACAATATTTTGATTACAACAAACAAATTTCCAAAGCAAGAGAAAACAACTAAACAGTTTAAAACTCACCTCCCCCACTTTTGGGGGTATATGTACTCAAAAGAAAAATAAAAAAAAATAAAAAAGTAAGGGCCTATTTGACTTTTGTTCTCATTTTCAGTTGTTTTCTGTATTTTGTAAAGAAAAAAATGAAAACAAAAAACAAGATGTTATTTGTTTTTATTTGTTTTCATGGCTTTTGCTTTTATTCTTCCAAAAATTCAGAAAATCAAGAACCAAACAGGCCTTAACTTATCTTTATCTGATTTTTTTTTTCTTCTTTCTAATTTGCTCTCCTACAGTTCCTTCTGATGATCCCTTGTGAACCAGTTAAGGGTTTGATGTTCCCCATCTTAATCATTGCGGTCGCGAAGTCGGCGAAGAAGGCCTTCTGATTGTTTGTGTAAGTCCTAACCAATGAATCAGTGGATCCTCCATTGAAGAGTTCTTGGTCAGAATGAAGGAGACCCTTTTTGTTCAAGAGATTACTGTAGTAGCTGTTGTCAAAATGGTTTGGGGTTTTAAAGTCCAAGGGTGCAACATTGTTGTCCTTTGGTGTTCCAGTAATTATTGGACAATTCTTCTTTCTGGCATTGGCAAATGTTCTGTCAATGTTGGTGTCATTGTATATGCGGCTTCTATAGACAGTGCACCTTGTCTTTCCAATTGTGTGTGCTCCTGAAAATCACAAAGATTTACGTGAGTCAAATTGGTTATTCTGTTAATTTTTTGCTTTCTTAAGACATTTATCAAACATGTCCCCAATACGTTTGAATTTGACCAAATAATGATTGCTCAATAATGACATATGTTAATCTATTGTAGAAATTGAATGTGTGACAAGCATATACAACTAAAGTATTTATTAGTGTCCCCTAATGCTATACCTTATTTACTATTTTGCAAATGAAAGAATATATATTTAATGTGCTCCAAACATAACTAACCAATTAGTTAGCCAAATTTTCTGAGTCTACTCAACAAGCTTATCTGTTTGTGTTGAATTATATTATGGGGAGTGCTAGGTAAATAATGATCATTTTGAACAACATGAACAACCCCCAATCAAATAAAAATACACTACATCCTAATTTAATGCTACTAATTAAATTAAAATTAATTTACTCTTTTAACCCTATTAATTCACATTATTCACACATTATTAAAAAATGTTGTTGTTTACCTATACTTTTTCTTATATTATAGAAGTGACATGTTTGAAAAGGAGTTGTGCCTCTTGGTTGTTTAAATGTCATGTCCAGGTCCACCATATGAAATCATAATGTGTCAAATAATGGAAGAGAAAGAGAGAGATATGTACCAGATAAGGCAGCCATGTCCTTGGTAGAGAGGCCTACAGCTTGAAACTTGGAGATAAGTTGGCTGAGGGTAGCAGTTGGAGGTGGGAGCACACCACTGTTTGCAGCTGCCAAGCTTGCTGTCTTTGAATCCCTTCTTCCTAGTTTTACATTCCAATTAGGCCCTCCAAGCTGCACATTAACAAACACGCTAATTTACTAATTATATTTAACTAACCAAGTTGGATCGGTCTAGTTGTTTGCTCACTAGTCCGCTTAAGTAAGTGTCATGAATTCGAATTTCGCCTTATCACAAATAGTTAAAAACTAAAAAAGGCATTTACTTAAAATCTTTTTGTATCCTTTAAATGAATGTAACTGAGTGCGAATTGTATTCGAATATATTGATCTAACAGCAAGAAATGGATGATCTGAATCGAAGAACTTACAAGAACAACAGAATCTCGAGCTGTAATGGCTAGAATATCAGCACAAGAAACCACACCAGGGCACACTGATTCCACCTTGGCCTTTATGGCATCAACAACATCAAAGCCTCTCAATGAATTATTGTTTGGACCTGCAGTCTTCTCTCCTTTGAAAGAGGATGTGTCATCAAGTAGCACAGATCCATCACAACCCTGTTCATAAGCACCATTATCAACCGAAATATTAGTTAGTCGTCAATATTTTTATTTCATGGTTTTATGAAGTAGTGCATTGCAGAAAGAAAAATATAAACATTATATCTAAGATTTTGAAGTTTATTATAATAATAACAATAATAAAAAAAGTCAAAAAACAATTTACCAAGATGTGGTTGATGATGTTTGAAAGCAGAGTATAGTTTAATAGGAAAATCAATCACATGGATAATTATGATTATGATGCATTTTGAGTTTCACTTGCACAAGCATGGATATGGTCGGTGCTGGCTACTATAGAACAATACTGTTGAATTAATATTTACATAAAACTGTATATATAAATTACTTTTTCATAAAGAAAGATTTCCTTTCTTCAATATGATTGTTATAAAATAAGAATCAACCATATTAGTTTTATACTAAAATTAATTATCAAAATAAAATATACATTAAAATATAAAATATATAATAAAAATAAATTAAATTAATATATATTTAATAACTAATTTTGATGGATAAATAATATATAAGAATATTTGGATGTTATTAAATTTTATCCATGACAGTGATTGAAACCAATGGGCTGTTATTCTTAGTCCTATGCCTTAAAAGAATTTGTGCTTATAGAAACCAATAATAACCATATTAAGGGTGATTAGGCCATTAAAATTCCTTTGTTATATGTGTTTCACTTGTTCCATTATTAGAGATGTCACATCGTTGTCTACCTAAACAAAATGTCACAACATTCAATAATGAAGACATATGAAAGAGACAAGAAGAAAATAATACATGGATATGAATGGTGAGTAGCATAACTAACTACAAAAGAAAAAACATGCATATATTTTATATGGCATATTAAGTATTAAGAAAAGTATAGGGTACTAACATATTATCTGCCAACTTCTCCCAACTCTTATTTATAATTGTGTTTTATGGAAGTGTGGTCGTAGATGTGTCTAATAATTAATATATTTTAAATACATATATAAAGAGACACATCCAGAAAATATATCTATAAAGACACTTCTATTAAACACAGCTATAAAAAAGACATTTTTATTAGACACATCCAGGAACACACTCTCATAAAACACAATTATAAATAAGAGTTGGCAGAAGTTGGCAGATATACTGTTAATAACGTAGCGAAACCGTAAGTATTAAATACAAGGGTATATAGCAATAGTTTAGTGAGATTATCCACATACATACAAAGTTTACGCTGTTAAGGGAAACTCAAATGAAATTTCTTCATTTTCATAATACCGTATGTGATTGGCTTACAACCGGGGACGGTTCTATGTTTTGTGTTGTGGTGGCCGGGTAAGTGTCTTTATTATAATTTGAAAATTTTTAAATAGTATAGGATAATAATATTTATTTATTTTTATTAAATTATTGAATTTAATTTTATAATAATTTTTTATTTAATTTTTAGTATTTAATAGTTAATTTAAAATTTTATATTAAATATTTATTATAATAATTAATTCTCAATTTAAATGAAATTAATATTTTTTTTAGAAATTAACTCGAAAGAATATTATTTATCTTTTTTAAAATTAGTTTTAGTTTTTTCTGTAGCAATTATATTAATTGAAAAAAAAATTTAACAATAAATATTAGTAAGATTGAGTTGAGTTCTAATTATATGAAAATTATATTTTTAAATAATTATTTAGTAATATATATAGAAAAAAATATTTGAATTGTATTATTAAAAAAATTATTGCTCAATTTTTATAAAAATATAAAATCTAAAAAATAAAATTTTAAATTATATATTATTATTTAAATGACTATTTTAGTATTTTAATTTGTAAATTAAATATTTTAAAAATTAATCATATTTTATAATAAAAATATAATTATAATAATAATCGTACTATATATATATATAAAAAAGAATCACCTGTATATAATATATATCAAAATATAAAATATACATTAAAAATGAATTAAATAACATATATTTATATATAAAAATATAATAATTAATAGATAAGTTAATAACTAATTTTTATATATACATAATAATTTTATTATAAAAATTATTATTATATTATATATTTTGTTGTCAAAATTTTTTGAACCCATCACTACTTACAACTAAAGCATTGTAAACGGAGAAAGCTCATGTCCAAAAAAGAAAAAGAGAAAGCTAATTGAATATTCCCTATATAAAAGAGTTTGTCTAAAACATTCCAAAAAGAATCAGAATACCACTTATTTGGATATAAAGAATACATACATCTCTTGGAGAAAAAAATATTATATTTATATTATAAATGTGTAAGAAAAATTGAATTTAGACTAGAGATATAAAGATATTAAAAAATAAAAACAATACAAAAATTAGTATAAAAAACAACAAAAATGTCTTTGTCTTAAAGAGAATTTTTATCTATCTAAAATTCAATAAAAAAAAATTCATCTAAAAAAAAAAGAACTTGTCAAGTCTCTGAGTATATATTTCAATATTTTTTTCAAACCCACTAATAAAAACATAATTAAATAAAGACTTCAGTTATTAAAAACATCAATCATATCAAGTATACAAAAAAAATCAATAACTAAATTAATTATTAATATAAAATACATATTAAAATAAATTAATTAATACTATATATATTTATATATAAATATATACACATAATAATTGATTTTACATGCACATAATATTTTTTTAATAAAATTATTATTTATATATTAAAATTAGTCATTATATATTTATATATAAATATATATATTTATTAATTTATTTTTAATATATATTTTATATTTTAATATATATTTTATACTAATAATTAATTTTAGTAATTGATTTTATTATGTATCTAGTATGATTATTTTTTTAAACAATTAAGTGATAATACAGAGAGATAGAAAAGGAAAATAAATGAGATAGATTAAGCTAACTAACTAAGGTGATGAGGGAATGAAGAAAATTACATTGACAAAGCAATCATGAAAGTGAAGACGAAGAAGAGAAGCAGCCATGCGAGGTTCTTTAGCAACAGCAGATCGAACAACAGATCTTATTGCTTTAAACACATTCGGACACTTCTTTGAATAGAAGTTCTCATTTGAGAGTTGACCTGAACAACTTCCTACAAGGACAACCATCATCATCAACAAACCAAACTTCCAAGAAATTCGCGCCATTTTTGTATGTATGTTAAAGCTTAAGATACAAGATAATAATGAAGGAATTGAATAAGTTGCAAGAATGAGATATGTTATGATGAAGGAATCATATTACAATTTATAGACACTGCTTTTTATTATTTTTTATTTTTTATTTTTTCTTGTCTGCTTGTCTGGTTTTCTTTTTTAATTTATTTTAATCATCTTTTTGACTATTCTCTACATACCTTTTATTATTGGCTGTTGAGATATTCCTATCTATCAGAAAAATAAACAAACTAAAAACTAAAAAATTAATAAAGAATTTTAGCTTACAATTATAAATTATTAAATAAGTCTAATATAAAAATTAAAAATTTTTTGTTGAATTTAAATTTTATATTTTTTAATTAAGTTTTAGATATTTTTTATATAAAAAAATGTTAGAAGACTATCAGAATTTATTGATTTTGACTATTATTTTTAGTCATTAATCTAATTCTTTCGATCTAGTAATCTAATAATATATTTTTATTCATATTTTTAAATATTTATAGTTAATTGATGACTAAAAATAACAAATTATACATGATGACTTTCTAACATTTTTTTTTTGTATATGTTAAAAATTGAATATTTTTTAATATTAAATATTAATTGTAATATTAACGTACGATATAATATTGATTTCTAAGACTTTTTAAAAAATATAGAAAGAGGGCGTATATATGTCTGTGGTTAAATATGGCGGGCCAAACCGACGCCTAATCATCAAAATTCGACAAATTTAGTTAGTGCATGTCATATTATTTCTATTCTATTATATATCAGACTACGTCTCTCTACGTAGAGAGATGATTGATGAGGATGACAATATAAACTCTCATTTCTTTTAATTTAATTAAGAAACAAAATTCGTCAAATAGCATAATTTTTTTATATTTATTTAAAAAATTGTGAATTTAAGTTTCATTTCTAATAATTAAAAAGATTAAGAAACAAAATTCTTTATGCACCGTCAATTAAGAGAATCGTTTGGTTTAGTTTTTAATTTGAGAATATAATTACATGATTATTTGATGTTAGTGAAATTAAACTAATTAAAGTATATAGATCTTTCTGTATATGTTAAATTGAATTGAATTTGAATCAGATTAATCAACGTGTGTTACATTCCGAATAATATTATTATTCTTCTTTTTTTAAAGAGAAATATTGTAAATATAAAAGTTTAAAAAGCTTTATTTTTATAATAAAAAATACAATCATACTAAAATATTATAAATAACAGAATATTTTAAAAATAAAAAGATACTTAAATTTAAAGATTTAATCTTTAAATGTGACTTTTTTAATTTAAAAATAAATATTTTATTAATTATAATATTTTTTACACGATAAGATCTTAATTATAAAATTTAAAATAATAGCATAAAGATTCAATTAAAAGTTTTTAAATTATAAAAATTTAATTATAAATTTAATAAAAATAACAGAATTATTTATTTATTTATTTATTTATTATTATTATTATTATTATTATTATTATTATTATTATTTCAAAATATATATGTTGAAAGTTTGATTTGTAATTTGAGAGGCAAATGCATGTTGCAGTGAATTGAAGATTGTGGAAGCAGGGTCTTATGATTGAAATTGTATGGTCACAATTTGGGGTGTATATGGGTTGGATGAAGTTGGGTTCTCTAGACTTATATACGATTGGGTCTATTTTTGATATTTTTATTTAATTTTAAATTCAATAAAATTATATTACTTTTGAGTTATACTAAAATCGGATTTAGACTGGTGAAGTTCGAATTTTAATAAACTTTATGTCAAAAAATTATGATGCATTTATTTATAAAAAAATATATTTGTTACTAACAAGTTGATATCCATATTTAAATTTAAATTTATTTATAAATTTTAATTTTATACTTCTTTAATTTATTTTTTAATTTAACAAGTGTGATTAAAAATAACACAATAAATTTATATTAATATAACATAATATTAAAATTAATTTAAAATATATATACGTTTTTTTAGCTTCTTTTGGATGCACATAAGACCGGATAAAGTTAGGTTCGTCTTGACCTGGTCTCGATCTTAAATAATGATTTAATCTATTTTTAAAATTTTTACCCAATTTTAAATTTAATAAAATCACACTAAATTGATCCTTCAAATATTCATATCTAAGTCAAATTTTCGAATTGAGTCAGGTCATATGCACTCCTAATCACAATAGACAGAGAGACGCCTGTTGCTGTTGGGATTAATTAAAGAACATAGCGCATGTTAATTTGACGACAAAATAGCAACGGAACCATGCTCCTTATTTTATTATTATTTTTTTGTTACAAAATTAAAGGAGAAATGCCACTTCTCTTTTGCTTACATCTTAGTATTTATTTTATCACATACAAATTATTAATTAATTGAAAAGTGGCATAAAAAGCTTGCATTATATTGTGATTCGTTGCATGTATATATGGACATGCATTGATTAATGAAAAATAGGTGACACAAAATCGAATCTCTAGACCTAATAAGATTATTTATTATGCCCTCATCTAATGGAAATTTAATTTAATTTGATGATGACATTAAAGTTATATTTCATGCAGATCGAGTGAGCCTAAATTAAATAGCGAAGTTGACAATTCATAAAGTTGACACTTGCCACTTTGCCAGAGCAAACTACATAACTGCAATTATATAAAAGGAAAAAGGTAATAAGCATAATAATAAATATTTGAACTTTATAAAAAATATATACAAACTAAAGATGATGGAGCTTTAATCAAAATTTTGAGGCTGGAGTTTATGGGAATATATGCTTTGGTGTTTAATATACTTTTAGTGTTATTTATAGGTGGTTTTAACGATTCTATAATAACGATACTATTCAGCACTCAATATATTTTAATATTTGTAATGATTTACAAATTGAATGAGCAAACTTCGTTATTTAATTTGTGGCTAGCTTGTTTAATAAAATATATATTTTTTTTAAATTTAAGTCTTAGGTATATAACCCTATTAAAATTAGTAGAGTTTCATATATCATTTAATAATTTTTAATTATTTTTTATATCCACGTGAGTTTTTGCTATTAAAATTCAAAAGAAAATGTTTTGTTATTCAAGTGGTTTTATATTCTTCTGGATCGGATCATGGTAGTTTTATTAAATAAATAATCGTGTTTATTAAATAAATAAAAAAAATCCTATAAGATAAGGTCATTGGAATAAATGATTGGTATGTAATAAAAAAAATAAAATGGACAGAAACATTTTTTTAATGTTTCAAATCATGAAAAGTCATATAATAATAGCTGGCAGCAGTTGATATAGAAGCCATCAAGGCTCGTCGATCATATTTTACTGGGAGAATTTTTTGGTGGTCAAGAATATAACGATAAAGAGTGATCAAATTTTGACTGATTTGTGTTAAAACTTAAAAGAACAACTGGTAATATTATTGAAATTATTTTGACTAATAATAATCATTAATAATTCTATTAGGTGGGTGACTGCTATAAGTTTCAAAAGTTCACTTGCAGGATACATTTATAATTATATTTTTAGAAAAATTCTCAAGGTGTATGGATTTTATATGTAATTAGATAAAGATAAATATTAAATAATTACTATTTTTTTTAAATTAATTTAATTGTTAGTCGAAATAATTATTTTTGAAACGCTGATGAAGGATTAAGAGAGAAGCAGAGGACGAAAAGACGTATGTGCAGGAATTAATTGAAAGTTATTTGACATAGACTTGATTTAGACACTTTGTTAAATCGAATAAGCACTCCAATGAAGAATCGAATAGTTGTTCGAATCGAGAATCGAGCGGTTACATTAAGTAAAGAAGTCGAAGGCTTTTTTTGAGTGAGGAAGTTATGGGTAACATCCGTGGACAAATATTTATAGAGTAGGTTTCGCTTCAAGACTATTAGAATCGAACCACCATCGATTTGCTAAAAATCGACAAAACACTAATATAAGATTTAGAGTGAGTTCGTCTAACCCCGATGAACTCTATAATTTATAGAGTGCGCCAGACCCACGAATTTCATCTAAATTTTTGAAAATTTCAATTTCTAAACCATTATCATCGTCTCCAACATATATAGAAATACACAAAAAGTACACAGACAACAAACATGACTTCTTCAATATCACCAGCACCAATGACCACCATTATCATTATCTCCAGAAATACATAGGTACACAGGAATAAGTCATATTTAACAAAGATTTTTTAATTATAAATTAAAAAAATATACTATTTTCCAAAAAAAATACCACTTATTCTTGTGTACTCTTGTATATTCTTGTATACTCTTATGTACTCTAGTGTAGTAATAATATTAATGGTTGATAATATTAATGGTCAATATGAATTTTACTACTAATATTTTGATTTTTTTATTAGAAATTTAATACTAATTATCACCACAATATTCATATTTACTATATCTTATCTGCTAATATTCAATAATGTCGTTTATTGAATATTAATAGGTAATTTTGTATATATATTGTATAACTATACACATTATTGTGTTAATTGATATTCTAAAGTTAATTCTTTGTAAAGAAATATGATATAATTCTTAAAATAATAGCTTAAAAAAACGTATTCCAATTTTTTTTAACACATAACTAGTAATATTATAATAAATTATTTTAAAATTTTTGAAAAAAATTATTTAGTGCAATATAATTCGAATAAAGTGAATTTAAATTTTATATATAGAAATTTGTGTGTAAATCGAATAAGGATGGGTCGATTTACCTTGAAGTATGTTTACATAAAAATAGTTCACTATATCAATTAACTATGGACGATCAAACCCAATAATTTGAAGTAATCTCATTCGAATTACTAGCTGCTCTAGACCATGCATAAATCTAATAACACTCATTCGATTTACTATTATGGACAACATGCATAAATCAAATCAGTTCAATCCGATTTGCATGAAAGCCTAATAAATCGATGGAAAATGCACATAAAATTTTTAATTTTGGGGAATTTACGTAATTTTTTTCTTGAGCTAGTTTAATTATATTTTTTGCCCTAAAAAATATTAGAGAGATAAATAATTAAGATATAAATCCATCACATAATAAAAAATAATATATATAAAATTATTAAATTATATAATATTTTTTATTTTCTTAGACATATATCCTATATGTAGGTATAGTTCTTTAAAATTTTGGAGTGGACAAAGTCACTACTACCCCCTATATGTTATAATAAAAGATGAAAAAAACTTAAAATTTAATAAAAACTGAAATTTAAATTTTGTATTTAACTCGAACTCAACAAAAAAATGTTTCTACAAACATATAACTTTAAACCATAAATTTTGTTTTTAAAAAAAGTTACTTATATATAACTCTCCAAAGTGGCAACTGTCAGCATAAATTTTATACATTTTAGATTTTAAAATAACAAATAATTATAATAAAAAAAATTTTAAAAGTCTAAACTAGATTTATACAGTAAAATTTTGAAAATATTAAGACATAACATTAGTAAAATTATTATTTAACTTTTAAAATAAATATGATATAGCAATGCTCTCGAATGTTTATGTAACTCTAAAATTTCTTAAATTTAAGCTCATGTCTCCTATATCACATGAAGGGTTATATACCAATATTTTACATATATCTTTTAAAAATAAAAAATTTCGATAATAATTTTTTAAATAGTAATTAATTAAATAATAAATTTTATAAAAATATTAATCGTTTTATTGAAAAATCGTAAATTTAGTGAAATATTAATTTTACTAAACTTAAACTAAAGCATGAAATTTATATTTTTATTCGTATAAATTTATTTGTTAATATTTTCTTTAAATCTAAATAGAAATAATTTTTTAATAATATTTTATTTGAATATAAATAAAAATAATTTTGTATTCAAATCTCTTTGACCCTGCTTTTGGAGTTTTTTATATGTAAACTAGTATTTTTATTCGTAATAATATTATAAAAATATAATTTTTTTAAAAATAAATTGGTTTTATCCTGACATTATACATTATGACACTAATTTTACAAAAAGTTGTAGTCGACAAAAGTTCCTGTCGACTAAAAAGATCAAGGTCTTTGTAGATAAAAGAAAATAAATAATGAGCCTTTTAGTTATTATTTTTTTGTAAAAGAGTTTATTTTTTTACTAACAAATAATTTTAGTATTCATTATCTGAAACTTAAAAAAGTTTAATGTGTATACTTTTATATTTGATTAGTTGTTAAGTTTGTTACAGAAATAATAATATTAACTTTCATACTTGTTATTTAAAATTAACTAATGTATGTTCTCGTACACTGCACGAAATGATTCATAAAAATATTTAGTAATTATCACTATAAATATTTTATAAAGCTACAATTAAAACCAAAGTTTAACAGTTTTCAATGCTAAAAACATTAAAAATAATTAGTATTTAGTTGACTAATTATCTCACTCATCTGCTTAAATAAGTATTAGGATTCAAATTTTTTTTGTAGTAATCTATCGGCTAGTGGCAGACCATTAAATGGACTTATAGATTAGTCCTCGACCCACCGAGTTGAGAAATACCGTAGAAAAAATAGTATTTGTCTTTAAAGACTGTCGAGTTGAAAAATATGGTAAAAAAATAGTATTTGTCTTTAAAGTAGATCAATTTTAAATCGATAGTAATATTTACGGAGATTTGTCTTTGTTAAATTTTATCTGGGACAATTTCATTTGTTGGTATCATATTGATTTTTGAAATCAAACGAATGTATCAACATTATTATCTTTTGAGACTTCACATTTTACTACCTAATTTTGAAGCTTCCAAAATTTGATGATTTATGGGATTTTTTATTTAAATAATTAAATAAATATTTTACTTATTGAAATAAATAATTATAAAAATTTTTACGATATAAGCTTGCACGTATCTCATTTACACGGTAAATGAGATAAAAGTAGTGTACGTGACACATGTGTATCTCGTTTACAATGTCTCGTTTACACTGTAAACGAGATATATGTTTAATTAAAGTGTTTACTGTTTAAACAAGATACATTAAGACAAATTTCTAATTGCTTTAAAAGGATATGCAACCATTGGGATTCTCCACATACATTTCATATCTTCTTCTCCTCTATTTTTCTTCCAAAAAATAGGCAAAAATGTCCAAGGTGGTACGCCACGTCCTACAGGGTGATAATGGCCTCACCCACGGCAGATGAAATGTATGGGTCTCCGAACGTCATCGCTCCATGAATGCCGTGATCAGGGAGTTGTCGAATACGAAATCCCTGAGAGGCACCTTATTGCCGAATCTAGCCTCCCTCACTCGTCAGGATAGAAGTAAGTGAGGCCTCTAACAACAACAAAAAATATGTTACTGAAATTATTAAAAATAAAAAATTTCTATAGTTCCATCAACAAATCGATGTATTTTTGGATAGTGAATCATTTATTATATTTTGAATTTCTATACAATTTTTCACAAGTACTCCCCATTTTGCCGTTGCCGCTTGACCGCGGTGCACCTTTTGACTTGATAATCTTCGGATCCAAAATATCGCAACCATTTGCAGCAGCATGCTCGAAAGTTGAACTTTTGACCCCGTTCAAAACTTCTGCTTTAACCTCTTTTAACAGTTGCACTATCTTTACAGCAGCGTACTCAACGTGGCAAGACGTTGTGCTGCTAACAAACTGGTGCACAAATCCCCACACTTACTACAACTGAATCAGCAAGTGCACTGGATCGTCTAAGTAATACATGAGCGAGTCAGGGTCGATCCCACGAGGATTGTGGTTTGAAGCAAGCTATGGTTATCTTGCAGATCTTAGTCAGGCGGATAGAAGAATTGATTTGATCGTTTGATTGCATAAAAGGAATAAAGAAAAGGGTATAAAAATACTTTGTGAATTCGAATGTAACTAGTGATAAGAAATTGGTTAAGGTTTGGAGATGCTTTATCCTTCTAGATTAACTCTGGTATTACTGTCTTCTTCAATTGTGAATGATTTTTTCTATGGCAGGCTGTATGTGACTGACGCTGGTTTGAGCAACCGCCAATACTCCTCCAGATCTGAATCCCACGGTTAGTGCGGATCCATTCTGATTGAGGGTGAAGCTCCTGCAGTTCATTTAGAGGATGTTGCGCCTTGGTTCTAGCCTCTACCACAAAGACCCCAATCTCCCCATACCTCGGCTGAACTGGTGTCTCGAGAAGTCCCCAACGAAGTCGTGGATTAGCCATCTATGAGATGTATAATCAAGCTGGTGGTTCAATGCTTTCCACTTAAGTATTCACACGAACCCAAGAAGAACACGGGTGGTTGTCAGGCACGCGGTCTTAGTATAAAGAACGAAGATGATTGTCACGGGTAATCTCATTAATCAAGTTGAAGAACGAAAATATATCTTAGGATTAAATCAAACACGGATTGAAGAGAAACAGTAATACTTTTATTAATCTATAAAACTCAGCAGGGCTCCTCCCCTTAACCTAGGAGATTTAGAAACTCATACTGATAGAAAATACAATGATGAATGAAAATATGGCCTCCTCCCTTTATGAAAGGTGTAAAAGTTCTTTAAATACTAAGCTAATGACTAAGGATTACATAAGAAAAGGTAAAACAGTCTTTTAGTGCTAAACTCCACTTTTGGGGCCCATTTGGTGAGTGTTTGGACTGAGCTTTGATGAGATCCATGTGCTAGGAGGCCTCTACGGCATTGAACGCTAGCTAGGGGGTCCTCTTTGGGCGTTTGGACGCTAGTCTCTTTCTTTGGGCGCTGGACACCTGGAATGGGGCAGGAGGCTGGCGTTGGACGCTAGTTTTGGGCCTTCTAATCTGAAGCAAAATATGGATTATTATAGATTTCTGGAAAGCTCTAGAAGTCAGCTTTCCATATCCATTGAGAATGCTCCATTTGGACTTCTGTAGCTCCAGAAAAGCTCTTCCGAGTGCAAGGAGGTCAGATCCGGACAACATTTACAGTGCTTTCTCTGTCTCTGAATCAGACTTTTGCTCTAACTCCTCAATTTCAGCCAGAAAATACCTGAAATTTTACAAAAAAAAAAAAAAAAAACTCAAAATAGAATCCAAAAATATGAATTTAACAGTAAACCTATGAAAACTTAATAAAAATTAAACAAAATATGCTAAAAACTATATGAAAATGATGCCAAAAAGCGTATAAAATATCATCTCATCACTCCACATATCTTGCATAAGCCTCTTCAACCCCATGAAATTTGGCATCAGCCAATGCATCCACGTTTGAAAGCATGGAAGTTTCCAAATCATCACTTATTTGATCGCCTGAAGCACCTGGTGACTCCGATGAAGGCATTGTGCCAACCTTATCCCCTAAACCAGATACATCAACTATCTCTATCGGCTCGCTCTCCTTGCTCACTCGTGATGGTGACTCTAACCCCTTCGATACCTCTTCCTCGTCGGAGTCACTACTCCATCCATCAGTCCATTGATTCGAAAACTCCGAGTTCCCTTCGCTCCCACTATCCATTCCAAGGCGTTCTTAAGTACATGCATTACACAATTCAAAATTAAACACACTGACAACAATGAAGATAACATAAAACTCCAACATTTGATTCACAACATGGATGCCAATTCAAAAAAGTTTAATGTTCAATTCTCATGAGAATTTCAATTCTCTTCAAACAATCAGACGAACAACAGAGTACTAATTGGCTTTCCTAATGCTTTGAAGATAATTTAAAGCCTTTAATATGTGTAGGGCTAATTATACAAAAAGAAGCAACTTTATACATAAGGGAATAAATTCAACAAAGAAAGATACATGTCATTTTATTTGCCTAATCAATTCTTGTGATGGGTCTGGTACCCCAACCCTTCCACAAAAAGAAGAGAAAAAAGATAAATAAGAAGTTATTTGAACTCAGATATTGCATAAGAAAGAGTACTAGTAGAACTAAAGCATAATTCAAAAGTAAAAGGTTAATTTTGTGCGAAAAAATTGAAAATCAAAATAAAATAAAATAAAATAAACTCAAATAGATACATTAGATCATAGCTTGCAATGGCATTTGTGGAGAAGTCTTCAAATCTCTTTCAACCCTTCCAACAAAAGAAGGAGAGAAAGAAGATAAACAGGGAGTTAATTTGAACCCAGGATATCGGAAAAGAAAGATTACTAGTAGAACTAAAGCATAACTCGAAAGTAAAAGATTTATTCTTTATGAAAAAAATTAAAGTTCAAAATAAACTAAAATAAGAATAAGAAAAATTAAAATATATACATTAGACATAGCTTGTAGTGACATTTATGAAAAAGTACTCAAATCTCCTTCAACTCTTCCAATAAAAGGAGAAAAAGAAGATAAACCGAAGTGTGTATTTGGGTACTATGCTGGGTTCTTGTTGATCCATTACATATTTGCAGGAAAACTTTAATTACTTCTAATGCTTTTATTTATTCTTAAATATTTTTTTAAAGGGCCTAAATAAACACCTTTTATCTATTAGTCGAACAGATTTTAGCAAGAAACCTACATTTCATTGGATGGGCACACTGAATAGAGAAGTAGAACTAGCTATCAGAAATTCAAAGGTTTTGTTATGGATATGGCTTTGATGAGCTCTCTCCTAGTTTAGTGATCTCAGCAGTGGACTATGCTATTGATGTCCGCACATCGATATTCTTTGTTCCTGAACCGATAGAACTGCGGAACAACAAAGAGTTCTTGACCAGTTTCTCAAAATGATAGATGTTCTTCTAACTTTTGATGAGGTTTCAATTATAGCTTTTCTCATATATAGAATACATATATCCTTAATACTGTTATGATGGTCTATCATTATTGTTTTTAGCTCGTGCTCTACAGTTTTGGGTATGATGTATAACATTATTTTCCTTACTTTATAAATTGTGGGAACTCTACTTTTGCTTGTATATCTATCTTCTGTGCTATATCATATTTTACACTTTTCTTTTGGATGATGACAAAGACTCTATATTGTTACTATCTTCAGTTTCTTATTCTGAAATTAAAAAAAATTAATATTCATACTGTGGAGAAGTACTCAAATCTTCTTCGACCCTTCCAACAAAAGAAGGAGAGAAGAACATAAATAGGATGGTTTATTTGAATTTAGAATAGCTGAAAAAGAATGAATACTAGTAGAACTAAAGCATAACTCGAGAGTAACAGGTTTATTTTGTGCGAAAACATTTTAAAATCCAAATAAAATAAAATAAGAAAAACTCAAATAGATATGTAAGATCATAGCTTACAATGGCATTTGTGGAGAACTACTCAAATCTCTTTCGACCCTTCCAACAAAAGTTTCTAAAACGACCACTTTTTATGGCCACTGACTCTCTCTAAACAACCAATGTAAAGGAATGAGCCATATAAGTAGATGGTATGATACATACATCTTCCCAACAGCAACAAGCTAACCAACTTAACTAATAATACTTTCGAAAGATAGGAAGAAAGTGAGGGAAAAATTAGATTCATGAATGCTGAAGAATATACGCACATTATTGTTAAACTTTTCCTACAATCACATGCCATATTTTGGTACTCTATTGAATTTATCCATGTCGGAAACCAAAATAAATGGGACACTTTTATTGAAGTTTCAATAATAATCCAAAAATGGCCAAAATAACATGCTTCTAAGATCCATACTTATTCAACATACTAACAACAAAAACAGAGGACTCAACAAGAATGGCAGGGAGAAATTGAAAAAGGATGATAACATATATGTGAATGTAGCGACTGCCAATGCCACTGGTATACCCGTTGCACCAACCCGCTCCCGACACCTTGATGTTCAAATCTATGGCCACAACCTTCTCTGATTCACGCCTAACAGGTGGGATATCAACGACTCATAACGCTTGTTTCCCGATTTCACCTCCGAAAAGTGCCATTCAATGCCGCCCACGACATAGCCCCCGCTTCTGACACCTTGCGAAGAATCCATGCAAATCACCTTCTCTGATCAATGCCTAACAGGTGTCTTACCAACGACCTAGAACGATTGTCCTGGATTTCACCAGACGACCGCTAGCCACAAAAGGAGGTCAAGAGCCTTCAAAATAACCACTTCATCTGACTCACTACACCACCCTTAGACTAAGTCCTCTGTTTGAAGTTGGAACCCTAACGGTATCTTTCAATTTATTTTATATTTTCCCAATAAAATTTTCTCCAAAGAAAAATTTTAATTTCATGATTTTGCCCTCCATTCATGTTACCAACTATTATTATTTTTACTGTAGTTAGTAAATTCACTTGGTCATAATGCTGGTCAACCCTAAGTTTTTACTGTAGGTGTGTACAAAAAACACAGCACACATCACATGGTCACCTTAGCCACCTTAACTTCTTGGCAACTACAGAACTTTCCATTTTACTATACTCTCTACTTTTGAATAATGGACTTCTCTCATAGAATTATAGAGTAGAAAGATCGAATAATATAGAGATATAGATTTTCTCAAATCACTCGTGTAAAAAAAAAAGAGAATTTAGTAGCAAGCAGATGCTATAAAAAAAACATTGAGCACTGTCAAATTTATTGTCAACATTACCGTCGAAATAATTCGTCGATAACCAATTGATTTTTCGAGTAGGTGATCCACCGGAGAGTCCGACGGTAATTACCGTCGGATGAAATAAATCTGACAATAAATATTTACCGGCTAAATTTATACCATCTAATTATTTCTGACGATACTCGGTATTTTTTGTAGTATCACTGCTTAGCAAAACTTGCTCTTATTATACCATTTGCTGTGTAAATAAAAGAATCATCTGAAGAAGTCTCTAATGTGATCTATTTAGATATTCTAGGCTCTCCTAGTTGATTGAAATCTTTATACAGCATTACATTCAAAAAAAATATTTGAAACAAGTAATTTCTAGTATAATATCAAAATTTGTATGATTACTACGAAAAAAATATATTAAAAATATTATTATTCATGTATTTTTTACTCAAGTAAGTTATTTGTTCATGCTGAGTTTGAAAAAACAATTATTTATTGTGATGACAAATATTTGATTGATTGATTAAAAATTGATTTTAATTTATAATGTCATTATTTGCGTTATAAAGTTTTAGGATTAGCATTAATTTGTATGGTAATTTGTTTGATTTAAAAATGATCAACCATTAAGAGTAAGATATGAAAGATATTAATGTTGTCAAATAAAAAAGGAAACATCGTGACAATTATGAGAGAGATTAGACAGCAAAAACTAGTGTGAGATTTGATTATGTTTGGAAATAATCAACTATCAAAGACAAGATATGAAAGAAATATAGAAACTTGTGCTGCTATCCAAAGTAAGAAAAGTATTAAGTTTTTATGAAAATTGATTTGTTGCACTGGCTAGCAAAAAAGTTAGGTTTGTAATATAAGAAGAATCGGGTTTTAAGGCTCTCAAGGAGAATATTCTAAAAACGAAAGATAACACGTTGAGTGTCTTTTTTTTCACTTTTGGTCTATATTTGATATTCAGTTTTTTAGTTTTACTAGTGTACAAAAAAGGCTTATGTTTCATTGAGAGATTATTATAAAAAGCCTATGAGTGAAAAGTCATAAATTAGGAAGAAAAGCCAACACAGCTTCAAATTGAGTTTATCTTTTGGTTTTGTTTGGTCTTGGCGTTGGTTTGTGAAACACAGAATTGTTGCTTCACTTGTCTTGGCATAGAATCAGTTTGGTTCTATTTGTTTTTGTCTTGGTCTTGGTCTTAGCATTGGTGATTATAATCTTGAATTGGATATAGTAAAATTTTTGCCATTATTGTTGTAAAGACTGGACGTAGACCTCATTGCATTTCGAGGTTGAAACATGATACATATTGATGTCGTTTTCTTTACTTTTTCTCTTTTATTTTCTGCTGTTGCAAGAGATTAAACTGAAAAATATCCTTCTTATTTTATTACATGCTTCAAATTCTAAAAAGGTGTCTTAATTCAACCCCCTTTTTAAGGTCTATAAAACCTTTCGTTCATACTAAAATTTATTTAATTTTTCTATGTATTGTACTATAGTATATATGATTTGTGATAGTATAGTGCTAATACTATTAATTAGAAAATAATATATTGATTTTGAAATGATAACACTATCTGAATCTACGAATATTTGCTCCACACGCTCTAACCCGATTAGAGAGGGTAATTATCCACCTCGCATTGAGACAGTTTGTTATTATAGCATGTTTTATTATGGTTAGGGAAAGGTTAAGGTCAATGTGTATCTACTTTTATTATCTCGGTACATATATCATTACAAAAAAAATGCTGAGTGCCATTGAATTTACTGTCGGATTCATCAAATAAATCCACCGGTAAAAAGATTATCGTCAGATTTACTGTCGTCCTTGAGTTGACGGTATAAACGTCGCCGAAAACTGCTTACTGGCAAATTTTCTTATCCGACGCTAATTACCGGCGGATTTACCATCGATCTTTTTCAATGGTTTGTCAAGTTTGTGTTGATGGTTACCGTTGGATATATCCGACGGTAATATTATCTTTATTTTTTTATATTTTTTGGTACTGTTAAACCACAATTAATAGACTTTTGTTAATAAAATATTAACAAAAATTTAAAGTTGCCAGAAATGAATAAATTATTTTATTAAAAAATAAATGGTATGAATAAAATAAAATATCTCATGTAGAATGCAATGATGTAGACAAATAAAAATGCTTAAAATTCAAAAATCCTACAGATCCCGATAATCTTTGTTGTCGTTGTCGGTGGCGTCGTGATCTCCCTGCTGAGGCAGCAGTAGAGTAAGTGATGCCATTGGATCCCCACCAACAGCATTGCTACTGGAACCGATAGTGTCGCTACTTCTAACGTGTATCTGTTGGCTGTACTCCTCCATCTGCTGTCGCAACCAATCGAGCTACTCCAGCTTCATTGTCAGGTTCGAGATGACGGCAACAGGTGCAAGCAAGTCTCGATACCTCTGCTCAGACTGCTATGCTTACTGGTGAAGCTCCTGTGTTAGCTTCTGCACCTCCTCCCTCAAGTCGACAACTTGCTGGGGATCAGCAGGGCTAGTGGCAGCGGCAGACGCAGAGGATGCCGCCAACGCAGAAGAGCAGAGGCCACTGGCGAAGAACGACCCCAACCCGAAGCAGCGATTCTTCTGGGGTTCGGATGCTGTCTCATGCCAAATCCGATTAGAATCCACCACTGAGGTCTCAGAACCAGCTTTGTTGGCCCCATTAGGTGGCTAAAATTGCTGGGTTGCGGCCTCCAACCTTTGCGTGTACTCCTCCTACGTCATACACGTTAGTTGTGATTAGGATAATAGTTAAATAATTGACTTTAAACTAAATAAAGTTGAAACTTAGGATTAATTTAAACTTACGTAATGGGCCGCAGACTGCTCGTCAGCAAATATCTCTTTGTTTGCCTTCAAAGTATGCGTATATTTGAAGGTCTCTGCCAGTGTCACCTCATAATCTAATGACTTAATTAGGCTACAAATTAATATAACAACTAATCAATAAAATAAACGAACAAATTAAACAATGACAGACAAATATATATGAACCAAATTATAGAAAATCTTAATTTTAATTTTGAAAACAAAATTTTAATTTTTTCGATTTTACTGAAAATCTTATAAAAATTTCGACAGAGTATTCCCTCAAATTTGGATTTAGCCACCCTTAAAGGGTTCTATCCAAACCAAATAACCATCAAACCTTCTCAACTTATTCATTTATTCAATCATTATTAAGGTAACATACAAACAGGTCAATCATTATTAATACAGTCAAGCATTTTCCAAACAATCTCAATAGTAGGAATTAGCAAACAACTCAATAATCCAACATTTTCCAACAATTTCAGACCCTAATCTAACATATTCTAACCTATCATAACCACTTAAATCCACTAAAATAGAAAATTATACTAACTAAAATCTATTAACTGATTAATTAACTTGATAATAAAAAAGGAAATTAAACCAATGAAGCAGTTTTATATCAGCTCAGCTCAGTTCAATTCTTATCGCTGACCCATCTGTGTACTTCAACGACCTAAGCGAAGCCTTGTTAGCGATGTTCATCAGACGGCGATGCTTGAACTCGTCGTTATCTCTAAAATAGGCCTCCAGCTCATGCTTGATATTTGGACGGATCCATCTCGTCAGGTGGTCTTACCCCTGACGCACATCGCTCATCATATACTGAAACCGCTTGGCTACCCGGTGGTCATAGTTCTTTCTGATTATGACATTGTGTTCTGCATCCCATTTGAATTTCAACTGCACAAAGTGGTTCACCAAGATTAGTTAGATAGAATAAAATACAGTTCAAATATAGTTAATTAATTCAAATACAGTTCAAGATTAGTTAATTAATTACCACCCACTTTTGAAACTAGCGCTCTCTGGTCTTAGCCGGGATCCGCATATAGGTCGGCCATAGGTGGTCATACATGGACTTAATGACCTCGGATATCTCCTGTGTACAAGCATTGAGATTTGGTGTAAACCTGATAGAGAAAAAACCTCACATTAACAAACACAAAAGATAAACAAACTTAAGATAAACAAACTTAACATAAATAAACTTAACAAAACAAACTTAACATAAGCAAAATTAACATAAACATACTTACAAACTCAAGATAAGAAAACTTAACACAAACAAACTTAAGATAAATAAATTTAACACAAACAAACTTCAGATAAGTGAACTTAACATTAACAAACTTAACACAAACAAACTTAAGATAAACAAACTTAAGACAAACAAATTTAAGATAAGAAAACTTAAGATAAGCAAACTTAACATTAACAAACTTAAGATAAACAAACTTAAGACAAACAAATTTAAGATAAGAAAACTTAAGATAAGCAAACTTAACATTAACAAACTTAAGATAAACAAACTTAACACAAACAAACTTAAGATCGATAAGTAAACTTAAGATAAGCAAACTTAATATTAAAAAATTAAACTCACGACTGCGTGGCATCGAGCCAAATTTTCATCCGGATAACGGCTGGTGGTGGAGGAGCATCCTGCTCGGGGGCATCGGAGGAATCACCAACCACAGGCTCCATTGATGTCGTTGTTGTATCTACGGGGGACGTAGCAGAAGGAGGCACCCAGTTCGGGTTTGAGACCATGATGAATTGCTAGTCTGATGGACTCGATTGTGGCGTCACAGGGGTCGACGGGGTAACCGGGGTCGAGGGCGATGGCTGGAAAACCACGTGATCCATTTGACCTACCTTTATTACCTGTCGCTATGTCTGTACAACGCATTTATTAATAACATATTAATAACATAACAAACACGAATAAATAATAACATAAGAAGAAACTCAATAAATAACAAAAAAATTCTGGAAGTGTTTTAGTTTAGTAAATTAAAAAAAAGGAAAATTACATTGTGTTTTAGTTACAAAATAATTAAATTAAAATGGATAAGTGACTTAGCTCGTTAGCAAACTAACAAGTGCCTATAGAGTAATAAACGTGTAATTAAAAAGGAGAAAATTTTCTTTCATAAGAACTAAAATGAATATATACATCTATAGTTTTCTTGTAAATGCCATACATATTTCTCATAACACCAAAGTAACAAAATCAAGAATATGAACTAATTTTAAAATATCTATTCAAATTAACAATTGAATAGAAAATACAGCAACCCAACAAATAATTATAACAATTTTGAAAACATAATTTTAATTTTTTTCGAATCCACTGAAAATCTTATAAAAATTTCAATAGAGTCTCTCCTAAAATTTGGATTTAGCCACCCTTAAAGAATTCCGTCCAACCCAAATTAAATAACCATCAAACCTTCTTAACTTATTAATTTATTCAATCATTATTAAGGTAACATACAAACAGGTTAATCATTATTAATACAGTCAAATATTTTTCAAACAAAATCAACAACAGGAATTAGCAAACAGTTCAATAATCAAACATTTTTCAGCAATCTCAGAGCCTAGTTTAACGTATTCTAACATATCCTAACCACCTAAATCCACCAAAATAGAAAATTAAACTAACTAGCCTCTACTATCTAACTAATTAACTTGATATAACAGAATTTGAAATAACAGAGTTCAGATATTAAAACCTTGAATGTAGAACAAGAGAAAATGGAGAAGGGGTGGACGTACAGTAGCGGCAAAAGCAGAAGCGATAGGGGCAGTAGCAGCGGCAGGGAGGTCTAGTAGCGGCAGCAATGGGGTTCCGCAGCGGAGACAGCGTCAGAGGATATGTTACAGGCAGCGGCGCACGGAGGAGGTTGACGTAGAGGAGAGATGAGAATGTTAGAGAGAGAGAGGAAGGTGAAAAGTTAGAGAAAAAGAGTGACTGAATTCGAAATGAAGGACAAAAGGGGTTTGTGGCGCCAATTTAAGGCACCAATACCATCGGATTTATCGACAAATATTTTTGACGATAATACGGTGCGAATCACCAAAATGCATAGTTCCATTAAACGTGTCTATTGTCGGATTATTCCCATAATAAATCCGACGCTAAACTTGGCGCGTATTTTGTGATTTTCGGCCAAAAGTTATCGGTAGCTTTACCATTGGAAGTGACTATCTGTCGATAATTATTTGGGTTGACAAATTTCTCATCGAATTGTCGCTAAATTCGACGGTAAATTCGACGGTTATCAGCGTTTTTCCTTTAGTGTATAAAATAAATAAATATAACTTATATAATTATGATATTCATCATTATACATAAATAATTATTAAAAAAAGAATTTTAAAATATATAGGGTTATAAATTAGAATTTAAGTCAAATATATACACATTTTGTCATATATATATAAAAATCTTAGTCAAATATATAGCAGAAGACTCCTTAGCTATGAGTGCTTCTTCGACATTGCAGAAGACCGGGGCCGAACTGTGTTTGCGGTTCTACGAGACTGAAGACCACATCCGCGAGTTGATCGCTCACCTCAATCAGCGTAAGTTGGCCTGGCATGAGAAAGAAGGGACGATAAACACTACAACAAACGTGGTAGATGGCAACGGCGGTTGTATAAAACCACTGCAAAACTGAAACTAGCGGCGGTTGAAGCGGCGGCTATGCGGGGCGTTGGTAGTCGTTTGCCTTTTAGCGGCGGTTACAGTTTAACCGCCGCTAAATAAACATAATTGGTGGAAGGAAGGCTGATTCAATGTTTACTTTTTAGCGGCAGTTTTAATCCAACCACCGCCATCTTTACCATTTCCGTTAACTTTGATATTTGGATGTTATATCCTTTTAAAGACTAACAGAGTATAAACTACTTAATTTCTCACTAGTTTCTTTGCTATTGTAATTGAAACATGTTATCTTTCATAAAATTAGAGTTTTCCATTAGTAATTAAATTGAGTTTGCCTGTATTTTAATTTTTTATATATTCTAACGAGTTTATTTTGACAAATACGTTTGAGTTATTGTTACCTAAACCGTATCACTTGTTTTACATTTAAAAAAAAAATTAATTTTAGAATCTATTTAATTAGGTGAACAATCTTGAAAATGAGATTTTCTCATTTAGTATAAGAACTTATATGTTTGTATTCAAGCATAAATCTAAAAGAAATACATAAAATATGTATAAATTAATGCTAATTTCAATTGAGCATATGTTTATAATAGGCTTCTTCGAACTTATACCTTACTAATCATAAATTAATTAATTATTAAAGTAGTGAAATAGGTAATAATGCAATCCAAACCATTAAATTAAGGGACACAATGTAATTTGTTTGAATAAAAGGTCAATTTTTCTCGTTAACATCATATTGACCTGGCCAGAAATATTTTGTCAGGAATCTACTGGCTTCATGTGACACAGGATCTGATAGGTCATCTCCAAACCATGGTTTTTTGTTCAAATTGAAGCGCTGTTTTGCAACATGTACGTCATCTTCTACTTGTTGGTCATCTAAAGTTTTATTGTCTTCTTTCGACACCTTATTCAGGTCAAATTGCATGGACATGTCAATGCCAGTGGAGGAGATGTTGTCTAAATTGTCTGCTGAATCAATCTCTGCCCCATCTAGAGTGTCGTTAACTATTTTGCCTGAATATTCAGGTAGTACTGAAAATATGAATCCACATACAAAAATCTTAGTATAATCAGAAGATGCCAACAACTTCCAAGTCATTAGATAGTATTTTAGGAAAAAAAAGGTACATGTAATTTTCTAACACAAGGTTCAAAACTAAACAACAATAAACAACGATTACCATCTCCGTTGTTGACAGTTTGGGCAGATTTTTTGAAAAGAAGCTCTATAATTTGCAATTCTATAAATTTCATTTCCTTTGTGATGCAATATCTAACTCAACTGCATACTTGTTTGTAAAGCGCATCTATATAATAAAATTGATAGTTCATTATCTTTTTCGGTCATCACTTGTGTCTTTATTAAGAACTTTGCATATAATATATTTTTTTTACCTTCAATTCAGCAAGTATGTCTTTAGAGCTCTTTCCAGATGCACATGTCACAAAAATATATCCAAATTTCTTCTCGTACATTGATCCCCATTCATAAAGTTCCTACAAATATGATTGTTGACATTGCAAATATTAACACAGCGAATTTGTTATCATATTTCAACTTAACATATGTATTGATCAAATATAGTTTAAGACAAGTTTAATAGGGTATGCTTGATGAACAAACCTGCATGATAGATTCATTAGCCATTTCCAAGTATTCATTGAAACAAAAGCATCCTAAAATAGCCTCCAACCAACACCATGCATTCATTTTGTGAAACCATATCTCTCTAGCAACAAAAATTGCATGTTCCAATGAAGAGAATGGTGAGGTCATAGTCATCTCTTTAGCGAATGTTGTGCTTGCACAGCATGATGAAAAATCCTTCATTTTTATTTGCCCTGTTACGCTATCATTTTATGTGCATTAATATTTAGTAGCGATAACAACATTAGCATTGATTATATCTAATAATTTGCATAATACAATAATAACAAAATTAATACTTCATTGTAAGCTAATTATTTCTAACAAAATCATAAAAAGAATTGGGATACTACTTTTATTTATTAAAACCCACTATTCAGTCAAGATTTAATTGAATATTGAAAATACCAATCGTGATATAACTATCAATCTACATACGCCATGAACATTAAGCCACACATTGATCATAAAAAGACCGCTATTAACAATCGTTGACTTTAACCCTAGTTCTGTTATGTAACCTCGTCGGTATTTTCATCTGCATTGTCTGTGGGGTCTTCTATATCATCATCCTTGGTCAACTGCAAGTCTCCAATGTCACCCACCGCTGAGAAGTTCAACCCTGGTTGTGTAGAAAAACCAGCTTCAGCTTCTTCATTCTCTTCTCCCATGTCATACAAGTTTCATGGCTTGACATGAATCACTACACTCCATTCTTTATCTACTTCATCATCCACATAGTATACAAGATGAGCCTTTGATGCCAATATGTACGGCTCATGGTCCTCTTGATCACCGGTGTGTATCGAACGAGAGAAGTTAACACTAGTAAGACCCAATTGATCTTGTTTTATGCCCCTACTAGTAGTCATATCCGCCCAAACACACTTGAACAACATGACTGAGAATCAACAGCTGTAATTCAACTCAATTATGTCTACTATTTTGCCATAGTATGGAACACTACCAACAACCACTTTTTTGTCAAGCATGCTTACATAACTTCGTGTATTATACCCATTGACATTGTATGCCTCATAACGTGTTGCTTGACGTATCGGTCCACATGCAAGCCATTTAATCTCGTTGGATACTGGGTGCTCTCCATTGGAACCTACTACTATATAACAACCATTCTTAATTTCATCAAAGGTCGTTTTATTATAGTAAATGTTTTATGCTATCAAGGCAATTGGCATAATGCATACTCTTTGCTCACCTGTTGCTTGAACCACTGAACAAATTCCTTGTGCACAATGCTGCCTATTTTCGATTGCGACCTTGTTTGATCTCGTAACTTTCTCTTTGTTTTAACTATAAATGAACTATATGGAATTGCAGAACATTATTCGCAAATAGTGCACGGGTTATATTATTTATATCCGAGATTTGAAATATTACATAAGATTACTTACTTAATAAAGTCAGAAACAGCCACGCAGTTGACTAGCACATGACGATGTGCTTGAAATCATTCCATTTGATTCAGTTTAAAATATGTTGCAGTACCTATCGCCTTTCCAACTTTCGGAAACATGGTTTCATATGCATTATGGAGTACTCTGCTAGGTTCATCATTAACTCGCACCGGTCGATTCATTCTAGTCTCAATGTTATCCAGATATCTAGAGTAGAAAGTTAGAATTTCTTTCGACAAGTACCCCCTCCGCAATTGAGCCTTCTGTTTGAGCCCTGTTGCGCACATACTGCTTCAAACGACCCAGATACCTTTCAAATAAAACCAATTCGTATGCTTAGGATCATAAATTGTTCAACTGCATGTTGTAGATAAGGTTAATACACTCTTTGTGCTCGTCATTCCTCTTGGCTGTAATTGTATAAGGTCTTCCATTATTTTCGGTTGGTCTGGTCCTTATTGAGATCACTCCTTTGCTACCTTTGTCGTGAGTTATTCTATCATTATTAACTTTTCAATTTATCCAAGGAATATTCTATCATTATTGTTTTATTTAACATAATTTAAGTGCTTAAGAAATTTGTTGTATATTTATTAAAGTCTATGAAAATTGATAGTACGCCTAATGTTAGATTTATGGGGTATTGGATAGTCAGGAAATTTTGTTAACCCATTGAAATTGATAAAAGCTTCTAGCTATTTTACATTTCTTTTGATTGAATTCATTTTTTATTTTTAGTTAATTAAGTTCAGTAAATTATTGATCCCTGTTAAGGGATTCCTTCACTTAGAATAAAAGAGAAAAAATGAAAAGAAACAAATTTTAAACTTTGACTAATATTAAATATATTAACTTTATTTTCAATAATTTTTTAATATTTGTTTTATTGACCGAAAACCTTTAAATGTGATAAAAATTACAGATTAAAAGAAAAAAAAGGGTATGGTAAGTAATTTAATGGCTAAAACCAATTCTACTATAAACAGAGAAGGTTGAAACTACTGCACTAGTGCTGCTCCAAATCACAACCCTTCCTTAACTAACTTGGATTGCAATCTTTGAATATGTTTTTTCTCAAACACTTCTCATTCGATTTAAACCCTTGTTAGAAAAAAGTAGAAGCAAAATTCTAACAATAATTGGTTAAGTTCTGTTGAGTCAACTTGTTAGGCTTTATTTAGTCACTATATTAAAATAATGTTAAGATTGTAACCTCAAGTTCTTGAACATGACAACAATGATTGTGGTCCCTGATGAACGGATATTTTATACGCTTTTTGGGGTTAATTTCATATAGTTTTTAGTATATTCTAGTTAGTTTTTAGTTTATTTCCATTAGTTTTTAGGAAAAATTCATATTTCTGGACTTTACTATGAGTTGTATGTTTTTCTGTAATTTCAGGTATTTTTCTGGCTGAAATTGAGAGAGCTGAGCAAAAATCTGATTCAGGCTGAAAAAGGACTGCTGATGCTGTTGGATTCTGACCTCCCTGCACTCAAAGTGGATTTTCTGGAGCTACAGAACTCAAAATGGCGCGCTTCCAATTGCGTTGGAAAGTAGACATCCAGGGCTTTCCAGCAATATATAATAGTCCATACTTTGCTCAAGGATAGATGACGTAAACTGGCATTCAACGCCAGTTCTCTGCCCAATTCTGGCGTCCAGCGCCAGAAAGGATTAAAAGCTGGAGTTCAACGCCAGAAATGGATCCAAACCTGGCGTTGAACGCCCAAAACAGCCTTATGCACGTGAATTGTTTAAGTCTCAGCCCCAGCACACACCAAGTGGGCCCCAGAAGTGGATCTCTGCACCACCCATCATAGTTTACTCATTTTTTGTAAACCTAGGCTACTAGTTTAGTATTTAAACAACTTTTAGAGACTTATTTTGCATCTCATGACATTTTTAGACCTGAACTTTGTACTCTTTGACGGCATGAGTCTCTAAACTCCATTGTTGGGGGTGAGGAGCTCTGCTGTGTCTCAATGAATTAATGCAAGTATTTCTGTTTTCTATTCAAACATGCGTGTTCCTATCTAAGATATCCATTCGTGCCTAACTATGGAGAAGGTGATGATCATTGACACTCATCACCTTTCTCAATCCACGAACGTGTGTCTGACAATCACCTCCGTTCTACATCAGATTGAATGAATATCTCTTAGATTCCTTAATCAGAATCTCCGTGGTATAAGCTAGATTGATGGCGGCAGTCATGAAAATCCGGAAAGTCTAAACCTTGTCTGTGGTATTCCGAGTAGGATTCAGGGATTGAATGACTGTGACGAGCTTCAAACTCGCGAGTGCTGGGCGTAGTGACAGACGCAAAAGGAGGGTGAATCCTATTCCAGCATGATCGGGAACCTCAGATGATTAGCCGTGCTGTGATAGAGCATTTGGACCATTTTCACAAGAGAAGGGGATGTAACCATTGACAACGGTAATGCCCCAACACACAGCTTGCCATAGAAGAACGTGCGTGCGTGAATCAGAGGACAGAGGAAAGCAGAGATTCAGAAGACAAAGCATCTCCAAAACTCCAACATATTCTCCATTATTGCATAACAAGTAACCTTTAATCCATGCTCTCTTATTTATTCGCAATTCAACTGATAAATACAATTGACTTCCTGACTAAGAATTGCAAGATAACCATAGATTGCTTCAAACCAACAATCTCCGTGGGATTCGACCCTTACTCACGTAAGGTATTACTTGGACGACCCAGTGCACTTGCTGGTTAGTGGTACGAGTTGTGAAAAGTGTGATTCACAATTCGTGCACCAGTCCCTAACAGGCCCACTTATTGACCCATTTCCATCAAAGCCAGCGCAAGAAGAACTTGGATATTCATCCTTGTTTATAAATGCTTTCGATGAACAATCTAAATGATTTCGTGTACATGTTCCCATAAGTATCTTAGGAAGCTCATTTTGTGTGTTCCCCTGCACAGTTTTCATTTTGTCAAATCTATGGTATCATTTTGATTGCAAAATTTCAATAATAGATGTGATTTTTATGTAAGGCATGTAATCTGTTTAGTTACACTGAAAATTTAAATTTATTCCATTTTTATCATTGGTTTTTTGGTAGATTTTACTCTCTAATAAGTGTTAGTAGTTTGCTTGAAGGTTTGAAAATATGCCTATGAAATCGCGGTACAACTGTAACCCTAACGCTGGCACTGTTGACAAAACTCAGCATATCAATGTTGAGACATCTGGAAAAAATAGATCATTCCATCCACCGCGTATTGAAACACAGCTAGCACCATTTTTTCAGAAAGATGCTGATGAAGCTTCTGCACGATGCACAGAGACTGAACATGTTGCTGAGCTTGCCCAAAGTTCTTTGAATGATGAAGATTATGATCCCGAGGCTAATGAGGTTGATTCATGGGATGATTACGTTGATGTCTTATATGCTGAAGAAGAAGCTGTACCCCGTAACAAGTCCAATGGACGCAAGGATACAGATTATTGAAGTGTTGTTGTAAGCGGTAAAATTTCTATCTTTAGTCTAGATTATTTAATTATAATTGGATGACTTTGGTATTCTTTTTAATTTTAAGGTAACACTAATGCAACTAATCCTTGTAATTTGTTTCTTAGATGATGGCGTCACAAGAACGACGAGTTTGAGCGTCAAGGAGGCTAGAGTACTTCCTCCTAGCAGACAAATCATTCTGGAGTTTAATGCAGAGTTGTAACCGATCGGTCAGGCAGCTAGATTATTGAGTGGGTTTCTAGGGAGCCTGGGTGCTGACTTTCAATATTTTCCATCAATGAAGAGAGTTGGAAGACAATGGACAATGCTTTAAAGGAACATGCATATGACACAATTAAGGTATGATATTAAAATAATTTATTATGTTATGTAAAATTAGATCAAATTCCTTACTTTTCCATTTGTGGACGTGCATCGCATTATGTCTCAAACTTTTAGCGCACTTTTCGGTATGAGAAGGATGACAATGGAAAAAAAAGCGAGTAATGATTCAAAGGCTAGGAAAAATCTGAAACGAAGCAAGAAACCACTTGTTTCACAAGGTTTATGACGAGGAAGAGAGTTTCGAAGAAAATACCAAGCTTAAACCATCAGGAATAGATGCACTGTAGTGGAGATGGTTCCTTAACTATTGTTTGAAGGAATCTACGAAGGTAATTAATATTGAATTGGTACTCCATTTAGTGTTGCAATTTTAAACATTTTTAATACCTAAATAAAATGATTTGTTGAAAGTGATAGAATTAAAAAGCCAAAAAATCAGTCAAATAAGTTCAAACCCTAAAAAAAATCCAGAACACTATAAGGGGTCATTACTTTATAAAATTCATTGCATGATCAACTGTACTTGTGTCTTTATTTATAGAAAAAGTGTAGACAAAATGCTCTAAATCGGTCGAAGCAACTATATACACATACTGGGGGCTCTAAGACAACGACAAGGCTAAAGGATGAAGAAGTAATTATGTGTGTATTATCTTTCATACATATTTTTGTGGTTTGTCATATTCTTTTGTAACATGTATGATTGCGTAAATATTTAACGTGGTTATAGGAGAAAAAATAGCAAAGGCGCATTAGTAGAGGAGAGATGTTTATTATAACTCATAAAAAAAGGGATGGCTCATATATGAATGATGATGCGCGTGTTGTTGGAGTAAGTATTGGTTAAGAATGATTTACATATCTTGCTCTATTCATGTTGCTAACTTCGAAAACACAAAAACTTAACTCTGGTATGTCTGTAGGAAGCGACTGCGAGTATCGAGAGCCAAGATGGAACCTCGAAGGAGATTTCTGTTACTGATTCGCTTGCGCAAGTCCTTGGAAAGGAGCATTCAGGACGAGTTCGGGGGTTAGATTCTGGACCATATCCAACCGAAATTATTCGTAAGACTACACAATCGAATTCTGGAGTGCAAATTGAGGAGTATCAGAGGGATATTACAGAATTGAAGGCAGTGACAGCAAAACAAAAGGCAGAGATTACATAATTAAAGGCAACAACAGCAGAACATAAGGCAGAGGCAGCAGAAGACAAGGCAAAGATATAGACCATGGAGAACCTGGTAAAATACATCATCCAACAGCAAGGAGATACTTTGCCACCTGAAATTGATGTACAGCTGAAGCCTTTGGGGAGTGGAGCAAAATAGGGGTCTTAAACACAATTTATTTTTTTTTTTGTTTCCTTTGTGAACAGTGCACTTTGAGAACAAATTGTTATTAACTATTTTTTTTTGTGATCTATATATATCAGTTGGAATATCTTAGCATTGTGTTTTAAGTCAAGTATTTTTTTTAACTGTAATTGCAAATATAATCAGTTAAATTAAAATGTAACATTTTAAAATTAAAAGATTTTTTAAATATTCATTGTGATATGAACCCAAAATTCAAATAATCAATTTAAATGAAAAAAATTACCCTTTTAGCGGCAGTTACTATGGAACGTCGCAAAATCTTATTTTTTTAACTAAATTAAATAGTGGCGGTTATCTAGCCGCCACGAAAAGGGTCTAAAATCAGTCCTAAAAGATAGCAGCGGTGATTCCTGCGATCATAAAAAATCGCCGCTAAAGGTTTATCGGCGCCCTTACTATCAGCGGTTGACCAACCATTGCAGAATGTTTAGCGGCAATCAGAAAACTGTCGCCATCCGAAGTTCCAACCGTCGCCATCTGCCACGTTTGTTGTAGTGAAAGATGGCTCATGTAGAGATCCTGAAGGACCGAAAGAAGATCCGCAAATGAGATAGGAGATGACCGTCTATTATGAGATGATGCAAGCTCAGGGGTGGGATCGTCATTAACAGTGGTGCCCTAGCCGTAATAACAGCAATAGGATGATCAAAATCACTAGGAGCACGACGTCAACAACTAGGTTGACGCATATGACGTTTATTTTGAATAATTGACATTGTTAGTTTTATCTGTACGCTTTAAAATAATTGATATTATCACGTGTATAATTTAGAATAATTTAATTCTTATATTTGTGTTATTTGTATTTGTAGTTACTATTTTAACAAAAATTAGAATCGATTTTAGATTTGTTTAAAATAGACCTACAATTATGTTTAGATCACAAGACGAACAAACTATAATGTAGTTGATTAAATTTTGTGGAAACCAAATTTGACAATAACTTAATATTTTCTTTTAATTTTTATATATTACCGTAGAATTTAGTGTCAAATTTTTTCGACAATAAATAAATGCTAAAAACTTTTGCAATGAGACATTTTTGTCAGAATTACTGTAAAAAAAATATTAATGGTAATGAGCACAAATTTTTGTCATTCTTAAATTAGCTTTTTTTTTGCAGTGTAACTTAAATTCTATTAATTTTAACAAAAATAATGACCAAAATATATTTTTAAAAATGGATAGAATCAATACATGTACTCAACTAATTAAGTTAAAGTAAAAATAAAAAATGTTAGAAAGTTATCAGAATTTTGTAGTTTTGGTCATTACTTAGGTTGCGTTTGTTTTTAAGGACGGGACACTGAGACAGGGACACGAAAACACAAAATTGTGTTTGACAGATAAGACATGGACAGAGATATTGTGTCCAGGGACACTGAATTAGTGTATTTTGTGTCCATCCTGACAGGAAGGACATAGAGACACAAACAAGGAACACAACTTATTTTTTATTTTTCTTTCATTACTCTTGTTAATTTTTTATAATTATATTTTTTATTATTATATTTTTCTTCTCAAATTTTTTGAATAAAAAATGAGAATAAATTAGATTTTCATAATTTGTTCTAGTTTATCACCAAACAAGATACAAGAACACAAAATTTTGTGTCTCTGTTTTTTGTGTCTTGTTCTCAATATCTTGTCTTGTCCTTTTCTCAGAAACAAACGCAGCCTTAGTTATTAATTCGATTTTTTAGTTTAATTTATTTTGTTTAATAATTCAACAATATACTTTATCTTATATTTTTAAATATTAATAGCTAATTAATGGTCCAAATTAATAAATTTTAATGGTGACATTCTTAAATTAGCTTTTTTTGTAGTGTAAATTAAATTCTATTAATTTTAACGAAAATAATGACCAAAATATATTTTTAAAAAAGTGGATAGAATCAATACATGTACTCAACTAATTAAGTAAATAAAAATAAAAAATATTAAAAAATTATTAAAATTTTTTATTTTTAGTCATTACTTAATCGACTAAAATCTCAAAGTGGTCCCTGAGATTGGGCGAGTTACCCATAATCGTCCTTGACTTTCAAAATTTTCTAACAGTATCCCTCACATTCAGCTCCGGGACCCATAGTTGCCCTGCGACCCTTTCTGGCGCACAATCAGCAAATGGAGTAATGATCTGACACCTCCCATGCCATGCTGGAGCCAAGTGAAACGACGCAGTATCGATTTGGCGCCCAATGAAAAAATAAACGACGTTGTTCATACATTGGAGCCCTTGAAAACAGTTTGCCTTTACCATATTTGTTTGAACACTCTCACACTTCGTCTCTTTTCCTCCACACTCAGTCTTCGTCTTCCCATTCTCTCATCAATGGCACCAAGTTAGCTTCGTCTTACCCGTCTCCTCCACCGTCACACTTCGTTTGAAGAGTTTGGTGTTCCTTTAGAGGCAAGTGGTTTCTCTGTCTTCTGCGTCGTTGAAGGTATGTGTTGGTTGAAATAATTTTCGAATTTATTTCCTAAATCAATATATGATGAAGGTGTATCATTGCGTTGTTAGTGTGTTGGGTTGTCCTAGAGTTTTATGGCTGCATTACTTAAAGGATTGTATTTACGGATTTTTGTTAGGGCAAAGGGTTTGGTGTGTATATGTTCTGTTTTCAAGCAATGAAACAGAGATTTTTTCAATATTTGGTTAATGCATGGTGGTAACTGTGATATTAATTTATAGGTTTTTAATATGATGTTGAAGTCCTCTGTTACGATTGTGTGTGATTTAATGGTTTTGAGTTGTTGGTGCAGATGTATGTGTTATTGGATATAATGTTTCATCATGGAGGAAACTTTGAGAAAGATGATGAAGGAAAATTGAGATATACCTCTGATAACTTAACTTGCCTAGGTGATCTGGATGAGGATACTTTGGAAGTTTTCTTCATAAGAAATTATTACAAGGAGTTAGGCTATGACAAGATCCTTTATTGTTGGTGGCTAGTCCCCGAGAGGACGTTAGAAACTAGATTAAGGAATCTAAACAGTGACGACGAGCTTAGGGAGATGTGTTTCCTTACTCACAAGAATAATGGATTGGTGGATGTGTATTTTGAGCATGGGGTGTCATCTCCAGATTATTTACAAGATCAGGGGGAAAAGGCAGGCATGAACAATACAGGAGTGGATGTTGCAGAAGAAGAAGGTGCTACAGTCACTCCTAATGACAAAACGAGGAACCCCAGCAATCAATCCCCCCAAAACAAGCCAACGCCTATCAAAACCATTGACATTCCGAACCCTCCTATTAATCCAATACCTCCTACTAATCCAACACCTCCAACTAAGCCAGAATCTCTCACAAATCCAAAACCTCCAATTCAGGAGAAGCCTCTTGCCAATCCAAATGATCAATCCCAGGCAAAGCCTCCTAAAAATCAAAAGCCAAAACCTCCCACTAATCCAAAGCCGAAGCCTCCTACTAATCAAAAGCCAAAACCTCCTACTAATTCAAAGCCGAAACCTCCTACCAAGCCTATTCTTTCTAAAAGTGTGTCAACAGCAACACCCAACTCCACACCCAAATCCACCCTCAAGAAGAAAACACCAACAACCACCCATAATTTTAGGCCTTATACGAGGAGTGTTGCTAAGGGAAAGGCAGTGATGCAAGCACAATAGGAGGGAGGTGATGCACTATCCTCTGATTCATATGATAGTGACGAAGATAGTTTGTATAAGCCAATGATCCAAGATAGTTCTTCTGATGATGATGATTATGATAATGATGTTTGTAAGGCTAAGACTGTTAAAAAAGACATCAGATTTAAACATGCTCCCGCTGCTGCGTTTGCTAAGGATAAAGACCAAGTTACTGTTGAGGATGATGCATTTGTTGAGGAGGTCTCAGATGGGGATGTGGACCTATGCTTTGTGGGAGGAACAGGGGATGATGCATATAATGCATATGATCCAGGGGCTGACTCAGATGGGGCAAATTCATGGCATTCTGAAGAAATGAAGACTCCCCCGAATTCAGAGGATGAGGGGACAGATGAGGAGTCCGAAGATGTTTGTCCTGTGTTTAGAGAAGGTATAAGGTTTGGAGAACTACAACTGGAAGTTGGCATGAAATTCAACACAAAATGGGACTTTAAGGAGGCTGTTAGGGAGTTCACAATCCAAGAGGGCAGACAGATTAGGTTCAGGAAGAATGACAATGTGAGGATGAGGGCTACTTGTAAAGTGAAAGGATGTCCATGGGTGGTGTATGCATCAAAGGATCATGAAGATACTTGTTGGCAAATAAAGACCTTCGTTAATGATCATACATGCCCAAGGGAGGATAAAAACAGGGCAGCTAATAGAAATTGGGTGGAGAGAAAACTAGTCAAGAAGGTTAGGAAATACCCAAATTTCAAGCATTGTGATGCTGCCACTTACTTCAAGTCAAGGTTTGACTTGTCCTTGAACAAGAACTCAAAATCAAGGGCCCTCTTTGATGCAAGAAATGTGGTGTTTGGGGATGAAAAGGAACAATACAAAATGCTGAGGGATTATGGTCTTACACTTCTTAAGACTAATCCTGGATTAACAGTTGAAATTTGTTGCACTCCCCAACCTCAATCTGATTCAATGTTTGAGAAAATGTATGTGTGCTTGAATGGATGCAAGAATGGTTTCAAATTCGGATGCCGACCATTGATTGGACTGGACGGTGCTTTCCCAAAAACTCAATTTGGTGGGCAAATTCTGTCGGCAGTGGGGCAGGATGCTAATCACCATATCTACATCATAGCGTGGGCAATTGTTGGCGTAGAAAACAAGGAGAATCGGAAGTGGTTTCTTGAGTTGCTACACCAAAACCTTGGAGACTATAGGCAACATGGGTGGTGCTTTATATCTGACTTGCAGAAGGTATTTTTTTATTCATGAGTATGTAAGAAAAATGTTCATTGTTATCCATGAGTAGAGTTGAAAATTGTATGCATTGTTATCTCTTCCATGTATTGAACATCTATGCTGTTTATTCATCAGGGAACTGCATGAATTGTTATTCATGTCTATGCTGAATTTTAATACTTAAGATAATGAACGATAGATATGATGGACCTATATGAGTATCGTTTATCAAAATCAGGGACTATTATGTGTAAATTATCAAAAGTCAGGGACTATTGTGGTGAGCGTGAATGAGAGTTAGGGACTATTAGGAAAGCACCTTTGCACATGTCAATTTTGGATGCTGACAGGTTGATTTTATTATGTGGAAAGTAACATTTATTCATACATTACTACCATACACTAAGTACTAACTTGATTCATTACTGTTTTGGATATAGGAATACCCTGTGTGCATGCCTGTGCTGCACTAGTTAGGGTGAACAAAAATCCAGAGGAGTTTTGCCACAAACTAGTTACTATGGAATCCTATAGGGAGACATATCAGCATCATATCAATCCCATTCCTGGGCATACCTTCTGGGAGGTTTCAGAATCTCTTAAGCCCCAACCTCCAAAGATTAAAAGGGGGCCAGGTAAGTTACAACAAAAAAGGCGGATGGACACAGATGAAGCTAAAGGTGGCCACAAGAAATTCAAACCCACTTCCACCAAGGACAACACAAACCTAAAGAGGCAGCTTGCACCATTCACATGCAACTACTGTGGAGAGAAGGGCCACACAAAGAAGGGTTGTAAAGAGAAAAAATTAGCAGATGCTGCTGCTGCTGCAAAAGCAAAAGCTGCTGCTAAGAATACAGGTGGAGCTGAAGCTAATGTTGTTGAACATGGCCCAAATGCTGCTGAACCTGATGATGCGTGAGCATCTTGTCTATCTTTTCCTAGTGAATTTGCATCTAAATTGTTGAATTTAATTAAGAATTAATTATATTTTAGCCACTATGGATGCTATTTTGAGTTTTGTACAATACTGTTTATTTTAGGTAGCATTTGGCAGAATTTGATGGAGTTTCTGCAGAGAAAGAGAAGAAGCCAAGGAGATGACCAGCGAATACCGACGCGGACGCATGGCTCACGCGACCGCGCGGAATAGAGGAAATCACAATGACGCGATCGCGTGCCTGACGCGAACGCGTGGACTGGAATCTGCACAAATGACGCAAACGCGTGGACGACGCGGACGCGTCACATGCGCCACGTGCAGAAAAAGTAGAAAAACGTTCGGGCGATTTCTGGGCTGTTTTGACCCAGTTCTTAGCCCAGAAATCACAGATTAGAAGCTGCAGAATGGACAAATCAAGTGGTCCCACCCATCAGCTGAAGACTTGTTAATTAATTCGAATTTAAATTCAAATCTTATTTTAGGAAAAGATATTATTTTAATTTTAATTTTAGAAATTTGATTTTTAAATTATTAGGATTAGTTATAAAAGGGGATCCCAATAGGGTGGTTCCAAAGGGGAGATTCCACAACATTATTCCATACAAATTTATATTCCATATTCCATGAGCAACTAATCCTCCACTGTTAAGGTTAGGAGCTCTGTCTATTGTATTGATTGATAATATTATTTTTCTATTTTAATTCATGTTTTGATTTATATTTCAATAATTGTTTTCGTTCTTTATCTTATGAATCTGGGTGGAACGGAAGTATGACCCATGTTCTATTTGAATTCTTATAAAACTTGGAAAAGCTCTTTACTTGAATAATAGCTTGAAAACATATTATCCTGAATTTCTAATTGTTTGTATTTAACGGGATACGTGACATATAATCCCTTTATTTTTTGATAATTAGGATTCTTGTGGCATATAAACTAGAATTTGATCATTACCCTCTAATTGGAATTAATTGACCAAGGAATTGGCAGTTGATGAATTTTAGAGGAGACTAGGAAGGTCTAAGGAATTAGGGTCTAGTCACAAATAGTTTGCCATGAATTAAATCTTGCATGATTAAAATAGTTAATAAGAAAAGTCAATCAGGAAAATAGATAACTCTAAAACCTTAACTATCTTCTCCATATATTATTCCCAACTTAATTACTTGCCCTTCTTCAATATTTTTGATATTGTTTAATGTCTTTTATACTGCATCTCAAACACTATTTTTTGCTTGTCTAACTAATCCTATCAAATGCTATTGTTGCTTAATCCATCAATCCTCGTGGGATCGACCCTTACTCGCGTAAGGTATTACTTGGTACGACCTGGTGCACTTGCCGATTAGTAAGTGTGGTTGTAAAATACCGCACCACCTGACCCCAATGCTGAACCTGATCCGAATGCTGCTGATGATAGGGATGGCAATACCACCCGAACCCACGGGTACCCACCCCGCCCTTACCCGCTCGGGGCGGGTAATTACCCGCCCCACACCGGGGCGGGTTTTTAGTGGGGCGGGGCAGGGTCGGGTTTAGGTAATACCCGCCCCCGCTATATATATAATATATATAATATATGTAAAATAATTAGTAAATGATTAATAATATTGTATCATATTTAAATTTTTACTTTAATTTATGTTATGTATGTGATGATGGTTATATAAATTTTGAAATTTAATTTTATTTATTGGATTTTAATAATTATAAGGGCGGGTCGGGTGCCCGCAGGGGCGGGTTAGGGTTCAGCGTTTTACTACCCGCGGGTAGAAGCGGGGCAAGTTCTATGCGGATTGTTGTACGGCGGGGTGGGGTCGGGTAGAACAAAAACCCGCCCCTACCCGCCCCGTTTCCACCCCTAGCTGATGACACCAATGTTGGTAAAGATGCTCCAGCTGACTCAACAAACACTAATGTCCAACTAGTTAAAGTTGAGCTTTCTCAACCAATTTACTCTGAACCAGAGAAGTCGCAGCAGGTAATCAATTTATTTTTCATTTAATGACAACTTGTAAACTGTTTAGTGTTATGTAATTATAAGCGCATCTTCTGATATACTATCATTCTTGTAGGATGCTAAAGTATGTACCATCACTAAGTCAAGACCGGATAAGCTGCCACAAAAAAAAAAATCATCTAACTCGCCAACTTCTGCCCATATGCTAAAATCCGGCTCTACCGGTGCTTATGTCAATCTCAATATAAATGATTTTCGGTTTTAATAGAAATCACAAGGTTAATTGTCTGTCAATATTAGATTGCTTCATCTCTACTCTCTCTATGTGTGGTGTGTCAATTTTTTGGGTCAACTTTATGATGTATATAGTCTTCGATGCTTTATATTTAATTATTTATTTATGTTCGATCGTTTCTGTGCAGTGTAGAATAAAAAGATAAAACGTTAAATCATAGAAAATGTAGTTAAACAAGAAAGAGACGTAAACGTCTCCGGATAGAAAAGCACATGTTCAAGTAACTATTAGAAATGATTAATGAAAATTACACAAAGCAACGTCGTTTTCGTTTTGGCAATAAGGGAAAAAAAATAGAGATTGATCGATCAGATAAAGGAGAAGGATAATTCAGAAAAAGATATCCAATTGATATTTCACAATTTACATAATGAGTGTTACAATACATATATTTTATACTATTGTTCATTTATAATAAAACTACTATTTTCTATTATAATTAACTAGACCTTAATACAAATAATAATTGGGCTAATTTAGACTTCTTATCCCAAACATGTTCTTGTTCAACATACATGGCAGCCGTCATTATCAGTCAAGATCAGCAATCTGTTAATTTCGTAGTGAGAGAATTATATTTAAGGATCAACTTCAAACACGAAAAAAAATTTAGTGAACTAAATTGGGTCATGTAAATAACTCAACATGTGAGTAATATACAAAATAGAATTAAATAAATTAAAGAAACTAAATTGGATCAAATTTTTACATTTTGAACACTAAATTTTGATATAATATATATCATCACATATATAAACTTAATTTTTGATCTTTCTTTTGAATTTGTTGAATTGAAATTGCTTGATAGTCCTCTTCGGAAATACAATATATTGATTATTGATTATTGGCTCGAGTGTTTTGGTGTCCCTTTGCATACGTGGTCTGAGGAGGCGTTCAAGCTGATAGGCAGTCAATGGGGAGAAGTTGTACGATGCGACGAAGCCACGAAATCATGTCTCTCGTTTAGTGTGGGACGGGTACAAATCGATACTTGTCTTATGGACATTATCAGTGAGTGGATTCACATCACTATTGGTACTAGTGGATTCGACGTTCTAGTTAAAGAGGTTGGGTACGAGAATTTTGGAACAAGTTGTAAGTTTCAGGACGCCAGCAAAACTGATCCCCCAGAAGCTTGCGAGATTATGGGTACAAGCAGCTTGAACTCGATGGTACCAGTGACAAGCGGAGATCCGATAGTTGATGAAGGGCCAGGAGAGGGAGAAGCTGATAAGGATAGATTGGTAATTCCCGAAAATATTTTGAATGAATGGAGTTATTGCAATTTAATTGACTTTAAAACTCGGAGGGTAACGGAGGATGCTGTTATTGATGGCTTAGCTGAATTCAAGGGATGTCGTGATCTGGTTACTGATGGTGAGTCTGAAAGAACGGCTAGTTGGGATTATGGGCTTGATGGGCATAAATCTGGTGGCTGTTGTAAGAAAAACCAAAAGCAAACAGGGCTTAGGGGCTGGCCCATTCAGGAGATGGATGGCACAAGTGAGATAGCTATAGTTTTGGGCTGCTTCACACCATCAGAAGGCCCAAATGATGCTGATGATGCAGGCTGGACCAAGACAACGGGTCGGGTTGGACTCCACCCGGACACATGCATCCATTCTTGTGAATTGCGCGTAGCTGCGTATACCTGTGCTGGAGGGATGCGTCTGGATGCTGGTGGCGCCGGTGAAGCACGATGCAACGGCAACTCGCGAGTCTTCGATCAGGATGGCTGTCGAGTTGAGCGCGGCTCTGCAGGTGTGGTGGCTGGACACGACGCGGCTGGTTTGGACTCGCGAGCCTTTGATCAGGATGGCTGTCGAGTTAAGCGCGGCTCTGCAGGTGTGGTGGCTGGACACGAGGCCGCTGGTTTGGATACATTGGACCGAACCTCTTCGTCCTCGGTGAAGTCTCTACCGGCGATAGAAGTGTTCGGTTCCTCCAAAGCAGATGGGCTTGAGGGAGAGGCCAAGGAGACGTGTGTAGGTGGTATGAATCTGGCTTGTGCAAGGCTTGATGAGGGAAGTGGTGATAATGGGACAGGTGTGGCTATTGAATCCGGGAACCAGGTGCTCAGTGGTGATACGAATCATGAAAGAGAAGCGCAGATGGTCAAAAATAAAAAGGCATGGGAGCTGGTAGTCGAATCCGGAGCAGTTCAGTGCGATGAGGATGATGACAATGGCGATTCTTCAAGAACAGAATGAGGCGCTTGCTCAGAAGAGGAGAGTGGCTAAGCAAAAAGAAAAGGCACGTCGTTGCAGATCGAAAAAGCTAAAAAAGGTGTGTAACAACGGTTTAAAATGATTTTCAGTTCTTGGAATGTTAGGGGGTTAGGAGGGGTTGGTAAGCTGAGTATGGTTAAAGATCTAAAAAATAAACAGAAGCTGAATATGTTAGGTCTTATTGAGACTAAAATGCAAATTGTCACTAAGTTTGATGTAATTCGTTATTAGGGGAGCGATGCTGTGGGGTGGGAGTATGTAGGCTCGGATGGCACGTCTGGGGGGCTGTTGTTAATGTAGGATGTCATGCTATTTAGAATGAATAACTGCTACAAAGGGGAGAGATGGTTATGTGTCGAAGGAGTCTTATTGAAAAATAGTTTTCCTTGTGCTTTCTGTTTAGTATATGGTGCTCATACTAGAACGGAAAAACTTGTTGTATGGGAGGAACTGAGCTTTATAGCCGGGTTATGTCAAGTTCCAATATGCTACATGGGTGACTTTAATGAGGTTACTCAGGTGAAAGAGAGGAAAGGTCAGGACAGGTTAACAGGGTCTGCAGAAGATTTTAAGTGTTGGATACAAGACATGCAGTTAGTGGATCTACCATTGAATGATCGAAAATTTACATGGTTTAGAGGCCGCTCTTACAGTCACATTGATAGAGTTTTACTGAGTATGGAATGGACGGAGGAGTTTCCAGAGATTCGGTTAAAAGGGGGGCCGAGAGGCCTGTCAGATCACTGTCCAATCATCGTGGAGGATACCATATTCAGAGGTGGCCCTCGACCCTTTTGTAGCTTGGATTCCTGGTTTACACATGACGGTTTTCTAAGATTGGTCAGAGAAGAATGGAGGAATCTTGGTGCGGTACAGTTCACAGAAAAGCTGAAGGCTTTAACAGTGCCTTTGGGAAGATGGCATAAGGAGAAATTTGGTGACATGGACAAGAAAATAGTGCTTTGAGGAGGAGATAAGGAAGATAGACGACTTGGTAGCAAATGGAGTTTATGATGGTACTATGGAGGCTAGAAGGAAGGCTCTAGTAAGCTGTTGCAAGCAGTGGTATGTCAGAAAAGAAATACACTGGAAGCAGATGTCGCGTTCAAAGCATGTGAAGGATATGGATAAGAACACCATGTACTTCCATAACTTGGCGTCGGCGAGGAGAAGAAACAATAGACTTGATACACTGGTAATTAATGGAAGGTTGATAAGAAATCAAGCTCGGATCAAGATTGCCATAAGAGATTTTTATAAAGATCTGTATCACCAGGAGAGATCACCGGTTGTGGGTTTCAGGAATGGACTGGTAAATCGGATTACTGAAGAAGACTCGATAGCTCTGGAGAGAATACCGACAATGGAGGAGATTAAAGAAGCTGTTTGGGATTGTGAATCATCCAAGGCTCCAAGGAGTGATGGGTATAACATGAATTTCATCAAGAAGTGCTGGGATGAGATTGGGGCAAAGTTCATGGCAGCTGTTCTGGATTTCTTTCTATCGTCAAGATTGCCTTCTGATTCCAACATTACTTGGGTGGCCCTTGCACCTAAGTTCACCGGAGCAAAGGAGATCAAGGACCTTCGGCCTATCAGCATGGTAGGTTGTGTTTATAAAGTAATCTCCAAGGTGATGGTTAGGAGGATGAGATCAGTCATGCCAGGTCTGGTAGGAGAGACTCAGAGCACATTTGTGAAGGATCGGAAAATACATGATGGGACTCTTATTGCATGTGAAACAGTGCACTGGTTAAAGGCAAGGAAGAAGAAAGCGGCGATCATTAAACTAGACTTCCAAAAAGCTTATGACCGGGTAAAATAGAATTTTGTGGATATAGTGCTACAGAAGATGGGCTTTGGATGGAGATGGAGGGAATGGGTGAAGGAGTGTATTGGTACAGCGTCTATGTCGATCCTGATTAATGGCTCTCCATCTAAACCATTTAAGTTGTAGAGGGGCTTGAGACAAGGTGATCCACTATCTTCATTTCTGTTTGTTCTGGTTGTTGATGTTCTGCATAGGATGATAGGGGAGGCAGTTAGGAACAAACGGATTCAGCCACTGCTGATTGGAAAGGACAATATAGAGTTATCACATCTACAATTTGCAGATGATACTATATTATTCTGTCCACCAGAGGAGGAGACCATCAGAAACTATGCCAGGTTGCTAAGATGCTTTGAGATGATGTCAGGGTTAACCATTAACTTTGATAAATCAAGTTTAATCCCAATAAATTACGAACAGCAATGGTCCTACAATATGTGCAACTTATTAGGATGTAAGGAGGCCAGCCTTCCAATCAGATATCTTGGCATTTCCTTAGGAGCTAATCTTAGACTGGTTAGGACTTGGAAACCGGTAATTGACAAGGTTGAGGAGAAGCTCAGCTTGTGGAAGGCAAAAGTACTCAATAAAGCGGGTAAGCTTGTCCTTATTAAATCTATGTTAAATAGCATGCCGGTGTACTACTTGAGTCTGTATAAGATGCCGAAGGCAGTGGCAGAAAAGTTGATATCGTTGCAGAGGAGATTCCTGTGGAGCAAGGAGGAAGGTAGAAATGGTTTGCCACTTGTTAAGTGGGAGTTGGTTCAGGCACCTAAGAAGATGGGAGGGCTGGGGTGGGTGATGCAGTGATTAGAAACACTGCACTTCTTTTCAAGTGGTGGTGGAGGTTTTCAAAAGAGGAGTGTCCTTTATGGAAGAAGATCGTGTGCTCTTGCTATGAGGGGGGCCATGGAAAGATATCTGTCAGATGCAGATCAGGGATATTAATGTGAGGAATAAAATCATTACGAGGTTATTTATGGAGGTGGGTGATGGTAGGTGGACTCGTTTCTGGGAAGATGTCTGGCTACAAAGTGGTTCGCTAAAGATAAGTTTTCCGAGGCTTTTCTCTGTTTCAAACCAAAAAGGATCTGTTATAGGGGATTGTGGGTTTTGGGATGGGTTAGAGTGGATTTGGAACTTCCAGTGGAGGAGAGACTTATACCAATGGGAGTTGGAATTAGTGGATCAATTACACGAAATTTTAAGGCCAATTAAGCTAGCACATGATGAGCATGACAGAGTTGTTTGGAAGTTCGACAAGGAAGGTATATTTTCAACTAACTCCTTTGTGCAGGTGGTGCAGTCAGAATCGCTCCCGGAGGAAATAACCAGCTACAGCTTCACCAGAACTATTTGGAAAGGCTTGGTTCTGCCACGAGTGGAGTTGTTTATTTGGTTTGTTTTGATAGGAAGAGTGAACACTAAAGAAAGATTTCATAGAATGGGAATTATTAGTCATGGTGATAACATATGCGTACTGTGTAACAAAGATACTGAATATATTCATCACTTGTTTCTAGGCTGTGAGTTTACTTGGCAGGTATGGTGCCAATAGTTATCTGACTTTGGGAGATTGTGGTCTATTCCGGGTTCACTAAAAGAACACTTCGAAAGTTGGACAGGTGTTGCTAACAGGAAGGGGGAGGGCAACAAATGGCTCATATGTTTTTTCTCGGTTATTTGGAACGTTTGGTTAGAGAGGAACGAGCGGATCTTCAATAACAAGGAAGGCAGTGCGGAGGAGGTGTTCCGGAAGTCCATAATCAGTTATACAGAGTGGTGTGGTTTGGACCCCTTTTGTTGTTGATGGTAATGCCGAAAATAACACTAGGGATAGTTTTTTGTTTATTTTTACTTGTTCTTCATTTTATTAGTTTACGCTCCACTGTATTGTGTTGAGCTCTTTGTTCAAAATATATATATATATACACGCACAAAAGAGTATGTATCCCAAAATCCAAATGATTGTTTAATTTTGTCTGCCAAAATTAACAGCAGCCATCATCCATTCAACATTGGGTAATTTGAAGACAGTCCTTAGCTTTAAGAGCACATAGATATTATATATAAAATAAATATATATTTTAAAGTGATAAAGTTTGATTTTTGGTTTGGAAAAGTCATCTTGGTACAAAGTAGAAGAACCGTGGTTTGTGGTGAACTATTATTATTAAATATTAATTTATTATATGGCATTCTTTTCCCTTTTTCTTTTCAAGGATAAAAAAAAAACCCCATCATGTTAGTTGGTTAGCTATCCAAATCATATTTATTGGAATTCCTCCCTCATCACTCAATTGGGTATTAAGAATCTTAGCATACAATTCCAGTCCAAGAAGAAATTAACATACAGTAGTTAAGACTAAAATTATAGAGATTCTTGACTTTAAGAGGATTATAGCTGTGGGCACTAGTTACTAAATTTAAAAATATTATTTATAAATTAAAATTAACTATTAAAATTAGTTATTATATATTTTATATAAATATATATATTTTAATTTATTTTTAATATATATTTTATATTTTATATTAATAATTAATTTTAATAACTAATTTTAATGTACATCTGATTATATTTAATAATTAAGTACGTACGATCTATCTGATACTCTTTTTTTTTTTTGTTTAATCAACTTGCATTGTGTTATTGATATAGTGTATGACTATTCATATCGTTTTTTATTAGATTAATTTTTTAAAATAAATAATTTTTTTTATTGTAATATCAAAATTTTTACGATAAAAAAAAATAAAGTTTGGCCCTTCTTATCTCAAATGTAAAAAAGAGACCGATTTAACATACTATTTATAAGCTTTTGGGATTGAATAAGTATTGGTTCATTCAATGTTGTATAACATCAAAAAATATTGAATGGATTATAAGTTTCACAAATTTAACTATTGAATTGTGATTTTCGTAATTTAGATTAATTATATAATTTTTTTATAAAATTTAAAAATGGTTTAATGTTTCACTATATCACTCTATTTTTTTATGTATAATATAATTTTAAAAATTAAATAAATAAATATTATTAAAGTAAATTAAATAGTTATTGATGTCCAAGTTTTCTTGAAATTTAACAAAATTAATTATCAAGGTAATATAATTAAATAGTTATTCGAGGATTTAGTTGAAATTCACAATAATGTATAAACTAAAAAATTATTTAATGATATTAAATTAATAATACTTACACTGTTTATTAGACCAAACTAAAGAGGAAAAGAAAGAAACAAAACAAAACTTGTATATCGCCTATTTAGCTATTTTTGCAGAAATTTTTTGCATGGATTTTTTTATTAGCTTTATGTTGATTTTTTTTTTTTTTTTGAGTTAATAAAAATCAAAGTTTAGACTTTTAGGTTATAGAAGTTCTAATATCATTTATGATACTATTATTTATTCTAAAACCTTAAAATGATATGAAAAAAAATATATATGATTATATCTCTAACACAACAATAGTTTATGTTATAAAAAAAATTAACCTGTTTCATCATATTCAAAATATAGCTTATAATTAAAAGCTTTGCATGAAATTTTTAATAAAACACTTTTTTCCCTAAAATTAATCTAATACAAAAATGCTCTTACTCACCATGTTTAGCCCTATTAATGTTGATTATATTGTTCTTTAAAATGAAAAGAATGTCAGAGTACTTTACCTTATTATGTGTCATTATCTATATGTTACATATGAAAACTGGCAAAGGGAAAAGAGAAACACATAATTTCTCATATGAATTATGAGTTAGTTATAAAGTTGACAACAACATACAAATAAGAAGTTTAACAAACTTTTACGCAACATTTACACTTTTCTTTTGAAGCAATAGCTTCTGAATGTAATGAAAATATTAAGTTATCTCAAACCAACAATAATAATCCTTATGATTCGAATTTTCAAACCATTTATTTCCTATAGAAACAAATGGTTATTAATTGATGTCTAAATTTCAAATTTTAAATTCAAGTTTTATTTTTATTTTGTTAAAAAGTATTTTTTATTTTTTGTGTAGGCGTATTTAAGAATCGACCTAACCTAAAATTTAGCCCAAACATTTTGAATTTAACTTTTTTATTTTTATCTGATATTTTTTTGACCAAATCAAGGTCATATTTTGTTCAGATCCGTCCTTATCTGAATCATATTTTATAATAAAAATATATATTTTGTATTAAAATTCATAATAAAATGTTATGTTTTATATTTTAATTAATATTTTTAATATTATATAGTGTTATTTTTATTTTAAAAACACTTATTTTTATATAAATATTATATAATATTTATTAAATTAAATTTTTAAGATAAAATTTTATTAATCTGTTATACAAAATTATATATACTAATTATATCTTAGGTCAATCTGATTTAACTTGATTTAATTCAAGCTAATTTAGGTCTAGGTTCAAATCTTTGAAACATACCCGATAAACTATTTAGTGTCGATTTTAAATTTAATTTAACCCAATTCAATAATCTAGACTATAAATATTTCTAGAACTATGTAATTTCAAAAGAAAATTTTTTAGTGTCTTTTAATTTAATGTCAAATTTATTTTTTAAAATAAATATTAAATATTTAAAAATATTTATTTTTATATTTTTAAATTAAATAGTAATTTTTAACTTTTTTTAGTAAATTAAATAGCACCATTTACACATCATAACAATCACCAATTCCAAATTGAGAGGTGCATGCATGCCAAGACATGCAAGTAGTATATATATATATATATATATATGCAACTTTATTTGTAGGATTCATCCAAGAAGGAAGAAAAAGAAAGACATGCTTTTAATTTTTCTTTTATACGCTACTAAAATTGAAAACGACAAATAAAAAGAACAAAAATTGTCATCATATAACCCATACTTATCTATTATGAAAACATAAAACGGGGATGAAAATTGCACGTGAGATGACAAAAAAAATAGAGAGAATTTTTTGTATTTTTTATTCACTTTTATATATATATATATATATATATATAGAAAATCTAGGGGCCAACAATTTTTGTGTTTTGTGTCCAGCATTTAACTATAAAGAAAAAAGTGAGTGATCTTCCATTATTAGATGTAATCTCACATTATTAAAAACATTATTAATGGTCAATTGATGGTTACAAAATATAAAAATTGCTGGCCTCCTAACACTCCTAGCGTATATATATAGCATGAAAACTTAATTAGGGGAATGCGATGAGTTGCCATAACACGTCACATGAAAAAGCAGTGTCAATTACAAAAGAGTGTAACACTATTGGACAAATACGTACCTAAATAATAATACAAAACTCACATGGGAATTGACAAGGACAGTTTGGTAATTAAAGAAAAGTCAAACTACAACCTCACCTACTGCTAGTGCTATGTTCTCTTGGCTGCTCGGCTAGTAACTAGCAAGAAAAAATTATATTTAATTTGTCTAATTTTTTTGTCCTATCTCATATATTATTTACACACATTTTATTCATTGTTAAGAATAATAATAAATATATAATCATTTCAGTAAAAATTCACTCAGTTTTATATATGTTCATGCATGCAACGTATGTCTCAACTAGCAAATTAAATGTGTTCCAAAGAAAAAAAAAATCTTAATATACCAAAATAAACAAATTAAAAAATACAAATTTTAGTTAATTGATTCTGTGTAAGAAGGAGAATATTCATCTTCTTGTAAAGCATAGGCTGCGGCATGCATGCATTTACCAATATTTGAAGGTTGAATTAAATTAAATAATTCTTCTTATTTGTAATCATTGATCGGAATTCTGTTAGAATTGGATGCATGCTATTCCGTAATTCTGCTTAGATTTGACGTGTTAACAGTGCAATAATATATAGATGGTACTTTAATTAAGAAGAGGGAAAGCACCTAGAAAAATTTCTTGAAGGCATGCATATTTATGTCATTATTTGCTTTTTTTATTACAAAAAAGACAAAAAGGAAAAGATATGGCTGCGTTAGTTAGGGTGCTGCTAGTAATTTCACCAATTTTTGTTTAAAATATAAGCAAGGAAGATCACCTATATATATAGTCACCAAATATATATATATAATATTATTATATTATGTATACTCCAAAAGTATATATGTATTTGTTTTTTTATAATTATTAAATACATTATCATCATCATCATTATCAATAATAATAATAATAATAATAATAATAATAATAATAATAATAATAATGATGATGATGATGATATATAGAATATTATTCTAAATTTTCAGTTTTATTGAATGGACTGATGTAGACAATAAACATTTAATTACATTAAATATACATTTAAATACATTAAATATACATTTAAATGAAATATGCATTAAATATTTTAAACTATAAATATATCTATTTATATAATTAAATAATAAAAATAATGAATATATAATACGTCTCTGTCAGTTAATTAAAGCAAACGATTCTATAATCTAAAATAATAAAAGCAAAAGGTTTGAATGAAAGCATAAGAATTTCTATGCTGTATGTTATTATTATTATTATTATTATTATTATTATTATTATTATTATTATTATTATTATTATAACATGACCAAATAGTTCTAAGAACTAAATTCAATTGAGTTCTCTAGAATCAGGACTGTTTTTTTTTTCTTTCCTAATTTTTGTCTCTTCTTTTTAGATGCACATTTTTTTCTTTCTTTTTTTTATATTCTCTTCTCTTCTCTACTCTTTTAAGAACATTGTTTTTTTCTCCTCTTCTACATTTCTCTTTTTGTTTTCCCTCATCTTTTTCTGTTTTTTGCTCTTCTTTTCTTGTTAATTTTCGTTTTTTTCTATTTCTTACTCTGGGCGAGTTCTCTTTTTCTATTCAAATACTGATATCTTTCAATTTTTTCTATTCAAATTCACTATTAATGAATACTTTTATTTAATCAAATCAGTTTTAAGTTAAATTGTATCGAAATATAACATAAACATAGCACAAATGAAAAATATGAAAATTTTAGTTGACAAACACATTTTTTAAATTATACTCATTTTTTAGTTGAATAATATAGAACAATAATAAAAATTTTAGTTAAAAAACACAGATAATTTAATTTAAAAATATAAATTATTGTGAATTGTGCAAATTTTCAGTTGAACAACTAAAGCATACACAAAAATTTTACTTAAAAAAAAAAAAAAAAATCTATGACATTAAACCCAGTTCTATGAGATTCTGCAACCTCTTTAGATGAGTATGGAGAGATTATGACATTTGAGTTATAACTCATTGGCTTTTAGATATTGTGTTTATTTTAAAAAAAAATTAATTATTTATCATAAAAAATTTATGGTTTTTTTTTTTAAATTGTGTTTACCTTTAAATAAATAGTCAAGAACTAAGGTCTTTAAATAAATAGCCAATATATTTTTATTTCATGCCTTCTTTTTTGGTTCGATGTCCTAGGTATAGAAGAATCACACCAACTTATCTCAAACTTGGTGGTTAAACTCCATTGCGATGACTATACTGTAGGGGAGGTCTTGCAGAAAAATAACTTGGCGGCAAGATGATAAAAAGCTTAAAACCTTTTTTTTATTACTTTTTCAATATAAAAAGTAATAAGAATTCAAAATGAAAAGGTCGTCTGATCTTATTCAAAACCCCAATTATAAAATCCTATGTGTTTATTGTCAATAATTTTCTTTTTATTTTCTTCCTACATTTCTCTTAAAAAATTGTGTATTTACCTCAAAACAATCACTACAACAAAATGCCGAGTTGTTGAGTTAAGAAATTAATTAGTGATGACAAACATTATTTTTGGGCAAAATAAATAATTAGTGTTGTTTAATTATAATTACTTATTACTAATAATTTATTATGTGTTGCAGATCTTAATTCAATATTAAGCAGCCCAAATGAAATGCAAAACAAATAGCAAGGAAAATGGGCTGAAAGCAAAAATCAGAAGCCCAAGAAAAAGCAAATAAAGAAGCCTAAGGAATTGGTTGGGCCAAACAGATTACATGAACCAAACCGATCCAAGTCCAAAGTGAATTTCAATTCCCTCCATCTTGCCTTACCAAAAGCAACGTTACTCTCCTCTCTGAGCAAGTCAAATCAAAGTTTCAGAAAAGTAAGAAAGAGAAAGAGAGAAAGAGCTTCTTCCCTAAGCTAGTAACCAAAGAAGCAAGAGAGAGAAAGTTTAAGCTTGAAACACATAAGCTAAAACAGAAAATCCAAACCAAATCAAGCTTAGGTTAAAAGTAATCCATCTCATCTTGCATGCATCAGATCTTCTTCTCTTCTTCCCAACTCTATGCTCTATCCGAAAATGGCATTAAAGGAAAAGTTGTTCTCTGCCCTATTCTGCTTTACATCTACGGTCACAAGTGATACTTGGGGACCAAGTAGTTTCTCAATGGCTAAGATCAAGTTGACCATTGGAAGACTTTTATGGTTGCTGCTTTATAGCTTTCGGTCAAGATGAAGAAGTCAGAAGCAAAATTTCTACTCTAAGGAATAATGAGGAAAAGTGAATCTGTGGGTTGGTGAAGCTCAAGGCTCAAGGTGTTGACCTTGGAAGAAGAACCAAGCAACATGCAAGGAGATAAAAGAGGTTTGCTATTCATTCAGAAACTAAGGAGAGAAAACCAGAGTGTGAGAATAGTGTTCTACAAAGAAGTTTCTCTACTTGGATAATGCTTTATTTCAAAGAAGCATTTGGCCAATACTGAAGAACTGTATCTGAGGTTTGCGAATCTGGTTTTGCACATAGCAAAAAGGCTGCTAATGAAGTCAATCTCCTTCATGTTTTACTGATTGTAATGTATTTTTCTAAGTTTATCTTTCTATAATTTCTTGTGAGAAAAGGCATTGTGAGAAAGCTCAAGTAAAAGCCATGAGTGGAAAAAGGCTGAGTGATACACTTGAGAGAAAAGCCTAGAGTTATTTTCTGATTTCTTTAGGTATGTTTATGTCTTGTATCTTGTACCTGTAAGGTATCCCTTTCTTAGTTGGGTTAGCACTAAGAGTGAATAGTTAGGTATTAGCATAGCCAATGTCAAGTTAGGTTAGAACTTGAGTGTGAGAGGATTGGGTCAATCCTGTGAAATTGGTGTATGTAATACTGTTAACTATAGTGAAATTCTTCCATAGTTGTGGAGGAGACTGGATGTAGGTTGCATAGCACAAGGCAACCGAACCAGGATACATGCTGGTGTTAGCTTTTCTCTTCTCTGCTGAGTTCTGTTTTCTGATATTCATGAGACAAAAATAAATTGTCTCATAAATTTCCGCTACTGAGTTCAAACAGAACCTGAATTGAAAGTTCATTTTAAAAGGGTAATAACAGCAACTTAAAGGAATGCATAGATTCAACCCCCATTCTCTAAGCCTACCACAACCTTCAATTAGTATCAGGAGCTAAGGTCTCAAGAATCAAGCTTAACCGCTTGGAGCAAAGATCCAATGGCGAACAACTTGGGTACAACCACAGTTGCCTACACCCTCACTAAAGGCCAGTCAAACAACCGGCCACCTTTCTTCAACGGGAAGAACTACTCCTACTGGAAAGAAAGGATAAGGATTTTCATCCAATCCATTGACTACAACATATGGAAGATTGTTGTGAGCGGTCCCAAGATCCCAACAAAAATAAGTGCTGATGGAGTGGTGACTCCAAAAGAAGAAGCTGAATGGAATGAAGATGATAAGAAGAAGATAGAGCTGAATGCTAAAGCAATCAACCTTCTTCACTGTGCTATCAGCTTTGAAGAGTACCGGAAGGTGTCTAGATGCAAGACAGCTAAAGCAATCTGGGAAAAACTCCAGGTTACACACGAAGGCACTAAACAAGTCAAAGAAACGAGGATTGATATGCTGCGAAAAGAGTACGAGATGTTTAGCATGAAGGATGGAGAAAGCATTGATGAAGCGTTTGAGAGATTCTCAATCATAATCAACAACCTTGATGCTATGGGTACAAACTATGCAGAACAAACCTTGGTGAGAAAACTCCTTAGAAGCCTCACAAAAGAATGGGAAAACACTGCCACTGTCCTAACCGAGAGTAACAACATAAGTCCCATTACCTATGATGAGTTGAGAGGAAAACTCCTTGCCTATGAAGCCACACACACAAACACAGACTCAAAGAAAAAGGGAATAGCCCTCAAGTCACAAATACAACCGAAAGAGAGTGAGTCTAGTGATGGTATTTCAGATGATGAGCTTTTGTTTTTTGCTAGGAGATTTAGAAGAATGATGAAGAACAAAAGCAAATACAAAGGTTCAAGTTCAAAGGAGCACAAGATCGACTTGAGCAAAGTGACATGCCATCACTGCAAGGAGGCTGGACACTTCAAGCTAAACTGTCCAAAGCTCAAAAAGGAGGACAAATGAAAGAAGGAAAGGAAGAGAGTACTCATGGCAGCTTGGGAGGATCTTGAGAATGACTCAAATGAAGAAGAAGAATCTGAAGGAGATGACAAAGACTGCTTCATGGCTGGAAACAACAATCTTGATGAGGTAAACTATTATGATTTGACCATTGAGAACTTGCATGCTATTATAGATGATCTCACTTTAAACACATCAAAACTGCTTGACAAATACAATGAATGCAGATCTGAAAGAGATGTGTTAAGAGCTGAAAATGAATTTTTAAAAGAAAAAGTGAAGGAAACTAAATGTGCTTTGGACATCATTGAAGAAAACAGATTTCTAAAATCTGAACTTGAAAAATTAAAAGGAAAGCACATTGTGAATCCTTCTCATGAGTTAATTGCTGAAAATGAAAGATTAAATGATATGATTAAAAGGCTAAATGGTGACTTAGCAAAATTTGGCTTGATGGCGGCACGGGATAAGTAACACGTTCAATGCTCATGTATTTTCTATTCATGGTTATCGCTGAAAGTGCCTGAGTTATTTCTAGTTTGGTTGATTTAAGTGTTAATTGCTAGTTATTGTTTTTTAGTTTTCATTATTATAATTCCTGTTATTGCTGAAAGTTCCTGAAACGTGATTCCTGTTTAGTGGATATAGGTTGATTTAGATTGCTGGTTATTATTTTTTAGTTTTCATGATTATGATTCCTGGTTCTTGTTTTCTAGATTTAATGATTAGGGTTGATTCTTGTTTGTGGGTTGTTGTTAGGTTTTTGTCGAACCCGAAAGCGTGTACTCAGAAAATGACAAATGTCATCAAGCTGATGTACGACCAGCCTTGGCCCAGCTACGCAAAGATCCCCGCTGAGACCAGGCAGCGCTGGTTTAAGACATGAGCAGTAATTACTTTCATTATTTCTATTTTAAATATTTTTAGCTAGTTTATATCCTTTATCTTGTTTACCTAAATTTAAAACTTTTTTGTTGCAGCTGCACTTCATTTGGGATGCTGAGCATGATCTGGCCATCTGGAAGATATTCGACTATAGGATGGTTCGGTGGCTCCAGCAGATGCTAGATGATGTTCGTCCTGAATGGGACCAGTGGACACGCTGGCTCTGACCGAAGGTAAATAAGGGTCTGTTAGCTCATTGGGAGACCTATGCGAGATTCAGACATCAGAATCTTACCAACCGAGCTAATAGGGCATCGGCCAAGTCATCCAAGTACACCGACAGCTCGGCCATCTTCATGAAGACGAAGGCCAAGTTGGTATGTAGTTCCTTTAATATTGTTAATAACTTCGTTATGTTTTCTATTTTGCATA